>NC_140595.1:593803585-595149656 GCF_964204655.1 Triturus cristatus
TTGGACTGGTGCAATGTTCCCACTTACATTAGTGGACATCATATACCAGGCCAGCCTCTCACAGCCTGGTTCTAACAGGGGGGCCGGAAGGGCCAGGCCCACCCAAACATGACCTTTGGCCCTCCCAGTCACGGCAGAAGAGGCCATGGAGAAGGCACCTGTTAGGTGCTTCCTCCATGTCAAATATTGTGATGTTTTTCACTGTCTTACTTTAATTATCAGACAGGGGCCATTAAGGAACCCCTAGAAACATTTTAAAGTGCATTGTAGAAAACACCGGGTTTAGTTGATTTCCCCTATTTTTGTACTAGCTGAGATTTTCAAATGCTGGTCATGTTGGTAAAAAAACGTGCAATTGGGACCCTACCTGGTCTCTCTCGGCAAACTGCAATTGGGCGGTGTGTGTTGAGGGTAGAGGTGTGCGAGTCAACAAATTAACAGGGAGAGCCGAGCTAAGGGTCTGGCTTGGCTCTTAAAGCCGGTGTGCGAGCCAAGACCTGAAAATGTTTGCTTTGTAAATCATACAACAAAACAAACATCACATAAAATATGACAAAGTCTCTTCAAAACTAAAAAATGTGTATTGCTTTAACACATGGAAGATTTGACATTAAAATGACACATTTTACCACTGCAGTGAGAATTGAATGTTATTAGAATTGATGCGTTTTTAAACATGAAAATGCAGCCATTCCTGCCCCAGTCCACACACTGATGAAAGTGCCATCAGTGAACCAAGAGGCAAGAGTGTTGTCACGTGGACCCTGCATGTGGCACAGATTATTATAGAGCACCATTAGTCTATTAAATCAAACACAATAGTTTTTTGGGGATAGTTGGTTTTCTGATACACGTATTTGAACGTGCTATCATGTGCAAATATGAAAAAAAAAGAGTTTTGGTGAAATATAATATTAGCAGAAGGTCACACAATTTAAGTGGGGAATTCGCAAATTATTCCGGTTTTATGGCTTCACGTTGTACAGCCACTAAACAGTTATTTGTCTCTCCTTTTTATGTTAGTTCTTTGTTTTTACCTCTTTTTGCAGCTTTCTACCGTTTTTATATAGTATGAACTCAACCTGGAGGTAAAAAAGCGCTTTACATGAACACCTGTTACTTTATACAAGGTCATATTAATTTCTTTCAGGTAACAAAGATTATCCCAGAATCACAGGATGTTGACCCAACGTCGAGATTCAAACCTGGCTGGTTCACTTCCATAGTTGAAAGCTCTGGCAGTAGCACCACATACTTGGTAGATTTAGGGTAGCAGACAGAAGGTACATGAAAGCTCGACTCGGTCATGGGCTCAAAGTTCCAACAAGACTCGTGCTAAGCCAGAACCAGGCTTCAGGCTCAAGCCCGGATCAAATTTTCAGTAGGTCCCCCATCTCTAGTTGGGAGAGTGTGTACAGAGGATTACCTGCCAATAATGAAGCAGATACCGTGACACCAGGGTCCAGGCCTGTCAACAGCCTTCTGCACCTCAATTATGGTCTGTGTAGGGGTTCTGAGATTGTTTATGTACTTTAGTTTGTGGAAGATGCGCACAGTAATATTCTGTCAGATGGGGCATGCATTATACTATTCAGATAGTGGCAGTGCATTCCTCACGGGATGAGCAGCCACGAGGGCAAGGGGATCTTAAATGCCCCCCCCATTAACTAAGAATTAATGTGGAATTACAATGCCTAATAAAGTAAGGGCCTGATTCACAAAGGCAAACGTACTCTCTTGTGTAAGTTTACCAATTTTTTTTTATTCACAAACGATGATTTTATTTTTACTAACTGTCATTTTAGGACTCCGGAGATGCTGCAGTCATGGTGGAGCACTACGCACATAAAAAGACAGGACAGGCCTATTTTTTTATGTGCGGAGTCTACCTTTGTGAATCAGGTGCTAAGCATATCTGTCTGTTTTCAGCCAGGTGCTGTGGTAAAAGTAAATAACCGTGTTATCTCTACTAAGATATAGTGTTGGGCTGAATTTATTCTCACAAGTACGGCAGAGTTACAGATGTGAGCATTTCATATTCTGATCTCTTGTACAGTATGTGAGAAGTTGGCCTGATATGTAGTGCTCACTATTCTAGTGATCACTGTGTATCATTCCAAACGACCCTTATTGATGATTGGTTGTAAGTCAACCTTTTAGACCAGCTATCCTAGTAGCGTGGATACGAGCAGTCTTAGGCTAAACTCTAGAGGGCGTGTTAAGCCAGCTGTTTACCATCACATATACCCCTTGAACACCAAGTGAAAGGACACCACACAAGTTGTTATGAAAATAAAAGGATATTTATTTATAACAAGACTACCCTGGCTCTTTATGAGTCAGGGAGCTAAGCACACTACAAAACTCTTAGGAAAATACTTCAGTTGCACAATTTACACAACTGCCCGAGGGACACGAGAAACCATCTACACTAACAGTGAAATGCGAATGGTTAGAGTCTGGAGATACTGATTCCGGAGTGATCCGATCAGTGGGACTAAACGAAAAAGGAACTGGACACTTGTAGAGCGAACCTGCGATGGAGCACCGAGATGCTCGAGTTACCTAGCCCGGAGGCTGCGGCTGCGTGAAGTTCGTCAAGATGTCGGGAGTCCTCGTGTAGTCTCAGGAGCCTGAAAGAAGAAGTTGCTGGCAGGCGACCAGTGACGATGTTCAGAGCGATCCAAGCCTGGATCGGTGGTGAAGGAAAACCTGAAAGCAGAGGGGACTCAGTTCTCGACCGCTAGCCAACGATCGTGTGGGTACCAGGAGGGTACCGGCTGAAGTCACCTCGACCAGGTGAGTGGGTGACGTCGGACTCGGCTGTTCCTCGGACCAGGAGGCGCGGCGGCGACCAGGATGGAGGGCGAGCTGTCCCACGAAGGTGTCTGCTGTCGACGATGCTGGGCCCAGGAAGGGGCAGCGGATCTTGGCAGTGGCCACCCAGGCGGGGGAGTCAAAATGGCGTCGGGAGTGGACCAGGAGGGTCCGTGGTACTCCTCTGTTGAAGGGGAGCAAGAGCCAGTCTGGAGCAACCAGACTAGTGATGAAACAATCGTGGTGCGTCGTGAAGAGGGCCACAAGCCGGTCGGCAAGTGGTCGAACAACGCGGCGAACAGCAAGGAGCGGAAGGGCCCCCACGCAGATCTCGGGGATGCTGGGGAGACAGACTTCGATGCTGGAGCTGCTCAGGGTTAGGGCTTCTCAAACCCTAGGTGCACTCACTCGAGGGTCCCTCGGTGGGCGTGCTAGATAAGCGTCGTGCAGGTTCTGAAGATAACCGGTCCCGCAGGTCTCGTCACACCTACGACTCTCAGCTGGGCTGATGAGGCAGGTAAAAGGTCAGAGATGGCAGGGAACTCGGGTCTCGTCGAGCTGGGCAGTCTTGATCCGTAGGAGAGACTCACAGCAAACCGCAAGCGCTTAGATGGTGCCTGCTGGTGCAGGGTGGCTACTCCTTAGCCACAAGGGAGAGTCTTCAGAAATAGTCAAGAGTTCCTTTCGTGGAAAGTAGTTCGTGATTCGGAGTTATCCGATTATCTGATTATCCAATTTGGGAAGGGGACTCGCTCCTACCTTTATTCTAAGAAAAGGGGCTGGCCCGTGACTAGGTTCTACCTATGGGTGGAGCTAGGAGGGGGGTGGTTACACCCCTAACCTTTGTCCGGCTTCGCGCCAGCTCAGGGGCTGGTGTGCCCCCGAAACTGGTTTGAGCCGGGCTATGCACAGTGAGCACCGGGGTGCCACTTGCAATCACCTTCCTTTCAGCCCTGCCTACCTGGGATACACAAACCCTGTCTGGGACGGTGCTAACACCACCCTCGACAGGAAACCCTTTGTCCAAGCTCCCCTTGCTGGAAGGTCCCCCAGCAGCAGGAGGTCAGACTTGTGTCTGGTGGCAGCATCCATTTTGTGATGCTGAGGCTTGAGTCAACTTTAACCGGGGTTCAAGGTTACTTCCATGTCGTGTCCCTCTAAAAGGGGGGAATGCTAACCCCGTCACCAGGACTGGCGAGGGGTTCGTATTCCCATTCGTATGACACCTTACTCGACATGTATAGGTGATGCGATGCCAAAGTTAGCAAATAACCGCAAGGATTATAATGCATTAAAAGTAGTTGGCCCGCGTCACCATGGAACGGCTATTAGGGCTTGGTTCCGCAAGCCGTCGACGGGCTCAGCTCGCGCCAGAGCACCGTCCCACATGATTCCCTGCACTCTGCCTTCAGGATTGATAAGGCCTGCTATAGGAGTGACTGATAGGAATCCATGTGTCCATTTTAGGGTTAGGTGTAGGAATACTACACCTACAGCAACGGGTGATTACACCACGTGGCCCCAGCTGTCGTGCAGCCAGTTGTGTCAGATTTGGGCGGCCATTCCAGGGGTGGCATAATACATGCTTCAGCCCCTGGTAGGCCCTGGGTACACCGATGCCCTGGATACCTGTGGTATGCTGAGACAGGGACTGACAAGGTGGCCCAGTTCCAATTAGTGGATGCACCTAACGTACATGTGTGTTAATTTCGAGAGAGAACAGCTAGGCTGTGGGTCTGATTGGCAGGCCCGCAGCCGGAGAAAGTCGTAAACCAATGAAGCAAAAGCAAAAAATCTGGGTGATCATAGGATTGCAGACCCTACTCTCCTACACAGTACATTTCACATTCCGAGGTTATTGTCAGGACACTGGAATTATCCAATTGTATGGCTGTTGTGTTTTCCACAAAGTTATGGATTTGACACATAATCTATCATCTGCTTGCTGCATAATCTGCAAATTAAAAAAAAATGTATCTAGTTTAAAGGAATCAAACGTTACTACAAAATGCTGCAACACATATTGCAGTGTAGTTGAAGGCCCTTTGCAAAGGTTGGCAGGTCAATTTTCAGTTGCTAATTGCAATACTTGTGTGTTAAACTTGTATTAATGAGGTGCAATCTAGGCCCAGACAGTGTTAACAAATGTAAAAAATAAAAGACAAAATAACGAAGTAATATTATGACAAAATGTTTCCTTATTACACAACCTAATTTGCCTTTTCCAGCACAAATTCAGTAGACCTGGTTATAGTGATACTCTTTGTCTAATCATATCTACTTGCAATGGGACTGATCATAGGTCTGTTCAAGGGCTACCACAGGTTATGCAATGTGGCATGATATGCACACGGTGGCATTAATGCTAATTATCTAGATTTACCTCAGAACTAAATAATCCACACCAAGAACCGTCGGATCGCCATCGGCTGCAAACTCAACATTGCAGCCCAAGTCAATTTCATCAATGCCTTATGCTTCCACATACTGAAGATGCTGAGGAACCTGTTCAAATGGCTCTCAGTCAACACCCAGAAAATCATCACCCACACTCTTGCCACCAACAAACCTGACTACAAGAATACCCTCTATGCTGGGCTCAACAAGCACCTCATCAGGAGGCTGCAAAACATCCAGAACTTGGCAGCCAGAATAACTCTCAACCTCCCACGACAATCATACATCTCACCTCGCCTCAAGGAGCTACACTGGCTACCCATACACAAATGAGCCCATTTAAAACTCATCACCCAAACTTTCAAGGCACTCTGTCCCAGCATATCTCACCAATACCACCTGCTTTCACAAATCTTCCAGACACCCCAGCTCGGAAAGACTCCTATTTGTACACATCCCAAGCATACAGAAAACCAGATCTGGCGGTTGAGCCTTCTCCTACATTGTTCCTAAAGCATGAAATTAGGTGCTGTTACACATTCGAGCCTCCTCCTCACTTTTTTTGAATTCCACAAGAAGCAAAAGACCTGCTTTTTCGAGTAGTCACATTAGGAACTAGGCTTGTGTAATCTCACTCCTGCTCCGTGCCAGGGTACCCTCCCGGGTGAGAGTGCGCTTTACAAATCAAAATAACATAACCCGAGAGAAGCAAATGCACTTTATTGGAGCGTTCAATTCATACTGGTACAAAACCCAACCATGGCTGGATTATTCTGTTAGTCTGGATGATTGCTTTTGTTTTCCATGTTGTGTGCCTGTTTATCTCTGCGATGCATCTCTAAGATGAGATAAGCTCAGAGGCATAATGATTCCCTCATTTGTGTGGGGTAACGCCCCATGCAAATGAGGTAATGCCTCCCGAAGATAGCACTGGCTATACATGTGTGCCAGCTCTATCAGTATTACAGAAGGTGTTGCACAAGCATCTGAAGCCCCTTCAGTAGCCGGGCCACTCTGTGTCATACGGCCCGAGAAGGTTACCTGTTTTTCTGCAATCAATGGTTTAACACTTGTCAGGCAAGAAAACGGCTCCTTGTTGTCAACAATACTGCTTTCTTTTTTCTAAATGTGTTTCTGTTTTTTAAACTTTTTTATCCATGAAAGTACACCGCAAAAAATGACATGAAAATAAACAGTTTCAGAGTTCACAGTGTGCAAAGAAAGTGGTGTTGGTGCATATTGCAAGGAATAAGAATCCAGCAGTGGCGGGCGGCATGGCTCAAGGGAGATGGGGAGGGCGGGTCGCACAGGGGGGGTTGAGGTCGCGCATATTAAAAAAATACTTAAAAGTAAAATAAACGTACCTTGCCGCCGGGTCCCGCGTCTCTGCTCCTGCTCTCCTTGTGGAACTCGAGGAACAGGAAGCAGGCCCCACTGACCAATCACAACGCTGCAATGCAGCATTGTGGTTGGTAAACACCCAGGCTCCCCTGACCGATTAGAAATGCTACAGTGCAGCTTTGTGATTGTTTTTTGAGCATCCTGATTTGACGCTCAACCAGGGAATGGGGGCCTGGGCTTGGTCTCCATGCAGACTGAAATGCAGCCTGCATGGAGAATGGAGAAAGTGTGCATAACTGGTAGGGGCAGCCCAAGACAGACAACCAAACAGCCACTGCGCACTTAGGAGTGGGCAAAGCACTCCTTCCCTGTCTTGCTCTGAGAGCAGAGCAGCCCCCCCACCCGCCCGCCTGCAAAGCAGAATGAAGCATATATTGATAATTAATAGCTCTAAGTTATTATCATTTTATGTTTCTTCTTTGCACTGCTTAAAAGCAGTGGGGCGATGCTCCTCCACCATAGTGGAGGAGCTGCCACTGGTAGCCAATCTTCCTAGTGCAAAATGTCAAGGCATAGGTGTGGTGAAGGGGACCTCCTTAAGCTTGAACTACTATTATAAATTGCTTGGAATCCTGGTGCTTGTGGTGAAGCCTGGCCAACTGGAAATTATATGGGTTGCGGCTAATGAGTATAAACATCAGCTCTTACTCTCAAATAACTCTCTACGTGCACTGTATGCCTCTTTGGAAGAAGATATGATGTAAATCCGGGGCTTAAAGGCTACCTCCAGAATTGGCAAAATTAGGTCCACATTGATCCACCAGAATGTACCCATGGCCCATCCAGATTAGAATTCCTGGAACCGGGCCCCCTCATACCACTTACAGAAGCTAGTGGTGTGGGCTACAACTTTTCCATTATGGTAAAGAGCACTTTGAAGGATGTGCAAGTGGGTCCCTATATAAGCTGATGGTGTGGGTGAGTGGTGCAGTGTGGAAATATGAAGCAGTTGTGAGTAAAACGACCTCTTGATGGAAAAATAAACAACTTTATTCTGTGTCTCCAAGGGCTGGGGTTAAAACGAATAACACTATCAGAAATTGCCTAGCCAAAAGGTAAGTCTTCAGCTTTTTCCTGAAGCTTAGGAGTTTAAGTGCAAGCCTGATGCCTAGATGCAGGGAGTTTCTTAATAAGGGTCCCTGCACTGAGAATGATCAACCCCATGATGCAATGAGATTATATTTGGGGCCCAGAATCTTTTCCTATATTTTGCCATGAATGTTTTAAGTAGGCACGTGGAGATTGACTTTGGAGGTCAAATAACTGACATGGTCCACACTATATATAACCTCAAATAACCAAATACCAAGAGTTGGCAAAGCTGATAGGCCTGGTTTTAATGTATCAACGAATGTAAGCACAGGCATTGACAAAAGCTGTTTGTACACATTGTATGAACAGATGTTATTTATCGCATTAGAGCTTTGACAATGCTGGCAAAATGTTGCAAAAATATTGCTTTCTGAGTTGAATTCAAACAGGAGAATAAGAACTGAATGTGACATACAGCATACTTCAATGTATTTTTCAGATTTAGAATAATTCCTAATGCCTACTAATGGAAGCACTTCCTGGAAGGTGGAATAATGCAGCACAAGCTGATAGCATGAGGTGAGAGAGTGATACTCCTGTGGGTGGAGCCAAGCCATAGCCTACTCTATACATATTTTAAAGAATTGCTAAAAATATGTCATCAGACAACTGCACTGGTATGCCAGACCTGAAAAAAGTGAAGTTTACCTCATAGATAAGTCATTGTTCTGAAAAAGTTAGGATAGCAATGCACTAATATTTGGTGCATTTTGTCCTCCACAGACATACTAATTTGTAGGTAATTTGGAATATGTGGGAAGGCTATTTTTGAATTAAGAGAAAAGTACCAAGTTTTGCGCCTATTAATACCGGAGCACAAGCAAAGGGCTGGTGCTAATTTTACACCAATAATTGTGGGAAAACAGACAAAAACGTTGACTGCACATCTATTGCTAGATGTGCGGTAATGTCATGACAACTGGTTGTAGTAATGGTATTACCTGATTGTGATATAACAGCAAAAGGTGGCAAAATAAATAACAGGGATCACAACTACGGCTCTGAGGGGCTGCTTAGAAATAGGAAGTTACTGGGGGAATCAGTAATTTGAGTCCCAATTCTTTCCAGTATTTCACCGGTAGGCCCCCAAGCTTCTAGCACGCAAAGTCCATGAGTAAGAGCTAAGGGGTAGTAAGGAGATTGTAGTGTTCCGGAAAGGATAGCATTAGGGGTAGAAAGGGGCTTTTAGGGTTCAGGGAAGGGGAGTGTTAAGTGGTAGTAAGGAGCTTTTAGGACTCGGTGAAGGGTAGCGTTATAGGGTAGTAAGAGCTTTTTAGGGTTTAGGCAAGGGTAGCGTTAAGGGGCAACTAGAGCATTTTAGGGTTCAGGGAACTGTAGCATTAAGGGGTAGTAAAAGGTTTTAAAGATCAAGGAAGAGTAGTGTTAAGGGGTACTAAGGAATATATGGGTTTATGGAAGATTAGCATTAAGAGGTTGTAAGGGTTTTTTAGGGTTCAAGGATGGGTAGTGTTAAGGGTTAGTAAGAGCCTTTATGGTTCAGGGATAGGTGGAGTTAAGGGTAATATGAGTTTGCAGGGTTCAGGGAGGGTAGCTGAGAGAGGATGCTAATTCCACTAGGAAGTAAGAAGCAAACTCGTCAAGATGAAAGCAATATTTGAAAATTATCACAGATGTAGGCTGAGAATAGTTGTTCTACCTGGAAGGCTTTTATGTCAGCATCTTAAATACATAAATATATTCTAGCATATATACTGTGTCCAAAGTATACTTTACTAAAATATTGTACTATTGGAGGCATATTTCCAAATATTAACTTCAAATTGGAGGTCTTTTGTAAACAATGTTTTGGACAGAAAATGTATGTCAGACGATATTCTGACTACAATATTGTGGTACCACAGTCCCCCGGGATGCTGGAGGTAAGTATTCCCCGAACACTGGTAATGACTAAAGGTTCCTTCGCGAAATTTAAGCTCTCACCAACAGATGATTAGATGGTAGGGAAAATATTTTCTGGCCACAATTTAAAATAACAAGTGATAAATAAATTCCATGACCTGTATGAATTACCTGTTTCTATCATCACTGTGACTGGGGTATACTGGGTTCCTAATTGTTTATAAAACACCATGAGACCAACTGTAGTGTGTCATTACTATCATCATACAATAAACAATTATAAATATAGTCACGAGTAAATTCACACCTACACTTAGTTCATTATCAAGGCAAATTTGTAGAAAGTACCAGAAACCTGGTAGTGGTGCCATGGTGCCAGGAGTGCTCACACTTCATCAAACTTCAAATAATTACAGTTTGGTTTGCCTACTGAGATATGGCCACCTGACCTTAAAATACACAAAAAAATTTGGGTCATGTAGATTACTAGCCATAAAAAGGCTTATCCTGGTGAGTAATTAACATTCCTATGGATCCACCTTTCCCTTTATTGCCATCATAAGCTTTCTGTCGATCACAATTTTATTTATTTTGCCAATCTTCTAACTTCTCCCTTCCACAATGATGTGGTGGTCCCCACCTTACTTCCCTTGGTCGGCTTGCAAAACTAGAGAATATACACTGACAGTGTTGACATCCTACATTTTTTTTTTTTACAAAAAAGATGCATTGAGAAGTATCTTTTGGCAAACCAAAGAATCCTTTACAATTATTTCCACGCATGTGCTCTTTCAACCCTTGACCCATTCATAACCTAGGAAGAGGTCAACCTCCAATTACCCAATTACTTTGTAATATTACGATGACTCACCATAACGAGGAAGCATTCCTCTTGCCCTGAAAACAAAATGTCAGCTATATGTTCCTTTAAATGACTTGAGGCAAATTGAGAGAGATATTGGAGACGAGGGGGATATAGTGAGGCTGGGCACTTCATTGACTGCAGACGTAGTCAAAATACATTGTGAAAATAGAGCGCTAAGACGGCTGGCAAGCCTTGAACAGCCAATCACATGAAGACTGTTGCACGGAAGCCACATGCTATAATTTGGTTTAACAATGCACCGCACAGTTGCTAGATTCTGCAAAGGCAATCTTCTTCACGGGCTGGTGACGTGGCATGCCTGTATGATGGGAAGCATGATTGGGGTGGACACGTTCTCTGTAAGGTAGGGGGAGGTAGCAGTAGGAGTGGGGGTGGATGAGGAAGGAAGATAGAAAAGAAGAATCAGCCAGGAAAGGATAACAAAGGCTATTTTTTATGCTTACAGAATATAGGCACTGAATAAAAAAATTGTTTATTCCTTTTAGGTCACATGAGCGACTCACTGCAGACAGCCGAGGGAGGGTGCAGCGGGGGAAGGAAGGAGGCAGAAATGGCTCTCTATTATTCGGGGACACCGCTGATGCAGCTAGAAGATTAAATTAATTATTATATCTGCTGACCTTATTGCCATGGTTACAGGGCAGAGGAAAATATTAATCAACCCCAGACTTTACAGGCAAAAAAGGCCACCAGAAAAAATACAAGTTCTTAAAAAATATAAGACACATATACGCAATAGGTGTGTGACAGAGCCAGAGACCCAGCAATTGGAGCTCAACCCATATATATATATATATATATATAGGTCGCTCCTAATCCTATCGAGATGAATATATGTACAAACGTGCTTCTCCTACAGCGAAAGGTTATATGAGATGCGGAAAGAGCAGCATGGCGAGGGAGCTGACTTCCCCCTTCCATGCAATATATATGTTTAGTAACAGCTGAAAAAACATGAATTCCTGGAAATAAATAAATATAGATATTTATGCACACACACACACACATGCAGAGTGTATGTAGTAGTCCTTCAGAATCATTTTGTATTACAGTCACATAATAGTAACAAGTGAGTGTACATAGGTTTTCCCCCACAAATACATCACAGTGAATCAAAGGTTTTAAAAGTATTTGTGCTACATGAAATAAAACATTGTAATCAGGTAAAATGTATACATATTCCCGACAAAGATGTTTTATTTAAAACCCAAAACTGAAGCCCAATTACAATCAGAAGTTATGTTACGCTAAAGAACCATAACTTCTCCCCAATGCTCTTACGTGACCTCACACATGACAACACACATAACACCTTTGACGACATCACTGGTGATAAGTAATTCTAATGGCTATAAAAAATCAGATGTCATGTGTATATAGAAAGAATAAAGACTGCAGCAGTTACACAACCCACAAAAGGAATCCTCATTGGCCACAACTGTAGATGGTATGCTGCAGGGCCAATTTCAATAAATAACAAAAATATTAAAGCAATGGGAAAATGTTGACTGGTCTTTCACTGTCTCCAAAGAGATATGAAAAAATGGAAATGCGAGCAGCTTGAGTGATGTTGTTGATGTCATTAGTGCTACAATACAATACAATTATACAATACAAGCGAATTAAAGCGCATAGCTGCCTCCGAAGAGGAGTACGGGCGCTAGCCATAGCCAGGGGCTTAAACGGCCAACAGTTAAAAAGCAGAGTTTTAAGATTCTTTCTGAAGACAAATTCAGAAGGGCTGCACTACAAACTGAGAGGAAGGGCATTCTACAGCTTGGAAGTGAGAGAGACAAAAGATGTGATGTGATTGTGAAATGTGCTGTTATCGGTGACCTTAATATATTTGTAGTACCGTCCATGGCATCATGTGCATGGTAATGAGCAATAGATTAGGGGGGTTATGATTGCAAAGGTTGCCATCATTGGATTGGCAAAATGTAGTGTTATGTTTGTTTTGAATTGAGGCAATGGTGTAAATTTAATAGAATATATTTCAGAGAATTTACCATTTTCTTAGTACATATATTAATAGCATATCAAAGCAGTAAGTTGGATTGGACCATGCTATAACCTCGTGTTCAGCAGTTTTCGAATAAAAAGCGAGAAAACATAGTAGGACTTTGAGTGGGAAATGTGACTTTAGGATGCCCCTATAACTTTGCTCCATGGCAAATCTGCATGAAACTTTAAAGCATTAAACGGAGGTATATGTGCTACTTTTTGGAGAAATTCAAGCAGATTCATCAATCAGAGAGGAAGTTACTAGTGATTGAAATGTTGCTTTTCAATGTAATATTAAACTTAACCACACCTACAGGCGCTCTATCACTGGCATTGTGAGATATACAGCACGTATTATTGTGTAACTATTTATTACGATCTGGATGAACTGAATACTTTCCGTCGTTTCTCTAACTTGCCAGTAAATGCAATAGTCCTGGAAAGCTGTATGGAGGCTCAGCTCACATGTTTTCCATATGTGAAAATTAACTACTGGGTGAGCTTCTACGTGGCATCAGGTCAGGTGGCATGACAGAAGATAGCTGATGATGCTCACTGCATTCTAGACAAAGGTGGCTCCTCTCTCCTCATAGTTCTGGACCAGTCTAGCATGAGAAAGTGGTTCCTCAGGACCTGTTCACTAAACTTCTCCGTCTACATCTCGTCAAAACCTACTGGCCCACACTGATTTTGATAACGATGAGGTGGTGATGGCCACTTCATCAAACCTATGATCTTGATGTCTATAAAGGTTTTTTCCTGGTGCCCGTGGGACCGACTAAATTTAATGTGCAGCTAGTAATGTACCCTGTACAGCACAGAGTTTGTTGCAGAAAATGTGGGTGCAAATATATATCACTTTTGAACCATCGCCTTGGATAGAATCATCTGAATTTGGCAGCCAAATGCATAAGGTGAGATCATGCAGAAAACTAATATCCAAAAGACACTGGTGACTCTTTTTGAGGAAGCACCTCAATCCTTGCAGGTGTTTGGACCTTGTACCAGATTTGCTGAACTCCATGGAACAGAGCTTTCAGCACAAGAGCATGCCCATCTACCAACAATAGTCACAGAATTGCATTTATTACTGTCCCCAACCAGTGTGAGTGCAAATTCTCCAACTTACTGACCGTGATGATCACCTACTGCAAGACCTGATAAAATTATTTTTTATCCATTCCTGCATGTCCTGTTTCCGAAAAAATATAAAATCCCAGGAAAAATATAACATGTCAAAAACAACAGAAAAAGGTCCTTGTCAGACACACCACTTCTTCTCAGAACTAAAGATTATCGATAGAGCTAAATGCATCGACACCTCCAGTATCAGTACACAAAGCTCACTACCAATGTGTCGATTTATAAGATGATGAGCAACATATTTGCATGTTGTGAACACTGGATACTAATTTAATTTTCCATGAGTGTAAAGTACTTTTAAAGTCGCTCACAACAGATGGAACTTTACCAATATGTGGTAAATGTTCAGTACTACCAAAATGTGTTCATTATTCACTGGAAAGGGGGCATGGCCTCTGCCACACTCTGTGGCCAGTGTTCACAGTTCCAGAAATTGTGATTTTGTTCATGTATAGCACGCGCTGTTCAAATGGTGTGATCTGGGCCACGTCCAGCACCCTCTCCCCATGACTACAGAGCATGATCTTTAATCGTGTGTAGTGCCGTTTCATTCAAGGAAAACTAGGTCTGGCCCAGGACCTCGTCTGGCTCCTATGTCAGCAGGGGCGGAGTGTCATCACTGAGGGGGGTGACAAAATGGCAAAAATATGTGTTTTAAACATATATTTTTGGCATTTTGTCAAGGCGGGAGTGACAAGAAATTTTCTGCACCGGGTACCACCTGACCGTGCTACGCCACTGCATGTCAGCAGACCCCACTCTGAACGAACTTCAGCCATGACTAGCAGGTCCAAGAGGCAAGATGTAGCCTGTGACTTTATCAAAATCTTCCTTTCCATGTGATCCTAGAGCTCACAAAACACAACCTTGGCTGCGCATTGCATTCCGTATTCTGAGCCTCATCCTCTGCTCACTTCCCTTGGCTGTGGAGTTCACATCACATGATCTTTGGTTTTGCCCAGAGCACTTGGGTGTGGGTCATAGTTTGTTGTGATGTACAGTCACTAAATCCCCTGAGCCTACTCTGCATGGCCTTGGAACTTACGCTGCTGACTGTTGTCACAGAGCACAGCCTGTGGCTCTGGAGGCCCCACCGCTCCCAGAGCCTGCTTCACACCCTCACTCAGCACGCTTTCGGATCCACGGGATACATAAACACTGCACATAGGTCCCTTGAATATTTTTCAGGCTTGAATAGTTTTCGAATGCACTTTCGAATCTTCATTTGTTTTTTGAACGTAGAAGATCAATTTACACATTATTTTTTATAACTAAAGAGCATTTTTCACCCTAGTGCAGGGGTCTTCAAACTGTGGGGCGCGACCCCCAGGGGGGCCGTGGAGTGATGCAAAGGGGGTCGCGCCTTCCCAGTCACACTTCTGCCCAGGCCCAAGGGATTCAGCATCCCCCCACACTCCCCCCCCCCTCCTGTGTCTCAGCCCGGGCTGCTGCAGTGAAACTTGAGCTGCTGGGGGCTCAGCTGGGCAGTGTCTGGATTCCTATCTCTGGCACCCCCGTGTTTTTTCACAGGTCTTTAAAGACCATTTGCATTTTAACATGCCTTTGTAAACTGGTTACAGAGGCTTAGGTTTTTTTGCTGGTTCCAGTACCCCCTGGGTCCCCACTGTGCCTATTCCTTACATTTGGATTTTACATTCACTGCCCTAGTGTGAGAATGCATTTCATGGAAAGGAATACAAAGTTGGCTTCCTGGGGCCGCCGTGTGTGAAAGTTTATTGTGCTTTTGAAGCACCTGCTGCAGCGTTTCTTTCCCCGGCAATTACCAGGCGTCACATAAATGTCAAGATAACTCCTGTGATTTATTATCTTCCTGGAGAGAGATCAGAATTTTGTATAGTTGAGGTTTTGACTTGGGTGAAGTTAGTGCAGAGGGTTAATATGCCTGCTGCAAAGAACGTGTACCAAGTAGATTACAGAGTGCGTATGATGTGAAGAGATCAGCAGGTTACTGCTTTCAAAAGAGACATCCTTTTGTTACTAGCAATTTATAACTTAAAGTCCTAATATAGGATAGTGAGCTATTAACTTTCATCCTAGAACAGCATGCACACTACAAAGAGTACATTATTAGACCATTGATTAATGTTGCAAAAAGGGTTAATTTGGCTAGAAATCAATTCTTATTATTAAAGGAAACTCCCAACTATGCTGTTTCTTTTTCGACTCTGAGTTTGTGCTTCTCCACACCAAGCACTCTTGAACTATGCTGCCTACCAGTATGGATGACATGTGACTCCTATACTTTTAGTCCTTTGGCTTATGTAACATTTCCTATACACTGATTTACACACTTATGATTGATTGTCTCTGTGTAATGTGTGTTTGATGCAAAGTGCTCGGACACCCTACACTGGTATGAGTGGCACTATATAACTAATTCAATGCATCTGAGAGTGTGGGGTTATGGAGACTTGGTCACTGTTAAAGGGTGCTAGTGAGAGAATCCGTGGTGGGGTGGTTATTGGGGGGGCACCAACAAACATTGTCGCACAGGGCACCACCAGCACTAAAGCCGGCCCAGGGAAGTATGCACAGATAAGCACTGAAAATACCGCTTTAGGTGACTGTTTTTTTTTGTACCGACTGGGCCATCAAAATAATCTGCTTTATTGTCACGCTCACCTTGCACTCACAGTGATCACAATGCACTCACACTGATCACCATGCACTTGCACCATTCACCCTCTCACCTTGCACTCACAGTGATCACTCTGCACTCAAAATGCACTTGTCCTGCTCACACTATACCTCAACCTGCAGTCACACGAGTACACTACTCATCCTGCACTCATGTGACACTTCACTCACCTGTCCCCCTCACTACTCAATATGCAACTCACTCAAACAAGCCCATCAGTAATCATACATTCATTCATCCCATTCTGAACTTGCATCCGCACCCAAAATGAGAGAGGACAGCAAGGGAGTGAGAGAATTTGATTGAAGAGGTCAGGGATGAGGAGAAATGTGAATTGCCGAAGAGAAGTGTGGACACGCAAGAAGTGAGTGTGATCCAAAGGTGAGGGCTTCTGTTAGAACAAAGGGGAGATGTGAAAGAGGAATGGGGGGACTGGAGAGGTGTAAGATACAAATAGACAAAATTTGAATGAAGAGACGAGGTGAATGAGAAGTGCTGAGGGGCACGGGAGGTGACAGGGCCAGAGAGGCCATGAGATAAATGTGAGAGACTGTTAGAGATGAGGGCAGTGAAAGGACAGAATGGCAAGAGGTGATTAAAGGTGAAGTGAGAGGTTGAATGGGGAGAGTTCATAAGTTGTAAAAAGGGGTGAAAGAAAACGACCTGCAAAGTGAGAAAGGGATCCGGGGTTAGGAGAGGAGAGAGGGATGGAAGGGAGGGGGTGAGAGGAAAGCTGCATGGGTAAACGGCTTAACTCTACACAAAACCGCCAGGATTTTAAGGGACCCCTGCTTCTTCCGGTCAGTGCCAGGTGAGCTTCTAATGTGGCAGCACGTATTGCTGCAGAGTGGAAGGCTCTTCACAAAGGTTGACTTGAAATCTTTCTGATGATAATTGCTGTATTTTGGTTATAAATGGGTACTGATTGGGTGAAATCTTTCCTCAGAGTTACTGTGTGTAACAAATATCAAAATAATGAAGCAATGCTATCCCAAAATACGCGGCATCACATAACCTCATTTACATTTTCATCCCACGCAATTTAGTCAACAGGTTTAGACATTTTTGTCAGGAGGGGGTCCTTACGCCTCAAAATGTTGACAGGGGGGTCTCGGCATCCAAAAGTTTGAAGACCTCTGCCCTAGTGGGATGTCCATTGATCCACAATGGGCTGTGGTGTGCCCTTCTTAACCTCACTTGACTTTCTGTCATTGTTTTGCATGACACAGGTTCCAAACTGCTTACACCAATTAATGGCAGCTAGAGCACAATTTCTCGTCAGATTTTGCAGAAATAAAAATCTGACCTGGTACACAGCGGCTTATCATCAGATTTGCTACCTTAGAGAAAACAAACTGTGTGCAGAGATACTGATCATCAATGGTGTTTACAATATAGCCCTACAGTTTACTCTTACTGACAAAAAGGAGAGGCACAAACTATGGATGGCTTGCAGCATTCACTGTGGTGAGGCATCATCGTTGTCAACTAAACTACACAGCTACATTTGAATTGTTACTTTTGTTTTTAATTTGTTTTATTTTCCCTTCATTTGTGGGCACCCTTGAGAAACCCCAAGGCTCAGACAACCTGAAGGTTAAAAGCGCTGGCTGAGTTGTTTCAGTATGAGCACAATATGGAATGGAATGATTTCCTCTCATTGAAAAAACATTAAAAAAACACTGTACATTGCCATGGATAGCGTACTTTTTTCCACCTGCTTTGATCCACGCAGTAAGGGTTTTTGGTGCTTCTTCAAGTGGAGTGTTCTTTAGGGGCTTCTGTGGTGTTGAGTTAGGTTGAGGCGTGTCAAGATTTTCTCTAGGGCGATATTGCTCTTTAGTGTTATTGTTGCATTGAAGTTACAGAGAGAGTAAATGAGTCAGATTACTTCAAGCATCTGTCCACCTTTTGTGGAGAGATGAAAGGGGGAGCATTGCTACAGGTTCCAAAGTTGTTCTTCCAGTGGGACAAAGCCCCTCAAGTAGCAGTGAGGTCATTTAACAGACAGAGAATTTTGGAAGTGTGGTGAAACGAGTTTATCTCGAGACCTACTTTAGAGTATGGTAGTTGTCGGGTACTGATTTTTTTTGAAGGAGGGCGACATTTCAGCCTTACTTCTTTCTTTTTAAATGTTGAACTTCACTACCAGACAACCTACCCTGGATTCCTATCCTGTTCTCTCAAGCCACGATAAGGTTCGATTTAACCTTGAAAAGTTGAGATGCAGTTAAATTTCAAGCCACGACCTCTGTTTGATGTAGCAGCAGCATTGGCTACCCAGTGATCGTCACTCCATCGCACGTGACGCAGGCCTATTTGTTTGTATTGAGGTAAACATATCCCATGGTGCTTTAGTAAGCGACTGCTGTCCAGGAAGTTTCGGCATTCTTATGTCTTGGGACCAGCTGCAGAATGGCCTCACCATTGTTTATACGTACTTCAATCCCGGCCCAGCAGAGCCCCTGCTCCTCAGCTCTGTGCCTCGGTGTACACGAAAGACTTGGACACCTCACTCGGCGCCATGACAAGCTGATATATTCGTTCAAGGTCATTACCCGGGCTAGGAAAGCCATCTGATTAATGAGCGGCAGGTGTGAGTGCGGGCAGCGGACGTAACCATTAATTAGACAGGGGCCGAGGGAAATAAAATGCACCCCTACCCCCAACAGAGGTGAGGGTGCGCACTAATCCTGTGTACCCTCGAACCCCACGGTGACACGACTATTATGTGCAAAAGGCCGCTCGTATTGGCGATCAGAATTAAGATACATTCTTTGTTTTTTCCAGAGGCCCAGTGACTGCTGGTGCCGCCCTTTGTCAGGTCACGTGGACTGCTCTGAATCTCGCGACTGCTCCGGCCATTCTATGATCAGAATTTATTGCTCGATGTTGAGTATTCATGAGTGAGAATGTGAAAGCAGAAAGGGGGTAGGGCTCAGAGATGGGGAACAAGTCGGGAGGGGAAGGTGGGGGCCGGGGGTTAGAATGCAGAGGTCAGCAAGATAATGAAAATATTCTAAATTGACTCTGGGATGCTTGTTTGAAGTGGACTTGGTGCAAAAACGCTCTAAAGATGCTCTCCTGAAAATGCATACACAAAACAGATGCATACACAAACTCCAAATATGCACAGAACATGTATTTAAGTTATGGAGGACTCACACACACTATCTCTTCTTCTTCTCTTTCTCTATCAGGAAACAGACACAGACAGAAAAATAGTGTGAGGAAGACAGAAAGGAACAGGCAGAAAGAACAAGCACACCCACACAAACACACAGGTAAAAAACAAAAACAAAGCAAAAGGGTTATACAAAAAGAAACATGCAATATGATTAACAAGCGAAAGGCCGCAAATCAATTCGGACACAGGTTCATGTAGCAAAAATGCCTAAACAAAATATAACAAAAAAGTACACTCACATTAAAATTAATAGCTAAAAAATGTCTAACCCAGTAAAGGGCCAGGAATAGCATCCCATGCAAAAACGCGTGGAGACAAGCTTCTGCAGGGAGGGCACAAGTAGAGAAAACGACATGACTAAAACACATCACAATGCGAGCATAATGAAAAAGAGTGAGAAGGAGCACACATTTACATATAAAAAGAATTAACCAGAAAGCAGTGGAAGAGGCAAAAAGCTAGCTTTAAGACATTCAGAAACAGAATGTCTTTCATCAGGTACACATAAAGGGTGCACAATGCATCTACTTAATTGCTCTGGAGAGTCCCTCAAATCTAGATTTTGAATATCCTTCCTAAAGCCTCAGTCTCAAATTTATGGTAGCCCTGAATGGTTTGTAAAGTGCAGGAAGCTGGCTTCTCCTTTTACAAACCTCACGGAGTCACGAAAACTCTTAAAGGTTTCACATAAGATCCTTTATCCAAAATTCTTACATTCTGCTTTGGAGAGTGTGACTAAGGACCCACTGAATGATATGTAATTGATAAAAAGGTTTCCTTATTCCTAAGACCGATCTGGACTTACAAAAACAGGTATCTTACACATTAACTGTCATAACACCGAGACCACATCTTTTGAACAAATCAACGCACAATTATTGGCTACAAGAGTACCCACCTGCCCACAACCTTGTGATCAACGTATTTGGCCTCACAGCAGTTCTCTAGCCCTCCAGCCTTTTCTGTTGGTCCTCACAGTCCCTGTCTGGCATGCAGATAGCCTTAGATTTCTTAGGTAGGGCTGCCATTCGTCTAACACACCTGTCTACTCACAGGGCAGGGATGCAGGCTTTTCTAACACTACCATGCCCATAAAGCACTTTATACACGTTTTTCCCTCTTCTGGCAACCTACTGTCACCCATAAATACCACGGTGTCCAGATTCAACTTTCACAAACTGTACCTTTATTTTGATTAGTTTCATCAAGTATATTTCAGATCCTAAAAACACAGGTTTCCCGTCCAACCCAGAAAAATACAGACAAAGAAATGTCATGCCTTTGTACTTGCACTACTCTGCTCTTTTTTGGTTACAGAAATCTATCACTTCCTTGTTCTCTTTTTTTCCTTACCTATTAATAGTTATATAATTTGTTTAATTTCTTCACATTAGCCATTTCAACATTTTCATCCAGACCATTTCCACCCCAGCCAACTCCTTTGCACTTTCTACATTTCCCTTTTAATCTGCTTAACCGACACTGTCCCCTTTATCTTAAGTAGGACATTTTCTGTAGATTTATCAACAGTTCGTAGGTTTGGGTCTCCTGCGCCAAACTTCCAACAGCATCCCGAGACGTTAGAACAATCTCACCCTCTCCCACTGTATATCAACCACCAAACATTCATTCCATTGAGGATATGTCCAATCCCATCAAATTGTCTACTCAATATTCCAGCTATATCTTTCAAGGAGACTTCAACCGTGAGAAGGTTCAACAACAAGAACAATACAATATTTTACCTCCTCTGCAGCACATTAAACATCAACCCATTTATCACCAAATCAGTTCCCTCCAAAGGCAACAGACTCGATATAATCCATGCAATCCTTCCCTTCTTTGCTACCATCCAACAGTACAGGATTAGATAAATCGCATTGTAATTCCGTATATGTTCATCAGATCCACCCATGGCAGCCAGTAGAAACGCACCAAACAGCAACTCAGCTCCTTCAGAAGTATTCACAATGACAACATTACGCAGAAGCATTTATCATCCCTGACATCCTCTGTTTAACACAGAGACATTTAACGTATTCCCCGACTCACTCGAATTACTCCTTAAAAGACAACAGAGACGCAAACACCCCAGCTGAAGCTCAGGTCCTAAAACTGAAAGTACTTTGCTCCTTTGTACACAAAGCACTCAAAGACAAGAAAAGAGGATTCTACAAAAAACCCACAAGACCTGAACCAACTGAGTTTTCTCCAACTAACCCATATGAAACATATTTAACCTGCTAAATCATCATATTATTTGGAAAAAAAAAGTTCTATTGATTTTCAACAACAGTGACATCACATCACTTACGACAGTTATCCCTACCTATCAAAAGGAACCTTAACACATATAATCTTCTTCACGTTGAATAATGTATATCTACCATAGCAGTTTCACTTTCTCACATTCTGATTAACAAATGTTAATGCTTCACTACCACAATAAAGTTGGGTATCAAGTCCCAGTGGACGCTCTCATCTTTCCCTTTATCTCTCTACTATTGTAGGTCATCTGTATCATCGTCATTTGACTCCAGATCAGTCAGAACAGTCTCCCAGACTATGATTCTGGCTGACTCCCCTTGTTAGTACTCCAGGCACCTCTACATCCCACTTCCACTGTCACCCACCTTATTCACCTTCCACTGGCCTCCTCCAGAGTAGCATAATTTTCCTCTTACCTAGGACTAGCCTGGTAGGTAATCTGCCTTTTCTGAATGGTCACCTTGGATTTTTCGTCTTTCGCTGGATCCTATATGTTTTTGCTTATTTTACAACTCTGTGGACTTTACCAATGCTAAGCAGTAGTGAGTGTCTGTGCTCCCCCTTTAAAAATGCTTTAATTGGCATATTCCTAATTAGTATACTTCATTTACCTATAAAGTCCAAGGGCCTGGAATTTAAATGCTACCAATGAACTGCAGCACCTTTTGTGCCACCCACTACAGTAGCAGTGCAAACATGGTTTCAGGCTTACCAGTGTAGCCTGACGGTGACAGTTCAAACACTGCAATTCCACCTGTAAAAATAAACCTCTTAAAGGGTCAAACCCTCACTTTTAAATATTAATAAGGCACCCCGTGTAGGCCTTGTATTCCACAAGGAAGGGTGCATGGTATGTAAAAGTACGACATGTAGAAATGTAATGTTAACATGTCATTTTAGAGACTAACACTCAATAGTTATTTTTCACTGTGGCAAGCCTAGCTGCCCCCTGTAGAAAGCCAGAATAAATATTAAAATCCTGAACTGTATCTTGGGAATGGGACTAGTTAGAAAAATAATTAAACAACCATTTTTAATAGTTATTAAAAATGAAATTCAATGGTGAAGTTTTGGAAAGTAAGCTTTTCCCTGCCTGGAATTCCAATTTGCATTCGCTCTCCGACTTCTGCCAGCCAGTATTTAGCATTTGAAAAGTTGTAACAAAGGTGTGAAATGCCTCTCAAGGGCAAACAATAGACTTACCTGATGGGCAGAGATGACTCCACTGACCCTGAAGAATATGCAGGGTGGGGCTACTGAAAATCCTACATTAGTTTCACCAGACGTCCGTCTCTGGGTTTTACATATAACACTGGGGGTACACCTGAAAGGTAGGGAAACAGGATGCTAAAACAATTCTTGTGTATCCACTCTCTGGTTCCTGGAAAACATTACTTTTGCACTATCAGACTTCTGTCTCTAAGTTTATTGTGGGTATAATGACTCCCTTGAACCAGATGTAAGTGTTAGATGTAGAAGGAGACTAGGATTAACATAGTAAATTCCCCACACACACCCCTAGCTCTCATAGCCCAAGTTTAATGTGGACAAAGACTTTCACCATCTTGAAAATGCCCAAAGTGGGTAGGGTTGGCCCGGGAACACTTACCCCATTGGTTAGGGCGTGTCCAGGAGTCATTCTCACTCACTAGGTCATGCCAGGCATGAAGGTGCCATAAATGTGTCACCGCTAGGCACCCACTTCACAACACTCCTGGATATGAGGAGGATCAGAAGAGAACTCATCCTAATGTCCGCGACCTCAGAAGAGTCCAGAAGGACTGGACCTGCTCCCTCTTGTACCCAGGACAAAGAATTGTACTCTGAGGTTCATAAGACTGACCTACAGGGACACAATAAGCTACAAGAGGCCTTTACCTGCAACTGGCTAGTGGCAACTGGGCCTGGACTGGACCCTGCTGTTTGTCCTCTGCATGCCAAAGGTACCTTCCCTGAGGTCCTGGGAGGGGTTTAGAAGTGTACTCCTGTGGTGGACTGGGACTTAAAGAACTAACGTCAGTGGGTAAAATCTTTGACCAGGATGAATCAGGTTGATGTATGCAACTCACGCTCCATCACGGTCAGCATCAAATTGTTCTGGTTGTTCTAGGTTCTGGTTTACGTGACCATTGACTATCTCAGACATTTCATGCTTCTTGGTGCTATTACCCCTTAAATCTTTAAAAATGCCTATCGGCAGTTTCCCTTATTTAATGTTATTTTGGTGTCATTTTGTTTATGAAATGTCACTCTATTTTTCTAATTTGGTTTGGAATTTTTATTGATTTGTATTTCAACTTTATTACTGTTGTGTTACTACATAAATAACACATTGCCCTAAGTTACACCAGTCTGCTCTGTGCCATAGCTATGGGAATTGAGCCCAGGCTAATTTAGTGAGTTTGAGGGTTCACCCTGACAGGGATTGTGATTATTTCATGAGCTGTATGGTCACCCACCGCAACTAATGATCCAATTTCTTACAAGCCCCAAATCCACTACTTAGGGGAGTGCACATTTTCCTTTCTTGTTTGTGACTAATCCTAGTAGACAAAGCACACACTCAGCCACAGCTCGATACTAGTCAGGTTGCACAGTTTTTAGGTCACGTCTTGCCAGAAGTATTGTATTCCTCTACAGTTCCACCACATAAGAATATAAGTGCCAGTGTTTACTGTACAGTTGCTGCAGTCTTTTGAATAAAAGAAAGTACTTTAAACACACTGCATAGCATAATGCTACACAGTGCAATTTCAAGAATGGGATACAGGGTTGAAATCCTGTTTGTGAGCTCAAGGTGCTACACTTTTCAGTACTTTCCCCCCTTTACCAGAGTTCTGCAACTTCTTTAATCCCTGAAGTCTAATCTGGGATATGGCACTTATCAGGTACATGTACAGTTCACTCACCCACCCACCAGATATAGATGCACCCAATAGTTTAGTTTCAGACTCTGAAGCTGGCAGCTGGAGTACCAGTCTGTCAGTCATGGTGGACAGCAGTTCTCACTCAATACTTGATTTTTCTAGAAAGGTTGATGCGAGTCATGACCAGAATCATTTTGGTAGATCAGAAGATTCTTGCCACATGAGGGTTGCTCCTGGCTTTGTTCCTTTGCAGTCTCTTACTTTCTCTTGCAAGTTCACAGGCAGGGAACATTCTGGGCTTCTTCTCCTTGACAGGCTCTCTCCTGCAGAGAAATTAAAGTTCCTTCCCTCTCAGCAGGCAGGCTCCAATGTCTAGACAGAACCATAGCAAATCCAGCAGAAGGTGCTGACTTCAGGTGATGTTCCCTCACCTCATTCAGCCTCCATTCATGGTCACACAGCAGTCCTTCGAGTACTCTGTGGAGCACTCCCAATGAAGTATTTGGGCCGGCAACAAAGTGGAGTGACTGGATCCCACCTTTGAGCACATTCTCCAGACAGAAGATGTCAACCATTGTGTAAGGTTTCAGAACCAGTTTGAGGAGGTTCTCTTTCAAATGTCATTTTCTGGATGTTTCTTAGCCACACCCTTTATGCAAGGTGATGGCTATCACAGCAGGTAGCAATGATTCTGGCTTAATGCATGAGTATCCAGATCAAGGGGACAATGAAGTGTGCGATCTCTGCACCTTACTGGAGCAGTAATCAGGGACAGGCAAAATGACAGGCTCTGCCTAGAAATGTCCTCACCTTAAACAAGAGAAACTGCAGTCACACCCCTCACCTCTTCTAGCTAGCAAATGGCAGTGCTGAAGAAGAAATAATCAGCAGCCTTTTGCTATCAGGGTTCTCACTGAATTTCGAAGGGGAGTCCTGTCTTGATGCTCCTCCACTTAAGTATATGGGTCTCCATCCTCCAGCCTCAGAAATATAGTCAATACACCACCACTGTCAGGGAAGCTGTATCCACCCTCCGTCTTCTGCCATACTAAATCAGGAGATATCTAAAATGGACCTCAACACATAGAGTTCGACTACCATGCGTGTGCTGCACACTCACTGCACATACACACACTCGACAAACACACGGAATGACAGCGCAAGGATATGGGGAGTCACGTAGCACAGAACTTTATAAGACTACCCTCTCCATGACACAGAAAAAAAAGTCTAGTCACATTACTGATTCACAAAAGTATGCAGGCTACCACCACCATTTTTTGTGTCTACCCTTTACATGGACATTAGCTCAATGCCCACCATGAGGGGATGCTTCGAGCGCATCTTCAAGTCAACGAACAGTTCCATGAACTCATGTAACGAGGACAGGCCTATTCCTCAGTTCACATGCTAGAATAGCGTGATGCCAGGGCTAAATAAAAAGTCACAATTCTGGTTTCACAAGTAGTCGGGCATGCAGGAGACATTCCCATCCCAAGAGGGCCTATTCATATGCAAATGCCTCCTACACCAGTGGCACCGCTCATCAGTCTCTGAATCATAAATCTACCAGTACACTTATAGCACACAGCTCTACCTGTACGCCTCTTCTATTAGTGACATCACCCAATTTAAGCCTTGAAGTCAAGCGCATATCTCCAACTGACCCTAGACCAAACATTTTTTTCTCCACGCCTTAAAAATTTAGAAAACGCAAACCCAGGAATCACTCTAAGATATGAAGAAAATAAAAGTACAAGTGCTGCAATGAGGTGATACAAGGTAATCCAGGTGTCAGAAAGACTGTAGCTCTGATTGAACTAGAGTTTCTTTAAAGTCTGCTGTAAATTAGCAATGGGATCTCTTCAGCTGTGGTGAGATTTCGGTACAAGTGTGTCATTGCTATTCCTCTGGCGTCTTTAGGCCAAACTTGGGTGGCGAAGTGAGCTAAAGAACGGAGATGGATTCAACCCAGATCTGAGATTGGGGGTGAGTGTCTGAAAAGTTTCAACACTCAATCCATCATCTCCTTGTGTTTGATTTGTTCGCTTTAAGTTGGCAGGGTATGCCCAGATGTGGGTGCCTTGCTCACTTTGCCACTGGATTCAAGCTAGCCTGGCTGATAAAGGGTGTTACCCCGAAACCGGTCCCAGGGTGCTTGTGGGAAGACCTGGCTTGGCAGTTTGGGCTGCACTGTTCCAATGAGGCACAGGATCAAGACTGATTTGCATATAGCTGGTCTGAACTGGGGTGCCAAAGTGAGCTAAAGAACGGTGATGGATTCAACCCAGATCTGTGACTGGGGGTGAGTGTCTGAAATGTTTCAGCACTCAATCCATCAACTACATTTGTTTGCTTTGTTCGCTTTAAGTTGGCAGGGTATGCCCAGACGTGGGTGCCTTGCTCACTTTGCCACTGGATTCAAGCTAGCCTGGCTGATGAAGGGTGTTACCCCGAAACCGGTCCCAGGATCCTTGTGAGAAGACCTGGCTTGGCATTTCGGGCTGGACTGTTCCAATGTGGTACAGGATCAAGGCTGATTTGCATATAGCTGGGTCTGAACTGGGGTGGCGAAGGGAGCTTAAGAACGATGATGAATTCAACCCAGATCTGTGACTGGGGGTGAATGTCTGAAACGTTTCAGCACTCCATCCATCTTCTCCTTCTGTTTGCTTTGTTCGCCCTCAGTTAGCAGGTTATGCCCAGACGTAGGTCCCTTGTTCACTTTGTCACTGGATTCAAGCTAGCTTGGCTGATAAGGGGTGTTACCCCGAAACCGGTCCCATTATGCTTGTTTGCGGTCCAGGGAAGACCTGGCTTGGCAGTTTGGGCTGCACTGTTCCCATGAGGCACAGGATCAAGACTGATTTGCATATAGCTGGGTATGAATTGAGGTGGCAAAGTGAGCTAAAGAACGGTGATGGATTCAACCCAGATCTGTGATTGGAGGTGAGTGTCTGAAAAGTTTCAGCGCTTGTCCATCATCTCTTTGTGTTTGCTTTCTTTGCCCTAAGTTAGACGTGGTTGTCTTGCTCACTTTGCCACTGGATTCAAGGTAGCCTGGCTGATGAAGGGTGTTACCCTGAAACCGGTCCCAGGATGTTTGTTTCCGGTCCAGGGAAGACCTGGCTTGGTAGTTAGAGCTTGACTGTTCCCATAAGTCACAGAGTCAAGACTGAGTTTCATACAGCTGGGTCTGAACTGGGGTGGGGAAGTGAGCAAAAGATCGATGATGGATTCAACCCAGTTCTGTGACTGGGAGTGAGTGTCTGAAAAGTTTCAGCGCCCCATCCATCATCTCTTTGTGTTTGCTTTGTTCGCCCTAAGTTGACAGGGTATGCCCAGACGTGGGTGCCTTGCTCACTTTGCCACTGGATTCAAGCTAACCTGGCTGATGATGGGTTTTACCCCGAAACTAGTCCCATTATGCTGGTTTCCGGTCCAGGGTAGACCTGGCTTGGCAGTTTGGGCTGCACTGTTCCAATGAGGCACAGGATCAAGACTGATTTGCAAATAGCTGTTTCTGAACTGGGGTGGCAAAGTGAGCTAAAGAACGGTGATGGATTCAACCCAGATCTGTGACTGGGGTGAGTGTCTGAAAAGTTTCAGCACTCTGTCCATCATCTCCATTTGTTTGCTTTGTTCGCCCTCAGTTAGCAGGTTATGCCCAGACGTGGGTCCCTTGTTCACTTTGTCACTGGATTCAAGCTAGCCTGGCTGATGAGGGGTGTTACCCCGAAACCGGTCCCATTATGCTTGTTTGCGGTCCAGGGAAGACCTGGTTTGGCAGTTTGGGCTGCACTGTTCCCATGAGGCACAGGATGAAGACAGTTTTGCATATAGCTCGGTCTGAATTAAAGTGGCAAAGTGAGCTAAAGAACGATGATGGATTCAACCCAGATCTGTGACTGGGGGTGTCTGAAAAGTTTCAGCGCTCGGTCATCATCTCCTTATGTTTGCTTTGTTTGCCCTAAATTGGCAGGGTATGCCCAGATGTGGGTGCCTTCCTCACTTTGCCACTGGATTCAAGCTAGCCTGGCTGATGAAGGGTGTTATCCTGAAACTGCCGGTCCAGGGAAGACCTGGTTTGGCAGTTCAGACTGGACTGTTTCCATGAGGCACAGGGTCAAGAATGAGTTGCATATAGCTGGGTCTGAACTGGGGTGACAAAGTTAGCTAAAGAACGATGATGGATTCACCCCAGTTCTGTGACTGGGACGGAGTGTCTGAAAAGGTTCAGCGCTCCATCCTTCATCTCCTTGTGTTTGTTTTGTTCGCCCTAAGTTGATAGGGTATGCCCAGACGTGGGTCCCTTGTTCACTTTGCCACTGGATTCAAGCTAGCCTAGCTGATGAAGGGTGTTACCCCGAAACCGATCCCAGGTTGTTTGTTTCCGGTCCAGGGAAGACATGGCTTGGCAGTTTGGACTGGACTGTTCCCATGAGGCACAGGGTCACGACTGATTTGCATATAGCTGGGTCTGACCTGGTGTGGCGAAGTGAGCTAAAGAACGATGATAGATTCAACCCAGTTCTGTGACTGGGACGGAGTGTCTGAAAGGTTTCAGCACTCAATCCATCATCTCCTTTTGTTTGCTTTGTCCGCTTTAAGTTGGCAGGGTATGCCCATGTGTGGGTGCCTTGCTCACTTTGCCACTGGATTCAAGCTAGCCTGGCTGATGAAGGAAGTTACCCCGAAACCGGTCCCAGGACGCTTGTGGGAAGATCTGGTTTGGAAGTTCGGGTTGGACTGTTCCCATGAGGCACAGGGTCAAGACTGATTTGCATATAGCTGGGTCTGAACTGGGGTGGCGAAGTGAGCTTAAGAACGATGATGAATTCGACCCAGATCTGTGACTGGGGGTGAGTGTCTGAAAAGTTTCAGCACTCCGTCCATCATCTCCTTCTGTTTGCTTTGTTCGCCCTCAGTTAGCAGGTTATGCCCAGACGTGGATCCCTTGTTCACTTTGTCACTGGATTCAAGCTAGCCTGGGTGATGAGGGGTGTTACCCCGAAACTGGTCCCATTATGCTGGTTTCCGGTCTAGGGAAGACCTGGCTTGGCAGTTAGGGCTTGACTCTTCCCATGAGGCACAGAGTCAAGACTGAGTTGCATAAAGCTGGGTCTGAACTGGGGTGGGGAAGTGAGCAAAAGCACAATGATGGATTCAACCCAGTTCTGTGACTGGGAGTGAGTGTCTGAAAAGTTGCAGCGCTCCATCCATCATCTCCTTGTGTTTGCTTTTTTCGCCCTAAGTTGGCAGGGTATGCCCAGACGTGGATCCCTTGTTCACTTTGTCACTGAATTCAAGCTAGCCTGGCTGATGAGGGGTGTTACCATGAAACTGGTCCATTATGCTGGTTTCCGGTCCAGGGAAGACATGGCTTGGCAGTTTGGGCTGCACTGTTCCAATGAGGCACAGGATCAAGACTGATTTGCAAATAGCTGGGTGTGAACTGGGGTGGCAATGTGAGCTAAAGAACGGTGATGGATTCAACCCAAATCTGTGATTGGGGGTGAGTGTCTGAAATGTTTCAGTACTCAATTCATCATCTACTTTTGTTTACTTTGTTCGCTTTAAGTTGGCAGGTTATGCCCAGACGTGGGTGCCTTGCTCACTTTGCCACTGGATTCAAGCTAGCCTGGCTGATGAAGGGTGTTACCCTGAAACCGGTCCCAGGATGCTTGTGAGAAGACCTGGCTTGGCAGTTCGGGCTGGACTGTTCCCATGAAGCACAGGGTCAAGACTGAGTTGCATATAGCTGGGTCTGAACTGGGGTGGCGAAGTGAGCTTAAGAACGATGATGAATTCAACCCAGATCGATGACTGGGGTGAGTGTCTGAAATGTTTCAGCACTCCGTCCATCATCTCCTTGTGTTGCTTTGTTTGCCCTCAGTTAGCAGGTTATGCCCAGACGTGGGTCCCTTGTTCACTTTGTCACTGGATTCAAGCTAGCCTGGCTGATGAGGGGTGTTACCCCGAAACCGGTCCCATTATGCTTGTTTGCGGTCCAGGGAAGACCTGGCTTGGCAGTTTAGGCTGCACTGTTCCCATGAGGTGCAGGATCAAGACTGATTTGCATATAGCTGGGTCTGAATTGAGGTGGCAAAGTGAGCTAAAGAATGATGATGGATTCAACGCAGATCTATGACTGGGGGTGTCTGACAACTTTCAGCGCTCGTCCATCATCTCCTTGTGTTTGCTTTGTTTGCCCTAAATTGGCAGGGTATGACCAGACGTGGGTGCCTTCTTCACTTTGCCACTGGATTCATGCTAGCCTGGCTGATGAAGAGTGTTATCCTGAAACCGCAGGTCCAGGGAAGACCTGGCTTGGCAGTTCGGACTGGACTGTTCCCATGAAGCACAGGGTGAAGAATGAGTTGCATATAGCTGGGTCTGAAATGGGTTGGCGAAGTGAGCTAAAGAACGATGATGGATTCAACCCAGTTCTGTGACTGGGGGTGAGTGTCTGAAAAGTTTCAGCGCTCCATCCTTCATCTCCTTGTGTTTGCTTTGTTCGCCCTAAGTTGATAGGGTATGCCCAGACGTTAGTCCCTTGTTCACTTTGCCACTGGATTCAAGCTAGCCTAGCTGATGAAGGGTGTTACACCGCAACCGGTCCCATGATGTTTGTTTCCGGTCCAGAGAAGACATGGCTTGGCAGTTCGGGCTGGACTGTTCCCATGTGGCACAGGGTCAAGACTGATTTGCATATAGCTGGGTCTGAACTGGGGTGGCGAAGTGAGCTAAAGAACGATGATAGATTCAACCCAGTTCGGTGACTGGGGGTGAGTGTCTGAAAGGTTTCAGCACTCAATCCATCATCTCCTTTTGTTTCCTTTGTTCGCTTTAAGTTGGCAGGGTATGCCCAGACGTGGGTGTCTTGCTCACTTTGCCACTGGATTCAAGCTAGCCTGGCTGATGAAGGGAGTTACCCCGAAAAAGGTCCCAGGATGCTTGTGGGAAGACCTGGCTTGGCAGTTCGGGCTGGACTGTTCCCACGAGGCACAGGGTCAAGACTGATTTGCATATAGCTGGGTCTGAACTGGGGTGGCGAAGTGAGCTTAAGAACGATGATGAATTCAACCCAGATCTGTGACTGGGAGTGAGTGTCTGAAAAGTTTCAGCACTCCGTCCATTATCTCCTTCTGTATGCTTTGTTCGCCCTCAGTTAGCAGGTTATGCCCAGACGTGGGTCCCTTGTTCACTTTGTCACTGGATTCAAGCTAGCCTGGCTGATGAGGGGTGTTACCCCAAAACCGGTCCCATTATGCTTGTTTGCGGTCCAGGGAAGATCTGGCTTGGCAGTTTTGGCTGCACTGTTCCCATGAGGCACAGGATCAAGACTGATTTAGATATAGCTGGGTCTGAATTGAGGTGGCAAAGTGAGCTAAAGAACGATGATGGATTCAACCCAGATCTGTGATTGGGGGTGTCTGAAAAGTTTCAGCGCTCGTCCATCATCTCCTTGTGTTTGCTTCATTTGCCCTAAATTGGCAGGGTATGCCCAGACATGGGTGCCTTCCTCACTTTGCCACTGGATTCAAGCTAGCCTGGCTGATGAAGGGTGTTATCCTGAAACCGCCGGTCCAGGGAAGACCTGGCGTGGCAGTTCGGACTGAACTGTTCCCATGAGGCACAGGGTCAAGAATGAGTTGCATATAGCTGGGTCTGAACTGGGGTGGCGAAGTGAGCTAAAGAACAATGATGGATTCAACCCAGATCTGTGACTGGGGTTGAGTGTCTGAAAACATTTAGTGCTTGTCCATCATCTCCTTGTGTTTTCGTTGGTTGCCCTAAGTTGGCTGGGTATGCCCAGACGTGGGTGCCTTGCTCACTTTGCCACTGGATTCAAGCTAGCCTGGCTGATGAAGGGTGTTACCCTGAAACCGGTCTCAGGAGGTTTGTTTCCGGACCAGGGAAGATCTGGCTTGGCAGTTAGGGCTTGACTGTTCCCATGAGGCACAGGTTCAAGACTAATTTAGATATAGCTGGGTCTGAATTGAGGTGGCAAAGTGAGCTAAAGAACGATGATGGATTCAACCCAGATCTGTGACTGGGGGTGTCTGAAAAGTTTCAGCGCTCGTCCATCATCTGCTTGTGTTTGCTTTGTTTGCCCTAAATTGGCAGGGTATGCCCAGTCATGGGTGCCTTCCTCACTTTGCCACTGGAATCAACCTAGCCTGGCTGATGAGGGGTGTTACCCCGAAACTGGTCCCATTATGCTTGTTTACGGTCCAGGGAAGACCTGGCTTGGCAGTTCGGGCTGGACTGTTCCAATGAGGCACAGGATCAAGACTGATTTGCATATAGCTGGGTCTGAATTGAGGTGGCAAAGTGAGCTAAAGAACAATGATGGATTCAACCCAGATCTGCGACTTGGGGTGAGTGTCTGAAAAGTTTCAGCACTCAATCCATCATCTCCTTTTGTTTGCTTTGTTTGCTTTAAGTTGGCAGGGTATGCCCAGACATGGGTGCCTTGCTCACTTTGCCACTGGATTCAAGCTAGCCTGGCTGAAGAAGGGAGTTACCCCGAAACCGGTCCCAGGATGCTTGTGGGAAGACCTGGCTTGTCAGTTCGGGCTGGACTGTTCCCACGAGGCACAGGGTCAAGACTGATTTGCATATAGCTGGGTCTGAACTGGGGTGGCGAAGTGAGCTTAAGAACGATGATGAATTCAACCCAGATCTGTGACTGGGGGTGAGTGTCTGAAAAGTTTCAGCACTCCGTCCATCATCTCCTTCTGTTTGCTTTGTTCGCCCTCAGTTAGCAGGTTATGCCCAGACATGGGTCCCTTGTTCACTGTCACTGGATTCAAGCTAGCCTGACTGATGAGGGGTGTTACCCCGAAACTGGTCCCATTATGCTTGTTTGCGGTCCAGGGAAGACCTGGCTTGGCAGTTTGGGCTGCACTGCTCCCATGAGGCACAGGATGAAGACTGATTTGCATATAGCTGGGTCTGAACTGGGGTGGCAAAGTGAGCTAAAGAACGATGATGAATTCAACCCAGATCGGTGACTGGGGGTGAGTGTCTGGAAAGTTTCAGCACTCTGTCCATCATCTCCTTGTGTTTGCTTTTTTCACCCTCAGTTAGCAGGTTATGCCCAGACGTGGGTCCCTTGTTCACTTTGTCACTGGATTCAAGCTAGCCTGGCTGATGAGGGGTGTTACCCCGAAACCGGTCCCATTATGCTTGTTTGCAGTCCAGGGAAGACCTGGCTTGGCAGTTTGGGCTGCACTGTTCCCATGAGGCTCAGGATCAAGACTGTTTTGTATATAGCTGGGTCTGAAATGGGGTGGCGAAGTGAGCTAAAGAACGATGATGGATTCAACCCAGTTCTGTGAATGGGGGTGAGTGTCAGAAAAGTTTCAGCGCTCCATCCTTCATCTCCTTGTGTTTGCTTTGTTCGCCCTAAGTTGATAGGGTATGCCCAGACGTTAGTCCCTTGTTCACTTTGCCACTGGATTCAAGCTAGCCTAGCTGATAAAGGGTGCCAAAGTGAGCTAAAGAATGATGATGGATTCAACGCAGATCTATGACTGGGGGTGTCTGACAACTTTCAGCGCTCGTCCATCATCTCCTTGTGTTTGCTTTGTTTGCCCTAAATTGGCAGGGTATGACCAGACGTGGGTGCCTTCTTCACTTTGCCACTGGATTCATGCTAGCCTGGCTGATGAAGAGTGTTATCCTGAAACCGCAGGTCCAGGGAAGACCTGGCTTGGCAGTTCGGACTGGACTGTTCCCATGAAGCACAGGGTGAAGAATGAGTTGCATATAGCTGGGTCTGAAATGGGTTGGCGAAGTGAGCTAAAGAACGATGATGGATTCAACCCAGTTCTGCGACTGGGGGTGAGTGTCTGAAAAGTTTCAGCGCTCCATCCTTCATCTCCTTGTGTTTGCTTTGTTCGCCCTAAGTTGATAGGGTATGCCCAGACGTTAGTCCCTTGTTCACTTTGCCACTGGATTCAAGCTAGCCTAGCTGATGAAGGGTGTTACACCGAAACCGGTCCCATGATGTTTGTTTCCGGTCCAGAGAAGACATGGCTTGGCAGTTCGGGCTGGACTGTTCCCATGTGGCACAGGGTCAAGACTGATTTGCATATAGCTGGGTCTGAACTGGGGTGGCGAAGTGAGCTAAAGAACGATGATAGATTCAACCCAGTTCGGTGACTGGGGGTGAGTGTCTGAAAGGTTTCAGCACTCAATCCATCATCTCCTTTTGTTTCCTTTGTTCGCTTTAAGTTGGCAGGGTATGCCCAGACGTGGGTGTCTTGCTCACTTTGCCACTGGATTCAAGCTAGCCTGGCTGATGAAGGGAGTTACCCCGAAAAAGGTCCCAGGATGCTTGTGGGAAGACCTGGCTTGGCAGTTCGGGCTGGACTGTTCCCACGAGGCACAGGGTCAAGACTGATTTGCATATAGCTGGGTCTGAACTGGGGTGGCGAAGTGAGCTTAAGAACGATGATGAATTCAACCCAGATCTGTGACTGGGAGTGAGTGTCTGAAAAGTTTCAGCACTCCGTCCATTATCTCCTTCTGTATGCTTTGTTCGCCCTCAGTTAGCAGGTTATGCCCAGACGTGGGTCCCTTGTTCACTTTGTCACTGGATTCAAGCTAGCCTGGCTGATGAGGGGTGTTACCCCAAAACCGGTCCCATTATGCTTGTTTGCGGTCCAGGGAAGATCTGGCTTGGCAGTTTTGGCTGCACTGTTCCCATGAGGCACAGGATCAAGACTGATTTAGATATAGCTGGGTCTGAATTGAGGTGGCAAAGTGAGCTAAAGAACGATGATGGATTCAACCCAGATCTGTGATTGGGGGTGTCTGAAAAGTTTCAGCGCTCGTCCATCATCTCCTTGTGTTTGCTTCATTTGCCCTAAATTGGCAGGGTATGCCCAGACATGGGTGCCTTCCTCACTTTGCCACTGGATTCAAGCTAGCCTGGCTGATGAAGGGTGTTATCCTGAAACCGCCGGTCCAGGGAAGACCTGGCGTGGCAGTTCGGACTGAACTGTTCCCATGAGGCACAGGGTCAAGAATGAGTTGCATATAGCTGGGTCTGAACTGGGGTGGCGAAGTGAGCTAAAGAACAATGATGGATTCAACCCAGATCTGTGACTGGGGTTGAGTGTCTGAAAACATTTAGTGCTTGTCCATCATCTCCTTGTGTTTTCGTTGGTTGCCCTAAGTTGGCTGGGTATGCCCAGACGTGGGTGCCTTGCTCACTTTGCCACTGGATTCAAGCTAGCCTGGCTGATGAAGGGTGTTACCCTGAAACCGGTCTCAGGAGGTTTGTTTCCGGACCAGGGAAGATCTGGCTTGGCAGTTAGGGCTTGACTGTTCCCATGAGGCACAGGTTCAAGACTAATTTAGATATAGCTGGGTCTGAATTGAGGTGGCAAAGTGAGCTAAAGAACGATGATGGATTCAACCCAGATCTGTGACTGGGGGTGTCTGAAAAGTTTCAGCGCTCGTCCATCATCTGCTTGTGTTTGCTTTGTTTGCCCTAAATTGGCAGGGTATGCCCAGTCATGGGTGCCTTCCTCACTTTGCCACTGGAATCAACCTAGCCTGGCTGATGAGGGGTGTTACCCCGAAACTGGTCCCATTATGCTTGTTTACGGTCCAGGGAAGACCTGGCTTGGCAGTTCGGGCTGGACTGTTCCAATGAGGCACAGGATCAAGACTGATTTGCATATAGCTGGGTCTGAATTGAGGTGGCAAAGTGAGCTAAAGAACAATGATGGATTCAACCCAGATCTGCGACTTGGGGTGAGTGTCTGAAAAGTTTCAGCACTCAATCCATCATCTCCTTTTGTTTGCTTTGTTTGCTTTAAGTTGGCAGGGTATGCCCAGACATGGGTGCCTTGCTCACTTTGCCACTGGATTCAAGCTAGCCTGGCTGAAGAAGGGAGTTACCCCGAAACCGGTCCCAGGATGCTTGTGGGAAGACCTGGCTTGTCAGTTCGGGCTGGACTGTTCCCACGAGGCACAGGGTCAAGACTGATTTGCATATAGCTGGGTCTGAACTGGGGTGGCGAAGTGAGCTTAAGAACGATGATGAATTCAACCCAGATCTGTGACTGGGGGTGAGTGTCTGAAAAGTTTCAGCACTCCGTCCATCATCTCCTTCTGTTTGCTTTGTTCGCCCTCAGTTAGCAGGTTATGCCCAGACATGGGTCCCTTGTTCACTGTCACTGGATTCAAGCTAGCCTGACTGATGAGGGGTGTTACCCCGAAACCGGTCCCATTATGCTTGTTTGCGGTCCAGGGAAGACCTGGCTTGGCAGTTTGGGCTGCACTGCTCCCATGAGGCACAGGATGAAGACTGATTTGCATATAGCTGGGTCTGAACTGGGGTGGCAAAGTGAGCTAAAGAACGATGATGAATTCAACCCAGATCGGTGACTGGGGGTGAGTGTCTGGAAAGTTTCAGCACTCTCTCCATCATCTCCTTGTGTTTGCTTTTTTCACCCTCAGTTAGCAGGTTATGCCCAGACGTGGGTCCCTTGTTCACTTTGTCACTGGATTCAAGCTAGCCTGGCTGATGAGGGGTGTTACCCCGAAACCGGTCCCATTATGCTTGTTTGCAGTCCAGGGAAGGCCTGGCTTGGCAGTTTGGGCTGCACTGTTCCCATGAGGCTCAGGATCAAGACTGTTTTGTATATAGCTGGGTCTGAAATGGGGTGGCGAAGTGAGCTAAAGAACGATGATGGATTCAACCCAGTTCTGTGAATGGGGGTGAGTGTCAGAAAAGTTTCAGCGCTCCATCCTTCATCTCCTTGTGTTTGCTTTGTTCGCCCTAAGTTGATAGGGTATGCCCAGACGTTAGTCCCTTGTTCACTTTGCCACTGGATTCAAGCTAGCCTAGCTGATAAAGGGTGTTACCCCGAAACCGGTCCCAGGATGTTTGTTTCTGGTCCAGGGAAGACATGGCTTGGCAGTTCGGGCTGGACTGTTCCCATGAGGCACAGGGTCAAGACTGATTCGCATATAGCTGGGTCTGAAATGGGGTGGCGAAGTGAGCTAAAGAACGATGATAGATTCAACCCAGTTCTGTGACTGGGCCGGAGTGTCTGAAAGGTTTCAGCACTCTATCCATTATCTCCTTTTGTTTGCTTTGTTTGCTTTAAGTTGGCAGGGTATGCCCAGACGTGGGTGCCTTGCTCACTTTGCCACTGGATTCAAGCTAGCCTGGCTGATGAAGGGTGTTACCCCGAAACCGGTCTCAGGATCCTTGTGAGAAGACCTGGCTTGGCATTTCGGGCTGGACTGTTACAATGAGGCATAGGATCAAGACTGATCTACATATAGCTGGGTCTGAACTGGGGTGGCGAAGTGAGCTTAAGAACGATGATTAATTCAACCCAGATCTGTGACTGGGGGTGAATGTCTGAAACGTTTCAGCACTCCATCCATCTTCTCCTTCTGTTTGCTTTGTTCGCCCTCAGTTAGCAGGTTATGCCCAGACGTAGGTCCCTTGTTCACTTTGTCACTGGATTCAAGCTAGCTTGGCTGATGAGGGGTGTTACCCCGAAACCGGTCCCATTATGCTTGTTTGCGGTCCAGGGAAGACCTGGCTTGGCAGTTTGGGCTGCACTGCTTCCATGAGGCACAGGATGAAGACTGATTTGCATATAGCTGGGTCTGAACTGGGGTGGCAAAGTGAGCAAAAGAACGATGATGAATTCAACCCAGATCGGTGACTGGGGGTGAGTGTTTGAAAAGTTTCATCACTCTGTCCATCGTCTCCTCGTGTTTGCTTTGTTCACCCTCAGTTAGCAGGTTATGCCCAGACGTGGGTCCCTTGTTCACTTTGTCACTGGATTCAAGCTAGCCTGGCTGATGAGGGGTGTTACCCCGAAACCGGTCCCATTATGCTTGTTTGCAGTCCAGGGAAGACCTGGCTTGGCAGTTTGGGCTGCACTGTTCCCATGAGGCTCAGGATCAAGACTGATTTGCATATAGCTGGGTCTGAAATGGGGTGGCGAAGTGAGCTAAAGAACGATGATGGATTCAACCCAGTTCTGTGAATGGGGGTGAGTGTCTGAAAAGTTTCAGCGCTCCATCCTTCATCTCCTTGTGTTTGCTTTGTTCGCCCTAAGTTGATAGGGTATGCCCAGACGTTAGTCCCTTGTTCACTTTGCCACTGGATTCAAGCTAGCCTAGCTGATAAAGGGTGTTACCCCGAAACCGGTCCCAGGATGTTTGTTTCCGGTCCAGGGAAGACATGGCTTGGCAGTTCGGGCTGGACTGTTCCCATGAGGCACAGGGTCAAGACTGATTCGCATATAGCTGGGTCTGAAATGGGGTGGGGAAGTGAGCTAAAGAACGATGATAGATTCAACCCAGTTCTGTGTCTGGGACGGAGTGTCTGAAAGGTTTCAGCACTCTATCCATCATCTCCTTTTGTTTGCTTTGTTTGCTTTAAGTTGGCAGGGTATGCCCAGACGTGGGTGCCTTGCTCACTTTGCCACTGGATTCAAGCTAGCCTGGCTGATGAAGGGTGTTGCCCCGAAACCGGTCTCAGGATCCTTGTGAGAAGACCTGGCTTGGCATTTCGGGCTGGACTGTTCCAATGAGGCATAGGATCAAGACTGATTTGCATATAGCTGGGTCTGAACTGGGGTGGCGAAGTGAGCTTAAGAACGATGATTAATTCAACCCAGATCTGTGACTGGGGGTGAGTGTCTGAAACGTTTCAGCACTCCATCCATCTTCTCCTTCTGTTTGCTTTGTTCGCCCTCAGTTAGCAGGTTATGCCCAGACGTAGGTCCCTTGTTCACTTTGTCACTGGATTCAAGCTAGCTTGGCTGATGAGGGGTGTTACCCTGAAACCGGTCCCATTATGCTTGTTTGCGGTCCAGGGAAGACCTGGCTTGGCAGTTTGGCTGCACTGTTCCCATGAGGCACAGGATCAAGACTGATTTGCATATAGCTGGGTATGAATTGAGGTGGCAAAGTGAGCTAAAGAACGGTGATGGATTCAACCCAGATCTGTGATTGGAGGTGAGTGTCTGAAAAGTTTCAGCGCTTGTCCATCATCTCCTTGTGTTTGCTTTCTTTGCCCTAAGTTGGCATGGTATGCCCAGACGTGGTTGTCTTGCTCACTTTGCCACTGGATTCAAGGTAGCCTGGCTGATGAAGGGTGTTACCCTGAAACCGGTCCCAGGATGTTTGTTTCCGGTCCAGGGAAGACCTGGCTTGGTAGTCAGGGCTTGACTGTTCCCATAAGTCACAGAGTGAAGACTGAGTTTCATACAGCTGGGTCTGAACTGGGGTGGGGAAGTGAGCAAAACATGGATGATGAATTCAACCCAGTTCTGTGACTGGGAGTGAGTGTCTGAAAAGTTTCAGCGCTCCATCCATCATCTCTTTATGTTTGCTTTGTTCTCCCTAAGTTGACAGGGTATGCCGAGACGTGGGTGCCTTGCTCACTTTGCCACTGGATTCAAGCTAACCTGGCTGATGATGGGTGTTACCCCGAAACTGGTCCCATTATGCAGGTTTCCGGTCCAGTGTAGACCTGGCTTGGCAGTTTGGGCTGCACTGTTCCAATGAGGCACAGGATCAAGACTGATTTGCAAATAGCTGTTTCTGAACTGGGGTGGCAAAGTGAGCTAAAGAACGGTGATGGATTCAACCCAGATCTGTGACTGGGGTGAGTGTCTGAAAAGTTTCAGCACTCCGTCCATCCTCTCCATTGGTTTGCTTTGTTCGCCCTCAGTTAGCAGGTTATGCCCAGACGTGGGTCCCTTGTTCACTTTGTCACTGGATTCAAGCTAGCCTGGCTGATGAGGGGTGTTACCCCGAAACCGGTCCCATTATGCTTGTTTGCGGTCCAGGGAAGACCTGGTTTGGCAGTTTGGGCTGCACTGTTCCCATGAGGCACAGGATGAAGACAGATTTGCATATAGCTAGGTCTGAATTAAAGTGGCAAAGTGAGCTAAAGAACGATGATGGATTCAACCCAGATCTGTGACTGGGTGTGTCTGAAAAGTTTAAGCGCTCGTTCATCATCTCCTTATGTTTGCTTTGTTTGCCCTAAATTGGCAGGGTATGCCCAGATGTGGGTGCCTTCCTCACTTTGCCACTGGATTCAAGCTAGCCTGGCTGATGAAGGGTGTTATCCTGAAACCGCCGGTCCAGGGAAGACCTGGTTTGGCAGTTCAGACTGGACTGTTTCCATGAGGCACAGGGTCAAGAATGAGTTGCATATAGCTGGGTCTGAACTGGGGTGACGAAGTTAGCTAAAGAACGATGATGGATTCAACCCAGTTCTGTGACTGGGACGGAGTGTCTGAAAAGGTTCAGCGCTCCATCCGTCATCTCCTTGTGTTTGTTTTGTTCACCCTAAGTTGATAGGGTATGCCCAGACGCGGGTCCCTTGTTCACTTTGCCACTGGATTCAAGCTAGCCTAGCTGATGAAGGGTGTTACCCCGAAACCGGTCCCAGGTCGTTTGTTTTCGGTCCAGGGAAGACATGGCTTGGCAGTTTGGACTGGACTGTTCCCATGAGGCACAGGGTCAAGACTGATTTGCATATAGCTGGGTCTGAACTGGTGTGGCAAAGTGAGCTAAAGAACGATGATAGATTCAACCTAGTTCTGTGACTGGGACGGAGTGTCTGAAAGGTTTCAGCACTCAATCCCTCATCTCCTTTTGTTTGCTTTGTTCGCTTTAAGTTGGCAGGGTATGCCCAGGCGTGGGTGCCTTGCTCACTTTGCCACGGGATTCAAGCTAGCCTGGCTGATGAAGGGAGTTACCCCGAAACCGGTCCCAGGATGCTTGTGGAAAGACCTGGCTTTGCATTTCGGGCTGGATAGTTCCCATGAGGCACAGGGTCAAGACTGATTTGCATATAGCTGGGTCTGAACTGGGGTGGCTAAGTGAGCTTAAGAACGATGATGACTTCAACCCAGATCTGTGACTGGGGGTGAGTGTCTGAAAAGTTTCAGCACTCCGTCCATCATCTCCTTCTGTTTGCTTTGTTCGCCCTCAGTTAGCAGGTTATGCCCAGACGTGGGTCCCTTGTTCACTGTCACTGGATTCAAGTTAGCCTGACTGATGAGGGGTGTTACCCCGAAACCGGTCCCATTATGCTTGTTTGCGGTCCAGGGAAGACCTGGCTTGGCAGTTTGGGCTGCTCTGTTCCCATGAGGCACAGGATCAAGACTGATTTGCATATCGCTGGGTCTGAACTGGGGTGGCAAAGTGAGCTAAAGAACGGTGATGGATTCAACCCAGAGCTGTGACTGGGGGTGAGTGTCTGAAATGTTTCAGCACTCAATCCATCATCTACTTTTGTTTGCTTTGTTCGCTTTAAGTTGGCAGGGTATGCCCAGACGTGGGTGCCTTGCTCACTTTGCCACTGGATTCAAGCTAGCCTGGCTGATGAAGGGTGTTACCCCGAAACCGGTCCCAGGATGCTTGTGAGAAGACCTGGCTTGGCAGTTCGGGCTGGACTGTTCCCATGAGGCTCAGTGTCATGACTGATTTGCATATAGCTGGGTCTGAACTGGGGTGGCAAAGTGAGCTAATGAACGGTGATGGATCCAACCCAGATCTGTGACTGGGGGTGAGTGTCTGAAAAGTTTCAGCGCTCCATCCATCATCTCCTTGTGTTTGCTTTGTTTGCCCTAGGTTGGCAGGGTATGCCCAGACGTGGGTCCCTTGTTCACTTTGTCACTGGATTCAAGCTAGCCTGGGTGATGAGGGGTGTTACCCCGAAACCGGTCCCATTATGCTGGTTTCCGGTCTAGGGAAGACCTGGCTTGGCAGCTAGGGCTTGACTGTTCCCATGAGGCACAGAGTCAAGACTGAGTTGCATAAAGCTGGGTCTGAACTGGGGTGGGGAAGTGAGCAAAAGAACGATGATGGATTCAACCCAGTTCTGTGACTGGGAGTGAGTGTCTGAAAAGTTGCAGCGCTCCATCCATCATCTCCTTGTGTTTGCTTTTTTCGCCCTAAGTTGGCAGGGTATGCCCAGACGTGGGTCCCTTGTTCACTTAGTCACTGGATTCAAGCTAGCCTGGCTGATGAGGGGTGTTACCACGAAACTGGTCCCATTATGCTGGTTTCCGGTCCAGGGAAGACATGGCTTGGCAGTTTGGGCTGCACTGTTCCAATGAGGCACAGGATCAAGACTGATTTGCAAATAGCTGGGTGTGAACTGGGGTGGCAATGTGAGCTAAAGAACGGTGATGGATTCAACCCAAATCTGTGACTGGGGGTGACTGTCTGAAATGTTTCAGCACTCAATTCATCATCTACTTTTGTTTACTTTGTTCGATTTAAGTTGGCAGGTTATGCCCAGACGTGGGTGCCTTGCTCACTTTGCCACTGGATTCAAGCTAGCCTGGCTGATGAAGGGTGTTACCCTGAAACCGGTCCCATGATGCTTGTGAGAAGACCTGGCTTGGCAGTTCGGGCTGGACTGTTCCCATGAGGCACAGGGTCAAGACTGATTTGCATATAGCTGGGTCTGAACTGGGGTGGCAAAGTGAGCTAAAGTACGATGATGAATTCAACCCAGATCGATGACTGGGGGTGAGTGTCTGAAAAGTTTCAGCACTCTGTCCATCATCTCCTTGTGTTTGCTTTGTTCGCCCTCAGTTAGCAGGTTATGCCCAGACGTAGGTCCTTTGTTCGTTTTGTCACTGGATTCAAGCTAGCCTGGCTGATGAGGGGTGTTACCCCGAAACCGGTCCCATTATGATTGTTTGAAGTCCAGGTAAGACCTGGCTTGGCAGTTTAGGCTGCACTGTTCCGATGAGGTGCAGGATCAAGACTGATTTGCATATAGCTGGGTCTGAATTGAGGTGGCAAAGTGAGCTAAAGAACGATGATGGATTCAACCCAGATCTATGACTGTGGGTGTCTGAGAAGTTTCAGAGCTCGTCCATCATCTCCTTGTGTTTGCTTTGTTTGCCCTAAATTGGCAGGGTATGACCAGACGTGGGTGCCTTCTTCACTTTGCCACTGGATTCAAGCTAGCCTGGCTGATGAAGGGTGTTATCCTGAAACCGCCGGTCCAGGGAAGACCTGGCTTGGCAGTTCGGACTGGACTGTTCCCATGAAGCACAGGGTGAAGAATGAGTTGCATATAGCTGGGTCTGAAATGGGGTGGCGAAGTGAGCTAAAGAACGATGATGGATTCAACCCAGTTCTGTGACTGGGGGTGAGTGTCTGAAAAGTTTCAGCTCTCCATCCTTCATCTCCTTGTGTTTGCTTTGTTCGCCCTAAGCTGATAGGGTATGCCCAGACGTTAGTCCCTTGTTCACTTTGCCACTGGATTCAAGCTAGCCTGGCTGATGAAGGGAGTTACCCCGAAACCGGTCCCAGGATGCTTGTGGGAAGACCTGGCTTGGCAGTTCGGGCTGGACTGTTCCCATGAGGCACAGGGTCAAGACTGATTTGCATATAGCTGGGTCTGAACTGGGGTGGCGAAATGAGCTTAAGAACGATGATGAATTCAACCCAGATCTGTGACTGGGGGTGAGTGTCTGAAAAGTTTCAGCACTCCATCCATCATCTCCTTCTGTTTGCTTTGTTTGCCCTCAGTTAGCAGGTTATGCCTAGACATGGGTCCCTTGTTCACTTTGTCACTGGATTCAAGCTAGCCTGGATGATGAGGGGTGTTACCCCGAAACTGGTCCCATTATTCTTGTTTACGGTCCAGGGAAGACCTGGCTTGGCAGTTCGGGCTGGACTGTTTCAATGAGGCACAGGATCAAGACTGATTTGGATATAGCTGGGTCTGAACTTGGGTGGCAAAGTGAGCTAAAGAACCGTGGTGGATTCAACCCAGATCTGTGACTGGGGGTGAGTGTCTGAAAAGTTTCAGCACTCAATCCATCATCTCCTTTTGTTTGCTTTGTTCGCTTTAAGTTGGCAGGGTATGCCCAGACGTGGGTGCCTTGCTCACTTTGCCACTGGATTCAAGCTAGCCTGGCTGATGAAGGGAGTTAACCCGAAACCGGTCCCAGGATGCTTGTGGGAAGACCTGGCTTGGCAGTTCGGGCTGGACTGTTCCCATGAGGCACAGGGTCAAGACTGATTTGCATATAGCTGGGTCTGAACTGGGGTGGCGAAATGAGCTTAAGAACGATGATGAATTCAACCCAGATCTGTGACTGGGGGTGAGTGTCTGAAAAGTTTCAGCGCTCCATCCTTCATCTCCTTGTGTTTGCTTTGTTCGCCCTAAGCTGATAGGGTATGCCCAGACGTTAGTCCCTTGTTCACTTTGCCACTGGATTCAAGCTAGCCTGGCTGATGAAGGGAGTTACCCCGAAACCGGTCCCAGGATGCTTGTGGGAAGACCTGGCTTGGCAGTTCGGGCTGGACTGTTCCCATGAGGCACAGGGTCAAGACTGATTTGCATATAGCTGGGTCTGAACTGGGGTGGCGAAATGAGCTTAAGAACGATGATGAATTCAACCCAGATCTGTGACTGGGGGTGAGTGTCTGAAAAGTTTCAGCACTCCATCCATCATCTCCTTCTGTTTGCTTTGTTTGCCCTCAGTTAGCAGGTTATGCCTAGACATGGGTCCCTTGTTCACTTTGTCACTGGATTCAAGCTAGCCTGGCTGATGAGGGGTGTTACCCCAAAACCGGTCCCATAATGCTTGTTTGCGGTGCAGGGAAGACCTTGCTTGGCAGTTTGGGCTGCACTGTTCCCATGAGGCACAGGATCAAGACTGATTTGCATACAGCTGGGTCTGAATTGAGGTGGTAAAGTAAGCTAAAGAACGATGATGGATTCAACCCAGATCTGTGACTGGGGGTGTCTGAAAAGTTTCAGCGCTCGTCCATCATCTCCTTGTGTTTGCTTTGTTTGCCCTAAATTGGCAGGGTATGCCCAGACATGGGTGCATTCCTCACTTTGCCACTGGATTCAAGCTAGCCTGGCTGAAGAAGGGTGTTATCCTGAAACCGCCGGTCCAGGGAAGACCTGGCGTGGCAGTTCGGACTGAACTGTTCCCATGAGGCACAGGGTCAAGAACGAGTTGCATATAGCTGGGTCTGAACTGATGTGGCGAAGTGAGCTCAAGAACGATGATGGATTCAACCCAGATCTGTGACTGGGGTTGAGTGTCTGAAAACTTTTAGTGCTTGTCCATCATCTCCTTGTGTTTTCTTTGGTTGCCCTAAGTTGGCTGGGTATGCCCAGACGTGGGTGCCTTGCTCACTTTGCCACTGGATTCAAGCTAGACTGGCTGATGAAGGGTGTTACCCCGAAACTGGTCCCATTATTCTTGTTTACGGTCCAGGGAAGACCTGGCTTGGCAGTTCGGGCTGGACTGTTTCAATGAGGCACAGGATCAAGACTGATTTGGATATAGCTGGGTCTGAACTTGGGTGGCAAAGTGAGCTAAAGAACCGTGGTGGATTCAACCCAGATCTGTGACTGGGGGTGAGTGTCTGAAAAGTTTCAGCACTCAATCCATCATCTCCTTTTGTTTGCTTTGTTCGCTTTAAGTTGGCAGGGTATGCCCAGACGTGGGTGCCTTGCTCACTTTGCCACTGGATTCAAGCTAGCCTGGCTGATGAAGGGAGTTAACCCGAAACCGGTCCCAGGATGCTTGTGGGAAGACCTGGCTTGGCAGTTCGGGCTGGACTGTTCCCATGAGGCACAGGGTCAAGACTGATTTGCATATAGCTGGGTCTGAACTGGGGTGGCGAAATGAGCTTAAGAACGATGATGAATTCAACCCAGATCTGTGACTGGGGGTGAGTGTCTGAAAAGTTTCAGCGCTCCATCCTTCATCTCCTTGTGTTTGCTTTGTTCGCCCTAAGCTGATAGGATATGCCCAGACGTTAGTCCCTTGTTCACTTTGCCACTGGATTCAAGCTAGCCTGGCTGATGAAGGGAGTTACCCCGAAACCGGTCCCAGGATGCTTGTGGGAAGACCTGGCTTGGCAGTTCGGGCTGGACTGTTCCCATGAGGCACAGGGTCAAGACTGATTTGCATATAGCTGGGTCTGAACTGGGGTGGCGAAATGAGCTTAAGAACGATGATGAATTCAACCCAGATCTGTGACTGGGGGTGAGTGTCTGAAAAGTTTCAGCACTCCATCCATCATCTCCTTCTGTTTGCTTTGTTTGCCCTCAGTTAGCAGGTTATGCCTAGACATGGGTCCCTTGTTCACTTTGTCACTGGATTCAAGCTAGCCTGGCTGATGAGGGGTGTTACCCCAAAACCGGTCCCATAATGCTTGTTTGCGGTGCAGGGAAGACCTTGCTTGGCAGTTTGGGCTGCACTGTTCCCATGAGGCACAGGATCAAGACTGATTTGCATACAGCTGGGTCTGAATTGAGGTGGTAAAGTAAGCTAAAGAACGATGATGGATTCAACCCAGATCTGTGACTGGGGGTGTCTGAAAAGTTTCAGCGCTCGACCATCATCTCCTTGTGTTTGCTTTGTTTGCCCTAAATTGGCAGGGTATGCCCAGACATGGGTGCATTCCTCACTTTGCCACTGGATTCAAGCTAGCCTGGCTGAAGAAGGGTGTTATCCTGAAACCGCCGGTCCAGGGAAGACCTGGCGTGGCAGTTCGGACTGAACTGTTCCCATGAGGCACAGGGTCAAGAACGAGTTGCATATAGCTGGGTCTGAACTGATGTGGCGAAGTGAGCTCAAGAACGATGATGGATTCAACCCAGATCTGTGACTGGGGTTGAGTGTCTGAAAACTTTTAGTGCTTGTCCATCATCTCCTTGTGTTTTCTTTGGTTGCCCTAAGTTGGCTGGGTATGCCCAGACGTGGGTGCCTTGCTCACTTTGCCACTGGATTCAAGCTAGACTGGCTGATGAAGGGTGTTACCCTGAAACCGGTCTCAGGAGGTTTGTTTCCGGTCCAGGGAAGATCTGGCTTGGCAGTTAGGGCTTGACTGTTCCCATGAGGCACAGAGTCAAGACTGAGTTGCATAAAGCTGGGTCTGAACTGGGGTGGGGAAGTGAGCAAAAGAACGATGATGGATTCAACCCAGTTCTGTGACTGGGAGTGAGTGTCTGAAAAGTTGCAGCGCTCCATCCATCATCTCCTTGTGTTTGCTTTTTTCGCCCTAAGTTGGCAGGGTATGCCCAGACGTGGGTCCCTTGTTCACTTAGTCACTGGATTCAAGCTAGCCTGGCTGATGAGGGGTGTTACCACGAAACTGGTCCCATTATGCTGGTTTCCGGTCCAGGGAAGACATGGCTTGGCAGTTTGGGCTGCACTGTTCCAATGAGGCACAGGATCAAGACTGATTTGCAAATAGCTGGGTGTGAACTGGGGTGGCAATGTGAGCTAAAGAACGGTGATGGATTCAACCCAAATCTGTGACTGGGGGTGACTGTCTGAAATGTTTCAGCACTCAATTCATCATCTACTTTTGTTTACTTTGTTCGATTTAAGTTGGCAGGTTATGCCCAGACGTGGGTGCCTTGCTCACTTTGCCACTGGATTCAAGCTAGCCTGGCTGATGAAGGGTGTTACCCTGAAACCGGTCCCATGATGCTTGTGAGAAGACCTGGCTTGGCAGTTCGGGCTGGACTGTTCCCATGAGGCACAGGGTCAAGACTGATTTGCATATAGCTGGGTCTGAACTGGGGTGGCAAAGTGAGCTAAAGTACGATGATGAATTCAACCCAGATCGATGACTGGGGGTGAGTGTCTGAAAAGTTTCAGCACTCTGTCCATCATCTCCTTGTGTTTGCTTTGTTCGCCCTCAGTTAGCAGGTTATGCCCAGACGTAGGTCCTTTGTTCGTTTTGTCACTGGATTCAAGCTAGCCTGGCTGATGAGGGGTGTTACCCCGAAACCGGTCCCATTATGATTGTTTGAAGTCCAGGTAAGACCTGGCTTGGCAGTTTAGGCTGCACTGTTCCGATGAGGTGCAGGATCAAGACTGATTTGCATATAGCTGGGTCTGAATTGAGGTGGCAAAGTGAGCTAAAGAACGATGATGGATTCAACCCAGATCTATGACTGTGGGTGTCTGAGAAGTTTCAGAGCTCGTCCATCATCTCCTTGTGTTTGCTTTGTTTGCCCTAAATTGGCAGGGTATGACCAGACGTGGGTGCCTTCTTCACTTTGCCACTGGATTCAAGCTAGCCTGGCTGATGAAGGGTGTTATCCTGAAACCGCCGGTTCAGGGAAGACCTGGCTTGGCAGTTCGGACTGGACTGTTCCCATGAAGCACAGGGTGAAGAATGAGTTGCATATAGCTGGGTCTGAAATGGGGTGGCGAAGTGAGCTAAAGAACGATGATGGATTCAACCCAGTTCTGTGACTGGGGGTGAGTGTCTGAAAAGTTTCAGCTCTCCATCCTTCATCTCCTTGTGTTTGCTTTGTTCGCCCTAAGCTGATAGGGTATGCCCAGACGTTAGTCCCTTGTTCACTTTGCCACTGGATTCAAGCTAGCCTGGCTGATGAAGGGAGTTACCCCGAAACCGGTCCCAGGATGCTTGTGGGAAGACCTGGCTTGGCAGTTCGGGCTGGACTGTTCCCATGAGGCACAGGGTCAAGACTGATTTGCATATAGCTGGGTCTGAACTGGGGTGGCGAAATGAGCTTAAGAACGATGATGAATTCAACCCAGATCTGTGACTGGGGGTGAGTGTCTGAAAAGTTTCAGCACTCCATCCATCATCTCCTTCTGTTTGCTTTGTTTGCCCTCAGTTAGCAGGTTATGCCTAGACATGGGTCCCTTGTTCACTTTGTCACTGGATTCAAGCTAGCCTGGATGATGAGGGGTGTTACCCCGAAACTGGTCCCATTATTCTTGTTTACGGTCCAGGGAAGACCTGGCTTGGCAGTTCAGGCTGGACTGTTTCAATGAGGCACAGGATCAAGACTGATTTGGATATAGCTGGGTCTGAACTTGGGTGGCAAAGTGAGCTAAAGAACCGTGGTGGATTCAACCCAGATCTGTGACTGGGGGTGAGTGTCTGAAAAGTTTCAGCACTCAATCCATCATCTCCTTTTGTTTGCTTTGTTCGCTTTAAGTTGGCAGGGTATGCCCAGACGTGGGTGCCTTGCTCACTTTGCCACTGGATTCAAGCTAGCCTGGCTGATGAAGGGAGTTAACCCGAAACCGGTCCCAGGATGCTTGTGGGAAGACCTGGCTTGGCAGTTCGGGCTGGACTGTTCCCATGAGGCACAGGGTCAAGACTGATTTGCATATAGCTGGGTCTGAACTGGGGTGGCGAAATGAGCTTAAGAACGATGATGAATTCAACCCAGATCTGTGACTGGGGGTGAGTGTCTGAAAAGTTTCAGCGCTCCATCCTTCATCTCCTTGTGTTTGCTTTGTTCGCCCTAAGCTGATAGGGTATGCCCAGACGTTAGTCCCTTGTTCACTTTGCCACTGGATTCAAGCTAGCCTGGCTGATGAAGGGAGTTACCCCGAAACCGGTCCCAGGATGCTTGTGGGAAGACCTGGCTTGGCAGTTCGGGCTGGACTGTTCCCATGAGGCACAGGGTCAAGACTGATTTGCATATAGCTGGGTCTGAACTGGGGTGGCGAAATGAGCTTAAGAACGATGATGAATTCAACCCAGATCTGTGACTGGGGGTGAGTGTCTGAAAAGTTTCAGCACTCCATCCATCATCTCCTTCTGTTTGCTTTGTTTGCCCTCAGTTAGCAGGTTATGCCTAGACATGGGTCCCTTGTTCACTTTGTCACTGGATTCAAGCTAGCCTGGCTGATGAGGGGTGTTACCCCAAAACCGGTCCCATAATGCTTGTTTGCGGTGCAGGGAAGACCTTGCTTGGCAGTTTGGGCTGCACTGTTCCCATGAGGCACAGGATCAAGACTGATTTGCATACAGCTGGGTCTGAATTGAGGTGGTAAAGTAAGCTAAAGAACGATGATGGATTCAACCCAGATCTGTGACTGGGGGTGTCTGAAAAGTTTCAGCGCTCGTCCATCATCTCCTTGTGTTTGCTTTGTTTGCCCTAAATTGGCAGGGTATGCCCAGACATGGGTGCATTCCTCACTTTGCCACTGGATTCAAGCTAGCCTGGCTGAAGAAGGGTGTTATCCTGAAACCGCCGGTCCAGGGAAGACCTGGCGTGGCAGTTCGGACTGAACTGTTCCCATGAGGCACAGGGTCAAGAACGAGTTGCATATAGCTGGGTCTGAACTGATGTGGCGAAGTGAGCTCAAGAACGATGATGGATTCAACCCAGATCTGTGACTGGGGTTGAGTGTCTGAAAACTTTTAGTGCTTGTCCATCATCTCCTTGTGTTTTCTTTGGTTGCCCTAAGTTGGCTGGGTATGCCCAGACGTGGGTGCCTTGCTCACTTTGCCACTGGATTCAAGCTAGACTGGCTGATGAAGGGTGTTACCCCGAAACTGGTCCCATTATTCTTGTTTACGGTCCAGGGAAGACCTGGCTTGGCAGTTCGGGCTGGACTGTTTCAATGAGGCACAGGATCAAGACTGATTTGGATATAGCTGGGTCTGAACTTGGGTGGCAAAGTGAGCTAAAGAACCGTGGTGGATTCAACCCAGATCTGTGACTGGGGGTGAGTGTCTGAAAAGTTTCAGCACTCAATCCATCATCTCCTTTTGTTTGCTTTGTTCGCTTTAAGTTGGCAGGGTATGCCCAGACGTGGGTGCCTTGCTCACTTTGCCACTGGATTCAAGCTAGCCTGGCTGATGAAGGGAGTTAACCCGAAACCGGTCCCAGGATGCTTGTGGGAAGACCTGGCTTGGCAGTTCGGGCTGGACTGTTCCCATGAGGCACAGGGTCAAGACTGATTTGCATATAGCTGGGTCTGAACTGGGGTGGCGAAATGAGCTTAAGAACGATGATGAATTCAACCCAGATCTGTGACTGGGGGTGAGTGTCTGAAAAGTTTCAGCGCTCCATCCTTCATCTCCTTGTGTTTGCTTTGTTCGCCCTAAGCTGATAGGATATGCCCAGACGTTAGTCCCTTGTTCACTTTGCCACTGGATTCAAGCTAGCCTGGCTGATGAAGGGAGTTACCCCGAAACCGGTCCCAGGATGCTTGTGGGAAGACCTGGCTTGGCAGTTCGGGCTGGACTGTTCCCATGAGGCACAGGGTCAAGACTGATTTGCATATAGCTGGGTCTGAACTGGGGTGGCGAAATGAGCTTAAGAACGATGATGAATTCAACCCAGATCTGTGACTGGGGGTGAGTGTCTGAAAAGTTTCAGCACTCCATCCATCATCTCCTTCTGTTTGCTTTGTTTGCCCTCAGTTAGCAGGTTATGCCTAGACATGGGTCCCTTGTTCACTTTGTCACTGGATTCAAGCTAGCCTGGCTGATGAGGGGTGTTACCCCAAAACCGGTCCCATAATGCTTGTTTGCGGTGCAGGGAAGACCTTGCTTGGCAGTTTGGGCTGCACTGTTCCCATGAGGCACAGGATCAAGACTGATTTGCATACAGCTGGGTCTGAATTGAGGTGGTAAAGTAAGCTAAAGAACGATGATGGATTCAACCCAGATCTGTGACTGGGGGTGTCTGAAAAGTTTCAGCGCTCGACCATCATCTCCTTGTGTTTGCTTTGTTTGCCCTAAATTGGCAGGGTATGCCCAGACATGGGTGCATTCCTCACTTTGCCACTGGATTCAAGCTAGCCTGGCTGAAGAAGGGTGTTATCCTGAAACCGCCGGTCCAGGGAAGACCTGGCGTGGCAGTTCGGACTGAACTGTTCCCATGAGGCACAGGGTCAAGAACGAGTTGCATATAGCTGGGTCTGAACTGATGTGGCGAAGTGAGCTCAAGAACGATGATGGATTCAACCCAGATCTGTGACTGGGGTTGAGTGTCTGAAAACTTTTAGTGCTTGTCCATCATCTCCTTGTGTTTTCTTTGGTTGCCCTAAGTTGGCTGGGTATGCCCAGACGTGGGTGCCTTGCTCACTTTGCCACTGGATTCAAGCTAGACTGGCTGATGAAGGGTGTTACCCTGAAACCGGTCTCAGGAGGTTTGTTTCCGGTCCAGGGAAGATCTGGCTTGGCAGTTAGGGCTTGACTGTTCCCATGAGGCACAGAGTCAAGACTGAGTTGCATAAAGCTGGGTCTGAACTGGGGTGGGGAAGTGAGCAAAAGAACGATAATGGATTCAACCCAGTTCTGTGACTGGGAGTGAGTGTCTGAAAAGTTTCAGCGCTCCATCCATCATCTCCTTATGTTTGCTTTGTTTGCCCTAAGTTGGCAGGGTATGCCCTGACGTGGGTCCCTTGTTCACTTTGTCACTGGATTCCAGCCAGCCTGGCTGATGAGGGGTGTTACCTCGAAAATGGTCCCATTATGCTAGTTTCTGGTCCAGGGAAGTCCTGGCTTGGCAGTTTGGGCTGCACTGTTCCAACGAGGTAAAGGATCAAGACTGATTTGCCTATAGCTGGGTGTGAACTGGGGTGGCAAAGTGAGCTAAAGAACGGTGATGGATTCAACCCAGATCTGTGACTGGGGGTGAGTGTCTGAAATGTTTCAGCACTCCTCAATCCATCATCTACTTTTGTTTGCTTTGTTCACTTTAAGTTGGCAGGGTATGCCCAGACGTCGGTGCCTTGCTCACTTTGCCACTGGATTCAAGCTAGCCTGGCTGATGAAGGGTGTTACCCCGAAACCGGTCCCAGGATGCTTGTGAGAAGACCTGGCTTGGCAGTTCGGGCTGGACTGTTCCCATGAGGCTCAGTGTCATGACTGATTTGCATAGAGCTGGGTCTGAACTGGGGTGGCAAAGTGAGCTAAATAACGATGATGAATTCAAACCAGATCTGTGACTGGGGGTGAGTGTCTGAAAAGTTTCAGCACTCAATCCATCATCTCCTTTTGTTTGCTTTGTTTGCTTTAATTTGGCAGGGTATGCCCAGACGTAGGTGCCTTGCTCACTTTGCCACTGGATTCAAGCTAGCCTGGCTGATGAAGGGAGTTACCCCGAAACCGGTCCCAGGATGCTTGTGGAAAGACCTGGCTTTGCATTTCGGGCTGGACTGCTCCCATGAGGCACAGGGTCAAGACTGATTTGCATATAGCTGGGTCTGAACTGGGGTGGCGAAGTGAGCTTAAGAACGATGATTACTTCAACCCAGATCAGTGACTGGGGGTGAGTGTCTGAAAAGTTTCAGCACTCCGTCCATCATCTCCTTCTGTTTGCTTTGTTCGCCCTCAGTTAGCAGGTAGTGCCCAGACGTGGGTCCCTTGTTCACTATGTCACTGGATCCAAGCTAGTCTGACTGATGAAGGGTGTTTCCCCGAAACCGGTCCCATTATGTTTGCGGTCCAGGGAAGACCTGGCTTGGCAGTTTGGGCTGCACTGTTCCCATGAGGCACAGGATCAAGACTGATTTGCATATAGCTGGGTCTGAACTGGGGTGGCAAAGTGAGCTAAAGAACGGTGATGGATTCAACCCAGAGCTGTGACTGGGGGTGAGTGTCTGAAATGTTTCAGCACTCAATCCATCATCTACTTCTGTTTGCTTTGTTCGCTTTAAGTTGGCAGGGTATGCCCAGACGTGGGTGCCTTGCTTACTTTGCCACTGGATTCAAGCTAGCCTGGCTGATGAAGGGTGTTACCCCGAAACCGGTCTCAGGATGCTTGTGAGAAGACCTGGCTTGGCAGTTCGGGGTGGACTGTTCCCATGAGGCTCAGTGTCATGACTGATTTGCATATAGCTGGGTCTGAACTGGGGTGGCAAAGTGAGCTAAAAAACGATGATGAATTCAACCCAGATATGTGACTGGGGGTGAGTGTCTGAAAAGTTTCAGCACTCCGTCCATCATCTCCTTCTTTTTGCTTGGTTCGCAGTAAGTTAGCAGGGTATGCCCAGACGTGGGTCCCTTGTTCAATTTGTCACTGGATTCAAGCTAGCCTGGATGATGAGGGGTGTTACCCCCAAACTGGTCCCATTATTCTTGTTTACGGTCCAGGGAAGACCTGGCTTGGCAGTTCGGGCTGGACTGTTTCAATGAGGCACAGGATCAAGACTGATTTGGATATAGCTGGGTCTGAACTTGGGTGGCAAAGTGAGCTAATGAACGGTGATGGATTCAACCCAGATCTGTGACTGGGGGTGAGTGTCTGAAAAGTTTCAGCGCTCCATCCATCATCTCCTTGTGTTTGCTTTGTTTGCACTAGGTTGGCAGGGTATGCCCAGACGTGGGTCCCTTGTTCACTTTGTCACTGGATTCAAGCTAGCCTGGGTGATGAGGGGTGTTACCCCGAAACCGGTCCCATTATGCTGGTTTCCGGTGTAGAGAAGACCTGGCTTGGCAGCTAGGGCTTGACTGTTCCCATGAGGCACAGAGTCAAGACTGAGTTGCATAAAGCTGGGTCTGAACTGGGGTGGGGAAGTGAGCAAAAGAACGATGATGGATTCAACCCAGTTCTGTGACTAGGAGTGAGTGTCTGAAAAGTTGCAGCGCTCCATCCATCATCTCCTTGTGTTTGCTTTTTTCGCCCTAAGTTGGCAGGGTATGCCCAGACGTGGGTCCCTTGTTCACTTAGCCACTGGATTCAAGCTAGCCTGGCTGATGAGGGGTGTTACCACGAAACTGGTCCCATCATGCTGGTTTCCGGTCCAGGGAAGACATGGCTTGGCAGTTTGGGCTGCACTGTTCCAATGAGGCACAGGATCAAGACTGATTTGCAAATAGCTGGGTGTGAACTGGGGTGGCAATGTGAGCTAAAGAACGGTGATGGATTCAACCCAAATCTGTGACTGGGGGTGACTGTCTGAAATGTTTCAGCACTCAATTCATCATCTACTTTTGTTTACTTTGTTCGCTTTAAGTTGGCAGGTTATGCCCAGACGTGGGTGCCTTGCTCACTTGGCCACTGGATTCAAGCTAGCCTGGCTGATGAAGGGTGTTACCCTGAAACCGGTCCCAGGATGCTTGTGAGAAGACCTGGCTTGGCAGTTCGGGCTGGACTGTTCCCATGAGGCACAGGGTCAAGACTGATTTGCATATAGCTGGGTCTGAACTGGGGTGGCAAAGCGAGCTAAAGAACGATGATAAATTCAACCCAGATCGGTGACTGGGGGTGAGTGTCTGAAAAGTTTCAGCACTCTGTCCATCATCTCCTTGTGTTTGCTTTGTTCGCCCTCAGTTAGCAGGTTATGCCCAGACGTAGGTCCTTTGTTCGTTTTGTCACTGGATTCAAGCTAGCCTGGCTGATGAGGGGTGTTACCCCGAAACCGGTCCCATTATGCTTGTTTGAAGTCCAGGTAAGACCTGGCTTGGCAGTTTAGGCTGCACTGTTCCTATGAGGTGCAGGATCAAGACTGATTTGCATATAGCTGGGTCTGAATTGAGGTGGCAAAGTGAGCTAAAGAACGATGATGGATTCAACCCAGATCAATGACTGGGGGTGTCTGAGAAGTTTCAGCGCTCGTCCATCATCTCCTTGTGTTTGCTTTGTTTGCCCTAAATTGGCAGGGTATGACCAGACGTGGGTGCCTTCTTCACTTTGCCACTGGATTCAAGCTAGCCTGGCTGATGAAGGGTGTTATCCTGAAACCGCCGGTCCAGGGAAGACCTGGCTTGGCAGTTCGGACTGGTCTGTTCCCATGAAGCACAGGGTGAAGAATGAGTTGCATATAGCTGGGTCTGAAATGGGGTGGCGAAGTGAGTTAAAGAACGATGAGGGATTCAACCCAGTTCTGTGACTGGGGGTGAGTGTCTGAAAAGTTTCAGCGCTCCATCCTTCATTTCCTTGTGTCTGCTTTGTTCGCCCTAAGCTGATAGGGTATGCCCAGACGTTAGTCCCTTGTTCACTTTGCCACTGGATTCAAGCTAGCCCAGCTGATGAAGGGTGTTACCCCGAAACCGGTCCCAGGATGATTGTTTCCGGTCCAGGGAAGACATGGCTTGGCCGTTCGGGCTGGACTGTTCCCATGAGGCACATGGTCAAGACTGATTTGCATAAAGCTGAGTCTGAACTGGGGTGGCGAAGTGAGCTAAAGAACGATGATAGATTCAACCTAGTTTCGTGACTGGGGGTGAGTGTCTGAAAGGTTTCAGCACTCAATCCATCATCTCCTTTTGTTTCCTTTGTTCGCTTTAAGTTGGTAGGGTATGCCCAGACGTGGGTGTCTTGTTCACTTTGCCACTGGATTCAAGCTAGCCTGGCTGATGAAGGGAGTTACCCCGAAACCGGTCCCAGGATGCTTGTGGGAAGACCTGGCTTGGCAGTTCGGGCTGGACTGTTCCCATGAGGCACAGGGTCAAGACTGATTTGCATATAGCTGGGTCTGAACTGGGGTGGCGAAATGAGCTTAAGAACGATGATGAATTCAACCCAGATCTGTGACTGGGGGTGAGTGTCTGAAAAGTTTCAGCACTCCGTCCATCATCTCCTTCTGTTTGCTTTGTTCGCCCTCAGTTAGCAGGTTATGCCTAGACATGGGTCCCTTGTTCACTTTGTCACTGGATTCAAGCTAGCCTGGCTGATGAGGGGTGTTACCCCAAAACCGGTCCCATAATGCTTGTTTGCGGTGCAGGGAAGACCTGGCTTGGCAGTTTGGGCTGCACTGTTCCCATGAGGCACAGGATCAAGACTGATTTGCATACAGCTGGGTCTGAATTGAGGTGGTAATGTGAGCAAAAGAACGATGATGGATTCAACCCAGATCTGTGACTGGGGGTGTCTGAAAAGTTTCAGCGCTCGTCCATCATCTCCTTGTGTTTGCTTTGTTTGCCCTAAATTGGCAGGGTATGCCCAGACATGGGTGCATTCCTCACTTTGCCACTGGATTCAAGCTAGCCTGGCTGAAGAAGGGTGTTATCCTGAAACCGCCGGTCCAGGGAAGACCTGGCGTGGCAGTTCGGACTGAACTGTTCCCATGAGGCACAGGGTAAAGAACGAGTTGCATATAGCTGGGTCTGAACTGATGTGGCGAAGTGAGCTCAAGAACGATGATGGATTCAACCCAGATCTGTGACTGGGGTTGAGTGTCTGAAAACGTTTAGTGCTTGTCCATCATCTCCTTGTGTTTTCTTTGGTTGCCCTAAGTTGGCTGGGTATGCCCAGACGTGGGTGCCTTGCTCACTTTGCCACTGGATTCAAGCTAGACTGGCTGATGAAGGGTGTTACCCTGAAACCGGTCTCATCAGGTTTGTTTCTGGTCCAGGGAAGATCTGGCTTGGCAGTTAGGGCTTGACTGTTCCCATGAGGCACAGAGTCAAGACTGAGTTGCATAAAGCTGGGTCTGAACTGGGGTGGGGAAGTGAGCAAAAGAACGATAATGGATTCAACCCAGTTCTGTGACTGGGAGTGAGTGTCTGAAAAGTTTCAGCGCTCCATCCACCATCTCCTTATGTTTGCTTTGTTTGCCCTAAGTTGGCAGGGTATGCCCTGACGTGGGTCCCTTGTTCACTTTGTCACTGGATTCAAGCTAGCCTGGCTGATGAGGGGTGTTACCTCGAAAATGGTCCCATTATGCTGGTTTCTGGTCCAGGGAAGTCCTGGCTTGGCAGTTTGGGCTGCACTGTTCCAACGAGGTAAAGGATCAAGACTGATTTGCCTATAGCTGGGTGTGAACTGGGGTGGCAAAGTGAGCTAAAGAACGGTGATGGATTCAACCCAGACCTGTGACTGGGGGTGAGTGTCTGAAATGTTTCAGCACTCCTCAATCCATCATCTACTTTTGTTTGCTTTGTTCACTTTAAGTTGGCAGGGTATGCCCAGACGTGGGTGCCTTGCTCACTTTGCCACTGGATTCAAGCTAGCCTGGCTGATGAAGGGTGTTACCCCGAAACCGGTCCCAGGATGCTTGTGAGAAGACCTGGCTTGGCAGTTCGGACAGGACTGTTCCCATGAGGCTCAGTGTCATGTCTGATTTGCATATAGCTGGGTCTGAACTGGGGTGGCAAAGTGAGCTAAAAAACGATGATGAATTCAAACCAGATCTGTGACTGGGGGTGAGTGACTGAAAATTTTCAGCACTCAATCCATCATCTCCTTTTGTTTGCTTTGTTTGCTTTAATTTGGCAGGGTATGCCCAGACGTGGGTGCCTTGCTCATTTGCCACTGGATTCAAGCTAGCCTGGCTGATGAAGGGAGTTACCCCGAAACCGGTCCCAGGATGCTTGTGGAAAGACGTGGCTTTGCATTTCGGGCTGGACTGCTCCCATGAGGCACAGGGTCAAGACTGATTTGCATATAGCTGGGTCTGAACTGGGGTGGCGAAGTGAGCTTCAGAACGATGATGACTTCAACCCAGATCTGTGACTGGGGGTGAGTGTCTGAAAAGTTTCAGCACTCCGTCCATCATCTCCTTCTGTTTGCTTTGTTCGCCCTCAGTTAGCAGGTTGTGCCCAGACGTGGGTCCCTTGTTCACTATGTCACTGGATTCAAGCTAGCCTGACTGATGAAGGGTGTTACCCCGAAACCGGTCCCATTATGTTTGCGGTCCAGGGAAGACCTGGCTTGGCAGTTTGGGCTGCACTGTTCCCATGAGGCACAGGATCAAGACTGATTTGCATATAGCTGGGTCTGAACAGGGGTAGCAAAGTGAGCTAAAGAACGGTGATGGATTCAACCCAGATCTGTGACTGGGGGTGAGTGTCTGAAATGTTTCAGCACTCAATCCATCATCTACTTCTGTTTGCTTTGTTCGCTTTAAGTTGGCAGGGTATGCCCAGACGTGGGTGCCTTGCTTACTTTGCCACTGGATTCAAGCTAGCCTGGCTGATGAGGGGTGTTACCTCGAAAATGGTCCCATTATGCTGGTTTCTGGTCCAGGGAAGTCCTGGCTTGGCAGTTTGGGCTGCACTGTTCCAACGAGGTAAAGGATCAAGACTGATTTGCCTATAGCTGGGTGTGAACTGGGGTGGCAAAGTGAGCTAAAGAACGGTGATGGATTCAACCCAGACCTGTGACTGGGGGTGAGTGTCTGAAATGTTTCAGCACTCCTCAATCCATCATCTACTTTTGTTTGCTTTGTTCACTTTAAGTTGGCAGGGTATGCCCAGACGTGGGTGCCTTGCTCACTTTGCCACTGGATTCAAGCTAGCCTGGCTGATGAAGGGTGTTACCCCGAAACCGGTCCCAGGATGCTTATGAGAAGACCTGGCTTGGCAGTTCGGACTGGACTGTTCCCATGAGGCTCAGTGTCATGACTGATTTGCATATAGCTGGGTCTGAACTGGGGTGGCAAAGTGAGCTAAAAAACGATGATGAATTCAAACCAGATCTGTGACTGGGGGTGAGTGACTGAAAATTTTCAGCACTCAATCCATCATCTCCTTTTGTTTGCTTTGTTTGCTTTAATTTGGCAGGGTATGCCCAGACGTGGGTGCCTTGCTCACTTTGCCACTGGATTCAAGCTAGCCTGGCTGATGAAGGGAGTTACCCCGAAACCGGTCCCAGGATGCTTGTGGAAAGACGTGGCTTTGCATTTCGGGCTGGACTGCTCCCATGAGGCACAGGGTCAAGACTGATTTGCATATAGCTGGGTCTGAACTGGGGTGGCGAAGTGAGCTTAAGAACGATGATTACTTCAACCCAGATCTGTGACTGGGGGTGAGTGTCTGAAAAGTTTCAGCACTCCGTCCATCATCTCCTTCTGTTTGCTTTGTTCGTCCTCAGTTAGCAGGTTGTGCCCAGACGTGGGTCCCTTGTTCACTATGTCACTGGATTTAAGCTAGCCTGACTGATGAAGGGTGTTACCCCGAAACCGGTCCCATTATGTTTGCGGTCCAGGGAAGACCTGGCTTGGCAGTTTGGGCTGCACTGTTCCCATGAGGCACAGGATCAAGACTGATTTGCATATAGCTGGGTCTGAACTGGGGTGGCAAAGTGAGCTAAAGAACGGTGATGGATTCAACCCAGATCTGTGACTGGGGGTGAGTGTCTGAAATGTTTCAGCACTCAATCCATCATCTACTTCTGTTTGCTTTGTTCACTTTAAGTTGGCAGGGTATGCCCAGACGTGGGTGCCTTGCTTACTTTGCCACTGGATTCAAGCTAGCCTGGCTGATGAAGGGTGTTACCCCAAAACCGGTCTCAGGATGCTTGTGAGAAGACCTGGCTTGGCAGTTCGGGGTGGACTGTTCCCATGAGGCTCAATGTCATGACTGATTTGCATATAGCTGGGTCTGAACTGGGGTGGCAAAGTGAGCTAAAAAACGATGATGAATTCAACCCAGATATGTGACTGGGGGTGAGTGTCTGAAAAGTTTCAGCACTCCGTCCATCATCTCTTTCTGTTTGCTTGGTTCGCACTAAGTTAGCAGGGTATGCCCAGACGTGGGTCCCTTGTTCAATTTGTCACTGGATTCAAGCTAGCCTGGATGATGAGGGGTGTTACCCCGAAACTGGTCCCATTATTCTTGTTTACGGTCCAGGGAAGACCTGGCTTGGCAGTTCGGGCTGGACTGTTTCAATGAGGCACAGGATCAAGACTGATTTGGATATAGCTGGGTCTGAACTTGGGTGGCAAAGTGAGCTTAAGAACAGTGATGGATTCAACCCAGATCTGTGACTGGGTGTGAGTGTCCGAAAAGTTTCAGCACTCAATCCATCTTCTCCTTTTGTTTGCTTTGTTTGCTTTAAGTTGGCAGGGTATGCCCAGACGTGGGTGCCTTGCTCACTTTGCCACTGGATTCAAGCTAGCCTGGCTGATGAAGGGCGTTACCCCAAAACCGGTCCCAGGATGCTTGTGAAAAGACCTGGCTTTGCAGTTTTGGCTGGACTGTTCCCATGAGGCACAGGGTCAAGACTGATTTGCATATAGCTGGGTCTGAACTGGTGTGGCGAAGTGACCTAAAGAACGATGATAGATTCAACCCAGTTCTGTGACTGGGACAGAGTGTCTGAAAGGTTTCAGCACTCTATCCATCATCTCCTTTTGTTTGCTTTGTTCGCTTTAAGTTGGCAGGGTATGCCGAGACGTGGGTCCCTTGTTCAATTTGTCACTGGATTCAAGCTAGCCTGGATGATGAGGGGTGTTACCCCGAAACTGGTCCCATTATTCTTGTTTACGGTCCAGGGAAGACCTGGCTTGGCAGTTCGGGCTGGACTGTTTCAATGAGGCACAGGATCAAGACTGATTTGGATATAGCTGGGTCTGAACTTGGGTGGCAAAGTGAGCTAAAGAACCGTGGTGGATTCAACCCAAATCTGTGACTGGGGGTGACTGTCTGAAATGTTTCAGCACTCAATTCATCATCTACTTTTGTTTACTTTGTTCGATTTAAGTTGGCAGGGTATGCCCAGACGTGGGTGCCTTGCTCACTTTGCCACTGGATTCAAGCTAGCCTGGCTGATGAAGGGAGTTAACCCGAAACCGGTCCCAGGATGCTTGTGGGAAGACCTGGCTTGGCAGTTCGGGCTGGACTGTTCCCATGAGGCACAGGGTCAAGACTGATTTGCATATAGCTGGGTCTGAACTGGGGTGGCGAAATGAGCTTAAGAACGATGATGAATTCAACCCAGATCTGTGACTGGGGGTGAGTGTCTGAAAAGTTTCAGCGCTCCATCCTTCATCTCCTTGTGTTTGCTTTGTTCGCCCTAAGCTGATAGGGTATGCCCAGACGTTAGTCCCTTGTTCACTTTGCCACTGGATTCAAGCTAGCCTGGCTGATGAAGGGAGTTACCCCGAAACCGGTCCCAGGATGCTTGTGGGAAGACCTGGCTTGGCAGTTCGGGCTGGACTGTTCCCATGAGGCACAGGGTCAAGACTGATTTGCATATAGCTGGGTCTGAACTGGGGTGGCGAAATGAGCTTAAGAACGATGATGAATTCAACCCAGATCTGTGACTGGGGGTGAGTGTCTGAAAAGTTTCAGCACTCCATCCATCATCTCCTTCTGTTTGCTTTGTTTGCCCTCAGTTAGCAGGTTATGCCTAGACATGGGTCCCTTGTTCACTTTGTCACTGGATTCAAGCTAGCCTGGCTGATGAGGGGTGTTACCCCAAAACCGGTCCCATAATGCTTGTTTGCGGTGCAGGGAAGACCTTGCTTGGCAGTTTGGGCTGCACTGTTCCCATGAGGCACAGGATCAAGACTGATTTGCATACAGCTGGGTCTGAATTGAGGTGGTAAAGTAAGCTAAAGAACGATGATGGATTCAACCCAGATCTGTGACTGGGGGTGTCTGAAAAGTTTCAGCGCTCGTCCATCATCTCCTTGTGTTTGCTTTGTTTGCCCTAAATTGGCAGGGTATGCCCAGACATGGGTGCATTCCTCACTTTGCCACTGGATTCAAGCTAGCCTGGCTGAAGAAGGGTGTTATCCTGAAACCGCCGGTCCAGGGAAGACCTGGCGTGGCAGTTCGGACTGAACTGTTCCCATGAGGCACAGGGTCAAGAACGAGTTGCATATAGCTGGGTCTGAACTGATGTGGCGAAGTGAGCTCAAGAACGATGATGGATTCAACCCAGATCTGTGACTGGGGTTGAGTGTCTGAAAACTTTTAGTGCTTGTCCATCATCTCCTTGTGTTTTCTTTGGTTGCCCTAAGTTGGCTGGGTATGCCCAGACGTGGGTGCCTTGCTCACTTTGCCACTGGATTCAAGCTAGACTGGCTGATGAAGGGTGTTACCCCGAAACTGGTCCCATTATTCTTGTTTACGGTCCAGGGAAGACCTGGCTTGGCAGTTCGGGCTGGACTGTTTCAATGAGGCACAGGATCAAGACTGATTTGGATATAGCTGGGTCTGAACTTGGGTGGCAAAGTGAGCTAAAGAACCGTGGTGGATTCAACCCAGATCTGTGACTGGGGGTGAGTGTCTGAAAAGTTTCAGCACTCAATCCATCATCTCCTTTTGTTTGCTTTGTTCGCTTTAAGTTGGCAGGGTATGCCCAGACGTGGGTGCCTTGCTCACTTTGCCACTGGATTCAAGCTAGCCTGGCTGATGAAGGGAGTTAACCCGAAACCGGTCCCAGGATGCTTGTGGGAAGACCTGGCTTGGCAGTTCGGGCTGGACTGTTCCCATGAGGCACAGGGTCAAGACTGATTTGCATATAGCTGGGTCTGAACTGGGGTGGCGAAATGAGCTTAAGAACGATGATGAATTCAACCCAGATCTGTGACTGGGGGTGAGTGTCTGAAAAGTTTCAGCGCTCCATCCTTCATCTCCTTGTGTTTGCTTTGTTCGCCCTAAGCTGATAGGATATGCCCAGACGTTAGTCCCTTGTTCACTTTGCCACTGGATTCAAGCTAGCCTGGCTGATGAAGGGAGTTACCCCGAAACCGGTCCCAGGATGCTTGTGGGAAGACCTGGCTTGGCAGTTCGGGCTGGACTGTTCCCATGAGGCACAGGGTCAAGACTGATTTGCATATAGCTGGGTCTGAACTGGGGTGGCGAAATGAGCTTAAGAACGATGATGAATTCAACCCAGATCTGTGACTGGGGGTGAGTGTCTGAAAAGTTTCAGCACTCCATCCATCATCTCCTTCTGTTTGCTTTGTTTGCCCTCAGTTAGCAGGTTATGCCTAGACATGGGTCCCTTGTTCACTTTGTCACTGGATTCAAGCTAGCCTGGCTGATGAGGGGTGTTACCCCAAAACCGGTCCCATAATGCTTGTTTGCGGTGCAGGGAAGACCTTGCTTGGCAGTTTGGGCTGCACTGTTCCCATGAGGCACAGGATCAAGACTGATTTGCATACAGCTGGGTCTGAATTGAGGTGGTAAAGTAAGCTAAAGAACGATGATGGATTCAACCCAGATCTGTGACTGGGGGTGTCTGAAAAGTTTCAGCGCTCGACCATCATCTCCTTGTGTTTGCTTTGTTTGCCCTAAATTGGCAGGGTATGCCCAGACATGGGTGCATTCCTCACTTTGCCACTGGATTCAAGCTAGCCTGGCTGAAGAAGGGTGTTATCCTGAAACCGCCGGTCCAGGGAAGACCTGGCGTGGCAGTTCGGACTGAACTGTTCCCATGAGGCACAGGGTCAAGAACGAGTTGCATATAGCTGGGTCTGAACTGATGTGGCGAAGTGAGCTCAAGAACGATGATGGATTCAACCCAGATCTGTGACTGGGGTTGAGTGTCTGAAAACTTTTAGTGCTTGTCCATCATCTCCTTGTGTTTTCTTTGGTTGCCCTAAGTTGGCTGGGTATGCCCAGACGTGGGTGCCTTGCTCACTTTGCCACTGGATTCAAGCTAGACTGGCTGATGAAGGGTGTTACCCTGAAACCGGTCTCAGGAGGTTTGTTTCCGGTCCAGGGAAGATCTGGCTTGGCAGTTAGGGCTTGACTGTTCCCATGAGGCACAGAGTCAAGACTGAGTTGCATAAAGCTGGGTCTGAACTGGGGTGGGGAAGTGAGCAAAAGAACGATAATGGATTCAACCCAGTTCTGTGACTGGGAGTGAGTGTCTGAAAAGTTTCAGCGCTCCATCCATCATCTCCTTATGTTTGCTTTGTTTGCCCTAAGTTGGCAGGGTATGCCCTGACGTGGGTCCCTTGTTCACTTTGTCACTGGATTCCAGCCAGCCTGGCTGATGAGGGGTGTTACCTCGAAAATGGTCCCATTATGCTAGTTTCTGGTCCAGGGAAGTCCTGGCTTGGCAGTTTGGGCTGCACTGTTCCAACGAGGTAAAGGATCAAGACTGATTTGCCTATAGCTGGGTGTGAACTGGGGTGGCAAAGTGAGCTAAAGAACGGTGATGGATTCAACCCAGATCTGTGACTGGGGGTGAGTGTCTGAAATGTTTCAGCACTCCTCAATCCATCATCTACTTTTGTTTGCTTTGTTCACTTTAAGTTGGCAGGGTATGCCCAGACGTCGGTGCCTTGCTCACTTTGCCACTGGATTCAAGCTAGCCTGGCTGATGAAGGGTGTTACCCCGAAACCGGTCCCAGGATGCTTGTGAGAAGACCTGGCTTGGCAGTTCGGGCTGGACTGTTCCCATGAGGCTCAGTGTCATGACTGATTTGCATAGAGCTGGGTCTGAACTGGGGTGGCAAAGTGAGCTAAATAACGATGATGAATTCAAACCAGATCTGTGACTGGGGGTGAGTGTCTGAAAAGTTTCAGCACTCAATCCATCATCTCCTTTTGTTTGCTTTGTTTGCTTTAATTTGGCAGGGTATGCCCAGACGTAGGTGCCTTGCTCACTTTGCCACTGGATTCAAGCTAGCCTGGCTGATGAAGGGAGTTACCCCGAAACCGGTCCCAGGATGCTTGTGGAAAGACCTGGCTTTGCATTTCGGGCTGGACTGCTCCCATGAGGCACAGGGTCAAGACTGATTTGCATATAGCTGGGTCTGAACTGGGGTGGCGAAGTGAGCTTAAGAACGATGATTACTTCAACCCAGATCAGTGACTGGGGGTGAGTGTCTGAAAAGTTTCAGCACTCCGTCCATCATCTCCTTCTGTTTGCTTTGTTCGCCCTCAGTTAGCAGGTAGTGCCCAGACGTGGGTCCCTTGTTCACTATGTCACTGGATCCAAGCTAGTCTGACTGATGAAGGGTGTTTCCCCGAAACCGGTCCCATTATGTTTGCGGTCCAGGGAAGACCTGGCTTGGCAGTTTGGGCTGCACTGTTCCCATGAGGCACAGGATCAAGACTGATTTGCATATAGCTGGGTCTGAACTGGGGTGGCAAAGTGAGCTAAAGAACGGTGATGGATTCAACCCAGAGCTGTGACTGGGGGTGAGTGTCTGAAATGTTTCAGCACTCAATCCATCATCTACTTCTGTTTGCTTTGTTCGCTTTAAGTTGGCAGGGTATGCCCAGACGTGGGTGCCTTGCTTACTTTGCCACTGGATTCAAGCTAGCCTGGCTGATGAAGGGTGTTACCCCGAAACCGGTCTCAGGATGCTTGTGAGAAGACCTGGCTTGGCAGTTCGGGGTGGACTGTTCCCATGAGGCTCAGTGTCATGACTGATTTGCATATAGCTGGGTCTGAACTGGGGTGGCAAAGTGAGCTAAAAAACGATGATGAATTCAACCCAGATATGTGACTGGGGGTGAGTGTCTGAAAAGTTTCAGCACTCCGTCCATCATCTCCTTCTTTTTGCTTGGTTCGCAGTAAGTTAGCAGGGTATGCCCAGACGTGGGTCCCTTGTTCAATTTGTCACTGGATTCAAGCTAGCCTGGATGATGAGGGGTGTTACCCCCAAACTGGTCCCATTATTCTTGTTTACGGTCCAGGGAAGACCTGGCTTGGCAGTTCGGGCTGGACTGTTTCAATGAGGCACAGGATCAAGACTGATTTGGATATAGCTGGGTCTGAACTTGGGTGGCAAAGTGAGCTAATGAACGGTGATGGATTCAACCCAGATCTGTGACTGGGGGTGAGTGTCTGAAAAGTTTCAGCGCTCCATCCATCATCTCCTTGTGTTTGCTTTGTTTGCACTAGGTTGGCAGGGTATGCCCAGACGTGGGTCCCTTGTTCACTTTGTCACTGGATTCAAGCTAGCCTGGGTGATGAGGGGTGTTACCCCGAAACCGGTCCCATTATGCTGGTTTCCGGTGTAGAGAAGACCTGGCTTGGCAGCTAGGGCTTGACTGTTCCCATGAGGCACAGAGTCAAGACTGAGTTGCATAAAGCTGGGTCTGAACTGGGGTGGGGAAGTGAGCAAAAGAACGATGATGGATTCAACCCAGTTCTGTGACTAGGAGTGAGTGTCTGAAAAGTTGCAGCGCTCCATCCATCATCTCCTTGTGTTTGCTTTTTTCGCCCTAAGTTGGCAGGGTATGCCCAGACGTGGGTCCCTTGTTCACTTAGCCACTGGATTCAAGCTAGCCTGGCTGATGAGGGGTGTTACCACGAAACTGGTCCCATCATGCTGGTTTCCGGTCCAGGGAAGACATGGCTTGGCAGTTTGGGCTGCACTGTTCCAATGAGGCACAGGATCAAGACTGATTTGCAAATAGCTGGGTGTGAACTGGGGTGGCAATGTGAGCTAAAGAACGGTGATGGATTCAACCCAAATCTGTGACTGGGGGTGACTGTCTGAAATGTTTCAGCACTCAATTCATCATCTACTTTTGTTTACTTTGTTCGCTTTAAGTTGGCAGGTTATGCCCAGACGTGGGTGCCTTGCTCACTTGGCCACTGGATTCAAGCTAGCCTGGCTGATGAAGGGTGTTACCCTGAAACCGGTCCCAGGATGCTTGTGAGAAGACCTGGCTTGGCAGTTCGGGCTGGACTGTTCCCATGAGGCACAGGGTCAAGACTGATTTGCATATAGCTGGGTCTGAACTGGGGTGGCAAAGCGAGCTAAAGAACGATGATAAATTCAACCCAGATCGGTGACTGGGGGTGAGTGTCTGAAAAGTTTCAGCACTCTGTCCATCATCTCCTTGTGTTTGCTTTGTTCGCCCTCAGTTAGCAGGTTATGCCCAGACGTAGGTCCTTTGTTCGTTTTGTCACTGGATTCAAGCTAGCCTGGCTGATGAGGGGTGTTACCCCGAAACCGGTCCCATTATGCTTGTTTGAAGTCCAGGTAAGACCTGGCTTGGCAGTTTAGGCTGCACTGTTCCTATGAGGTGCAGGATCAAGACTGATTTGCATATAGCTGGGTCTGAATTGAGGTGGCAAAGTGAGCTAAAGAACGATGATGGATTCAACCCAGATCAATGACTGGGGGTGTCTGAGAAGTTTCAGCGCTCGTCCATCATCTCCTTGTGTTTGCTTTGTTTGCCCTAAATTGGCAGGGTATGACCAGACGTGGGTGCCTTCTTCACTTTGCCACTGGATTCAAGCTAGCCTGGCTGATGAAGGGTGTTATCCTGAAACCGCCGGTCCAGGGAAGACCTGGCTTGGCAGTTCGGACTGGTCTGTTCCCATGAAGCACAGGGTGAAGAATGAGTTGCATATAGCTGGGTCTGAAATGGGGTGGCGAAGTGAGTTAAAGAACGATGAGGGATTCAACCCAGTTCTGTGACTGGGGGTGAGTGTCTGAAAAGTTTCAGCGCTCCATCCTTCATTTCCTTGTGTCTGCTTTGTTCGCCCTAAGCTGATAGGGTATGCCCAGACGTTAGTCCCTTGTTCACTTTGCCACTGGATTCAAGCTAGCCCAGCTGATGAAGGGTGTTACCCCGAAACCGGTCCCAGGATGATTGTTTCCGGTCCAGGGAAGACATGGCTTGGCCGTTCGGGCTGGACTGTTCCCATGAGGCACATGGTCAAGACTGATTTGCATAAAGCTGAGTCTGAACTGGGGTGGCGAAGTGAGCTAAAGAACGATGATAGATTCAACCTAGTTTCGTGACTGGGGGTGAGTGTCTGAAAGGTTTCAGCACTCAATCCATCATCTCCTTTTGTTTCCTTTGTTCGCTTTAAGTTGGTAGGGTATGCCCAGACGTGGGTGTCTTGTTCACTTTGCCACTGGATTCAAGCTAGCCTGGCTGATGAAGGGAGTTACCCCGAAACCGGTCCCAGGATGCTTGTGGGAAGACCTGGCTTGGCAGTTCGGGCTGGACTGTTCCCATGAGGCACAGGGTCAAGACTGATTTGCATATAGCTGGGTCTGAACTGGGGTGGCGAAATGAGCTTAAGAACGATGATGAATTCAACCCAGATCTGTGACTGGGGGTGAGTGTCTGAAAAGTTTCAGCACTCCGTCCATCATCTCCTTCTGTTTGCTTTGTTCGCCCTCAGTTAGCAGGTTATGCCTAGACATGGGTCCCTTGTTCACTTTGTCACTGGATTCAAGCTAGCCTGGCTGATGAGGGGTGTTACCCCAAAACCGGTCCCATAATGCTTGTTTGCGGTGCAGGGAAGACCTGGCTTGGCAGTTTGGGCTGCACTGTTCCCATGAGGCACAGGATCAAGACTGATTTGCATACAGCTGGGTCTGAATTGAGGTGGTAATGTGAGCAAAAGAACGATGATGGATTCAACCCAGATCTGTGACTGGGGGTGTCTGAAAAGTTTCAGCGCTCGTCCATCATCTCCTTGTGTTTGCTTTGTTTGCCCTAAATTGGCAGGGTATGCCCAGACATGGGTGCATTCCTCACTTTGCCACTGGATTCAAGCTAGCCTGGCTGAAGAAGGGTGTTATCCTGAAACCGCCGGTCCAGGGAAGACCTGGCGTGGCAGTTCGGACTGAACTGTTCCCATGAGGCACAGGGTAAAGAACGAGTTGCATATAGCTGGGTCTGAACTGATGTGGCGAAGTGAGCTCAAGAACGATGATGGATTCAACCCAGATCTGTGACTGGGGTTGAGTGTCTGAAAACGTTTAGTGCTTGTCCATCATCTCCTTGTGTTTTCTTTGGTTGCCCTAAGTTGGCTGGGTATGCCCAGACGTGGGTGCCTTGCTCACTTTGCCACTGGATTCAAGCTAGACTGGCTGATGAAGGGTGTTACCCTGAAACCGGTCTCATCAGGTTTGTTTCTGGTCCAGGGAAGATCTGGCTTGGCAGTTAGGGCTTGACTGTTCCCATGAGGCACAGAGTCAAGACTGAGTTGCATAAAGCTGGGTCTGAACTGGGGTGGGGAAGTGAGCAAAAGAACGATAATGGATTCAACCCAGTTCTGTGACTGGGAGTGAGTGTCTGAAAAGTTTCAGCGCTCCATCCACCATCTCCTTATGTTTGCTTTGTTTGCCCTAAGTTGGCAGGGTATGCCCTGACGTGGGTCCCTTGTTCACTTTGTCACTGGATTCAAGCTAGCCTGGCTGATGAGGGGTGTTACCTCGAAAATGGTCCCATTATGCTGGTTTCTGGTCCAGGGAAGTCCTGGCTTGGCAGTTTGGGCTGCACTGTTCCAACGAGGTAAAGGATCAAGACTGATTTGCCTATAGCTGGGTGTGAACTGGGGTGGCAAAGTGAGCTAAAGAACGGTGATGGATTCAACCCAGACCTGTGACTGGGGGTGAGTGTCTGAAATGTTTCAGCACTCCTCAATCCATCATCTACTTTTGTTTGCTTTGTTCACTTTAAGTTGGCAGGGTATGCCCAGACGTGGGTGCCTTGCTCACTTTGCCACTGGATTCAAGCTAGCCTGGCTGATGAAGGGTGTTACCCCGAAACCGGTCCCAGGATGCTTGTGAGAAGACCTGGCTTGGCAGTTCGGACAGGACTGTTCCCATGAGGCTCAGTGTCATGTCTGATTTGCATATAGCTGGGTCTGAACTGGGGTGGCAAAGTGAGCTAAAAAACGATGATGAATTCAAACCAGATCTGTGACTGGGGGTGAGTGACTGAAAATTTTCAGCACTCAATCCATCATCTCCTTTTGTTTGCTTTGTTTGCTTTAATTTGGCAGGGTATGCCCAGACGTGGGTGCCTTGCTCATTTGCCACTGGATTCAAGCTAGCCTGGCTGATGAAGGGAGTTACCCCGAAACCGGTCCCAGGATGCTTGTGGAAAGACGTGGCTTTGCATTTCGGGCTGGACTGCTCCCATGAGGCACAGGGTCAAGACTGATTTGCATATAGCTGGGTCTGAACTGGGGTGGCGAAGTGAGCTTCAGAACGATGATGACTTCAACCCAGATCTGTGACTGGGGGTGAGTGTCTGAAAAGTTTCAGCACTCCGTCCATCATCTCCTTCTGTTTGCTTTGTTCGCCCTCAGTTAGCAGGTTGTGCCCAGACGTGGGTCCCTTGTTCACTATGTCACTGGATTCAAGCTAGCCTGACTGATGAAGGGTGTTACCCCGAAACCGGTCCCATTATGTTTGCGGTCCAGGGAAGACCTGGCTTGGCAGTTTGGGCTGCACTGTTCCCATGAGGCACAGGATCAAGACTGATTTGCATATAGCTGGGTCTGAACAGGGGTAGCAAAGTGAGCTAAAGAACGGTGATGGATTCAACCCAGATCTGTGACTGGGGGTGAGTGTCTGAAATGTTTCAGCACTCAATCCATCATCTACTTCTGTTTGCTTTGTTCGCTTTAAGTTGGCAGGGTATGCCCAGACGTGGGTGCCTTGCTTACTTTGCCACTGGATTCAAGCTAGCCTGGCTGATGAGGGGTGTTACCTCGAAAATGGTCCCATTATGCTGGTTTCTGGTCCAGGGAAGTCCTGGCTTGGCAGTTTGGGCTGCACTGTTCCAACGAGGTAAAGGATCAAGACTGATTTGCCTATAGCTGGGTGTGAACTGGGGTGGCAAAGTGAGCTAAAGAACGGTGATGGATTCAACCCAGACCTGTGACTGGGGGTGAGTGTCTGAAATGTTTCAGCACTCCTCAATCCATCATCTACTTTTGTTTGCTTTGTTCACTTTAAGTTGGCAGGGTATGCCCAGACGTGGGTGCCTTGCTCACTTTGCCACTGGATTCAAGCTAGCCTGGCTGATGAAGGGTGTTACCCCGAAACCGGTCCCAGGATGCTTATGAGAAGACCTGGCTTGGCAGTTCGGACTGGACTGTTCCCATGAGGCTCAGTGTCATGACTGATTTGCATATAGCTGGGTCTGAACTGGGGTGGCAAAGTGAGCTAAAAAACGATGATGAATTCAAACCAGATCTGTGACTGGGGGTGAGTGACTGAAAATTTTCAGCACTCAATCCATCATCTCCTTTTGTTTGCTTTGTTTGCTTTAATTTGGCAGGGTATGCCCAGACGTGGGTGCCTTGCTCACTTTGCCACTGGATTCAAGCTAGCCTGGCTGATGAAGGGAGTTACCCCGAAACCGGTCCCAGGATGCTTGTGGAAAGACGTGGCTTTGCATTTCGGGCTGGACTGCTCCCATGAGGCACAGGGTCAAGACTGATTTGCATATAGCTGGGTCTGAACTGGGGTGGCGAAGTGAGCTTAAGAACGATGATTACTTCAACCCAGATCTGTGACTGGGGGTGAGTGTCTGAAAAGTTTCAGCACTCCGTCCATCATCTCCTTCTGTTTGCTTTGTTCGTCCTCAGTTAGCAGGTTGTGCCCAGACGTGGGTCCCTTGTTCACTATGTCACTGGATTTAAGCTAGCCTGACTGATGAAGGGTGTTACCCCGAAACCGGTCCCATTATGTTTGCGGTCCAGGGAAGACCTGGCTTGGCAGTTTGGGCTGCACTGTTCCCATGAGGCACAGGATCAAGACTGATTTGCATATAGCTGGGTCTGAACTGGGGTGGCAAAGTGAGCTAAAGAACGGTGATGGATTCAACCCAGATCTGTGACTGGGGGTGAGTGTCTGAAATGTTTCAGCACTCAATCCATCATCTACTTCTGTTTGCTTTGTTCACTTTAAGTTGGCAGGGTATGCCCAGACGTGGGTGCCTTGCTTACTTTGCCACTGGATTCAAGCTAGCCTGGCTGATGAAGGGTGTTACCCCAAAACCGGTCTCAGGATGCTTGTGAGAAGACCTGGCTTGGCAGTTCGGGGTGGACTGTTCCCATGAGGCTCAATGTCATGACTGATTTGCATATAGCTGGGTCTGAACTGGGGTGGCAAAGTGAGCTAAAAAACGATGATGAATTCAACCCAGATATGTGACTGGGGGTGAGTGTCTGAAAAGTTTCAGCACTCCGTCCATCATCTCTTTCTGTTTGCTTGGTTCGCACTAAGTTAGCAGGGTATGCCCAGACGTGGGTCCCTTGTTCAATTTGTCACTGGATTCAAGCTAGCCTGGATGATGAGGGGTGTTACCCCGAAACTGGTCCCATTATTCTTGTTTACGGTCCAGGGAAGACCTGGCTTGGCAGTTCGGGCTGGACTGTTTCAATGAGGCACAGGATCAAGACTGATTTGGATATAGCTGGGTCTGAACTTGGGTGGCAAAGTGAGCTTAAGAACAGTGATGGATTCAACCCAGATCTGTGACTGGGTGTGAGTGTCCGAAAAGTTTCAGCACTCAATCCATCATCTCCTTTTGTTTGCTTTGTTTGCTTTAAGTTGGCAGGGTATGCCCAGACGTGGGTGCCTTGCTCACTTTGCCACTGGATTCAAGCTAGCCTGGCTGATGAAGGGCGTTACCCCAAAACCGGTCCCAGGATGCTTGTGAAAAGACCTGGCTTTGCAGTTTTGGCTGGACTGTTCCCATGAGGCACAGGGTCAAGACTGATTTGCATATAGCTGGGTCTGAACTGGTGTGGCGAAGTGACCTAAAGAACGATGATAGATTCAACCCAGTTCTGTGACTGGGACAGAGTGTCTGAAAGGTTTCAGCACTCTATCCATCATCTCCTTTTGTTTGCTTTGTTCGCTTTAAGTTGGCAGGGTATGCCGAGACGTGGGTCCCTTGTTCAATTTGTCACTGGATTCAAGCTAGCCTGGATGATGAGGGGTGTTACCCCGAAACTGGTCCCATTATTCTTGTTTACGGTCCAGGGAAGACCTGGCTTGGCAGTTCGGGCTGGACTGTTTCAATGAGGCACAGGATCAAGACTGATTTGGATATAGCTGGGTCTGAACTTGGGTGGCAAAGTGAGCTAAAGAACCGTGGTGGATTCAACCCAGATCTGTGACTGGGGGTGAGTGTCTGAAAAGTTTCAGCACTCAATCCATCATCTCCTTTTGTTTGCTTTGTTCGCTTTAAGTTGGCAGGGTATGCCCAGACGTGGGTGCCTTGCTCACTTTGCCACTGGATTCAAGCTAGCCTGGCTGATGAAGGGAGTTAACCCGAAACCGGTCCCAGGATGCTTGTGGGAAGACCTGGCTTGGCAGTTCGGGCTGGACTGTTCCCATGAGGCACAGGGTCAAGACTGATTTGCATATAGCTGGGTCTGAACTGGGGTGGCGAAATGAGCTTAAGAACGATGATGAATTCAACCCAGATCTGTGACTGGGGGTGAGTGTCTGAAAAGTTTCAGCGCTCCATCCTTCATCTCCTTGTGTTTGCTTTGTTCGCCCTAAGCTGATAGGGTATGCCCAGACGTTAGTCCCTTGTTCACTTTGCCACTGGATTCAAGCTAGCCTGGCTGATGAAGGGAGTTACCCCGAAACCGGTCCCAGGATGCTTGTGGGAAGACCTGGCTTGGCAGTTCGGGCTGGACTGTTCCCATGAGGCACAGGGTCAAGACTGATTTGCATATAGCTGGGTCTGAACTGGGGTGGCGAAATGAGCTTAAGAACGATGATGAATTCAACCCAGATCTGTGACTGGGGGTGAGTGTCTGAAAAGTTTCAGCACTCCATCCATCATCTCCTTCTGTTTGCTTTGTTTGCCCTCAGTTAGCAGGTTATGCCTAGACATGGGTCCCTTGTTCACTTTGTCACTGGATTCAAGCTAGCCTGGCTGATGAGGGGTGTTACCCCAAAACCGGTCCCATAATGCTTGTTTGCGGTGCAGGGAAGACCTTGCTTGGCAGTTTGGGCTGCACTGTTCCCATGAGGCACAGGATCAAGACTGATTTGCATACAGCTGGGTCTGAATTGAGGTGGTAAAGTAAGCTAAAGAACGATGATGGATTCAACCCAGATCTGTGACTGGGGGTGTCTGAAAAGTTTCAGCGCTCGTCCATCATCTCCTTGTGTTTGCTTTGTTTGCCCTAAATTGGCAGGGTATGCCCAGACATGGGTGCATTCCTCACTTTGCCACTGGATTCAAGCTAGCCTGGCTGAAGAAGGGTGTTATCCTGAAACCGCCGGTCCAGGGAAGACCTGGCGTGGCAGTTCGGACTGAACTGTTCCCATGAGGCACAGGGTCAAGAACGAGTTGCATATAGCTGGGTCTGAACTGATGTGGCGAAGTGAGCTCAAGAACGATGATGGATTCAACCCAGATCTGTGACTGGGGTTGAGTGTCTGAAAACTTTTAGTGCTTGTCCATCATCTCCTTGTGTTTTCTTTGGTTGCCCTAAGTTGGCTGGGTATGCCCAGACGTGGGTGCCTTGCTCACTTTGCCACTGGATTCAAGCTAGACTGGCTGATGAAGGGTGTTACCCCGAAACCGGTCCCAGGATGCTTGTGAGAAGACCTGCATTACAACAAACAAATGATGGACGGAATGCTGACAATGCAGACATTCTCCCCCAGTCAAGAGATCTGGGTTAAATCCATCGTTCTTTTGCCCACTACACCACCCCAGTTTAGACATGGCCATATGCAAATCAGTCTTGACCCTGTGCCTCATGGGAACAGTCCAGCCCGAACTGCCAAGCCATGTCTTCCTTGGACCGGAATCAAGCATCCTAGGACCGGTTTCTGGCTATCAGCCGTCATCAGCCAGGATAGCTTGACTCCAGTGGCGTAGTGAGCACGGGTCCCACGTCTGGGAATACCCATCCCACTTAGGGCGAAAAGCATTACAACAAACAAATGATGGACGGAATGCTGACAATGCAGACATTCTCCCCCAGTCGAGAGATCTGGGTTAAATCCATCGTTCTTTTGCCCACTACACCACCCCAGTTTAGACATGGCCATATGCAAATCAGTCTTGACCCTGTGCCTCATGGGAACAGTCCAGCCCGAACTGCCAAGCCATGTCTTCCCTGGACCGGAATCAAGCATCCTAGGACCGGTTTCTGGCTATCAGCCGTCATCAGCCAGGATAGCTTGACTCCAGTGGCATAGTGAGCACGGGTCCCACGTCTGGGAATACCCATCCCACTTAGGGCGAAAAGCATTACAACAAACAAATGATGGACGGAATGCTGACAATGCAGACATTCTCCCCCAGTCAAGAGATCTGGGTTAAATCCATCGTTCTTTTGCCCACTACACCACCCCAGTTTAGACATGGCCATATGCAAATCAGTCTTGACCCTGTGCCTCATGGGAACAGTCCAGCCCGAACTGCCAAGCCATGTCTTCCCTGGACCGGAATCAAGCATCCTAGGACCGGTTTCTGGCTATCAGCCGTCATCAGCCAGGATAGCTTGACTCCAGTGGCGTAGTGAGCACGGGTCCCACGTCTGGGAATACCCATCCCACTTAGGGCGAAAAGCATTACAACAAACAAATGATGGACGGAATGCTGACAATGCAGACATTCTCCCCCAGTCAAGAGATCTGGGTTAAATCCATCGTTCTTTTGCCCACTACACCACCCCAGTTTAGACATGGCCATATGCAAATCAGTCTTGACCCTGTGCCTCATGGGAACAGTCCAGCCCGAACTGCCAAGCCATGTCTTCCCTGGACCGGAATCAAGCATCCTAGGACCGGTTTCTGGCTATCAGCCGTCATCAGCCAGGATAGCTTGACTCCAGTGGCGTAGTGAGCACGGGTCCCACGTCTGGGAATACCCATCCCACTTAGGGCGAAAAGCATTACAACAAACAAATGATGGACGGAATGCTGACAATGCAGACATTCTCCCCCAGTCAAGAGATCTGGGTTAAATCCATCGTTCTTTTGCCCACTACAACACCCCAGTTTAGACATGGCCATATGCAAATCAGTCTTGACCCTGTGCCTCATGGGAACAGTCCAGCCCGAACTGCCAAGCCATGTCTTCCCTGGACCGGAATCAAGCATCCTAGGACCGGTTTCTGGCTATCAGCCGTCATCAGCCAGGATAGCTTGACTCCAGTGGCGTAGTGAGCACGGGTCCCACGTCTGGGAATACCCATCCCACTTAGGGCGAAAAGCATTGCAACAAACAAATGATGGACGGAATGCTGACAATGCACACATTCTCCCCCAGTCAAGAGATCTGGGTTAAATCCATCGTTCTTTTGCCCACTAACCCACCCCAGTTTAGACATGGCCATATGCAAATCAGTCTTGACCCTGTGCCTCATGGGAACAGTCCAGCCCGAACTGCCAAGCCATGTCTTCCCTGGACCGGAATCAAGCATCCTAGGACCGGTTTCTGGCTATCAGCCGTCATCAGCCAGGATAGCTTGACTCCAGTGGCGTAGTGAGCACGGTTCCCACGTCTGGGAATACCCATCCCACTTAGGGCGAAAAGCATTACAACAAACAAATGATGGACGGAATGCTGACAATGCAGACATTCTCCCCCAGTCAAGAGATCTGGGTTAAATCCATCGTTCTTTTGCCCACTACACCACCCCAGTTTAGACATGGCCATATGCAAATCAGTCTTGACCCTGTGCCTCATGGGAACAGTCCAGCCCGAACTGCCAAGCCATGTCTTCCCTGGACCGGAATCAAGCATCCTAGGACCGGTTTCTGGCTATCAGCCGTCATCAGCCAGGATAGCTTGACTCCAGTGGCGTAGTGAGCACGGGTCCCACGTCTGGGAATACCCATCCCACTTAGGGCGAAAAGCATTACAACAAACAAATGATGGACGGAATGCTGACAATGCAGACATTCTCCCCCAGTCAAGAGATCTGGGTTAAATCCATCGTTCTTTTGCCCACTACACCACCCCAGTTTAGACATGGCCATATGCAAATCAGTCTTGACCCTGTGCCTCATGGGAACAGTCCAGCCCGAACTGCCAAGCCATGTCTTCCCTGGACCGGAATCAAGCATCCTAGGACCGGTTTCTGGCTATCAGCCGTCATCAGCCAGGATAGCTTGACTCCAGTGGCGTAGTGAGCACGGGTCCCACGTCTGGGAATACCCATCCCACTTAGGGCGAAAAGCATTACAACAAACAAATGATGGACGGAATGCTGACAATGCAGACATTCTCCCCCAGTCAAGAGATCTGGGTTAAATCCATCGTTCTTTTGCCCACTACACCACCCCAGTTTAGACATGGCCATATGCAAATCAGTCTTGACCCTGTCCCTCATGGGAACAGTCCAGCCCGAACTGCCAAGCCATGTCTTCCCTGGACCGGAATCAAGCATCCTAGGACCGGTTTCTGGCTATCAGCCGTCATCAGCCAGGATAGCTTGACTCCAGTGGCGTAGTGAGCACGGGTCCCACGTCTGGGAATACCCATCCCACTTAGGGCGAAAAGCATTACAACAAACAAATGATGGACGGAATGCTGACAATGCAGACATTCTCCCCCAGTCAAGAGATCTGGGTAAAATCCATCGTTCTTTTGCCCACTACACCACCCCAGTTTAGACATGGCCATATGCAAATCAGTCTTGACCCTGTGCCTCATGGGAACAGTCCAGCCCGAACTGCCAAGCCATGTCTTCCCTGGACCGGAATCAAGCATCCTAGGACCGGTTTCTGGCTATCAGCCGTCATCAGCCAGGATAGCTTGACTCCAGTGGCGTAGTGAGCACGGGTCCCACGTCTGGGAATACCCATCCCACTTAGGGCGAAAAGCATTGCAACAAACAAATGATGGACGGAATGCTGACAATGCAGACATTCTCCCCCAGTCAAGAGATCTGGGTTAAATCCATCGTTCTTTTGCCCACTACACCACCCCAGTTTAGACATGGCCATATGCAAATCAGTTTTGACCCTGTGCCTCATGGGAACAGTCCAGCCCGAACTGCCAAGCCATGTCTTCCCTGGACCGGAATCAAGCATCCTAGGACCGGTTTCTGGCTATCAGCCATCATCAGCCAGGATAGCTTGACTCCAGTGGCGTAGTGAGCACGGGTCCCACGTCTGGGAATACCCATCCCACTTAGGGCGAAAAGCATTACAACAAACAAATGATGGACGGAATGCTGACAATGCAGACATTCTCCCCCAGTCAAGAGATCTGGGTTAAATCCATCGTTCTTTTGCCCACTACACCACCCCAGTTTAGACATGGCCATATGCAAATCAGTCTTGACCCTGTGCCTCATGGGAACAGTCCTGCCCGAACTGCCAAGCCATGTCTTCCCTGGACCGGAATCAAGCATCCTAGGACCGGTTTCTGGCTATCAGCCGTCATCAGCCAGGATAGCTTGACTCCAGTGGCGTAGTGAGCACGGGTCCCACGTCTGGGAATACCCATCCCACTTAGGGCGAAAAGCATTACAACAAACAAATGATGGACGGAATGCTGACAATGCAGACATTCTCCCCCAGTCAAGAGATCTGGGTTAAATCCATCGTTCTTTTGCCCACTACACCACCCCAGTTTAGACATGGCCATATGCAAATCAGTCTTGACCCTGTGCCTCATGGGAACAGTCCAGCCCGAACTGCCAAGCCATGTCTTCCCTGGACCGGAATCAAGCATCCTAGGACCGGTTTCTGGCTATCAGCCGTCATCAGCCAGGATAGCTTGACTCCAGTGGCGTAGTGAGCACGGGTCCCACGTCTGGGAATACCCATCCCACTTGGGGCGAAAAGCATTACAACAAACAAATGATGGACGGAATGCTGACAATGCAGACATTCTCCCCCAGTCAAGAGATCTGGGTTAAATCCATCGTTCTTTTGCCCACTACACCACCCCAGTTTAGACATGGCCATATGCAAATCAGTCTTGACCCTGTGCCTCATGGGAACAGTCCAGCCCGAACTGCCAAGCCATGTCTTCCCTGGACCGGAATCAAGCATCCTAGGACCGGTTTCTGGCTATCAGCCGTCATCAGCCAGGATAGCTTGACTCCAGTGGCGTAGTGAGCACGGGTCCCACGTCTGGGAATACCCATCCCACTTAGGGCGAAAAGCATTACAACAAACAAATGATGGACGGAATGCTGACAATGCAGACATTCTCCCCCAGTCAAGAGATCTGGGTTAAATCCATCGTTCTTTTGCCCACTACACCACCCCAGTTTAGACATGGCCATATGCAAATCAGTCTTGACCCTGTGCCTCATGGGAACAGTCCAGCCCGAACTGCCAAGCCATGTCTTCCCTGGACCGGAATCAAGCATCCTAGGACCGGTTTCTGGCTATCAGCCGTCATCAGCCAGGATAGCTTGACTCCAGTGGCGTAGTGAGCACGGGTCCCACGTCTGGGAATACCCATCCCACTTAGGGCGAAAAGCATTACAACAAACAAATGATGGACGGAATGCTGACAATGCAGACATTCTCCCCCAGTCAAGAGATCTGGGTTAAATCCATTGTTCTTTTGCCCACTACACCACCCCAGTTTAGACATGGCCATATGCAAATCAGTCTTGACCCTGTGCCTCATGGGAACAGTCCAGCCCGAACTGCCAAGCCATGTCTTCCCTGGACCGGAATCAAGCATCCTAGGACCGGTTTCTGGCTATCAGCCGTCATCAGCCAGGATAGCTTGACTCCAGTGGCGTAGTGAGCACGGGTCCCACGTCTGGGAATACCCATCCCACTTAGGGCGAAAAGCATTACAACAAACAAATGATGGACGGAATGCTGACAATGCAGACATTCTCCCCCAGTCAAGAGATCTGGGTTAAATCCATCGTTCTTTTGCCCACTACACCACCCCAGTTTAGACATGGCCATATGCAAATCAGTCTTGACCCTGTGCCTCATGGGAACAGTCCAGCCCGAACTGCCAAGCCATGTCTTCCCTGGACCGGAATCAAGCATCCTAGGACCGGTTTCTGGCTATCAGCCGTCATCAGCCAGGATAGCTTGACTCCAGTGGCGTAGTGAGCACGGGTCCCACGTCTGGGAATACCCATCCCACTTAGGGCGAAAAGCATAACAACAAACAAATGATGGACGGAATGCTGACAATGCAGACATTCTCCCCCAGTCAAGAGATCTGGGTTAAATCCATCGTTCTTTTGCCCACTACACCACCCCAGTTTAGACATGGCCATATGCAAATCAGTCTTGACCCTGTGCCTCATGGGAACAGTCCAGCCCGAACTGCCAAGCCATGTCTTCCCTGGACCGGAATCAAGCATCCTAGGACCGGTTTCTGGCTATCAGCCGTCATCAGCCAGGATAGCTTGACTCCAGTGGCGTAGTGAGCACGGGTCCCACGTCTGGGAATACCCATCCCACTTAGGGCGAAAAGCATTACAACAAACAAATGATGGACGGAATGCTGACAATGCAGACATTCTCCCCCAGTCAAGAGATCTGGGTTAAATCCATCGTTCTTTTGCCCACTACACCACCCCAGTTTAGACATGGCCATATGCAAATCAGTCTTGACCCTGTGCCTCATGGGAACAGTCCAGCCCGAACTGCCAAGCCATGTCTTCCCTGGACCGGAATCAAGCATCCTAGGACCGGTTTCTGGCTATCAGCCGTCATTTGTCACCCCGAGTGGGAAGGGTATGCTCAGACGTGAGTCCCGTGCTCTCCATGCCACTGGAATCAAGCTATCCTGGCTGACGAGGGCTGAAAGCCCGAAACCGGTCCTAGGATGCTTGTTTCCAGTCCAGGGAGGACCTGGCTTGGCAGTTCGGGCTGGACTGTTCCCATGGGGCACAGGGTCAAGACTGATTTGCATATGGCTGGGTTCAAACTGGAACGGCATGGTGAGCAAAAAAACGATGGATTTAGGCCCAGATCTCTGTACTGGGGTGAATGTATGACATTGTTCTGCATTCTGTCCATCAATTGTTGTTTTTGCATTTGTCACCCCGAGTGGTAAGGGTATGCTCAGACGTGAGTCCCGTGCTCTCCATGCCACTGGAATCAAGCTATCCTGGCTGACGAGGGCTGAAAGCCCGAAACCGGTCCTAGGATGCTTGTTTCCAGTCCAGGGAGGACCTGGCTTGGCAGTTCGGGCTGGACTGTTCCCATGGGGCACAGGGTCAAGACTGATTTGCATATGGCTGGGTTCAAACTGGAACGGCATGGTGAGCAAAAAAACGATGGATTTAGGCCCAGATCTCTGTACTGGGGTGAATGTATGACATTGTTCTGCATTCTGTCCATCAATTGTTGTTTTTGCATTTGTCACCCCGAGTGGGAAGGGTATGCTCAGACGTGAGTCCCGTGCTCTCCATGCCACTGGAATCAAGCTATCCTGGCTGACGAGGGCTGTAAGCCCGAAACCGGTCCTAGGATGCTTGTTTCCAGTCCAGGGAGGACCTGGCTTGGCAGTTCGGGCTGGACTGTTCCCATGGGGCACAGGGTCAAGACTGATTTGCATATGGCTGGGTTCAAACTGGAACGGCATGGTGAGCAAAAAAACGATGGATTTAGGCCCAGATCTCTGTACTGGGGTGAATGTATGACATTGTTCTGCATTCTGTCCATCAATTGTTGTTTTTGCATTTGTCACCCCGAGTGGGAAGGGTATGCTCAGACGTGAGTCCCGTGCTCTCCATGCCACTGGAATCAAGCTATCCTGGCTGACGAGGGCTGAAAGCCCGAAACCGGTCCTAGGATGCTTGTTTCCAGTCCAGGGAGGACCTGGCTTGGCAGTTCGGGCTGGACTGTTCCCATGGGGCACAGGGTCAAGACTGATTTGCATATGGCTGGGTTCAAACTGGAACGGCATGGTGAGCAAAAAAACGATGGATTTAGGCCCAGATCTCTGTACTGGGGTGAATGTATGACATTGTTCTGCATTCTGTCCATCAATTGTTGTTTTTGCATTTGTCACCCCGAGTGGGAAGGGTATGCTCAGACGTGAGTCCCGTGCTCTCCATGCCACTGGAATCAAGCTATCCTGGCTGACGAGGGCTGAAAGCCCGAAACCGGTCCTAGGATGCTTGTTTCCAGTCCAGGGAGGACCTGGCTTGGCAGTTCGGGCTGGACTGTTCCCATGGGGCACAGGGTCAAGACTGATTTGCATATGGCTGGGTTCAAACTGGAACGGCATGGTGAGCAAAAAAACGATGGATTTAGGCCCAGATCTCTGTACTGGGGTGAATGTATGACATTGTTCTGCATTCTGTCCATCAATTGTTGTTTTTGCATTTGTGAGAAGACCTGGCTTGGCAGTTCGGGCTGGACTGTTCCCATGAGGCTCAGTGTCATGACTGATTTGCATAGAGCTGGGTCTGAACTGGGGTGGCAAAGTGAGCTAAATAACGATGATGAATTCAAACCAGATCTGTGACTGGGGGTGAGTGTCTGAAAAGTTTCAGCACTCAATCCATCATCTCCTTTTGTTTGCTTTGTTTGCTTTAATTTGGCAGGGTATGCCCAGACGTAGGTGCCTTGCTCACTTTGCCACTGGATTCAAGCTAGCCTGGCTGATGAAGGGAGTTACCCCGAAACCAGTCCCAGGATGCTTGTGGAAAGACCTGGCTTTGCATTTCGGGCTGGACTGCTCCCATGAGGCACAGGGTCAAGACTGATTTGCATATAGCTGGGTCTGAACTGGGGTGGCGAAGTGAGCTTAAGAACGATGATTACTTCAACCCAGATCAGTGACTGGGGGTGAGTGTCTGAAAAGTTTCAGCACTCCGTCCATCATCTCCTTCTGTTTGCTTTGTTCGCCCTCAGTTAGCAGGTAGTGCCCAGACGTGGGTCCCTTGTTCACTATGTCACTGGATCCAAGCTAGTCTGACTGATGAAGGGTGTTTCCCCGAAACCGGTCCCATTATGTTTGCGGTCCAGGGAAGACCTGGCTTGGCAGTTTGGGCTGCACTGTTCCCATGAGGCACAGGATCAAGACTGATTTGCATATAGCTGGGTCTGAACTGGGGTGGCAAAGTGAGCTAAAGAACGGTGATGGATTCAACCCAGAGCTGTGACTGGGGGTGAGTGTCTGAAATGTTTCAGCACTCAATCCATCATCTACTTCTGTTTGCTTTGTTCGCTTTAAGTTGGCAGGGTATGCCCAGACGTGGGTGCCTTGCTTACTTTGCCACTGGATTCAAGCTAGCCTGGCTGATGAAGGGTGTTACCCCGAAACCGGTCTCAGGATGCTTGTGAGAAGACCTGGCTTGGCAGTTCGGGGTGGACTGTTCCCATGAGGCTCAGTGTCATGACTGATTTGCATATAGCTGGGTCTGAACTGGGGTGGCAAAGTGAGCTAAAAAACGATGATGAATTCAACCCAGATATGTGACTGGGGGTGAGTGTCTGAAAAGTTTCAGCACTCCGTCCATCATCTCCTTCTGTTTGCTTGGTTCGCAGTAAGTTAGCAGGGTATGCCCAGACGTGGGTCCCTTGTTCAATTTGTCACTGGATTCAAGCTAGCCTGGATGATGAGGGGTGTTACCCCCAAACTGGTCCCATTATTCTTGTTTACGGTCCAGGGAAGACCTGGCTTGGCAGTTCGGGCTGGACTGTTTCAATGAGGCACAGGATCAAGACTGATTTGGATATAGCTGGGTCTTAACTTGGGTGGCAAAGTGAGCTTAAGAACGATGATTACTTCAACCCAGATCAGTGACTGGGGGTGAGTGTCTGAAAAGTTTCAGCACTCCGTCCATCATCTCCTTCTGTTTGCTTTGTTCGCCCTCAGTTAGCAGGTAGTGCCCAGACGTGGGTCCCTTGTTCACTATGTCACTGGATCCAAGCTAGTCTGACTGATGAAGGGTGTTTCCCCGAAACCGGTCCCATTATGTTTGCGGTCCAGGGAAGACCTGGCTTGGCAGTTTGGGCTGCACTGTTCCCATGAGGCACAGGATCAAGACTGATTTGCATATAGCTGGGTCTGAACTGGGGTGGCAAAGTGAGCTAAAGAACGGTGATGGATTCAACCCAGAGCTGTGACTGGGGGTGAGTGTCTGAAATGTTTCAGCACTCAATCCATCATCTACTTCTGTTTGCTTTGTTCGCTTTAAGTTGGCAGGGTATGCCCAGACGTGGGTGCCTTGCTTACTTTGCCACTGGATTCAAGCTAGCCTGGCTGATGAAGGGTGTTACCCCGAAACCGGTCTCAGGATGCTTGTGAGAAGACCTGGCTTGGCAGTTCGGGGTGGACTGTTCCCATGAGGCTCAGTGTCATGACTGATTTGCATATAGCTGGGTCTGAACTGGGGTGGCAAAGTGAGCTAAAAAACGATGATGAATTCAACCCAGATATGTGACTGGGGGTGAGTGTCTGAAAAGTTTCAGCACTCCGTCCATCATCTCCTTCTGTTTGCTTGGTTCGCAGTAAGTTAGCAGGGTATGCCCAGACGTGGGTCCCTTGTTCAATTTGTCACTGGATTCAAGCTAGCCTGGATGATGAGGGGTGTTACCCCCAAACTGGTCCCATTATTCTTGTTTACGGTCCAGGGAAGACCTGGCTTGGCAGTTCGGGCTGGACTGTTTCAATGAGGCACAGGATCAAGACTGATTTGGATATAGCTGGGTCTGAACTTGGGTGGCAAAGTGAGCTAATGAACGGTGATGGATTCAACCCAGATCTGTGACTGGGGGTGAGTGTCTGAAAAGTTTCAGCGCTCCATCCATCATCTCCTTGTGTTTGCTTTGTTTGCACTAGGTTGGCAGGGTATGCCCAGACGTGGGTCCCTTGTTCACTTTGTCACTGGATTCAAGCTAGCCTGGGTGATGAGGGGTGTTACCCCGAAACCGGTCCCATTATGCTGGTTTCCGGTGTAGAGAAGACCTGGCTTGGCAGCTAGGGCTTGACTGTTCCCATGAGGCACAGAGTCAAGACTGAGTTGCATAAAGCTGGGTCTGAACTGGGGTGGGGAAGTGAGCAAAAGAACGATGATGGATTCAACCCAGTTCTGTGACTAGGAGTGAGTGTCTGAAAAGTTGCAGCGCTCCATCCATCATCTCCTTGTGTTTGCTTTTTTCGCCCTAAGTTGGCAGGGTATGCCCAGACGTGGGTCCCTTGTTCACTTAGCCACTGGATTCAAGCTAGCCTGGCTGATGAGGGGTGTTACCACGAAACTGGTCCCATATGGCTGGTTTCCGGTCCAGGGAAGACATGGCTTGGCAGTTTGGGCTGCACTGTTCCAATGAGGCACAGGATCAAGACTGATTTGCAAATAGCTGGGTGTGAACTGGGGTGGCAATGTGAGCTAAAGAACGGTGATGGATTCAACCCAAATCTGTGACTGGGGGTGACTGTCTGAAATGTTTCAGCACTCAATTCATCATCTACTTTTGTTTACTTTGTTCGCTTTAAGTTGGCAGGTTATGCCCAGACGTGGGTGCCTTGCTCACTTGGCCACTGGATTCAAGCTAGCCTGGCTGATGAAGGGTGTTACCCTGAAACCGGTCCCAGGATGCTTGTGAGAAGACCTGGCTTGGCAGTTCGGGCTGGACTGTTCCCATGAGGCACAGGGTCAAGACTGATTTGCATATAGCTTTGTCTGAACTGGGGTGGCAAAGCGAGCTAAAGAACGATGATGAATTCAACCCAGATCGGTGACTGGGGGTGAGTGTCTGAAAAGTTTCAGCACTCTGTCCATCATCTCCTTGTGTTTGCTTTGTTCGCCCTCAGTTAGCAGGTTATGCCCAGACGTAGGTCCTTTGTTCGTTTTGTCACTGGATTCAAGCTAGCCTGGCTGATGAGGGGTGTTACCCCGAAACCGGTCCCATTGTGCTTGTTTGAAGTCCAGGTAAGACCTGGCTTGGCAGTTTAGGCTGCACTGTTCCTATGAGGTGCAGGATCAAGACTGATTTGCATATAGCTGGGTCTGAATTGAGGTGGCAAAGTGAGCTAAAGAACGATGATGGATTCAACCCAGATCAATGACTGGGGGTGTCTGAGACGTTTCAGCGCTCGTCCATCATCTCCTTGTGTTTGCTTTGTTTGCCCTAAATTGGCAGGGTATGACCAGACGTGGGTGCCTTCTTCACTTTGCCACTGGATTCAAGCTAGCCTGGCTGATGAAGGGTGTTATCCTGAAACCGCCGGTCCAGGGAAGACCTGGCTTGGCAGTTCGGACTGGACTGTTCCCATGAAGCACAGGGTGAAGAATGAGTTGCATATAGCTGGGTCTGAAATGGGGTGGCGAAGTGAGTTAAAGAACGATGAGGGATTCAACCCAGTTCTGTGACTGGGGGTGAGTGTCTGAAAAGTTTCAGCGCTCCATCCTTCATTTCCTTGTGTCTGCTTTGTTCGCCCTAAGCTGATAGGGTATGCCCAGACGTTAGTCCCTTGTTCACTTTGCCACTGGATTCAAGCTAGCCCAGCTGATGAAGGGTGTTACCCCGAAACCGGTCCCAGGATGATTGTTTCCGGTCCAGGGAAGACATGGCTTGGCCGTTCGGGCTGGACTGTTCCCATGAGGCACATGGTCAAGACTGATTTGCATAAAGCTGAGTCTGAACTGGGGTGGCGAAGTGAGCTAAAGAACGATGATAGATTCAACCTAGTTTGGTGACTGGGGGTGAGTGTCTGAAAGGTTTCAGCACTCAATCCATCATCTCCTTTTGTTTCCTTTGTTCGCTTTAAGTTGGTAGGGTATGCCCAGACGTGGGTGTCTTGTTCACTTTGCCACTGGATTCAAGCTAGCCTGGCTGATGAAGGGAGTTACCCCGAAACCGGTCCCAGGATGCTTGTGGGAAGACCTGGCTTGGCAGTTCGGGCTGGACTGTTCCCATGAGGCACAGGGTCAAGACTGATTTGCATATAGCTGGGTCTGAACTGGGGTGGCGAAATGAGCTTAAGAACGATGATGAATTCAACCCAGATCTGTGACTGGGGGTGAGTGTCTGAAAAGTTTCAGCACTCCGTCCATCATCTCCTTCTGTTTGCTTTGTTCGCCCTCAGTTAGCAGGTTATGCCTAGACATGGGTCCCTTGTTCACTTTGTCACTGGATTCAAGCTGGCCTGGCTGATGAGGGGTGTTACCCCAAAACCGGTCCCATAATGCTTGTTTGCGGTGCAGGGAAGACCTGGCTTGGCAGTTTGGGCTGCACTGTTCCCATGAGGCACAGGATCAAGACTGATTTGCATACAGCTGGGTCTGAATTGAGGTGGTAATGTGAGCAAAAGAACGATGATGGATTCAACCCAGATCTGTGACTGGGGGTGTCTGAAAAGTTTCAGCGCTCGTCCATCATCTCCTTGTGTTTACTTTGTTTGCCCTAAATTGGCAGGGTATGCCCAGACATGGGTGCATTCCTCACTTTGCCACTGGATTCAAGCTAGCCTGGCTGAAGAAGGGTGTTATCCTGAAACCGCCGGTCCAGGGAAGACCTGGCGTGGCAGTTCGGACTGAACTGTTCCCATGAGGCACAGGGTAAAGAACGAGTTGCATATAGCTGGGTCTGAACTGATGTGGCGAAGTGAGCTCAAGAACGATGATGGATTCAACCCAGATCTGTGACTGGGGTTGAGTGTCTGAAAACGTTTAGTGCTTGTCCATCATCTCCTTGTGTTTTCTTTGGTTGCCCTAAGTTGGCTGGGTATGCCCAGACGTGGGTGCCTTGCTCACTTTGCCACTGGATTCAAGCTAGACTGGCTGATGAAGGGTGTTACCCTGAAACCGGTCTCATCAGGTTTGTTTCTGGTCCAGGAAAGATCTGGCTTGGCAGTTAGGGCTTGACTGTTCCCATGAGGCACAGAGTCAAGACTGAGTTGCATAAAGCTGGGTCTGAACTGGGGTGGGGAAGTGAGCAAAAGAACGATAATGGATTCAACCCAGTTCTGTGACTGGGAGTGAGTGTCTGAAAAGTTTCAGCGCTCCATCCACCATCTCCTTATGTTTGCTTTGTTTGCCCTAAGTTGGCAGGGTATGCCCTGACGTGGGTCCCTTGTTCACTTTGTCACTGGATTCAAGCTAGCCTGGCTGATGAGGGGTGTTACCTCGAAAATGGTCCCATTATGCTGGTTTCTGGTCCAGGGAAGTCCTGGCTTGGCAGTTTGGGCTGCACTGTTCCAACGAGGTAAAGGATCAAGACTGATTTGCCTATAGCTGGGTGTGAACTGGGGTGGCAAAGTGAGCTAAAGAACGGTGATGGATTCAACCCAGACCTGTGACTGGGGGTGAGTGTCTGAAATGTTTCAGCACTCCTCAATCCATCATCTACTTTTGTTTGCTTTGTTCACTTTAAGTTGGCAGGGTATGCCCAGACGTGGGTGCCTTGCTCACTTTGCCACTGGATTCAAGCTAGCCTGGCTGATGAAGGGTGTTACCCCGAAACCGGTCCCAGGATGCTTGTGAGAAGACCTGGCTTGGCAGTTCGGACTGGACTGTTCCCATGAGGCTCAGTGTCATGACTGATTTGCATATAGCTGGGTCTGAACTGGGGTGGCAAAGTGAGCTAAAAAACGATGATGAATTCAAACCAGATCTGTGACTGGGGGTGAGTGTCTGAAAATTTTCAGCACTCAATCCATCATCTCCTTTTGTTTGCTTTGTTTGCTTTAATTTGGCAGGGTATGCCCAGACGTGGGTGCCTTGCTCACTTTGCCACTGGATTCAAGCTAGCCTGGCTGATGAAGGGAGTTACCCCGAAACCGGTCCCAGGATGCTTGTGGAAAGACGTGGCTTTGCATTTCGGGCTGGACTGCTCCCATGAGGCACAGGGTCAAGACTGATTTGCATATAGCTGGGTCTGAACTGGGGTGGCGAAGTGAGCTTAAGAACGATGATTACTTCAACCCAGATCTGTGACTGGGGGTGAGTGTCTGAAAAGTTTCAGCACTCCGTCCATCATCTCCTTCTGTTTGCTTTGTTCGTCCTCAGTTAGCAGGTTGTGCCCAGACGTGGGTCCCTTGTTCACTATGTCACTGGATTTAAGCTAGCCTGACTGATGAAGGGTGTTACCCCGAAACCGGTCCCATTATGTTTGCGGTCCAGGGAAGACCTGGCTTGGCAGTTTGGGCTGCACTGTTCCCATGAGGCACAGGATCAAGACCGATTTGCATATAGCTGGGTCTGAACTGGGGTGGCAAAGTGAGCTAAAGAACGGTGATGGATTCAACCCAGATCTGTGACTGGGGGTGAGTGTCTGAAATGTTTCAGCACTCAATCCATCATCTACTTCTGTTTGCTTTGTTCGCTTTAAGTTGGCAGGGTATGCCCAGACGTGGGTGCCTTGCTTACTTTGCCACTGGATTCAAGCTAGCCTGGCTGATGAAGGGTGTTACCCCAAAACCGGTCTCAGGATGCTTGTGAGAAGACCTGGCTTGGCAGTTCGGGGTGGACTGTTCCCATGAGGCTCAATGTCATGACTGATTTGCATATAGCTGGGTCTGAACTGGGGTGGCAAAGTGAGCTAAAAAACGATGATGAATTCAACCCAGATATGTGACTGGGGGTGAGTGTCTGAAAAGTTTCAGCACTCCGTCCATCATCTCTTTCTGTTTGCTTGGTTCGCACTAAGTTAGCAGGGTATGCCCAGACGTGGGGCCCTTGTTCAATTTGTCACTGGATTCAAGCTAGCCTGGATGATGAGGGGTGTTACCCCGAAACTGGTCCCATTATTCTTGTTTACGGTCCAGGGAAGACCTGGCTTGGCAGTTCGGGCTGGACTGTTTCAATGAGGCACAGGATCAAGACTGATTTGGATATAGCTGGGTCTGAACTTGGGTGGCAAAGTGAGCTTAAGAACGGTGATGGATTCAACCCAGATCTGTGACTGGGTGTGAGTGTCCGAAAAGTTTCAGCACTCAATCCATCATCTCCTTTTGTTTGCTTTGTTTGCTTTAAGTTGGCAGGGTATGCCCAGACGTGGGTGCCTTGCTCACTTTGCCACTGGATTCAAGCTAGCCTGGCTGATGAAGGGCGTTACCCCAAAACCGGTCCCAGGATGCTTGTGAAAAGACCTGGCTTTGCAGTTTTGGCTGGACTGTTCCCATGAGGCACAGGGTCAAGACTGATTTGCATATAGCTGGGTCTGAACTGGTGTGGCGAAGTGACCTAAAGAACGATGATAGATTCAACCCAGTTCTGTGACTGGGACAGAGTGTCTGAAAGGTTTCAGCACTCTATCCATCATCTCCTTTTGTTTGCTTTGTTCGCTTTAAGTTGGCAGGGAATGCCGAGACGTGGGTCCCTTGTTCAATTTGTCACTGGATTCAAGCTAGCCTGGATGATGAGGGGTGTTACCCCGAAACTGGTCCCATTATTCTTGTTTACGGTCCAGGGAAGACCTGGCTTGGCAGTTCGGGCTGGACTGTTTCAATGAGGCACAGGATCAAGACTGATTTGGATATAGCTGGGTCTGAACTTGGGTGGCAAAGTGAGCTAAAGAACCGTGGTGGATTCAACCCAGATCTGTGACTGGGGGTGAGTGTCTGAAAAGTTTCAGCACTCAATCCATCATCTCCTTTTGTTTGCTTTGTTCGCTTTAAGTTGGCAGGGTATGCCCAGACGTGGGTGCCTTGCTCACTTTGCCACTGGATTCAAGCTAGCCTGGCTGATGAAGGGAGTTAACCCGAAACCGGTCCCAGGATGCTTGTGGGAAGACCTGGCTTGGCAGTTCGGGCTGGACTGTTCCCATGAGGCACAGGGTCAAGACTGATTTGCATATAGCTGGGTCTGAACTGGGGTGGCGAAGTGAGCTTAAGAACGATGATGAATTCAACCCAGATCTGTGACTGGGGGTAATTGTGTCTGAAAAGTTTCAGCACTCCGTCCATCATCTCCTTCTGTTTGCTTTGTTCGCCCTCAGTTAGCAGGTTATGCCCAGACGTGGGTCCCTTGTTCACTTTGTCACTGGATTCAAGCTAGCCTGGCTGATGAGGGGTGTCACCCCGAAACCGGTCCCATTATGCTTGTTTGCGGTCCAGGGAAGACCTGGCTTGGCAGTTTGGGCTGCACTGTTCCCATGAGGCACAGGATCAAGACTGATTTGCATATAGCTGGGTCTGAATTGAGGTGGCAAAGTGAGCTAAAGAACGGTGATGGATTCAACCCAGTTCTGTGACTCGGAGTGAGTGTCTGAAAAGTTTCAGCGCTCCATCCGTCATCTCCTTGTGTTTGCTTTGTTTGCCCTAGGTTGGCAGGGTATGCCCGGACTTGGGTCCCTTGTTCACTTTGTCACTGGATTCAAGCTAGCCTGGGTGATGAGGGGTGTTACCCCGAAACCGGTCCCATTATGCTGGTTTCCGGTCTAGGGAAGACCTGGCTTGGCAGTTAGGGCTTGACTGTTCCCATGAGGCACAGAGTCAAGACTGAGTTGCATAAAGCTTGGTCTGAACTGGGGTGGGGAAGTGAGCAAAGTATGATGATGGATTCAACCCAGTTCTGTGACTGGGAGTGAGTGTCTGAAAAGTTGCAGCGCTCCATCCATCATCTCCTTGTGTTTGCTTTTTTCGTCCTAAGTTGGCAGGGTATGCCCAGACGTGGGTCCCTTGTTCACTTTGTCACTGGATTCAAGCTAGCCTGGCTGATGAGGGGTGTTACCACGAAACTGGTCCGATTATGCTGGTTTACAGTCCAGGGAAGACATGGCTTGGCAGTTTGGGCTGCACTGTTCCAATGAGGCACAGGATCAAGACTGATTTGCAAATTGCTGGGTGTGAACTGGGGTGGCACTGTGAGCTAAAGAACGGTGATGGATTCAACCCAAATCTGTGACAGGGGGTGATTGTCTGAAATGTTTCAGCACTCAATTCATCATCTACTTTTGTTTACTTTGTTTGCAGGTTATGCCCAGACGTGGGTGCCTTGCTCATTTTGCCACAGGATTCAAGCTAGCCTGGCTGATGAAGGGTGTTACCCTGAAGCCGGTCCCAGGATGCTTGTGAGAAGACCTGGCTTGGCAGTTCGGGCTGGACTGTTCCAATGAGGCACAGGGTCAAGCCTGATTTGCATATAGCTGGGTATGAACTTTGGTGGCAAAGTGAGCTAAAGAACAGTGATGGATTCAACCCAAATCTGTGACTGGGACGGAGTGTCTGAAAGGTTTCAGCACTCTATCCATCATCTCCTTTTGTTTGCTTTGTTTGCTTTAAGTTGGCAGGGTATGCCCAGACATGGGTGCCTTGCTCACTTTGCCACTGGATTCAAGCTAGCCTGGCTGATGAAGGGAGTTACCCCGAAACCGGTCCCAGGATGCTTGTGGGAAGACCTGGCTTGGCAGGTCGAGCTGGACTGTTCCCATGAGGCACAGGGTCACGACTGATTTGCATATAGCTGGGTCTGAACTGGGGTGGCGAAGTGAGCTTAAGAACGATGATGAATTCAACCCAGATCTGTGACTGGGGGTGAGTGTCTGAAAAGTTTCAGCACTCAATCCATCATCTCCTTTTGTTTGCTTTGTTTGCTTTAAGTTGGCAGGGTATGCCCAGACGTGGGTGCCTTGCTCACTTTGCCACTGGATTCAAGCTAGCCTGGCTGATGAAGGGCGTTACCCCAAAACCGGTCCCAGGATGCTTGTGAAAAGACCTGGCTTTGCAGTTTTGGCTGGACTGTTCCCATGAGGCACAGGGTCAAGACTGATTTGCATATAGCTGGGTCTGAACTGGTGTGGCGAAGTGACCTAAAGAACGATGATAGATTCAACCCAGTTCTGTGACTGGGACAGAGTGTCTGAAAGGTTTCAGCACTCTATCCATCATCTCCTTTTGTTTGCTTTGTTCGCTTTAAGTTGGCAGGGAATGCCGAGACGTGGGTCCCTTGTTCAATTTGTCACTGGATTCAAGCTAGCCTGGATGATGAGGGGTGTTACCCCGAAACTGGTCCCATTATTCTTGTTTACGGTCCAGGGAAGACCTGGCTTGGCAGTTCGGGCTGGACTGTTTCAATGAGGCACAGGATCAAGACTGATTTGGATATAGCTGGGTCTGAACTTGGGTGGCAAAGTGAGCTAAAGAACCGTGGTGGATTCAACCCAGATCTGTGACTGGGGGTGAGTGTCTGAAAAGTTTCAGCACTCAATCCATCATCTCCTTTTGTTTGCTTTGTTCGCTTTAAGTTGGCAGGGTATGCCCAGACGTGGGTGCCTTGCTCACTTTGCCACTGGATTCAAGCTAGCCTGGCTGATGAAGGGAGTTAACCCGAAACCGGTCCCAGGATGCTTGTGGGAAGACCTGGCTTGGCAGTTCGGGCTGGACTGTTCCCATGAGGCACAGGGTCAAGACTGATTTGCATATAGCTGGGTCTGAACTGGGGTGGCGAAGTGAGCTTAAGAACGATGATGAATTCAACCCAGATCTGTGACTGGGGGTAATTGTGTCTGAAAAGTTTCAGCACTCCGTCCATCATCTCCTTCTGTTTGCTTTGTTCGCCCTCAGTTAGCAGGTTATGCCCAGACGTGGGTCCCTTGTTCACTTTGTCACTGGATTCAAGCTAGCCTGGCTGATGAGGGGTGTCACCCCGAAACCGGTCCCATTATGCTTGTTTGCGGTCCAGGGAAGACCTGGCTTGGCAGTTTGGGCTGCACTGTTCCCATGAGGCACAGGATCAAGACTGATTTGCATATAGCTGGGTCTGAATTGAGGTGGCAAAGTGAGCTAAAGAACGGTGATGGATTCAACCCAGTTCTGTGACTCGGAGTGAGTGTCTGAAAAGTTTCAGCGCTCCATCCGTCATCTCCTTGTGTTTGCTTTGTTTGCCCTAGGTTGGCAGGGTATGCCCGGACTTGGGTCCCTTGTTCACTTTGTCACTGGATTCAAGCTAGCCTGGGTGATGAGGGGTGTTACCCCGAAACCGGTCCCATTATGCTGGTTTCCGGTCTAGGGAAGACCTGGCTTGGCAGTTAGGGCTTGACTGTTCCCATGAGGCACAGAGTCAAGACTGAGTTGCATAAAGCTTGGTCTGAACTGGGGTGGGGAAGTGAGCAAAGTATGATGATGGATTCAACCCAGTTCTGTGACTGGGAGTGAGTGTCTGAAAAGTTGCAGCGCTCCATCCATCATCTCCTTGTGTTTGCTTTTTTCGTCCTAAGTTGGCAGGGTATGCCCAGACGTGGGTCCCTTGTTCACTTTGTCACTGGATTCAAGCTAGCCTGGCTGATGAGGGGTGTTACCACGAAACTGGTCCGATTATGCTGGTTTACGGTCCAGGGAAGACATGGCTTGGCAGTTTGGGCTGCACTGTTCCAATGAGGCACAGGATCAAGACTGATTTGCAAATTGCTGGGTGTGAACTGGGGTGGCACTGTGAGCTAAAGAACGGTGATGGATTCAACCCAAATCTGTGACAGGGGGTGATTGTCTGAAATGTTTCAGCACTCAATTCATCATCTACTTTTGTTTACTTTGTTTGCAGGTTATGCCCAGACGTGGGTGCCTTGCTCATTTTGCCACAGGATTCAAGCTAGCCTGGCTGATGAAGGGTGTTACCCTGAAGCCGGTCCCAGGATGCTTGTGAGAAGACCTGGCTTGGCAGTTCGGGCTGGACTGTTCCAATGAGGCACAGGGTCAAGCCTGATTTGCATATAGCTGGGTCTGAACTTTGGTGGCAAAGTGAGCTAAAGAACAGTGATGGATTCAACCCAAATCTGTGACTGGGACGGAGTGTCTGAAAGGTTTCAGCACTCTATCCATCATCTCCTTTTGTTTGCTTTGTTTGCTTTAAGTTGGCAGGGTATGCCCAGACATGGGTGCCTTGCTCACTTTGCCACTGGATTCAAGCTAGCCTGGCTGATGAAGGGAGTTACCCCGAAACCGGTCCCAGGATGCTTGTGGGAAGACCTGGCTTGGCAGGTCGAGCTGGACTGTTCCCATGAGGCACAGGGTCACGACTGATTTGCATATAGCTGGGTCTGAACTGGGGTGGCGAAGTGAGCTTAAGAACGATGATGAATTCAACCCAGATCTGTGACTGGGGGTGAGTGTCTGAAAAGTTTCAGCACTCCGTCCATCATCTCCTTCTGTTTGCTTTGTTCGCCCTCAGTTAGCAGTTATGCCCAGACGTGGGTCCCTTGTTCACTTTGTCACTGGATTCAAGCTAGCCTGGCTGATGAGGGGTGTTACCCCGAAACCGGTCCCATTATGCTTGTTTGCGGTCCAGGGAAGACCTGGCTTGGCAGTTTGGGCTGCACTGTTCCCATGAGGCACAGGATCAAGACTGATTTGCATATAGCTGGGTCTGAATTGAGTTGGCAAAGTGAGGTAAAGAACGGTGATGGATTCAACCCAGTTCTGTAACTCGGAGTGAGTGTCTGAAAAGTTTCAGCGCTCCATCCATCATCTCCTTGTGTTCCCTTTGTTTGCCCTAGGTTGTCAGGGTATGCCCAGACGTGGGTCCCTTGTTCACTTTGTCACTGTATTCAAGCTAGCCTGGGTGATGAGGGGTGTTACCCCGAAACCCGTCCCATTATGCTGGTTTCCGGTCTAGGGAAGACCTGGCTTGGCAGTTAGGGCTTGACTGTTCCCATGAGGCACAGAGTCAAGACTTAGTTGCATAAAGCTGCGTCTGAACTGGGGTGTGGAAGTGAGCAAAAGAACGATGATGGATTCAACCCAGTTCTGTGACTGGGAGTGAGTGTCTGAAAAGTTGCAGCGCTCCATCCATCATCTCCTTGTGTTTGCTTTTTTCGCCCTAAGTTGGCAAGGTATGCCCAAACGTGGGTCCCTTTGTTCACTTTGTCTCTGGATTCAAGCTAGCCTGGCTGATGAGGGGTGTTACCACGAAACTGGTCCGATTATGCTGGTTTCCGGTCCAGGGAAGACATGGCTTGGCAGTTTGGGCAGCACTGTTCCAATGAGGCACAGGATCAAGACTGATTTGCAAATTGCTGGGTGTGAACTGGGGTGGCAATGTGAGCTAAAGAATGGTGATGGATTCAACCCAAATCTGTGACTGGGGGTGATTGTCTGAAATGTTTCAGCACTCAATTCATCATCTACTTTTGTTTACTTTGTGTGCAGGTTATGCCCAGACGTGGGTGCCTTGCTCACTTTGCCACTGGATTCAAGCTAGCCTGGCTGATGAAGGGTGTTACCCTGAAACCGGTCCCAGGATGCTTGTGAGCAGACCTGGCTTGGCAGTTCGGGCTAGACTGTTGCAATGAGGCACAGGGTCAAGACTGATTTGCATATAGCTGGGTCTGAACTGGGGTGGCGAAGTGAGCTTAAGAACGATGATGAATTCAACCCAGATCGGTGACTGGGGGTGAGTGTCTGAAAAGTTTCAGCACTCAATCCATCATCTCCTTTTGTTTGCTTTGTTCGCTTTAAGTTGGCAGGGTATGCCCAGACGTGGGTGCCTTGCTCACTTTGCCACCGGATTCAAGCTAGCCTGGCTGATGAAGGGAGTTAACCCGAAACCGGTCCCAGGATGCTTGTGGGAAGACCTGGCTTGGCAGTTCGGGCTGGACTGTTCCCATGAGGCACAGGGTCAAGACTGATTTGCATATAGCTGGGTCTGAACTGGGGTGGCGAAGTGCGTTTAAGAACGATGATGAATTCAACCCAGATCAGTGACTGGGGGTAATTGTGTCTGAAAAGTTTCAGCACTCCGTCCATCATCTCCTTCTGTTTGCTTTGTTCGCCCTCAGTTAGCAGGTTATGCCCAGACGTGGGTCCCTTGTTCACTTTGTCACTGGATTCAAGCTAGCCTGGCTGATGAGGGGTGTCACCCCGAAACCGGTCCCATTATGCTTGTTTGCGGTCCAGGGAAGACCTGGCTTGGCAGTTTGGGCTGCACTGTTCCCATGAGGCACAGGATCAAGACTGATTTGCATATAGCTGGGTCTGAATTGAGGTGGCAAAGTGAGCTAAAGAACGGTGATGGATTCAACCCAGTTCTGTGACTCGGAGTGAGTGTCTGAAAAGTTTCAGCGCTCCATCCGTCATCTCCTTGTGTTTGCTTTGTTTGCCCTAGGTTGGCAGGGTATGCCCGGACTTGGGTCCCTTGTTCACTTTGTCACTGGATTCAAGCTAGCCTGGGTGATGAGGGGTGTTACCCCGAAACCGGTCCCATTATGCTGGTTTCCGGTCTAGGGAAGACCTGGCTTGGCAGTTAGGGCTTGACTGTTCCCATGAGGCACAGAGTCAAGACTGAGTTGCATAAAGCTTGGTCTGAACTGGGGTGGGGAAGTGAGCAAAGTATGATGATGGATTCAACCCAGTTCTGTGACTGGGAGTGAGTGTCTGAAAAGTTGCAGCGCTCCATCCATCATCTCCTTGTGTTTGCTTTTTTCGCCCTAAGTTGGCAGGGTATGCCAAGACGTGGGTCCCTTGTTCACTTTGTCACTGGATTCAAGCTAGCCTGGCTGATGAGGGGTGTTACCACGAAACTGGTCCGATTATGCTGGTTTCCGGTCCAGGGAAGACATGGCTTGGCAGTTTGGGCTGCACTGTTCCAATGAGGCACAGGATCAAGACTGATTTGCAAATTGCTGGGTGTGAACTGGGGTGGCACTGTGAGCTAAAGAACGGTGATGGATTCAACCCAAATCTGTGACTGGGGGTGATTGTCTGAAATGTTTCAGCACTCAATTCATCATCTACTTTTGTTTACTTTGTTTGCAGGTTATGCCCAGACGTGGGTGCCTTGCTCATTTTGACACTGGATTCAAGCTAGCCTGGCTGATGAAGGGTGTTACCCTGAAGCCGGTCCCAGGATGCTTGTGAGAAGACCTGGCTTGGCAGTTCGGGCTGGACTGTTCCAATGAGGCACAGGGTCAAGCCTGATTTGCATATAGCTGGGTCTGAACTTTGGTGGCAAAGTGAGCTAAAGAACAGTGATGGATTCAACCCAAATCTGTGACTGGGACGGAGTGTCTGAAAGGTTTCAGCACTCTATCCATCATCTCCTTTTGTTTGCTTTGTTCGCTTTAAGTTGGCAGGGTATGCCCAGACGTGGGTGCCTTGCTCACTTTGCCACTGGATTCAAGCTAGCCTGGCTGATGAAGGGAGTTACCCCGAAACTGGTCCCAGGATGCTTGTGGGAAGACCTGGCTTGGCAGGTCGAGCTGGACTGTTCCCATGAGGCACAGGGTCACGACTGATTTGCATATAGCTGGGTCTGAACTGGGGTGGCGAAGTGAGCTTAAGAACGATGATGAATTCAACCCAGATCTGTGACTGGGGGTGAGTGTCTGAAAAGTTTCAGCACTCCGTCCATCATCTCCTTCTGTTTGCTTTGTTCGCCCTCAGTTAGCAGTTATGCCCAGACGTGGGTCCCTTGTTCACTTTGTCACTGGATTCAAGCTAGCCTGGCTGATGAGGGGTGTTACCCCGAAACCGGTCCCATTATGCTTGTTTGCGGTCCAGGGAAGACCTGGCTTGGCAGTTTGGGCTGCACTGTTCCCATGAGGCACAGGATCAAGACTGATTTGCATATAGCTGGGTCTGAATTGAGGCGGCAAAGTGAGGTAAAGAACGGTGATGGATTCAACCCAGTTCTGTAACTCGGAGTGAGTGTCTGAAAAGTTTCAGCGCTCCATCCATCATCTCCTTGTATTCCCTTTGTTTGCCCTAGGTTGTCAGGGTATGCCCGGACGTGGGTCCCTTGTTCACTTTGTCACTGTATTCAAGCTAGCCTGGGTGATGAGGGGTGTTACCCTGAAACCCGTCCCATTATGCTGGTTTCCGGTCTAGGGAAGACCTGGCTTGGCAGTTAGGGCTTGACTGTTCCCATGAGGCACAGAGTCAAGACTGAGTTGCATAAAGCTGGGTCTGAACTGGGGTGTGGAAGAGAGCAAAAGAACGATGATGGATTCAACCCCGTTCTGTGACTGGGAGTGAGTGTCTGAAAAGTTGCAGCGCTCCATCCATCATCACCTTGTGTTTGCTTTTTTCGCCCTAAGTTGGCAAGGTATGCCCAAACGTGGGTCCCTTTGTTCACTTTGTCTCTGGATTCAAGCTAGCCTGGCTGATGAGGGGTGTTACCACGAAACTGGTCCGATTATGCTGGTTTCCGGTCCAGGGAAGACATGGCTTGGCAGTTTGGGCAGCACTGTTCCAATGAGGCACAGGATCAAGACTGATTTGCAAATTGCTGGGTGTGAACTGGGGTGGCAATGTGAGCTAAAGAATGGTGATGGATTCAACCCAAATCTGTGACTGGGGGTGATTGTCTGAAATGTTTCATCACTCAATTCATCATCTACTTTTGTTTACTTTGTTTGCAGGTTATGCCCAGACGTGGGTGCCTTGCTCACTTTGCCACTGGATTCAAGCTAGCCTGGCTGATGAAGGGTGTTACCCTGAAACCGGTCCCAGGATGCTTGTGAGCAGACCTGGCTTGGCAGTTCGGGCTGGACTGTTGCAATGAGGCACAGGGTCAAGACTGATTTGCATATAGCTGGGTCTGAACTGGGGTGGCGAAGTGAGCTTAAGAACGATGATGAATTCAACCCAGATCGGTGACTGGGGGTGAGTGTCTGAAAAGTTTCAGCACTCCGTCCATCATCTCCTTCTGTTTGCTTTGTTCGCCCTCAGTTAGCAGGTTATGCCCAGACGTGGGTCCCTTGTTCACTTTGTCACTGGATTCAAGCTATCCTGGCTGATGAGGGATGTTCCCCCGAAACCGGTCCCATTATGCTTGTTTGCGGTCCAGGGATGACCTGGCTTGGCAGTTTAGGCTGCACTGTTCCCATGAGGTGCAGGATCAAGACTGATTTGCATATAGCTGGGTCTGAATTGAGGCGGCAAAGCGAGCTAAAGAACTATGATGGATTCAAACCAGATCTATGACTGGGGTGTCTGAAAAGTTTCACCGCTTGTCCATCATCTCCTTGTGTTTGCTTTGTTTGCCCTAAATTGGCAGGGTATGAGCAGACGTGGGTGCCTTCTTCACTTTGCCACTGGATTCAAGCTAGCCTGGCTGATGAAGGGTGTTATCCTGAAACCGCCGGTCCAGGGAAGACCTGGCTTGGCAGTTCGGACTGGAATGTTCCCATGAAGCACAGGGTGAAGAATGAGTTGCATATAGCTGGGTCTGAAATGGGGTGGCGAAGTGAGCTGAAGAACGATGATAGATTCAACCCAGTTCGGTGACTGGGGGTGAGTGTCTGAAAAGTTTCAGCGCTCCATCCTTCATCTCCTTGTGTTTGCTTTGTTCACCCTAAGTTGATAGGGTATGCGCAGACGTTAGTCCCTTGTTCACTTTCCCACTGGATTCAAGCTAGCATAGCTGATAAAGGGTGTTACCCCGAAACCGGTTCCAGGATGTTTGTGTCCGGTCCAGGGAAGACATGGCTTGGCAGTTCGGGCTGGACTGTTCCCATGAGGCACAGGGTCAAGACTGATTTGCATATAGCTGGGTCTGAACTGGGGTGGCGAAGTGAGCTGAAGAACGATGATAGATTCAACCCAGTTTGGTGACTGGGGGTGAGTGTCTGAAAGGTTTCAGCACTCAATCCATCATCTCTTTTTGTTTCCTTTGTTCGCTTTAAGTTGGCAGGGTATGCCCAGACGTGGGTGTCTTGCTCACTTTGCCACTGGATTCAAGCTAGCCTGGCTGATGAAGGGTGTTACCCCGAAACCGGTCCCAGGATGCTTGAGAGAAGACCTGGCTTGGCAGTTCGGGTTGGACTGTTCCCATGAGGCTCAGTGTCATGACTGATTTGCATATAGTTGGGTCTGAACTGGGGTGGCAAAGTGAGCTAAAAAACGATGATGAATTCAACTCAGATCTGTGACTGGGGGTGAGTGTCTGAAAAGTTTCAGCACTCCGTCCATCATCTCCTTCTGTTTGCTTTGTTCGCCCTAAGTTAGCAGGGTATTCCCAGACGTGGGTCCCTAGTTTAATTTGTCACTGGATTCAACCTAGCCTGGCTGATGAGGGGGGTTAACCCGAAACTGGTCCCATTATGCTTGTTTACGGTCCAGGGAAGACCTGGCTTGGCAGTTCGGGCTGGACTGTTCCAATGAGGCACAGGATCAAGACTGATTTTCATATAGCTGGGTCTGAACTTGGCTGGCAAAGTGAGCTAAAGAACCGTGGTGGATTCAACCCAGATCTGTGACTGGGGGTGAGTGTCTGAAAAGTTTCAGCACTCAATCCATCATCTCCCTTTGTTTGCTTTAATTTGGCATGGTATGCCCAGACGTGGGTGCCTTGCTCACTTTGCCACTGGATTCAAGCTAGCCGGGCTGATGAAGGGAGTTACCCCGAAACCGGTCCCAGAATGCTTGTGGAAAGACCTGGCTTTGCATTTCGGGCTGGACTGTTCCCATGAGGCACAGGGTCAAGACTGATTTGCGTATAGCTGGGTCTGAACTGGGGTGGCGAAGTGAGCTTAAGAACGATGATGAATTCAACCCAGATCTGTGACTGGGGGTAATTGTGTCTGAAAAGTTTCAGCACTCCGTCCATCATCTCCTTCTGTTTGCTTTGTTCGCCCTCAGTTAGCAGGTTATGCCCAGACGTGGGTCCCTTGTTCACTTTGTCACTGGATTCAAGCTAGCCTGGCTGATGAGGGGTGTCACCCCGAAACCGGTCCCATTATGCTTGTTTGCGGTCCAGGGAAGACATGGCTTGGCAGTTTGGGCTGCACTGTTCCAATGAGGCACAGGATCAAGACTGATTTGCAAATTGCTGGGTGTGAACTGGGGTGGCACTGTGAGCTAAAGAACGGTGATGGATTCAACCCAAATCTGTGACTGGGGGTGATTGTCTGAAATGTTTCAGCACTCAATTCATCATCTACTTTTGTTTACTTTGTTTGCAGGTTATGCCCAGACGTGGGTGCCTTGCTCATTTTGCCACTGGATTCAAGCTAGCCTGGCTGATTAAGGGTGTTACCCTGAAGCCGGTCCCAGGATGCTTGTGAGAAGACCTGGCTTGGCAGTTCGGGCTGGACTGTTCCAATGAGGCACAGGGTCAAGCCTGATTTGCATATAGCTGGGTCTGAACTTTGGTGGCAAAGTGAGCTAAAGAACAGTGATGGATTCAACCCAAATCTGTGACTGGGACGGAGTGTCTGAAAGGTTTCAGCACTCTATCCATCATCTCCTTTTGTTTGCTTTGTTCGCTTTAAGTTGGCAGGGTATGCCCAGACGTGGGTGCCTTGCTCACTTTGCCACTGGATTCAAGCTAGCCTGGCTGATGAAGGGAGTTACCCCGAAACCGGTCCCAGGATGCTTGTGGGAAGACCTGGCTTGGCAGGTCGAGCTGGACTGTTCCCATGAGGCACAGGGTCACGACTGATTTGCATATAGCTGGGTCTGAACTGGGGTGGCGAAGTGAGCTTAAGAACGATGATGAATTCAACCCAGATCTGTGACTGGGGGTGAGTGTCTGAAAAGTTTCAGCACTCCGTCCATCATCTCCTTCTGTTTGCTTTGTTCGCCCTCAGTTAGCAGTTATGCCCAGATGTGGGTCCCTTGTTCACTTTGTCACTGGATTCAAGCTAGCCTGGCTGATGAGGGGTGTTACCCCGAAACCGGTCCCATTATGCTTGTTTGCGGTCCAGGGAAGACCTGGCTTGGCAGTTTGGGCTGCACTGTTCCCATGAGGCACAGGATCAAGACTGATTTACATATAGCTGGGTCTGAATTGAGTTGGCAAAGTGAGGTAAAGAACGGTGATGGATTCAACCCAGTTCTGTAACTCGGAGTGAGTGTCTGAAAAGTTTCAGCGCTCCATCCATCATCTCCTTGTGTTCCCTTTGTTTGCCCTAGGTTGTCAGGGTATGCCAGGACGTGGGTCCCTTGTTCACTTTGTCACTGTATTCAAGCTAGCCTGGGTGATGAGGGGTGTTACCCCGAAACCCGTCCCATTATGCTGGTTTCCGGTCTAGGGAAGACCTGGCTTGGCAGTTAGGGCTTGACTGTTCCCATGAGGCACAGAGTCAAGACTGAGTTGCATAAAGCTGGGTCTGAACTGGGGTGTGGAAGAGAGCAAAAGAACGATGATGGATTCAACCCCGTTCTGTGACTGGGAGTGAGTGTCTGAAAAGTTGCAGCGCTCCATCCATCATCTCCTTGTGTTTGCTTTTTTCGCCCTAAGTTGGCAAGGTATGCCCAAACGTGGGTCCCTTTGTTCACTTTGTCTCTGGATTCAAGCTAGCCTGGCTGATGAGGGGTGTTACCACGAAACTGGTCCGATTATGCTGGTTTCCAGTCCAGGGAAGACATGGCTTGGCAGTTTGGGCAGCACTGTTTCAATGAGGCACAGGATCAAGACTGATTTGCAAATTGCTGGGTGTGAACTGGGGTGGCAATGTGAGCTAAAGAATGGTGATGGATTCAACCCAAATCTGTGACTGGGGGTGATTGTCTGAAATGTTTCAGCACTCAATTCATCATCTACTTTTGTTTACTTTGTTTGCAGGTTATGCCCAGACGTGGGTGCCTTGCTCACTTTGCCACTGGATTCAAGCTAGCCTGGCTGATGAAGGGTGTTACCCTGAAACCGGTCCCAGGATGCTTGTGAGCAGACCTGGCTTGGCAGTTCGGGCTGGACTGTTGCAATGAGGCACAGGGTCAAGACTGATTTGCATATAGCTGGGTCTGAACTGGGGTGGCGAAGTGAGCTTAAGAACGATGATGAATTCAACCCAGATCGGTGACTGGGGGTGAGTGTCTGAAAAGTTTCAGCACTCCGTCCATCATCTCCTTCTGTTTGCTTTGTTCGCCCTCAGTTAGCAGGTTATGCCCAGACGTGGGTCCCTTGTTCACTTTGTCACTGGATTCAAGCTATCCTGGCTGATGAGGGATGTTACCCCGAAACCGGTCCCATTATGCTTGTTTGCGGTCCAGGGACGACCTGGCTTGGCAGTTTAGGCTGCACTGTTCCCATGAGGTGCAGGATCAAGACTGATTTGCATATAGCTGGGTCTGAATTGAGGCGGCAAAGCGAGCTAAAGAACTATGATGGATTCAAACCAGATCTATGACTGGGGTGTCTGAAAAGTTTCACCGCTTGTCCATCATCTCCTTGTGTTTGCTTTGTTTGCCCTAAATTGGCAGGGTATGAGCAGACGTGGGTGCCTTCTTCACTTTGCCACTGGATTCAAGCTAGCCTGGCTGATGAAGGGTGTTATCCTGAAACCGCCGGTCCAGGGAAGACCTGGCTTGGCAGTTCGGACTGGAATGTTCCCATTAAGCACAGGGTGAAGAATGAGTTGCATATAGCTGGGTCTGAAATGGGGTGGCAAAGTGAGCTGAAGAACGATGATAGATTCAACCCAGTTCGGTGACTGGGGGTGAGTGTCTGAAAAGTTTCAGCGCTCCATCCTTCATCTCCTTGTGTTTGCTTTGTTCACCCTAAGTTGATAGGGTATGCCCAGACGTTAGTCCCTTGTTCACTTTCCCACTGGATTCAAGCTAGCATAGCTGATAAAGGGTGTTACCCCGAAACCGGTTCCAGGATGTTTGTTTCCGGTCCAGGGAAGACATGGCTTGGCAGTTCGGGCTGGACTGTTCCCATGAGGCACAGGGTCAAGACTGATTTGCATATAGCTGGGTCTGAACTGGGGTGGCGAAGTGAGCTGAAGAACGATGATAGATTCAACCCAGTTTGGTGACTGGGGGTGAGTGTCTGAAAGGTTTCAGCACTCAATCCATCATCTCTTTTTGTTTCCTTTGTTCGCTTTAAGTTGGCAGGGTATGCCCAGACGTGGGTGTCTTGCTCACTTTGCCACTGGATTCAAGCTAGCCTGGCTGATGAAGGGTGTTACCCCGAAACCGGTCCCAGGATGCTTGAGAGAAGACCTGGCTTGGCAGTTCGGGTTGGACTGTTCCCATGAGGCTCAGTGTCATGACTGATTTGCATATAGTTGGGTCTGAACTGGGGTGGCAAAGTGAGCTAAAAAACGATGATGAATTCAACTCAGATCTGTGACTGGGGGTGAGTGTCTGAAAAGTTTCAGCACTCCGTCCATCATCTCCTTCTGTTTGCTTTGTTCGCCCTAAGTTAGCAGGGTATTCCCAGACGTGGGTCCCTAGTTTAATTTGTCACTGGATTCAACCTAGCCTGGCTGATGAGGGGGGTTAACCCGAAACTGGTCCCATTATGCTTGTTTACGGTCCAGGGAAGACCTGGCTTGGCAGTTCGGGCTGGACTGTTCCAATGAGGCACAGGATCAAGACTGATTTTCATATAGCTGGGTCTGAACTTGGCTGGCAAAGTGAGCTAAAGAACCGTGGTGGATTCAACCCAGATCTGTGACTGGGGGTGAGTGTCTGAAAAGTTTCAGCACTCAATCCATCATCTCCCTTTGTTTGCTTTAATTTGGCATGGTATGCCCAGACGTGGGTGCCTTGCTCACTTTGCCACTGGATTCAAGCTAGCCGGGCTGATGAAGGGAGTTACCCCGAAACCGGTCCCAGAATGCTTGTGGAAAGACCTGGCTTTGCATTTCGGGCTGGACTGTTCCCATGAGGCACAGGGTCAAGACTGATTTGCGTATAGCTTGGTCTGAACTGGGGTGGCGAAGTGAGCTTAAGAACGATGATGAATTCAACCCAGATCTGTGACTGGGGGTAATTGTGTCTGAAAAGTTTCAGCACTCCGTCCATCATCTCCTTCTGTTTGCTTTGTTCGCCCTCAGTTAGCAGGTTATGCCCAGACGTGGGTCCCTTGTTCACTTTGTCACTGGATTCAAGCTAGCCTGGCTGATGAGGGGTGTCACCCCGAAACCGGTCCCATTATGCTTGTTTGCGGTCCAGGGAAGACCTGGCTTGGCAGTTTGGGCTGCACTGTTCCCATGAGGCACAGGATCAAGACTGATTTGCATATAGCTGGGTCTGAATTGAGGTGGCAAAGTGAGCTAAAAACGGTGATGGATTCAACCCAGTTCTGTGACTCGGAGTGAGTGTCTGAAAAGTTTCAGCGCTCCATCCGTCATCTCCTTGTGTTTGCTTTGTTTGCCCTAGGTTGGCAGGGTATGCCCGGACTTGGGTCCCTTGTTCACTTTGTCACTGGATTCAAGCTAGCCTGGGTGATGAGGGGTGTTACCCTGAAACCGGTCCCATTATGCTGGTTTCCGGTCTAGGGAAGACCTGGCTTGGCAGTTAGGGCTTGACTGTTCCCATGAGGCACAGAGTCAAGACTGAGTTGCATAAAGCTTGGTCTGAACTGGGGTGGGGAAGTGAGCAAAGTATGATGATGGATTCAACCCAGTTCTGTGACTGGGAGTGAGTGTCTGAAAAGTTGCAGCGCTCCATCCATCATCTCCTTGTGTTTGCTTTTTTTGCCCTAAGTTGGCAGGGTATGCCCAGACGTGGGTCCCTTGTTCACTTTGTCACTGGATTCAAGCTAGCCTGGCTGATGAGGGGTGTTACCACGAAACTGGTCCGATTATGCTGGTTTCCGGTCCAGGGAAGACATGGCTTGGCAGTTTGGGCTGCACTGTTCCAATGAGGCACAGGATCAAGACTGATTTGCAAATTGCTGGGTGTGAACTGGGGTGGCACTGTGAGCTAAAGAACGGTGATGGATTCAACCCAAATCTGTGACTGGGGGTGATTGTCTGAAATGTTTCAGCACTCAATTCATCATCTACTTTTGTTTACTTTGTTTGCAGGTTATGTCCAGACGTGGGTGCCTTGCTCATTTTGCCACTGGATTCAAGCTAGCCTGGCTGATGAAGGGTGTTACCCTGAAGCCGGTCCCAGGATGCTTGTGAGAAGACCTGGCTTGGCAGTTCGGGCTGGACTGTTCCAATGAGGCACAGGGTCAAGCCTGATTTGCATATAGCTGGGTCTGAACTTTGGTGGCAAAGTGAGCTAAAGAACAGTGATGGATTCAACCCAAATCTGTGACTGGGACGGAGTGTCTGAAAGGTTTCAGCACTCTATCCATCATCTCCTTTTGTTTGCTTTGTTCGCTTTAAGTTGGCAGGGTATGCCCAGACGTGGGTGCCTTGCTCACTTTGCCACTGGATTCAAGCTAGCCGGGCTGATGAAGGGAGTTACCCCGAAACCGGTCCCAGAATGCTTGTGGAAAGACCTGGCTTTGCATTTCGGGCTGGACTGTTCCCATGAGGCACAGGGTCAAGACTGATTTGCATATAGCTGGGTCTGAACTGGGGTGGCGAAGTGAGCTTAAGAACGATGATGAATTCAACCCAGATCTGTGACTGGGGGTAATTGTGTCTGAAAAGTTTCAGCACTCCGTCCATCATCTCCTTCTGTTTGCTTTGTTCGCCCTCAGTTAGCAGGTTATGCCCAGACGTGGGTCCCTTGTTCACTTTGTCACTGGATTCAAGCTAGCCTGGCTGATGAGGGGTGTTACCCCGAAACCGGTCCCATTATGCTGGTTTCCGGTCTAGGGAAGACCTGGCTTGGCAGTTTGGGCTGGACTGTTCCCATGAGGCACAGGATCAAGACTGATTTGCATATAGCTGGGTCTGAATTGAGGTGGCAAAGTGAGCTAAAAACGGTGATGGATTCAACCCAGTTCTGTGACTCGGAGTAAGTGTCTGAAAAGTTTCAGCGCTCCATCCGTCATCTCCTTGTGTTTGCTTTGTTTGCCCTAGGTTGGCAGGGTATGCCCGGACTTGGGTCCCTTGTTCACTTTGTCACTGGATTCAAGCTAGCCTGGGTGATGAGGGGTGTTACCCCGAAACCGGTCCCATTATGCTGGTTTCCGGTCTAGGGAAGACCTGGCTTGGCAGTTAGGGGTTGACTGTTCCCATGAGGCACAGAGTCAAGACTGAGTTGCATAAAGCTTGGTCTGAACTGGGGTGGGGAAGTGAGCAAAGTATGATGATGGATTCAACCCAGGTCTGTGACTGGGAGTGAGTGTCTGAAAAGTTGCAGCGCTCCATCCATCATCTCCTTGTGTTTGCTTTTTTTGCCCTAAGTTGGCAGGGTATGCCCAGACGTGGGCCCCTTGTTCACTTTGTCACTGGATTCAAGCTAGCCTGGCTGATGAGGGGTGTTACCACGAAACTGGTCCGATTATGCTGGTTTCCGGTCCAGGGAAGACATGGCTTGGCAGTTTGGGCTGCACTGTTCCAATGAGGCACAGGATCAAGACTGATTTGCAAATTGCTGGGTGTGAACTGGGGTGGCACTGTGAGCTAAAGAACGGTGATAGATTCAACCCAAATCTGTGACTGGGGGTGATTGTCTGAAATGTTTCAGCACTCAATACATCATCTACTTTTGTTTACTTTGTTTGCAGGTTATGCCCAGACGTGGGTGCCTTGCTCATTTTGCCACTGGATTCAAGCTAGCCTGGCTGATGAAGGGTGTTACCCTGAAGCCGGTCCCAGGATGCTTGTGAGAAGACCTGGCTTGGCAGTTCGGGCTGGACTGTTCCAATGAGGCACAGGGTCAAGCCTGATTTGCATATAGCTGGGTCTGAGCTTTGGTCGCAAAGTGAGCTAAAGAACAGTGATGGATTCAACCCAAATCTGTGACTGGGACGGAGTGTCTGAAAGGTTTCAGCACTCTATCCATCATCTCCTTTTGTTTGCTTTGTTCGCTTTAAGTTGGCAGGGTATGCCCAGACGTGGGTGCCTTGCTCACTTTGCCACTGGATTCAAGCTAGCCTGGCTGATGAAGGGAGTTACCCCGAAACCGGTCCCAGGATGCTTGTGGGAAGACCTGGCTTGGCAGGTCGAGCTGGACTGTTCCCATGAGGCACAGGGTCACGACTGATTTGCATATAGCTGGGTCTGAACTGGGGTGGCGAAGTGAGCTTAAGAACGATGATGAATTCAACCCAGATCTGTGACTGGGGGTGAGTGTCTGAAAAGTTTCAGCACTCCGTCCATCATCTCCTTCTGTTTGCTTTGTTCGCCCTCAGTTAGCAGTTATGCCCAGACGTGGGTCCCTTGTTCACTTTGTCACTGGATTCAAGCTAGCCTGGCTGATGAGGGGTGTTACCCCGAAACCGGTCCCATTATGCTTGTTTGCGGTCCAGGGAAGACCTGGCTTGGCAGTTTGGGCTGCACTGTTCCCATGAGGCACAGGATCAAGACTGATTTGCATATAGCTGGGTCTGAATTGAGTTGGCAAAGTGAGGTAAAGAACGGTGATGGATTCAACCCAGTTCTGTAACTCGGAGTGAGTGTCTGAAAAGTTTCAGCGCTCCATCCATCATCTCCTTGTGTTCCCTTTGTTTGCCCTAGGTTGTCAGGGTATGCCCGGACGTGGGTCCCTTGTTCACTTTGTCACTGTATTCAAGCTAGCCTGGGTGATGAGGGGTGTTACCCCGAAACCCGTCCCATTATGCTGGTTTCCGGTCTAGGGAAGACCTGGCTTGGCAGTTAGGGCTTGACTGTTCCCATGAGGCACAGAGTCAAGACTGAGTTGCATAAAGCTGGGTCTGAACTGGGGTGTGGAAGTGAGCAAAAGAACGATGATGGATTCAACCCAGTTCTGTGACTGGGAGTGAGTGTCTGAAAAGTTGCAGCGCTCCATCCATCATCTCCTTGTGTTTGCTTTTTTTGCCCTAAGTTGGCAAGGTATGCCCAAACGTGGGTCCCTTTGTTCACTTTGTCTCTGGATTCAAGCTAGCCTGGCTGATGAGGGGTGTTACCACGAAACTGGTCCGATTATGCTGGTTTCCGGTCCAGGGAAGACATGGCTTGGCAGTTTGGGCAGCACTGTTCCAATGAGGCACAGGATCAAGACTGATTTGCAAATTGCTGGGTGTGAACTGGGGTGGCAATGTGAGCTAAAGAACGGTGATGGATTCAACCCAAATCTGTGACTGGGGGTGATTGTCTGAAATGTTTCAGCACTCAATTCATCATCTACTTTTGTTTACTTTGTTTGCAGGTTATGCCCAGACGTGGGTGCCTTGCTCACTTTGCCACTGGATTCAAGCTAGCCTGGCTGATGAAGGGTGTTACCCTGAAACCGGTCCCAGGATGCTTGTGAGCAGACCTGGCTTGGCAGTTCGGGCTGGACTGTTGCAATGAGGCACAGGGTCAAGACTGATTTGCATATAGCTGGGTCTGAACTGGGGTGGCGAAGTGAGCTTAAGAACGATGATGAATTCAACCCAGATCGGTGACTGGGGGTGAGTGTCTGAAAAGTTTCAGCACTCCGTCCATCATCTCCTTCTGTTTGCTTTGTTCGCCCTCAGTTAGCAGGTTATGCCCAGACGTGGGTCCCTTGTTCACTTTGTCACTGGATTCAAGCTATCCTGGCTGATGAGGGATGTTACCCCGAAACCGGTCCCATTATGCTTGTTTGCGGTCTAGGGACGACCTGGCTTGGCAGTTTAGGCTGCACTGTTCCCATGAGGTGCAGGTTCAGGTGCTTGGAGAAGGTAATAGCACGCACACGCGCTATGCTGCTGGAATTATAATCTACAGCGTTGCTTATATTTTAAAAATACCGTTTTTGTATTTCGTTTGCTCTAAATTGTATTTTCCCCTGCTTTTAAGCCAATCTTTGTGTGCCCACATACTTGCACCTTAAATTGGGCCACCCACCGCGCTTTTTGCGGATCGGTTTCATCTTTCCTCTTGCCTTCGTGTTTGGCGCCTGGTCGCCATCTTGGGGGTGGCGAGTAGCGAGTGTGCCACTTGTTTGAGCGCTCTAGCGCTCACTAGGACCACAGGTGAGCCCTACTTAAGGTGAGCTTGGCAGTAGCTCGACCTTGGAGAAGGTAATAGCACGCACGCGCGCTATGCTGCTGGAATTATAATCTACAGCGTTGCTTATATTTTAAAAATACCGTTTTTATATTTCGTTTGCTCTAAATTGTATTTTCCCCTGCTTTTAAGCCAATCTTTGTGTGCCCACATACTTGCACCTTAAATTGGACCCCCCACCGCGCTTTTCGCGGATCTGTTTCATCTTTCCTCTTGCCTTCGTGTTTGGCGCCTGGTCGCCATCTTGGGGGTGGCGAGTAGCGAGTGTGCCACTTGTTTGAGCGCTCTAGCGCTCACTAGGACCACAGGTGAGCCCTACTTAATGCTCGCTTTCTGCGCGCAGCGGTGACGCGCAGCGGTAGCGCCGGACTCGCGCCGGAGTCAAGCCAGAGTCCTGCCCGTCTGCGCCCGTCAGCGTTCCGGAGGCGATCGGAGCGGCGGGTAGGGTTCTAAACACCAGGGATGTGTCCCCCTGGGACACCAGTGCTGCATTATTCCCCTGGGGAACTGCGCTCTTTTGACACCCTGGTCACAGGCTGTCGCACTGTCTTTCCCGGACGCCATCGCGGGAAACTCTGCTGCCCTGGCTGTGGCTGGCGCCCTAACCGCTCTCAGTTATCACGTCCCAACAATAACACCCTCAGTGTGGGTTATCGCTGCATGCTATTAAACACCAGGTCGGCGTGTAAACATGCGCAAGACATATTTGAGCTTCTAGATACAGTGAAGCCACTATGTCTTATGCTTACTGAGACGTGGTGGGGTGAATTTTCCAACCCAGATGTCGCTACGGCAATCCCGCCTGATTATTACATCTTCAGGAAGGATAGAGCTAAGGGAAGGGGTGGTGGAGTGGCATTGGTGGTCAAGAAAGGCACGCCCTGTGCGATCCTGCCAGTGAAGGACATCCGAGGCTCGGAGACCCTCGCTTTTTCTATCACTTTGTCTCCACATCAATCTGTTAAGGGATTACTCGTGTATAGACCACCTGGTTCACCCGGTACGTTCTTTGAAGATCTGGACTCCGTGTTGTTGGGGCTGGCCCTGAAAGCGGAACATTGCATCGTGGCAGGGGATTTTAACTTTCGGATGGATGATCCGTCTGACCCTGCTGCCATCAAACTTTCTGAGGCTATGGCCCCGCTGGGACTGATTCCTCATTTGCAGCAGCCTACGCACGAGAAGGGGCACACTCTTGACCAGGTATTCTCGTCTTCCCCTCTCGAGGTGATTGAGATTATACCAGTACTATGGTCAGACCACTTGCTTGCCAAATTTACGATCAAAGGCACAGTTAAACCGGTGGCTGCCTTGGCACAGCAACAGGGTCGTGTCCATAGGGCATATCATCGTGTGACCCCAGAGATGCTGGCCCAGGCTGCTGTGGATCACCCATGCTCCCTCTCTGGCGATCTGGATAGGGACCTGGAGACCCTGCAAGCTTGGCTCCTAGACAGGCTGAATGATCTTGCCCCGGAACTGACACCCCGCCTGACACCGAACCGGGTCTCTGCGCCTTGGTTTACCGCAGCACTGTCGGCTACGCGGCAGCAGTGTAAGGTGGCCGAGAGAGCTTGGCGGGCACAATATGATACTGTAGCCAAGCTGACCTATAAAACGGTGGTCAAGGCCTATCACCGGGACATTCGCCTGGAAAAAAATGTATATCTAGCTAGGAGAATAGAAGCTGCTTCTAACTCCTGCAAGGAGATTTTCTCCATTGTGAGAGAATTTATTTCCCCATGGTCTAACACCTCGGACGAAAAACCGTCTGGTACCTGGGCTTCGGACCTTGCTGATTTCTTTACGAGCAAGATCCAACGCATACAGGATTCTTTTCCATCGCCTGGGCCCACGGGCCAGACTAATCCTGAGGCCATTTTATCCCTGCGGGCTTGGCCTGGTGTGACGCTGAGTGTGTTTCATTCGCTCTCTGTCCCTGACTCTTTAGCGCTAATGGGCAATCTCAAATCGGGCTCGCCCCTCGACCCATGCCCTGCTAAATTTTTAGCGAAAGTTGCGGAGGCGATCAATCCACTGGCAAACCCGCTGTTGAATCTTTCGCTGAGTCAGGGAGTGGTCCCGCATGGCTGGAAGCAGGCGATGGTGATTCCATTGCTCAAAAAGCCAGGCCTAGACCCGAAGGCCCCGGTCAATTATAGGCCCATCTCTCTGCTGCCGGCTCTCACGAAGATTGTGGAAAAGCACGTTCAGGTTGTGCTTTCCAATTTTCTTGAGACCAACGAGATCTTGCACGCCACCCAGTCGGGTTTTCGTCCCCATCTCAGCACAGAGACTGCGCTCCTTGAGGTCTCAGAAACCATTAAAGGGGTTCTGGACTCTGGGGGCAAAGCCATGCTGGTGATGTTGGACTTGTCGGCGGCGTTCGACACCGTCCCCCATGATGGCCTTCTCGCAAGGCTCTTTGAGATAGGTCTGCGGGGGACGGTGCTCGGCTGGTTTTCCTCCTTTCTAGCCGGCCGCCGGCAAACGGTCTGGGCCTCGTCAGATTCCGCCGTGATGCCGCCTCTGGGAGTCGGGGTCCCACAGGGCTCTATCTTGAGCCCGACCCTATTCAACATCTTCATGACCCCGTTGGCGGCATTGGCGGAGTCGTATGGGGCCCAGATCGTATCCTACGCCGACGACAACCAGCTCCTCTTCTCGTGTAAGAGAGGAGGAGACTTTGACGGGGAGAGTATCCGGGATTGCCTTGGGGCTGTTTTCCAATGGTTCCAACTGAACAGCCTCAAGTGCAATTCCGATAAGTCTGCGGTACTCTTCTTTGGGTGCGACACAGAGCCAGACTGGCAGGCCTGGTGGCCGGTTAATATGTTTCCTCCGTCTTGCACCTCCCAAGTCGCCAAGAATCTGGGGGTCAAGATGGATAAGGGGCTAACATTGAAATCCCAGATCCTCGGGGTGTCGGGCACCTGCTTCGGCATCCTTAGGATGCTGCGGAGGTTCCTTCCCCTGCTGTCTGAGGAGCATAGGAAACTGACAGTGCAGGCTCTGATCGGGTCCAGGTTGGATTATTCTAACATTCTTTACCTGGGCCTGCCAGAGTATTTGCTGCAGCGGCTCCAAGTGGTGCAGAACGCTGCTGCGAGAGCAATCTTTGGATTAAATAGACGGGCCAGTGCATCGGGCCTGTTGAAAACCTTGCATTGGCTCCCTATCCGGAAACGGATCGCCTTCAAGGCTCTGACTCTGGCCTACAAAGCTCTCCACGCGGTGGGAGCAAAGTATCTTCAAAAGAGACTGGTCTTCTATCAGCTGACCCGGTCTTTGAGGTCGGAATCCCTGTTTTTGGCGGTTGTTCCGCGTGTGAAGAGAGCTCGCCTGGGAGGCCGCTCTTTTGGACTACTGGCGCCACAGTTGTGGAACTCTCTGCCGTTCACTCTGCGGGGAGCTACCAGCCTACTAGCTATTAGAAAAGGCCTTAAAACCTGGCTGTTTACCCAGTAGCCTGTTTTTCCTGCATGTATTTGTCTGGCATTCTGTCCTTTTTTTTAACGGTGTTATGTTATTGTGTTACAGCCCTCCTTTTCCAAAAAAGCGCCGGGACCCTCTTTTTGAGTAGCCGTGCGCTATATAAAAGAATAAATAACATAACATAACATAACAAGACTGATTTGCATATAGCTGGGTCTGAATTGAGGCGGCAAAGTGAGCTAAAGAACTATGATGGATTCAACCCAGATCTATGACTGGGGTGTCTGAAAAGTTTCACCGCTTGTCCATCATCTCCTTGTGTTTGCTTTGTTTGCCCTAAATTGGCAGGGTATGAGCAGACGTGGGTGCCTTCTTCACTTTGCCACTGGATTCAAGCTAGCCTGGCTGATGAAGGGTGTTGTCCTGAAACCGCCAGTCCAGGGAAGACCTGGCTTGGCAGTTCGGACTGGAATGTTCCCATGAAGCACAGGGTGAAGAATGAGTTGCATATAGCTGGGTCTGAAATGGGGTGGCGAAGTGAGCTGAAGAACGATGATAGATTCAACCCAGTTCGGTGACTGGGGGTGAGTGTCTGAAAAGTTTCAGCGCTCCATCCTTCATCTCCTTGTGTTTGCTTTGTTCACCCTAAGTTGATAGGGTATGCCCAGACGTTAGTCCCTTGTTCACTTTCCCACTGGATTGAAGCTAGCATAGCTGATAAAGGGTGTTACCCCGAAACCGGTTCCAGGATGTTTGTTTCCGGTCCAGGGAAGACATGGCTTGGCAGTTCGGGCTGGACTGTTCCCATGAGGCACAGGGTCAAGACTGATTTGCATATAGCTGGGTCTGAACTGGGGTGGCGAAGTGAGCTGAAGAACGATGATAGATTCAACCCAGTTCGGTGACTGGGGGTGAGTGTCTGAAAGGTTTCAGCACTCAATCCATCATCTCTTTTTGTTTCCTTTGTTCGCTTTAAGTTGGCAGGGTATGCCCAGACGTGGGTGTCTTGCTCACTTTGCCACTGGATTCAAGCTAGCCTGGCTGATGAAGGGTGTTACCCCGAAACCGGTCCCAGGATGCTTGAGAGAAGACCTGGCTTGGCAGTTCGGGTTGGACTGTTCCCATGAGGCTCAGTGTCATGACTGATTTGCATATAGCTGGGTCTGAACTGGGGTGGCAAAGTGAGCTAAAAAACGATGATGAATTCAACTCAGATCTGTGACTGGGGGTGAGTGTCTGAAAAGTTTCAGCACTCCGTCCATCATCTCCTTCTGTTTGCTTTGTTCGCCCTAAGTTAGCAGGGTATTCCCAGACGTGGGTCCCTTGTTTAATTTGTCACTGGATTCAACCTAGCCTGGCTGATGAGGGGGGTTTACCCGAAACTGGTCCCATTATGCTTGTTTACGGTCCAGGGAAGACCTGGCTTGGCAGTTCGGGCTGGACTGTTCCAATGAGGCACAGGATCAAGACTGATTTTCATATAGCTGGGTCTGAGCTTGGCTGGCAAAGTGAGCTAAAGAACCGTGGTGGATTCAACCCAGATCTGTGACTGGGGGTGAGTGTCTGAAAAGTTTCAGCACTCAATCCATCATCTCCTTTTGTTTGCTTTGTTTGCTTTAATTTGGCATGGTATGCCCAGACGTGGGTACCTTGCTCACTTTGCCACTGGATTCAAGCTAGCCTGGCTGATGAAGGGAGTTACCCCGAAACCGGTCCCAGAATGCTTGTGGAAAGACCTGGCTTTGCATTTCGGGCTGGACTGTTCCCATGAGGCACAGGGTCAAGACTGATTTGCATATAGCTGGGTCTGAACTGGGGTGGCGAAGTGAGCTTAAGAACGATGATGACTTCAACCTAGATCTGTGACTGGGGGTGAGTGTCTGAAAGGTTTCAGCACTCAATCCATCATCTCCTTTTGTTTCCTTTGTTCGCTTTAAGTTGGCAGGGTATGCCCGGACTTGGGTCCCTTGTTCACTTTGTCACTGGATTCAAGCTAGCCTGGGTGATGAGGGCTGTTACCCCGAAACCGGTCCCATTATGCTAGTTTCCGGTCCAGTGAAGACATGGCTTGGCAGTTCGGGCTGGACTGTTCCCATGAGGCACTGGGTCAAGACTGATTTGCATATAGCTGGGTCTGAACTGGGGTGGCAAAGTGAGCTGAAGAATGATGATAGATTCAACACAGTTCGGTGACTGAGGGTGAGTGTCTGAAAGGTTTCAGCACTCAATCCATCATCTCCTTTTGTTTCCTTTGTTCGCTTTAAGTTGGCAGGGTATGCCAAGACGTGGGTGTCTTGCTCACTTTGCCACTGGATTCAAGCTAGCCTGACTGATGAAGGGAGTTACCCCGAAACCGGTCCCAGGATGCTTGTGGGAAGACCTGTCTTGGCAGTTCGGGCTGGACTGTTCCCACGAGGCACAGGGTCAAGACTGATTTGCATATAGCTGGGTCTGAACTGGGGTGGCGAAGTGAGCTTAAGAACGATGATGAATTCAACCCAGATCTGTGACTGGGGGTGAGTGTCTGAAAAGTTTCAGCACTCCGTCCATCATCTCCTTCTGTTTGCTTTGTTCGCCCTCAGTTAGCAGGTTATGCCCAGACGTGGGTCCCTTGTTCACTTTGTCGCTGGATTCAAGCTAGCCTGGCTGATGAGGGGTGTTACCCCAAAACCGGTCCCATTATGCTTGTTTGCGGTCCAGGGAAGACCTGGATTGGCAGTTTGGGCCGCACTGTTCCCATGAGGCACAGGATCAGGACTGATTTGCGTATAGCTGGGTCTGAATTGAGGTGGCAAAGTGAGCTAAAGAACGATGAGGGATTCAACCCAGATCTGTGACTGGGGGTGTCTGAAAAGTTTCAGCGCTCGTCAATCATCTCCTTGTGTTTGCTTTGTTTGACCTAAATTGGCAGGGTATGCCCAGACATGGGTGCCTTCCTCACTTTGCCACTGGATTCAAGCTAGCCTGGCTGATGAAGGGTGTTATCCTGAAACCGCCGGTCCAGGGAAGGCCTGGCGTGGCAGTTCGGACTGAACTGTTCCCATGAGGCACAGGGTCAAGAATGAGTTGCATATAGCTGGGTCTGAACTTGGGTGGCAAAGTGAGCTAAAGAACGGTGATGGATTCAACCCAGATCTGTGACTGGGGGTGAGTGTCTGAAAAGTTTCAGCACTCAATCCATCATCTCCTTTTGTTTCCTTTGTTCGCTTTAAGTTGGCAGGGTATGCCAAGACGTGGGTGTCTTGCTCACTTTGCCACTGGATTCAAGCTAGCCTGACTAATGAAGGGAGTTACCCCGAAACCGGTCCCAGGATGCTTGTGGAAAGACCTGGCTTTGCATTTCGGCCTGGACTGTTCCCATGAGGCACAGGGTCAAGACTGATTTGCATATTGCTGGGTCTGAACTGGGGTGGCGAAGTGAGCTTAAGAACGATGATGACTTCAACCCAGATCTGTGACTGGGGGTGAGTGTCTGAAAGGTTTCAGCACTCAATCCATCATCTCCTTTTGTTTCCTTTGTTCGCTTTAAGTTGGCAGGGTATGCCAAGACGTGGGTGTCTTGCTCACTTTGCCACTGGATTCAAGCTAGCCTGACTGATGAAGGGAGTTACCCCGAAACTGGTCCCAGGATGCTTTTGGGAAGACCTGTCTTGGCAGTTCGGGCTGGACTGTTCCCACGAGGCACAGGGTCAAGAATGATTTGCAAATAGCTGGGTCTGAACTGGGGTGGCGAAGTGAGCTTAAGAACGATGATGAATTCAACCCAGATCTGTGACTGGGGGTGAGTGTCTGAAAGGTTTCAGCACTCAATCCATCATCTCCTTTTGTTTCCTTTGTTCGCTTTAAGTTGGCAGGGTATGCCCAGACGTGGGTGTCTTGTTCACTTTGCCACTGGATTCAAGCTAGCCTGGCTGATGAAGGCTGTTACCCCGAAACCGGTCCCAGGATGCTTGTGAGAAGACCTGGCTTGGCAGTTCGGGCTGGACTGTTCCCATGAGGCTCAGTGTCATGACTGATTTGCATATAGCTGGGTCTGAACTGGGGTGGCAAAGTGAGCTAAAAAATGATGATGAATTCAACCCAGATCTGTGACTGGGGGTGAGTGTCTGAAAAGTTTCAGCACTCCGTCCATCATCTCCTTCTGTTTGCTTTGTTCGCCCTAAGTTAGCAGGGTATTCCCAGACGTGGGTCCCTTGTTCAATTTGTCACTGGATTCAACCTAGCCTGGCTGATGAGGGGTGTTACCCCGAAACTGGTCCCATTATGCTTGTTTACGGTCCAGGGAAGATCTGGCTTGGCAGTTCGGGCTGGACTGTTCCAATGAGGCACAGGATCAAGACTGATTTGCATATAGCTGGGTCTGAACTTGGCTGGCAAAGTGAGCTAAAGAACCGTGATGGATTCAACCCAGATCTGTGACTGGGTGTGAGTGTCTAAAAAGTTTCAGCACTCAATCCATCATCTCCTTTTGTTTGCTTTGTTTGCTTTAATTTGGCATGGTATGACCAGACGTGGGTGCCTTGCTCACTTTGCCACTGGATTCAAGCTAGCCTGGCTGATGAAGGGATTTACCCCGAAACCAGTCCCAGGATGCTTGTGGAAAGACCTGGCTTTGCATTTCGGGCTGGACTGTTGCCATGAGGCACAGGGTCAAGACTGATTTGCATATAGCTGGGTCTGAACTGGGGTGGCGAAGTGAGCTTAAGAACGATGATGACTTCAACCCAGATCTGTGACTGGGGGTGAGTGTCTGAAAGGTTTCAGCACTCAATCCATCATCTCCTTTTGTTTCCTTTGTTTGCTTTAAGTTGGCAGGGTATGCCCAGACTTGGGTCCCTTGTTCACTTTGTCACTGGATTCAAGCTAGCCTGGGTGATGAGGGCTGTTACCCCGAAACCGGTCCCATTATGCTAGTTTCCGGTCCAGTGAAGACATGGCTTGGCAGTTCGGGCTGGACTGTTCCCATGAGGCACAGGGTCAAGATGTTAGGGGTCAGATACCTTGTGCAGTCGTTACTGGGGTTGCGACAGTAGCATAGAGAATTGCATGCTTGCATTATGGTGACACACTTTATACACGGTCCCTTAAGGAGGTGGAGTCTTCACAAGTTACCTCCTATATAAACCCTGGTTAGCCACGAATCCGGTGCTTGGCTTTCGGATTTCTGAACCCTGGTCCACGCCCCTCTGTTTCCTGTCTGAGCGTTTGCAGTGTCCGTTGGGCTGAAGTCTACGGTATTGGAGCAAACGGTGTTTCCTGATTGATTCCTCTGAGTCTTGCCCTGATTATTGTTGTTGGTATAGAGACGGGTGAGGCGCTCCCCTTTTTGTCAGAGTGAGAGGTGTGGGAGTATTCAGTGCTTGCAGAAAAAGACACGGTGGGCTTCCTTCGTACCGCGAGTTTCATTCGCAGCTTTCTGCTACGCTGTGACTCTCTCTCCTCCGTCCCGTGCATTGTATTTCTCGGCAATGGATTACGGGCCTTGAAGTTGAGAACGTAGACGTTCTTGTGCATTTCCCAAAATTACCCGAGTGCCAGCTTGTCGTTATCGAATCCCTACGCGGGAGTTCTCCTTTTGATATCTTTAACAAGATACATTGTTTCCACACTTCTGAATCTTCCCGTTTAGTTAAAAGTGTTCTTGCGCAGCCGCGCTATTAGAATCCCTGGGAGTGTAGTCAGACGTAGAGCTTTCACGCTGCTTTGGTCACCTTAGGACTTCTCCCCTATTCCCTTGTACCCTCCCACACCACTGAGAGATATAGCAGGTTTAATCACGAGGAAGCCTGTTATATCCGAGATGACAGCGTCATTCACAGGGTGTTACATTTGCTGAAAGAGACCTACCACGTTTTGGGACGCTGCGGCCATAAGCGTGATACCTGCCATCTTGCTGAGTCATGCAGATATTCTTCCCGATTAAGGAGATGTTCAGTTGGTAAGAGACATTGTGTGGTGTGTCATACATTGTGTTAGCAATTGCAATTCTCCTTTATGTCGTATGCTAGGGGAGGGGGGCTAGGTTTATTAATGGTCTCTTGCTTGTTCTTTCTGTAGGTTGTCCCATTCTGTTCCTGCGGCCACCAATCAACTGGGGGTTCCCTACAGCTGCCTTTACCTTACCGCCCCACATCTCCGTGGGTTCCCCTGTGGGCGAGCATTCCTTTGAATACGGCTCGTTCATAGCGGGGCTTTAGGAGTGTGGGGATTTCCTCGTCGCTCCCGTGGAGTGAGCTAGCAGTCATCGTGGTGATCGGCAACAGAAAGCCAAGCCGACGTTTTAAGTCCACCCGAGCGACGATGAATTTCGAAGGGGCTACTTCTTTAGCAGAGAACCCTTCACATAGTCCCACTGTAGAAGAGTTGGCGTCAGCTCTTATGGATCTCCAAAGAGAGGTAGGGAGACATAGAGGCGAAAATCATCCGCTCCACACAGAACTAGAGAGATACCGTCACGGTGATAGCGCTGTGGCAGGAGAAACACCACAAACACAGAAACGCACTTATATACAACCTGCTCGCTTTACACTTCCTTCTCCTTTGATAGATAATCCCACGACTAGTACCTCCAGTCCCCAAGCAATTCAGGTGTCAGTGCAGACACAGAATCCTGTCCCGTTAGCCGTGCCTGAAAGATTTTAGGGGGATAGCACAAAATTTAGTGTTTTCCTCAATCAATGCCAACTACATTTTCTTTGTAAGGCTTCTGCTTTTCCAGATGATGCGGCTAAAGTGGCCTTTGTTATTTCGTATTTGGGGGACAACGCGCCAATTGGGCGGTTCCTCTAGTAGAAAGTAATGACCCTCTTTTGTACAATTTTCCTTTGTTTAAAGATAAGTTGAAAGGGTTGTTCGCGCGTCATGCCTATGTACAAGCTAGCGATAGTGAGTTACTTAGTTTAAAGCAAGGGAATAGAGATATCATCTCTTATGTAACTGAATTTAACAGACTAATACTTGAAACTCATTGGCCAGAGGAAAAACGGACATCTTTATTCTATAGAGGTTTAAATGATGATCTGAAAGACCTTCTATCGCACATAGTAGATCCTCCTGAAGAATGTAACGCGTTCATTGATTTGGTGGTGAAGTTGAATCACCGGGTCACAGAACGGAAAGGAGACAAATCCCGTGGCACCCTAGCTCGTTTTTGGATAGTAAGAGGAGATAAAAAAGAAACTAAGGATCCCAAGGATACTAGTGAACCGATGCAAATAGGTGGAATGAGAAACCCATTGACAACAGAAGAAAAAGAGAGGAGAAGAAAGCAAAACCTTTGTCTATATTGGGCAAAGGAGGCCATTATGCCAGAAGTTGTCCTGCGAAAACCAGTACTGGTAACAAGATAGCAGTGAGTAGTCAAGAGACAGAATACCCTAAGGGAAACTAGAGAACTTGAAGAATAGAGAGACCGTTTCTTCAAGTTGTTCTCATGTTGAGGTCTCCTTGGAGGTAGCCAGTGTTAACGCCCCTGTAGCACGACATTTTACTATACCTGTTACGCTCATTGTCTCTGTACAGAGTCGAAAAACACTACCAATCTTGCTTGACTCAGGAGCTACGGGTAATTTTCTTGACATACAACTTGCTCGCACATTGAGAATACCTTTTCTTCCCAAGATCAAACCTGAACCCATTCGAGCAGTGGATGGAACCGAGCTGTCTTCGGGGTTAAGAGCTTACCATACACCCGCAATAACCATGATATGTAGTAACGGGCATTCCGAGGATGTAGCGTTTGATTTAATTGACACTCCTAATTTTGGAGCTATTCTTGGGGTGCCCTGGTTGCAAGTTCATAATCCGCAGATAGATTGGAATGCACGGAAAATCACTTTAAGATCACCATACTGCATGTTACATTGTTATCAAGATGCTCAGGAGTGGGAAACCCCTTTATGTTGTGCCTTAGAAGCTCCCGAAATGGGACTCCCTTCAATGTATCAGGAATTCAGTGAAGTCTTTGATGTGGAAAAGGCATCTGTCTTACCTCCTCATAGGAGTTATGACTGTAGGATAGACTTGATTCCTGGGGCAGATTTACCGGTGAGTCGAGTCTATGCTTTAACGGAGCCTGAGATGGAATATCTCCAACAATACATCTCGGAGATGCTAGAGAAAGGGTTTATCAGACACTCCACCTCTCCGGTGTCGTCCCCCCTCTTCTTCATTCCAAAGCGTGAAGGAGGCTTAAGAGCGTGCCTCGATTATCGCGCACTAAACAAGGTGACTATAAAGAATAAATATCCATTACCCCTCATTTTGGTTTTACTGGATCAAGTGAGAGGGGCCAAGGTATTCACAAAGCTCGATCTTCGAGGGGCCTATCATTTGATAAGAGTCAAGGAAGGGGACGAATGGAAGACCGCCTTTCGGACGAAATTCGGTCTCTGAATATTGCGTAATGCCGTTTGGCCTCTGCAATGCCCCTGCGGCCTTTCAGTTTTTTACCAACAACATTTTGCGTGAATATCTTGATCTCTTTGTGATTGTATATATTGATGATATCCTGATTTTTTCTAATTCAGAACAAGAACATGTGGACCATGTAAGAAAGATCCTGTCGAAATTGAAGGAGCATCATTTATTCGCTAAATTGGATAAAAGCACCTTCCACACGGATCGAGTAGAATTTTTAGGATTTGTCATTTCACCTGACGGAATCCATATGGATCCAAAAAAGATAGAAGCGTTGGTCAAATGGCCTAGTCCTACCACGGTCAAGGAGGTCCAATCCTTTATCGGGTTTGCAAACTTTTATAGACGCTTTATTGATCATTTCTCAGACTTAATTGCTCCAATAACCAGATTGTTGCGTAAGGGCACTGTCTTTCATTGGTCCCGGGAAGCGGAAAGTGCTTTCTCGCTGCTCAAGAATAAGTTCACGACAGCTCCTATCATTAGTCATGCGGACAATTCACAACCGTATTTTGTAGAGGCTGATGCCTCACAATATGCAGTGGGAGGTGTCTTATCTCAAAGGAACCCCACAACAGGCCGATTACATCCTGTGGCATATTTTTCTAAAACACTTCTTCCAGCAGAACAGAACTATACCATAGGAGAAAGAGAACTCCTGGCTATAAAATTAGCCTCTCAGGAATGGAGGCATTATCTGTTGGGTTCGCCACATACGGTTACTATCTATACAGACCATCGTAATTTGCAATTCTTTAAATCCGCTAGAGCGTTAACACCCAGACAAATGAGATGGGTTTTATTCTTTAGTGAGTTTGACTTTGTTATAACCTATCACCCAGGGCCCCAACAAGGAAAAGCGGACGCTCTGTCTCGGTTGGGAGCTGATAAAGGAGCTATAAAATGCGAACCTCCCCCTCTCATTCCTTGCCATAAAATTGTGGGAGTTATTGAAAGGGACAAGTTAACCACCTCTTTCTTGAATAAGCTATTGACAGCCTATGAGGACATTTCTCCCGTGGAATGGATGAAAGATCCACTGCACACGATAAGAGAAGGCTTATATCTTCATGAGATGAAGATTTATGTGCCCTTAAAAGATCTACAACTACAGATAATCATGTGGTGTCACGATAACTCATTGACAGGTCACCCTGGGGGTGAAAAGACCATACAATTGTGTCAGAGATGGTTCTGGTGGAAAGGGTTAAGTCAAGATGTGCTGGCTTATGTAGCTGCTTGTCCTGTGTGTGCCAGACAAAAATTGTTGAGATCTGCTCCTGCAGGATTGTTACATCCTACACACATTCCTCCAGTCCCTTGGCACACGTTGAGTATGGACTTCATTATGGATTTGCCACCTGTGCAGAGTTACACTACCATTTTAGTGGTGGTAGATTTGTTCACCAAGATGGCTCACTTTATTCCTTTGAAAAAATTGCCATCTTCCAAGGAATTGGCACAAGTGTTCATAGATCACATTGTTAAATTACATGGGATTCCCTCTGTGATCATAACGGATAGAGGTGCCCAATTCATCTCCCGTTTCTGGCAAGGATTATGTGCAACTTTAGGCATAGATCACAGATTGTCTACAGCCTATCATCCTCAGACGGATGGACAAACAGAAAGAACTAATCAAACCCTAGAACAATTCCTTAGATGTTTGTTGTCCACTATCACGTCTAATTGGGTAAAGGCTCTATCCTTGGCAGAATTTGCATACAATAATTCCACACATTCTTCTACTGGGGTGTCTCCCTTCTTTTTTGCTCATGCACATCATCCTCGATTCCTTCCTTTTCCAGCCCCCAGTCATTTAGACAATATCTCTGCAGTGCAACAACATCATGCCACACTACTTGAGATTTGGGAAACTGCCACCAGGGAATTAAAAAAAACCAAGGAAGCCATGAAAATACAATCAGACAAACACCTTAGGCCTGCACCCGATTATCAAGTAGGCGACAGTGTTTGGCTGTCTACTAAGAATTTACGATTAGCAGGTCCGAGGAAGTTACATCCCCGTTATGTTGGTCCGTATAAGATTCTGAAAATCATAACCCCTGTGTCACTTAAACTTGAGTTACCAGAGGACATGCAGATTCATCCTGTCTTCCACATCTCGTTACTCAAGGAATACAAAACCCCTCTAAATCCTGAACAGCCACCTCCTCCTCTCGTAGTGGGGGGGGAACAGGAATATGAAGTTAAAAGAATCCTAGATTTCCGCAGAATCAGGGGTAGGCTGCAGTACCTGATAGACTGGGTGGGTTATGCACCTGAAGACCGCTCTTGGGAACCTGCTGGGAATGTCCATGCCCCTGTCTTGGTACGTAGGTTTCATGCCCTCAATCCCTCCAAACCTCGTCCTGTAAGACGGCCTTTGGGTGGGAGAACTGTTAGGGGTCAGATACCTTGTGCAGTCGTTACTGGGGTTGCGACAGTAGCATAGAGAATTGCTTGCTTGCATTATGGTGACACACTTTATACACGGTCCCTTAAGGAGGTGGAGTCTTCACAAGTTACCTCCTATATAAACCCTGGTTAGCCACGAATCCGGTGCTTGGCTTTCGGATTTCTGAACCCTGGTCCACGCCCCTCTGTTTCCTGTCTGAGCGTTTGCAGTGTCCGTTAGGCTGAAGTCTACGGTATTGGAGCAAACGGTGTTTCCTGATTGATTCCTCTGAGTCTTGCCCTGATTATTGTTGTTGGTATAGAGACGGGTGAGGCGCTCCCCTTTTTGTCAGAGTGAGAGGTGTGGGAGTATTCAGTGCTTGCAGAAAAAGACGCGGTGGGCTTTCTTCGTACCGCGAGTTTCATTCGCAGCTTTCTGCTACGCTGTGACTCTCTCTCCTCCGTCCCGTGCATTGTATTTCTCGGCAATGGATTACGGGCCTTGAAGTTGAGAACGTAGACGTTCTTGTGCGTTTCCCAAAATTACCCGAGTGCCAGCTTGTCGTTATCGAATCCCTACGCGGGAGTTCCCCTTTTGATATCTTTAACAAGATACATTGTTTCCACACTTCTGAATCTTCCCGTTTAGTTAGAAGTGTTCTTGCGCGGCCGCGCTAATAGAATCCCTGGGAGTGTAGTCAGACGTAGAGCTTTCACGCTACTTTGGTCACCTTAGGACTTCTCCCCTATTCCCTTGTACCCTCCCACACCGCTGAGAGATATAGCAGGTTTAATCACGAGGAAGCCTGTTATATCCGAGATGACAGCGTCATTCACAGGGTGTTACATTTGCTGAAAGAGACCTACCACGTTTTGGGACGCTGCGGCCATAAGCGTGATACCTGCCATCTTGCTGAGTCATGCAGATATTCTTCCCGATTAAGGAGATGTTCAGTTGGTAAGAGACATTGTGTGGTGTGTCATACATGGTGTTAGCAATTGCAATTCTCCTTTATGTCGTATGCTAGGGGAGGGGGGCTAGGTTTATTAATGGTCTCTTGCTTGTTCTTTCTGTAGGTTGTCCCATTCTGTTCCTGCAGCCACCATTCAACTGGGGGTTCTCTACAGCTGCCTTTACCTTACCGCCCCACATCTCCGTGGGTTCCCCTGTGGGCGAGCATTCCTTTGAATACGGCTCGTTCATAGCGGGGCTTTAGGAGTGTGGGGATTTCCTCGTCGCTCCCGTGGATTGAGCTAGCAGTCATCGTGGTGATCGGCAACACAAGACTGATTTGCATATAGCTGGGTCTGAACTGGGGTGGCGAAGTGAGCTGAAGAACGATGATAGATTCAACCCAGTTCGGTGACTGGGGATGAGTGTCTGAAAGGTTTCAGCACTCAATCCATCATCTCCTTTTGTTTCCTCTGTTCGCTTTAAGTTGGCAGGGTATGCCAAGACGTGGGTGTCTTGCTCACTTTGCCACTGGATTCAAGCTAGCCTGACTGATGAAGGGAGTTACCCTGAAACCGGTCCCAGGATGCTTGTGGGAAGACCTGTCTTGGCAGTTCGGGCTGGACTGTTCCCACGAGGCACAGGGTCAAGACTGATTTGCATATAGCTGGGTCTGGACTGGGGTGGCGAAGTGAGCTTAAGAACGATGATGAATTCAACCCAGATCTGTGACTGGGGGTGAGTGTCTGAAAAGTTTCAGCACTCCGTCCATCATCTCCTTCTGTTTGCTTTGTTCGCCCTCAGTTAGCAGGTTATGCCCAGACGTGGGTCCCTTGTTCACTTTGTCGCTGGATTCAAGCTAGCCTGGCTGATGAGGGGTGTTACCCCAAAACCGGTCCCATTATGCTTGTTTGCGGTCCAGGGAAGACCTGGATTGGCAGTTTGGGCCGCACTGTTCCCATGAGGCACAGGATCAGGACTGATTTGCATATAGCTGGGTCTGAATTGAGGTGGCAAAGTGAGCTAAAGAACGATGAGGGATTCAACCCAGATCTGTGACTGGGGGTGTCTGAAAAGTTTCAGCGCTCGTCAATCATCTCCTTGTGTTTGCTTTGTTTGACCTAAATTGGCAGGGTATGCCCAGACATGGGTGCCTTCCTCACTTTGCCACTGGATTCAAGCTAGCCTGGCTGATGAAGGGTGTTATCCTGAAACCGCCGGTCCAGGGAAGGCCTGGCGTGGCAGTTCGGACTGAACTGTTCCCATGAGGCACAGGGTCAAGAATGAGTTGCATATAGCTGGGTCTGAACTTGGGTGGCAAAGTGAGCTAAAGAACCGTGATGGATTCAACCCAGATCTGTGACTGGGGGTGAGTGTCTGAAAAGTTTCAGCACTCAATCCATCATCTCCTTTTGTTTGCTTTGTTTGCTTTAATTTGGCATGGTATGCCCAGACGTAGGTGCCTTGCTCACTTTGCCACTGGATTCAAGCTAGCCTGGCTGATGAAGGGAGTTACCCCGAAACCGGTCCCAGGATGCTTGTGGAAAGACCTGGCTTTGCATTTCGGGCTGGACTGTTCCCATGAGGCACAGGGTCAAGACTGATTTGCATATAGCTGGGTCTGAACTGGGGTGGCAAAGTGAGCTTAAGAACGATGATGACTTCAACCCAGATCTGTGACTGGGGGTGAGTGTCTGAAAGGTTTCAGCACTCAATCAATCATCTCCTTTTGTTTCCTTTGTTCGCTTTAAGTTGGCAGGGTATGCCAAGACGTGGGTGTCTTGCTCACTTTGCCACTGGATTCAACCTAGCCTGACTGATGAAGGGAGTTACCCCGAAACCGGTCCCAGGATGCTTGTGGGAAGACCTGTCTTGGCAGTTCGGGCTGGACTGTTCCCACAAGGCACAGGGTCAAGACTGATTTGCAAATAGCTGGGTCTGAACTGGGGTGGCGAAGTGAGCTTAAGAACGATGATGAATTCAACCCAGATCTGTGACTGGGGGTGTCTGAAAAGTTTCAGCGCTCGTCAATCATCTCCTTGTGTTTGCTTTGTTTCCCTAAGTTGGCAGGGTATGCCCAGACATGGGTGCCTTCCTCACTTTGCCACTGGATTCAAGCTAGCCTGGCTGATGAAGGGTGTTATCCTGATACCGCCGGTCCAGGGAAGGCCTGGAGTGGCAGTTCGGACTGAACTGTTCCCATGAGGCACAGGGTCAAGAATGAGTTGCATATAGCTGGGTTTGAACTGGGGTGGCGAAGTGAGCTTAAGAACGATGATTGATTCAACCCAGATCTGTGACTGGGGTTGAGTGTCTGAAAACTTTTAGTGCTTGTCCATCATCTCCTTGTGTTTTCTTTGGTTGCCCTAAGTTGGCTGGGTATGCTCAGATGTGGGTGCCTTGCTCACTTTGTCACTGGATTCAACCTAGCCTGGCTGATGAGGGGTGTTACCCCGAAACAGGTCCCATTATGCTTGTTTACGGTCCAGGGAAGACCTGGCTTGGCAGTTCGGGCTGGACTGTTCCAATGAGGCACAGGATCAAGACTGATTTGCATATAGCTGGGTCTGAACTTGGGTGGCAAAGTGAGCTAAAGAACGGTGATGGATTCAACCCCGATCTGTGACTGGGGGTGAGAGTCTGAAAAGTTTCAGCACTCAATCCATCATCTCCTTTTGTTTGCTTTGTTCGCTTTAAGTTGGCAGGTTATGCCCAGATGTGGGTGCCTTGCTCACTTTGCCACTGGATTCAAGCTAGCCTGGCTGATGAAGGGTGTTACCCCGAATCCGGTCCCAGGATGCTTGTGAGAAGACCTGGCTTGGCACTTCGGGCTGGACTGTTCCCATGAGGCTCAGTGTCATGACTGATTCGCATATAGCTGGGTCTGAACTGGGGTGGCAAAGTGAGCTAAAAACGATGATGAATTCAACCCAGATCTGTGACTGGGGGTGAGTGTCTGAAAAGTTTCAGCACTCTGTCCATCATCTCCTTCTGTTTGCTTTGTTCGCCCTAAGTTAGCAGGGTATGCCCAGACGTGGGTCCCTTGTTCAATTTGTCACTGGATTCCACCTAGCCTGGCTGATGAGGGGTGTTACCCCGAAACTGGTCCCATTATGCTTGTTTACGGTCCAGGGAAGACCTGGCTTGGCAGTTCGGGCTGGACTGTTCCAATGAGGCACAGGATCAAGACTGATTTGCATATAGCTGGGTCTGAACTTGGGTGGCAAAGTGAGCTAAAGAACGGTGATGGATTCAACCCAGATCTGTGACTGGGGGTGTGTGTCTGAAAAGTTTCAGCACTCAATCCATCATCTCCTTTTGTTTGCTTTGTTCGCTTTAAGTTGGCAGGGTATGCCCAGACATGGGTGCCTTGCTCACTTTGCCACTGGATTCAAGCTAGCCTGGCTGATGAAGGGAGTTACCCCGAAACCGGTCCCAGGATGCTTGTGGAAAGACCTGGCTTTGCATTTCGGGCTGGACTGTTCTCATGAGGCACTGGGTCAAGACTGATTTGCATATAGCTGGGTCTGAAATGGGGTGGCGAAGTGAGCTTAAGAACGATGATGACTTCAACCCAGATCTGTGACTGGGGGTGAGTGTCTGAAAAGTTTCAGCACTCCGTCCATCATCTCCTTCTGTTTGCTTTGTTCGCCCTCAGTTAGAAAGTTATGCCCAGACGTGGGTCCCTTGTTCACTATGTCACTGGATTCAAGCTGGCCTGACTGATGAGGGGTGTTAGCCCCAAACCGGTCCCATTATGCTTGTTTGCGATCCAGGGAAGACCTGGCTTGGCAGTTTGGGCTGCACTGTTCCCATGAGGCACAGGATCAAGACTGATTAGCATATAGCTGGGTCTGAACTGGGGTGGCAAAGTGAGCTAAAGAACGGTGATAGATTCAACCCAGATCTGTGACTGGGGGTGAGTGTCTGAAATGTTTCAGCACTCAATCCATCATCTACTTTTGTTTGCTTTGTTCGCTTTAGGTTGGCAGGGTATGCCCAGACGTGGGTGCCTTGCTCACTTTGCCACTTTATTCAAGCTAGCCTGGCTGATGAAGGGTGTTACCCCGAATCCGGTCCCAGGATGCTTGTGAGAAGACCTGGCTTGGCAGTTCGGGCTGGACTGTTCCCATGAGGCTCAGTGTCATGACTGATTCGCATATAGCTGGGTCTGAACTGGGGTGGCAAAGTGAGCTAAAAACGATGATGAATTCAACCCAGATCTGTGACTGGGGGTGAGTGTCTGAAAAGTTTCAGCACTCTGTCCATCATCTCCTTCTGTTTGCTTTGTTCGCCCTAAGTTAGCAGGGAATGCCCAGACGTAGGTCCCTTGTTCAATTTGTCACTGGATTCAACCTAGCCTGGCTGATGAGGGGTGTTACCCCGAAACTGGTCCCATTATGCTTGTTTACGGTCCAGGGAAGACCTGGCTTGGCAGTTCGGGCTGGACTGTTCCAATGAGGCACAGGATCAAGACTGATTTGCATATAGCTGGGTCTGAACTTGGGTGGCAAAGTGAGCTAAAGAACGGTGATGGATTCAACCCAGATCTGTGACTGGGGGTGTGTGTCTGAAAAGTTTCAGCACTCAATCCATCAACTCCTTTTCTTTGCTTTGTTCGCTTTAAGTTGGCAGGGTATTCCCAGACGTGGGTGCCTTGCTCACTTTGCCACTGGATTCAAGCTAGCCTGGCTGATGAAGGGAGTTACCCCGAAACCGGTCCCAGGATGCTTGTGGAAAGACCTGGCTTTGCATTTCGGGCTGGACTGTTCTCATGAGGCACTGGGTCAAGACTGATTTGCATATAGCTGGGTCTGAAATGGGGTGGCGAAGTGAGCTTAAGAACGATGATGACTTCAACCCAGATCTGTGACTGGGGGTGAGTGTCTGAAAAGTTTCAGCACTCCATCCTTCATCTCCTTGTGTTTGCTTTGTTCGCCCTAAGTTGATAGGGTAAGCCCAGACGTGGGTCCCTTGTTCACTTTGCCACTGGATTGAAGCTTGCCTAGCTGATGAAGGGTGTTATCCCGAAACCGGTCCCAGGATGTTTGTTTCCGGTCCAGGGAGGACATGGCTTGGCAGTTCGGGCTGGACTGTTCCCATGAGGCACAGGGTCAAGACTGATTTGCATATAGCTGGGTCTGAACTGGGGTGGCAAAGTGAGCTAAAGAACGATAATAGATTCAACCCAGTTCTGTGACTGGGGGTGGGTGTCTGAAAAGTTTCAGCACTCCGTTCATCATCTCTTTGTGCAAACTTGGATCTGCCTGGTGGGAGGATGACATGAATCACAGTGGCCAGTATTGTGAAAACATGTGGTTGCTTCCCTATCATTTTCTGGCCTCCTCGGGCTCCTTTCCTCTCTCAAGATGGGGAATTAGAGACACAGGGAAGGTATTGTTGCCCATACCTTGAAATTCACAATACAAATCTTTGATTTTATGCTGCAAGAGATACAGTTGGTCTTGACACTTTGTGGTAAGGGCTAGAAGCACTGAGGAAACTTTAAAGCATAGTTTCTCAAACTCTACAACTCAGTGTAGACTTTATCATTCAGTGTGGAGCCACTAATGCCCTGGGTGCCACTCTGAGTAGAGTGCATTTATTTGCAAAAGGATCCCGATCAATGTTCACAATATCTGGCTCGCAGGCTACTAGTTGCTCGATTTTGACACCACACCAAGTCGAGATCTAAGTGACATCTTGAAGAATCTCAGGTGAAAGATGAGTGGTTACAAAGCCTCTTGATGGGGAGGAGGATGCTTGTCATGCAAGGTCCCTACTGTTGGTCACTTGCAGTTTACAACATCTCTTTGTGCAGCACCATAGCATGCCTGCTCATGTCTCTTGCGGCATCTCTGTGTTCTCTGGAGACTCTCAGGTTTACAGTGCAGAGTGCCGATGTCCTTCTTGTACTGGCAAATGCTTCTTGTTCACAAAGATACACTTCAGGCAGACAGGAATACGCTTCACGTCAAGACGCAGGAAGAAGTTCTTATCAGTTTGTTCCAGTTGGAGGGGAATGGTTATCCTATCCTGTAATTCCAGCACCTAGGAAACACCCTCCGGTCTTCATAGGTCTACAAGGCATTGCTCATCAACGTACTCACTCTCAGGACACCGGTCTTGATCAGTTCAGGGAAGCGAGATAGGCCTCCAACTATCAATCAGCAAACAGCTTTGTTCCAAGGATTAGATGGCGAGTCACTCAGACAAGATAGAATTATCTTTTTAGGTAAAACAATTAAAAGTGTCTTGGGTTGGTTAGATGCGCATTTCATCCTCAAGTAAGACATCGGGATAACACTTCTCATAGGTTCAAATAGGATGCTAGCAGCTGCTAAAGTGGGGAGAAGGCTACACCCACAACCCTGATCCTATCTGTAGGGCAGTCAATATACTACAACTTTGAGATGGATCTCACAGATAAAATAATCAATGTGGATGGAGAGAGAATGACACTGACACTTAAAACACACTCACACTTCGCCAGGGAGGATACAGAATACTGGGAATGTGAAAACTAGCATTGGCTTTGGAAAGACCCTGACACTAGGACAGAGAGACACTTGACACTGAGACAGAGAAGCACTATCAACGAGGCAAGAAAAGCATATACAGGGAAACAACCTTTACAACGCAATCATTACATCGCACTACCTTTACATAGCAGTCATTACATCGCAACATCCTTTACATTGCATGTCATTACAATGCAGCCATTACAAAGCATGTCACTACAACTCATGTCATTACAACGCATGTCACTACAACACAGGCATTACATTGCAAGTCATTACAATGCATACTATTACAACGCATAGTACGCTTACACTATCCAACACTTACCCTACTGTTGCACTCACTGGAGTTAGAATAGTAATTTTTACCCCTACACTATCCAACACTTACCCTACTGTTGCACTAACTGGAGTTAGAATAGTAATTTTTACCCCTACACTATCCAACACTTACCCTATTGTTGCACTCGCTGGAGTTAGAATAGTAATTATTATTAACCCTATACTATCCAAAACTTACCTTAAATGCAATGTAATGGTATGCATTGTAATGGTATGCGTTGTAAAGGTATAATGCGATGTATTGGAATGCGTTGTAAAGGTAGTTTCTGAAAATGCGATGTAATGGCATGCGATGTAAAAGAATGCATTGTAAAGGATGTTGCGATGTAAAAACTGCGTTGTAAAGGCATGCATTGTAAATGTATGCGTTGTAACATCATACATTTGCATATACACTACCTGAATTGGAATAACTTGCAAGGCTAGGGATCACCGCCACCTTCTGAAGCTCGCTCCATTTTGAAAACCAATAAAAGCAGTAGGCTTTTAACTAAAGCAGCTAGCAATGCATCATTCTGTTAACAGTTATCAATTCTCAAAAGTTGGTTGTACATTAGTGAAAGGATTCGCTTACAGATGTTCCTGTTAGTAAATCTACTAACAGAGTTGGGGTGTGTGCAGTCCATGGCAAAAATATCCTGTGGTTCTATTGCAAATTGCATTCCTTATGAGGTGGCAAATCTACAGGCGCAGAGTTTTAACTTAATATGAGAATGTCACCAGGCCCCTCTGAAGGTTATCCATAACTTCCTTCTGGCCTTCTTCGCCTAGCACCGATGTATTTCACATCAGTGCAATCTTAAAGATGTTTGGATCTCCGGGCAAGAAAATCATTGGAGCCTCCTGTACGGAAAACATTTGCATTTATTTGCGTTTGTCAGCTACTGCAAGCCCTTGGGATGTCAAATAATATAGAATTATATGTTAAACTTTCAGAAACTAGGGCATGAAAAACAGCCTAAAGCTCAATCTGGCCGATGTCTGCCAGATAAATGGTAACAAAAGAGAGCTTGTGCAAGCTTTGGCCAAGCCAGCTTTTGACGCGTGGATCGCATTTTGTTTAATCTTGCAGCGATGGTTTACTATTAATATCTACCCAGCCTGTTCCTCCCATTGTTAGTTGCAGACGGCCAGGTGAACTTGGTCAATGTTTACTTCACTTATTAATAATACTAAAAGAAGACATACGCAGCTTTAGTAGCCGGAAAGTCGTAATCATAGATAAATCTCTCTTCCCAGCTGACATGCCTGATCCAATAGTAAAAAACATTCCATCTGGTAAAATCTGATCTTTTCCTCCATAATTCTCCTCTGCTCTTTCTATGTGTACTCTTCTTCGGCTAGACAATCACCTCTGGCTTTGCTGTGTAAATAGAGACGGCAGAAGGGCAGAGAGGTAAAGAGAACTGTAAATTGGGAACTGTGAAGTAGAGAGAGAAGGGAGGTAGAGACAGAGAAGAGGTATAGAGATCTGTGAAGTAAGATGGCATCTACAATATCTAAAATGAAAGATCCATAGAGGAAGTAAGAGAAAGGGGTGAGCTGAGAAAGAGGTAGCGATGTAGGTATGGTGTTAGAGTGAGATAGAAGAGAGCTACAGATGGGGAGAATAAAATGTAGAGAGAAGGAGATTGGTGGCGTCCACAGAAAGCCAGGATAGGCAGAGACGTAAGGTGGTAAGAGAAGTGAGTTAGAGAGACATAGAGGGAGACCATTAGCGAGGCAAGGTAGTGCGAGAGGTTTAGATAGATGCAAGGTGGAGAGAGCGCTGAGGTTCTGTAATTCTCGAGTCTGACTCCATTTTGTTCTGTGCCACCATTTTGTGTTGCCCTCACGTAGGCCTGTGAAGGTAGCCTGGCGAATAAAGTGGCCTGGCCTTCTTAGTTCATGTATACATTAACTAGGTTTCTTTTTGACTCTGAAATGAACTGTAAGAAACTGACCTCTGCACCTGAAACTGACCCCGCAAAGCCAATTTCCCAGATCGATCTTTGTCTGAGATTGCCAATCAATGTTCAGGACATTGTTAACTTTTAGTTCCCTTGCACATGCCTTATCTTGTTCAGCATCTGTTACCGTTTCTTTTTTTATGTTTCTTCATTACATGGGTTATGCTTTCAATTATAGGTTTGTCCGGCTTGTGGAGATTGAATTTGGGACATTCCTAATAATTAACTTTTGGGTTGGGATACTGTAAATTGAGTTTTTGTTATGTGACACTTTGTTTGAAAATGTACCTTATTGGCTAGAATTTTGTGCAGTGGGTGGACATTTATAATGTGAATATTGGGTATAAAAGGAGACGTCTCGCCTTAGTAAAATGAGCAGTCTCCTGAGAATTTACACCGTGATGTATTTCTAGGATCACTGTTATTAGCTGCAGCTAATAAACTTGGTCTCTGATGCCATCCAGAAGTATTCCGTGTCTCTGTATACCAAGACAGGTGAACTCGAAGATCTTAGGCGTGCCCCTGATGCCGCTGGGTTAAACCCCGGTTCTTCAACTGGCGCCCGACGTGGGGCGGCTTCAGCGGTACTGGTCCAAGCCCGAAGATTGTGAGGAGCCCCGTGAGGAAATTCTGGAGGATGGCCGCCACTTCATCGACCTCTGCATGTCGACGTGGACCGAAGGTTTTTTTCTGCGAGGTTTCCCCTTTCCGACGGCTGCGAAGGACTGCTGCCCTGACTGTCACCCTGTCTTGGACCCTCTTGTGATGATTTGTAAGGCGAGACGTTAGACGGTCTTCTGCTGGCGTGACAGACATTTTGGTTAAGTATAAGTGGGTCGCTCCCACGACTTTGTTTTGTTTCTTGGTTTTGATTCGGCCATTGCAATAGTCGAAGCCGGGGGGTTCGTATATTTGCAGGTGTATCATTTTTTGATAACCCCTTGAAGTTTGAAGCAAGACTAGTGAGCTAAAAGATGCCTGGTTTTAGCAAATTTAGGAAATGGTTTTGTCGTAGTTGTAATAGGGATTCCCGATTGGAGGACTCGTGTCCGATACCTCCGGTTGGAACTCCAACTTATGAGCTCTATTCAAAGCATGGTGTAGGTCCCACTACCTTTAATGAAGTATGGGTCCGTTATACAAGGAAAGATGGTGTTTTACGATGGCCCCAACATGGTAGTTTTGAATCAGATGTTTTAGATAACCTAGAAGTTGCGCTATTGGAGGAGGAGTGTGGCTCAATGGTTAGAGCGGCAGACCCTGAAGCAGAGTTCTGGCCAGGGACCAGGGTTCGATTCCCGCGTCGGCTGGGCTCGGGCTCAATTTCCTCGGACCTGTCTATTCTCGCCTCAGTGCCTATTCTAATCACGGGCCCCACGCTGCAACTCTGGGAAATAGCTTGCTTAGCCTCCACACCGGCCCCAACAGCGCTAAGGATGCCTGGCTTCACCCTGGGGGTGCCCAGGAGTGGACACTTCACAGGGAAAGCCAGGAGGGGTTCCACAGCAGTATGAGTATCAGCACCAGGAAACCGCAAAGGCGACACCGCAAGGTGGCCGTCTGGTGGCAGTGCGCTCTATAAGTACCTTGACATTTACATTTAAGAAGAAAGCCCGGCCGGCGATGTTTGACTCTTTCCGCCTTTGGCGTAAGGAAGCCAAACAGCGAGAAATTAAGCAAGCTAAGAGAGATAGGAAGGAAAGGAATATATCGGTAATGCAAGCTGCTAGGCAGTTTAAGGAAGATCAAGAAGATCGTGCGATTGAAGTGTCAGATAGACAACATTGCATGGCCATTGACAAATGTTACCCGGCTTTGCCACCTCCCCTTTCAAATGTGACTGTAGACCCTGAAAAGGATCCTTTGATGTCACATTTACTGAGATTACCACCCCCTTATGCGCAGGGTGCTACTGCACCTCCGTTACCTCCAGTTGTTGCACCCCATGTTGTCGTTCAACCCCCTGTTGTTGTTCAGCCACCCGTTGCTTCACAGGTAGATCTTCCTCCCCCGGCGCAGCCCCCTCCAGGGCCGCCAGACTTGCCACCAGCCTTGCCTCAAACTCCTTTGCCTTACACTCCTTTATCTTCGACTTCTTTTATTTCTGTCCCTACGTCTCTGTCACCTCAAAACACTTTGTCTCCTGTCCTCATGTCAACTTCTTCTCCTTCCGCTCGGCAACGAATGACTGAGACTTTCACTAGTCTTTTGTCTCCTTTCTTTGGGTCACTGAATATGACCCCTGTTTCTGAACGTAAGCAGAGACGTAGTCAGCTCCCTGGTCCCGAAGAGCGGGCAGTGTTATATCTCCTTGCTCGTAGATGGGTTTCGAATACCTCCAAGTACAGTCCACAAGTGGTTATGGATATCTTCCTACAGTGGGAGGCACCAAAGCAAAGGTATGTTTTTGATGTCATGTGTACCTTCCTTCGTCAGGAGTGGGAAGATAATGAGTCGGGTTCAATTCCACTGGAATTGCTTAATGTTCAGTCTCAATTTGCTAAAGGGGCGATAGTGGGTTCCAATGTTGAGGAAGCGGTAGAGACACTACTCACTTTTAGGTCTAGACTCCCACCTCAGTCATTGTTCGAACCTGACCCTTCTATTAGGAGAAAAGTGAAGCAGCATCCTATGAGAGAGGTTCCCCCTGTATGGAGAGAGGCAGTTGTAGCTGATGCCGCTCATGGTATTGCGGCTGCACCGGCTCATTTTCAGCGAGTGTGGGTGCATGTCCCTTGGAAGAGAGCTGAGGTCCTGGCTCTTAAGCAGACTTTGCCTGACCCCTGTAAAAATCCTGCTGGTTATTATAAGGAGTTGTCTCAGACAGTTGATGCGTGTGTTATGAATTTAGCTGACATAGATATGTTGATGGGTAATGTAGTTCCTCAACCCTTGTGGGCGAAGATCCGTCACGAGGATCACGCGCCAGAGTTAGGAGATACGTGAGTTAATATTACTGCTGCAGATGGTAGGCAGCTAGGAGGTGCCAAACCTAAACTCTTAGTTGCAGAACTACCTGGTAGGATTATTAATTTAATGAAAACTATGATGCCTCCTCTGCGGATGAATTGGGACAAGTTAGCAGCATGCAAACAAAAGAAAGACGAGAGTGTGTCTGATTTCTTCACTAGGTTTGAGGAAACATTCATTGATCATAGTGGTCAGGATATGAGTACAGAAGGTGGTCAGAGGTTGTTTGTAGATAAGTTTGTTTTTAATTTACTTCCTGAACTTTCTAATAAGTTAAAGGACTCTGAGAGTTCATGGGCTGTTTCTTCTTCGGCTCAGACATTGGCTACTGCACAATACTATGAGAATAGAGATAAAGATGAGAAGGATAAAGTAAAGAAGAAGACTAGAGAATTAGAAACGAAAGTTCTTCTGCAGCAGGCTTATCCGCCTCGCACTAATCAGCGTCAGTTTCAGTAACCTTCCCAGTTTCAGCAACCCCCACAGTTTCAGAAACTGTTGCAGAAACCTGAGTCTTTTGCTTTGCGACTCCCGCTAGGCCCTAATCAGTGTGCTTATTGTAAAGAAGAAGGACACTTCAAGGATAGTTGCCCGATCTTGCTACAGCGTGCGAATGGTATGTCTGGTCTGATCGGTCGTGGTGGTTTCCAACAAGTACCTAGGGGTAGGGGACGTGGTACGTTTCCCCAGAATGAACGTTCCTTTTCCCCTCAGAATTCTATGAATTATTTTGACCAACAGAATGTTCCGACCATCCAGTCCGCTCAGTACTACACTGATGATTATTATGTTGGAAGTGAGAGTGCTGGTTTTAATGATAGTTAGGACAGCCATGGACAAAGGGAGGGAGTAGTGTCAGTTCCAGTAGACCAGAGTGGACCTTATGTTGAAGTGATTACATCAGGTGTGGCAGAACCTTTTCTTTTGGATACTGGTGCAGCAAAGAGTTCTATCATGCACTCTAAACTCCCCGGCGCACATTTGTCTGGCTTGACCAATGTTTCAGTAGGATTTTCTGGCGCCCCAGTTCGTAATCCGGTTTTTTGTCCTGTGCCCCTTTCTATTGGTCCCTGTGAATTGGAGGCTCCCCTTATTCTAACGACGGGCTGTGGCGAGAATCTGTTGGGTTTGGACTTGTTGAAAAGATTGCATGCGACATTACATTGTTCTCCTTCGGGAGTACATCTTACGGTGGGTAAGAAAGTGATTTCCCCGATGTATCTGTCTAAGGATCGCCTTCCACTGGAACTGCGTTCTCTCCCTGATACACTTTGGGCTACAGGTCCCAATGATGTTGGTCTCTTGCAGATTCCACCCTACGTTGTTACCCTTAAGTTGAATGCTAAATTACCTCGCATTCCCCAGTACAAAATTTCCAGTGATGGCGAAAGAGCTCTTTTAGCGATTATCTATGATTTGGTTGAGAAAGGTGTGGTTGAAGAAACGAGAGGTAATGTGTGTAAAAGTCCTGTTCTGCCTGTCCTTAAGCGTACTGACTCTTCTCAGCCACCTGTGTATCGGTTTGTGATCGACCTTCGAGAGGTCAATAAGATCGTTTTGCCACAGTTTCCTGTTGTCCCGGACATTACTGCTTTATTGACTATGATCCCTGCCTCAGCTACTTGGTTTTCTGTTATTGATCTGAAGAACGCTTTCTTCAGTATTCGGATTGCTGAGGAAAGTAGGGATATTTTTGGCTTCTCTTTAGGAGGCCGCAGTTTCCGGTTTAAGCGCGCTCCTCAAGGTTATTGTGAGAGTCCCTCCATTTACAGTCAGGCTTTGAAAACTCAGCTTGATACTCTTGCATTGCCTTCTGGTGTTACTCTTATCCAGTATGTTGATGATCTGTTGGTTGCTGCTGATGATGAAGAGATTTGTAAAGAAGTTACTCTTTCTTTGTTGCGACACCTGTCTGACCTTCATCATAAAGTGTCACCTTCGAAGTTGCAGTATTGCCGCCAAGAAGTGACCTACTTAGGTCATCTCTTGTCGAAGGAGGGAAGGCGATTGACCCCAGAGCGTATTCAAGCGATTGCCCAAATGACTGTGTCATGCACACAGAGAGAGGTGCGTGCCTTCTTAGGTATCACCGGATGTATGTCGTTACAACGCACACTTTTACAACGCATGCACTTACAATGCATTTTTTACAACGCAACATCCACTACAACGCATTCCATTACATAGCATGACACTACAACGCATGTTTAAAAACTACCTTTACAACGCATTCCATAACATCGCATACTACCTTTACAACGCATACCATTACAACGCATAAGATTAAATTGCATTTAAGGTAAGTATTGGATAGTATAGGGGTAAAAATTATTATTCTAACTCCAGGGGGTGCAACAGTAGGGTAAGTGTTGGATTGCGTTGTAATGGTATGCGTTGTAAAGGTAGTATGCGATGTAATGGAATGCGTTGTAAAGGTAGTTTTTAAACATGCGTTGTAGTGTCATGCTATGTAATGGAATGCGTTGTAGTGGATGTTGCGTTGTAAAAATTTCGTTGTAAGTGTAGTGCATTGTAATAGTTGCGTTGTAAAGGTTGTTCACCGTATCACCTCGTATTGTAGACAGTGGATTCCGAATTTTTCTTTGCTAGCAAAACCTTTGTTGGCACTTACTCTTAGGGACACACCACACCCTCTTCCTTGGTCTGGCGAATGTCAGAAGAGTTTTTCCGAATTGCGTGATGCATTGTGTTCTGCTCCAGTGTTGGGTACCCCCGACTACAGTAAACCTTTTACACTTTATGTACACGAGAGAGAAGGTTGTGCGTTGTCAGTGTTGATGCAAAAATTTGGAGACAAGCAGCGCCCATGTGCGTATTTTTCAGCTACTTTAGATCCGGTAGCTAGGGCGTTGCCTAGTTGTCTAAGAGCTACAGCGGCAGCGGCTGTTTCTATCCGACAGTCTGCTGGTTTGGTATTGGATAATACATTGATTGTGATGGTCCCACATGCAGTGGATACCCTATTGAATAGAACGAAGACTCAACATCTTACCAGTGCGCGTTTGTCAGGTTATGAGTTGACGCTTTTGGCTAGCCATGTGCACATCAAGCGGTGCAACACATTGAATCCAGCTACATTGTTGCCGATTTTTGTAGAGACAGATGCTCAGGAACAGCATGACTGTTTTCTACGGACAGAGGAGGAAACGAAGGGTAGAGTTGATCTGAAAGATACTCCTCTTTCGAATCCTGATGGTACCCTATGGGTAGATGGTTCGTGCTTTAAGCTTCCGAATGGAGAGACGACTGCAGCATATGCTGTCACAACTTTGCACACGATTGTTGAAACAGCACGTATTGCACAGAATTCAGCGCAAGCAGCGGAGTTGATAGCATTGACTAGAGCGTGTGTGTTGTCAAAAGGAAAGAGAGTGAATTTTTATACTGATAGCCAATACGCATTTGGCGTGGCTCACAGTTTCGGTCGCTTGTGGAAAGAGAGAGGATTTCTTACCTCCCATGGTACGAAAATTCAGCATGGACAATTAGTGAGTGAACTTCTTGAATCACTTACTTTGCCGACCCAAATTGCGATAGTGAAGTGTAGACCGCATAAGAAGGTTACAGATGATGTGGGTCAAGGGAATGCGTTTGCAGATGAAGTAGTGAGAGAAACGGCGAAAGATGTGACGAGTCGGATGTATGTTGCAGGTCCTGCCAGATGGGTTGTGGAAGGAGGAATGTGTGAAGATACAACAGAAAGTGTGAAGATGATTCAGGCAGAAGCTACTGAGAAATAATTGAGAATGTGGAGAGAGTACTGGAATGTTGGATTCAACAGGCTGCTGGGTTGAGTTGTCAGAGCACCAGCGATGGTTGTTGCCGGATGCATATGTGCTTCCGGTGGTTACTATGGCTCATGGGTTGGCTCACATTAGTTCAAAAGGGATATGTAAGTTGTTGGCTCCGGTATGGCAGAATGGTGGAATTCCTAAGTGTGCTGAGAATTTGGTTAAACACTGCATGATTTGCTTGATGCATAATCCTGGAAAGGGAACCCCAACTCCAGCGGGTCATTTTGCTCCTCCAACGTATCCGTTCGAGGTGCTGCAGATAGACTATATTCATATGGAAAGATGCAATAACTTGAAGTATGTCCTTGTGGTTGTTTGTGCCTTTTCCAGTTGGATAGAGGCCTACCCCCTAAAGGATAATACTGCCTTGTCTACAGCCAAGGTTTTGCTCAAAGAATTCTTTCCTAGCTATGGCTTGCCGGGGATGGTATGGAGTGATAACGGAAGTGAATTTGTGGGTCAGATTATGAAGAAAGTATGTGCGGGTCTGGGTATTAAACAGAAATTTCACGCTGCGAATCACCCCCAGTCAGCAGGCCTGGTCGAGTGCTATAATGGCCCTCTGAAGCTGAAGTTGGCCAAGGTGCAAGCGAGTTCTGGTCTTACATGGCCCGATGCCTTACCATTGGCACTTTTGTCCACGAGAATGACAGTACATTCTCGCGTGGGACTTAGCCCATACGAGATTGTTTTTGGACGCCCGGCGAATGTCTGGGGTGTGCCGAGGCCTAAGCAGTACAGTGATATTGAGTACCCTATGTTGGTTGACTAATTACATGATTTGACTGCTAAATTGCGTGTACTTCACCAACAGGTCCATGACACTTTGCCTTCAGTTTCTGTAGACGCAGGCCACACGATTCAACCTGGCGACTGGGTTCTAACCAAGAATTTCCAGAGGTCAAAGAACTTGGAACCACGATGGACCGGTCCATACCAAGTCCTGTTATCAACTCGGACTGCTATTAAGGTGTTCGGCAAGAAAAACTGGGTACATGGTACCCATTGTAAGAAGATACCTTTGCCCTTACCGTACGATAAGTGGGTCCGGGAAGGTGTTGCCGATTCCGAGAGTGAAAGGGTTCCGAGATTTGTACCTTTTAGCGATGCACATCTGGAATGGACTCAGTCAGAACGTGCGGATGATAAAGTCTTGCAAGAAGCTGTGCCGCCGTGTTTGAGACTTGATACTACGTACCCAGAGACACTCTTTCAGGATCAAACTGTGCCTGGTAAAGAACGCTACAACTTAAGGTCTAAAAAGGACAAATAAAATTTGAATTTTTTTGTGAATTACACTCTTTCAGACAAGAGACTTTTTTTTTCTTTTTCTTTTTCGAACCACCATCTGGGTTCAGCTGCAGGGTCGCGGTATAAGAACTTAAGTGGTGGCCCGCGTATTGACGAAAGGTCTGCGGTTCTAGGGACGTCTAGGATGTCTGTACGCACACTTGAGTGAAGAAGGAAAATTGCCGCGAGCAGCACGTTAGAGGATGGAGTCTGTTGTAACTGAAAGAGATGTTGAGAGAATAGATCTTAAGACAAGATTTTGTACATTGATACATAGCAAATGTTTTATAATATTGTGCTTTTTGATGTTTTTAAGTATCACATTAGCTTGTGTGGGTTGGACTGTCTATGCTACACAACAGACATCTGCACCCACCTCCCAACCTATGCTTTCTTTCACTACTGTTTCTTTGCACCAGTTTTATACGTTGCCTGAACATGAACAGACAAGGAGATCAGAATTTATCAACAACTCGTTTATACAGTTGTTGCATCAGCATCAGTTAGTAGTAAATACCACTAATTGTTGGGTTTGTGGTCTTATGCCTCATACGACAGATAAAGGTAAGCCATATTTGGTTTTGCCTTTTTCTTTTAATGGGTCTGTGTGGGCTTTTCAGACCATGTTTATCTATGCAAATGAGGTACGCCCCTTACGTTCCCTTAAAGATAACTCGAGCAATAGTGCCTTAATAAGGGGAATAGTAGCTATGATCCGAGATATTGATGCATATAATGCTATCCCTAAGGATGAGGTGCAGGCTTACGTTGGTTGGAACGTGACTGGATATAGTACCAGTTTGACAGAGAAGGAGAGACGAAAAAGGTCTCCCCCTATTTGGATTGTACCCCACCGAGGCCACTTTTGTTTTCAAGGTAATGGTCGGAATCCAAAAGCTCAGCTAGGTAAGAGTGTGTGTGCTCAAACCTATGTCTATTCATCTCGGACTTCTCCACCGTTTGTGCCAGCTAAAGGCACATATTTTGTTTGTCATGACAGAGCCTACACATGGTTGCCACCTGATTTTTCAGGAACGTGTTATGTGGCGTTTCTACTTCCCCCTACATACACTACTGCTTCAGACTATCATAGAACGAGATATGGTAGAGGTGTCTTCAATAAGGAAGATACCGCAGCACACGAAGTAGGAGATTTCTTCAAGGGCTTCTTGCCCTTTTGGGGTCCTATGATCAATAGTAGGCATATTCGACAGCTTGTCCGCGTTGTTGAAGCTACTATTAATGAAACAGCAGGTGCTCTTAGTAATGTTACAGCTGAGCTTCAAGCGGACCGCCTTATGACTTTGCAGAACCGTATGGTATTAGACATCATACTTGCAGATCGAGGAGGAGTATGTAAATTGATTGGATCCAGTTGCTGTGTTTACATACCAGATAATGCCCCTACAGTGTACCAAGCCATCTCTAGGTTGTATAAAATCTCTGAGTCTATCCATGTAGATGAAGGAGACTGGTCATTGATGGGATGGTTTTGGGGACTGCTGTCCAAATGGGGATGGAAGATTTTGACATTCCCTGGTATGATTTTAACCATCCTTTTCTCTTGTTGTCTTTGCATCCAGTGTGGTCCCGCCATGTGTAGTCTTTTTGCTACTATGTGTGTTCGGAGACCTGTCCCGAGAGAAGTAGAGAATAATAAGATGATGCTACAGCAACACCTTGAGGACCTAATGAATATCGACATAGACCTAGATTCAGATTAACATGAGTCTTAGGTTATTGCCTACGGTCTGATGTTCTGTAATTCTCGAGTCTGACTCCATTTTGTTCTGTGCCACCATTTTGTGTTGCCCTTACGTAGGCCTGTGAAGGTGGCCTGGCGAATAAAGTGGTCTGGCCTTCTTAGTTCATGTATATATTAACTAGGTTTCTTTTTGACTCTGAAATGAACTGTAAGAAACTGACCTCTGCACCTGAAACTGACCCCGCAAAGCCAATTTCCCTGATCGATCTTTGTCTGAGATTGCCAATCAATGTTCAGGACATCGTTAACTTTTAGTTTCCTTGCACATGCCTTATCTTGTTCAGCATCTGTTACCGTTTCTTTTTTTATGTTTCTTCATTACATGGGTTATGCTTTCAATTATAGGTTTGTCCGGCTTGTGGAGATTGAATTTGGGACATTCCTAATAATTAACTTTTGGGTTGGGATACTGTAAATTGAGTTTTTGTTATGTGACACTTTGTTTGAAAATGTACCTTATTGGCTAGAATTTTCTGCAGTGGGTGGACATTTATAATGTGAATATTGGGTATAAAAGGAGACGTCTCGCCTTAGTAAAATGAGCAGTCTCCTGAGAATTTACACCGTGATGTATTTCTAGGATCGCTGTTACTAGCTGCAGCTAATAAACTTGGTCTCTGATGCCATCCAGAAGTATTCCGTGTCTCTGTATACCAAGACAGGTGAACTCGAAGATCTTAGGCGTGCCCCTGACGCCGCTGGGTTAAACCCCGGTTCTTCAGCGCTGGGATTGAGAAAGGGGCAAAATGATATGAGGTATAGAAAAACAGGTCAGGTACAAGATGTAGAAAGGCTGAGAGAAAGTTTATATGTTTGAGGGTAGAAAGAGAGATGAGGGAAAGAGAGATAAGTGATGAAGTAGGGAGAAGTAAGGTAGGGAAAGACAGATGAGGTTGATACAGGGGAGAGAGGTGGTGGCTTAGAGAGAGTTGTGTGGTAGAGAGAGGGTAGAAACAGAAAGGAGAAGTAGATAAATGTATACATGAGGTAGAAAGAGGTGAGGTGGAGAGGGTGAGCTGAAATAGAGAGGAAGGTGCAGAGAGATTTGAAAGAGAGAAGGCAATGATAGAAAAAAGGGGGTAGAGCTAGAAAAAAATAGGTAGTGAGATAGATGAAGTAGAGGGAATAGAGATACAAAGAGAGAGGGAGGGTGGGGTTACAAACAAATTGTTAAATTGAGAGGTTAAGTAGGGAGAGAGAGTAAGGTGGAGTAGAAAGAGATTAGGCATTGCGAGACGTGAGGTAAAGAGAGAAATGAGGTGAAGAGAGTTGCAGGGTAGAGAATAGTTAGGTAGAAAATGGAGTGGTGGAGAGACCTGGTAGTCATTTAGACAGAGAAGGGGTATAGAGCGATGGAGAGAGATAGAGTAATGAGATAAAGAGAAAGAAAGGTTTAGAGGCAGGTGAAATAGGTGTAAGAGTGATAGGGTTGGAGAGATGGTTATCTGCAAAGTTCTCACTTCTGTGCAGGGCTCGTTCTTTTATTGTTTTTTTTTATTTCATAAGATTTGCACTTTGGCACTTAGGGAAGTGGGAAAAGCTGTTTTAAATAAGCCACAAAGAGAGGTGTGAGGACGAGAGAGTTGAGTTAATAAGAGCGAGTAGAGATGTAGATAGGTGTAGAGAGTCATCCATAGGCGAGGTTATGTGAGAGAGGTACAAAGAGGTAGAGTGGAATTGAGTGGTAGACAGGGTAGATGTACTGTAGATAAGACAGAATGGGGGTGCATACATAGAAATGCAGTACAGCGAGAGAAAGAGGTTAGGAGAAAGGTTCTATGTGAACGAGGTGAGGTGAAGGAGGAAGATACTGAAAAATTATTTTTATTTAACTGCCACCAACTCTCTGAGGTGGAGTGGGTTAGGGTTGGGCAGACTGGCCATGCTAAGCAGTCACATTTCCAAAAATTATCTGTTTTATGCCCACTATTATCAGTTATGCAGTGGTCCCTTTGAGATGGGGGGCACTAGACAACTGCTCACATTGTCCATGTCTTAAAACATCTGTTTCACAGAGGGCCCATGTGTGGTCAAAAGACCTGACCTTCCTACTGGGCTCTCCCTCTATGGACACCCACAATGACCAAAAGTTGCTTTGTTTACTGAGACAGCCAAATGTGCGGCTATTAGCTTAAAACTTCTGAGCAAACATTCTACTTGCTTCACTACAAGAGTTTTGGTGAGACTGGCGAAACTCAACCCAACCAAATGTGCTCCAACGACTGATAAATTCACAACTAGAAGATATCACGCAACAAACAGACACAGACATGTATACCAAGAAACACAGACATAAACTGTAAAATTCTAGTCTCATCTGCATGGAGACTAGGGGTAGGCAAATTTTGAATTGTGCTGCATTTATAGTAAACTGTATTTTATTGTAACATTTGTAAAGTGCTCGCTACCTCTATGGTGGGCATTGAAGCTCTTCCCTAAATGGGTAGCACACTGTACTGTGTATGGTTGGAAGGGTGTTGTCTTTGTTTTGATCCTTTGTGGGAAGCGTTTCCGTATCATGCATGATGACCACTGGGGTGCCGTCATCGTGTTATGACATGCAGTTTCAGAAATTCACAAAAAAGTGCAAAGTTCCTTGAATTTGTCTAAGAGCAGAGTAGCTAAACTCCCATCCCTACAGCGTATACGAAGGTGGGACCTCAAATTTCAGTAATTTGTAATTTGGGTTTCACCATTAGTGCCTGTGTTTAAACAGGCCAACACGATGGCTACAATATAGGTTTGTCATCTCCTTCCCTTGCTGCCAGAGCTTCTGACATGGGACATATAGCTGCAGAAAAGAACATTGCTGAGAAAAGGCATAAGATAAGGCTGCTTCTGGCTCTGCACATTATCTGCAAAGTTCCCGCTTCTGTGCAGGGCTCGTTCTTTTATCGTTTCTTTTTTATTTCATAAGATTTACACTTTGGCACTTAGGGAAGTGGGCAATGCTGTTTTAAAAAAAGTGACAAGTGGCAGGATCACACTTAGAATCTATGCAAAACCCCAAAAATCAAAAACATCTGAGTCACATGCAACTAACTTTATTACCTCCTCATCAGTCTTCCTCTACACAGTCCTCACACAGTGAGTGTATGCTTCTCTCACCACCGGGTGTTTCACAAAACCCAACAACTTTCCTCACCCAGTACTATAGCTTCCTTGTGACGTGGTCTGGGAGGTGAATTCCACTCTGTTTGTGGATTTTGCAGAGTTTTGCGCACTCCACGGAGCATGCAGAGTTGCAAAAACCTCCATTCCAATATAACGGAGAAGATTTTTCCTCGCTCGCCAACGTCAAGTTGGCAAGCACGAGTGAGGAAAATCCACCTCCCGGCAAAATTTCTCAACACGGGCGGTTGGATTTCTCAACGTGGGCAGTCGTGGATGGTTGCGACCACTCACGTTGAGAAAGATGCAGCTCGAGTGGAAAATCAACTTGAGCGCCAGAAAAGAAGCAGTGCTCTATTGTCCTGCGCATGGTGCTGTTTTCGCAGATTTTACAGTGTGCGACAAACACCCGGTGCTGCAAATCAATGCAAAAGGCATGACCAAACATATTCTGCTGCTCGCGGAACTCCGCGATGAACTCCTCCCGGGCCTACTTGTGACACACCTCCTAGCAATCTGCAGAAAAGGAAGGTAAACCATCAACACTTCCTGACTTTTCTCTCTGCCGAGGAGCATTTCATAAGTTGTCAAAAAAGGTATATTTTATGCAGGGCTTTAAGTGGGATGAAAAAATGGGGGGGGTGGGTTATCTCAAAAAGGCGTGGACAGTGTAATTAAGGGCGTGGCTTTGAAACATAAGCTAAACATCTGGCTTTGAATAGTGTGCCCCTCGACTGGCCTTTTGCTGCTTCTTTCTGTTATTGCATCCAGATATACAATACAAAAACTGACACTACACCTAAAACAATTGTAACTGCAACAAATGATGAACGGAAGGCTGAATGATTCAAACATTCTCTCCCAGTCAAGAGATCTGGGTTACATCCATCGTCAAGACTGATTTGCATATGGCTGGGTTCAAACTGGAATGGCATGGTGTGCAAAAAACGATAGATTTAGGCCCAGATCTCTATACTGGGGTGAATGTATGACATTGTTCTGCATTCTGTCCATCAATTGTTCTTTTTGCATACACCTAAAATAAGCCAGGTCTTTTGGCTTTGTCAATGGTTGTTAATGTCATAAGATAACAAAGAAACAACAATGACTTTGTTGTATATAATATTGAAAATGCGTCAATTCTGAAAGGATGAGACTGTGAAATAACTAACTATAAAATGTCTCTTTGAAGTTACATCAAGACCTCTCAGCCTGGATCACCAACTGCGCAGATACTCTCGCCCCCATGAGAACAACCAGCACCAGAAGATTCCCCAAATATTCCAGCTAGTTCACACCTGAACTCTGAGCCTTCAAACATAAGTGAAAATGCCTGGAGAGACGCTGGCATCCCTTCATACCTCACCTCCTACAAAACGGCCATTAGCAAATAACACCGCCACCTCAAGGTAGCCAAAAAGGACACTGTACTGCTCGATTTTCCCGGCCCTATTGTGTTGATGGGTGATTAGGGTGACTTCAGTCTCTCTAACATTCAAGCCTAAGGGTTAGAGTAGTGAATGAAGTCTATTTTCTAGGCACTTCGACATGATCCTGTGTTCTTCCCCATAGATCAGGGCTTGCACACATATCCTAGGGGATAGATTCGTTAGTCTTAGGGATAGCCTGCCCTGTAGTGAGGGTATTTCATGGAGCCGTGCTGAATTCAGGCCTGGTAGGCCTCAAACGGGGGAGACTCCATCTTTCTTTCTGTTCCAGCAGCTTGAGATGCTTCTAGGTTAAAGGGGATGTTTTAGTTATGAGGTGTTATTCGCTTGGAGAGAACCGGTTCAGACCAGCCCTTATCGAAGGATTGTATTTTTCTTCATGCCGAAGACGCTACATCAGGCCGGCCGGCTGGGAAAGTGTCCTTGGCACGGGGAGGTACAAGAATTTGGTGGGCGGCAGGTTACGGGCTGGAATTTTCCATGAGAAAATGCACCTCTATATTAGTGAAAGTCTGAGGCAGATACTGGCACTTGCTTTTTAGTCCGTAGGCGGCACCTGGCCGTTAAGCAGTAAAGCTACTACTTATTCCAGGGAAGACAGATGACAAACTCGAAGGTGGAGAAAGAAAACCGAGAGATAGATATTCTTCTAACAGAATAGCCAAAGAAAAGAGAGTAGCCGATGAGGAAGAGGTCCCAGTGACTCGGAAAAGGAGAAGGGAGTAGATCCGTGACTGCGGAGGTGTGACTTCCAGGAGAAGCCGAGGCACAGCCGAGAAGGGAACCTAGATGACCATTGAGTGCAGGCTACATACGACCAAGGTGATGTCAACCCCTTTATTATTAGAGTGTACAACTTAATCTATCGCTTTTCTTTGCAGGTCATATGTAATATGTATTATGTTCTGTGAGTGTGTATGTAGTGACTAAATAAAGTATCCAGTTTGTAGTGAATCAACATGTACTGCGTGTTCTTGTATAAGAGGGTAGCCTATTCTTCTAGTCAGTTGTGACTTGATATGAACAGATGTTAATCCTGATCAGGTAAGTGGTAACTGAATAAGGGAGAAAGGAGCCCCTCGAACTGGGGAACAGGTTGTGCTCAACTAGCAGTCTTTGTGTGATCTGATACATAGTAACACTGGTTCCCTTGTTGTATGTCATGGTAATTATAGGATGAACTTGTGAAGGCTGCCGTCTGGGCAGGAAGTCCTGGGTCCGTTTGGGACCGCGAGGCTGAGGCTGCCGTCTGGGTAGGAAGTCCTGGGTCCGTTTGGGACCGCGAGGCTAAGGCTGCCGTCTGGGCAGGAAGTCCTGGGTCCGTTTGGGACCGCGAGGCTGAGGCTGCCGTCTGGGCAGGAAGTCCTGGGTCCATTTGGGACCGCGAGGCTGAGGCTGCCGTCTGGGTAGGAAGTCCTGGGTCCGTTTGGGACCGCGAGGCTAAGGCTGCCGTCTGGGCAGGAAGTCCTGGGTCCGTTTGGGACCGCGAGGCTGAAGCTGCCGTCTGGGCAGGAAGTCCTGGGTCCGTTTGGGACCGCGAGGCTGAGGCTGCCGTCTGGGTAGGAAGTCCTGGGTCCGTTTGGGACCGCGAGGCTAAGGCTGCCGTCTGGGCAGGAAGTCCTGGGTCCATTTGGGACCGCGAGGCCGCCACTTGTATTATAAGAGGTCTTGATATATATATATATATATATATATATATATGTATATATCTATATATATATATATATATATATATATATAGTAGGAATTCCCTGTCCTTAGGTGGTATATATATATATGTGGTTTCTTAGGTGAGGATAGGCCCTAGGGAGGGGGTAACCTTCTGGCTGGGCTAGAGAGGCTCTGTTGAGCGGGTTCTATCTGATCCGAAAACCCAAGCAGAACATTTGGCGTCACGAACCGTTTACGAAACCTGTGTGCGTTGTGATTGTCTTGTGTTTGCTTTCGGCGCGTGCGTGGTTTTGTTTGCATTTTATTTTTGTATACTTCTGTGTATAGTTTTTATTTTTCTTCTTTCTTCTTTTTCTTCTTTTTTCTTTTCCGCGATGTTTTCTAGACGATCTAAATCTACTTTTAAGTTGCCCGGTGATATTCCCGGATGGGATTCAACGCCTTATGAAGCCTTGGCCCGTGAGTGGGCTGATTCTGCTGGTTTGAGTGAGAATTGGAATTCTTCTTTGGAGCTGGCGGAGCCGGCTAATGTGATTACTTGTTTGCAGAAGGCACCCATATCGAAGGGTGAAGAGATTCCTATTTTGGGGCGCAGAGGTTGGATTGTTCTGTCTGCGTATCGGATTCTCCATGAGAGATTGTTGAAATTACAGATCTCTCTTAAAGATGTGGAAGCGCACTTTGTTGAGATTCAGAATTCCCATACTTTGTTGCGATGTCAAAATAAGTTGCTTGCTGATAAGCTGGAGACTTACCAAACTATTGCCGAAAGGGCGGCTGTGCGAATTGCTCGTTATAAATACAAGAACAGGCGCGGTCGAGTTTCGACGCGAAAGGTGCGTCTGGTCGTGGCGAAAGCCGGACTGGATTGGAATCCTGATGAATGGGATGGTAATATCTGGAATTCGAGTGATTCTTGTTCCTCGGGTGAGGAGTCTGCCAAGCGCGAGTCTTCTCGTTCCCGTCATGATTGTAAGCCTGCTTCTCGCACCTCTGCTGGTGCACCCCGTGATTGCGCTCATTCTTCGGGTGGGATCGATACCTCTTACACTGATTATCCCTCTACGAGTGCTGATCGGGCTCCTTGTGATGCTCGTCCCGCGGTCTCTGCGCATCCAGTTTTTCGTCGGAAGTTGCAGCAGTCTCCCGCTGCTCCGCAGGGTATTTCTTTGGACTCTTTAGAGGACTTTACGCAACAGGAAATTAGTGATATTTTGCAGCGATTTCGGCAGCGAGCTGGTGAGACCTTGCTCACATGGATGGTGCGCCTTTATGAACTGGGCGCTGCTGGTATTATGTTAGATATTGGCGATTGTTTGAAGTTTTGTTCCTTGAGTTCGGATTCTACTGTACAGGATCATTTTCGTAACTATAATGGTGGTGGTCAAATTTCTTTGCTTCAATTGGCGACTGAGGGTTGTAATCAAAAGTATCCTACTGAGTCTGATTGGCCTGTGAATGACAAACCGTGGTACACTTTGCGCGACGCTGCACAACGTCTCAAAGAGGAGGTGATGAAAACGGCAATTTTTCTGGGTACTGCTGACAGGTTGCTTGATGGTTTGTTGACATCTTCTGTGCGGAATCGCATTATTCGGTCTTCCCCTGTTGCCTATAAGCAGGTCATGATGACTTTATTGATTAATCAGACTGGTAATGTGTTATCTACGGTACTGGAGTCGGTACGCCAACTCGGTGAGTTAGGTGAGTGGTTTAAACCTGAACGTCAGTCCCGGTCTGACACCCGTACTCCGGGTGAAAATAAACTTACTAGGCGTGATATCTTTTCTGGTCTTCTAGCTGATGGTGTGCGTAGGGAGGACATTGACGGTGAGACTACCGCTCGTTTGTGGGAGTTGTTTCGCAAACGTGGTTTGGATCGGAAGGAGGGTGCCCGGCGTGTTCGGACCACTGAGTGTGATCGTGGTGGTTCTGACGGTAGCGGTGATGACGACCGCCGTGGGCGCTTTGTTCGTCGTGATGATCGACGTTATGTACGTGATGTGTCCCCCCGTCGAGAGGGAGACAGGGAGAGAGAGGGGGAAAGAGAAAGGGGGAGAGATGATTATGTTAACAGCAGACGTAGAGATGATAGGGATCAATCCCCTGAGTTGAGGAGGAGAGAGGATCGTCACAGTTTGGTCGATCGTAACCTGCAGTACAATGCTGAAGACTCAAATCCGTTCTGTACGGGGAATGGATATGAACAGGAGGTACCGATACCTAAGAAACGTGAGAGTCTTTATCCTGATTTGTCATGGTACACAGAATGCAGCAAGAATGACTAGGAAATAGGTCAAGCTCCGGTACACAGATGGGCTCACCGAGATAATAGACCCTATGTAGATATTGATATTTATTGGAGACATCGTAATATCCAAAGGGCCCGAGCATTGGTAGATACAGGAGCGGAGGCCACTCTTATTCATGGAAAATCAAAGAAGTTTACAGGTCAGCCTTTTACTATTACCGGATTAGGTGGAAAAGAAACCCCTGCAGTTCAAACTTTGCTTGAAATGAGAATAGGTAGAATCCCTAGAAAAGAATATTCTGTACTAGTGGTGCCACTCTTAGAATTCATAATTGGAATTGATATCTTGAAAGGAATTACGTTGCATCTAGACGATGGGTGTTACCAATTTGGAACCACGCATTATATATCGTCCAGACCTATACGGGTTGGTCGTTTAAGAATGCCTCCCATACAAGTTCCCCAGGCGACAAAAGTGGTTTGTCAAAAGCAGTATCGTATTCCAGGTGGCCATGAGGAGATTAGTACCACTATTCAGGAGTTGGTGGATGCAGGTGTTATAACCCCGGTTACTTCTGCTTGGAATAATCCTGTTTGGCCTGTACGTAAGAGTGATAATTATTGGCGCATGACTGTTGATTATCGAGAATTGAACAAACACACGCCTTCTTTGACTGTTGCAGTGCCGGATGTTATTACCCTAATTGAAAGAATCCAAAAGCATCCAGGTACATGGTATGCGTCCATTGATATTGCTAATGCTTTCTTTTCTATTCCAATTGCCCCTGAGTGTCAGGAACAGTTCAGTTTTACGTGGAACGGGCGTCAGATGACGTTTAGGAGTCTTCCTCAGGGCTATGTGCATAGTCCCACAATATGTCACCGGCTGGTGGCAGAGCATTTGGCTGAGGTACCGGTTCATTCCCAAATTCAGATATGTCATTATATTGACGATGTTTTGATCCAAGGCGATACACAGGAGGAAGTTCAGACCCAATTGGACAGGATCATTGAGTGCCTGCGTGGGAAAGGTTGGGAAATCAACCCAGATAAATTGCAAGGTCCGTCCCAGTCTGTAAAATTTTTGGGTATTAATTGGCATGAAGGGCACCGTGAAGTGATCCCTCAGGTTAAACAGAAGATTCTTGATTTTGCAGTTCCGAGGAATAGGAAAGAAGCCCAGAGCTTCATTGGCCTGTTTGGTTTTTGGCGCCAGCATATTCCTCATTTGAGTCAAATATTGGCCCCCTTGTACCGGGTCACGCGTAAAAAGAATGCATTTGAATGGGGTAAACCACAGCAAGATGCGTTTAGTCTGGCAAAAGAAGCAATTCAACATGCTCTGGATTTATGGCCTGTACATGATGGTGATGTGGATTTGAATGTGTCTGTACAGGGCCCTTATGCAAATTGGAGTTTGTGGCAGAAACAAGGCAGGAGTAGAGTACCGTTAGGTTTTTGGACCAAAAAGTTACCTGATGCTGGTGAGCGTTATACACCCTTTGAGAAACAGTTACTTGCATGTTATTGGGCTCTGGTGGATACCGAGCAATTGACTTTGGGACATGATATAGTTTTGCGCCCTGAAATTCCTATCATGCAGTGGGTTTTGAGTTCGCCGAAAACTCACCGAATTGGACATGCTCAAGAGGCGAGTGTGATTAAATGGAAATGGTATATACAAGATAGGGCACGTGTGGGCCCGAAAGGAGTTGCTTCTTTACATGAGCAGGTGGCGCAAGCGCCGTCGACTGAGACTGAGAGTGAATGTTCCGTACCTTTAGCACAGGAGTCTCCTGTCAAGTGGGGTAAGCCTTTTGATGATTTGTCCGCAGCGGACAGAAACCATGTTTGGTTCACGGATGGTTCAGCGAGGTTTATAGGAACGACACGGCACTGGAAGGCGGTGTCCTATAATCCGGTTACACAGAAATTGCTGAGCACAACTGGTGAAGGTAAAAGCAGCCAATTTGCTGAGTTGTATGCTGTTTATCAAGTTTTGAAACAAGAGTTACCTGGTACATGTCATATTTTCACTGATTCTTGGTCTACTGCCAATGGACTGGCTGTTTGGTTGCCGACTTGGCATTCCCATAATTGGAAGTTACATTCCAAGGAATTGTGGGGAAAAGAGTTATGGCAAGAGATTTGGGAGATGCTCCCACAGAGTACTGTTACTATCTTCCATGTGGATGCTCACACCCCGATAGATTCTCTTGACAAATTTTTTCATAACATTGCAGATGAGAAATCTAAAATTGCTGAGGCAGTGGTGGACAGGCAAGATTCTGACATTGCGGGATTGGCGAAATGGGCACACCAGAAGGCAGGACATTTTGGAGAGAAGGCCACTAGCAGGTGGGCTGCTGATCGAGGAATTTATATTCCCCTAGATTTAATTAAAAATGTTATCTTACACTGTCCCGTTTGTCAACATATCAGACAGCGTAAAGTGCCCCAAATTGTTAAAGGTCATTTACATCGCGGAAAACTGCCCGCTCAAATCTGGCAGATTGATTACATTGGTCCACTTCCTATGAGTAGGAATTGTCAATATGTTTGCACTATTGTTGATACATACAGTGGCCTGCTGGTAGCCCTTCCCTGTAAGCAAGCTACCCAATTGAATACCATTAAAACATTAGAATTGATTATGATGTATTATGGTGTGCCATTCCAAATTCAATCTGATAATGCATCCCATTTTCGTGGAAGATTGGTACAGGAATTCTGTGCGGAAAACAATATTGAATGGATATTCCATATACCCTACTATCCACAGGCCTCGGGCCTGGTGGAGAGATTGAATGGCCTGCTAAAGGACCAACTGCGTAAGTTAACAAATGACAAGTATAAGAATTGGCGAGACTTTTTGCCTCAAGCGTTATTGATTTTGAATAACCGTCCTTTCCTAAATGCTGAATCCCCACTTATGCGTTTGTTTCCTCCGAATGTTGATGCTAAGCCCAATGAAATAAGAGAGACTGTGATGTACTGGGAAATTACTCCTGGAGCTTTGGCTCCATGTAGAGCAACCCCAGGGTCGGCAGGTTTAGACTTGCATGCCATGGATGACACCGTTTTAAAAAGTAAGGATCGGGTCATCATTGCTACTGGTGTTGGTATTCATATACCACCTGGGAATTTCGGATTAATCGCCCCTAGATCGGGGCTGGCCGTAAAAGGCATTCAGGTGCTTGGAGGAATTATTGACAGTGATTATCAGGGAGAGATTAAGGTGCTCCTGCTGAATAGCAGTGAGGTTGACTTACTGATACACCGCACTGACCGAGTGGCTCAATTACTCATTATGCCTGTTTTCAGTGGTACATTAATGAAAGGCACTGCCCCAACTTTGCTAACTGTACGAGGCCAGAAAGGTTTTGGCTCTACGGATAACCCTGGGGCTAGGGTTTGGGTGCAGTCGCCTAAAAATCCCCCTGAACAAGCAGAGGTTATTGCCACTGGTCAGGACAATACCATTTTGGTTATGAGACCAGGGAAAGATAGCTGGGAGGCGGTCCCGGCTGACAAATGTTATTTACGAGAATGATTAATGCCTGTATTTGATTCTCTTTCAGATCATTCTTTGGACTGTTGCTGCAGGATGTGTCGGTACTGGACTCCTTTTGGGATGGTACGACGAGAAAGGAGGGATCCCGTCAACCCGGGATGAACTGAGAACCCGAGTGTTGCGTTCCTTCGCTGCGTGGGATTCATCATCGAACTTTTGGACATCATTGGCCAGGAGGGTGACTGATGCCCCTCACTTCTGTTTGACACCGATGAGATCTGTACACGATATTCTGGCGACCTGTCTGGTTGCTGTCCCTGCCTCGTTGGAAACCCTAATTCACATTTTTAATGTTTCAAAGGCTCGTCCCAATGTTCTCCTGGGTGATTTTGCTACCCATGTATATTGCCCTTTATGTACTGAACTGCCGAACGAGCCACCCCCCATCCCGTCCCAAATAGTTACCTATAATATCACACAAGGTGATTTATGCTTCTTTCTTACGTGTAATCCTAGTGCGATCTCTGAATGTCTACGCCTCAAACTAAAAGACGCCACTTCATTTACCGCTCATGAACGGACTTTGTGCTTTCAAAGGACACCGACCACATGTGTTTCAGTCCAGAACAATATGACTTGCAATAGTTTGGTAGTTACCCCCAGTCATTATCGCACGATGTTACTACCTGCCGGATGGCTTTTCTCATGTGGTAATACTTCCTGGCCATATGTCCCTGCAAACATTTCCGGAGGCCCTTGTGCTATTACGAGACTCAGTTTGTTAATGTTTTCATCACATCCGAATGCCAACTCTCATGTGATTCGAGATACTGTGATGTTACAGGAGGATTGTGACTCATCTTTGCATTTATATTCCAAGTCTGAATACCTTAGCCTAGCTATTTCAATTATTGGTGTTCCTGCTCTGGCAGTTTATAATGCCAAATCCATTGGGAAAATGGCCTGTTGGATGGTGAAATCCATTAATCATACTTCTACAGTCCTGTCCGACATGTTACTGGATGCCCAGGGTGAACGTAGGGTCATTTTGCAAAACAGAGCGGCCATTGATTATCTTTTGCTTAAACACGGACATGACTGCTCCGATTTCGAAGGTCTCTGTTGTTTTAACTTGTCCGATCATACACAATCCATTCGTGCACACATTGACAAGTTGCGTGATTTAACGGAAGAAGTTAGAAAACACGTTGACCAGGGCTGGTTTGACTGGCTCTTTAATTGGTTGCCTTACGTATACATGCTACGTCAAACATTAGGTGGTATTCTGATTGCTGTTGCTGTTTTGATTTCTATCTGTTGCTTTATTCAGTGTATTCCTTCACTGCTTCAATTCTGTACACTCGATACTAGACATAGATCAGTTAGTTTTGTTTCATATTATTCTTCCACCGATGTTAGTTCTGTTTAATGAATGTATAATAGACTGAAGTCAAGGGTGAAATGTACTGCTCGATTTTCCCGGCCCTATTGTGTTGATGGGTGATTAGGGTGACTTCAGTCTCTCTAACATTCAAGCCTAAGGGTTAGAGTAGTGAATGAAGTCTATTTTCTAGGCACTTCGACATGATCCTGTGTTCTTCCCCATAGATCAGGGCTTGCACACATATCCTAGGGGATAGATTCGTTAGTCTTAGGGATAGCCTGCCCTGTAGTGAGGGTATTTCATGGAGCCGTGCTGAATTCAGGCCTGGTAGGCCTCAAACGGGGGAGACTCCATCTTTCTTTCTGTTCCAGCAGCTTGAGATGCTTCTAGGTTAAAGGGGATGTTTTAGTTATGAGGTGTTATTCGCTTGGAGAGAACCGGTTCAGACCAGCCCTTATCGAAGGATTGTATTTTTCTTCATGCCGAAGACGCTACATCAGGCCGGCCGGCTGGGAAAGTGTCCTTGGCACGGGGAGGTACAAGAATTTGGTGGGCGGCAGGTTACGGGCTGGAATTTTCCATGAGAAAATGCACCTCTATATTAGTGAAAGTCTGAGGCAGATACTGGCACTTGCTTTTTAGTCCGTAGGCGGCACCTGGCCGTTAAGCAGTAAAGCTACTACTTATTCCAGGGAAGACAGATGACAAACTCGAAGGTGGAGAAAGAAAACCGAGAGATAGATATTCTTCTAACAGAATAGCCAAAGAAAAGAGAGTAGCCGATGAGGAAGAGGTCCCAGTGACTCGGAAAAGGAGAAGGGAGTAGATCCGTGACTGCGGAGGTGTGACTTCCAGGCGAAGCCGAGGCACAGCCGAGAAGGGAACCTAGATGACCATTGAGTGCAGGCTACATACGACCAAGGTGATGTCAACCCCTTTATTATTAGAGTGTACAACTTAATCTATCGCTTTTCTTTGCAGGTCATATGTAATATGTATTATGTTCTGTGAGTGTGTATGTAGTGACTAAATAAAGTATCCAGTTTGTAGTGAATCAACATGTACTGCGTGTTCTTGTATAAGAGGGTAGCCTATTCTTCTAGTCAGTTGTGACTTGATATGAACAGATGTTAATCCTGATCAGGTAAGTGGTAACTGAATAAGGGAGAAAGGAGCCCCTCGAACTGGGGAACAGGTTGTGCTCAACTAGCAGTCTTTGTGTGATCTGATACATAGTAACACTGGTTCCCTTGTTGTATGTCATGGTAATTATAGGATGAACTTGTGAAGGCTGCCGTCTGGGCAGGAAGTCCTGGGTCCGTTTGGGACCGCGAGGCTGAGGCTGCCGTCTGGGTAGGAAGTCCTGGGTCCGTTTGGGACCGCGAGGCTAAGGCTGCCGTCTGGGCAGGAAGTCCTGGGTCCGTTTGGGACCGCGAGGCTGAGGCTGCCGTCTGGGCAGGAAGTCCTGGGTCCATTTGGGACCGCGAGGCTGAGGCTGCCGTCTGGGTAGGAAGTCCTGGGTCCGTTTGGGACCGCGAGGCTAAGGCTGCCGTCTGGGCAGGAAGTCCTGGGTCCGTTTGGGACCGCGAGGCTGAGGCTGCCGTCTGGGCAGGAAGTCCTGGGTCCGTTTGGGACCGCGAGGCTGAGGCTGCCGTCTGGGTAGGAAGTCCTGGGTCCGTTTGGGACCGCGAGGCTAAGGCTGCCGTCTGGGCAGGAAGTCCTGGGTCCATTTGGGACCGCGAGGCCGCCACTTGTATTATAAGAGGTCTTGATATATATATATATATATATATATATATATATATGTATATATATATATATATATATATATATAGTAGGAATTCCCTGTCCTTAGGTGGTATATATATATATGTGGTTTCTTAGGTGAGGATAGGCCCTAGGGAGGGGGTAACGTTCTGGCTGGGCTAGAGAGGCTCTGTTGAGCGGGTTCTATCTGATCCGAAAACCCAAGCAGAACAGACACCCTGACCATAGAGACAAGCACCAATCAAACAAAAGAACTCTTCAACATCGTTAGAGAATTTTCATGCCCTTTTGCCACCAAGACCTCAATCCGCCCTTCTCAAGCCCTCTGTGACTCCCTGGCGGACTACTTCCACAACAAGATAGCAGACATCTACAGCACCCGACCTCAACCACCTCTGGACTCTCACCGACAACGCTCACGACCACCTCACAAATGGACCCTACTCACCACTCTATCACCACATCATTCATGACCTCCAATCACTCCAGAGCTCCGACTGACCCCTGCCCCACCACATTTTCAACCTGGGACAGAAGGAAATACGCAGCGCACACACCACCATCCTCAACTCTTCCATCACCACTGCCACATTCCCCAATGCCTGAAAACACACAGAGGTAAAACCCCTCCTGAAGAAGCCCTCCTTCAACCCCAGCAAACTCAAGAACTACTGCCCTATCTCGCTGCTCCCCTTACTGACACAGGATGCACACAAAGAATCCTCACAGGACACCCATAAAGAATCCACCTCCCTTCATCCATTCACCTCCAAACCCGAAAACATAATCTGCTGAGTCCCCCAGGGTTCATACCTCAGCCCCACCCTCTTCAATGCCTACATAACCCTACTGGCTGACATCGTCCGCACCCATTGAATCAACATCATCTAATACGAGGATGACATCACAACTCATCCTCTTCCCCTCAGATGACACTGCCACCACCAAATGTAACTTCCAGAATGCCATAACGAATGTCACCAAATGGATGAAATCCATCTGCCTGAAACTAAACACTGACAAATCAAACTTCTCATCTTCGGAAAGAGCTCCTCCCCATGGAACGACATATGGTGGCCCTTGGTACTTGGACCCACACCGACCCCCACCAACCGCGCCCACAACCTCGCCATTATCCTGGACAGTGACCTCTCCATGAAACCCCAGGTCAACGCAGTCACTTCCTCAGGCTTCCACACCCTCCGCATGCTTTTAAAGATTTTCAGGTTGATCTCCATCAGCACAAGGAAAACAGTAAACCAAGCCTTGATCACCAGCTGACTAGACTACTGAAATGCACGCTAATCAGTTCCACCACCTATCTTCTCAAATGACTACAGACCATCCAGAACACTGCAGCCAGACTCGTCCTTGACCTCCCCAAACGGACCAGCATCACACCCCACCTCAGAAACCTCCACTGGCTCCCCATTCTAAAGAGATGCCATTGCAAACTGCCCACCCTCACCTACAAGGCCCTCAACTACGCTGGACCCTCCTACAGTGCTGAGCATTGACAAAGAGCCGTCCCACTTAAAGCCCTGGTTTTATGTACAGTTGATGTTTTGCATGGTTTATGTAGATTGGGACTTCTGTAGTGGTTCTATTTTCTTTATTTCTGCTCTTACAAGGTCCTGCACTAGTGGGCCTGCAAGTACGTACGGGTCAATATCAGAACCTCCCAGTGGTGCTAACTCCTGAAATGCTACTATTCTGAACATGTTTATCTGAAATAAGAGATTGGAAATGGGCTTAATTACAGAATAACCACTATTTGAGGTTATGGAAGGCGGAAGGCACACAGAAAAACCTCCTCATGCCTATTCCCTTCACAGGCACCAAACTCTTCAAGTCCAAACTGGAGACAAGGGTGAAGACGTCGTTAGAAGATAGGAAACTCATAGTTCTTCAAAACTGCTGTCAAAGGGGAAATTCTTCTGTTCGAAAAGAGCTTGTGGAACAACCTTTCAGCGATAATAATTCAGCCCTTTTGAGGAAGGGTATGTGGTTGGGTGGGGGGTCCCTACTTCAGAAAAGTCCTGAGCTCAGACTGCTGGATCTTCAACTTTAAATCCGCCAGCCGCCAAGGCATAACTACACTTGGGATTTTCGACAGCTACCAGTGGGGGGACAGATTGAATTACTTTCAGGACAAGTGGGAGATTTCAACTTCTGACCAGTGGGTGCTAGACATTGTGCAACAGGGGTATTAAATGCCTTTTCCAGAAATCCCAAGAGATTTAATTTGATCTACAAGTTTTCTCAAAGATCCAGTGAAGTAGCGAGCCTTACTGGAAGGAGTCTAAAGTTTGCTTCTGAAGAAAGAAATAGTACTAGTTCAGCTCTTGTAAGAAAGAGAAGGATTTTAGTTGATTTTCTTGTTCGTAAGAAAGGCACCCAGAGAGTTCAGACCAGTAACGGATTTGAAAGGTCTGAACAAGTTTATCACATATGTAAAGATGAAAATGATCTCCCTACAAAAGGCCTTGCCCTAACTAAAGACTGTAGACTTTCTAGATTCATTAGACCTGTTGGACGCTTTCTTGCACATCCCAATACATCAAGAGTTACAGAGGTGCCTCCGTTTGCAGTGGAAATCATTACCAGTTCTGGGTGTTACCCTTTGGGTGACCTCCTCTCCAAGAGTCTGTACCAAGGTTTTGGCTCTATTAGTGGGATTGATTCATGCAAGATGCATTTTGGTTTTCCGTATTTAGATGACGGGCTGATTTCTTCTTCTTGGTTTTTTTAAGGTTGTGCAACAAGTGAAGAAAGTCTCTAGGATCTTGGAAGACCATGATTTTTGACTAGACTGTGGAAATCGCAAATAATTGCTGTTAGCATGAGCTGAAGCCATCATGGTTGTGGCATCCATTTTGTTTAGCTATGTGATTCTTCCATCTTCACTGTTCCTTGCCTTTCTATTCTGCTTGAGTCATCAGCTTTAGTTAACTCCTTCTATTCTAAGCTCAAGCAATGTATGAGCTCAGAAAGGCCTATAGCTGCTAGAATGCACCTGTTTGAAAATGTAACTGTCCATCATGTCTTAATGATGTAAGCAGTTCTGTTTCCCCTCCCACTTTGCTGACTAAGTGATTTCCTATTTGCCCATGTTTGTCAGTTGTTATTCTTGTGTAGGTTTGTACCTTCTATTTGAGACTACATGCTTACTCCGCAACAAACACAGTATATAAGGCCCATGGTCTGTGTATTCAACCCACTACTCCCCGGAACACTTGAGGGTGTTGTATGGACGTGGTCTCACTCATGAGTGAATAAACTTGTTATTTTTGAATTCCAACTTCAGTGCCAATCTCTTCTTTGTTGGTTTAAGGACCCGTGGACAGATAAGGGTGAACCCCTGCACCGGTGGGCCCCTGAAAAGGCTCATTTCCACAAGACCATAGCAAGTCCCATTTAACACCGACACAAGATTAGGAGCACACTAGAGAGGAGATCTGGGGGGAAATGTTATGTTCCTACCTTCATCTTGAAACATAAAGTGGTTGCTTACATTGCAGCACTGCTGACAATGGAGTACCCAATAGAGAGGGAGTAGTTGAGGGTTCAGGGCCTGATAGGGTCATCAGTGATATTTCTGTCTTCATCCCGGGTACACATATGCACACTAGTCAACCATTTGTTGAGTCATTGGGAACCCAAATTACTGTAGTACGGGGCCAGAGTCCCGGTGGGGTTGGAGGTGAGGAAGTCATTGCAGTTGTGGCTAAATCAGGAGAACTTAGCCAGGGTGGTTTCCCTTGATATTCCTCCCCACCCCTAACGTTCTGATCACTGATGCATCTGGAATTGGTTTAGGAGCGATTCTAGATAGTGAGTCAGTCCAAAGAGTGTGGCCATTTACTCAGAAGGTGTGTTCTTCCACTTAGAGAGAACTGAAAACAGTCCTCTTGGCACTGTTACATTTCTATCAGTCTTTGCAGAGGCACAGTTTACATATCAGGATAGGCAACAGGTTGCATGTTTCAACCATCACGGGGGCTCCAAAGTGAAGTCGTTGTCTTTGGCCCAAGAGATTTGCTCATGGGCGGAGGCCACTTTCCATTCTATCCATGCAGGTCATCTTCGAGAGAAGGATAAAGGCCTGCTGACCAACTGAGTAGGGTTTTCCTTATTTAGTGAGCTAGCTCTAGCACATGCTACGCTCTGTCAGTTGGTCAAAATATTTTAGTCACTGGAAGTGGACGTGTGCGTGACCAAGGGGAATGTTTTCCTACCACAGGTCTATGGGGGGTTCTGTTGAGATGCACTTTCTATTGATTAGCCCAGGACACTCGTCTATGCCTTCCCACTGATTTCCATGGTTTAGAGGGCTTTAAAGAAGTACAGCAGGATAAGGTGGAGTTGCTGCTAATAGTTTTGTGCTGGAAACAACGGCCATGGCATTCTCTCCTCCTTCAGTTGGCAGCCCAAGATTCTTCAATGATTCCATTATTTCCCTACCGTCTCAGACATTCCCACCCTTTGGTGTGCCTCGTCGTCTCATCTACAACTGGGGGTACACGACTTGAAAGTGCAAACCTAAAAATCTCATTTTTCTGAGGTAGTGGAGCTCATACAAAAGTCTAGGTGTCCGTCAACAAGAAAGACCTAGTCAAGGCATTGGCGACATTTTGAAAGGTGGTGTCCGGAGAGGGTGGTAGACCCTGTTTCTGGTGACCCTGCTTTGGTTCTAGATTTTCTAAAAGATAGTTTGCAGACAGGATTACCTGTTTCCATTTTAATAGCTTAATGGGGGCTGTGAGACCTTCAGGAGCCCCCACTTAGAGAACCTAGTTCCCTTAACTTCAAGACTTTGGAACATTTTTTTTCAGAAAAAAACATCAATTCGTTATCCTATTTCCTCGTGAGACCTGCAGCTGGTGCTTTAGGCACATCAAAAGGCTACATTGGAGGAATTGGACTTGATGGACCCGAGCTTCAAGTCCTATAAGGTTATATTTTTGGTGGCAATCTCCTCAGGGAGGAGGATTGGGGATCTAGGGGATCTTCAGAGATCAGAACCAGTCTTGAAACTCTTTTCAGACAATGTAGTTCTGGGACATAGTCCTGCCTTTGGTCCAAAGCATGGGTACTCGCAAACATTTGGCCAGGAGCCACAAAGTATGGTCTGTGGTGTGACCGAGGGCCGCACTGATGCCAGCAGGATGGAGGTAGGGGGTCTGGATGGACCATGGACAGTGTAAGGGACAAGCACAAGTTAAGTGGTGCAGGACACCACCATAGCTACTCCATAACTTCATTTAACCTGCAAATAAATGCTTGGCAGTTTATTTAACATTATGTTCTGAATATTAGTGCTCAGCAAGTAAACAGCAGCTCGTGCTGCTGTTCACCGGAGGGCCCCGTGTAAAGGTCAAGTGGTGCTGCAAGCGGCCCCCAGGTCATACTTTGAGTATTACTGGTCCAAAGTATCATCAATGTTTCATTGATTTGTTTTTCCCAGTTTTTTTTAACCTTCTCCTTCTTTACTTGAGAAGAAACTGCTCCAGACCTTGGATTTACTTACAGACAACAAATTCCTTGACAGAAGTAGATTGTTTGTTATTTCTGGTTCTTCGGACAGAGGTTGATTTACTGGTAATCTTCATTACTCGGAGACCAGTCCTTCTTTGCCAGAGTGCAGATTTCCCTGCCCACCCTCCCTCTGGGGAGAGGGGATAGTTTTCTGCTTCAAGCTTGGATTTGACAGGCAGTGAGAAGGGCTTAGCTTCCTTTTCTTGGGCACACTGGGAGGTGTGCCAGAAAGACGCTATAGCAGTAGGTTGGGAGCGGTGGGAGAAGCATACGCTCACTCACTGTGTGAGGACCCTAGCGAGAAAGACCTGGCCTCGGAGTAATGAAGATTACTGGTAAGCAGCCAGGCCATTTACACAGATGTTGGAAATGTCTGCAAAACTCGACGTCTCTATGGTGCTTTGCCAGGCAGGAAGTCCCGTCCAGCAGGCATCACTCTACTATCTGTGAAAAGAAACATGAACACAGACATTAGACTCCTCTGGATAACCTCAAAACATCCGAGCACACTCTCGACTTAACATTACTGACACAGACAGGGTAGCTCACAGGGCAGGAAACCCGTACAATGCTTATGAAACCAGCAGATGTCACTATTCTAATCTCAAACAGTTAAAAGCGCCAAGAGGCTATGTAACTGACAGATAGTGAGCTACGAAGGAAGCGACTAAAAGAACCTACAACACATTAAGGGTGGACCAAAGTTTCACCAATCTGAACCATCAAAACTTCAAAATAGGTCTAGCGTATTTTTGCTCAGTATCAGCCTATGGCAGCTGGAACATGCATTACATTTAGCCGTACCTATGGGTTGTGTACGTGCCATAGGAGGAGATTTATGGCAGCAACCAAGGATTTACAATTACCACAAAATAAACCAAGCGACTCATTATGCATATGGCTTATGCATACCTTTAGCCACCATGAAGCGCGTGCATTAGTCACTGTGCACTCAGCCCTTATCAAGAAAATTAGACAAGAATTATCCACTGGGGACACTCTTTAAATAACAACATAAAGGGCCTTCCCATTCACTCAAGTCAAAAGGAAGGGGAGGGGTAGGCGAGCCCTCTGCTTCTCATGGACTACCCAGTGTAGGGGGTGTTTGGGCCGTTCCTCAATTCGCCCCGTAAACTGTTTCTCTTTGGGCCAAGAGTCACATGATTTCAAGTCAGGGTCGGACTGGCCTATTGGGTAACCAGGTAGTGCCAGGTGGGCTGGTCTGACAGGTTAGTGTGTGGGCCGTTTTTTTTAGCCATTTGTGGACTTGTTTTATGGTCTGCTGGGCCTGTTTTTAATTTTGATTCATGTGATATTACAACAACGTTGGCTGCAACAAGCTCAAATCCATGCAGTTTTCCATACCGTACAAAACAATTATACAGCTTATCTTCACAAGTTTAAAACTGCCTCAATTTGCAAACATGGGACACTATTTTAGGTATCTAATTCACTAATAGGGGCCACTTTTATTTTGAGGCCTGGGCCTATTTCCTGTCCCAGTCCCACCCAGTTTAAAGTATCTCAAACACATGGGATTGGGCATGAACAACCGGGTCTCTGCATCCCCTGAAATGTGTTGATTTTTAAGGATCTGTCCTGAGCGAGAGGCCCTGGTGTGAGTCTGCTCAGTATAGAGTCGGTTAGACTGTGCACATATGCTCTGAGCAGATGGGAGTGCACCAAGTGGGCATATCCATGACTGTGTCTTATAAACGAGCACATTTGTGCCTGCCCGTGTAGCATGTGAGTTTGTGTGTGTATGTGTGTGTGGGTGTTAGTGTATGTGGGTATGTGTGTGAGTGTGTGTCTGTCCAAGCTCGTGAGTGTGGCGGTATGCTTGTGTGTGTCTGTATATGTGTATGCGTGTGTCTGCCGTGTGTGTATGGATGTGTGTCTGTACTTGTGGGGGGTATGCATGTGTGTGCATGACTGTATCTGTCCATGTGTGTGGGGGGTATGCGTGTCTATGCATGACTGTATCTGTCCGTGTGTGTCTAGGCCTTTGTTAATGACCCAGCCCGGGCTATGAAATATGATGGGTTGGCTCATCCTTCATGTTCAAGCAGTTGCTCTCCACATGAGGACTACCTCACAGAAATTTTAAATACAAATGTCATAATTCGAGATTCACTAAAAAAGTCCTAAACTGACAAACCAGGCAGGGATGGACAGTATGAAAGGCATCTGAGATTACTTCCTCATCCTATGAAATGTCAATCTGGGCCAACACACTTCTTCCACAGTTACCGAAAACTATACCAGATGGCAGGAGCAAGATATTGTCCACAATGGCCAATTAACTCAATTGAACAGGTTCCTTAAATTTCAAAATCTCTGTATGCAATTCAATTTTACCAGTGCTCAGATGTTTAAATATTTACAATTCAATTAATATTTTCAACCATACCTTCAAAGAACTATCCTGATTGAACCTCATCTGATACCTGCAATGCTTCTGGTGCATTTTGGCAAACTTGCCAATTGTGCATGCAGATTTTTTTGACTTTGCCATGATTACATCTATAGATGGCTGCTTCTGAGAATTTTGTGACCCTCTTTAGCGTGCCTTAGGTGTAGCTGTGGATGCTACCATGTTTTATGTGAAGGCAGATTGTCTGGATAACTTTACATTCTGCGAGGAGGTATTCTACAAGACTAATCATCTCCAGTCTTTCTAGATCACTCGTATTTATTATTTTTGTGCTGCATCCTGGCACTGTTGTTCTAAATTAGTTAAAAGCATTCCTTGTTAACTCTTCGGATATAGGATACTCACTCCTGGCCCTTGGATGGCTGGATAATGCTCCTCTGTCATCAGCTCTTTGGTATAAGGAACTAAACTATGATTATTATTATTATAATGAGCATAATATCTTTAGGGTCAGAACCACTTACTCTAATGTAGGCTAAAGTGGCCGCTGATGGCATCTTTCCTGCTTTTGTATTCAGTTGCTTTATCCATACCTTGTTGTTTTGCTCTCCATATTCTCTGTATAATTCATGTGTAAGTTTTTAATACTTGATTGTCTGTATTCATTTGTGGTATCTCACCTGCTCTTAACCTCTAAGATTGAAAAGAATGGTAGTAATTCAGAGCAGCTGGGCGAGCCCAAGAGTGGCCGAATGCTCATTCCTTGTACGTTGCTCTAGAGTGTTGGTGGCATCACCAGACAGACGGATTTTCCCTACATGGTGACTGTTTTTAGGGTGCTGGCATGGGCAGTTGCAGCATGATGAGCAGTGTTTGATAACCTACTGGTGGCTGTTGTGTGTGTTGAACCCATCCTTGTTCATGGTGACACTTCATATGGTCGTGCAATGACCAGATACTCGGATTGCCGCCACTCATACCTTGGGCCAGGTTTGTGGCAAGAGTGCATGTGGAGAGGTGCACTCATTCTTCCTTCACAAGAAAACCACACTGTGGAAATCCATAGTGATGAACCTATGTAGGATTGTTGGGTATGAGAGTAGGTAATATGAAGTTGGGATACTGAATGGCGCACAGATGCCAGCAGCATACTATCGACTGGTCATGGCAATGGCCTGATTGTTGCTGTGTAGATTGAGAATGTTGTAACTGGGGTCTATGAACTTGGATGCCTGGATTCAAACGGAGCGTTCCCAGTGCGAGTATTTGCTACCTACACTTGAACAGTTGTCGTAGTTGACATTTGCTGGTGTGCTTGTTCTTCTATCTCTTCAAGCTATGTGTCACAGGGAAAAGATTTTGAATCAGTGGTGCTGTAAAAGGCATAAGGACCATGAGGAGGAAAATTAAAGTTATCAGTTTCTCGAGCATCATCACTACCTTCAAAGTCATACTCCACAATATAGAAGGGTGTGCACAACACAATAGACATGCAAATCTGGGAGACACCAGGCGTTTCTGAACTGTATAAACCTCCCTGGCCCTCATCTGCCTCCTGAGAGATGTGAGTCTTGTCATTAAAGCACATCTGTGGCTGCCATACATTTTGTGAGTTGAAGCCCCCTTGGAATCTGACCAGAACCAAGTAAAACTTGAATTGGTCTTGCCAACTGTTGCCACAAGAAATGATGAAATACAGTTTTATTTGTGGCAAAAATTGGTGAACCCAATAAGGACTTTTAGCTGATGGCAGCAATGTGTCAGTGCCATCTGTAATAGCTACCACAAGAGTGGTTTCTGTACTCAGTTTACTATTAGCAGTGGTCAGTGCTCTACTGGTGGTTGGTGGCAGTGGTATGGTATCAGATTATTATGGACTAGATATCAACTGACCAAAATATAGATTACAAACAAAATGCCCTGTGGAGTTAATAACAAAACATCTACACCCAGTGTGACGATATTATTGTAAATTATATTTAGGACACAATATTTATGTCAAATGCTATTTTTGTCAGCAATATTATGTCATAGAATTGTGGTCTTAATGCACTCTGCATGCATTCGGAAGACATGCAGTGGCTTGATGTTTCGGCAGTGAAACAAACAACATTTCCACACCTCCCCATATCCCCGTTAGGTTTCGGGTCTGTAACTGTGGTAATCAGCCTGTGGTGAGATGTGGTGTAAGTCAGGTGTAGTTAATACTGTGAGGGGTGCACACATGCACAAGCAGACCCTCGTGTTTTTCTGTCAATTTCTCCCCAACCAGCAAAAACGACCACTTTTCCACACAGTACCTAATGTGATGCAAATGGAGACAAAAAACCTGGCCTTGGGCACACAAGTGTAGACATGGGCAGTGTTCCATCACACAATTAACAATCCATAAAATGTAGCCCTTCTCAACATTATACATATGTATGTATTACTATAGCACCTCTCCAAAACCAAAAATACATATATATTTTTTAGCTTTGGGGACATGTTATAGAAATGTTATGGAGACTATAACATGTGCAAATGTAGGAATTTGTAGGATTGAATTGACTACCTTTTGGATATATTTGGAGCATGGAGATTACCGGTACGCTGTATTAATTATGAGATAAACCCATGAGGTACCGCTTTCTTCACTGAATTAATAGAAAGGGGGTGTTTCTGGGTAGGATGTTCCGAGAATACAGTACTGTTAACATGCTTATATTCAAAATTGAATCATATGAATAATTGACTCCATCATCAGGAATTATTAATTCTGTGAGACTACAGTAATGACATGGACTCATAAGGTACTGTCATTTCTAACAATGTTTATTGCGTAGAATAGGCTGTGGGAATGTATTGGGGTTGAGTTCCCTGTCAAGAATGCACTAACATTGGAATGGTAGTAATGCTATTTGACCTGGATATGGACAATGAATCCCACCATAAGAATGCGTACTAGTTTACAATTGGTAGTTAGATGAGTGTTGGCCCTATGCTTGGAGACTTGTAGTGCTCAATGAAGCTTTCTGCATTTTCATCTGAATTTTTGTGGATGATTTGGTTATATTAACTTGCATATAACTCTTTTTATTTGAATAAACATACTGAGCATTTGTTTACATACATTTTGTTGCCCTGAAGAAGTTCCAAGAGAACAAAACGCGTTGGCGTTCGTGATAGATGTTTTCCGGCTACAATCAAATCGTTTTAATATGAAGAATGAGACAATAAAGCATTAGATATAATCTGCTTTCGGACTATCTTTGATTTCTTCAAACGATAATGAAGGTTGGATGCTGATTACTATCTCATGTGGTTATCAATGTGCTGATATCAACTATATACACAGAGTGTGAGAAATATTATTCAGACTAGAAAAACAGCTATTGGGATATCCTAACCATACCCTACCTTGATGACCTAATGGTATTCTATAAGGCTCGAAAAACACAAAACATGTGGTAAAGCTGTTACTGCACATTTCCTCATTTGGACATATTTTCAAAGTTTTGCTGTTAATGGCAATGTGTATAGTGTATCAGTGACATGAAAAAACTGCATCGCTGCATGGTAATTTCCTGCCCTGTTACACCAAACAAAAATGTGCATAAATAGTACCATACATTATTCATCATGTTTCCAATAAAATGCAAAGTCATGTGGAAGTGCACAGCAGTAACAGTACATTGCACCCTGTAAAGTGCACAAACATTATCTAATATATTGTACTGTATTGTAATTGCATTTATATAGCGCTTACTACCCCTGACGAGGCATTGAAGCGCTTTTTCGGTGAGTAGCACGTTACTCCGGATCCCATAAAGGATTAGTGGTAATTAGTATAGGGAAATAAGTAATTAATTTGAATGGTGGACATGTTAGTCTGTTATTTGGATTGAAAAGGAATAGTGGAGGGATAAAAGAGGGAAGGATATAGAATGTTTTGGGGGGGGGGGGTTTATAGCCCTAGGAGGAGGTTTGGGGTGAGTAAAGGGGAGGTGGAGGGGAATTAGTATAGGGAAATCTGAAATTCATTTGAGTGGTGGACATGTTATTCTGTTTTTTGGATAGAAAAGGAATAGTGGAGGGATAGAAAACGGAAGGAGGGATAGAAGCGGGTAGGGTTTAGAATCTTTTTTCCTTTTTTAGTTCATACCAGTAGGAGGGGCTTTGGGATGAGTAAAAGGGAGGTGGAGGGGGAAGAGTCAGAGGCAAGTGTTAGAAAGGCTTGTTTGGGAGGCCTGAATAGTAAAAGAGGTGCGAGGAGGGAAGAGTCTAGAAAGGGTTATTTTGGGGGTTATGGTAGTGGTATGTTTCAATAAGTCTCTCAGTGCGGCAACAAGGTTACCGTAGGCCCTAATGCAAAAAAAGAAACGCTCTCTCCACCAGGTAGGTAGTAGTTACATTTGCGTTGCGCAACTTACCCCTGATAAGGCCCAAAACACTTAGGCGAAAGGGTAGCACACTACTCTGTCCGTTGAGCTTGACTGGGAGAGTATTGGTTTAATGCGTTTCCTATGTGGGACACCATATCTAGGCTACATTGTGTCCCTCATACCCGTAGGCGCGGGTGCCACTGCACCTGCTATACTCATCGTAGCTGTACTTAAGGAGTGCCTATAAGGAGTCAAAGGTCGTTCACCCATTCCTACTTTACACCTTCCTAAGGGTAACTTCCGTTTCCGTGCAGCTCATAATTAGGCGATGGGAATTGTCGCTGTAAAAAGAACACGCGTCGCATGTACGTATCCAGGGTTATTCTATCCGTGATATGAATTATTGTCGAGGTGGGCGGGGCTGTATAGCGCTGGGCTGGGCCTGCGTCGGCGGCGCCTTGGTATCCGGTCAGTTTCCCTTTCATGGCGCCCACATTGGTTGTATTTTCTTCTCCAGGCAGGTGTTCTTCTGGGGGGATGGAGCTGCAGGCAGCAGTGTTTTCATCATCATCGTTCCTTCTCTGCGGTATATTTCATACTGGCCGGAGCCGGAGATTACAGCCCCTCTCTCCCCAGGGCCCCCCAAAACACCTTCTGCCGGGGGTGGGGGCTGCAGGCCATCGGCGGAGCTTCAGATGTCCTGCATTTTTAATGCCCCCGCCGTGCAAACACGGTTATTTATGCATTGTCTGGCGAATCCAACGTTCAATGGACTCGCCCGGGCCACGGTTACTGATGGCTGCGTGGCTTTTAATGGCAGGTTTTAAATCAGGCAGCAGTACTTACACAGCCATTTCCGTGCACATTATCTCCCTCTCTCTCCTCGGCCTGCTCTGAGTGTCTGCCCGGCCCATCCATCTGTCTCTAATATTTATTAGACAGTGCAGGAGGGAGCCTCAGCTCCTGGTGTGCTCCCCTGGTCAGGCCTTGCGAAGGGGAGGACAAGTGTGGGGAGGGAGGCATCACAAAGTGTGCACCGCTACGGCACAGGCAGCACTTTCAAGCAAGATCCATCCTTGAGCGCTGTGTGATCTTCAGCAAGTCACCGCGGTGGGACCCAGATACTGGGTACAACCAATGGGGGCTGGAAGCGATAGTCCCTTATTTATCTCAATATACTGTAGGGTTGCTCCTGGGGTTTCATTTGTTCTGCAGTGTATTGTTTTTGGCTGTAGTTAGGGTGGTCTAACCTCTGAGGCAGAAGAAGCCTCATTAGTGAGGATTAACACGAGGAAGACTGTGGTTTAGAGTACTGAAGATTACGGTAAGTAGTAAGAACACCACTAATGGGTTGCACCCTTATAAAAGAGACAGTAACTCTAAAACCATGATCCATCCCTCAGTGCTGTGTGATCTCAGGCACCCATATATTGGATACAACCAATTGGGGGGAGGGAAGCGTAGAGATTTTATCAAGAGTTCGCTTGCATCAGCAGAACCGAAAAAGAGTAACATTAAAAGTGAGCGTTGTGTGACCTTACGCAGGTCAATCCCATGCATGTGTTAGGTACTGGGTGATAACTTATCAGTTACTATCCCACTAGTACATCCCGGCAGTTTATCCGCCACTGGTTCCACATTCTGCGTTGAAATGTTGTGTTGATGTAATACTAGGTTAGGGTACTTCAGGAAGCAGGGTGGAGCTCCTCCCTTAACACAGCTAGGGCAGGGGAGAGGCGTTAGTGAGCATTGAGTTGGCTGAAAGATGACAGATTTGAAGTTGGAGTGGCCTGAAGGTTGGTAGAGCGAGGGCAGGTGAGGCCTGAGATGCGGTCCTGATGCAGATAATTTGGGGAAGACAATGTGCCTCGAGTTGTATGAATGCCAATCAACCCTAAATGCAATAAGCTGTGTGTTGGGGAACACATGAACATTGTTTTCTGAAGACCATTGGATCAGGTGTTGGGAGAAAAAGCAGGCCATTTATTTGTTTATAACGTGAACACCACTGATTGGTCCCTATCTTGGCACAGCAAAACTCGCATGCAAGCCATCAAAAAGGCTAGGGAGAGTAGTCTCTCCTCCCCAAAAAAACAAGCCAGCGTTTTACTTTTTACTCCTTTCCAAAGTGAAGCTGGGGAAGGATTGTCCCTCCAGTGAAGTGGGAGTCAAGAGTGGTATTCCAGAGTTCGTGTCCTAAAAAAGAGAATATGCAGTCTCCACAAGACTTATACGCAGCTCAGGGTAGTGATAGCAGCTAAATGTCATCTGAACAAGCAATCCCAGGACGGTGCTGGGAGATCATAGTGGTAAGATAGAGGATTGGGCAAGGTCAACCAATCCTTGTCCAACCCCATGCCAGTCACATTAGGAGTCCCTCAAGGCTCCTCCCTCTCACCCACCTTGTTCAACCTTTTCATGGAACCTCTTACTGATCTCCTCAGCCTCACCAAGATACACTTCCACATGTATGCAGACGAAACACAAATATACATCAAGATACACTCACTAGAGGACATCAAATCGCTCAACACCACACTACAAAAAACCCAAACGTGGTTGGCAGAAAACCATCTGAAACTTAATTCTCTCAAAACGGAATTCCTTTTAATCGCCCCCCCCCGAACAAAACCCACACTATCCTGGACTGGATGAAGCACCTAACAGCTCTCAATGGACAACCGCTGATAGTAGACTCAGCGAAATCTCTGAGGATAACGCTAGACAGTAACTTAAAGATGCAAAAACACATTAGCACCTCAACTAAAGGAGCTAACTTCCAACTAAAGACCCAGCAAAAACTGAAACCCTTTCTGCCTGCACACGATTTCAAACAAGAAGTTCAAGCCCTAGTAATCTCCCGAGTGGAATATGGAGCAGTTACCCTATGCGGCCTCCCAAGATCTTCAACAGCACCGTTAAGAGCTGTTTGAAGCCAGAATTCACCTAAAAAACTCCTGCATGACGCACAAGGCCCTCTACCACAAAACCCCACAATACCTAGCACAGAAACTGGTTCTCTCTGCGGGCGACAGAGCCTCTAGGCGCGCCAAAACCCTTCTCCTACAACCTCACCGATTTGCCAAGAAAAAAACTTATAACCGTTCCTTCTCTGGTATGGCTCCGAAGATATGGAACGCTTTTCCCAGTGAAACAAGAATTAAGCCCTCCACTTCCTCCTTCAAAAGAGAAGTGAAAGCTATCCTCGTGGCTAAATTCACTTGAACTCTATGTCTACTTATTATATTTCTTTTATTGTCTGTTGTCTATGTATACTATACTTTGCCTTCTTTCAACCTGTAAAGTGCTCTGATGCACGCAAGAGTCTTGTTCGCGCTATATAAAACCTTCAAAATAAAAATAAATAAATATAAACACCTGTAAACCATGGCGAGGATCTTAAATTATACTCTTGCCAACGAAGTCTGACGGTCGGTATGGTGTACCTTATGAACGGGTGAGTCTTGAATTGTCTGAAGGTTGGGAGGATTTATTAGAGGGCAGGTGTGTCTGGAGTTTTCGGAGGGTCGGTAAGGTGTGTGTTAGAGGACAGATTTGTACTGAATTGTCTGATAGTTGAAAGGATGTGTCTTAGGGCAAGGGTGACTCGAGTTGTATGACGGTTGCTAGGGTGTGTGAGGGGACAGGTAAGTCTTGAGAGTCTGAAGGTCGCTAGGGTGTGTGTTTGGGGACAGGTGAGTCTTGAGAGTATAAAGGTTGCTAGGGTGTGTGTTAGGGGAAAGGTGATTCTTGAGAGTCTGAAGGTTGCTAGGGTGTGTGTTAGAGGACAGGTGAGTCTTGAGAGTCTGAAGGTTAATAGGGTGTGTTTTAGGGGACAGGTGAGCCTTGAGAGACTGAAGGTTTCTAGGGTATGTGTTTGGGGACAAGTGAGTCTTGAGAGTCTGAAGGTTGCTAGGGTGTGTGTTAGGGGACAGGTGAGCCTTGAGAGTCTGAAGGTTGCTAGGGTGTGAGTTAGGGGACAGGTGAGCCTTGAGAGTCTGAAGGTTGCTAGGGTGTGTGTTAGGGGACAGGTGAGCCTTGAGAGTCTGAAGGTTGCTAGGGTGTGTGTTAGGGGACAGGTGAGTCTTGAGAGTCTGAAGGTTAATAGGGTGTGTGTTAGGGGACAGGTGAGTCTTGAGAGTCAGAAGGTTGCTAGGATGTGTGTTTGGGTACAGGTGATTAATGACTTGTCTGAAACTTGGTAGTTTGTGTATTAGGAGGACAGGTAAGCCTTGAGCTGTCTGACGATTGGTAAGGTGTTTGTTGTTATAGGACAGACGACTCTTGAGCTGTCTGAAAATGAGTAGGGTGCATGTATTAGAGGGCAGTTGAGTCTTGAGTTGTCTGAAGGTTAATAGGGTGTATCTAACTGGGTTGGTGAGTATTGAGTTATCTGAAGGTCAGCAGGATGTGTTTTAGGGGACAGGTGAGTCTTGAGAGTCAGACGGTTGCTAGGGTGTGTGTTTGGGTACAGGTGAGTCTTGAGTTGTCTGAGGGCTAATAGGATGTAACTTACTTGGTCGGTGAGTGTTGAGTTGTCTGAAGGTAAGTAAGATATGTTTTAGGAGACAGGTGAGTCTTGAGAGTCAGAAGGTTGCTAGGGTGTGTGTTTGGGGACAGCTGAGTCTTGAGAGTCTGAAGGTTGCTAGGGTGTGTGTTTGGGGACAAGTGAGTCTTGAGAGTCTGAAGGTTGCAAGGGTGTGTGTTAGGGGACAGGTGAGTCTTGAGAGTCTGAAGGTTGGTAGGGTGTGTGTTAGGGGACAGATGAGTCTTGAGAGTCTGAAGGTTGCAAGGGTGTGTGTTAGGGGACAGATGAGTCTTGAGAGTCTGAAGGTTGCAAGGGTGTGTATTAGGGGACAGGTGAGTCTTGAGAGTCTGAAGATTGTTAGGGTATGTGTTAGGGGACAGGTGAGTCTTGAGAGTGAAGGTTGCAGGGTGTGTGGGGACAGGCGAGTCTTGAGAGTCTGAAGGTTGCTAGGGTGTGTTGGGGACAGGTGAGTCTTAAATTGTCTGAATGTTGGTAGTGTGGGTGTTTGGGGACAGGTGAGTCTTAAGAGTCTGAAGGTCAGTAGGATGTGTTTTAGGAGACAGGTGAGTCTTGAGAGTCAGAAGGGTGGTAGGGTGTGTGTTTGGGGACAGCTGAGTCTTGAGAGTCTGAAGGTTGCTAGGGTGTGTGTTTGGGGACAAGTGAGTCTTGAGAGTCTGAAGGTTGCAAGGGTGTGTGTTAGGGGACAGGTGAGTCTTGAGAGTACGAAGGTTGCTAGGGTGCTAGGTGTGTGTTTGGGGACAGGTGATCCTTGAGATTCTGAAGGTTGCTAGGGTGTGTGTTAGGGAACAGGTGAGCCTTGAGAGTCTGAAGGTTGCTAGGGTGTGTGTTTGGGGACAGGCGAGTCTTGAGAGTGAAGGTTGCTAGGGTGTGTGGGGACAGGTGAGTCTTGAGAGTCTAAAGATTGCTAGGGTGTGTTAGGGGACAGGTGAGTCTTGAGAGTCAGAAGGTTAATAGGGTGTGTGTTAGGGGACAGGTGAGCCTTGAGAGTCTGAAAGTTGCTAGTGTGTGTGTTTGGGACAGGACGTCTTGAGAGTCTGAAGGTTGCTCTGGTGTGTGTTAGGGGACAGATGAGCCTTGAGAGTCTGAAGGTTGCTGAGGGTGTGTGTTAGGAGACAGGTGAGCCTTGAACGGCTGAAGGTTAATAGGGTGTGTGTTAGGGAACGGTTGAGCCTTGAGAGTCTGAAGGTTGCTAGGTTGTGTTTGGGGACAGGTGATCCTTGAGATTCTGAAGGTTGCTAGGGTGTGTGTTAGGGAACAGGTGAGTCTTGAGAGTCTGAAGGTTGCTAGGGTGTGTGTTTGGGGACAGGTGAGTCTTGAGAGTGAAGGTTGCTAGGGTGTGTGGGGACAGGTGAGTCTTGAGAGTCTAAAGATTGCTAGGGTGTGTTAGTGGACAGGTGAGTCTTGAGAGTCAGAAGGTTAATAGGGTGTGTGTTAGGGGACAGGTGAGCCTTGAGAGTCTGAAAGTTGCTAGTGTGTGTGTTTGGGACAGGACGTCTTGAGAGTCTGAAGGTTGCACTGGTGTGTGTTAGGGGACAGATGAGCCTTGAGAGTCTGAAGGTTGCTGAGGGTGTGTGTTAGGAGACAGGTGAGCCTTGAACGTCTGAAGGTTAATAGGGTGTGTGTTAGGGAACGGTTGAGCCTTGAGAGTCTGAAGGTTGCTAGGTTGTGTTTGGGGACAGGTGATCCTTGAGAGTCTGAAGGTTGCTAGGGTGTGTGTTAGGGGACAGGTGAGCCTTGAGAGTCTGAAGGTTGCTAGGGTGTGTTTTTGGGGACAGGTGAGTCTTGAGAGTCTGAAGGTTGCTAGGTTGTGTGTTAGGGGACAGGTGAGTCTTGAGAGCCTGAAGGTTGCTAGGATGTGTGTTTGGGGACATGTGCTTAATGCCTCGTCTGAAACCTGGTAGTTTGTGTATTAGGAAGACATGTAAGCCTTGAGCTGTCTGACGATTGGTAAGTTGTGTGTTGTTATGGGACAGATGAGTCTTATTCTGTCTGAAAATGAGTAGGGTGTGTGTATTAGAGGGCCTTTTCAGTCTTGAGTTGTCTGAAGGCTAATAGGATGTATCTTACTGGGTTGGTGAGTATTGAGTTGTCTGAACGTCAGTAGGCTGTGTTTTAGGGGACAGGTGAGTCTTGAGAATCAGAAGGTTGATAGGGTGTGTGTTTGGGGACAGGTAAGTCTTGAAAGTCTGAAGGTTGCTAGGGTGTGTGTTAAGGGACAGGTGAGTCTTGAGAGTCTGAAGGTTGCTAGGGTGTGTTTTAGGGGACAGGTGAGTCTTGAGAGTCTGAAGGTTAATAGGGTGTGTTTTTGGGGACAGGTGAGCCTTGAGAGTCTGAAGGTGGCTAGGGTGTGTGTTAGGGGACAGGTGAGCCTTGAGAGTCTGAAGGTGGCTAGGGTGTGTGTTAGGGGACAGGTGAGTCTTGAGAGTCTGAAGGTTGCTGGGGTGTTTTTTAGAGGACAGGTGAGTCTTGAGAGTCTGAAGGTTGCTAGGGTGCGTGTTAGGGAACAGGTGAGTCTTGAGAGTCTGAAGGTTGCTAGGGTGTGTGTTTGGAGACATGTGCTTAATGCCTTGTCTGAAACCTGGTAGTTTGTGTATTAGGAGGACAGGTAAGCCTTGAGCTGTCTTACGATTGGTAAGGTGTGTATTGTTATGGGACAGATGAGTCTTATTCTGTCTGAAAATGAGTAGGGTGCGTGTATTAGAGGGCAGTTGAGTCTTGAGTTGTCTGAAGCCTAATAGGATGTATCTTACTGGGTTGGTGAGTATTGAGTTGTCTGAAAGTTGCTAGGGTGTGTGTTTGGGGACAGGTGAGTCTTGAGAGTCTGAAGGTTGCTAGGGTGTGTGTTTGGGGACAGGTGAGTCTTGAGAGCCTGAAGGTTGCTAAGATGTGTGTTTGGGGACATGTGCTTAATGCCTTGTCTGAAACCTGGTAGTTTGTGTATTAGGAGGAGAGGTAAGCCTTGAGCTGTCTGACAATTGGTAAGGTGTGTGTTGTTATGGGACAGATGAGTCTTATTCTGTCTTAAAATGAGTAGTGTGCATGTATTAGAGGGTAGTTGAGTCTTGAGTTGTTTGAAGGTTAATAGGGTGTATCTAACTGGGTCGGTGAGTATTGAGTTATCTGAAGGTCAGTAGGATGTGTTTTAGGGGACAGGTGAGCCTTTAGCCGTCTGAAAGTTAAAACAGTGTGCCTTAGGGGATGGGTGACTCTGGGATTGGCAGGGTATGTCAGGGGACAGGGGAATCTTAAGTTGTCTGAAGGTTGGTAGGATGTGTGTTAGAGGATATATGAGTGTAGAATTGCCTTTAGGCCAGTAGCAAGGGCGGCTCCTTTATTAGGACGGAGGAGCGTCGCCCCACTGCTTTCTCGCAGTGCGAGAAGCAGAAGCATAAAATGGTATTTTAAATACCATTTTATGTTTCTGCTTCTCGTGCTGCGAGAAAGCAGAAGAGTATGCCTGGTTGGGGGCAGGCTGGAAAGTATGCCTGGTTGGGGGCGGGCGGGTAGGGGAGGAGTGGCTTGCTCACCGTTGTGGGCCCTGACGGTTTTGTCAGCCATCCGGAGCTGCCCAAACCAGTTATGCGCAGTCTACATTTTCTCTATGTAGTCTGCATGCAGCCTACATAGAGAAAATAGCCTCCCTACAGGCGCCCGACTGGGCGCCGTCCACACCAATCACAACGCTGCCATTGCATTTTTGTGATTGGTTTAGGGTAGGGGAGGGAGGATGCGTGCTTCCTGTTCTCCTGAAGCAGCAGGAAAACATGGGACCCGGACAGCAGTGGAGGCAACACGGGACCCGGTGAGGTAAGTTTTTTTTTGCTTTTTAAATTAATCCCCCCACCCCCATGCGCGAACCCCTGTGCGACCCCTTCACCCGCCAGTCATGCGAGCCGCGACTAGCCAGTAGGATGTGTGCTAGGGGCAGGTGAGCCTTGTGTTGAAGGTCAATATGATGTGTTCTGAGGAACCGGTTAGTCTTGAAGTGTCTAAAGGTTGGCAGATTATGTGTTAAGAAACAGGTGAATCTTGAGTTCTCCAAAGGTTGAAAGAGTGTGTATATTAGAAGGCAGGTCAGTATTGAGTACTCTGAAGGCCCTTGGGGTTTATGTGTTAGAGGATAGGACAGTCTTTAGTTGTTTAATGGTTGGTAGGGTGCATGTTAGAGAACAGGTTCATATTGAGTTATTTGAAGTTCGAAAGAGTGTATGTAATAAACATGTTATGCAGATTTTTATAGCACACTATCACCCGGCAGGGAATCCTGGTGATGAGCAGGAGTGATTCTAGCCACTCCTCGGGCATAGTTGGACTACTCGAAAAGCCAGCTCTTAAGCTTCTTACAGAACTGAAGTAAGGAGGAGGCTCTTAAGCATAGTAGCAGGTCGTTCCACACTTTAAGAGCAATGTAGGAAAAGGCTCAACCACTGGACCTGGTATTCTTTATGTGTGGGATTTGTGCAAGCAGCAGTGGCAGCTGGCTTGTACAGTGATGGTGAAGTGGGTTGGAAAAAAAGGAAATACATTTTTTTAAAAATCCACTTACCTTCCTGGTGCGTGATCCTCCTCGTTCAGGTCTTCTCCAGGCAGGCAGGTTCCAACGCCGGACCCAGGAAACTGCAGTAACCAATCCTGGTGCTGATCTCATGCAGCATGAAAGAAGCACCAGGATTGGAGGGAGCAGCTCCTTCAGTGTTTCTGAGGAAGGACACTTGAGCCCTATTCTGTCTCTGCCACAGCTGGGTTAGAGAGGTGTAAAATGTGCATGTCTGGCTGGTCGTCGCAAGATGGCCGGCCAACGATACATACACACTTTAAACTTAAACTGCCCTGCCCATCACTGCTTTCTGCTGCTGCCTGACTGGTAGTAGCCGAAAGCCCTGCCCCCCATCCTGACGCTTGGTTCGGGATGGGGTTTTGAAAAATAAAATGGTAATAAATGAACTTTATTACCATTTTATTTTTTAATCTCTGGGGACATTTAAACTAGTGGGGCGAGTCTCCTCCGCCTTAATGGAGCTGCCCCTGGCAAGCAGAAGTCCGGATGAGCGGAGGTGTCTAAAAGGTTTGTGAAAGCAGATGCAATTGTTGAGGTATGCTCAGCCAGTGTGAAGTAGTGCCTTGAAAGTGTGGGTGAGGAGTTTCAATTGTGCTCATTTATGAATGGGGAGCCTGTGGAGCTCCTTCAGGTGTGATGTGAGTCGACATGGGAGGTTGAAAGTGATTCTGTCCATCGGGTTCTAAATGTTCTGCAGCCTTCTGGTGAGTTTTTTGTTGATCCCGTAATCCAGTTTGCTTGTGACCAGGGCGTGCATGATAGTTTTCCGAGTGCTGATTGAGAGACATTTGGAAATATTTCTCAGCATCTTCAATGTTTGGAAGCATGAAGCTGTGACGGCATTGGATTGGGTAATCATGTCGAGTTTGCTAACAATGATGATCTCGAGGTTCTTGGTGTGAATGGTGGGGTGGGTCCTAGCTTTATTGGCCACGAGATGGTGTCCCATCCAGATGTGCTCTTCACAAAGATCAGGATTACGGTCTTGGTGTTCAGCTTTAGATAGTTGGTTATCATCTAGTGGGCACTTTTAGTTATTGAGGCATTGAACTTCATCCTGGTACTATGCGTCTTGTCTGTGAAGGAGAGAATGAGTTGCATGCCATCGGCATAGGGGAGGACATTGATGCTGTGAGAGTGGTTGATGCGGGCTAGAGAGTGTCAGGTTCTACTCACGTTTCCGCAGGAACGTCATGCAAATGATGAAAGGTCCTCAACCTATCCTGGTCACCTATTGCACCCAACTCAGTCAAAGTAACAACAGTAACCCAGTGAAGAAGGGAAAAAACAAGGAGGAAAACAAAAGGTCCCACGGTGCTCCCCACTCTGGGACAGAACCAGTCAGCCAAGAGAGATATCTGTTAAAAGAAAGGACAGAAAAGAGGTAAGTATGCAGGATATTTCTAATCCTAAAATCCAAGCTTTTCTATGTGTGCTTGTAACTACCTGAATAATTCCCTTCTTCCTTGAATTCTGGTAACAAGTGTAAGCAAAGGGGCGTTTATGTCTAAAAAGGAAAAAAAGTATGAGAAATAAAGTGTTTAGAGTTGAAGAGTAATGAAAAGGAAAATGTAGAAGACAAACTGTACTGAAATCCACCTAAAGACATGTGATGACTGTCGCTATGGCTAATTACAACTGCTGGTCCTTGATTGCTGGCACCGGTTTCCGGTTTCTGACTTTAGACTCTTCTGTTTTTAAATGTTTTTGACATGCATTTGGGTCGGCCACTACCCCGACCCAAACTCACATATTGATTATATATTGTGACTCTGCCTAGTTCGCCAAGGATTCTCTGACATACGCTGAGATATCTAGGAGGTTTGATGTGAACAACATGTAAAATCTACAGGGATGTTCCCGATACCTGACAGGAAATCTTATCGCACTCCTTTTTATTTCCTTTTTATTGTTTTCCCAGGTCACCGAATAGCACTACTGGAGAGATGTGGTAGCGTTCCCTTTGGTAGTTAGCTATTAGCTGCACCATTGATTGAGCTTACATTTTTTTAGTTCCTGAAGAATTGCCACGGTATTGAGAAACCACCAGGCAAGAAACATGTTGACCCCACGAGATGAGTCTAGCTTCAACGGAACCCTCACGTCAGGGGAGCTGCCACTCCACACGTTTTTAATAAGGTAGATTACCAACCTGAATAAAAATATTAACTGGAATATCTAACCTTTTTTAACACACACACTGCACTTCACTGTATCTACACTTTCACGGGCCACACACCCCCACTTCATCATACGGCTTAAGGAACAAAAGATCTCCGAAAAAGAGCCCCTTCGCGGGTGCCCGTTAGTTATTGCATCGCTGTCCCAACGAGGAGCAGGTCCAGATGATGAAGCATGACACCTAGCTTGCTGGGTGTTTGAGGACCCTAGTTCCGCCACAGCGGGATCCCCCCCACCCCTCCTTTTTTGTGCTCTTAAAACCTCCACACCATCACTACCCCTTTTTGGTTGAATAGTCGTGCCACTTTTCATTAACTAGGCATCATTCTTTAGAGGAACAGCGTCCCCATTTGGTTTATTGATTTGACTGGGTACTGTTGCTGAACCTCTTTAAAAAGCCCTCCAGTCCCCCTTCTTGAGAAAGATATTCAGCACGGGTGCTACCCGTGGGACTCTAGGTTACCAAATAGTGCCAATTGCACTTACTGGCCCATTACACAACATAATCCTCCATTTTCCCACTTCCCGACGGTGGGGCTACTTCCGTCCCACCCATCATGGAAGACAACCAGGGCCTAAGCTTCGATGAGGAGGCTGTGGCCGACATTTTACAGAAGACCCCGTCTTTGCTAGGGACCGTTACCGGTGTGGCCTCAGGGTCACAGAGTGAGGATTGGTCCACATTATCCGCCCTCAAAAAGGATTGGCTAAAGATCACCCTCCATGGGGCAATTATGACGGAATATCTGCGGACTAACATAGCCCCCAATGGCTTAATTGTCAACATCATACCCAGGATCTTTCTAGAAGATCCAGCATTTAAGAAAGACTGGTGTATGGTACCCTGGAAATGCACGAGAGATCTCCTAGTTTTACTCCTGAACACCACCCAAAGGCTTGCAGATGCTCTACTAGTAAGGATCAAAGCAGCGAAGGCTGCCCTTAAATCAGCAATACAATCGACCCCTTCAGGTCAAAGCTGGCTGAAATTAACAGTGAAATTGCGGAAAATAAAGAATATCTACTTAAGCGTAAGATTGCTAAGCTTCAAAAAGATATTCAGAAATTCAATAAAGAGACAATCTACCCCTATCTTAAAGATGATTTCACTGCATCCAGAAATGGATATTCATCTGATGAAACAACTGACAGTAGCAGAAGGGGATCCTCCAATAGCGATTCCAGCACTGACAGCAGGGGCAGTAACATTCAGAAAAGGAATTATTACCACCCCCAACCTAACTACAACAATGCACCTATGTACCAGGGGTCACCACCACATCCACATGCCCCCTGCTGGCAATTCCCCATGTATCCGCCAAACCAACCACAATAATTTCCTCTTGAAAACCCCCCTTTTTTAGGCAGAGGTTGGGGCAGAGGAAGAGGGCGCAACAGAGGGACATCAAAAGGTGTGCATTGGCAGGACCAGGCAGTTGCACTCAATGGACACCAGGAGTCGGTCCAGGGGGAAAAGGAACTGAAGGAGTTGGTTGTTAACTTATCCCACAGGACCCTGACTGAAACCGAGTTAGGTGTACTGGAAAAAGGATCAGGATATGTACCAACTCCGAGGACAGACAGGTTCCGTGATATGTGTGAAATCCAGGAATTCTTTAGGAAAATACGATTTAAGACATTTTTCTACAATACCCCTCCCATCGAAAATGAAGAATCGGGCTGAGGAATCCCTCCACTTTCACCCCCAACAATGGTATGGTTCCCCCGGAGGTCTTAACATTCGAAAAAGCGGTGTTAAAGGACTTAAAAAATATTCCCACTACTAACCCGTTCCACAACTTGTCCAAAGCTGAAGAATCAGCAGCTAAATCTCTTGCAGAAGACACCAACATAACAATCAAACAAGCAGATAAAGGGAGAGCCATCGTGATCCAATCCACTTCTGAATATGATTGTGAGTGCAGGCGACCCAAGAGTATCCTATTTCTACACCCTCCCCAAGATCCACAAAGGCACCACTCCTGTGCCAGGGAGACCTATAGTGTCAGGAATAGGGTCACTCTTGGAACCATTGTCCCGTTTCTGTGACCACTTTCTGCAGCCCATTGTTAAGAAGACTCCCTCATATGTGCAGGATACTACCAATATCTTGCGCATCATTGAGGAGGTAGATGACATCAGTGAGATTAACCTTCTAGTCACCCTTGACGTAGAAGCGTTGTATACGAACATCCCACAACAAGAGACACTCAGTGCAGTGGAGATGTGGTTGAGGAAGGAGGATTGGAACTCTCCCACACCCATCTCCTTCATTATGAAGTGTGCTACATTGGCGCTCACTGAGAACTATTTTGAGTAGCAATCACAATTATTCCATCAGTCACAAGGGACTTCAATGGGGAGTACTTTTGCCCCTAGTGTGGAATGTATCTACATGGCCACCTTTGAAGAGAATATCATCAGGAACATCAATAACCCTTACATCAACAACCTCACACTTTGGAGAAGGTTTATTGATGATATTCTCATCTTCTGGAAAGGTGACCGCTCCACGTGTGAAGACTTCTGTACATGGGTAAACACACAAAACCAATATTTAAGGTTTACACACACCATTTCAGAGACCAACATACCTTTTCTAGACCTCAACCTACAATTGACACCAACAGGACTCAGCACAAACTTGTACAAGAAACCCACCGACAGGAACAGATTACTATTATACCAAAGTCACCATCCAAGGGCACTCAAAAATAATCTCCCCTTTGGGCAATTTTTGCGCCTAAGACGGAACTGTAGCTCCACTAGTGACTACAAGGTGGAGGCTAGGGCCCTTGAAGATAATCTCAAACATAGAGGCTATCCTGTGAAACTAGTTAGGGACTCCGCTAAGAGAGCATTGAACAACCCTAGAGAAACACTCTTGCTCAACACATATAAGGAGCCCACGGAGTGCCTGAATTGCGTCTAATCCTTTACACCGAATTCCACTTACGTCAAGGGGATCATTAAAAAACACTGGGGGATCCTCAATACTGGTGAGATACAATTTCCCCCACCGAGATTTGCCTTTAAAAGAACGAGCAATCTGAAAGATGTGATAGTGCACACTAGACCTCGCACCAAACAGGATGACACACAATGAACACTCTGGGGCCTCCCCCCAGTTACTGGGCATTACCCCTGTGGCGGCTGCATGGTATGTGACCAAACCAGAGTGGTGAAAACGTTAGTCTTAATTGACACTTTCACATGGACCATTAGACAACACACAAATTTCAATTAATCTAAATGCATCTATTTGGTCACTTGTCCGTGTGGCAAGATGTACATGGGCATGACAATGAGACTGGTAAAGACCCGCATCACCATAAGAGTGACATCAGATGCCAAAGGGTCACCACCAAAATGTATACACACTATCGCGAACAGGGACACAACCTCGATTCATTACAATGGTTGATTTTGGAATGCCATCCCAAGATCACTCAACAAGCACTGTTCAGGATTGAACAGCGATGGATACATCGGCTGTCCACGTCTACCCATGGCCTGAACGATGATATTCTATGGACAGCCTTGAACAATAGATAAACACTGACTTCATGCATGTATAGATGCACATCTACACTATTAGTTGTTCCATACTGTACATTGACCCTGGCCATATTGACATGGCCGACCATCTATGCATACGCTAACAGTTAGGGCCTGTGATTAATCAAGCTAGATTTATAGTAGCACACCTCTTAGGGGGTCTTACCGCTTCTACCACTCCACTGAGCATGGGATTTCCCTCCGTAGCCAAAGGGTTTCCTTAGGCATTTTTTCACTTACTGTCTCCTCCAAGCCCCTCCATCAAGCACTTTTTCATACAATTGGGAGTAGTGCACGTCAAATTGAGGACAGTACCCGTGTGAGTGACCCTGTCGTATGGCGCTCAAACAAGTAATATTATCTGAATGTACTTGTTCTAACAACATATTTGCAGACACCATCTATTTTCTGCTGCATTATTCCCTAATAACGATCTGCCTGGCTCTACCCTTTGTACTCAATAGTATAGCTAGGACTCTATGGCTAGCTTTGCATTACATGCTCCTTGAACACACTCCAATATGGCCGCTACTGCGACCCATCAATGCACCTTCCCGAGAACTGCTGTCCATGATGGGGTTTGGACGTCGCCACGCCTCCTCCAACTCGCACGTGACCCGGAAACGGTACTTCTATTCCGCTGGGATATGGGAGCACTTATCTCGGTACTGACGATGTGGGTAGGTGATCTTCCGCGGTCCCCCGCTGGACTTGTAACTATCTGACAAGCCTATAGGCTGCGATCTGCTTCCATAACTCTCTGCATTTTGAGCGCTGTCGGCACAGCGAAGGATTTTGTACTTTTCCCTCTTTCCGAATCTCGGCTCCCGGGGGGGCTGGCCAGACATCGGGCAGGGTGACCGCTGGCTTCCTTCCACGTTTGTCCGCAGGGCGGTTTGTTACCCATGTTCATTGCCTACACGCCCTCACGGGCGGGTTTTGGTGTAGGGGACAGGCGGGCTCACTTCGTAATTGTTGTCCGCTCACTGTGATGAAAGGACGGATCTGGTAACCATTAGCTTCGCCTCTGCCTTGCATAACCTATGCATCTTGTACTTGTTTGCTTCTCAACGTTTTCTTTCAGGACATGACTTATTGAGTTGTCTTGAGATTCACTGTACCAGAAGAGGCGCCATTCCTTAAAGAGGGAGGTGAGTCCAATCATGATAGACTGTCTCCCTGTCGATTTTATACTAGACAGGTGTCGCTACAGAATGGTAGCATCTCATTTACAGCATATTATGGTTGCTAGCTGTCGCTATGGCTAATTACAACTGCTGGTCCTTGATTGCTGTCACCGGTTTCCAGTTTCTGACTATAAGGTAAGGTAAGGTAATTTATTTATTTGTGCATGATTAATTAAAATCTTTACAAATCGGGTAAACACATTGTAAAGGAAAATTAAAAAGTAGAAAAATCAGTTAGCAAAGAAAAAAAGTTTAAAAGTTCTCTCTGTCCCGTGGATTTACCAGGGTGATTCAAGTTGTGGTTTGCCGTTATTAAAATCAACAGTCCTCAGGCCCTCATATATCTGACCCCAGCAAGTTCAAAAATTTTTACAACCTGACAGTTTAGTTTTGTTTTGCTGGGGTTGAAACAAAGTTTAACTGCCTGTCTGCATGTCCGGATTCCGTGAGTTTTAAAGGAGTCTCGCAGAAATTTGCATCTCAGATCTTTCAAGTTGGGAGAAATGTTTCTTTCTTTCTTAGGTTCATGCCAACATTAAGGTATGCCTGTGGTTGCGTTGTTCCATAATCATTAAGGATTATCCAGCCGTGCGCTTTTTTTGTCAAGGCCTCCATGTCTTCGACTATGGAGATAAGTCTTACTACTTTTTTGGCTGTTTTTTTAAACGTCACGTGGTCTGTCGGGCTACCCCACAAGTCGGACAGGCCCAGCACTTCAAGAGAGTCAATTAGGTATTTCCTCGCTGGTGATTTTTGGTGCCGGAGAGTCTCTTCCCAGATGTTATAGTTTAGGGAATCTTTGTCGGCATTGCGTATCTTATGCCAGGCAACGACGTATGCACACCGTCTTTCTAGAGTTTGTTTCATGATGCCAAATTATAGTCGTATTTGTGCGGAGGAAACGTGTTTTGGCAGGTTAAAGATGAGCCTGTAGGAGTTCGATATAACTATGTCCAAGAGGGTGGCATCTTTCCCTTGAAGGGGTTCGCTCCCGTAGGTGAGTCTTGGTTGCAATTTTACACGAAGTACTTTGAAGAGCGGATAAAAGGTCAGATCTGGGAGTTTTGTCTTTAAAGATTTTAAGGCAAGGGAGGTTGCCATTCCCTTGCCTCGCAGAGAGTCCAGCTGAGTTTTGAAGGAGATCTTTGAGTCCAATATTACACCCAAGTATTTATAGGTTGTTACATTTTCCATTCGTTCTCCATTTATGTGCCAATTGTTTTCCCTTTTCTTTTTGTAATTTACTGCCATTATTTTAGATTTGTCGAAGTTTATTTGCAGAGCGGTTTTTTTTCGAGAAAGTGTAAGTGGTGTTTAGCAGGTGCTGAAGACCTATGGGCGTCTGGCTGATAAGCACCAGGTCGTCTGCATACAGCAGGTTGGATAATGTGGTCTTCCCTAGCTTTGGTGCGTGGCAAGAACTTTTGTCTAGTTCGCCAGGTAGATCGGCTAGGAAGAGATTGAATAGCGTTGGAGCTAGGACACAGCCCTGTTTGAGGCCCTTTGTTGTTTTTATAGGTTTTGAAAGGTGTGTGCCTGCACCTAGTTTAATTTTAATCCAGGTGTTAGAATGAAGTGCTATCAGTATATTTAAGAGGTGAGCTGGTATACCCCCATTTGACCAGTTTTTGCCATAGCATGTTACGATCTACATGATCGAACGCAGCAGTGTAATCGATGAACGAAAGATATAAAGATTTATTATTTTCTCTTGCTGATTCCATCAATAGGGTCAGGGCCATGATGTTTGTGATTGTTCCTTGACCCCGACAGAATCCAGTTTGAGTGATCGGTATCACTGAATTATCTGTGGCCCATGAGGTTAATTCCTCCAGTATGTTCCCTGCAAAATATTTTGCTTCTACGTCAATTAAGGCGATCAGACGATAGTTTTTTGGGTCTTTTTTGTTTGAGTGTTTGTAGATTGGGCTAATTATTGATCCGTGCCATGACTCGGGTAGTATCTGAGTTGTTTTTGGATAGTTGAATAAAGGTGTTAGTGCGACGCTCCAAAACTCTACATCGTTTTTGTACAACATTGGTGGTATGCCGTTGGGTCCAGGAGCTCCTGTTGGTCTTCCTTTCGCTATTTGTCTTTTGATATCGTCTGGCCCAATGGTCAATTCATGTGGGTCCGAATCTGTAGGGATGTCTAGGTCGATCTTTGACTCGTTCGTTCTCGAGAGGAGGGCACTACGTTTGTTGTTTTTTTCTCTTTGGGCACCAGCGACCGTATGATAATTGCCTGATCTTTCCGTCGTGTCGTCCGTACTCAAGCTTTTTGGCGCTTCCTCTTTGGTGGCGTCCTCACTGTTAAAATGCCTAGCTAGATGGTTTGTCCATTCTTCCTCTGTGATGTTTGAGTCTATACCAGGATGGTCTGGATTTTTTATTTCCTTAATCATTCGCCAGAATTTAGAGCTGTTTTTTTGATTCCCTTCGTAGAATAACTTTGCCCATAGTTGATCGTTTTTATTTTTCTGTTTCTCCCATTTCTTCTGTTTTAGTGATTTTTTGGCTTCCCTCAAGGTTTTCTGCAGTACTTTGTTGTCTGGATCTTTCCGTATCTTTCTCAGTGTGTGGTTTAATATTCGTTTTTGGATCTTCATTCCCGGAGAGAGTGATGTTTTATTTGGGTTCCCCTTTACGTGGGAAAGCTTCTTTGACCATCCTTTTGATAATTTCGCAGTGACTTTTTGAATGAAATTTTGCCATTCTTCTGATGGTGTGTTTATACACTTTGCTGTTAAAGTGTATATGGATTTTACGTCAGAGCTTATGGTGATGATGTTGTTGGAGTTGCATCGGAGTCGCCTTAGGTTTGAGGTTGTGTCTATCATGAGACCTGTGTATGGCTCAACGTTTGATAGTGCTCTTGCTTTTATAAAAACTTCTTGGGGGAGATGATCACTAAGGTCATTTACCCCTATCCTAAATGTTGTTATCATGGGGAACAAGTTTAAGGATATGAAGGTGTAATCCAAATGGGAGAATTGTTTATTGGAATGAAACGTTGGAGCCGGTGGATTGTCGTCGGCAAGACGCCCATTCAATGCCCTTAGGTTGAGATCTTCTAGTTGCCGCAATATTTTTTTTGAGTTGGTTGTTGATTTGTCGGTTTTTGCCATGCTTTGTACTGGTACGCCCCATGCGGCGCTAAGTTCTTGCTGAATGTTAGTATCGTATTCTGTGTTAATGAGAAACGTATTGAAGTCGCCTCCGACTATGATCAGGTCGGAGGGGTCTTCTTCCGAGATTTTTTTCAATACCTTTATCAATTCATTAGCTGCCTTTCGTTTTTGTTTTGGGTGGATATAAGTGTTTATTATTATGACCTCTTGGGTGTGTTGTTGTAATGTTAACGAGATTTTTGCCGTCAAAATTCCACTTGGTGGGGTTATATGAAACTCTGTAGTTCTTATTGTTCCTATTGTGGCTATAGATGCCAATATTACAAGACCTCCTGATCTGCGTCCAAAAGTAGAATTTTTGCTGGCTGGGAGAAAACATGAAGTGAACCCTTGAATTTCAAATGATTCTTCTTCCCAGGTTTCTTGGAGCAGCAAAAGGTCGAATGAATTTAGATACTGTAAGAATTCGGGGTCGTGCCTTTTGCTTGCCAGACCGTTGATATTCAAAATGCAAATTTTCATTTGTTTGGCTTTGTCTGTAAAGCTCTCAGTGTTCAGTCCCTTTTGTCAATTTGACTTGTTGGCTGTGTGGATGGTTCGTTGGATCGATGTCCACTTCTGAGTGTTGATTGGCAGGTTTTGATCATTTTGCATGAGTTCCCGTCCACTAGTTGTGTTTTTTTTCGGCTTTGGAATGTGCTGTCGGCGAGAAGCTCCTTGCTCCTTTTAATACAGAGTTGGTCTTTTTTCGCGCCGGTGAACTAGGCGGAAGTAAGAAAGGTGGCGGGTATCGAAGTTGTTCTGCAAGTCGTAGGTCAATCGCCCATTGTTTAAAAATTGTTTTTTCTTCCATTATCTTTTTTTCTGTCTCGGGTGTATTCCAAGTTGTTTTCGGCGTCTCTTGGTGACAGAAGTCATTACTGGGGATGAATTTGATTTGAAACAGATCTGAAGAGTGGATGTTCTCTAGGGTTGTTATTGAATGAAGGAGTTTGAGGATGTTTCCCCTGTTCAGTATGTCATCCCTACCAAGGGACGTATATTCTGGTACGAAGAGGATGACAGTAGGGTTTGCTTGATTGGTGGCATTTTTGGGATTTGATTGGAGACGCACGTGGCTATATTGATTGGACTGAGGTTGGCGGCTTGGGCTGTTCGTAATTGGGTTATTTAGTTGGGCTCTTGGTGTGAAGTCAACTCTTGTTTCGGTTATGTTGCTGTTAGTTGTGCTGTTTGTTGACTGAGTAAGTACTGTATTATTAATAATAATCCTTGCAGTGGACATAGTTTCTTGTGTTAAGTTAAATTTGGTTATTGGGTCCTTGGTTTTTTTTGGTGCCCAATTTTTGTGGTCAAGTAATTGTTTATTTTCTTCCGGATGAAATTTCTGAGTTGGACTTCTAGTTGTTTTTTGAACTATGGCATGAAAAGAGTTGGTTGGCTGCTCTTGTGGTCTCTCTAGTGCCTCATGTTGTGGTGTACGTGAGCGTTGCTCTGTTTCCGTTGCTTCTATAAGGCTTATGCTATCTACTTGCTGCAGGTTGAGTTGTTTTTAAGTGTAAAGACTGGCGTTTGGTAGGACCTTTTTCCTCCCTTTCCTTTTTTTCCTTCGGGTTTTATTCAGTGCTTTGCTATTCACTGCTGTCAGTTCAGTTGAGGTTGCTGTTTGGTTTACGGACTGGACACCTGGTTCCTTGAGTTGGTGGTTGCTCTCAGAGCGGCTACTGACTTGGGATCCTGTAATTCTTGTTTTGGAATTGATGTTACATCACAGTCTTGCATTTGGGGGATTGTTGATTTTATTTCTCGCATCAAATCCCCTAGCATAGATGGCATTGTAGCTAGTTTATCTAGTATCAGTTCGCATGAGCATAGTTGGGGCGGTGATTTGATCATGTAAGTCGCTTCCTGGCCCCTTTTTATGAGACCATTTAGTTCAGATATCTTCCCCTCAATGCCTAGTATTGAGGTTGCTATTTATTGTAAAACGGTAAGCTGAGTGTCCATTTTTTGCGATTGGAACTCTAGTGCTTTGGCCAATGTTTGCAAAGTATTTATGATTATAAGCCATGGAATTTCCAATAGTGGATTTGTCAAGCTTTTGCTATTCCCCTGGCTTGGTAAGATGTTTGATTCTTCAAGTAGAGTAGTGTGCTCTGGTCTTAGGTTGTAAGAGGCGACTAGATCTTCCCATTCCTGTGTGGCTATAAATGTCATATCGTTTTCCGCGGAGCTGGTCGTGGAATTGGAGTCACTATATTGGGATAGAGTGCGACGCATTGTTGATTTGAGTCCGGTTGTCCCGATCTGGGCGCTTGTTTGCCCCCCATTGTCTGTTTTTGTTCTAATTGGGGTCTCTATTTGTATAGGAAAGATGTTAGTCAGTTGAAGTTGTTCTTCTGACGTTATTTCTTGCTTGATGCCCAGACTGTCCCGGGTTATTGTGTTGGATTGTTGCCCCTTTGGGGAATTGCTATTTGTTTGGTAGGGCGACACGTCTTGGCTGTTCCCGCTGTTTCCACCCTTGTTGCCCTCTATCTTGGGAGGGCTTCGCAGATTCTGATTCTGGCTCTCCTGGCTGTCCTGACTTTCCTGATGCAATTTGTTAATTTTAATTGAGTGTGGCTCCTCCTTAAAGATGGAATTTAGGGAGTTAGCTGCTTTAGCGGGTTCGCCCATTTTTGGTGTGGTCTCTCTTGTGCGGGCGTCCGTGTCCATGTCGCGTTTGTTAGCCGAGCTTTGGTGGTCTCTTCTAATGGCTCCTTGGTCTGCCTTTAGCGGGGATGTTATTAAATTCCTCATCACTGGCGGTGTTTTTGTAGCTGGTGGGTCGTCTAGTATAGTGCAACTGCTCCCCCCTACAGGCAGTGATGTGTCATTTGTGTGACTATCGGAGCAAGCATAGATGGGTGCCCCGAGTAGGAGAGCAGTTTGCAGTCCTTCTATACATCCAGTCTTAGAATAGATTGCTATTCCTGGGTCTTTCAAGAAGGAAAATTTTGTGTATATTTTGGGTTGTTTAGTGCATTTCCTTTTTGTTTCCGGTATTCCTTCTATAGAAATGAGCTCCTTTGATTCGCTTGGGACCTTTGGTTGTGATTTGGTCTTAGCGGTTGGGGCCTGCGGTGTTGATGGTGATGAGCCGGTTGCAGCGGCTGTTGGAAGTTCCGATTGTTGCTGTTGGTGTACCATGATAGAACTCAGATGGGTGAAGCTAGCCTTTAATGATATGTTGTCCCGCCCTATTCTGTTTCTATTTCCGTTTTCGTTTGCGGTTGAGGCTGGAGTTGATGATGCCATTGAATCGCTTCTTTCCATCTTTATTGAGATGTTGTGAGTTCCCTCTTGGGGGCCTTGAGGGCCTTGAGGACCTTCTTGATGCAGTTTTGGATGCAACTCAGGTTCTCTCTTTTTTTTCCTAGGCTTTGTAGGGGATTTGGGATTGAGTAACAATTCCCTGACTCTGCCAGATCTCATTCCAGCTGCCTTGGAGGCTCTGTTTGGGGTTTTTAGATTGGTTGAGTGTATTATTCCGTTAAGTTAAAGTTGAAATTGAGATGTTGTGTTTTTTTCCTGATCTTGTTTTTTGTTTTTTTTTTGATCTACTGACAGAGCTTTATTTCCTCTCTTCGTGTGCCCGTCTGGGGCTGCTGTCCGGCGGGCTGGTTTGGGCCTCTGAGCTACCTCTGAGGTCTGATGCTGTCCTGATGGTGGTGTGGTAAGGTGAGGGGGGTGAGGTGGGGCCCCCCCCCGCAGAAGCAGAAGTGGGAATTAAGAGAATTAAAAGGAAGGTCGGCACCTGAGCGGCGTATTTTAGCGTTTTGGCGTTTGGCCTCCGAGAGGAATCACCCCCCCTCTGGCCCCTGCCGTTCCTTGTGCCCTGGCCCCCCCCTCACACCTCACATCTCACACCTCGCCTGCTGGTTGTTGGCTGAAAGCTGGCTGAAGTCGCAGTAAGCCTCAGCGAGTCGGCGGCCGGCAGCTGATGTCCCCGCCGCTCGCAGGTCAGTCCGCCCGATCCGCTGGCAACCCTCCAATGATGGCGGCGGCTCAACCGGATGGCTCCACCTCCACCTCCGACTGCACCACTCGCCACCACTCGCCACCTGCCTGCCGAGCCAGCCGAGCCAGCCGAGCCCACTCGCCGCGTTTTCGTAAAGCCGTAGAGCCGGGCGGGGCAAGAGCGGGACCGGCAGCCCCCCTCAGCGAAGGCAGCAGGGCAGGAGAGCCGGGAGAGCCAGGAAAGTCGTCAGTAGTTCGAAGTCGAAGCTGGGGCAGGGCCGGGAGCTGGGAGCCGATGCTCACCGCGACTCACCGCTCAACCTGAGTAGCAACACCCACCTTTCTCACAAGGACCGCCTCCGGAAGCACATGGGACAATGACTATAGACTCTTCTGTTTTTAAATGTTTTTAACATGCATTTGGGTCGGCCACTACCCCCGACCCAAACTCACATAGTGATTATATATTGTGACTCTGCCTAGTTTGCCAAGGATTCTCTGACATACGCTAAGAGATATCTAGGCGGTTTGATGTGAACAACATGTAAAATCTACAGGGATGTTCCCGATACCTGACAGGAAAACTTATTGTACTACTTTTTATTTCCTTATTATTGTTTTCCCAGGTCACCGAATAGCACTACTGGAGAGATGTGGTAGTGTTCCCTTTGGTAGTTAGCTATTAGCTGCACAATTGAGTGTGGCTAGATTGAGCTTACATTTTTCTAGGTCCTGAAGAATTGCCACGGTATTGAGAAACCACCAGGCAAGAAACATGTTGACCCCACGAGATGAGCATAGCTTCAACTAAACCCTCACGTCAGGGGAGCTGCCACTCTACACGTTTTTAATAAAGTACATTACCAACCTGAATAAAAATATTAACTGGAATATCTAACCTTTTTTAACACACACACTGCACTTCACTGTATCTACACTTTCACGGGCCACACACCCCCACTTCATCATACGGCTTAAGGAACAAAAGATCTCCGAAAAAGAGCCCCTTCGGGGGTGCCCGTCGGGTATTGCACCACCGACCCGATGAGGAGCAGGTCCAGATGATGAAGCATAACACCTAGCTTGCTGGGTGTGTGAGGACCCTAGTTCTGCCACAGCGGGATCCCCCCCCCCCTCCTTTTTTGTGCTCTTCAAACCTCCACACCATCACTACCCCTTTTTGGTTGATGGTCGTGCCACTTTCCATTAACTAGGCATCATCCTTTAGGGGAACAGCATCCACATTTTCTTTATTGGTTTGACTGGGTAGTGTTGCTGGACCTCTTTAAAAAGCCCTCCAGTCCCCCTTCTTGAGAAAGATGTATAAAGCAATTCCAACTAAATATAACGTAAGGCTCTTTGTGATGCTATATGATACACTATATAAATAATCTCCACCTTAACTTCAGGCAGACCTAACAATATTCCCTATCTTTCAGGAATCTTTATGTATTACTTAACAGCAACAGTGGAGTTCCATAAACATAGAGCCCACATCAGATATGTGATAGAAAGTGTCAAACCATATTCTGTAATGTCAGCGCAAAAGCGCTGTTACCGTAGATGAATAATGCAGACATTTCTCTCTTTGTATCTTTACCCCAGGTAAAATATCCCCAGGAGACTTGAACATGCAGCAAGCGTAACTGGGATCAAGAGTGTTGCCAAGAACAATCAGGAAAAAGAACAACGGTCCCGGAAGCACCGACTCAACAAGAGGATGCGGGCGCTGGGCGGACAACGACCCGGAAGTGAGGGTAAGTGAACCGGAAGAGGATTACTCTATCCCGAAGATGGAACGTGAAGCGTCTCCGCTCGGGAGTAGAGAGGATTTGAACACTCATGCCGGTTCCTGCGCATGCGCGCTAGCGGGGACCGGCCATTTTTGTAGTTCGCCGGGCGTTTGTGACCGGCAATCGTGACAGAGAGATCATGTATGTGTTAAAGAGGATCGGGTTCAGGAAAAATTGTTGCGGAACTCTGCAGATAAGGTTGCAGGCATCAAAGGAGTATGATTCTAGGCTGACTCGTGTAGTACTTCCAGTCAGGAAGGAGCAGATCCATTGGAGTGTGTGTCCTTAGATTCCAATCTCTTGTAAGAGTTGGCTGAGGATGATATGGGAGACTGTATCAAATGCTGCAGGGAGATTCAGGAGAATGAGGGCAACTGTGTCTTCTCTGTGCCGAGTCATGTAGAAGTCATTAGTGGCAGCGATGAGGGCAATTTCCATGATTTGGTTAATTCTGAAACCACACTGAGTGATGTTAAGGAGTTGGTGGTCAATGAGGTATTCGGTGAGGTGTCTGTTAATAATTTTCTCTAAGATCTTGGCCAGTAATGGTAGCAGGGAGATCAGTCTGTACTTGGCCAATGTTGAAGGGTTCACAGAGGATTTTTTCAGCAATGAGAGGAGAGTTGCATGTTTCAAAGCATCTGGGACATTCACAGAAGAAGAGGAGGCATTCAGGACGGGTGTGAGTGTGCGCTCTGAAAGCTAATAGGGTGTGTGAGGGACACATTCATCTTGAGTTATCTAAAGGGCAGTGGGTAGGGTGAGGTGAATTTGGTCAGTAGCTACTCTCTAAGAACATTCAAAAGAGGATGTTGGGTTGTGAGTTGTAAAGTAGCCATTGATTTGGGATATCAAGTGAACCTTCAACAAAAGTTAAGGATGGTTGGTTGGGAAAAACTGGGAATAAGTGACATCATAGTTGTTGAAAGGCTGATTTGGAGTCCTGGAGAGCATATATAGATTATATTGTCTAGACACTGATAAGTTGGACTCATCGAGGCAAGTGAAAAGCCAGCTTTTTGTCTGAACGCTAAATGGCTTGGGAGAAAGTGGACAGGGAAGTCTTGGATGTCAGAAGTCTGTAAGGGTGAGCCCAGAGCAGCAGACGAGGCTTGAATTGTGTGAAGGGAAGTGGCTTAGGTTCTTAGAGGGGGGTTGTACTCAACTGTTGTGTGATGATTGGCGGGCTTGGGTCTTGGACTGCAGGTGAATATTTGAATTTTTAGGGTAAATAAAATGTTGAATGCTGTGTGACGGCAGATGGTTTGTGGCTTCGGGAGCAGAAGAGGCTTGTGATGTCTGAAAGGGAGCATTGTGGGTTCCTGGAGGCAGCAGAATCCCCACCTGTTGTCAGAAGGCTGAAGGGTTGGGGTAGCAGCGGTCAGGTACATTTTGGGTTGCCTTTAGGGTCTGATCTGATGTTCCTCAGAAACTGTCAGTCTCCAGGAGGGTTCTCTGCTGCTGTCAAAGGATTGTGGGTTTGACCGTTGGGGTAGCTGAAATGGGTTGTCTGAAGTCAGTGGGTCCATGTGTTTGGGAGGAAGGAGTGTTTGTGATATTGGAGAGCGTGTGTTAAAGAAGTACTATGCACATGCCAATCAAAGATTGAAAATGTTTTTTTAAAGAAAAAAATATATGCCTGCTTCACAGATTCAACAGAGATTACCCCCGAACCCCTAAAATTTGCGAGCTCTCAAAGCTAAGACAAGACTCAAATATATTGTGTTTCCCAAAAAGGCTTTCAATGTTAATCATATGACAAAGGAAGCATTTCAGTACAAAAATTCGAGGTCATGAAAAAGGAAGGGATGCTCAGCAAACGTATCAAGAAAATAACTTTTAGGCTGAGCAAGCTATTTAGACAAGATGCAAAATGAAAGTCATAAATGGGCACATCCACTTAGGTACAGTTACCACGAGCAATAAAAATATGGTTGCTACATGGTTACCTTGAGGGATTTGGCTGATGGGGGCAGGTGAACAGTTTGTCATCAGTAGCCAAGGTGTTGGGGCGGCATTGGTGGCAGATATGACTTGAGTTGTGTGGAGGCTCTGAGGTAGGGAACTAGCTTCAGGAATGGTTCTCAGTTTTTGTCTGAACCCTGGTGGGTTACAGCGATGGGGACAGGCGAGTACTGTGACATCAGTAGCCGGGGTGTTGGGGAGGCAGGAGAGTTTGTGGTATTGGAGGCAGGTGAGTCTTGAGTTGTGTGGCGGCCCTGCAGTAGGGTGTTGGTCTTGGGAATGGTTCCCTGCTGCTGTCTGAACCCTGGTGAGTTTGGGTGATGTGGACAGGTGAGTACTGTGTCATCATTAGCCAAAGTATTGGGAAAGCAGGAGAGTTTGTAGTATTGGTGGCAGATGAGTCTTGAGTTGTGTGGCGGCCCTGCGGTAGGGTGTTGGTCTCGGGAATGGTTCTCTGCTGCTGTCTGAACCCTAGTGATTTTGGGGGATGGGGACAGGTAAATACTGTATCATCATTAGCCAAGGTATTGAGAGGCTGGAGAGTTTGTGGTATTGGTGGCAGATGAGTCTTGAGTTGTGTGGCGGCCCTGCGGTAGGGTGTTGGTCTCTGGAATGGTTCTCTGCTGCTGTCTGAACCCTAGTGACTTTGGGTGATGGGGACAGGTAAATACTGTATCATCATTAGCCAAGGTATTGAGAGGCAGGAGAGATTGTGGTATTGGTGGTAGATGAGTAGAGTTGTGTGGGTGCCCTGCGGTAGGGTGTTGGTCTCGGGAATGGTTCTTTGCTGAGCTCTGAATCCTGGTGAGTTTGGGTGATAGGACAGGTGAGTACTGTGTCGTTAGTAGCTGAGGTTTTGGGGAGGCAGGAGAGATTGTGGTATTGGTGGCAGATGAGTCTTGAGCTGTGTGAAGGTCCTGAGGTATGGTGCTGGTGTCTGGGGTTGTTCAGTGCTGTTACCAGAACCTTGAGAGGTTTGGGTGATGGGGGCAGGTGAGTACTTTGTCATCAGTAGCTGCGGTTTTTGGGAGGCATTTGTGGCAGATGAGTCTTGAGTTGTGTGGAGGCCCTTTGTTAAGGTGTTGGTCTCTGGAATGGATCTCAGCCGTTGTCTGAACCCTGGTGGGTTACAGCGATGGGGACAGGCGAGTACTGTGCCATCAGTAGCCGAGGTTTTGGGTAGGCAGGAGAGTTTGTAGTATTGGTGGCAGATGAGTCTTGAGTTGTGTGGCGGCCCTGCGGTAGGGTGTTGGTCTCGGGAATGGTTCCCTGCTGCTGTCGGAAACCTAGTGAGTTTGGGTGATGGGGACAGGTAAATACTGTATCATCATTAGCCAAGGTGTTGGGAGGCAGGCGAGTTTGTGGTATTGGTGGCAGATGAGTTTTGAGTTATGTGGACGTCCTGCGGAAGGTTGTTGGTGTTCGGAATGGTTCTTTGCTGCTCTCTGGACCCTGGTGAGGTGGGGTGATAGGACAGGTGAGTACTGTGCCATCAGTAGCTGAGGTGTTGGGGAGGCAGGAGAGTTTGTGGTATTGGTGGTAGGTGAGTCTTGAGTTGTGTGGATGCCTGGGGTAAGGTGCTGGTGTGGGGATGGTTCAATACTGTTACCAGAACCTTGAGGGGTGTGGGTCATGGGGGCAGGTGAGAACTTTCATCAGTTGCCAAGGTTTTGGGGAGGCATTGTGGCAGATGAGTCTTGAGTTGTGTGGAGGCCCCGAGGTAGGGTGTTGGTGTTGGGAACGGTTCTCTATTATTGTTTGAAGACTGGTGGGTTTGGGCGATTGCCGCAGGTGAGTACTTTGTCATCAGTAGCCAAGGTGTGTCTTTAGTTCTGTGGAGGCCATGAGGTGGGGTGCTGGAGCTGGGGATGGCCCTATGCTGTTGTCACAAGGTTGGGCAAGGGGATGGGGCAGGTGGGTACTTTGTTGTCAGTAGACAAGGAGTTGGGGAGGCAGGAGAGTTTATGGTGGTGCTGGACAGGTGCGGCGTGGGGCGTCAGAAGTCGCCGGATGGGGATGTTGGGCAGAAGGTCTTCTGTAGTTGTCTGCGGTCGGCTGACCGACGAGGGGGCGTTGGACACACGGGGCCTGCAGGACGCATTGTGTGAGCTCATGACATCTCACCGTTTCCAGCTGCTCGCAGCCCTGTGCTTCCCCCGGGCCTTCGGGGCTGACGCTGAGCAGGGCTCATTAATGCCGTCCAAGGCCGCCAGGACGCCCATGAAAGTCAAGTGTGCAGGCCGGCTGTCTGCGGCTTCAATGAATGTCTGCTCTGGACTTGAACTCTGCCCTTTCACCTCGGGCTCTGACATTTCCTTTGTCCGTCCGCCCCTGCCTTTCCCTGCTCATGCATCATCTCTCTCGGTCTCCCCTTCTCCAAATACATCTGCCTCACATATGTCCGCAGATGGCACTCTCTTTTGAGCGCTGGCAGGGTCTCTCTGCCCGTTTCCCTCTTCCTCCATCTTTATTCCTCACGCCTCAGCGCCCTCCCATGCCTCCCTGTTTCCAGGCCTAGGGCTGATGTGTCTCGCTGTCTTCGTCTGTCACACTGCCTCTGTGCTCAGCTGTCCCTGTCGCACCGGTGTTGTCTCTTTGCATCTCTGTCTCTTGTGTATCTGTATACTGGAATATCTCTTTCCCTCTCTTTCTGCTCTCATTTCTCACTTTCCATATATGTATTCCACGTCGCATCCCATTGTGTCTGTGTCCCTCTCCTGTCCAGGCCTGTGCCCAGCTATGTCTCCCACTTTTGCTGTATGTCTCACTGTTGCTCTCCCCCCTCCCAGTACCTGAAAGTGTCACTGTGCGTGTGGGTCGTCTGCTCTTCCTCCACTCTGTAATAAACGGCATGTCTCCCTGTATTTCGGAGTATGTCTCTTTCCTGCTCTCTCCTACAGCACCCAATCCAGCATTTCTCCCTCTTTTCCTTCTGGCTCCCTTTACCTAGCCCTCTCTTTTTCTGTGTATATCTCTTGCCTGTTCTCTCGCGCCCTATAGTCAGCCTTGCATGTCTCCTTCTTCTCCGCTTGTCTCTTTTCTGCTCTCTCTCTCGCCCTATAGTCAGCCTTGCATGACTCCTTCTTCTCCGCTTGTCTCTTTTCTGCTCTCTCTCTCGCCCTATATCCACCCGCGCGTCTCTCTGTCTTCTGTGAGGCTGTCACCACCCCTTGCCGTCTCGCGTACTCTCTCCACCCGCCTGTCTCTCTCTTTCCCAGCCAACTCCCCTCTCCAGCAGAGATGCACTCCAGCCCCTATCTATGAATAAATGCAGTCCCCGCCACCACCACCCACCTGCACTCCCCCCAGCAGCATCCCTCAGTCTGCTGCTGGAGAGAAAGAGAGAGAGAGGGGAAGAGAGAGAATTCCAGAAGGAAGAGAGGAGAGCGGGGACGGGAGGGAGGGGCTGCAGCCTCCCCCTGCGCAGGTAATTAGAGAGACTCGTTCAAGGTTGCATGAGCGGGGCCTATCTGTCTAATGAAGCATCGATCTGCAGAAGTGTGGAGGGGAGGGAGGAGGGAGCGCCGCGTGCCGTGATCTGCGTGTGCGCGCGTGGGGAGGAGGCGTCGGCGGTCAGCGTGCTGCTGCCCAGTACGTACCGGCCCTGTGAGGTTGTGAACGCGGAGGGGAGGGGGGGGGGGGCAGGAAGGGCTCCTCTATGTTAATGTGATTATGTCAGCAGCACCAAACCCTAAGTATAGGTAGGGTGGAGGTATCTCTTCCTTCCTGTGGCTAATGACTGCATCCAAACACCTCCCCAGTGACCCAGCATGCCCCCCTCATCACTGCAATCATCCACCAGACGCGTTTGTGTAATGGATGCAGATAGGCTAGTAAAAGGTGTTTCTGGGGTTCACTGTACTCCCAGGGCTTGCCAGTGCGGCCCCACGGTCTGATGGGCGCCTATTTCTGGTGCACCTTTAATGCGCATGTTGTGTGCACGTGTGGTTGTCTGTGCCTGGAATTCTGGTGTAATATTGAAGCATACCTCTGGTAGGAAGTTTAATTTCTGGTATACCATTGGTGCACACTTATGAAATGTCATGTTTGGTATACCTTCGGTGCACATCTAAGGTGTGAAATCTAATTTCTGGCATACCTTTGACGCACCCTTGTTATGTGAAATAATGTGTTCTGGTATACGACTGATGCACGCTTTTGGTGTGCAATACTGTTTTCAGGTGTACGATTGATACATAGGAATACCATGCTGTAATCCGGCGTATCAAAGATGCACACGTGTGGTACACCATTGATGCTAATTTTCTGGCGTACCATTGTTACACACTTGAGCCATAGAATGATAATTCCTGACGCACCACTAATGCACATTTTTGATTCATAACTGATGCGCATTTTGGTGTACCAAAGGGTGCCCACTTTGTGTGCAAAACAATGCAATTTACGGGTGTACCATTGATAAAATCTTCTGATACAGAATCTTAAATTCCGAAGCTCCTGGTTCACCGTTGACGTACACGTCAGAGGAAGAAAGCTAATGCCTGGTGTGGTCTTATTAATATGCACGACTTAGCTCCCACTGGTGCACGCTGAGGGCGTGGCTTCTTGTCTGTGCTGTTCAACTGATGCCAATGTTAGGTGTACACATGAATGGCTTCTTCCTGTCTTGTGACGTAGGTGCGGACACTGGGTGTACAAATCGACACTGACCCTTGTTGTACAGTTGGTGCACGCCTACGCCTGGTTGCCCAATCTCCATTGAAATGTCGCCCTGTAGTTATAATATGTAGGTGCATATGTCTAGTTTACATAGTGATGTACATTACCGTTGGGGCACACACATACACATGTATGACGTATGCAGATGGCATGGCTATTTGGTGTATGCATCGACACACTTGGCTGTAACCTGTGTCGACAATTAGTGTTACATTCAATGAGCATCATGACGTTGTTCTCCAGGTACAATGGCTTTTTTTTTTTAAATCTAATTGCTGATGAGTGATATTGTTTTAACTATACATATCGGTGTAAATAAGGCTGAATGCGCGGGAACTGTAATGTTGCGAAAATAATGCAATTAAGCGCTGTACACGGCAGGGACATGTGTGGTGCGCATACAGATTCCAGGGGTGTAGAGCTAATGGCTGCAGAGTGGCTGTTTATATTGCGATACCCCTCGAAGTGATTCATAACCGCGAAGCCGTTTCTAATTGATAACTAATAGAGGTGCTTAAAACTAGACGCAGGGCAACGGGGTGCCATGTACAAGGTCAGAAGAGAGTCAGCGAGGAGCCGGACACCCGCCTGCGAACCATAGGATCGGGGCCAATTCCAGAGGCGACGACATTCTTCATTGGCGAGAACGGGCTCTCAAGGGGCCCTGGGGGCTCAGTGAATAGGCACGGGCTGATGCACTCAGTGCCATATAAGGTGATATACCGAATAATGCTGTGATAGGTGTGTACACGCGTGCCCACGCACGCGCTCACCAGAACGTTAAAAAAAACAGCCGAAAAATTAAAATGCACTCATTTCACACAAAGGCCCCGGTCCTCGGCGAAGGGTGGGCACACGGACGCTGCTGACCATGACCCGGCATGGCATAGCAACAGTTATCCGTCCGCTCGTCCGTTTGTACCGCGGCGTTAGTAATAGAAGGAAGCTGGGCGCAGTTCCCAGTTTTACTAGAAAAAGCGCGAGATTACAAGTGTATCCACACCCATAAAAAAATTGTAACACAAAATAAATAAAAAGAATATGGGATTCCTGTTATCATTGGGGGGGATGAGTGATTACTAGAGGGGAGCTGTCCAATTATCAGAGGCGGAGTGGGGGTGTGGGGGGCTAGGGGGCATTCGAGTGGACGAAGCGATTATCGAAGAGATGCCCGATTATCAGAAAGGATGATTCGGTGTGGGTGTGGTGCCCGGCTGGGCATCAGAGAAGAGCTGAGAGATTACCGTAGGTGCGGTTATTTCTAAAACAGGACCCGCGTGATTAACGCAGGATTCAGGTGGTTTTCATGGGTGCCCGGGTACCCATGGGAGTTTGGCAGATTATCAGAAGGGGGTGTGTGAATATCAGACGGCGACGAGGCTAGGTAATTATCAAGGCGCGCTGGGTGGGCAGGTTCGCACACTTGTATAGCGCTCCGGCGGGTGTTTCAAGCCGCTGCTTTAAGTAGAGTAGCTGTTTGAGAGGCTACAAAATACAGAGTTTAAGTCTGTGTTTAAAAATAAGGCAAACCGGATTAAAACAAATCTCATTTAAAGTGAGAGATTCCTTGGGCACAATTTAGGAAATGTGTGCGCCATTCCTAGGGGTTTACCGTTAATGATATTTTTTTACTTTTAGACACTGACATATTTACGGAGAGATCTTTAATAATATTTTGAATCCATGCCATGTAATACGTTTGCATTTTTTATACTTACATCTCATAGTTCAAATTTCTACAATGTTAGGTTAAAATTATGTAGGATGTGCGACAGGGCGGGTTTTTTGTTTGATCTGGTTTTATTATCTGTGTGTAATTTTTAATTTTTGCCAACATCTTGGCGTGTAGCGTTTACAGATTACCACTGTATAAATACAAATATTAATTAAAGAAATGAAAAGGTATTTTTTTCAGAATAGAGCGAAATCAAATATTGGAAATGGTACTGTCAAACAAGCCGTGCGATTAGATGGAGGGGTGTCACTGGGCAGCACACGGGTGATTAATACAGCAGGGTGAGGATTATCAGAGGAACTCTTGGTGATTATCAGGAGTCGGACAATTATTTGGGAAGTTGGTAGCTCATCAGCGAGGTACGGGGGATGAGTAGAGGTGGGCTAAGTGATTAACAGGGAGGAGCTTGGGATCAGGGCCATCTGTGATCATCAGGTCAGAGTGATTATCAACAGAGGAGTTAAGCATCTATCTGATGGGTGAGTATGGAACCTGGGATCATGAAGGGGAGATGAAGATCAGATAATACAGGATGTTTATCAATGAGTCTGTGTGATTATGGGAGTGATTATCGGGGATCAGGGCCTCATGTGATCATCAGTATAGAGTAATTATCAAACGAGGGGTGAGTATCAGGTGAGGGACTGGGTGAGTATGGAACTTGGGATCACAAAATGTTGATGAAGATCAGACTATGATTATCAATGAGGTGTTTGATTACAGGAGTGGTTCTCAGGGAGGAGCTTGGTATCATGGCTCTCTGAGATCACCAGGACAGAGTGATTATCACAAGGGCGTGTGTGTCAGATGAGGGTGCTGGGTGAGTCTGGAACTTGGGATCACGAAGCAGATTAGGCAGTACAGGATGATTATCAATCAGGTGTTTGATTGCGGGAGTGATTATCAGGGATCAGGGCCTCATGTGATCATCAGTATGGAGTAATTATCAAATGAAGGGGTGAGTATCAGATGGGGGCCTGGGTGAGTATGGAACAAGAGATCATGAAGGGGGGATGCGGATCAGACAGTATAGGAGGTTTATCAATGGAACTGTGTGATTAAGGGAGTGATGTTCAGAGTGGAGCTTCAATCAGAGCCCTATGTGACCACCAGAGTAGAGTGATTATCATAAGGAGGTGATTACCAGATGAGGAGACTGAATAAGTATAGAACAGGGTGATCACGTAGGGCGATGAATATCAGAGAATACTGGGTCATTAACAGGCAAGGCCTCTATTGGACGGGAGGCTGGGCGAAGAAATGGATGTAAGGCTGGGCACTTATTTTATGAACTTTGCAGTAAGTGGAAGGAGATTGCACCACATAACCACAACACTTTGTGGTCTGCTTGCTCCTTCCATAGATGAAAGAGAAGGTGAAAAGCAGCTGCTAATCCTGCAATGAGCTGCGAACTTTGAGTAGATGGTGGGGTTCAAGTGACATTTTGCATTGGAGAACCTCACAGACTACAGCAACCATATGAAGTGCCCAAAGGGGTGTTGTGTGTTCAGAGGGCTCGAGCGGGTGATCAGTAAAGGGTGTAGACTACTGATTGTCACATGGCCAAGGTGAGTGGGGGGGCCATGATTAATATCGGGGAGTACGTACATTTTAGAGGAAGCAGTTATCGGTGAGGAGCTACGTTTTGATAAATGTTGAGCTAGTCTGCGTGATTATCAGGGAGGGGGTTCCTCGACTCCTTTTTGGGAAAGAGTTTGCCATTTCCAAAGGGAGACAGTGTTTGCTAGTGAGGGACTGACTCAAAATCGGAGGGAGATATGTTATTATCAGAAGCAACAAGGCAAAAGTCAGATGGATGTGGGTGAATATTAGAGGGTGGTGTCTGGTTATCAGAAGGAAAGTGGGTGATTATCATGGGGAGCTGGGTGAATCTGAAAGGGGTGTAGGGGAGTACCAGAGAAAGGAGGTGATTATCAGAGGGAGCTGGATGGAAGTCAGAGGTTTGTAGGGAAGGAAAGGGTGTTAAACTGGTGACATTTCCGATTGTAACTCCCATAGGATTCTAGCTCAACGCAACAAAAAGAAAAAACACACCTGAGCAAATTACACCAAACCTGGCATGAAAGCAGAACTGTATTTAAGAGAGTGCCTTTGGTGTAAATGTGTTCAGTCATTTCGAAGTAATTAGAGTTAAAAATGTGCTGGGTGGACTTGAAAGGGTAAAAAAATTGGATATATAAGGGCGGAATCCCAGGTTTGCGGACCAACCATGGACCAAGACTGAAAAATAAAAAAGGATTCTAATTGGATGAGGGAGCTTTTTAACCTTTAATCCAACGCTTGTTTTGCGGATATAAAGCTTCAACTCTGAAAAAATATGTTCTGGACACCATTACAGTAGGCAGGTCTCTGTCCCTGCTTTCTCAAACCAAATAATAACAAAAAAGGTGAATAACATATGAACAATAGAAACAATAAAATGGGCCAGCATTATCTTGGCAGCTCGAAGTCAATGCACAATGGGAGTTGACTGCCCATGGTAGGTTTAGCACAGGCCTGGCTGCAACCAATCCTCACTATGCAGGGTGGAAGGCCGTGTGCACATGTGTATCATCAAAAAAACAAGAAGTTCACTAAATAACGAACTGCATTTAAATGGAAGTTCTGCATAAGATTGTCTATTCCACATTTATTTATGGTTAAAAAAAAAGAATTCACTTAACAAACCATTGTTATATTGAAGTTATGATTACAAAAACTAAAAACAATGAAATTCCCCAGTTATAGTTAGTTCTGCAATCCATAACTTGCACAACAATCATGCAAACCAGATCACTCACATCTGGCCTAAGACTTCACAATATTACACAAGTACTTTACAACACCTAAAAGCCTAACATTATTGAATAAGATATATATTGAAGCTAATAAACAATATTATATTATATTCATAAGTGTATCACTGATAGTGCTAATGGTACTGTGATATGTAATCCGACCTGTAAGATAATGTATGACATTTGTAATTGCATCTCTCCCATCAAGGGTGAGATTTTGGCCATTGCATTTGGTGTCTGAATTATGGTTTACATAGATGTTGTGTGACATGAGTTATGGATTGTGTACCTATCCTAAATGGAGATTATCAGTGTTTTTTAGGTTTTGTTTTGTAACCACCAGTTCACTTTCACTGTTTTTTTTGTTGTCCTCATTCCGCCAACCTTCTTGCTGGTATATCTCACATCCTTCAAAGGAAAGGAGGGGTACATGAGCTTGCCCACACCAAGAGAACTGCTGTTTCCACATTCATCTCCCTCCCTGTAAGAACCTGGGCGGAGGGGAGCCGGGACCGCCAGCATATCTGGCTTAATCATCGGACCCACTTAGTTGTTGTCTCCAGTTTACATAGAGTGCCCAGATCTTCTCCAAAGTTTTACAGTCACAGGCAATATCGTTCTGGTTTGTGAAGTTAATAGCTCTAAGACAGTCAGCAAGCAATAGGGAGTTTTCAGATTTCCACAGCCTGCATATTTCCCGTCTTGCCAACAATAGCACATACAAAAAACAAACTTGGATATAACAGAATTTGCTCGTATACATGCATCAGAATGTAGCCCAAAAATATAAGTCAAGGGCTTACCTGGATCTGTTGGCCGATCACATCATTTATGAAGTTGCATACCAAAATCCAATAAGGTGCCTTTCAGTGTGGTTTTTATGTAATATGCTGAGAAGCAAGAGAAGAGTCAAAGCCTTGTGCCTGTCATGATGCCCTCCTCTCTCTTCAATGATAATAAATTGCATAATACACACTGCATATCGGCATATATTGGTTATTGCATAGCAAGCATTCATATATATTTCTTTGAAAAAGATATTTAACAAAAACCTAAATACATGGGGTTAAATCTCCGAAGTGAGATCAAATCACTTTGAAGCAGCTTTGTGACTATTAGCAGTGGCGTTTCCCTGTGGAAAGGCATTGTAATATGCAATATTGAGGCAGTAAATAGTGTTTTTTCATATCAGTTTTGATGTATGAAGGAGCAAATATTCGGTCACAGTTGCAAAATATAATGTGATATCTATATATACACACACATACATATTCATATATATATATACGTATATACACACACACACATATATTTATATATATATATTTATATATTTATTTATTTATATTTATATATATCACCACACAAGTCTCCTGGATTAGACTGCCGTAGGGACCTCACGATCCAATGCAGCTGAAGCTGGTAACGAGAGAAGCCAGTCACAAAAATGCCGCGCACCGTCGACAAAGTCGCATATAAACAGCGTAATCACGGTATTGCTTGTGCAAGAAATTAAATTAGTAGCAAAAAACTCTGCACCCAACACGATTTGACAAATGCCTTTGTGACAAATGACTGAGGTGTTAATTTTTGGATGGTGGCTAATATATGGAAGTGAATTCCACACACTTATCTGAACGCTTACAGTATTACTGGAAGATCCAGACTAAATCGCTGTGGAAGTGTGAGACGCACCGTGCATCCCAGTTTCTCAAAGGCGGTGGGTGGTGTAAGAAATAACAAGTTAGCCAAAATATATTTGAATATAAAAAATGGATTTCTAAAGTTTATTTAAAAATGTGTCAAATTTCCTAACCTCAAAGCTGTGTATTTCACTCAGTGTGTCTAACTTAGGGCTAAAAAGCAATTTTAAGAGTATTTCTTTTAGTCAATCAAATACAATTAAGCCTGTTTCTTAAGACCATTGTAAGTGTAACACATTTCTGAAGATAAGGCTGGTAAATACATCCAACAAAAATAAATCTAGAGCAGGCGTTGGTGTACCTTACACAGATGGTAAATTATACCAACTTTTAACTGGGCACTCTTGAGATTGTTTTAAGACTATCTTAAAGCAGAATAAATGCTCTTTGTAAATCAGTGATGTTGTACCATGCTCAAGGATTTGTGAATTTTGTGTCAAATAGGGGCACGAAGGCTTGAAATATACGGGCGGTTTGAAAATAATTTGATGTAATAAGAGCATACCACAGGGAAGGAGAACTTGTCGGTTAGTCATTATGAGGGAAGGGGTAAAAATATAGGACTGATTTGGCTGATGAGGGAGTCCATTAACTTTACTCTCATTTTCATCCTGTTAATGATCAGCATATACTGACTTCATTTCATGGACATGCTGTCTTTTAGTTTATTGTCATAAAACACATTTGTGTTTCAAATTGAGACTGGCAAAATACAAACACGCACATTAATGGGCTCCTTTATCACATACAGATAGCTTTTAGCTGTCTGCTGTTAGTTGTCTGTTGTCGAAAACCTATTTTGACAATACAAATAGTTAGAGTGGGCTTTGGGCCAGCCCACGGCTAACCATTGATTGGCTTTCTTGTCAATCACATGTAATTGCTTCTTATTCAATAGCTTCTTTTCCTCTTCTTGCAATTGCCCTACCCATTTTCCCTTTAATTGGACGACTTGTATCCTTCCACAGTTCACATTCAGAGTACTACTTTTTTTCTTTCACCTCTCCATGGCAGTGCATGTGTTTTCTCTCTCTCCCTTGCGCTGTTTCCGCCCTCCTCAAATATCAACTGCACTCTTACCTGTAAGCTCTGTGTTGCTCCCTCCTCCACCACCACATTGTCCATTGCTTCCAGCACCCCTACCAGCTTTTTTTGTTGTTTAAAAAAATGTCTCCCCTCTCAAGTTCCTCCATTGGCCTCCTGGCCCAAATCCCTGTTGTTCCCCCCAGCATTTCTCCCATCTACTCCTCCCATGCCAATCCCATTGCAGTCCGTGGCCCTGATTACGGGATTAGATGTTATTTATTGCACATGATAAATATCAATACCAGAGTATGTTATCTACCGCAAGTTTGTGGGAAATTACATGAGGATGTTGGTGTTTATGCACCAGAATACGAATAGTACGGTAAATATCGTACAATTTCCCTATAGACAGATGAAATATTAAACCATCCGATAATTATCAGATGTGTTAAATACAGCCAAACTCGTAATTCCGTCTAGTGTGTTAACAGGGGTTTACGCACAGGTGGGAATTTACTGGCCCACTCGTAATCAGGGCCTTTGTGTACAATAAAAATAAAAAGTGCTTTTGTTTTTTAAATTGACTTTTTTGACTTTTTCTTTCAGCAGCAATTTGCTGACAGGTAGCTACTATTTCAGTATGCACTTTCTTGCACTTTTAATTGTTTGATTTTCTTCTCCAAGATTGCCATACGCCATCCATGAATGGGAAATAAAATAAAAAAAACACAGCGCACCATGTTGCATGCATGCAGGGGCGTAACACAGGCCCGTGCAGTCTCTGCGGTGAAGGGGCGGCGGGGGCAGCCCCTTAGGGGCCCCATAACCCTTGAGGTGGCCCCTATTCAGCCAAAGGCCACGGAATGTCTGCGATATATGGGAGACTCAGGGGTCCCTCTTCACATAGTGCAGGCAGAGCCCTTCATTTTGAGCTATGCCACTGTACGCATGTGCATGCGTGATGATGCATGCTATTGCTGTTGTAAGTGCCATCACCCTTCCCCCCCCATGAAGGTGAAAAACACGTGGGTGCGTGATGATGCACACTAGCAATTGTTTCATTGGACTTTTTCCCATTCATTGCCAATGCAGAGCAGCATTAGCAAAAGGCATTTTTTGACTCTTTATTCTGATGCTGCAAAGCTAATAGTACAATAATGAGTGGTCCCAATGGAATTATATTCAACAGTAGCAATAAAATGGAAATCCACAAACTTAAGGAGAACTTAGTATAATTAGACAGTGTTATTTAATCACACTGCGCATCAGAAAGTATAATTACAAAACACTTTTTATACAATAATCATGGCGGTGCCCAGAAGAGGAGGGGAGAAAGAGTTAAGAGGAAAAGTCGATGATTTGAGTGAGGGAAACGGGGATGTGTGTAGCAAGAATACTGTGCAAATCACTTTTCATGATATACATAGAATAATGGCGCATCATTTTGCCATCAACTTCACAGTTCAATTGTCCATATAATATACAGCCATGTAGACAAGAAGGTAGAGAATCACAGTGACATGGTAACTGACGATTATACTGGCAAGCTATAGAATGTCGACGTTTCGACCCCAAGTGTATGATGTAAGTTCTTGTTATCCTTACAAAGGGGAGTCTTCCTCAGGACTGTGGTAGGAGGGGAAGAGGGCACCATAATTTAGCCCCACTCAAGAGGCTGGTGGAGAAGTGTAGGCCTCGTGGGCTCCAAACACATATGAAGGCGAAAAAGGGGCACTTGAACGTTGGGACAGTGTCTCTTACAAAATGTACTCTCAAGGGGAAAACCAACGTCCTCAATTCATGAATTGAATGCATCAATTTAAATACCTGTCATATAATGGGAATGCCTGTTCTTACAGAAACACTTGCTTCGCGATGTCGTATCGCCGGCGGTGCAGAATCGCTACTCGCGGGAGACGCGTCGTGCATTCGAATGAGAAAGCAAATAGGGCTGTACTGGCAGCCAAAAGACAAGACCTATTGGCTTTGCCAATGTTTGTCACACATTCCTCTTTCTCTAGTAGCCAGCCTCACTTGGACCATTACTGGAAGGGGATGGAAGATAAATTGGGAAGCGGGGCTGTGATGATTTGAATGAGATGGGCAAGAAAATGTGATTACGAGAGGGAGACTAGTGCTCGCAGAAGGAAGCCAGCGAGCAGCTTGAATTATCAGACAGAGTTATGAAAAGGGAGGGGTTTAGATGGGTGATTATGGGATGGTGCAAGGCAAATATCCGGGTGGACTGAGTGATTTATTGTCAGAGGTAGGCTTGTTGTCAGTGCTTCTTTAAGATTAAAGTATTACCGTGCAATTATTTACACTAACAGTAACTTGGACTCATGCCATTTTTGAGGTCACAATGCATGTGAAGGGTGGGCTGCGACCACTAAACGTCTTCTGACCATCTACAAAACGTTTTTTTGAAATACATGAATGGTCTGTGACATCATTTGCAATAGCAAATCACTGAAAAGTTACCACCTCTTAAGTTGGGGCAGTGGCAGCTCCTCCGCTAGGGGGGAGGAGCGTCGCCCCACTGCTTTTTAGCAGTAATTACTCGAGGTTATAATCATTTTATTTGTTCCTGCTGCAGCGTCTCTGTGGGGCGGGGGTGCTCTGCTCTCAGAGCACGGGGAGGAGTGGTAGGCACACTCTGTAATTGCGCATGAATGTTTGGCCGGCCGACTCGTGCCAGACAAATATTCATGCGCACTTTGCATGCTCTCCACCCAGGCTGTATTGCAGCCTGAGTGGAGAACATGGCCAGGATCCCACTGCCTGTCAGAGCGCCGAAACACGGTGTTCAGACCAATCACAACGCTGCATTAAAGCATTGTGATTCACTATCGGGAACCTGAGTGTGCTTCCTGTTGCAGCTGGAGCGGGGACCACGGACGAAGGACCGCATGGAGCGAGGGACTACAGTGGACAGACGAGGCGAAGAAGCGGCAAGAAGGTAAGTTCTTTTTTTTTTTTTTACAGCTGCTTCCCCTACCTCCCCCCCCCCACGATCAGTACCGGCCGCCACTGAGTTGGGGTGGTAACAGAGTTGCAAAGGGGAAATGTTCGTAGTACAGAAGTTGCACTGCAGTAGTCGATGTGCAATCTGCACATCCCTGGTTTGTGAACAGACACACTACATCAGCTACGTTAGTGCCAAGAATTTCTATTGCTCATCTCAATAGAACATATTTAATTGTAAACCCATCTGAGGACTACAGGCTTCTGATACGTGTCTGCAGCAGACCCTTAACACAGGCCCAATGAACTAACATGTTCAATGGCTCAGGACAGTCGAGAGACTGTTTTCGACCAACCAGAAAATAAAGTTTTAAGACTGTCTTAAGCTAAAAGGACACTCTTAAAACCAGGGCTTTAAGTGGGATAAAAAAACTAGGGGGTCTCTCAAAGGGGCGTGGTCAGTGTAATTAAGGGCGTGGCTTAAAACACATATGCTAAAAATCTGTGCTTAGCACAGTGTGCCGCTCTACTTGTATTTTGCTGTTTCCGTCATTGCATACAGATATATGATGCAACAAGTAACATCATACCTGCACAAGTCAGGACTAACGGCTTTGTCAATGGTTGTTAGTTGCATAAGATAAATAAGCAGCAACTATGGCTCCTTGTATATAATATTGAAAAAGCTTCCACTTAAAGCCCTGGTGACACCAGGACAATGTTGCTGCTCCTGAGTTTCAAAAAGAGAAGGGAAAACCAGATAGAAAATGACTCTCTTTAAAGATTTCCCTTCCCCTACAACGCTAGTGAGAAGTGAGCAGTGTGAGCACCACACATCGATGTGCCTGATGTCACTGCAGTCCGGTAAAAAAACGGACCGCCTGTGCCGGGCACAAAACAGAACCCCATAGTTTCGAGGCCCCCTTTAAAAAACTGCCAGTGGTCAGCACCGGTGAGACCCGGCCCACTAAAAGCTCGCCTTAAAACTACGTTAATATTATCTTATGCCAGGAAAAATAAAGTCTCCTAAATCAGGGTCGCCATTAAGACTGTCCTAAGGTAGAGACAATAATTTAATAAATCAGGTTTCTATGAGGCAAAGAGGGCTTACAAAAGAGGGTGATTGGCCCTAAAGTGATGAATAGACAGCTGGAAAACAGAAGCTGAGAGATGATGAAAGAATGATCAATGTCTGTTTTGTGGAGGAGAGTTTTTTGGAGAGGTCTGATGAACTAGGGTGGGGCTTCCATCGGAGGGGGTGATTGAATATTAGAAGGGGAGACTAATTGGTCATGGCAGGTAGCGAGGGGCTACTGGTGGAAGTCAGATATTGTGTTGACTGAGTGATTACTAGAAGTTTATTGGTTATGTTGATGTCTATTAAAGAGTGCTGCTATATTAGCTATGTCAGGGAGTAGATGGCTACTGGACAGCGGTTGGTTTGTTACGGCGTAGATAATGTGATTATTTAAGGGTGTGCATGAAAAGGATGTAAATCAGCAGATGTCATATTATTCTACACTTGTGATTCCTTCCTCATATTTTTAGTTGGGGAACCACCAAGATCGTGAAAGTGGAGCCTCCAGAGGTCCCATGGTCAAAAACTACGAGCCAGTTTCCCTTCTACCACAGGTCCACCCTTTTTAGGGCAGGTCTTCCAACAGGTGTTTTTTGAACTTCCCGGGTGAAAGGCTTGACCGCTCTAGGAAGGAAAATAAACAAGCACTGGCAAAGCAAATAGATATTGCTTTTGGTTCCTGTTGGTTTTGCCAATGTTTTTAAGAGATGCTGCACATCATCCCTGATGCTTTGTAGCATGGCTGAAGAATTAAACGAACAAAAAAAAACTTCTGCAACTGATGGCCGTGTCATTTTGTAGGCACATCCACCACAAAAACGCGTGCCTAGCAAAGCAGGTATTTTTTTTAATTTTTAGTTACCGACCTGATCCGAATGGAAACTGAACAAAAAGAAAAAACAAGCATTGGCATAGCCAATAGGTCTCGCCTTTGGGACCTTATAAGTGTTTAGCTATGCAACAGTTGCATAACTAAATACATATAAGGTTCCAAAAGCGAGACCTATTGGCTATGCAAAGTGATCGCGATCACGATCAAACATCAAAGCAGCCGAGCGGCCGCTAAAGTGAAAGTAATCGCCGTAAAGCGCGGTGCGCGCGCCCGCGCACATGCACTTTAGCTCCAGGCTGGCCTGATAGCACTTTTTGGAGCCCTCACAATAAGTCTCGCCAGACCAGCGCATGTGCTGGGTCAGGCGAGACCTAAAAAGAACACTGGGGACTGGCACAGAAGCAAAACATGGGATGGGGGGGGGCTCTAAGCAAAACGGGGGACGAGGCCATGGGTTAGCAATGTGGAGGACAGAAACAACATAGGATGAGCAGAGAAGAGCACCACAAGACAAAGCAATATGAGGGAGCACAGAAGCACACAGCAAGACAAAGCAACACAGAGACGGGGTGTTACGAAGCACACAGCGAAACAGAGCAACAAGGACAAGGGGAAGCAACATGGGGGACAAAAACAATACAGGAATGATGCAGATGCACACAGTGAAACAGAGCAACATGGAGACTGCGGGAGGCGGGAAGCACAGAAGCATTCGCCAAGATGGAGCAACACAGAGACTGGGGTCGGTGGCAGAGAGAAACACACAGCAAGACACCGCAACACAGAGGCTAGGGTAGGGGCACAGATTCACTCGGCGAGACAGAACAGCACGGAGACGAGGCAGGGGCAGGAAAGCACATGGCAAGACAGCGCAACACGGAAACACAAAGGCAGGGAATCACAGGAGGAAGACAGATGGAAAACACACACTCTCAGTGCTTAACTTAAACGAAAAAAGTAGCACAAAAAAGCAGTTGAAGGACACAGGAATGTGTCCATGCTCCAGGGGAGGGATAAACTCACGACGGGGAAGTAAAGCCTACACAAGCCATCAAATAACAAGTAAGCAAATCAGATGAGAGTGACAATGAGAACAACCAATGATAAAAATGGATAGGCTCCAAGCCCACTGATAGCTAACAAAATGCCTTGCAACAGAAATCGCCTGCACTATCTTAGGCAAGGCCAATAAATGTACCCCATTTGCTGGGAGAATTTCACAGAGAAACAGGGACATTTAGGGTCATATGTCTGTCCGGGTTGGGTTGCGTTGCTTTTGCACCACACAACGGGTTGCATGTGTGACGCAACCCTAAAATGCTATTTATCAAGCCACTCAAGGCCACTTTACGTGGCTCCAAGCCACCTGATAGCTAACAAAACGTCTTGCAGCAGAAATAGCATGCACTATCTTAGGTGAGGCCTAAAAATGTACCCCATTTGCTGGGAGAATTTCACAGAGAATCAGGGACATTTAGGGCCATATTTCTGTAAGAGTTGGATTGCGTTGCATTTGCACCACGCAACAGGGTGCATGTGCGACGCAATTCTAAAATGCAATTTATCAAGCCACTCAAGGCCACTTTGCGTGGCCATGAGTGGCTTGATAAATCTGGAACAACACAACTTTTCTGCCCCAGGGAGGTGTTCCATGGGCGTTGAGTGGGTGTTCCCATGCAACACCCATGAATTTTGACACATTCCCAGATTTACCATTACTGGTAGACCTGAGAATACGCCAAAATGCTACGCCTTCCCAGGTGAGGTATAACAAGGAGAAATATCTTTATTTCTCCTTGTTACTTCCTCTTTCTATGTGTGCTGCATTCTGCAGTACACATAGAAAGAGAACAATGTCTCAGGGGATTGTTTTTGTGTAGGAAGGTGCCCCTTCCTGCACAAAAACAATCCTGCTAACAACGCAGGCACCCTTGCACTATGGTGCAAGGGTGCCTGCGTTGGTGCTAGGCAGCACATTGTGTGCCAGCTGGGAAAAGGCTGGAATGTGCCGTATTGTGATAAATACAGTGCATTCCTGCCCTTTCCTTGTAAGACAGTGCAGCAAGTCGACTTGCCGCACTGCGTTGCGATACTTTTTGATCAATAAGGCCTGTATTCTTTTGTTTTATTGAAATATACCACTGCTTTGAGATTTTGTTTCTGCAAAACAAAAAAAGAGGCTGAGTGGACCACTATTATAAGGCGGCCCACTTGTCATAACAATTTCACCAGAGATGCTATAGCTATATCTGCAAGACCAATTTCTGCAACAGTTCCCCACCACAGAGACAGGGAGCTGAAGGTATGAATTTCTATAAATGGTGCCTTATATTTTTAATGCTTGCATAAATTAATAAAACAAGTAATAATAATCATTTTAAAGAAGCATACAAATCTCTATCATAAACCATACAAACTCTATAAACTGAATTAGTCGTTAGGACTAGCTTTACAGGAGGGTGGGCAAGAAAGCATGCCTGTATTTCGTTTCTGTGAGTCACAGTACAGATTTTTAGTTTTCTGCGGTACCCGGAGCCTTGGATAGAGCCAGAATTCTATTAGACCTTCCCACTATGTTATGTTATGTAAATTCTTTTTATATAGCGCACAGCTGCCTCAGCGAAGAGGCGTCCCGGCGCTAGTAGCAGTGTCAGTAAGGAAACTAGGGACTAAGCCACGGGAAAAAGGTAGGTTTTGGCAGCCTTACCAAAGGACAACAGGCTATCCAGACAGCGAATCTGAGTAGGAAAGGAATTCCACAGTTTAGCCGCTAAGCACCGAAAAGACCGCCCTCCAGGTCGGAGATGCTTCACTCGAGGGACCGTAGCCAAATATTGCCCAGCCGATCGTAACTGGCGTGTGGGTACGTAATGTACCAACAGATTGGACAGAATCTCAGGGGATGAGAGTTTTAACATTTTAAAAGTTAGACACAGGGTTTTAAATTCGATCCTTTTGGTCATAGGTAACCAATGTAGGCGTTAAATAGCCTCCGTCGCAGAACAGGTTCTGGGAAGCTTCAGCAGGACTCGGGCTGCTGCGTTCTGAACACGCTGCAGACGAGTCACTTCTGCCTTATTTGCCCCTAACAGGAGCAAGTTTGCATAGTCCAGTCTGGACAAAGTGGCCACCTGTACTATCATCTGGCGGGTAGATGGGTCGAAAAACCACAACAGGGGCCTTAGTCCCCAAAGTAGGCCAAAGCAGGTGCTTGCTACATTCTTAGTGTGCTCCTGAAACTTAAGAGTGGCATCCAGCCAAACCCCAAGATTTTTTACTACCAGCTTGGTGAGAGGAGCGCAACCCAAGGTTGCTCAGTCCATAGTCCCTTCTCGCTCCCCAACAACAACACCTCGGACTTATTGGCATTGATCTGAAGGCAGTTGGTGGTCATCCTCTCCGCGACTGCCCCTAGACCGCTCCAGAATTTGGAGGCGCCCTGCGTAGGGTCGTCGGAGAGGGCCACCACCAACTGCGTATCATCAGCATATGAGACCATGGTAAGACCATTGTCCTTGGCCACCGCGGCTAGGGGTTGGACGTACAGGTTGAAAAGTACAGGGCTAAGGGCCGAGCCCTGAGGAACACCCTGCCCAATGGACTGGGAGCGGGAGAGAAAGGGAGGGGCAGATACTTGGAATGTTCTGTCTGACAGGAAAGACCTAAACCATTCCAAGACTAAGCTTACGACACCAGCCTCCTCCATACGATGTAAACGGATCCGGTGGGAGACCGTGTCAAATGCGGGGCTTAGATCGAGCAATATCACCGCCGTGGTGTGCCCCTCATCCAGAATGGTCCGCAGATGTTTGGTCACAGCTAGGAGAGCAGTCTCCGTGCTGTGACCAGGGCGGAAGCCGTTCTGGGACAGATCCAAGAAGCCGATGTTATTCAGAAAGCACAAGAGGGTGTTATTAATATGTGCCTCGGCAATTTTAGCTACCCATGGCAGTAGCGATATAGGGCGGAAATTTTCCAATTTTGCCGGCTCCAGTCAGGGTTTCTTAAGTAGCGGGAGTACCCTTGCCTGCTTCCACAGCCTAGGAACACCTGCTGTGGTAAGCAAGATGTTAATTACCTTGCACAATGGTGCAAGAAGCACAGGTAGGGAATCCCTAAACTGGGCAGGCTTCAGTGGATCCGTGGGAGAGCCAGATTTAACTTTCTTACTTAACAGAAGAAACTCATCCTGTGAGATGGGGGGATGGCTGCCAAAGTGTGAGTGGGATAGGGACCATGCGAAACAGCAGGACCAGTGGAGTCTGCAGGAAAAGACTTATAAATGGCTTCCACCTTCTTAACAAAAAAAGTAGCCAGGTCCTCACGCTGCTGCCCAGACATAATGGAACACCTGGAGGAGATGATGGTGAGCATGCAGGGGGCGAAACTGACCATCAAGGCAACCAAGTGTCAAGTTGGTCAGTCCTCTATATCTTGGGCAACAGGTGGGTAAAGGGAAAGTTCACCCCTGGAGGCTAAAGTCCAGGCGGTGCTGGCCTGGAACATTCCCACCACTCAGACCCAGATAAGGGCCTTTTTTGGGCCTTACTGGTTACTTTCAGAACTTTGTAGCAAACTAAGGGACCATAGTTGCTCATTAACAGCCCTGACCTCTAAGCAGCAGCCCAGGAAGGTGATCTGGACTGAAGAGTGTCAGAAGGCATTTGATGAATTGAAGACTGCACTATGCAATGCAACGATGTTAAAGGTCCCGGATTACAATCAGGCCTCATCGGTGCCGACAGATGCTTCAGACAAGGGAGTTGGGGCAGTTCTTGCCCAGCTCAAAGAGATGGGAAGGGAGCATCCGGCGGCCTATATCAACCGCCGACTACTACCCAGGGAGTAGAACTGGCCTGCTATTGAAAAAGAAGGCTTTGCCATAGTGTGGGCTTTTTGAAGATTCAGGCCTTACTTGTTTGGCGCGAGGTTTGTAGTACAGACAGACCACAAGCCCCTCATGAGGCTCATGGCAATGAAGGGGGAGAACCCAAAGTTGTTCAGGTAGTCCATATTTTTGCAGGAACTAGAATTCACTGTGGAACATAAAGCAGGTTTACAGCACGGTCTGAGGGTGGCCTTTCCCGCCGGTTTACCCAATCAGATGATTGGTCTTCTCCCAATGAGGAGTAAGTACTGGCCATTCAGATCTGGAGAGGGCACCAGGGCACTCAGGGGTTACTGTGCTCTTATTGCATCAACTGGAGTGTTCCCCCACTGGTGTACTGGGGCCTCAGTACTAGTGGACCTAAAACGGGATAACCAAGTACTCCTCTCTAGCACTTGACCCTCTCAGGGTAGTGAGACAGAGCAGTCCAAGACTTCCTCAAGGAGGTGAGGTGGGGGTTAGACATTCAGGATACAGTGCACACCGTCCTACCAACTGACAAAACCAATGCTCTGTCAGTGCTTTACTTTTTATAAAAGAAAAGTACTTTAATGCACACAAGAGAATTATACTACACATAAAACTAGGATAAAAAGTGAAAAACAGATATCTCTACAACCCTCTTGGCCAGAGTTCTGACCCCAAACATTACTATAGCAACTAGACGCTATGCACTATAAAAACACAGTTAACATGTAGACAGACAATTTGCAGTGTTGCTCTCATTTGCTAGAGCCACAACACCAATCTTTGTATTGAAATGATATAGTTTGAGCATATGATGGGTAGTCAAATGTTCTTGATTAGCCCCATAACCTGCCACTCAAAGAAACAGAAGTGCCCTCCTATCCTAAGCAAGACCACAGCTCTAGGGATGTCAGAGATCTGATCATAGGTGCCTGATGTAAAAGTTACTTACCTTCGGTAACGATGTATCTGTTTGAGATATAGGTTAGTCATAGATTCCTTACCTTAGAATTACCCCCAGGCATTAGACTGGATCCGGAGAATTTTTGTTAGCAGTACCCCTGCGAGTTGGTAGGTGGCGTCGGTCGACTCTGCATCTGTCATCGGCGTTGTGGTCGCAGGGATGACATCACGGTGCCTACTTAGACACCGCCCCTGCACACTGACATCAGTTCTGACACGACTTTCCACACCAGAAGTGCAGAGCCATGAAATACACTGACCACTGGTGCGCCACAACTAGGGCCCTGTAAGGGAGTCTCTATGCCTAGAAGTCAGTTCGCGGAGAGGAAAGGAGGGATGGGGCGGTAAGGAATCCATAACTAACCTATGTCTCTTACAGATACATTGTTACCGAAGGTAAGTAACTTTTACACCTGAAAGAGACAGTTAGTTATAGATTCTTTACCCTAGAATAGATACCCCAGCAATACCATCACCGGAGGAGGGTCTGTGAATCAAGTTCACACCAGAAACTCCTGGAGGACAGAATGGGCAAAATAGCCGTCCCTCCGGACTTGACTGTCCAGACAGTAATGTCTGGTGAACGTGTGCATAGATGCCAACGTTGCCGCCTGGCAGACACTCTGTGTGACAATGCAGTAGTTGCTGCCGTATTCTTGGTAGAATGAGCACACAGACCCACTGGAGGCTCTTTTTTCGCTAAAACGTAACAAACTTTTATACAAAGGACAACTCATCAGGAGATGGTACACTTTTGGAGAGCCTGGCCTTTCTTGGCACCCACATAGCCAACAAAGAATTCTTTAGTGTGGTCAAAAGGACAGTGCATGTTTTGGGTCCAAACGGTGGAGTCTCACCTCCTCCTTGGAAGGGTGCAGAGGTGGGAAAAAGGTGGGCAGAGTATTAGTTTGTCCTGTGCGAAAAGGTGTAAGTACTTTAGGAAGGAACGAGGGTCTCGTCCTAAGCACCACTTTGTCCGGATGCACAGAGAAGAAAGGAGGCTTAGAAGAAAGAGCCTGAAGCTCACTCACTCCGCGAGCAGAGGTGATGGCAAAAAGAAAGGCAGTTTTCACAGTGAGGAGCCTGAGAGGACAGTTGTGAAGAGGCTCGAAAGGAACGCACATAGTAAGTCAAAACATGATTCAAGTCCCACTGGGGCATTATGAAAGGAAATTGGGCAAAAAGATGTGTAATGCCCTTAAAGAATCTATTTACAATAGGGAGCTTGAATAAATAGGGCGGATCTGGCAACCGAAGAAAAGCAGAAATGGCTGCTAGATAGCCTTTTAGAGTGCCCAGAGCAGAGCCCTGCTGGGCAAAAGAAAGAATGAACAAGAGAACCTCAAGAAAGAGGGGCAGAGAGGGGATCCACAGCCTTTGCTGTGCACCGTGCCACAAACTTGTTCCATCGACAGGCGTATACCGTCTTAGTGGAGGGACGCCTGGCTGCCAAGATGACATTACAGACTTCTGGCGGAAGGCCAAAAGCTGTCAACTGTTGCCGCTTAATCTCCACGCAAGGAGGTGGAGACTGGACAGGTCCGGGTGCAGAAGCCTGCCCTGCTGCTGCGACAGATCTTCCCGAAGGGGCAGTCTGATCGGAGGATCGATGGCCATGCTCAGAAGCTCGGGGTACCAAACTCTTTGCGCCGAGTCCCGAGCCACCAGAATGACTTGGGCCCTGTCGCGCTTGATTTTCTTCAGTACTTGGGCAGAAGTGGTACAGGCAGAAAGGCGTAAAGGAGGACGCAGTTCCACTCGCGACAAAAAGCACTGCTGAGCGAGTGCCGCCTTGGGAACTCCAAAGTGCAGAACTGCTGACATTGCTCATTCTCTTCGGTGGCGAACAGATCTAACCAAGGCTCTCCCCACCGCTGAAAGAGACCTTGCACCACCTCTGAGTGAAGACGCCATTTGTGATCCACCAGGCACAGATGGCTGAGTTTGTCCGCCCTGGCGTTCAGAGAAACTGCCAGGTGTTGAACCACCAGGGTCATGTCTTGATGTTCCAGCCATGTCCAAAGGCAAAGAGCCTCTTGACAAAGGGTCCACGACCCCACCCCACCCTGTTTGTTGCAGTGCCACATAGCAGTGGTGTTGTCTGTGAACACCTGCACTACTTGCCCCTTGAAGGAGGGAAGCAATGCCTTCAGTGCCAGACGGATCCCCGGAAGCTCCAACAGATTGATATGGAGCCCGGACTCCGCCAGAGACCAGACTCCTCTGATCTCTGCCTCTCCCAGATAGCAGCCCCATCTGAGAAGTGACGCATTGGTCACCATTGTTAGTTCTGGTTGGGGGAGGGAGAGGGATCTGCTTCTGACCCAATCCAGGTCCATTAACCACCACTGCAGCTGTTGTGCAGTTTCCTTCGAGATCTGGACATAGTCTGAAAGATTCCCCTGATGCTGTGCCCACTGGAACGTCAGATCCCACTGCAGAGCCCGCATATGCCACCTGGCATGATTCATCAGCAGGATGCAGGAGGCCATGAGGCCCAGCAGCCTCAGGGTCATTCTCACTGAAATCCGGGGTAGAGGCTGAAACATCGGTATCATAGCCTAAATATCCCGGACTCACTGCTCGGGAGGATAGTCCCGAAACTGCACCGTGTTCAGAACCACTCCAATGAAAGGGAGCGGCTGAGAGGGAGTCAAGTGTGACTTTGGCACGTTTATAGTGAACCCCAGGGAGTGCAGGAGGTCTGCCGTAGTCTGGATGTGGGAGACGACAGCCTGGGGCGAGCCAGTCATCGAGATAGGGGAAGACTGGAACCCCTGATCTGCGCAGATGAGCTGCGACCACCGCCATCAACTTCGTGAACACCCGAGGGGCACTGGTAAGGCCAAAGGGGAGCACGGTGAACTGAAAATGCTCGTGGCCTACCATGAACTGTAGGCAGCGTCTGTGGGCTGACCGGACGGGGATATGGAAATAGGCGTCCTGCAAGTCCAACGACACGATCCAGTCTCCAGGGTCAAGGGCAGATAGGACCTGAGCCAACGTGAGCATTTTGAACTTCTCCTTCGGGAGGAAGCAGTTGAGGGCTCTGAGGTCTAGGATAGGACGCAGGCCTTTGTCCTTCTTGGGCACCAGAAAGTAGCGGGAATAGCAACCACAACCTACTTTTGGCATAGGGACCCTCTTAGTAGCTTCCTTGGCCAAGAGAGCTGAAACTTACTGGTGGAGGAGTGCCAAATGATCCTCCGACATGCGATCTAAAGACGGTAACATGGAGGGGGAGTAGTCTCGAAGGGGGAGGGAGTAGCCCCTTTGGACTATCTGCAAAACCCACCTGTCCAACGTGAAGGATTGCCAGTGGGGGAGGTGATGGCGAATCCTGCCACCCACTGGCCGTGATGGCCCTGAAAGGTCAGATTAGGAAGGTTTGGAGGCTGCTGAAGAGGGGAAAGGTGGGACTGTCAGGCCCGCTGGCTCCCAGACCCACGAGATCGCTGGGTCCTGCGTCCACGGCCACGCAGAGGCTGGGCAGCTTGCATGAGCCGGTGGCTAGACTGGGCCAGACGTGGTGGGGTGCCCCTTCCATAGCTGCGAAACAGACTGCGGTGGACGGGAAGACGCAGCGAGGCCCAAAGGTCTTGCCATAGCGTGAGGATCCTTGAAGCGCTCCAGCGCCAAGTCTGCCTTGTCACCAAAAAGGCAACGGCCATCGAAGGGCATGTCCAGCAAGGTTGCCTGGACATCACCTGAAAAGCCAGACATTCTTAACCAGGCGTAGCACCAAAGGGCTCGCCCAGTGAGTCGGTGGTATCCAGTCCACATCTCGAATCGTGAATTTTGCTGTGTCTCTCTCATATGCCACTGCTTGGGTGAGAATGGCTCTGCCTCTTCCGGGCACTGAGGTAACACATGCGCAACTGTATCCCAGATTGTATGGGAGTATCAGCCCAAGAGGCACGCGGTATTCATGGACTGAAGTGCCAAGCTGGAGGAAGGGAACATGCACTTCCCAAGATGATCCAGCTTCTTGGATTCCGTGTCTGGGGGAGCAGAAGGGAATGCGCCCTTGGAGGAAGAGGCTTGGACCACCAAGCTCTCGGGGGAAGGGTGTTGAATGAGAAAAACTGGGTTGCCCGGGGCAGGGCGATGACGGCAGGCAATTGTCCGTTCCACAGGAGCCCCTGTACCGGGCTTGGACCAGGTAGCCAGAAGGACGTCAGTGAGGGCCTCGTTGAAGGGCAGGAGGGGTTCAGAGGAGGTTGCCGCAGGCTGAAGCACCTCTGTCAGGAGGTTAGTCCTGACCGCCACTGATGGGAGCTCTAGGCCCAAGGCCTCAGGTGCCCTTCGCACCACCACATCGTAGGACGCTACCTCCTCCATAGCCATGGTAGGGGGAGAAAGCATGCCAAGGTCTGGAGAAGTGTCCAGACCATTGGCGTCACACAGGTCCTCTCTCCAGTCTGGCTCTTCAAGCTGGTCTGCTAAAGGGTCTGATGACCCCTCCCAGTCCTCATCACCAACCTTTGGGCAATAGGGAACACCAGGGAGGAACAGGGGAACAAAAGTACCCTCCGGTGTCGAGTTCAACATCAGTCCGCTCCGGGTTCATCTTGGGGATGAGGATGGGGAGGAGATCGGCACCGAGGAAGGTCAAGTAAGATCGACCTGTGTCGATCTGGATCTAGGCCTGGATCCAAGCGGGCCCTCCGGCACCGGAGCCACCTGTATCGAAGACCTAGGACCCCCGACCGGCTCCGTGGGCTGCCCAAAGATACGGTGGAGCGCTTCAAAAATGTACGCAGTTGGGCAGGGGACGCCCCGGCTCTGAGAAACAGGGGGAGGCACGGAGTCATCACTGAATCAGGCACCGGAGACGGAGCCTTAGAGTGACGATGCTCCGGATCCCGAGTCACGTCAGCTGACCGAGGGGTCGAAGATGAAGGTTGCCGGTGCTTCTTCGCCTTCTTATTGTGCTTCGACTTACCCGAGGACTTGCAAAAACTTGCAATGGGACGAGATGTTGGGGCTCCGCGACCGGTCTCGAGACCTTCCCCTCGAACAAGACCGGGAGAGATGCGGAGCCGACCTCCGGGCTTCCAAGAGCTTTCGGAACCACTCCCGCAAAGACTTAGGATTCATGGCCCTGCAGTCGGAGAACGACTTCGGGTCGTGGTCACGTTCCAGACATCAAAGGCACACGATGTGCAGGTCCGTCATCGAGATCACCCTGTGACAGGCCCCACAAGGCTTGAACCCAGTTCGACGAAGGGACATCCCTCATGCTCCAGGAGTCGAAGACTCAAAAAAGAAGTCTACAAAACGTGAAAAAGTTTAGTCGAAAAGTGACTAAAGAGTTAGGTCTCTCCGGATCTGCACTAGGCTGGTGTGGAAAAAGAAAGAACTTAGCAGTGCGCAGAAGCGGCATCTAAGTAGGCACCCCGACGTCATCCCGGCGACCACGACGCGGACGATGGATGCGGAGTCGGCTGACGCCACCTACTGACACGCAGGGGTACTGCTAAGAACTAAGAACAATTCTCTGGATCCAGTCTGGCACCTGGGGGTAATTCTACGGTAAGGCATCTATAACTAACTTTCTCTTTCAGATATCTTGGCACAGTTTATTTGGAGTCCCACTAATCCAATAGCCACTGGGATCAAGCTTCCCTGTCTCCCTCTGCCTCAGTTGATGTGCTGCAAGCTTTCTTATTTTGAGAACCTGCCTGCAATTTCCTTGTTCAAAGCATCAGCTCTGCAAGCCTCACAGGAACAGCTGGTTTTCTGACTGATGCTGCTGATGCCCTTCCTCCTCGTCAAATGGGCACATTCCTTTGCAGCATAATCAATCAGTCATAGAGAAAACTTACTAAAGGTCCAGACATGGTTAGCAAGCTTCTTATCTTGCCTTCACACCACAGGTCACAGCTGCATCCTTGGACGGACCTGCGTTAGCCGCCTCTTCAGAATCATAGACCAGTCTTGAACAACAACTGACTGCTAAGGCCAGACTTTTATCACCTCTTATTGATAGGCTGATCCAATCAGAGGGTCTGCTACTTTTGAATCCTGGGTGACCCTTCAATCACAAGGCTCATTTATCGCATGACCACTGCATGTCCACAGCATACAAAGGAATTTAAATTAACTTCAGAGCAGGGGGGGCTGACCATCTCCCAACAGAAAGGGTCCCTCTTGGCAGGGCTAGGGCAGCTAAACACAGATAAGAGAAAGTGTCTACTCCCAGCCCATCAGACCTCTGTAAGGAATTGGGGGGGGGGGGCGTGGGAGAGCTGGAATGTCCAGCAGAACAGCTTGCATTACACAATGGCTCAAGTCACCGTCCTTACCCAGTAAGCCCATTGGCTCTCAAACACACGTCAGGTAGACAAAGGCAACAGGACCACAGGCATGAGAGACTGCACAGACTTGATCAGAAGGGGGACTAGTCTTCCACCCTTGTTAGAATACAGGGATACAGATATCCCTAACTATAGATTTATTGCTGCCACCACTGTCAATCTATACCACACTGTGTAGAGAGAGAGCAGTAGCCACTCTCTGTGAAATAGCGGAGCTCTATGCATGCCTCCCCCAATCTCAGACCCAAGCTCTAGGGCCTCAATCCATGTAAACAGGGAGACCTTTAGTGGACATGTATGATTGTCAAGCTCACTGAGGTAGGGATCTAGAAATCATACAGTAACTTTTACTTGACTTGCCTGGAGATCACGATAAGGCAGGGAAAGCAATCTCTCAAGAGACATGCAGAAGACTTTTGATCGCAACAAGCAGGCAGGCGAGTGTCCAGAGGAGAATGTCGCCCATCTTGATTCCATTTGGAAGAAGAATTGCCACCTCGTAGGTCCAGAGGTCCAAGCTCAGGAAGTGACTTGTGAGGCCCCATCAATTCATAGGTTGATTTAAGTACTGCCTGTAGAAATTCAGCATTTTTACTGTCTTGGAGAAATAAATACAATACAAACAAGAACTCTTATAAATGTGTCAGTCACTGGTCCTTCAAGATAAAGCCTTTTTGCATGCTCCTTTCCAGCCAACTTTGGAGACAGATGAATTGGTGTGAAGCATTGAGGGCTGCATCCTGTTCCTGGACGAAGACAAATAACTCCTTGTAAAGACATGGGGGACTTTCCGCAAAAGCTCAGTGGAAGTAGTCAAAAACACCAGAGTGGCCACATACATCAGCTTGGTGCTCCAGTTTAAGCTACATCAACTGCTGGCTGACATCTTTCTAGAATGGATCACACCCTTGCACTACAGTGTATACAACACCCTGTTGCTTTGTAGCTAGGGTTCTGCTACCGTCACATATATACAGAGAGAAATGAATTATAAGTATTTACCACACACTCGGGTGAAGAGACAAATGTCTTGTTGAGGGAGACAGTAGGACACAGCCCTGGGTACTGTACATTGACATTACCTCTAAATATGCAAGAGATTGCCACCGACAACGTAAAATAGACTTCTCCCTCACAGACAAAAAAGACAAACTTTGAGTTCCCTACAGGAGAACAGAATTCTAGACCTCTGGCTGGAGAAGAGTAGAGTAAGAACAAGGGGGGGTCAGAGACATGTGTGGAAAAAGCCAAACAGGGAATCTTTTATGGAAAAAAATGAAATAAAACTGCAAAGTGGAATAGCTGGTCCAAACAATTTCCGGCTTTCATCCTTTCATCAAATAATCTTTGACGGGACTGGATGGCATAGATGTGATGCGAGTGTCAGTCCTTGGCCCAGAGTCAAGGGATTTTAGAGACTACCAAGCAGTATTAAGGAGGAGACTGCAAAAGATCCAAACAAACTTGGGGGCATATTATCAAGGACGCATTAAAATTATCGCCGGTTTAGCGGCAGAAAACTGCAGCTAAAGCGGCGATAATGGGCTTGATAGTATGCCCTGGAGAATTCCAATAGAAGCCCATGTTCACACCAGAACATGGACTTCTATTGGAATTCTCAAGGGCATATTATCAAGCCCATTATTGCCGCTTTAGCGGCAGTTTTCTGCTACTAAACCGGCGATAATTTTTAATGCCATCCTTGATAATATGCCCTGGTCTGATATGGAAAGGTGACACCAGTTTGCCTGTGGGAGGTGATGTGAAGATTGAGCCAAATAGATCGTAACACAACAATCACTGCCTACCATAAAACTAATGTCCTATTAGGGTTACTACTTTAACAAAATATCAGTTTAATACACCTGAAAGTTGTAGTACAGAAAAATTGATATATTTGTGCAATCTATACATGGGATAAAGTACCCACTACCATACATTATAAGGATATTGCAAGTTACTGAGGAGTTCTATGGTCACATAGAGGAACGAGGACGGAGGCTGAATTCCTTTATAAGGCTAAGTAACGTCAAGATGGCTTGTAATATCCTTATTGTGTACGGCAGGGGGTACTTTATTGCTTATAATACATGGTTACACCATCACCATCCCCACAACCCACTTAAATCCTTAATGCGTATGTCTTCAATATGAAAGAGAGAGCATGTTTGCAAACATGAAGTATACAATTAGAATAAGTAGTGCAAAATAAACACATCAAAAAGCTGCTAGATATTTGTTGCAAAATATATTAAAATCAGTTTAATACAAGTCCTTTTTTTTAAAAAAGGAACAATAATTTGGAATGTATAGAAAAATGCAGAAAGATTAAAACTTTTCTATAATTACTTAAAGAATGCAAAAAATAAACATTTTGCAATAAATATCACCTTTCTGCTTGTCGCTGTACAGCTAGAAAAACAGAACAGAAGAAAGAAATGCAATGTTTCGTTCTTTAAACAGCTGCTTTTAGTATGCTCCGTAACCTAGCCTGCCTTTCCTCTTGGCTGCTGATTCTGGCAACAAGCATTGTGACACCAGGTCTAAACTGTAATAAGTTATTACAATTGAGTGTCTATGTCATATCTTTATAATAGGTGCCTAGGTGCATCACAAGTCGCATATTACAAAAACAAATTGACAATCTTTATACAGGGATTGCAGAATCCCATGTATTATAAGTCCCTAATCATTCCAAAGCCATTAAAATAAATAGGCTCCTGTGTATGGACATGTTTTGCAGTTAGTGGAATACTTTCTGTTAGATTCAGAAGTTTGTTTCTCCCACATCTGTCTCAAGATATAATCTTCAAGATATAGTCGGCAAATGTTACCTCATTTGATTTCAGCGCTATGGACAGCCCTCAGCACTGTTCAGAGTGCGGGATGCTTTTAAGACTATCTATCGAGATGCCTTGGGCTACAGTCGTCGAAAAGCACAAGGTGATTTCCCTTTGGTACATAGTTATGTGCCTTCTTTGGATTTTTTAGGCTTCTTGTTGGGCTAAGTTCTGAAATAAGCCAAAGTCAGATAAAATAGTACAGCAATCACATACATGTTTATTTATCGCAGTTTCTATTTATTACATTAAGAATATTTTAGTCCTTGTGGGAAAGGTAGCTCTCCTGGTCCCTTGTTGTGAGGTTGTGTGTCACTTTAGGTTACCAGAACAAATATGTGGTTTCTACTGGTCATAGGTGAAAACATCTCAAGCACCCCAGGGTACTGAGGTATTGATCTAGCTTCCTATTAGGGGTAGAGACACCAAACCTCAATTGGGTACGTACTTTGAACCACCAGTCACGGTAGAACATTTACCTATTATATTGCTTAGCAGTACTTGGCTATCGCACCAATAATCGGGGGCTCCCTAGGTCACTGTCCGGCAGATTGCTGAGGGGGACCACTCTAGGATATGCAGTTGCAGATTTGAAGTTAGTGTAATCTAAGCAAGGGGATTTGTGATACAGATTCTTTGAAGGTCAAAGTTCCTGCTGAAACTTTATACAAAGCAGCTCAGGGGCCAGACTGGTTTCTGGACCTCTGCATCCAGGTCAGGTGGGACCCGTATAAGCCCTAGGAACACTCTTCAACTCGTGCAGAATCTGTGCTCAGCACCGGTATGGTAGCGCTGGTTCAAAGCCACTCTAGATGGAGGCATCTGATTTGAATCAAAATATAGGTCTCAGGATGCAGGTTTGGGTTAGGCCTTTGTGTATATTTATGACACAACTGTAATCTTGTGTAGATCCTAGTTATTGGGCTATCCGGAGCATGCAAGAATTGGTTCAAGCAGAACTGTCTCATGAAAACTCTAAAACTGGATATGTGCCACAGCCACAGGTTGTATTAGCAATGTTCTCTGCTGACATCCATGAAGTGGACATACCATGGCACCGGTATCTTGCATTCTTTTTTAACATGACAACCTACCTTGCATGTATTTGCCTCACAACTGACTATATATTGGACAGTCGCGAGCTAAAGCTACCTGAGGTCCTTTTATAATCAGGAGTAGATGATCTTATGATAAAAAGCATTAATAAAGTCCACATTTTCATGCAGATATCTGCGTAGAACTCACAGTTCTCATGGGAAAATCATGTACTATGCGTGGAAAAACTATGCAATTTCTGATTCCTCCTTTGGAATAGGAGAAGGACTTCATGGGGTGTCTTTAGGCTAAGAAGAGGGGGGAGACAGCCATTCACTGCTCTGTAGTAACAAGGGTGAGATGCGTAATTCCATAGTATCAGTACCTGAGCTCTCGTGGAATGTGGCAGTGCAATTAATATGTATATCAAGGTGCATTAGGACTCCTAATCCTCTTTGGTTCAACTTCACTAGTGGATCAATCAACAAAGCTAAAGCTCCGAAGGATGCGGCGGAAGAAGTGAGATAGAGAACCCCAAGAATGAAAGTATCTAGATTTGTCAAGCCCACGTTTTTACCTACTACAAAATAGACCTTTAATGATATTCAAAGCATCACTCAGCACAAATATCAAAAGTGAGTAAAAAGGAGGTCGAAATCCACTAACTTTTCACAAGATATGACCCAAAAACAATTAGGGAGTCCAAGGGTGGAAATGAGGACCAAGGCCAATAATTGACAACCATGTCAATCTGCAGATGGAGCAGAGATAATGCTTTTTGAAGCTTGAACTCTCCCCCAAAGAGTGCTGGAAAGGCGCCTTAGAATTTAGAATACCGCCCCCCAGGGCCCAAAAAAGAGTTCAGTCAGGGCCTAACGGAATTTATTGCAACTCATGTTCTGGCATCTCAACAGTTTCTTTTGTTGGATTATTTCAATGATCATGGTGAAGATTCCCTAAATATGGAGGTTGCACAACTCATTTTTGATCTGGCCACACTTGACCTGCACCAAAAGGTCAGTGGATGTACACATGTTGCGGGTCACACACTTGATTTAATTTTTATGAACTCAGCATTCCTCATTTGCTAATCTCCTCAACCCTTACCCTAGGCAGACCATTCTCTGATCCGTTTTCAGATTCCCAAGGCAAAAGAGACTGAAACCACTACCAAAACCCATAAAAATGTGTCAAGACACTATCAAAAAGCCACTTCTGATGTTTTTGCCAAAAAGTTTGAGTCTACTACTACCTTTGTCGACTCAGACGTCGACCAAGCACTCTTGGACTATCATAGAGCCTTAAATTTGACTCTTTATATGATTGTCCCCTTTAAAAATCATTCATGGCTCCCATGTGCCCGGGTACACTATAGAATTAGGAACTGAAAAGGCTTCCTGAAAAAAGTCGAGGGACAGTGGCGTGGTCTTACAATGTATACAGAGTATCTTTAACGGCATAACATGCGCATCTAAAAAAAAGCCTGGAAATCTTATTTATCCAACCAAACTGGGCTAACTAACTCGTCGAAAGAGGTATATAAAGTGCTTAATGCGTTTACCAACCCGTGTGCATCCTCTCACAAAACACATGCATCTCAAGCATGATGCAATTCGATAGCCAACTATTTTGAGGACATAATTTCTGTTATCTATCAGAACTTCCCCTGTTTGTCTAATCAGATATGTGAGGAGTTAAACCCTATTTTACCTTCCCCCTATGTTGACACTAGCTTTGAAAAATTCCACACCTTTTCGCCTGAGTCAATCCAGAAAGCGCTTGCTTCAGCCAAATCAGGCTCACCTTTGGATATTTGCCTTCCAAAGATTTGTGCTGGTCCCTCCAATCAGCTTATCCCAGTAATTTTCTACCTATTCAATCTTTCAGCTAATAACGGGAAAATGCCCTCTGCCTGGAAAGCGCCGCAGGTTATACTGATTCAGAAGAAGGCCAATATGGCATCTACCACTCTTTCCAACTATCGGCCTATCTCTCTGCTTCCTTTACTGGGAAAGTTGTTGGAGGGAGAAGTAAATCAACAACTTATGGAATACCTAAAGGTTGATAAGCTTCTATATCTGTTGCAATCTGGATTCCGACCTTTACACAGCAATGAGACTATGCTGTTCGCTGTCACTGATCACATCAGATGTTCTCTAGATGTGAATCAACCATCTATGCTTGTGTTGTTGGACTTGTCCGCAGTCTTTGATGCCGTGTCTCATCCCAGGTTGCTTCGAAGGCTGCAGGAGATTGGTATTCACGGGGTAACTCTACAATGGTTCAGTGATTTCTTATCCAACAGAACTCAAACTGTTATGCTGGATAATGGGGTGCCCCTGGGCTCTTGTCTATGCCATATGCTCTTTTAATATATATGTTGCTTCCCTTACCAAGATTACCAAAGCCTTCGGCTTTGAAATGCTGTCTTATGTTGCCGATACATAGCTAATAACCTACTTTGACAAAGATCTGGCCAAAGTAAAAGACAGCTTTTCAGCCAGGATGAAAGCAATTGCTGCCTGGATGATAGAGAATTACCTCCAGGTGAATGCTGTTATAACAGGGTTTATGTTGTTCAGTAAGGCCCAACAGATTTTGGCCCCCGATTGGTGGCTCTCAGAACTAGACATAGCTCTGACTCCTAAACATGCAGTCAAGAACAGAGTCTGACTCGATAAATCTCTCAATATGAAAGAACAGGTTCTGTCCATTACAGGTACCAGGGCCGGACAGGCCTGGCGGGCACCGGGCGTTTCCCCGGTAGACCGGTAGGGTGGGAGACGGTTTTTGGTCCCTGGGGGGGCCGTTTTTGTTACCGGGGTCGGCAATATCGGCCCCCTGTAACAAAATCATCCGAAACCGGCCCTCACAAACTGCTCGGCTGCACACCCCCCTCACCCCGGGAAGGTGGGCGGCTGAGCAGTTTGCCAGGGCCGGTTTCTGTTCCCAGTCCAGCCCTGACAGGTACCTGCTTTCACATGATGCTCCTCTTGAGGAGAACCTTTCCTTTTCTTCCACTTTCTGAGGGGAAAACTTTGGTTTAGGCTCTTGTTATTAGCACCAGGATTATGGCAATGCCTTTTTGGCTTTGGCAAATGAAACACTGCCCTTCAAGCTGCAATTTATTCAGAACACCGCGGCCTGTCTCATCTGTAACCTTCTCGCTAGTGCTGCGTCCTCTCCTCTTCTGCGCTCATTGGATTGGCTCTGCCACTGTGCACACAGGCAGAGAAGCTTTGCCAAATAACAGCGAAGATGTCATCCCGCCAAACACCATTCTACAACCCCATCGCAGTTTAGGAGAGTCGTGGTCTTCCCTGGTGCATTCCGTTGGGGCAAGGGAAGTTGAAAAGGGCATGGGACAGCAACAAGCATATGAGAATCAGATTTTAGAGGGAAAAAGGACGAAAATGACACCATAAAAGTCTGTCTCAAATTGATTTGTTTATGTTGAACAGGTTGGTTACAAGTTATTCTTTTCTTTCAATCTCACTTTTGCGAGTTGTGATCTGAAATTTTTTTGTACTGGAGGAACAGAAGGGGTTTGACTGTGGGATAAAACGACTGAAAGAGCAGGGACAGCTTTGGGATCAAAGAAGAAGTTTGATTTCTATGAATTGAAAAAATACCCAGGTTTCACAGGGAACAGTTTTCAGTCTAGCGTTTAGAGATTGAGAGTAGGCCTGGGCAGAGTTTGCTGTGTTCCACTACGCGTAACTCTTCAAAGTAACCAAAAACTCTGCCACGCCAAGTGGAGTTCCGCCAGCGGCAGAGTGTGTTAGGTCACGCCGTTCGTGCTAATTTTTAGCGCCGGATATTTGTCCCATGCTGGAAAATCAGTGTGAATGGCACCATGCACAGGGCAAGAGGTTGCTGCTTCATTCTGCCACTCGAGTAGATGTTCTACTCTAGTGGGATCTTCCTCAATGCGAACGGAACATTTCTCAATGCGAGCAGTTGCAGCCATTCGCGACCACCCGCGCTGAGAGAACTCGCCAGGAGGTGGTTTGGGGTCAAATTTTCCTCGCTTGTGCACGCCAACTTAACATTGGTGAGCATGAGTGAGGTAAAAACTTTGCTATGCTGAGCAGAGACTTTCAGAACTCCACGTGCTACGCGGAGCTCGAAGTGGAAAAAACTCTGCGAGCTGAACGGAATTTTATGACCAGGCCTAAAGAGGTGCTGAAGGAGTGACACAATACAATAATGAGCGAAAGCATGGAGTACAGGAGAGGTAAGGAATTACAGCAGCAGTCAAGAAGACTTATAGAACAAACTGGCATGAGCTTAACACTTACCTGTTCCTTTATTTGTTCTCCTGAGGGTGCACTGAAGAGCCATCCTTGTGGGTAGGTTGAACCACCCATAAGACGCTGAAAGAAGAAAGAGACAATTAGTAAAAATAAGTAAAGCAAACTTGTAAATACTGAATATGAGCCTGTGAAGTCCAAACAGTCCTAAGCTAACACCCAATAAAAACTCACAAGACGGTCTTGAAAGACTCGAAGGCGCGGCGTGACAAGACATAGAATGGGACTCTTGGTGACTTGTTTGGTCTCCGCAGGGTGTTTTCAATTAGGAGAGTAGGTCCCAAAGGTTTGAAATAAGAGAGTAGTGTCTGAAAGGAGGGCTTGAAAAACAACAGGGCTGTGTTTGTAGGCAGGATTGAAAAATGGAGATGGATCTCTTGAGGCATCATTTGGACAAGGAGATTGATTCCTTAGTGATTGCGAATAAGAAGAGGGTTTTTGGAGTTGGGCTTTCCACATGACACCACAGCTTGGTCTGGGACCCGAATGTAAAGGGCGGCCTGGTCACGGAATATCGAGGTCGCCATCCAGGCCCATGGCGATGCTGTTCAGGGCGCAGCTATCTGCGCTGCCCTTTGACAGTGCCTGATTCCCAGATTCTGTGGAGCTGCTCCGGGATCAACAAGCCACAGTGCATATGACAGTATTATGAATTCTAATCAATCAGAGCAATCATTAACTCCCCGTCAAGGTAGATTAGAATCTTTAATTATAAATCACACTAAAGAAAAAAAACAAAAGTGTGCTCCACCGAGAGCGCCGGATATTACCCGAGCGGGGATTATCTCGGTCTTCACCGCCATCTCCTCCCTGCCCCCAACGCCATGAGTGTTTATGAATCTTGGTAATGGTATGCATCTGTCTGTTCGAAGTCGGTGTGTGTGTGTGCCGTGCATGCGTGCGTGAGCGCGGGCGCGTGCGTGTTTTGGAGTTCTCTCTAGTATGCATCTGTCTGTTCGAAGTCGGTGTGTGTATGCCGTGCGTGCGTGAGCGCGGGCGCGTGTGTGTTTTGGAGTTCACTCTAGTATGCGTCTGTCTTTTCAAACGCCGATGTGTGAGGACCTTGGAATGCATTTGTGTGTTAGAAAACGAACATGTTCGTGTCTGGGCGTGTGTGAGATCGAACCTTGGTTTGCATGGGCGCCAGGCTAGCAGTCCTGTTGGGCTTGCTTGGGTCCCACCAATCATGTATAAGTACCCACGCTATGGGCCATGGCCTTTCATAGTGTTATTGGCTGAATGTGTGTGGGGCTCATGGAGAGCCAGTAGCTTTCTTTCAGAAAGTGTGATCAGCATTTCTGCAGGGGCCTGAGGTGGGATTTCATAGACACATAATGCAGCAATTCAAAGCCCTCTCGCATTCCTTTCCCACCCAAGCATCATAACTTTCAAGATATAATATTCCCTTTACTTGTTGAATAAAATACTTTTTGAAAGCAGTGTGACCCTTGGTTTAAAATGACATTTTGACTTTATTCAGCTCTTCAATACATGGAAAAAATACTTGTGATTTACATTGTTGAAATAACCTTCGTTCTTCTCTTGTTTCCATTTGGGATGATAACCAGTTTATTTTTTATAGTGTTTTATTAGCAAGAGGCCAGTTCAGGGCACTAATAGAAACACAACACGATCTTTAGACCCCTGCATGTGATTTATATGCGAAAATATGCACTTTAAATTGTATATTTGAATGCATTGCTAAGATTTTACCTCACCTATAACTGTAAAAGGGGGAGGGAGGCGGTCCAATAAGGTTGAGACAGCCCTTGAAATGATGACGTGACATCGAAGCACATTGTCTATGCTAATTACTCCTCACCTATTTTTCGGAGATCTGGGCCCTGCTTTCGGATTTCAAGGGGTGGCAAGGCAAGCATGGGTGTCCAACACTGGTTGGTTGATGCCACGTAACATTAATACGTACTTTGCTTATTTATTGCTCTTGAGTTTGGGTGAGTTATTTAATTCCAAGTTCTTTTCCATGGACTTTAAAGATATCCAGGGGCACGCTCGTCATCTCGCCTCCCCACTGAAATATTCATATGAACTGGGCCCCCCCTAACAACACATTGGGGATCCTGGCTCCTATGCTGGTATGTGCTTGTCTGTTCCAACACTAACATGCATTTGTGTGTAAAAACCATGATATGTATCTGTATGAAAAGTGCTGTGTATGTGTACATGTGCGAATATGTGCATGCATATATATACGACCCTTACAATGAATCTGTTTGTTCGAAAACTAACAGTGTGTGTGCATTTTATCATGTGTCTGTTTTCCCAAACACTAATCCCAGTGGGGCAGATTTACAAGCCGTTTGCGCCACTTTTGCGTCACTTTCCCATGTTAAAAGTGACGCAAAAGTGGCTCAAGGGGCTTGTAAATCTGCCCATGTGTGTGTGCATGCCTGCACATGTCATTGAACCCTGGTATGTATCTGTTTGTAAATGTTTGTGTATCTGAGCGAGAGAATGCGTTAACATATTAACATACGTTTGTAAGTGATTCTGTTTACACACTGATGCATGTGTATATTTGTGCATGATGCTCACATTCTAGTATGCACCTGTATGCTTGAACACTGATATTGATTGTGGGAGTGTGCATGTGTGCACATTATAGCCTCTGCCTCTCTGCACACAACTGAGTTTGTGTGCTCATCCACCCCGGTTTGCATGTGTCTTTGAGAACTAACTTCTGTTGTGAGAGAGAACCCAGGCACTCGTCAGTTTCTCTGACTGGACCATGGGTTTGTGTGTGAGAACCATCACCAGTATCTGCAAACAATGTTGTGTGGGACGCAGGGTGGGCGTGCTATGTATTTGTCTGTTTCAAAGATGTGTGTGTGAGGACACACAAGCTCCCATTCAAGTGTGTACCTGCTCGAACACTGAGTGTGTTTGTGTGCATGTGTCTGTGTCTTTCAAGGAGAGCACACTATAGAATCATAAAAAAGGAAGCTCTCCAAGCAAAGACAAGACACAAAGGGAGCATTGCAGCTATGTATTTGTCTGTTTCAAAGATGTGTGTGTGAGGACACACAAGCTCCCATTCAAGTGTGTACCTGCTCGAACACTGAGTGTGTTTGTGTGCATGTGTCTGTGTCTTTCAAGGAGAGCACACTATAGAATCATAAAAAAGGAAGCTCTCCAAGCAAAGACAAGACACAAAGGGAGCATTGCAGGTGCAGAGGTCTGAGATCATGGAAAAGGCAGAGAAGTCCTCCAACTTAACAAGAACATACATTTTTGTCTGAGTAAGCTAATTAACAAGTCACTGGACCTAAGAGAAAAAATGCGAAAGGAAGGCTCTAAATCGTCATAAACGGGGACATCCTCTTACTCACAGCACATCGAGAACATGGCTGCCGTGGTTAGAGTTACATTAATATGCAATTTTCTAACTCAATCTCGAATGGAGATGTACCACGCCATTCGAGATTGAGTTTGGAGTACTCTCCGCTCGTTCAAGTCAGTTTGAGTTTGGTCCGGTCAGTGATACTAAGGAGGACAGATATGGAATTATGACAGGACTTCTTTAAGCACTATCATAACACTTATGAGCCCTGATGAAGTCAGAGATGTAAGAACATCGAAACACGTGTTGGCTATATTGGAAGATGAGAAAATTTGAAGATCGAAGAATCTTAAAGGAATAAATCTTTATGATACAAGAAGAATTGGACATGTTTGTATTCTTGAGTGCTCAGGAAACTTTGTTGACTGTTGCAGGACTGGATGTACCCTGTCCATATTTGTGGGCAATAGTGGCAGCACATTTCTTTGGAGCACCTATTTGAAAATTGTTCTTTTATGTACAAGAGGGGATATGGAATGAGTTGGCGCAAGTGACCCTGCCACCTTTTTGACTTGAAATTAATATGCAATTTTCTATTTCATTTGTGCAGTTCAAGACATTTCGATATTCATCGGTGTATTCGTTTTCTGAGGCACGCCCTGACCTTTGAAAAAACATAATCAGATTTACAGTCTTGATAATCATTGTCATTACTAAACGTTTTCAAAGGGTAAAATAGGAGCAGTACTCTTGCGCCTAGTACGGCGAGGACAGATGTGATACAGACATTCACAATAATGGAAATCAGAAGGTAAGTGATCCATAAGTACTCAGGTACTCTGTTCCAATAGTAACAGTCCAGCCCCGTATGCCAGGTCAGGTCCTCCCTGAACTGGAACACAAGCAACCCAGGGCCGGGTTTGCCTTCACTGGGTCTGACAATAAAAGAGTCTACTGTTCATGATCAAGCTCACGAGTCCACTCTAGGAAGATGCTGACCCCACAACATTCTCCAACAGTTGATCTATGCCTTCCATTTCAAGAGATTTGTTGTATACCGTGCAAAACAACTCCAAGATTACATAAAGTTTGCCTAAATCGTGTTTTCAGGCATCTGATCGTTCAGTTGATTGATAGGTCTTTCGTATGTGGCCATGGTCATCATTGTTGCTGCCCAATGATGTATCGTTAAGGTGGGTCCAGCCATCTCTTCCAGTTACTGGTAATCACATCGGCAGTGTCATGCAGAAGGGCAAGTTCTGAGGATGGAGTGAGATCCAGACCACTTGGGACCACATCCCATCCCAGTACCCTTGAACTAACGGGCACATCCATAGAATGCTAATCATATATTCAGTTAGGCACAAACATCTCCAGCACCGCAAATCTGGCGACAACCTGGCCCTGTCTCGCTTATACTGAGAAGAGTGCCAATCCTGAAAATGTTTGAAGTAGCTCAATTTTAAACGGACTTCCCACAAGCCCCTGTCAGGAACACTGAGCAGTTCAGACCATTGCTCTTTCGTATTCTGTTTATTAATCTTTAGCTGCATCTAAGCAGCTTCCTGGTGGACTTAGAAAACAGCCCTTCTGCCCTCCTAAGGTATGTTACCCAGTTGAGCCACCCTTTGAACGATGCCTTGGATGTGTCCATCCACTTGTTTAGAATCAGTTTAATCCCGGCAGTTAGCAGAAGGTCAAGTAGATCCCTATTTCTTTGAGACAATGGGTCTGTCGTGATAGGTGTAGTTACTAGGGTTGCGAACTCTGGGTTAAGGGAACATCCTAGCATGTCTGTTAGAAAGGAAAAAAAATTCTCCCAGTATTTTTTAACTTTAGGGCAGTAAAATATGAGGTGTGCTAGATCTCCCTTCTCGCTATTACAGTTCCAGCATAGGTCGTTTGTGTTTATGCCCAGTTTCGCAAAACGAGCGGGAGTCCAGTGTAGTTTATGTAAGATCCAGAATTTTGTCTGAGCCAGTACCGGGGTTACTTTACTGTGTGTGGGGGAGGACCATAGTATTTGGCTTTCCTTTTCGCTTATAAAGTTACATCACTGTGATTACCAATATGTTTGTGTTTTAGTGTTGAGTCTCGATGTATTTGGGTGTAGTAGTCTATAGATGTGTGACACATGGTGTTCCGTCTTGTTGAGGCTAGACATGTATTGGAAGATTGAGGGCGTGGCCTTAGACATTCTTGCTCTAGACAGTGCAGCTTTTATCTTTAGAAAGTTGGATAATTCAATGTCGGGTAGGGTGTATTTGTTTTAAAGCAATCTGAAAGTGGCGGGTCTTCCTTCATCCTCGAGTTGGATGGGAAGGGATATTCCTGCTTCCACCCATGTCTTCATATATAGTGTCTTGCCTTTGTATTTTATTTTGTTATTTGACCATAGTGATTCCCATCTCGAGTCTGTTATTCTATTTTCGAGACTCACCGTGGAGACAGCCTAACAGAGGGATGTGGACATCTATGGATAAGTACCTAGGCCCATATGAATCCCCCTGAAGAAGGCGAGACTGACACCTGCCGCCTAGCTTTAATAATAACACACCAAGCTCCCTCTCTCTCTCACTGTGCTCCCATAAACTCACCGCAGATCAAGTAGCTTTCCCCCTCCTACATACCCGAGACCTGTTATTAGAACAGAAGGGGAAGGCAGACTATAAAGAAAATAGAATGATACGGAAGGTACTGTAGTTTTTAGAAATCGCAGATTTCGTGCATGTTTTATGTTTTTGTACGACTAAGGGGCCGATTCCGATCCTGTATTTTTTTTTCCCGCCCGACTCGTATCGGTAAATTTTTCCATACAAATCGTACAAATCCTGTCCGACCCGTGAAGTACGATTCGTACGGGAAAAATACAACTTTTCCCGATCCGATTTGTACGGATCGGCCCGATCCTTACAAATCGGATCGGGAAAAGTTGTACCAGACGGACCCGGACACTTTTCCATACAAATTGTAAAAATGCAGTCCAACCGTACTAGTACGATCCTGACCGGCTTTCCGATTTACGATTTGTACGGAAAACGTCACGTACACGGGGAATGCCATTTCCCACTACGAAGCGAACTTTGTACGACTTGTATACCGGGAAAAGTTGTTCCCGGGGTGCGAGTCGTACAGGGGTACGAGTCATACAGGCATACACCCCGTGCATTGTGTATGTACGGTGCGTACCCCAACATCGCGTATGTACTGTGTGTACCCCCAACATCGTGTACCCCAACATCGCATACCCCAACATCGCGTACCCCAACATCGCATATGTACGATGCATACATACGCGGTGTTGGGGAATGTGATGTTGGGGTTCGCGATGTTGGGGGTACGCACAGTACATACGCGATGTTGGGGGTACACACAGTACATATGCGATGTTGGGGTACGCACCGTACATACACAACGCATGGGGGTGTATGCCTGTACGACTCGTACCCCTGGGGACTCTGCTTTTACAGCTGTTTTTGGCTCCTGTAAGAAAAGAGCCGTACGGAGTGCCATAGGGACGAATCGTACTTGCTGGACTGGAAACCGCTGCTTAAATACATACAGACGTCGCGTGCAAGCTGTTCCGGATCAGAATCGTTGGTTTATTTTAGCTGTATGGTCTTTTGTACGATTTGTATGGAAAGAGGCCTTCTGTACGAATCGTACTTCCTAGGTTGTAAGAAAAGTTTACCGGGTACGAGTTGTACGGGAAAAACGCTCCATACAACGATTTGTACAGCCTTTTTCCAGGATTGGAATCGGCCCCTAAATGTTTAGTTTTTTGTGCGTATGTTTTTTGTGTTTCCTTACCTATGCAAAAATCTCAATAAAATTTTTTTTTAAACAAAAAAAAAGAAAACAGCCCTTCTATAAGAGTCTCGTATAGTCATGAAATCAGCTATTTTATAGCCGCAACATCTCACTAGGTAAGTGTGCCAGATGGAGCTCGATAGATCAGCTATATGCTTGCTTAATTTGCAGAGTAGTAGATATTTTAATTGATTGCATCTCCAATGTTAGGATGCATTTAGAGCAAATTCTTCTTTTAGCTCTGCAAAGTGTTTGAAGATGCTTTTCAAACACTAGACGTTGAGAGAATTGACACCCTTTTCCTGTCATATAGGCCACCTAAGTAGTTAACTGTTAGAGATGGGGTCTCTAGTTGGCAGTCGGTATGCACCCTGTCCAAGTAGGGACCCTTACTATAGTCAGGGTAAGTAAGTTACACAGCTAAGATAACTCCTGCTCACCCCTGTGGTAGCTTGAAACAAGCAGTCATGCTTATCTAAGAGGCAATGTGTAAAGCACCTGTAAATACTCATATAGTAACACAAACACAGTGAAAGCATTACAAACGGAGTCCACACCAATTTAGAAAAATAGCCAATATATGTCTGAGTAAAACAAGGCCAAAATAAGAAAAATACAACATACACAAGTAAAGATAAAACTCTTGCAAGAATAAACAAAAAATACAGATCCTTGAAGTGGATAGCGCCAAACGAGGCTTTCATGGCGTTGTGAGCAACACAAATCCAACAGTTTTGTAATGCAGCGTCTGGAAGACCCTCAAAACAGTACCTTTGGAAATAAAAAGCCATGTAATGGCTGTAATCCAAAGATGAGGCGCCACCGGCGTTGGCGGGCATCTGTTCCGAAAGTCGGACAGAAGTCGTTGAGGCCGTGGCATCACACGCATTGCAGGTCAATCTCCATGATGTTGAGGTCAGGAGAGGTGTCGCAGTTGAGGCACCATGTTCTTCATGAGCTGTGACCACGGCTTCAGTGCAGGCAGCAGTGCGGCGTCGGTTTTGAAGCACGGTCATCAGCAGACCTGGGGCTGCGATGTGAGATGGGGCAATGCATTGCGCTCTTCACGAGCGGTGCCCTCAGCCATGGTGCAGGCAGCGGCTTCGGAGATAAAGTCAGAGTCAATGGAGCTGTCGTCGGAGCACCTACGGACTTCGATGTTGAGGTGGTGCATCATGCTCTTCATAAGTGGTGCTCTCGGCTTCAGTGCAGGCATAGGCATCGATGATGACGTGAAGCGATGTCGTAGGTGAGGCCGGGGCTTTGATGTCATCATGGTCGATGCGTATAAATCTTCACGAGCGGAGACCATGGCTTTGGTGCAGGCAGCGGCGTTGATGGTGTCAGAGTGGTTTCTCTTAGCTTCCAGCACACCACTTTTTTCCAAAGGCCAGGACCAAATTTGTCACCTCTTGGCAACGCATGACTCAGCAGGGGAGCCCTAATGGTGGAACCAAGTTGTAGAGAAACTCTTTCATGGCCCTGAGTCTTCCAACAGGAGGCAAGTACACACAAGACCTTGGAGGAACTTCAGATTGCAGGATGTAAAACGTAAAGTCCAGTCCTTTCACTGCTCAAGACAGAAGCAGCAAGCAGCAGTCCAATACAGGAAAGCAAAAATACAAAGAGGCAGTCTCTCCTGCCAGGTTATCCAGCTCTTCTTCTTAGCAGAGTGTCCTCAGTCCAGAAGTGTTCTAAAAATATGGGATCAGAGGTCAAATACATATACCCCTTTCTGCCTTTGAAGTAGGCAAACTTCAAAGGAAAGTCTTTGTAGTGCACAAGCCCCCACCTTCCTCTGGCCTGGCTCCAGACACATTATAGGGGGGTGGAGGCAGCTTTGTGAGAGGACAGGCACAGACCTATTCAGATGATAGTGACAACTCCTCCCACCACTCTAGCTCAGGAAAACCCATCAGGCTGGTGATGGCCCATCAGGATATGCAAGGCACACCTCAGCTCCCTTTGTGTGACTGCCTAGACTAAATGCACAAACAGCCCAACTGTCAGTCTAAATCGAACATGGATTTTACAGGTAGTCAGGCAGAGGCACAGAATGGTAAAGCAAGAAAATGCCCACTTTCTGAAAGTTGCATTTTCAAACACACGATTTAAAAACCAACTTTACCAAAATATGTATTTTTAAATTGTAAGTTCAGAGACCCCAAACTCCAAATTTCTCTCTGTTCCCAATTGGAAGTTACACTTGTAAGACGTTAAAAGGTAGCTCCAATGACAACCTATGGGATAGATAGTACTTGCAATAGCGGAAAACATGATCAGCAGTATTTCCCTATCAGGACATGTAAAATACACCAGCATATCTCCTACCTTTTAAATAAACTGCACACTGTCCATGAGGGCTACCTTAGGGGTTCATTACATGTAGTAGAATGGAAGGTTTAGGACTGGCAAGTGGTTGCACTTATCAAACACTAAAGGAACTGGGGGTCTTACAATGAATATATATATATATAAGGGTGTATATATATGTCAGCGTGTATCAAAAACTGCTGGAAACAGAAGTGCAAGAACAAAATATCATAAAGAGACAACAAGAGCAAAGCAAAGAAAAGTGGGACCCTTGAGCAGAGTTTGGATCACCATCAATTGTCTATGTGATCAATCCTATCATCTGGTCATCCATCCTAATGAAAGATATGTCTCTTGATCATAGAGACTATCTTCTAAGGAAAAAGCTCTCTCAATCGGATCAACCGAAAAGCAACAGATGAACAAGAGAGAAAATATCATACATAGCTAATTATTAGTCAATTGAGGAATTAATGCAGTGCTCAGAAAAGAAAAAGGTGGTGTGCTAAAATAGGGTTATGAGGTAAAAATACTATTAAATGAAAGAAAAAGAAAACCTAATACCCTAAATAAAAACAACAGTGCAATAAGCAGTGTTCAACATTTAACTGCTATTTATCCATGTCGACATGTTTCAGCCATACGGGAAACAATATTTACCCAAGGCTTTCTTCAGGACCTCAGTTGTCAACTCTTTGCTACTGCATACATGTGATAAGGAAAGAAAAATAAATATGCTTATATTGCTCTTAACAGGTTGGAATTAATACAACCTTAATCTGATCCTACGCCTCAAAAGGATGCAGTAGGCATCTGTGGAAAAAAAAAAAAATGAAGAAAAAAATATAGACCAACATATTCTTACTTTTGTAATCTCAAAAATGACATCTCAAAAAGCACTCCTATAGGGCAGTTGGCGAAATCGCCCCAGTCATATTCTCAACACAACAATTCTATATTGATGCTCACCCAAATTGATCGAGGGCTGGACCTCACCTCGCCTGGAACCTTACTCAGGAAAACGAGGCCCCGCTCTAGAAGGGTGAACCATTACTGTTGTGGTCCATCCCATTTACCAAGACAAGGATACTTTTCATGCCCTGTATGGTGCTAGTCAACAATGCTACAGCACCCAAACATCTCATATATGTACTAATTGTCTCCACCGTAACCTGTATCAATATTCAAAACCTCACCAAAATCTAAAGTAGTCGCCATTAACTGGTTTAGCTTAAAAACGTAGTACCATATATTGAGACCTATTATGAAAAGAGCCTCAAATAAATCAGAAAAGTGCATTCTCCTACTGGTGGCTACTGTGTACTGCATGAAAATGGACTTAACTCTCAAAGTATTCTGCACATCGTCGTCTTTGTACACATTCATCAAATCTGTCCAAAAAGAATGAAAAGTATTCTTTCATCTCTGTCTAGGCTGTGTAAACGATCTAAACACAACCCTTACGAGAATTGTGCTCAGTCTTCATTCACTTGTCTATGTGGAACAGTATCTAAATCTTATAGATAATGCATTCTCTTCACTTCCTATAAAATGTCGGCTCACCCGACGTTGAGCCAAAACATCCTCAAAAGTAAAAAGTGCATAACCATAGCGGTCTCAGCATCGTCTCAGGGATATGCACACATTCCTTATGAGGCTCATCCGTGGTCTCAATACGCTGTACTATATACAGCCTAGTGTTCAGATATATAGATGTATAGATGGTACGTTCTCTTTACTATCCTTACGGTCTTAACTCGCTCAACAAACAATCTTACTTCTACCCCCTCCATGCAAAGAAAGTCAACAGGACTGGTAGAGAGCCTATCTGTACTATCTCAGCTACGTCTAAGATAGGGAGGCAGAAAACCCCTACCTGTCCGTCGTTGCCCCGGACCAGCATCTGAGTCAGGGATGGAGGTGAGTAATCAGTGAAAACAGACCAGGTTGACATAAATCTGCAAACACAGACACTGCAGTAGCAGGTCTGAGACATGTTTACAGTGCTACTCATGTGGTTGGCACAATCAGTGCTGCAAGCACACTAGTAGCATTTGATTTACAGACTCTGGGCACACACCGTGCCCTTTACTAGGGACTTACTAGTAAATAAAATATGCCAATAGTGGACAACCAATGACAGATACACTTTACCCAGGGAGCACTTGCACTTTAGCACTGGTCAGCAGTGGTAAAGTGCCCAGAGTCCTAAAACCAGCAAAAACTAAAGGCATCACACTATAAAAAAACAGCAGGTTAGATGCAAAAAGACAGGGGAAAAACATGCTAAAGATGCCAGGTCTAACATTGGCTTTCAGTGCGAATGGCATAATTGTGTCAAAGAGAAGCTTGCATATGTAGAAAACCATTCTGTTGAATGCTCTTAAGGCAATTCACCCAAATCTTTGTTTAGTTCACTAGAATGGGGTTTTCCTTTTCTCTGCATTTCCAGCCAGACGCTTGTAAATCATTTGAGGATCCGCCCTTGTAGAGCTCTTACTCTCACCACCCAATCCTGGGTCTCCAGCTCACTGCAGAAGGGATAGACAATTTAGGATAAAGGCTGTGCAGCATAGTACAGTTACAGCTTTGGTAGGCTTAGACCCCCAGAGGATGTGGCTGTATTGAGATTTGACATAGTCAGCCTCGGTGATGTTCCTTGCTGTATTTACTTATTAATTTGGGTGTCAGTGTTACAGAGAAATGTGCAACGATATCCAGGAGGTATCATCACAAATACATCGTTTTTTTTAATTATTGTATTTATTGAACAGTACAAAGAAGCATACATAACAACCAGGTAGCATTTCACATGTATATACAGTATGAGAAGCGAACCTCCCAGTTTTGATCAAGAGACCATAGTTACATACAGTGAGACCTTTCATGTTACAATTCACTCTATAAGAAATCCACAGTCAGCACAATGTTATCATATTGTATTTTCGGAATAAATTAATCACTCTGTAGGGATTCTTTCACTGTGTAGCAACACCTGATCGAACTTGGCCATTTCTACACATTTTGGTAAGCATAACTGGTAGAACCATACCCATCCTAACCGCAGCCTTATCAGTTAGTCAGTATCATCTGCTGGTCTGACACTACCATCTTCTTCTCCTGTCTCCTTGCTCATTAAGTATAACTGGTAGGCGCCCCAATAGTTTTTGGGTCGACTCTGGGGATGGAGTAAGTCGTAATATATATCTGACTGTGTATTGCAATAAGCGATGTCAGTATGCCATTCTTCTACAGTCGGTATTGGTCCACAGGCCCATCTCATTGCAACATCGCTGTAGGAGGCTGGCTTAGTATATGCTGCACACATATTTAAGTGAAGCACCTTGTACTAATCCAGGAAACCCTTATGGTGGCTTTAGTGGTCTTTGATAACCTTATAAAGCTCTCAGTCCTATATGGGAGATGGTCAATCCTCCCTGTGACAGGAAACTTATTGATCTACCATCCCCTGTTCAAGCTCAGCTCAGCAGCAGGAGGTCAGAATTGTGTCTGGGGTCGGCAGCAGCACTTGCTTGCTGCCAGACCCTGAAAGGCTGTTACCAGGAGTACTGGGGGCTTCCTGGAGGAGCCCCCAGTGCATGAAATCATACCTCCAACACCGTTATGGTGTTGGGGTATGATGCCAACATGTTTGATACCAAACATGCCCAGGTTCGGCACAGCCACTACATAGTTAGCCATTGCGTAATGACGGATGGCCACTATATGTATCAAAATGGCTGGACGCACTTACAAAGCCTGGAGAGTCGACTCTGGGGCTTCAAGGGGTGTCCTGCTCATGTAGGGGCACCCTCACACTTGTAACCCAGCACCCTGCCTGCAGGACTGAGAGGCCTGCCTTAGGGATGACTTATAGGTTTTGGGTGTAGTGACCTCAGATATAAGAAAACGTATATCTGTTGTAAGTGCTACTAGCACCAACTTCTACAGGCTGCAATGGCAGGCCTGCAGTCACAGTTTGAGGGGTCTCTCATGGGTGGCACAACACATGCTGCAGTTCATGGGAGACCCCTGGTGTACCTACACCCTGGGTACCATGGATCCATATACTAGGGACGTATGAGGGTATACCAGTAGCCAATTGCGGAAGTACAGAAGTACAGACCATAGTCAATTTAGTGAGAAAGAAAAGTCACCGGGGTCCTAATTATCAGGATCCCAGTCAGACTAGTCAAAGAAATATAGCGACACCAGCAAAAAGTGGTGGTAACCATGAAAGTAGGCCCTACTTTCCTACATGGGTGCTTAGCCAATAAGAGCCCAATAGTGACCAAATGTCGCACTGTCTTCTCTACACCCTGATTGTAACCCAGCAATGCCAACATCGGGTCAAGCTCCAGCACATTACCAGTGATCGCTTCCATTTCCTTGAATATTTGGCACCAGAACTCGCGAACCCCAGGGCAACGCCAGGTGACATGTAGAAACCCGGCATCAACCTCCCAACATCTCTGACAGGTTGAGGAATCTCGCAACCCATAACAGCTCAGGCACTCACGTGTGTATAAAACTCGATTAAGGTACTTAAAATGGATCCCTCTGTGTCTGCCATTCATAGAAATTGTTTGGGTTTTGAAGCAGCGGTTTTGCCAATGTTTATCACTGATAGGCCTACCCAAGTCACATTGCCAGTCCAGCCTAGCTTTTGACATCTCAGGGCTGCTCACCTCTTGCACGAATGCGTAGAATTTAGTTATTAATTTTGAGGGTGACTCCATCTGTAGTAACGTTGTCAATGCTGGCATAATCTGAGGCTCTAACATATTGTCTCCCAGAAGCCCCAGCTCTATAATAATGGTATTGAGTTAACGTTAAGGAGGTTGATATTCTCTCTTGCATAGCCTCTTGGCTAGTCATCTTATCATCAGTGAAGAGTCCTCCATGGGGGTTATTCCCATGTTTTTAGTGCACACCTAGCCCCACTCTCCTGGCCCATCGGGAACCATAAACACCACTGCACAGGTATATATGATGAATTAAGTAGTGCCCCTACTTGCCTTTCCAGCAGATTCTGCTACACCTGTGTCGTGACAGCCAGTGAATTGAAGACCCCATGGTGTTGTGGTGGGCTACGGAAAAGCATCTGGAAAAGTACATCGGGATCTGCAGCGTCTCTTTCAAGATAAAAATGATTCAGTGCTTGCGGGCCATGTACCCAATAATGCTTGCATGTGCTCTGTCCGGCCCTATAGTACAGCTCGAGGTCTGATGCCCTGAGGCCGCCCATGTCATATGGCAAAATGAGTATGTCCCATCAGACCCATGGCTGTTTACCTGCCCAGGCTAGTGTAATCATGAGAGAACACAGTTTATCAAATATAGCTCGTAATAATAGCAGCAGAACTTTCTGGAATAAAAACAGGAATCTAGGGAGCACTACCATTTTCATTATGGCTACCCGCCCTTCCAAAGGCAGCGGGAGCTTGAGCCATCATTCCACATCATCTGTGAGTTTCTGTATCGCTTTTCCTTAATTATCGAGAAGCACCACTGTGGGGTCTGTGTGGATTTTTATTCCCAAGTAGCGCACCGACTTTGTTCTCCACTGTAGTGGATACTCTATAGGTATTGGTGTCATAGTGGGGGTGAGAGGAAATATTATAGATTAATGCCAATTGACCTTCAGGCCTGATAGCCTCCAAACCAAACCACCTGAATATGGGGGTGAGATTAACAGCTGGGCTATGGATATGTAGTAGTGTATCATCTGCATATGCCGATATGATAAGATTATAACCTGGGAAGCGCAACCCCCAACTTCCATGATACGCACGTAGGGCACAAGCCAATGGTTCTGAAACTAATGTGCATAATAGAGGCGAGAGGGGGCAACCCTGCCGGGTGCCTCTGGTGATTTAAATAGTGGAAGAGACAGCATCCCCGACTCGTATTCTGGTTAATGGGTGGGTATACAGGACTAAGCTAAGGTGTAAAAAAATCTCTCCAACACCTATTTTGTGGTGGACCGCAAACATAAACCCCCACTCAACTGACTCAAGAGCTGTTTCGGCATCTAGGAACACAGTAGCTGCCTTGACGTCTGGGTTCACCCTCTGGAGGGTGCCAAACAGTGTTCTATGTTTGTGCGCTAAAATGCAGCCTGGCATGAATCCCACCTGTTCTGGGCGCACCACGCCAGGAAAAATGGGTGCTAATCTGTTAGGCAAGATTTCGGCATATATGTTGGGGTCCACATTCAATAAAGACAGCGGCCTATATGATAAGCAAAGATTGGATTGCTACCCATGCTTCAATAGCATTACTATCACTGCTTCACACATTGTGGAGGGCATTACACCTAATTTCAACATCTCCTCATATAACGTCACTGTTGGAAAACGAGGCAGCATCTGTGAGGCCCGCACAAATAACATGACTACATTTGTCCTTCACTGGGAACCAAACACCCAATTGTAGCGCCTGACTCTCAGAGGGTAGCGTTGCAGAGCAGTCTGAGGCTTACTCAAGGGAGGTGGTGTGGGCTAGTAATCGCCATTTGCAGGTGCACAAAAATAACACTCAATAATTGATTGTCCAGTCTGTACTTTGCTTTATAAAAGTAAGAGTACATTTATTAAACACACACACCACTCAATACTATGCACCAATTTACAAATATACATAAGCTGTTGGAATTACTTTGTGACATTGCATAACATCTCCACCCCTCCCGCAGGGGGGTGGGGTCTAGTACCACCACTCCCATGTATGCACATCAACTTGCCCCCAATGCAGTTAGTTGAACATAACCTGGAGCGAGGGCCCTGCGCACTGGCACCATCCCAGTGGCGACCCACCCCATTACCTCAACAAGCATTAAAAAGGGGTAAACCTGCCTTGGTGACACATGACCCTGACTGAGCATCTCCTACTGACCATAAAGTATGCACCTCTATATCTTAAGGGCTAGCAGTCTGGGGTCTTCACCTAAGCGCAGCAGCAAGAATCCATGTTTACGCACACTTTAGAATGACAGTACTCATCACCTTGGTTGATCATTTAAATGCATTGCAATTACAGCCCCTAAGGGCATCACAGATGAAATCACAGGATTGTGCATATACAGCCAGACACCCTAGCAGGACTGTCTGGCAACATAGCCCCACTTGGCTTATGACATCTCCTTACACATGTGACTTACAGTCCCTTCAAAAGAAGTACTCCCGGCAACTAGACTTCTCCTGCAGTGCGCCTCTTCACTTTAAATGGAATCACAGGTAAAAGCATGGGATTAGGTAAATACAGCCAGACCCCCTAGCAGGAAGGTCCAGCAACATAACTCCATTTAGCTTAACATCACCTTACACAGGTAATTCACTTTACACATGTGACTTTCAGTCCACCTAAAAAGAAATAACCAATAGTAAATGCATTTCGGTGCAATTACACCACGTCACCTCCAAGGGGATGCCCTTCTCCAGACATCCCCAACTCAGCCCTTCACTCCATGATGCACTTCATAGTACACCCTCAGTTGTAGAACATAAGTTCCAGCATAGAAGGTGTTAAAGGCTGGCTGAGCCCTTGAGGGGTTATTCTTTCAGATGCCCCGTGAAACTTAGGGGTGGACTGTTCTTCTTTATGCTGGGGGAGACTGCGGTGCTCCTGCAGCCCCCCTGCACCCCTTTTCACACATGAGGGTGATCCCCTCCTCTGGGGGCCACCAGGCACCACAATGGCAGATTTCTTCGTGCTGGGGGGGGGAAGACGGCGCTCCTCCAGCAGCTCCCCCAGCACCTTTACACAAGTGAGGGTGACCCCCCTCCTCTGGGGGCCACAAAGCACCAAAACGGCAGATTTCCAAATGCCTGGTGAGGCATTATGGGGCGCTTCATCTCCTCTTTACCAGCCCCAGCCACTGGGAACACTCCCCTCCGTCCTCAGGGTCTCTGATTCAGCAGGGTGCTGTCTTCACTGGCTCCCTGCGCCAGCCTTTCACCAGGCTCTCCTTCTGGGCCTCTCTTCTCCCTGCGCAGAGGCCCCTGCTTCTGTGCACCAGTCCTGGGCTCTTCTTCTGGTGCTGATAGGGTCCTGGGGTCAGTCAGGGGGTCTCTCCTTCCAACTGCCCATTGCGCCAGGCTCCAGCACCTTCACCCTCAACAGACCACACCCCAGAGAGACCTTCTCTTCCTGTGCAAGCACTTTTTAAAAGTTGAGTAGGGGGCTGGCAGGAAGTCTCTGTTGGTCCTATCAAACAGCGACACATCACGTCCCTGCCCCTGCTCCCTCCTTCTTGTCCAGCCTCTGAGCTTGTTCAAAATGGCGTCGTCCAGGGTTTCTGCCACATGTCTCGGAAGCACCTTCCCCCCAAGCTACCTTCCCTCCTTGGTGCAGCCTGGTACCTGGCACCCAGCAACAGTGGTTGATGGATTGGCCTGTAGCCCCACCCATCTTCTCTTCGTGGAGAGGAGGCCCTCGCTTGTGGAAGAAAGGTTATCAATCCATCCAGCTAAGGTCAGCCCTCAGCCTGGGTCTGGTCATGGCTGGCTCTGAGAAATATGACAGTTCTGGATGACCCAAAAGCAGTACAAATATGACTTTGGACTCTGCAGAATACTTCTTTTCACATTTGCTACATTGGACATAAGTGCGTGTCTGGAATCTGTAGGCCCAATTGAAGATAATCTAGCCCCTGGCTCCACATTCCCATAGGGGAATAAGGAAGTGAAAACACAGTAAAACACACTGACTTTCCCTGGCATGTCTCTTCCATCCTGAGTTCACTGTGGGTGAGTCCCAACTTATGAGGCTCCCCAACAGTAAAAGCTCAACAATAAGGTGCTCAAAAAGCGAAAAAATCCGGGAGGCGCATAGTGTCAGAACCACCTTCTAACAGTCACTAGATGGGGGATCAATAATTCTTGAAAGATCTTGAAAAAGCCCCTGTAAGGCCGTCAGAGCCGAGACGCTTACCCGACTCCATTCCTTTCAGTGCATTCTTAATTTCAACAGGTTGCAAAGGCGCTATCAGATGTTCTGTAGGCTCTGTGGCCTGCCATGGAATTGCTATATGAGCTAAGTAGTCATCTATGGTTTCATTCTCAAGCGGGAGATGTGTTCGCTATAAGTCCTCATAATAACTGCGAAATCTCTCTGCAGTGTTATCTGCTCCATGTATAGCCTGTCCTTCATTAGATAACATTTCTGGGGTAATATCAGAGGCTCTCTAAGGTCTTAAAATACCCACTAAGACAATACCTGGACAATCACGTTCCCCATATATACACGTTGTGGCGTGTTTGCCCATGTGTTTGATCTCCTCTTTCGCTGTGTCGTGAAATTCTTCTAACTTTTTTTTTATGTCTACCAAGATAGTGAGATTGTGCGTACTCTGAAATACAGTCTCCATGCTACCTATCTCTTTTTCTAGCCCTGTCAGTAGGACCCTTAAAGAGCGGAGGACTCCCGCATGTTTGGAAATTGTCACCCCCATATGTAAACTTTGAACGCTTCCCATAATGTGGCGAAATTGGCAACTGAACCCACATTATGCAGAAAAAACTCCCCTATGGCCTGCGCGAATTCAGCCCTAAAGACTGAATCTAGCATGAAGTAGGGCGGAAAGCGCCAAGTGCAAGCAGGTATTTTGAGGGCCTGATATGTCATAACCCATCAACACTGGGGAATGATCAGAGTAAGTGCTTGAGAGGGGTTCACAACGTTGAACTGGGTTGGCCAAACTTCTAGTGATTAGCTAGAAGTCTGTACGGGTATGTATGTCGTGTACCCAAGAGAAATGTGTGTAACCCATCCCTGTGGGGGATCTGTACCTCCATACAACTAATAAATTCTCCTTATCCATTATAGCTGATATGGCGCGCACTGCATCAGAGGTTCGTCTAGGTGGCCCCTTGGGTCAATCAAGATCAGGGTTTAAAATGAAATTGAAATTGCCTCCCCATATCTGTGGCAGTTCAGCCCATTGTTTCAGCCACGCCTAGAGGAAGTAGTAGAACTGAGGGTCATCCTGATTTGGGCCATACACTCCCACCAGCAGAAAAGCAAGGTCATCTTTGCGACAACGGACTAGGACGTATCCACATCCTGGCTAATTATCTCAGGTAGGCTTTGCCCACTTCCCATAGGATCTGCTGTGAGATTTGTGAGTTATTGTTTAATCTAGGTATTATTTGAGGTAGCCAGTCTGTTTCAGTTTCTCCTTCTGTATCCAGAACCTTAAGATGTCCATTCTCCAGGTGTTAGCTTAAGGGGCTACAAGCTGTAGGTCCAGATGAAGAGTCACCAGAACATGGCCTGAGAGGGTTCAAGCTCTGTTTTAACATGAGAAAATATTTGAGAGTATGCTTCAGTGCGCTAAGAAACGGTCAATTCTCATCTCAGTACCTTGAAAGCAAATCAAAAATGTGTATTTTCTATCAGTGAGATGCATGAGCCTCTATGGTTCTGTAAGAGAGTAATCCTCCTGTAAATCCCTACGGTATCCTTTATTGGTATTACTTCTAATGTCTGGGCAGCCAGACCTGGCCAATATGGGATCTCTTGTTAGTTTTAGTCAACATTAATGATAACCAGCATGCAGCCGAACTCAGTCAGGAATCTGCTCAGATTAAAACAGAAGTTTGCTTTTATGTCATTGTGGCATATATGGATTCCATAATGAAGTGGTCTTGTAGCATCAGTTCTATAAGTACATATTAGATGCCTGAATCAATCCAAGTCTTCTGAAGTTTAGTAGGGAGGTTCCTGTGAATCAAGATAGACGACCCCCATTTCCTGCATGATGGTCGTTGAGAGCCTGATGTGACTTCACCCATCCTTATAGCAGTTTGGAGGTTTCCTGCTGCAATATGCTGATGTCTTGCAACAAGGCAATGTCAGTATTCTTGGAGGCCCGGTAATTACATATCTTTTTTCACTTGTCATAGTGTGTGATGCCATTCACATTAAATGAACAAAGTAACAGATCTCTATTTGTAGGCATGAGCTCAGGAAGATGACTCAAGTCATGCCACTGAGAAGTTGCTTTCAGTGCCAGAGATCACTACGTTCCGTTGGTAAGGACTGCTGTGAGTAGCCTGCAAGTTTGTAGGTTTGAGCAAAAAAAAGAGGGTGCATACCGAATTCAGCAGTACTAAGTACTAGATAGAGCTTAAATTGAGTATGGTAGAAAGTTGAGAAGTGACCATCAACATCTGTGAAGAACTGCAAACTTTAAAAGGGCGTGCCTTCTTTTAAATGACCGCCAACTGCTCCCATGAATCTAATCGTCCTACGTTATGAAACGTATGTTTACCATAACAATGTTTCTAGCTCATTATCTCTTCTGTGGGCCAGGAAATTGTAACAGGCCAGCTTCTGAGTTGATGAGCAGGCTGTGGAATGACTAAGATACGAGTGTCTACTAGCCCTTCTGAGACAGATATTTCTATCTGGGCTGATGCAAGAGTCTCTATGTAGGACTCCAGTTCTTGCAGGTCGAAGAATTCACTTGTCCTATCTTCAACAGTAACAATCAATGTAGCAGGGTCCAGTAATTAGTATTTTATATCATACTGCTGCAGGAGCAGCCGCAAGGCTATGAATTTTCTCCATACTACATTGATCAAAAAAGCTGTGAGTGATATCTTGCCGCCTTTGTAAGTGCATGGGTGTGTTTTTCACAGTTAGAATTTGTTGGACCTATTGGTGTTTGAGGAGGCACATTATAATAGGTCTAGGGTATTTTCCTGGTGCGTATGTAGTGTCAAGTTTCTGTGCTCTCTGCAATTGATGTGCCTGGTGAAAGTCTAAATCAAAACGTTTGACAGAAAAGCAGAGAAGAACTGTGTCAGATAATGACTCTGCCACTCCATACAATCGAAAATTGTCCCTTTGACTCCAATCTTCTAAATCTACTACCTCTTTGTGTAGGATCCATATTTCCCTTACCCGTTGTAGAGTCGCCTCAAAACGTGCTCCCAAAGTAGAAACCCAGGTCTCTGTCATTGCCAGGTGAGCCTGAAATTTTGACAATTCTACATGTATAGATTTCAGTTCCTTGTTTGTTTCCGTGGTTGATGATTTCACTAAGCTGATGGAGGATTTAATGTCCTTGAGCCATTTCATGAGTGCTATTTCAGCGATGGGTGGGACTTGAGACGCCTCTGCTGGTTTCTTCTTTACACTTGTTGAGTTCCCCCATAAACAGGAGTTGTCTTGAAGGCTTGTTCTTGGACAATGATGAGATCAAGTAGAGTGAGTTAGGGAGGAGGATATGTTCTATTTTCTATTTTCATTCACCAACTTCTGCTTACTTTAATTTGCACTGCAGTGATCTCAAAATTAGAGTATGCAATTCCCCAGAAATCATGGTGTTGTCCATGTAAACACGAGACACCAGATAAGTAAATGCAGTCCTTAATTAGCACCAGCAGGTCGCAGCACCCAGCAAGAATTCTGACCTTGTGCCTGAATTAGTTTTCTGGATCGATCATCTGCAATATATTCAAAATAGCATCCTCCAGGAAGGTGAGCATGAATTCAATCTATGCTGCAAGTCCCAAGCCAACATGGGCACTCTTTGGTGGAGGGGAGGCCCCTCCCATTGCATCACCAGTACTTTGGTCTCTTGCCACCGTATTCTGTGTGAGGGAGCTGGTCTTCGGGCCCCTGAGTCTGCTGTGATCCTCCTTCAGAGCTCCCTAGAATATCTTCTGCCAAAGATCAGTATTGTGGGGGCAGCTTACTGCAGGGGCACCCAGCAGCATCACCAGCACCTCCATGCCTCTGCCAAATGGGCTGAGCCATGCCAATTCCAGGCAGGCACTACAATGCAGCTTTGAGTGGAAGCATATATGCCTTCAGTCAGATTGTACGGGGCTCAGTGCAGGACGTCTGCCTTATCTCCCATGTCACCTACAGGTAAGGACAATTGTTTCTTAAGTCATTAGCCCCTATTTTTTTTAATACCCTCAAGTCATTGGACATCTTCCACCAGATATTTGAGCCATATAGAAGTGGTTAACAACAGTATCTCTTAGAAGATGACAGTTCCACCTCGAGGATGGGTTCCAACTCAATTTTAAGTTTAAAAAAATGTTTTTTATGTTTTTTTGAAGAGTTGTAAGGACATTTTCTGGTTCAGAGGCTGGTAGAGTACAGGGTCAGTAACAGGAGTTTAAGGTTCAGAGACGGGTAGCGTTTAGGGGTAGTAATGAGTGTTTATGGTTCAAGGATAGCTAGTGTTCAGAGGTAGTAAGGAGTTTTTAGGGTTCATGGATGGGAAGTTGTTGGGGAAGTAAGGGGTTTTTCAGAGTTCAGGGTTGGGTAGTGTAGAGGGGTAGTAATAATTTTTAGGATTCAGGGATACGTAGTGTACAAGGGGTATTAAGGTGTTTATATGGCTCAGGGATGAGTGGTTTAAAAGTATATTATATTAAGTACAATACAATTAAATATAATTAAATGAAAAGTAATGTTTATTTATTACTTTCAAATCACATTTAAAATTAGTTTAATTATTCCAAATAAATTAAATTATAAATTGTAAATTAGTAGATGTAAATAAATTAAATAACATGTATTTATTAAGACGCATGTGTTACAAAAAATAGCTTAAATTATACGTTGAAAATCATTGAATTATATACATATGTGTATATATTAATTTACATACATGCGTTTGTATATATATATAAATATACATACATACACAGACACATATAGTGAATAGGAAAAGCGATTCTGTTTTTGCTAATAACTTTTGCTGCATTTGATGAATCTTCACGAAACTTAAAAACAAAAATTCATCCACCTCAGCTTCTACCTGGAAAGTTTTGGGGTGTTCTGTCAAGCGGAGGGTGAGAACAAGAGGGGTCCCAAAGCACTTTTTCCATATGCAATTTCCATAGGGAAAACTGAACAGCGATAAAGAGAAAATGGCTAAACAGAATAACACCAAATGTGTCCGAAAGGTAGACATTTACCCCGGAAGTGTGCTTTTTGTGATTTGATGCAATTCTATTCATTAGTTTTAGAGAAATTAAGGTTCAAAATGTATACATATCTGTTGCTGCAGGAGTCTCGCAGGAAAAAACCATCAAAACATGCATTCTAATTGGCTGGCATGCGGAAATTCACTGAAGAAACAAAGGTTATTGTGGAGTTATACGTATGTCTTCTAATTATAAAAAAACTATAGTTTTAAAACTTTAAAACCCCTGAAATTCACAAGTTATAAGTAACTTACTTAAGTATAACTGGTACTGCTCAGATGAACTGACTGTGGCTTCACATATTGGAGAGGTGTGGCTCACTGGTTAGAGGCGGCAGATCCGTAAGCAGAGAATCGGCCAGGGACCAGGGTTCAATTCCCGACGCGGCAGGGTCGTGGACCAGGGTCAAAACGGGCTCGATAATTCTCGCCTCGGTACCTACTCTAACCAGGAACACACTCGGCAACTCTGGGCATTAGCTTGCCTCATCTCCACAACGGCCCCCCACATTCGCCGGGGATGCCTGGTTTCACCTTGGAGATACCCTGGAGGGACCATCTCACAGGGATAGCCAGGACGGGTTCCCCAACGGTCTACAGCGCCAGGACGCCTCAGGACAGCAGTGCGCTTTACAAGACACATACATTTACATTTACATTTACATATTATATCAATGATGATATGTCACATCTACGGGGGTGCAAGCGATGAACAAGTTACCTACCTTCGGTAATACCTTATCTGGTAAAGTCTCTATTTAGCTGCAGATTCCTTACATTAGAATATTCCCCAAGCGTCAGACTGGATCCAGAAAATCTTGTGCAGTACCTCTGTGCACTGCCAGGTGGCGTCAATTGGCTCTGCGATGGCATCGTAAGCATCGCCTGAGCCAGATATGACATCCGTACCACAGAGTGCTGATATCAGTTTCTTTCATGACTACTTCTGCACCAGAAGCATGGAGCCACTTCAGAAGGCTGTGAGACCAGTGTGCAGAATCCTAAGGGTCCACAATGACCTTTTTAGGTGGAAAAGTCTAGTTTGGAGAACAGGGAGGATGAGAGGGTCGGTAAGGAATCTGCAGCTACACATAGTCTCTACCAGGGAACCATTACTGAAGGTTAGTAACTTGTTCACCTAATAGAAACATTTAGCCCCACTTTCCTTACCTTAGAATATATATCAAAGCAATGCCTACCTGGAGGTGGGCTTTTGAACTTGGTCAAACAAAAAAGTCCCAGAGGACTTAATGGGCAAAATGCCCATCACAACTGATCTGGCTGTCAGGTCAGTAGTGTTTAGTAAACGTGCACAAGGTAGCAGCATGACAGATGTTCAGAACATAAACTCCACAAGCTAATGCAGCAGATACCGCTTTGGCTCTCGTGGAATGAGCCTGCAAACCTTCAGGGTGTTGTTTCTTGGCTAATGCGTAGCAGATCTTTATGAAGAGTACAATCCACCTGGAGATGGACTGTTTCAGTACTGCTTTCCCCTTCTCTGATTCAGTGAACCCAACAAAGAGCTGATCATCCACCCGGTGTTCTTTGGTGTGATTGATGTAAAATGATAGCGCCCTTTTATGGTCCAAGTGGTGTAGCCTCTCTTTCTTCTTGGAGGGGGTGAGGTGGCGTGAAGAAAGTGGGCAGCCTGACGTTTTGTCCGACTTAGAAAGGTGTTTCTACCTTCATCAAAAAAGGTGCACAGGTACAGAGAAGTTTGTCTGGAAAAAGGCTTGTGTATGAGGGGTGAACAGAAATAGCCTGTAGTTTGTTAATCCTCCTGGCTGATGCGATTGCCACCAAGAAGACTATCTTGATCGTCAGACGTCTGAGAGAGCAGCTGTGCATGGTTTCAAATAGGAAACACACGAGAAAAGTTAAAACTATATTGAGGCCTCATTGGGGTATAAAAAAGGTTTCGGAGGAAATATGTCTTGAAGACCTTCCAAAAAATGTGTCACAATAGGTGATAAACAGGAGGGTTGACCAGGCAACCTCAAAAAGCCAAGAAGGTGGAAATATACCCCTGGGGTGTTGTCCTGAAATACCTGAATCTGCCTTTCCTTGACAGATGGGAGGAAGACTTTCAATGGGAAGTGAATCGCTCTGAACTCCAACAAGTTGATGTGGACCTGAAACTCCACTGGAGACCAGAGTCCTCTGATCTCCACCTCCCCAGATGGCTGTCCCGTCCCAGGAGTGACTCATCTGTTACTACTGTGAACTGTGGAAAGGGAAGGTAGAGGGGTCTGCTGCTGATCCAGTAGCAATTCGTCAGCCACTATTGCAGATCCTTTGCAGTTCCCTCTGATATCTGGACCAGGTCAAAAATATTCCCCTGATGCTGTGCCCTCTGGCACTTCAGTGCCCAGTACAGAGCCTGCATATGCCACCGGGCATGTGGTACAAGAAGGATGCAGGAGGCCATGAGGCCCAACATTCTCAGAGTCAGTTTCACCAAAATGCAGGACTGAGGTTGAAACATTGGGATCATAGCCTGAATGCCCTGGACTCTCCACTCCGGAGGATACTCGCAGAACTGCACTGTGTCCAGAATGGCTACAATGAAAGGGAGTGTCTGAGAGCCAGTCAGGTGTGACTGCTTCTTGATAGTGAGCCTCAGTGAGAGCAGAAGTTCCACTATAGTCTGCAGGTGGGTTACAACTGCCTCGGTGAGCCCATTTTTAACCTCTTCAGTGCCCATGATGAGATAGTCTCGTCATGGAGCACGGTTGCGCTGTGCCCATGACGAGACTATCTCGTCATGAACCCCACCCACTAGTGCAACGCCCGGCACAGGAGGGGGAAAGGGCGTGGCACTGAAGGGGTTAAACAGCCAGTCATTGAGGTAGGTGAAGACTGGAACCCCTGACCTTCGCAGATGTGCTGCAAACACCACCATCACTTCCATGAAAACCCAAGGTTCACTAGGGAGACTAAGAGGGAGCACAACGAACTGGAAATGCACCTGTTCCACTGCGAACTATAGGTAACGCTGATGTGCCTGCATGCCCGGGATATGAAAATAGGCATCCTATAGTTCGAACGCAACCTTCTAATCTCCAGGGTCTAGCACAGACAGGCCCTGGGCTAGTGTTAGCATCTTGAATTTTCCCTTCTTCAGGAAGGGGTCAAGATTGCGCAGATCTAGAATAGGGTGGAGGCCTCCATCCTTCTTTTGCACCAAAAAGTAGCAGGAATAGCAACCACAATCTACTTCTGATGCCAGCACTGTCTCAAAGGGTCCTTTGGCGAAAGAAACCTGCACTTCCTGGTGCAGCAGGGAGAGATGGTACTCCATCAGCCGATCTGAGGATGGTGGCAAGGGCAGTGGGGTTTCCAGAAGTTGAATGGCGTAACCCACCTGGACAATCTGGAACACCCTCTTGTCCGATGTTATGGCTAACCATTGGAGCATGATTTTACCTCCAACCCATACCCATGTTGTTGTGAGCAAAGCAAACACAAGGAGTTGATGGACGGAGCGCCGAAACCTTTCTGACACTCACCCAGAGTCATCTCCTTGTGTTTGCATTGTTTGTCCTACGTTGGTGAGTCCCTTGCTCATTTTGCCACTGGATTCAAGCTAGCCTGGCTGATGAGGGGTATTACCCCGGAAACGGTCCCAAAATGCTTGTTTCCAGTCCAGGTGTCATGACCCTGACACAAAGAGGGCTACTGAGTCGGTATTCCCCCCGTGTGCACTGTACCATGCGCAGGGGGAAATACAGAAACAGCATAGTAGTACCAAAAGCGAGAAACTGCAGTGCCCAGAATGCCCTGGGACAACCTCCTGCATTTCTAGGCAGGGGCCGCCTCCCGATTGGATGGCTATAAAGCCCCGCCCTTTCTTCAACTCGGGGCTTGACAAGCTGCCCGATACGTTCCTGTGGACTCGAGCGCCAAGCGGACGATATTTTCCCCGCTGGAGGTCGGGCGCTCTTCTTCCCGGCGTTTTCCAGTGCTTTTGCTGAGCCTTTCCAGTGATTGGATTTCGAGCGCCAAGCGGACGGTGTTTTCCGCGCTGGAGGTCGGGCGCTTTCTGTAACGTGGTTTTCCGCCGAGGATTCTCGCTACTGTGACCCGCTCGGATCAAGGAGCCCAAGCAGGTATTACGTAGTGCCTGAAAGATACGCTGCAAAACGATCGTTTTTGCATTCACAGAAAAACTCCCCCGTATTTCAGGTATTTAGGTCTTCTGTGCACCAGTGACAAGGAGTTGCTTTGTCGCCCAATTCCCATATCATCCTTTCATCTTGCAGGCTGCAAGATTTCGTTTCTTTTCTCTTTAATGTAACTAGAACGCTCTCGCTGTGAAATTAACAACGAGCGTTTCTTCATTTAATGACTTGGTTATTGTAAGAAGTACCAGCATTCCTTTTTTAAGTACAGCAGGAAGACGCTGTACTTTACCTTGACTGTTCATTTGTTCCTGCTACAGACTGAACGCTCTTTCCTTTGGGATCTCTGCAAACAGAAAACTATGTCCAAGAAGGATTGCGACATACCCCGTTGGGCTACGTTATTCTCCTATCGTAGCTCCTCTGATAGACTTTATCTGCAGAACCTTCCTTGTTTTCTCCAATTCCCTTTTTCCCAGGGGTGCTCTCTTACATAGCGGTGTGCATATCCCTCTGTGTGGGTTGTACTCAGGGGAGGAAGGGAACGTTCCTCTTGCCATCGTCCCTGCTGGCCGATCTTTTAAGGTTAGTGGTCTTCTTGGATTATACTGCTAGCATCCACCTGACACCATGGAAGATCTGGCTTGGCAGTTTGTGCTGGATTGTTCCCATAAGGAACAGGGTCAAGAGTGATTTACTTATGGCTGGGTCTTAACTAGGGTGGTGAAGTGAGCTAAAGAACGATGATGGATTCAACCCTGATCTGTGACTGGGGGTGAGTGTCTGAAAAATGTCAGCGCTCCGTCCATCATCTCCTTGTGTCTGCCATGTTGTTGTGAGGGCACACTAAAGAGGTTAGAAAGCTGCCATTGCTGTGGGTGGCGAGCTGGGCAGATCTATGGCCACAAAAAGTCTGGGAAGCTTAATGGCCTTGGTGGTTTTGTTGTAAAGGAAACATCTGGTACCCCCTACTGTAAGACAAAAAAGAGTACAAAGTTCCTCAGGTCAGAGAAGAGAAAGTAATGGTTTCAGCAAGAAATGTCGTATGTCATGGAAAGGGGGAAACCCTTTTGTTGGAACTAGGGCCCTCACACACCCAGCAAGCTAGGTGTCATGCTTCATCATTTGAGCCTGCCCCTCGTCAGGTCGGCGCTGCAATTCCTGACGGGCTCCCAATAATGGGGCTCTTTAGCGGGGATCTTCTGTTCCTGCCGAAGGGTGCTGTGGGGGTAAGGGGCCCTAGACTGTGTAGATGTGGTGTGAGGATAAAATAGGTACTGTTAGTCCACAAAAATTGTATTTAATAAAGTGGTAAACAGCCTAATTAAAAAATAAGAAAAGTGAGGTGGGGATAGCTACTAGTGGTTATGACGCTAGTTGTGTATGCCCTACTCTCAAAAGGATCAACATGTTTCTTGCCTATAAAGCCAGTAAATCGTCACGGCAATTCGTCAGGATCAAAAAAACATAAACTATCTACAACGAAGGTATGTGTGTTTTACATACCAGAGAGGTGCTCAGGAGTAACCTCGTGTACTAGCAAGGCAATCTTGCAGCAGTCTCCGGCGGGTAAAAAGGACTCCCAACGTGGGTCCTGCGTCGTTCGACGCTTGGGATGAAAGACCTACCCCTACCGCCGGACCTGGGATGGGTAGCCACGTAAGGATCAAAAAGAAGAGTGTGGCTGGCGTGGGGCCATGGAAATCACCAGGTGGTGATCCTACGCTCCTTGAAGTGCTCAAGCACTAAACCGGTCTTGTCACTGAACAGGTGAGTTCAGTCGAAAGGCATGTCCATGAGGAATGCCAAGACATCCCCCGAAAAGCCAGTCGTTCTAAGCAAGGCGTGTCAGCAGAGTGCCACTGATGAAGCAAAGACCCTGCCCAATTAGTTTTTTGTATCCAGCCTGAACTTGATAGTGAACTTTGCTGTGTCTCTGCCATCAGCAATGGCGTGGTTCAGGATGGCTCAGGCATCCTCTGAGACCATAGGCAGCCACCAATGTGCCTATATTGGCCCAAGAGGCATGCAGTGCTCACCGACTGCAGTGCAAGGATAGCAGAAGAGAAAATCCTCCTACCAAAGGTGTTCAGACTCTTGGATTCCCTACCTGGTGCAGAGGCAGGAAATGCACCAGGATGGATATCGGAGGGTGAAGCCTGCACCATCAGGCCCTCAGGCGAGGGATGATGGGTGAGAAAAGCTGAGTCCCAAGGAGCGGGGCAGTGGCAACGCACAACCGTCCTGTGCATGGGAGTACCCATCCATGGCTAGGCCGAAGGTCCCAACAGGACATCCGAGAGTGCTTCATTAATGGACAGAAGGGGTTCCATGGGGGGGTATCCACAGATGAAGCACCTCTGTCAAGACATTAGACTTGACTTAACGGAGGGTAGCTGAAGGTCGAGGTCCACAGCTGCCCTCCTAATCTCGATAGCAAAAGAATCACCCTCCTCTGTTACCACACTTGGAGGGGAGACCCGGCCAGCATCTGGAGAGGTACCCAGCCCATTGGAATCAGCCAGCTGTACTAGTTGTTATAATCTGGTTGGGCCAAAAGGTCTTCATGGGATTCAGGGTAGCCATAAGGATCTTCAGATTCACCCTAGTCAAAATCCCCACAGGGTCTATCAAAGAAGGAAGTCACTGTCTCAAAATCGGAAGGTCTTATGGGTCTGGTCGGTGCAGGAGTCGACATCGCACAAACACTGCCAAAGTTTGTGGAATTGCGACCGGTGTTGGTCGGGATCCAGGAATGGATCCAGGGGACCCGACTGGTGCTGGCTATGTACCCACCAGCAGAAATCCAGTTGGGCTACCTCCCCGACCTATGGGGCCCAAATGAGCTCTAGATGGGTCAGGTCGCCCAAATATAATGTTCATGGCCTCATAAAATTCCTTGAGTTGGGCGAGGGTCGCTCTGGCTCTGGGAAATTCTGAAAGCCACAGAGCAGCCACAGGATCAGGCTCCGTATGTGGAATGTGGAAGCGGGGACTCAACTTGTCGCATCATTCCCACACCTCATCCAATGACTTGATCCGGCGTGGTGAAGTTGAAGAGTGCTTTGACTTCTTTGATTTTTGCATTTGTGGGACTTACCTGACGATGATTTTGACAGTAATGACAACAGATAGGAACAACTCCAAAAGCGGGCCAAGGTGTCATTCCATACAACTGGGACTTGGATCAGTATAGAGGCTTCCGATGTCAGATGCTTCATCTCTCGCTCTCGAAATGCTTTGGGAATCATGGTGTGGCAGTCGGGACAGTTCCTGGAGTCATGCTTTGGCTCTAGGCACCTTAGGCAAACCAAATGGGGCCTGCACTGACACTTGACAGGGAGAGAGAGAACTCTGGTTTGTATTTGTCTGTACTAACAGTGGTGTATGTGAGAAATTGAGAATAAAAACATATATGTATATAAACCCCATTCAAACACTGTGCATTTACATTTGCACACACATGCACATAGACACACTCACAAACCATTATGTATTCACAGTAATGTGCTACCTTCCATAAAGTGCTTCTATGCCTCATCCAAGTTGTAAGTGCTATGTAAATGCAATTACAATTCAGTAGAATACGTCTGTCGGTTTGAAAAGTAATGTTAGCAAGTGTGTCAGAGAGACAGCAGGACAGAAAAAAAGAGGGGGAACTAGGGTATGCATCTGTCTGTTTGATCAATAACATGCATTTGTGTATGTGTGTGAGAATGAGAAGCCTGATATGTATCAGTCTCTAAGAACACTGTATTGTGTATGTGAGTTTTTGTGTGTGTGTACTTTGGAATACATCTTTCTCTCTGAACACTAATGTACTTGTGCTTGTACACTTTGGCATACATCTGTCTATGTGGACACTGTATGGGCATGAGTGAGAATTCTGGTAAACATATGTATATTTGAACGTGTGTGTGTGTGTGTGTGTATGAACACTAGTATGCATCTGTATGAGCAAAGGTGTGTATGGGGGCTTGCATACAGTTGTGTGTCTGTGTTGCAACTCTGTTGCGCATGTATGTATGTTTGAGCACTTTTGTGTGAGGACCATGAGTAGTATCTTGGTTTTGTGCGGTTAATCTTTGTGGCTGAACACTGACATGTCAGTATGTGCATGAACAGAGTTTTGCATTTGGTCTCCAGTCTTAGAGTATATGTGTGTGGACGGGTCTATTAAGTGTGTGTTGGTCCTCTTCTAATGCTCAAATCACAAAGGAGCCACAAAATACATGTGCAATCTGCGAACTCTCAAATTCTCACCCGATTCCAAGTTTGACACCCTCGAATGGAGAAGAATGTGCCAATAGCACATTATTACCCATTTCACAATGCAGAAACAGTGCATATGTGCTATTGGCTCCAGTGATTTTCCACACGATTCACAAGGCACATTGGGGGAGCCAACACCTCGGATGTGCGCACACATTGGCATCGAATTTTGGGCGCAAACAGGAAGTGTGTGGAGAGAGCAGTGGGCATTTGAATGGCATTCCCCAGATATGCAGGGATGTGTGAGGATTTTACTTACACGTGATCAAGTGTGCATGTATTCTTGATGCATTTGCACAGTGGAGCAAGGGCCTCTATTATGTTAAGCACCGGAAGACTGAAGAGAGACTGGTTGTGCATGTTTGCAGATGTGCCTCAGATAGGATAGAAGTGCATATACAGTGGCAGAATGCAAAAAGGTGCCCCCCCCCAGATTTGGAAGGGGAGCCCTTGAGTCAATCATATATTACAGAGATTCATTAACTTAGGCTGAATGGAGGCCCCATGCAGGGTTGCCCCCCCTGCGCTTCAGTGGCTGCAGGGGCCTGTTGTACCCCCTGTGCATTTAGAACAAGTTACTTATCTTTGGTAACGCCTTCTCTGGTAAAGACTCTTTCTAGCAGAAGATTCCTTACCTTAGAATAATCTCCCAGTCCACAAACTGGATCTGCAATTTTTTTCAAGAGCTGTACCCCTGCGCGCCAATAGGTGCCATTGTTTGGCTCCACATGGCGTTGTCTGCTTCGGAAGTGACGTGCATGGTGCCTATATTGGCGCGACCCCAGCATGCTGATGTCAGTTTCTTTTCGCGACTTTCCACTCCAGGAGCATGGAGCCATGAAGAACACTGACCACTGTTGTGGAAAACTAGGGCCCTGAAAGGGGACAGCCTTGACCCTAGAAATCTGTTTGCAGAGCAGGGAAGGCGGGTGGGTCGGTACGGAAACTGCAGATAGACAGAGTCTCTCTACCAGATAGGGTGCTACCAAAGATAAGCAACTTGCTTATCTGATAGAGACTTCTAGCTACAGATTCTCTAGCTACAGATTCCTTACCTTAGAATAGATACCCAAGCAATACCTGCCTGGAGATGGGTCTGTGAAACAATTTCACACCAAAAAGTCCTGTAGGACCGGACAGGCAAAGTGCCCATCTCTACAGACCTGACTGTCCAGGCAGTAGTGCTTGGTAAACGTTTGCAGAGATGCCCACGTTGCTGTTAAGTAGATGTCCAGGACTGGAATTCCGCATGGTAGCGCAGTGGTCGCAGGCTTAGCTCTGGTGGAATGAGCACACAAAACCTAAGAGGGCTGTTTTTTAGCCAATGCGTAGCAGATTTAAATGTAGAGCATGATCCATCAGGAGATGGTCTGTTTCTGCATGGCCTTTCTTTTCTTGGCTCCGACATTCCCCACAAAGAGTTGATCGTCGACCCGGAACGGTTTTGTGCGGTCAGGGTAGAATGACAACACCCTTTTTGGGTCCATCCAGTGGAGTCTCTCCTCTTCCTTAGAGGGATGAGGTGGAGTGTAAAAGGTAGGCAAAGTGATGGACTAGCCTACGTGCAACGAGGTGACTACCTTCGGCAAGAAGGATGCTCAAGTCTGACGGCCCAGTTTGTCAGGGGAAAAGGAGACATAAGGAGGCTGAGAGGACAGTGTCTGTAGCTTACTGACCCTCCGTGCAGATGTAATTGCCACCAGAAAGGCAGTCTTGATGGTGAGGAGCCTAAGACTGTTACTGATCTTCTTGAGAACTCTGTGCAGGAGTGGTTGGGCTGGAAAGGCGAACAATAGACCTGAGCTCCACTTGAGATGAAAAGTGTCTCTGAGCGAAAGATGCCTTGGAAACTACAGCACGCAAAACAGCTCACACTGTGCATTCTCGGTGGTGGCAAACAGATCTAACCAAGGCTCTCCCCACTGCTGAAAGAAACCTTGTACCACCTCCAGATGGAGACACCATTCATGATCTGCTAGAGATCTTTGGCTGAGTTTGTTCAGAGAGCCCGCCAGGCGTTGAACCACCAGGGAAATGTCCTGATGTTCCAACTATGTCCAGAGGTACAGGGCTTCTTGACAGAGGGTCCACAACCCCACCCTGCCGTGTTTATTGCAGTAGCACATGGCGGTGGAGTTGTCAGTGAACACTTGCACAAGCCTTCCCTTGATAGAGAGTAGAAAAGCTTTCAATGCCAACCAGATTGTTTGGAGCTCCAACAGGTCGATATGGAGTCCGGATTCCGCTGTAGACCAGAAGCCTCTGATCTCCACCTCTCCCAAAGCATCACCCCATCCCAGGAGTGACGCATCTGTCACTGCTGTCAGATCTGGATGGGGAAGGAAGAGGGGTCTGCCACTCGCCCAATCACAGTTCATTTAACACCACTGCAGATCTTTTGCAGTGCCCTCTGAGATCTGGACCATGTTGGAGAGATTCCCCTGATGCTACGCCCACTGTAACATTGGGTCCCACTTCAGAGCCTGCATACGCCAGTGGGCATATGTCACAAGCGGGATTCAGGAGGCCAGGAGGCTCAGCAGCCTCAGAGTCAGTCTCAGCGAAACCCAGGATAGAGGCTGAAACATCAGTAAAATAGCCTGAATATTCTGAACTCGCCATTCTTGAGGATAAGCCCCAAACTGAACATAACAGCTCAGAGGAAAGGGAACGTCTGAGAAGGGATCAGGTGTGACTGCAGCACGCTGATAGTGAACCCCAGAGAGTGCAGAAGGTCCGCCGTATTCTGGAGGTTGGACATGACTGCCTGGGACAAGCCCCATTCAAACATCCAGTTGCCGAGCCAGGCAACCCTGATCTCCACAGATAAGCTGCAACCACCGCCACACACCTTAGGGGCACTGGTAAGGCCAAAGGGTAGCTCAGCAAACCGAAAGTGCTTGTGACCTATTGTGAACTGCAGGTAATGCCTGTGGGAAGGCAGGACGGAGATGTGGAAATAAGCGTCCTGCAAGTCGAACGTCACCATTCAGCCTCCCGAGTCTGGGGCAGACAGACCTGTGCAAGCATGAGCATTTTCAATTTCTTCTTTTTCAGGAAGAAATTGAGAGGGTGCAGGTCTAGGACAGGCTGAAAGCCTACGTCTTTATCGGGCACCAGAAAGTAGCGGGAATAGCAACCACAGCCTACTTCTGATACGGGCACCCTCTCTATGGCTCCCTTGGGTAAGAGAGATGCCACTTCCTGGCAGAGTAAGGAGAGATAGTCCTGCACCAGTCTATTGCAAGTGGGTGGCATGGGTGGAGGGGTACTCACGAAGGGTAGAGAGTAGTCTCTTCAGACAATCTGGAGAGTCCAGTGGTCTAATGTTATGGACCTCCAGTGGTGCAGGTGGCAGAGTATCCTGCCATCTATTTGTTGCCCATGATGGTCGGAGGGCAAACTAAAGAGGCTTGGTGGCTGTGGCTTGCCTGGGAGTGTTAGATTGGGTCGACCTCTGGCTGCCTGCCCCACGGGGTCTGTGGGCACCACGTCCTCAGCCATGCAGGGCTGGGAAGCTTGCATGCCATGGTGGCTGGATGAGTAGAGTCACAGCTGGAAACCCTTTCTGTGGCCATAAAGGGAGCAACAGGCAGTCTAGGGTTGACAGGGGGCCATGGAAAGGCTCAAGGACCAGACAATAGCTCTGCTGTCCTTGAATCGCTCCAGCACTGTGTCCGTCTTGCCTCCGAAGACACGAGACCCATCAAAGGGCATGTTCATAAGCGAAGCTTGGACATCACCTGAAAAGCCTGTTGCCCTCAGCCATGCGTGGTGCCGTAAGACCACTGATAGAGAAACTGCTCTGCAAGCAACTCGGTTGTGTCTAGTCCACATCTGATTGTGAACTTAGCTGCATCTCTCCCAACAGCCATAGCTTGGTAGAGTATGGCCCCGGCCTCCTGCGGGACCATAAGCAGCACCTGCACAACCGAATCCCAAAGGGAATGGGAGTAGTAGAACACAATGAATGTGGGGGCATATTTGCAACAGGCAGTGATAATTATCGCTGACCTTGTATACCGCATTTTTTTCTATCGCTGGAATATTTCTCCAGGCTAGCGTTGTATTAACAACGCTTAGCACCATGGCGATGTATATTCCAGCGATAGCGCCATTTTCCATGGAACATCGCTGGTTTTCCAGTGATGTTCCATGTAAAACGGCGATATGCTTGATGATGCGATCCTGTGGTCGTATCACATGAACCCACCTCCCATGTTAGGTATGCCTCAGTCAGGAATTTAACAGACGTTAAATTCCTGGGTTAAGGCATACTTAGCGCGATTAAAATAATCGCTTCCCCGCAGTGTAAATATCGCAAAGCTGCCTTCACGATATTTACCCATGTTGTTTCCACAGACACACCTACTTTGCATCTCATTAGCGATGCGAAGTTAGGTGTGCTGGAAACGGGAGCAAAATCAGCAAAACACACGCTAGTGTGGCCTTGCTGATATCACGATAAACGTATCGCCGCTTTTCGCCGGTAAACGAACGCTAAAGCGGCGATAAGTTTATCGCCTACCCTTGATGATATGCCCCGTGGTTTTTTCAGACTACAATGTCAGGTTGGAGAAAGAAAGCATTTTCTTACTAGAGGTGTCCAGCCTTTTGGATTCCCTATCCTGTGGGGTGGTAGGGAATGGGTCAAGATTTACTCTTGAAGTGGAGGCTTGGACCACCAAGCTCTTCCGGGGTCGGTGTTGGGTAAGGGAAGGGCGGTCCCCTTGTGCAGGGCGATGGCTGCGGGCAATTGTTCTGTCCACATTAGCCTCTGTGCAGGACCTGGACCAGGCCATGAGCAGGACGTCTGTAAGGGCTTCATTAAATGGGAGAAGTGGTTCTGAAGGGGTGACTCCTGGTTGAAGCATCTCCGTCAAGACATTAGTCTTGACAGTCACAGAGGGCAACTGAAGGTCCAGGACCTCCGCCGCCCTCCTCACCACCATAGCAAATGCGGCACTCGCCTTCGTAGCCATGGTAGGAGGAGAGACCTAACTAGTATCTGGGGAGGTGTCCATTCCACAGGCATCTGTCAATTTCTTACAACAGTTCATATTCAGGTCTAGGGGCTGGTATTCTTCAGGGTTCAGTGGGCCCTTCCAATCTTTCCCAAGTCCTAGCCCAAAGGAATAGGGCTCAGGCTTCGGTCTGGAGGTAATGGTTTCAGTCGGCACCTGAATCGGCATCAGACTACGCCCCTCTGGCTCTGTGTCAGAGTCGGGATAAGATTGGGGACAGCACTGCCAGAAGAGGTCGCAGTGGTATAAACAGCACCGGTCCAGATCAATCTGTGGATCCAAGGGGCCTGACTGGCACCAAGGGCTGACCCACAGATGGTAAACCAGTAGGGGCCCCTCCCACACCTGCGGGGCTCGAAGGCTCTCCAGCATGGACGGACAATCCAAGTATGAGGTGTATGGACGCATAAAATTCTTGGAGTTGGGCAGGGGTCGTGCCAGCTTTCGGTAACTCGGGGAGAGGCAGAGACGACCCAGGCTCAACTGCAGAGCCAGGCCTCAAGTGATGACGCTCCCTTGTTTCCTTGGATGACTTTGACGGACGAGGTGAAGTCAATGACCTTTTCGACTTCTAGCTCTTCTTCTTTGTGCGGGACTTACCGAAGTGGGATGACTTCAACAGCGACAAAGATCTATGGCTCCGCGACCGATCCTGGGACCTTCCTCTCAATCAGGATTGAGACTGTTGTGGCGTCGCACATCGAGCAGCAAGGCCTTGGGGTGCATGACTTGACAACTGACGAAGGTCTTGGCGTCATAGTCGCGCTCAAGGCACCAGAGGCAGATGAGGTGCGGGTCCGTCACTGACATTTGCAGGTGACAGACCCCATAGGGCTTGATTCCAGCCTTCCTCATGGACATCGCTGCCTCACTATGAGACAAGTCTCAAAGAACCTTTCAAAAAAGAAGTTGAAAAAAGACAGTCAAAAAGCGACTGGGGTAGTTCTCTCCGGATCTGCGCTGATTGACACAGAAAGAAGAGACCTGACGTAAGCGTGCTGGGATGACACCTATACAGGCACCACGCATGTCACTTCCGCCGCGGATGATGATGCCACGCCGAGTGGAACGACGACACCTACCGGCACACTGGGGAACTGCACACGAAAAATTTACAGATCCAGTCTGATCCCTGGGGCTAATTCTAAGGTAAGGAATCTGCAACTAGAAGTCTTTATCAGATATATGTGTTTATTAGTATGTGTTTAAACAAGCATGTAGAGAGACTATGGACCCTTGTTTAATGGTATGCCAAGGCGCTGGGTTGTTAGACGCACTCTGCTTTATTCAGATTTTGAAGAGGTGAGACTCTCTCACAGAATGCCTTTAAAATCCCTAATGTGGATCTTAATGGGATAGGGAAAAGTGCTTTTGTGTCTAGTTTTCGGCAGAAACAAAAAGCTACATGTTTAATTGCACAGAAAGAGGATATACGGAATGTGTGCATTTTTGTAAAAGTGCTGTGAGCAAACATTTGGCACAATTTCCATATTAATATCAAACAAATAACAGAAATGAGGAAAAACAATGTTGCGTGCAAAAACACTTGTTGACGTAAACACTCTGAGTATTCGACTTATGTCATTGTTCTCTTGTTGTCAATCTTTTCCTCCAAGAACTCAAAATAGAATTGGCTTTATAGATGCAATCATGACCTCAGCTGGATTTTGGCCTCACAGAAAAGTTGAAGCCAAAATTCCTGAAGCATAAGATCTCGAGCTGTTATTTTTGCAATCTTTTTTAGCTGCTCAGTCTCTATCCGGGGCTGAATGTTCATGTTTATTAATTGTGGCAACGTTTGTGTTACGAGGTATCTGAGCCCAAACACTGCCCCCTACAGAACCCATGAGAGCTCGACAGCGGCTCCTGCTGGCGCATCAAGGAACAACACAACTCTTGCCATCGCGTGAAAAGCTGCAATGTCTGGGGCCCTGCGACAGTTAGATGAATTCATCAGTAGGTTTTATCATCTTCAAATTTGTGGCCATTTATATCTGAGCATGCTATTTTCACGACAACAGCACACAAGCAATTATGACCACATGACTTAGGATCCCATTTTGGGAGTAAGGATGAGTTTGCAACCTAAACGGAATTAGCCATGCAGTGCTAATCAGGCTCCTAATGTAAGTTGTTGAGGGCTGCATGTCTAGGCTGCTCTCAATGGCTTCAAGACGAAAAATGTACCTACCTGGGGTAACAATTTTTATTGTGGATACTCTATTTGCTTACAGATTCCTCGCCTGTAAATAAGACCAGGTGTCAGACTGGATCATGGAATCTGTACAATAGATTCCACAGCCAGTGCAGTTGAAGGCTTCTCCCAGGCTGCCAGGACTGGCTCCACCAACACCTCATTGAAGGGAAGTAGGGGTTCCAAAGTTAGGCTGAAGGAAGCAGCACCTCCGTGTGGACATTAGTTTTGATGTCCACTGATGCCAGTTGTAAATCCAGCCCCTCTGCCGTCTTTCTGTCCACTGAGTCAAATGATACAGTCTCCAGAGTGGGAGGTACTGTTGGAAACTTCATCTCCAGCTCTGGATAAGTATCCAGGCTGCTACCTGACAACAATCCTGGCAATTCCTAAGGATTTTCTTCCTCATCATCCTCTGGAGTGTAACGTTTCAGGGGATCGGAGTTTGAACCAAACAGGTTGTGGATCTGCTACCTGTATTAACATATCTGATCAAATGTCACGCTTGTCAAATACATTAATGAACAATTCCCTTACCTTCGGTAATACCTTATCTGGTAGACAGTCTCTCGAGCTGCAGATTCTTAGCTTTGAATATCCTCAGGCATCAGAGTGGTTCCGAAGATTTTCGAGCAGTACTCCTCTGTGCCCGGAAGGCGGTGTTGTTCGATTCTGCGTGGAAGTTGTCTATGCCGCAAGTGATGTGCTTGGTACCTATATAGATGCTACCTTGGAACGCTGACATCAGTTACTTTCATGGAAGGCGCATTGAGCAGCAATGGGAACTGACCACTGGTTTGGAAAACACTAAGGCCCTGAAAGGGGGTATCCATCATACCTGAACAGGTGTGTGCGGAGCAGGGAGGAAGGGAAAGTCGGTAAGGAATCTACGGCTAGATAAGAGTCTGTACCAGATAAGGTATTACAAAAAGTAGGTTACTTGTTCATCTGATAGAGACTTCTAGCAGCAGATTCCCTACTTTTGAATAAATATCCAAGCACTACCTCCCCAGAGGTGGGACTGGGAATCCGGTCTAACTAGAAAGCCCTACAGGACCAAACGAGCGAATTCCTCATCACAACAGACCTGACTGTCTAGGCAGTAATGTCTTGTGAACATGTGCAGGCATGCCCACGTCGCAGCCTGACAGACATCCAGGGGAGGAAAACAGCAAGCTAATGCAGTGGTCGCAGCCTTTGCTTTTGTAGAGTGAGCCTGCAAGCCTTCAGGGATGGTTTCTTGGCCAGTGCATAGCAGATCTTAATACACAAGATAATCCATCGAGAGATTGTTGTTTTCTGTACTGCTTTCCCCTTTTTTACTCCCACATAACCCACTTAGAATTATTCGTTCACCCAGAACTCTTTTGTGTGGTCAAGGTAGAATGAAAATGCTCTTTTTTGGTCCAGGCGGTGGAGTCTCTCCTCTTCTTTAGAGGGATGAGAAGGAACAAAGAAGATAGGCAGAGTGATGTTCTGGCCTACAGGGAAATGAGTGACAACCTTTTCTAGATAAGAGGCACATGTCCAGAGGACCAGTTTGTCTGGGTAGAACGTGGTATAAGGAGGGTGAGGCAAGAGCGCTGGGAGTTCGCTGACCCTCCTGGACGATTTTATGGCCGTTTTGATGGTCAGCAGTCTAGGAGGACAAATATGTAGAGGCTCAAATAGAGCTCACATGAGAAACATAAGGACAAAGTTGAGGTTCCACTGAGGCATAATAAAGGGTTTACGTGGAAACATGTGTTGTAGACCTTTAAGAAACCTAGCTACTACTAGTGACTTAAAGAGAGAAGGTTTGTCCGACAACTGCAAAAAAAAATGAGATGGCAGATAGGTAACCATTAATTGTACAAAAAGCAGAGCCCTGCTGGGCCAAAGACAGTGCAAGTAAGAGAACTTGTGATAGAGGTGCAGACAGGGCATCGGCGTTGTGAGAGGCACACCATGATATAAATCTATCTCAACAGCAGGCATACACCATCTTGGAGGGGCACCTGGCTGCCAGAATAACATCACAGACTTCAGGAGGAAGGTTGAAGGCTGTCAAGTGTTGCTGCTGAATCTCCACACATGGAGGTGTAGGGTGCACAGGTGCAGAACTCTGCCTTGTTTCAGCGACAGAAGATCCTTCTGAAGAGGCAGCCTGATCGAAGGACAGATGGCCGTGCTCAATAGCTCAAGATACTAGACTCTCTGTGTGGGAGACAGCGTTTACAACGCTGATAATACCAAGCGGGTAGGTTACAACGCAGACGTTACTTTGTCCGCGTTGTTACCACGCATGGCATACTTGCGCTAGATGGCATGCAACACCAGGGAATGTGTTGGATTTTAAGTCCATCACATTCCCTGCTGTTGCGCTAACTGGAGTAGGAATAGTAATTTATACTATTCCTAAGTCCAGCGCGCCATCTAGCGCAAGTTGTAGAAACGACTTGGGATGTAATGCCATGCGTGATATCAACGCGGACGATGTAACGTCCGCGCTGTAACCTACCGCGTGGTATTTGCTCGCGGTGTAATGTCCTTTTTTCCTCTGTGCTCAATCCAAAGCCACAAAAACGACTTGGGCCCAGTCGTTCCTGAGCTTCTTGAGAAGTCTGGTCAGGAGTGGTTTAGGCGGAAAGGCATACAGGAGGCTGGAGCTCCACTCAAGATGAAAAGCGTCCCGAGCAAGAGCTGCCTTGGTAATTCCAGTGCACAGAACTGCTGGCACTGCGTGTTCTCGGCAGAGGCAAGCAGATCTAACCAAGGCACTCTCCACTGCTGAAAGAGACCTTGCACCACCTCAGGGTGGAGACGCCATTTGCGATCCACTAGGCAACTTCATCTGAGCAAGTCCACCCTGGCATTCAGAGACCCCACCAGGTGTTGAGCCACCAGGTAAATGCCCCGATGTTCCAGCCATGTCCATAAGTGCAGGGACTCTTGACAAAGGGTCCACGACCCCACCTTGCTATAGTTGTTGCAGTACCACATGGGGGTGGTGTTGTCCATGAACACCTTCACCAGCATTCTCTTGATCGAAGGAAGAAAGGATTTTAATGTCAAGAGGATCGCCCGACGCTACAGCAGGTTTATGTGAGTCCTCTGAACTCCACTTCCCAGGTGGCCTACCCATACCAGAAGTGGCGCACCTGTCACTACAATCAAGTCTGTTTGGAGAAGGGAGAGGGGTCTGCCACTGACCCAATCGTGGTTTGTCAGCTATCACTGTAGATTCTTTGCAGTTCTCTCAAGATCTGGACCATGTCAGAGAGACTCCCCTGAAGCTGCGCCCACTGGGCCTTCAGGTCCCGCTGCAGAGTCTGCATATGCCAGCAGGCATGTGTCACCAGCAGAATGCAGGAGGCCATGAAGCCCAACAGACTCAGAGTCAGTCTCACTGAATTCCAGAATAGAGTCTGAAACATCGATATCATATCCAGGATTCGCCACTCTGAAGGATAGGCCTGAAACAGTTTAAATGAAAGAGAGCGTCTGAGAGGGAATCATGTGTGACTTCGGCACATTGATAGGGACCGCCAGTGAGTGGTAAGGTACCTTACCTAACCTTACCAGTGAGTGCAGGAGGTTCACCATAGTCTTAGGGTGGGGGACGCCTGCCTGAGGCGATCCCGCCTTAAATAACCATTCGCCGAGGTAGGGCAAGACTGAAATTCCTGACCTCCGCAGATGGGCTGCAAAACCGCCATCACCTTGGTGGTCACTGAAGGGGCGCTGCTAAGGCCAAAGGAGCGCACAGCAAACTGAAAGTATTCATGGCTCACTGTGAACTGCAGATAATGTCTGTGGGCTAGCAAGACGAGGATGTGGAAATAAGCGTTCTGTAAGTCCAACGCTAGCATCCAGTTTTCCGGATCCAGGGCAGACAATATCTGGGCGAGCGTGAGCATTTCAAAATTCTCCTTCAAGAAGATGTTGAGATGATAAGATGGAGTCCTCCGTCCTCCTTGGGCACCAGAATGTAGCGGGAATAGCAATCACAACCTACTTCTGATACCTTCACCCTCTCTATGGCTCCCTTGGCCCAAAGAGGCTGCACTTCTTGACAAAGCAAGGAGAGACAGTCCTCTATCATAAGTGGGTAGGATAGACGGAGGGAGTATCACAAAGGGGAAGGAATAGCCCCTTTGGACTATCTGTAGTACCCATCAGTTGGATGTTATGTTATGAACCGCCAGTGGGGGAGGTGATGGTGTATCCTGCATCCCACTGGGTTCCCCCGATGTTCTGAGGGCGGACTAAAGAGGTTTGGAAGCAGCGGCTGCTGGGGGGGTTGGACTGACCTGACCGCTGGTCGCCTATCCCACGTGGGTGGTGGGAACCACGCCCTCAGCCAGAAAGACTCCGAAGCCTGTTGGCTGCGGTGGCTTGGAGGGTATAGGAGCAGCTGGAGAGCCCTTCTGTGGTCACGAAAGGGACGGAAGGCGCAAAGAAGTGGATGAATGACCATAGATAACCCCAAGGATCTGGCCCAATGTCTGTTGTCCTTGAAGCGCATGAGCACTGAATTCACCTTTTATCCAAATAGGTGAGAGCCATCAAGGTGCATGTCCATAAGGGAAGCCTTAACTACCCCTGAAAAACCAAATGTTCTCAGCTCGGCGTGTCGGCTTAAGGCCACCGATGATGAAATCGCTCTGCCTAGTGAGTCGGTCCTGTCAAGTCTACATCTGATGGAGAACTTTGCTGCAACTCTCCCGTCGGCAACTGCCTGAGAGAGTATGATCTAGACTTTCTCAGGGACCAAAGGCAGCACTTGTGCAACCGAATCCCCAAGAGTTTGGGAATAACAGCCCAATAGACATGCAGTGCCAGGCTGGAGGAAAAGAGTATTCTCTTACCGAAGGTGTTCAGCCCCTTGGATTCCCTATCAAGTGGAGTGGTAGGGAACACACCAGGGTGAAGTTCTCTGTGGTGGGATTCTGTATAAGGAAATTAGGATTCCCTGGAGTGGGACAATGGTGGTGGGCAATTGTCCTATTCACAGGAGCCCCAGTGTAGGACTTGGACCAGGCCCCGAGTAGGGGCTTCAGTAAATGGAAGCAAAGGTTCTGAGGGGGAAAGTCCTGGCTCAAGCACATCCGTTAAAATATTAGGTTTGAATGCCACCAAAGGCAGGTTAAGGTACAGGATCTCTGCTGCCCTGCGCACCACCATAGGAAAAGAGGCTCCTTCTTACGTAGCCACAGTAGGAGGGGAAACCGGGCTAGTGTCAGGTGAGGTGTCTAACCCACTGGCCTCGCCCAGTTCCTCATCCCAGTTGTCTTCAACTGGTTTTTCTCCATTAAGGTCCATAGAGCCCTACAAAAGCTCCTTCTTCCGGCCTATCTATTAAATAAGGCACTGGCTTTGCTCCTGGGAGGATGTCGTCAGTCCGCGCGGCTCTTGGTTGGAGTCGGGTATGACGATGGGAATGTCTCAGTCTCACCAACAGCTCTGCTCTGGATCCACTGAGGGATCCTTGGGGCTCGAATGATGCAGAGGGTGAACCCATCATCGTGGATCCAGTAGGGGTACCTCCTGTGCCTGTGGGGCCCGAAGGCGCTACAGAGGGGCCACTCAAAAATTAGGCGAATAGCCTCATACGACTCCTTGAAATGGGCAGACGTCACTCTGGTTCTGGGAAAATCAGGGAAGGGGACAGCACACCCAGGTTCAGACCCTGATGACTCATGAGGCCTGGAGTGCCGAGCCTCTCTCGTCTCGGCAGATGACTTCGACGGATGCGGAGGAAGTCGAAGAGCATTTGGATTTTTTCTACTTCTTATGTTTGCGGGACTTACCAGCATACCCTGAAGATTTTGAATGCAATGATGAACGTCTGGAAGGGATCAGAGAACAGTCCCCAGACCTCTCACATGAACAGGACATCGAGCATCGCGGAGTCGATCAACGCCAGGCTTCAAGGAGCTTGAGGCAGCGCTATTTCAGCACCCTCAGGTGTATGGGGAGGCAGTCCTCACATGCCTTAGAGTTGTGTTCTAGCTCCAGGCACCACAATCACACCAGATGGGGGTCTGCCACCAACATTTGCCAATGACAGGCTCCACATGTTTTGAAACCAGTCAGTTACTTGGGTGACATCTTTACACAAGGAGATGACGTCGACAAAAAGTTGAAAAAGTCCAGTCAAAAAGTGACTGAGGGCTACATCAATCCAGATCAGCGCTATCTGGCGTGGAAAGAAAAGAACTGACATCAGTGCGCAAAGGTGGTGCCTATAAAGCTACTGCGCACATAATTTCCGGCGCAGATGACACTGACGTGGAACCAAACAGCGCCATCTTCCAGCACGCATGGGTAATGTTTGAAAATCTGCCGGATCTAGTCTGACGCCAGGGGGTATTGAAAGGTAAGGAATCTGCGACTAGAAGTCCCTATCATATAAAAAACGTACTACTAACCAATGTGAAGAGAAGCAACCAGAGGTGGTTAAAGTTTGGCAGCTACAAAAACATATTCCTTTTCTAATATAGGGTGTTAGAGCCTTCAAAGCGCATCGAAGCAGCATTAGGGGTGGGCGGAATTTGCGAAATCCACTCACGCAAACTATCGCGAAAATGTTAAAAATTATCGCAAACACGCGGAAATATCGCGAAGATGCAGAAGTTTTTTTCCCGCATGTTCGCGAGATTTTCTGCATGGTTGCGGCTCGCCAACTTACCCATGTGGTTGCTCGCGGGCGCGGCCATCTTGTTTTCAGTTGTCTCGCGGTGCATGATCGCGAGAAGAAAGACGTGATCGCGCGACACATGACGTCACTGCGGGCGCGAACTGTCGCGAGACAGCGCAAATGGCTAAAAACAATACAACATCTCATGGAGAACGCGACCGGATCAAGAAAACTTGTCGGCGAACGCAGGGATTCAGGTAAGGCGATCGCGCGCGCGAGAGAATGTATTATTTTACAGCGCGAGCAAGAACCAAATTATCGCTAAGCTGCGGAATGCGGAAATTTTGACATTTTCGCGCTTTCCGTGGAACGCAAAAATGTCAAATTATCGCAATTTCCGCGAACGGAACGAAATTTTCGCCCAGGCCTAAGCAGCATGCCTGTGATGGTATGCCCTATGTGCACAATGTTACTGCATAGAGTGCTAGACATGCAAGAACGCTAGTACGTGAGACAGACGGTAAGAAGACGGTATATTACAAATGAACATATTCTGTAGGCAAAAAAGTCCACTTTTAACCATTTTCCGTAACATATGCAAGTATGTCAGTAAATCAGACGTGGGTTGAAGTAAAAAGTAACTTGTTTTACAGTTTGCTCTATGGCTTGAATATGTGATTGGGTCTTTGTGTACTATGGTGTAGTCTCACACCTGCACTGCGTCTACAAACAGGGCGCTGCATCTCTGCTGTGTTGGACCAGCAGGAGGCGCCACACTTTACACAACAAGACCTCCGGCTTGGGACTGACGTGGCGGCAGCACCATTGCCGGTTAATGTAATTAAATATGAAAAATATTAGAAATCTTATTTTTCCACTCTTTTTGACTAGGAAATAGCTGGGATATTCTTCACTCACTGGAAGGCCGAAGCAGGCAGTGACAAGGTGGCAGGAGAATGTGCAGCTGGGGTCTCAGAGCTAAAGTCAGACTGTCAGATAGGTCACTGACCCTTGGCTTGTTTCTACGTACACTCACTGCTCACTTTCACTCACCCCGGCCCACTGCCTCCATCTGTGGAGGGCTCTAATGTTGCTGGGTGAACCCCCATCTCAGCTTCCCTTCCTCCATCTTTTAGGGACCCTCCAAATTGTTTTCTGAATGTTGTATACACCTCTAATTCCAACACCATCCCCTCCTCCTGTCTCCAGATACTTCTCCTTTAAGTTTCTCTGGCTACCTCGACTATCCCTCCTACTTGTCACCTTCTACTTCTTTCTTTCTCTTCTCTCAAGATGTCCCTGCCTCTCTGTTCTTTATCTGTAATCCTCTTCTGTATTCCCTTTGTCTCTTTCCTCTTTTTCTATCTTTCACACCTTTTTCTTCCCTTTATCTGTCTCTTTAATCCTCCTTGTATTCCCATCCTCTTTATATCTATTCCTTTTCTCTTCTATGTTCCCTACCATCATATTCTCTTTAATTGCCTCTTTCCCTCTTCTCTCATATTCTCCCAGCCCTCCTCTTCTCATTATTCCTCTCCCTCTTTTCTCTGATCCTTCCCTGTCTTGCTCTTCTCTTTATTCCTCTGTCCCTCTTTCTCTCCCATTCTCCCTGTCTTCCTCTTCTCTTTATTCCTGTTTTCCTCTTCTCTCCCATTCTTATCTGCCTTCCTCTTCTCGTTTTCCTCTCTCCCTCTTCTCTCCCATTCGTTGTGCCTTCCTCTTCTTTGTATTCCTCTCTTCTCTCTTTCTTCCTGCCTTCCTCTTTATTTATTGCTCTCCCTCTTCCCTCCCACTCTCCCTGTCCTCCTTTTCTCTTTATTTCCCTTCCCTCTCCCATCCTCTCTTCCTTCCTCTTCTCTTTATTCCTTTCCATCTTCTCTCCCATTTTTCTCTTTATCTACCTCCCTCTTTTCTCCCATTCTCCCTCTTCTCCACTCTCCCAATTAGCTCCCATTCTGACATTTTCCTTTTCTCTTCATTCCTCTCTCCCTCTTCTCTCCCATTATCCCTGCCTTCCTTTTCTCATTATCCCTGCCTTCCTCTTCTCTTTAGTCCTCTCCCTTTTCTCTCCCATTCTCCCTGCTATACCCCTTTCTTTATTCCTCTCTGTCTTCTCTCCCATTATCCCAGCCTTCCTCTTCTCTTTATTCCTTGCTCCTTCTAATCTGATATTTGCCCTGCCTTCCTCTTCTCTTTATTCCTCTCGTCTCCAATTCTCCCTGCCTTCATCTTCTCTTTACCTCTCTCCCCTTTCTCCCCCACCCCCTGCATTCCTCTTCTCTTCATTCTTCCCTCCATCTTCTCTCCCATTCTCCCTGGCTTCTTCTCTTGATTCCTCTCTCCCCCTTCTCTTCCATTCTCCCTGCCTTCCTCTTCTCTTTATTCCTCCGTCCTTCTTCTCTTCCATTCTCCCTGCCTTCCTCTTCTTTCTGTCTCTCTTCCTCTTCTCTCCCATTCTCCATGCCTTCCTCTTCTCTTTATTCATCTACCCCTCTTCTCTCTCATTCTTTCCTCTTCTCTTTATTCCTCCCTCCCTCCTCTCTCATACTCCCTGCCTTACTTTTCTCTTTTTCTCAGTCCCACTTTTCTCCAATTCTTCCTGTATCCCTCATTTCTTCATTACCCCCTCCCTCTTCTCTGTCATTGTTCCTGCCTTCCTCCTCTCTTTATTTCTCTCTCACTCTTCTCTTCTATTCTCCTAGCCTTCCTCTTCTCTTTATTCCTCCCTTCCCCTTCTCTCCCATTGAACCTTTTCTTCACTTCAGTATATTCCTCGCTCCCCCTTCTCTCCCATTCTTTCTGCCTTCCTCTTCTCTTGATTTCTCTCTTCCTCTTACCTTCCATTCTCCCGACCGCCCTCTTCTCTTTATTCCTTTCTCTCTTCTCTGCCATTCTCCCTACTATCCTCTTAATCTCTCTCCCTCTTCTCTCCCAATCACTATGCCATCATCTCCTTTATACTTTTTTACCTCTTCTGTCCCATTCTCTTTGCCTTCCTCTTCTCTTTATTCCTCTCACCCTCCTTTTTCCCCATTTGCCCTGCCTATGTCTTCTCTTTATTCCTCTCTCTTCTCTCCCTGCTTTCCTCTCCTCTTTATTACTCTCCCTCTTCTCTTCCATTCTCCTTGCCTCCATCTTCTATTTATTTCTCTCCCTCTTCTCTTCCATTCTCCTTGCCTTTGTCTTCTCTTTATCTCTCTCCGTCTTCCCTCCCATCCCACCTTCATTCCTCTTCTCTTCATTCCTCCCTCTCTTTTCTCTCCCATTCTCCCTGCCTTCCTCCTTTCTTTATTCCCCTCTGTCTTCTCTCCCATTCTCCCAGCCTTCCTCTTCTCTTTATTCGTTGCTCCTTCCAATCTGCTATTTGCCCTGCCTTCCTCTTCTCTTTATTCCTCTCGTCTCCCATTCTCCCTGCCTTCATCTTCTCTTTACCTCTGTCCCCTTTCTCTCCCACCCCCCACATTCCTCTTCTCTTCATTCTTCCCTCCATCTTCTCCCCCATTCTCCCTGGCTTCCTCTTCTCTTTATTCCTCTCTCATTCTTCTCTTCCATTCTCCCTGGCTACCTCTTTTCTTTATTCCTCCGCCTCTCTTCTCTTCCATTCTCCATGCCTTCCTCTTCTCCTTTTCTCTCTTCCTCTTCACTCCCATTCGCCATGCCTTCCTCTTCTCTTTATTCATCTACCCTCTTCTCTCCCCTTCTTTCCTCTTCTCTTTATTACTCCCTCCCTATTTTCTCCACTTTCCCCTGCCTTCTCTTCTCTTGATTTCTCTCTCCCTCTTACCTTCCATTCTCCCTGCTGTCCTCTTCTCTTTATCCCTCCCTCCCTCCTCTCACCCATCCTCCCTGCCATCCTCTTAATCTCGCTCCCTCTTCTCTGCCAATCACCCTGCCTTCCTCTTCTCTTTATAATTTTTTACCTCTTCTGTACAATTCTTTCTGCTTACCGCATCGCTTTATTCCTCTCACCCTCTTTTTTCCATTTGCCCAGCTCATTTCTTCTCTTTATTCCTCTCTCTCGTCTCTCCCATTCTCCCTGCCTTCCTCTTTTATTTATTCTTCTCCCTCTTCTCTTTCATTCTCCTTGCCTTTGTCTTCTCTTTATCTCTCGCCCTCTTCTCTCCCATCCCCCCTGCATTTCTCTTCTCTTCATGCCTCCCTCCCTGTTCTCTCCCACTCTCCCTGCCTTCCTGTCGTCTTTATTCAACTCCCTCTTCTCTTCCATCCTCCCTGCCATCCTCTTCTCTTTATCCCTCTCTCCCTCCACCCCCAATCCTCCCTGCCATCCTATTCTCTTTATCTCTCTCCCTCTTCTCTCCCAATTGCCCTGCCTTCCTCTTCTCTTTATACTTCTTTCCCTCTTCTGTCCTATTCTCCGTGCCTTCCTCTTCCCTTTATTCTTCTCTCCCTCCTTTCCCATTTGTCATGCCTTCCGCTTCTTTTTATTCCTCTTTCTCTTCTCTCCCATTGTCTCTGCCTCCCTATTCTCTTTATTACTATCCCCCTCTTCTCTCCTATTTTCCCTGTCTTATTTTCTTTATCTCTCGCTCTCTTCTCTCCCATTCTTCTTGCCTTCCTCTTCTCTTTATCTATCCCTCTCTTCTCTCTTCTCTCCCATTCTCCCTGCCTTCCTCTTCCCTGTATTCTTATCTTTCTTCTCTCTCATTCTCCCTGTGTTCCTCTTCTCTTTATTCCTCTCTCCCTCTTCTCTTCCATTCTCCCTGCCTTCCTCTTCTCTTTATTTCTCTGTCCCTCTTCTCTTCCATTCTCCCTGGCTTTCTATTCTCTTTATTCCTCTCTCTCTCTTCTCTCCCATTCCTCTTGTCTTCCTCTTCTCTTTAGTCCTCTCTCTCTCTTCTCTCTGACTCTCCCTGCTGTCCTCTCATCTTTGGTTTTCTCCTTCTTCTCTCCCATTCTCCCTGCCTTTCTCTTTTTATTCCTTGTTCCTTCTTCTCCCCCATTTGCTCTGCCTCTCGCTTCTCTTTCTTCCTCTCTCTCTTCTCTCCCATTTGCCCTGCCTTTGTCTTCTCTTTATTCCTCTCTCTCTTCGCTCCCATCCTACCTGCCTTCATTGTCTCTTTATTCCTCTCTCCCTCTTCTCTTCCATTCTCCCTGGCTTCTTCTTCTTGTTAGTCCTCCCTCCCTCGTCTCTCCCATTCTCCCAGCCTTTCTATTCTCTTTATTCCTCTCTCTCTTTTCTCTCCCATTCCTCCTGTCTTCCTCTTCTCTTTAGTCCTCTCTCTCTCTCTCTTCTCTCCGACTCTCCCTGCTGTCCTCTCATCTTTGGTTTTCTCCTTCTTCTCTCCCATTCTCCCTGCCTTTCTCTTTTTATTCCTTGTTCCTTCTTCTCTCCCATTTGCTCTGCCTCTCTCTTCTCTTTATTCCTCTCTCTCTTCTCTCCCTGCCTTTCTCTTCTCTTTATTCCTCTCTCTCTTCGCTCCCATCCTACCTGCCTTCATTGTCTCTTTATTCCTCTCTCCCTCTTCTCTTCCATTCTCCCTGGCTTCTTCTTCTTGTTAGTCCTCCCTCCCTCTTCTCGTCTCTTCATTCCTTCGTCTCTTCTCTCCAATTCTCCCTGCCTGCCTCTTATCTTTATTCCTTGTTCCTTCTTCACGCCCATTTGCCATGCCTTTGTCTTCTCTTTATTCCACACCCTCCTCTCTTCCATTCTATGTACCTTCATCTTCTCTTCATTCTTCGACCTTACTCTTCTTGTTCATTCTTCCCTCCATCTTCTCTCCCATTCTCCCTGGCTTCCTGTCCTTGTTCCTCCTTCTCTCCTATTTGCCCTGTCTTTCTCTTCCTTTTATTCCCCTCTCTTCTTTTTATTCCCCTCTCCTCCCTATTTTCTCCTATTCCCCCTGCCTTCTCTTCTCTTGATTTCTCTCTCCCTCTTACCTTCGATTCTCCCTGCTGTCCTCTTCTCTTTATCCCTCAATCCCTCCTCTCACCCATCCTCCCTGCCATCCTCTTAATCTCGTTCCCTCTTCTCTGCCAATCACCCTGCCTTCCTCTTCTCTTTATAATTTTTTTCCTCTTCTGTACCATTCTTTCTGCTTACCGCTTCTATTTATTCCTGTCACCCTCTTTATTCCATTTGCCCTGCTCTTTTCTTCTCTTTATTCCTCTCTCTTCTCTCCCATTCTCCCTGCCTTCCTCTTCTATTTATTCCTCTCCCTCTTCTCTTCCATTCTCCTTGCCTTTGTCTTCTCTTTATCTCTCTCCCTCTTCTCTCCCATCCCCCCTGCATTTCTCTTCTCTTCATTCTTCCCTCCCTGTTCTCTCCCACTCTCCCTGCCTTCCTCTCATCTTTATTCATCTCCCTCTTCTCTTCCATCCTCCCTGCCATCCTCTTCTCTTTATCCCTCCTCCCCCAATCCTCCCTGCCATCCTATTCTCTTTATCTCTCTCCCTCTTCTCTCCGAATTGCCCTGCCTTCCTCTTCTCTTTATACTTCTTTCCCTCTTCTGTCCCATTCTCCGTGCCTTCCTCCTCCCTTTATTCTTCTCTCCCTCCTTTCCCACTTGTCATGCCGTACGCTTCTTTTTATTCCTCTTTCTCTTCTCTCCCATTGTCCCTGCCTCCCTATTCTCTTTATTGCTATCCCTCTCTTCTCTCTCATTCTCCCTGTCTTATTTTCTTTATCTCTCTCTCTTCTCTCCCATTCTTCTTGCCTTCCTCTTCTCTTTATCTATCCTTCTCTTCTCTCCCATTCTCCCTTCCTTCCTCTTCCCTGTATTCTTATCTTTCTTCTCTCTCATTCTCCCTGCGTTCCTCTTCTCTTTATTCCTCTCTCCCTCTTCTCTTCCATTCTCCCTGCCTTCCTCTTCTCTTTATTTCTCTGTCCCTCTTCTCTTCCATTCTCCCTGCCTTTCTATTCTCTTTATTCCTCTCTCTCTCCTCTCCCTTTCCTCCTGTCTTCCTCTTCTCTTTAGTCCTCTCTCTCTCTCTTCTCTCTGACTCTCCCTGCTGTCCTCTCATCTTTAGTTTTCTCCTTCTTCTCTCCCATTATCCTTGCCTTTCTCTTTTTATTCCTTGTTCCTTCTTCTCTCCCATTTGCTCTGCCTCTCGCTTCTCTTTATTCTTCTCTCTCTTCTCTCCCATTTGCCCTGCCTTTCTCTTCTCTTTATTCCTCTATCTCTTCGCGCCCATTCTACCTGCCTACATTGTCTCTTTATTCCTTCTTCCATTCTCCCTGGATTCTTCTTCTTGTTAGTCCTCCCTCCCTCATCTCTCCCATCCTCTCTGCCTTTATCTTCTCTTAATCTCTCTCCCTTTCCCCCCTCCTTCCTCTTCTCTTTATTGCTTGTTCCTTCTTCTCTCCTATTTGCCCTGCCTTTCACTTCTCTTTATTCCTCTCTCTTCTCTTTATTCCTCTCTCTTCACTCTCATTCTACCTGCCTTTGTCTTCTCTTTATTCCTCTCTCCTTCTTCTCTTCCATTCTTCCTGGCTTCTTCTTCTCTTTAATCCTCCCTCCCTCTTCTCTCCCTTTCTCCCTGCCTTCCTCTTCTCGTTATCTCTCTTCCTCTTCTCTCCCATTCTCTCTGCCTTCCTCTTCTATGCATTCACCTCTCTCTCTTCTCTCCCATTGTCCTTGCATTCCTCTTCTCTTCATTCTTTCCTCTCTCTTCTCTCCCATTCTCCCTGCCTTCCTCTTCTCTTCATGCTTTCCTCTCTCTTCTCTCCCATTCTCCCTGCCTTCCTCTTCTCTTTATTCTTTGTTCCTTCTTCTCTCCCATCTGCCCTGCTTTCTCTTCTCTTTATTCATCTCTCTCTTCTCTCCCATTCTACCTGCCTTTATTTTTTTTATTCCTCTCTCCTTCTTCTCTTCCATTCTCCCTGGCTTTGTCTCTTTAATCCTCCCTCCATCTTTTCTCCCATTCTCCCTGCCTTCCTCAGCTCTAAATTCCTATGCCTCTTCTCTCCCATTCTCCCTGCCTTCCACTTCTCTTTATCTCTCTCCCGCCTCTCGCCCATTTACCCTGCCTTCCTCTTCTCTTTATTCCTCTCTCCCACTCCTCACCTATTCGTCTTGCCTTTCTCTTCTCTTAATCTCTCTCACTCTTCTCTCCTATCCTCCCTGTCTTCCTCTTCACTTTATTCCTCTTCCTCTTCTCTCCCATTCTCCCCACCTTCATCTTCTCTTTATTCCTTTCTCACTTTTCTTCAATATTCCATTCCTTCCTCATCTCTGTATTACTCTCTCCCTCTTCTCCCATTCTCCTTTCCTCCCTCTTCTCTGTATTCCTCCCTCCCACTTCTCTCCTCTTCTTCAAGCCTTCCTCTTCTGTTTATTCCTCTCTCCCTCTTCTCTGCTATTCTTTCTGCCTTCCTCTTCTTTATTCCTCCCTCCCTCTTCTCTGTCGTTCTCCCAGCCTCCCTCCTCTCTTTATTCCTCTCTCCCTTTCTCCCAGCCTTCCTCTTCTTTTTATTCTGCTCTCTCATCTCCTCCATTCTCCCTGTCTCCCTCCTCTCTTTATCTCTCTCCTATTCTCCCTTTCTTCACCAAAGTATTACTTTAAATTAGCTGCAATAGACACATGATCCCACTGAACTATTGGTTCAGTCCCCTCTAATCTTGCAATCCCGCTGCCCCCTCTCATCCTTCTCTCACACTCCCTATCTCCTCTCTATACTGCCTGCTCACACATACTAAGCACATTTTCTTTCCCGTGCCTCTTCAAGGTTTTCGTCCCTCAAACACACACGCTCCTCCTCTTCTTAGGGTGTCTTCTGCGTCTGTGGCCAGCTCTCCCCTTCTTTCTCACACACTCTTTCTGCTCCTTTGTCTCGAGTTCATTCACCACTTCCTTCACAAACTACCTAGCCCTTTCTATCTTTCTTTCTATCTATTCTGTGCAGCTCTCACCCCTATCTATTCACCACACCACACAATTCAACAACTAACAATTCCAATACAACGCACATAATTCCACTCCACACCACATACACCCACTACACTCCAAACCAAACACATAGTTAAAAGACGTTGTCATTTACAACGCCAATAGCTCTAACTCTTCCAAATGCGAGACCTATTGCAGTGCAAATGTTTGTTATTTATTTAACTACTATGGCTTATCGCTCCACTATCCTCGCCTCTCTTCTCCCCCTTTCCTCTCCTAAGTTCTCCTTGGTTGTCTATATCTCCCATCTTACTGTATCCGCCCCCTCCCTCTACTACACGCCTTTTTTTCTATTATTGCTTTTCATTGCACCCCTCTGTTTACTTGCTACTGGGTGTATTCTGACCGTGTGTGCTAACCTTTGTTTCTGTGTGTATTTTAAGTCGTTCTGTCACTGTGTCTTTTCTTTCCTGTTTGTGTGCGCCTCTTTTCTCTCTGCTCTTCCTCTTTGTCTGTTCCTCCGTGCCGAGGGCTGTCTCTCTGTCTCCTCTCTTTCTTGCATCTGTGTCTTTGTTTTTTCCTTTACGTTTTTCTTCTCCTGATTTTCCCTTTCCCGTTGGCCATTTGCTTTTGTCACCTATGTTTCGCTGTATTTTTGTCTCCGTTTATTTGTCTTTTGGCTGTGTGTTTTTATCGCAGCTTCTTTCTATGCGCCAGCTGTAACGTTCTTCTTCCTCTGTTAACCTGTCATCCATGCGTCTTATTTGTTTGCGCATTCACCAGCTTCCTTTTAAAGCTTGTTCTATGTGTTGTCTGTAGCGTCTTTCCTTTTCTTGCCTCTTCTGTCGGTCTTGTTGCGTCCGCCGTCTCTATCTGTGTCTTGTCTCCCTGTGTCTGTTACTGTTTGTTTGCCTTGCTCTCTGTAACTCTCACTGTCTGTCTAGTCTCCCTATGTCTGTTAATGTTTGCTGTCTTGCTCCCTGTGCCTCCTACTGTGTGTTTTTCTTGATTTCTGTGTCTGTTACTGTTTCTCTTGCTTTCTGTGTCTGTTGCTGTGTGTGTCTATCTTGTCTCCCTGCATCTGTTACTGTGTGTTTGTCTTTCTCCCTGTACCGGTTACTGTGTGTGTTTGTCTTGCTCTCTCTGTCCCCCAACTTTCCTTTCTCTGCCTTGCCTCTTCTCTTCTATTGTTCTTGGTTTGTCCGGCCCCTCTATCTGTGTCTTGTCTCCCTATGCCTTTTACTGTGTGGGCTTGTCCTGCTTACTGTGTATCCCGTCATTCCTTTCCTATTGCCTCTTCTATCGATCTTGGTTTGACCCGCCCCTTCTTCTATGTGTCTCTTGTTTCCCTGTACATATACTTTATGTGTTTGTCTTATCTCCCTCTGCCTGTCACTGTGTGTGTTTGTGTGTCTCATTGTGCCGGTTATTGTGTGTGTTTGTCTTGCTCTTTGTGTCTGTTACTATGTGCTGTTGTCTTGTCTCCCTGTGTTTGTTACTGTGAGTGATTGTCTAACTTCCTGTGCTTCTTACTGTGTGCGTTTAACTTGCTCACTGTGTCTCGCATCTGACCTTTGCCTGCCTCTTCTCTTCTGATGATTTTGGTTTAACCGGCCCCTTCTTCTATGTGTGTTGCCTCTCTATGCCTGTTACTGTATGTGTTTGTCGTGTCTCATTGTGCCGAATACTGCATGTGTTTGCCTTGTCTCTCTTGTGTGTGTTACAATGTGGTGTTGTCTTGTTTCCCTGTCTCTGTTAATGTGTGTGTTTGTCTTGCTCTCTGTGGCTGTTACTATATGGGGTTGTCTTGTCTCCCTGTGTCTGTTACTATGAGTGTTTGTATAGCTTCCTGTGCTTCTTACTGTATGTTTTTACCTTGATCACTGTGTCCCCCGTCTTTCCTTTGCCTGCCTCTTCTCTTCTAATGATTTTGGTTTAACCCGCCCCTTCTATAGTTGTCTTGTCTCTCTATGCCTGTTACTGTGTGTGTTTGTCTTATCGTGCTGTGCCTGTTACTGAGTATGTTTGTCTTGATCTCTGTGTTTACTGCTATGGTCTGCTGCTGTTTCCCTCTGCCAATTCTAATTATTGTCTGGAGTGGCCCAGACATCACAGAACCCCCAGCCCTCCAATAGCTCTAACTCTCAAAACACTCATTGAGAACTCAAACGTGACTTGAGCACAGGTCAATGTCACCAAGTTCAGCTCATTCTCAGAACTTCAGGGGGGCCTAGACTTTGTATTCCTGCTTTGGGGGTGCCTGATTCTCAAGATCAAAACAATGGTTCTCTGCGGGAGAGGTTTCAGGCCTAAACCTCCTAGGCAAAGAAATACAAATTCAGAATCAATCAGTTCAAATTAAACAGAATTTAATTCAGTATGTCATATCACATTTTAGGTGCTCCAAACACTACGCAGTGAAAGTGGAAGGTGACATCAGTGCTCTACAAAAATGTATACAGTAAATATGTACATTGGTCTCCAAGGGCTGATGAAATTAGTTACTCTTGGCAAAATTACAAATAAAAGTACATTATGATTATTATGACCAATCATATCAATCCACTAGTTCATTTGCCGAAGTTTCAGTCCCGTTAAAAGCAATTTATCATGGTCATGTAAAGATGTAGTCCACCACAAGGAGAGTTGATCAGGAAGGTTTTTTCCAGCAGGAGGTATACAGGTATTAGAGCCCGGACCCCCCAAGTAGTCCCCAGCCCCAACACCAGCACTCCCACAATCAAACTTTTCAGACCATGAATGTGGGTTGAAGAATGGCCATGTTTAATAACCAACAGATAAACACTTATTCATAAACATGACAAAATATTCTTTAAAAACTAATTTCTTCAATTCAACTTTACATTTTTATTATTTAAAGGTGTTACCTTTGATCATAACCACCGGTTATGAATTGTCTACTTCCTCCAGCACCAAGGGGCCCTCAGGCTTGCCCCTCTTACTGAGAACCACGCAAGGCGCAACCCACCTGTGTCCTTGAGCGGTGAGCCCCTAGCCCTCGAGCCTTGTCCGTCCTTTACGGGGCCCACCCCTCTACCACCAGGCTGCGAAGGAGGCATTCGCTACCTGGCGCACTTGCCTCCCCAGCCGGTGTCCCCATTCTCTCTGCGAGGAGCTTACCGTCTCTCCCCTCAGTGCTGGCCTAGGGAGTATGTAAGTAGGCCTCCCGTTACCCCGGAAATCAGTGTTGTGTGGTCTCTTTTCCACCAATACCTGCCCCAAACCTCTAAACCAAGGGACGGGTGGGTGGGAGATCTAACAACTGTTCTTGTCCAGGCGGCTACCGGTGCAGAGAGGGCGAACGAGGTGAGTCCAGGGGCTAAATAGCCCCCACCTCGACTCCACCCCTTCCGGGCCAGGCCCCGACCGGACATGCGTCACGGCCTGACCCAGAAGTACTTTGTTCGGCCAGCAGCCCACCGGGCTACTGGCCTGCCCCCGAGACGAGAGAGAAGGGGGGTGTGGCTTGGGGCCTGGGGGGCCAGGCCCTAATGGCGCGCTCACCCAGGCTCGCGCTTTTCCAATGGGCCAGAGGATCAGCACCAACTGAAGCTGATGTTCTAATCCACTGATCCCATACATTCTATTACAGCATAACACTAAGTAGAGGGACATAACAATCCCAACATTCTATACCATAAATAAAGCAAAGAGAGGACACATGAAATACAATATGCGGCAATACTTAGCAATACATAGAACACCACAGGTCATCATCAGGACAACAAGATAATGGTAGCAATCTGTAATGGAGAAACAAGGCTTACTAATTAGCACACACCAATACCATAGTATATACCTTACACGATCATTTGAACAAACAGCTCGCGATCATGTGAATGGAAACACAAAATGGGGTAACTCACTCAAAAGCCTCTGCGGAGTTGGACTGAAAGCGGCTTATAGGTATGCGCCAAAAACTGGAGGGAGATCAAAATCGGAAAGACAGGAGTGATCATATCAAGTCATTAGGATTCAAAACCATGTGTATATGCATCTCACGATCATATGGACTAACATCTCACAATCCTTACAGTACACACCCAAATGGGCTAAATCACTCGAAGACGTCTGCGGTGTGGGGCTGAACACGGTTTGGGGGTGTGCATCAAAACCGGTGGGAAATCAAACCCGAAATGACAAGTGGGAACCTCTTTTTTTTTTTTTAAATACTTTATTGGTTTTCCAGTTACATCCAATACAGTCAGCTTTGGTTGTACGATTTTTACATTACTTCCCAACTTGTTTGATGTACAATTTCCTAACTGCAATATACAGTAATTATCTATTTGGTCAGTGCAAGTGCCAATTGGTATACATTTACATAGAATTACCAAAATTGTACGGATATATCTAAAAAAAAAATAACGTCTCTAGTTTCACCCCAAGACTGTGTGGGGGATACAGTAGAACTCTATATATCTCTGGCTCAAAAACAAGCATGATGCCAAATTAATGACTTTTATCAGTCACTAGAGACCAATGTACATATTTACTGTATACATTTTTGTACAGCACCAACGCACATCTTCTTCACTGATGGCACCTTCCACTTTCACTGCGCTAATGTGGAGCACCTGTAATGCGATATGATATACTGAATTGAATTATCTGTTTAATTTCAACTGATTGATTCTGAATTGTAATACTTTGCCTATGAGCTTTAGGCAGGGCTTTAAGTGGGATGAAAAAACTGGTGGGTCTCTCAAAGGGGCGTGGTCAATGTAATCAAGGGCTTGTCTTAAAAGCACATAAGCTAAAAGTCTGTGTTTAGCACAGTGTGCCGCCGACTTGTATTTTGCTGTTCCTGTCATTGCGTCCAGATATATGATACAACAAGTAATATCATACGTACAAGTCAGGACTATTGGCTTTGTCAATGGTTGTTAGTTGTATAAGATAAATAAGCAGCAACTATGGCTTGTATATAATATTGAAAAAACTTCCACTTAAAGCCCTGGTGACATCACAACAATGTAGCTGCTCCTCAGTTTCAAAAAGAGAAGGGAAATCCAGAGAGAAAATGACTCTCTTTAAAGGATTTCCCTTCCCCTACAACGCTCACCACGCGCACATCCATGTGCCTGCTGTCACTGCAGTCCGGGGGAAAAAAACGGTCCGCCTGTGCCAGGGCACAAAACAGAGCCCGATAGAGACCCGTTTCGAGGCCCCCTTAAAAAAACTGTCGGTGCTCAGACCCGGTGAGACCCGGCCCACTTAAAGCCCTATCTTTAGGCCTCAAACCTCTCCCGCAGGGAACCATTGTTCTGCTTTTGCATTCACTAGCCCAGGTTCCCAGGCTTGCCCCATAACAGTTTGTGATGGTTCTCGATTAACATAATCTCCATATACCTAGATGTTATTTACTTGGGGCTGATACAAACTTGCTCTGTGTAACATAAACATGGTTGTTGCTACATGCAAGGATCTGGCTGTCCCCCTGTTGTAATAATACCACTGATTATGTAGTGTGCCTGTTTTTTTTCCCTGCGATCAGAGCTTTTAGTAAAAAGTAGAAGTGCAGGGACTCACTGTCCAGAACTCCCGTATGTTTCTGAGAAGTGCAGGTGCTCGCAGCAGTGCTGAGAAGTGCTTCAAATGTAAGATGTGTGGGGACTCCCTGTCCAGAGCACCTTTCTGCTCCTGAGACGTGCTGGTGCTCGCAGCAATGTTGAGAAGTGCTTCAAATGTAAGAAGTGGTGTAAGAAGTGCAGTCACTCGCTGTCCAAAGCACCTCTCTGCTCCTGAGAAGTGCCATTATTCGCAGCAGTGCTGAGAAGTGCTTCAAATATAAGAAGTTCTGGGACTCACTGTCCAGACCACCTGTCTGCTCTTGAAAAGGGCCAGTGCCCGCAGCAGTGCTGAGAACTGCTTCAAATGTAAGAAGTGCAGGGACCCACTGTCCCAAGCACCGTCTGCTCATGAGAAGTGCCAGTGCTCGCAGCAGTGCCGAGAACTGCTTCAAATATAAGAAGTTCTGGGACTCACTGTCCACACCACCTGTCTGCTCCTGAAAAGTGCCGGTGCTGATCACTCTCCATAGCACCCATCTGCTTCTGAGAAGTGCTGTTGCTCGCAGAAGTATTGAGAAGTGCTTCAAATATAAGATGTAGTGTAAGAAGGGCAGTGACTCACTGTCCAAAGCACCTCTCTGCTCTTTGAGAAGTGCTAGTGCCCGCAGCAGTGCCAAAAACTGCTTCAAATATAAGAAGTTCTGGGACTCACTGTCCACACCACCTGTCTGCTCCTGAAAAGTGCCGGTGCTGATCACTCTCCATAGCACCCATCTGCTTCTGAGAAGTGCTGTTGCTCGCAGAAGTGTTGAGAAAAGTGCTTCAAATGTAAGATGTAGAGTAAGAAGGGCAGTGACTCACTGTCCAAAGCTCCTCTCTGCTCTTTGAGAAGTGCTAGTGCCCACAGCAGTGCCAAAAACTGCTTCAAATATAAGAAGTTTAGGACTCACTGACCAGACCACCTGTCTGCTCCTGAAAAGTGCTAATGCTGCACACTCTCCATAGCACCTGTCTGCTCCTGAGAAGTGTCGGTGCTCGCAGCAGTGCTGAGAAGTGCTTCAAATGCAAGAAGTGGTGTAAGAAGTGCAGTGACTCACTGTCCAAAGCACCTCTCTGCTCCTGAAAAGTGCCAGTGCTCGCAACAGTGCTGAGAAGTGCTTAAAATATTAGAAGTGCTGGGACTCACTGTCCTGACCACCTGTCTGCTCCTGAAAAGGTCCAGTGTCCGCAGCAGTGCTGACAACTGCTTCAAATGTAACAAGTGCGGGGACCCACTGCCTCGAGCACTGTCTGCTCATGAGAAGTGCCAGTGCTACAGCAAGCAGTGCTGAGAAGTGCTTCAAATGTAAGATGTGCAAGGACTCACTGTCCAGAGCACCCGTCTGGCCCTGAGAAGTGCTAGTTCATGCCGCAGTGCTGAGTAGTGTTTCAAATATAAGAAGTGCGGGGACCAGGCGGAAGCCTCATTAACGAGTAAATGGTCTTTTAAAGACCTGTGAAGTACTCGGGTGTGGCTGCAATTAGACGGACGCCAGCCCGCGAGGCTGTCTCAGCCGGGCTGACACACATGACGGGGGGGAGGGGGGGCTGAAACCCGGTGAGCCCAATGAGTGTTGCGCGCCTGGCGGGCACTCACTGTTCAAAGCACCTGTCTGCTCCTGAGAAGTGCCGGTGCTGCTCCCACTCTATAGCACACGCCTGCCCCTGAGAAGTGCTGATGCTCGCTGCAGTGCTGAGTAGTGCTTCAAATGTAAGAAGTGCAGGAACTCACTGTTCAAAGCACCTGTCTGCTCTTGAGAAGTGCTGGTGCTGCTCACTCTCTATAGCACCCGTCTGCCCCTGAGAAGTGTTGGTGCTCGCCGCAGTGCTGAGTAGTGCTTCAAATGTAAGAAGTGCGGGGACTCACTGTTCAGAGCACCTGTCTTCTGAGAAGAGCTGGAACTACAGTAATGCTGAGAAGTGCTTCAAATGTAAGAGGTACAGGGACTCACTGCCCAGAGCAACCGTCTGCTCCTGAGAACTGTTGGTACTACAGCAGTGCTGGGAAGTGCTTCAAATGTAAGGAGTGCAGGGACTCACAGTCCAGAACACCTGTCTGCTCCTTAGACGTGCCGGTGCTACAGCAGTGGTTCGAATGTAAGTGCAGGGACTCTCTGTTCAGAGCACCTGTTTGCTCCTGAGAAGTGCTGGTGCTACTGCAGTGCTGAGGTGCTTTAAATGTAAGAAGTGCAGGGAATCTCTGTCCAGAGCACCTGTCTGCTCCTGAAAAGTGCAGGTGCTGCTCACACTCCATAGCACCTGTCTGCTTCTGAGAAGTGCAAGCGCTCGCAGCAGTGCTGAGAAGTGCTTCAAATGTAAGAAGTGGTGTAAGTTGTGCAGTGGTTCGCTGTCCAAAGCACCTCTCTGCTCCTGAGAAGTGCTAGTACCCGCAGCAGTGATGGGAAGTACTTCAAATGTAAGAAGTAGTGTAAGAAGTGCAGTGACTAACTGTCCAAAGCACCTCTCTGCTCCTGAGAAGTGCCAGTACTCGCAGCAGTGCCGAGAAGTGCTTCAAATGTAAGACGTGCAGGGACTCACTGTTCAGATCCCCTCTGTGCTCCTGAGAAGTGCATGTGCTCGCAGTAGTGCTGGAAGTGCTTCATATGTAAGAAGTGTTGGGACTCATTGTCTAGAGCACCTGTATGCTCCTGAGAAGTGCCAGTGCTCACAGCAGTGCTGAGAAGTGCTTAAAACGTAAAAAGTGCAGTAACTCACTCTCCATAGCAGCGTCTGCTCATGAGAAGCGCTGGTGCTCGCAGCAGTGCAGAGAAGTGCTTCCTATGTAAGGAGTGCAGGGACTTGCTATCCAGAGCACCTGTCTGCTACTGAGAACTGCCGGTGCTACAGCAGTGCTTCGAATGTAAGAAGTGCAGGGACTCTCTGTTCAGAGCACTTGTCTGCTCCTGAGAAGTGCTGGTGCTACAGCAGTGCTGAGGTGCTTCAAATGTAATATGGTCTGGTACGGCCTACCGCCCCCTCCTCCCCTGACTGTGACAAAAACCAATATAACCTTCTTGTTTGGAATAGGGGGTCGTTGACCCCCGATCGTATTTATTAACAAACAAAACAAGTTATGTTCATAAATACAATAACGCAGAAATGACAAGACAGGATTCGGTACATTTGCTTCAATCCTAGCTTTAACAAAAACTCTAATACATAAATGTTCCTATCCTAGTCTAAAACATTGCTGATCACATTTCTGCGTATTCCTCTGGGCCTACGGCAAGGTCAAAACGCTGGCCCCTCCCCCTTTACACCAAATTGTCCCGCGCACCCCAACCGGGATGCGCATGCGCAGGAGGCCCAGCTGACCCGGAAGTTCTTACCCCCAGGCAACCCCCAAACGTTCAGGACTTACTCCATAAAGGGGCCATGCAGACGGCGCAGCTTACTTACGCCCGCGTGCGGGGTGGCCAACCAGCCAATGGAAAGCGTAACCCCCCCTTTGTCCCCGCACCGTTCCAACCAACCGGTTGTAACTGCCCCTGGAGTCTGGTGAGAGCCAAATGTCCCTCCCCTCTGGGCGCCCCACGTAATAAGACGCCCCAAAAGATGAGTCAATTTAGTCTGTCCAACCTATGACATTACCGCACAGGCCTGCATAGTAGACCGACTATCAGGCCCCCCCCCCAAACCCAAGATCATACTTACCAGTGAAAACCCTCTAGCCAAGCTAAAATGTTGCCCAGGAATAACTCATTACCCAAGCGTGACAGGTGCACCCCGTCTTGCACATAGCACATGTCCCCCCTAATGCATCCATGAGCAATTACTTGCAATCTGGGGGTCCTAAACAGTTTGTCTATTTTGTTATTGATCCTCTGGGCACAGTGATTGAGAGCCTTCACTGATACCCCCCCCACGCCACTGAAGTCTTGGTATCATGTGTGACCACACGATAACCGTCTCAGGGCAGTGCTTGGCCAGCCATGCCGACTCTGACAGCACCGTTTCTAGCAGGACCCTCCAATTGAGATGTACCAAGTCGTTGCCCCCCAGATGCAAAATTATAGCGTCGGGAGGGGTATCCAAAGAAGTGAGCATGTGACCTACCCGTTCTCTGAACCTGTCAAAACGCAGGCCCCCATGGCCAAAAAAGGAAACCCTGACACCTAACCGCTTTGCGCGCGCTGCTCCATCGCCTGCCCTGAAAAAACTGCCTAACCGGGACACATAAGAATGACCAAAAACACATGCATGACGTTCCCGCTGTGCCTTCGGGGAAATCCTCGTTGTCTTGACTGTGCCACGCTCTTGGTGGGGTGTCGCCGTCTCTCTTCCTGCGTGACAGGCCGAGGGAACTGGTAGTAGAACAAGAAAAAAGTGCCATCAGTACCGTTAACATATGGAGTCATAACATATCAACACGCACATAACGCCTAAAACAATTGGAGGCCCACCGCCCAATCCTACGCACATCCTTCTCCCCAAGACCCCTCGCAACCGCCTCGGTGGCGGCACCAATCCTGAAGGAATGTGTCCCAAAACTACCGGGGTCCAGTCCCGCCCTGCCTATTGCCTTATCTAAAACCCGTTTAAATTGGAACTTTGTCAGTGGATCCCCCCCCGCGTGCATTAGTAATGTCCCCCCCCTACCACTCGGTCTGTATGGCAGGAAAGCCTCCACATGAAAAACCAGGCAACAGGGATTGCCCGGTGCCCGTCTGAGAAACACTACCCGGCCTTTTCCTTGCTGATCTGTCTTTGAACGCCGGATTGTAACCTGCAATGCCCCGTTATGGAAGTGAATGTCACCCAGCTGTAAGCCACCCCCCAGGTCCCTTTTGTTCTTAGCCACCAATTCCCCTATTCGAAAGGCCCCATAGAAAGCCAAAGTAAAGGCTGCCCTGAATAACAAGCATTCCAAGACATTGTCGCAAGTCTGATCTAACGCTGCCATGACTGATGTCAAGGTAGTCAAACCTATCGGGCGTCTAGTATCCGGCGCAGACCCCTGTAACCACTGCCAACCCTTCAATGCCTTGCGCACTATGAATGACTGCGTAGGGTCCCGCCTGCCGCCCATCTGTGCAAAAAATGAAATGGCTGCTATATGTCTCCTAGCCACCCCTACCGACTTCCCCTCGTCCCGCAGGGCTTGCAAGTAACAGCACACCCCGGCCGAATCAGCCCAATGTGTCCCACCCTGATCTGTTAAGAAATTACAATATGCCCCAAACGCCCCTTCGTATGCCTTTCTTGTTCCTGGCGCTAGGCTCGCTGCCACCAAGTCTGGTAAGTGTGGGCACCAATCTGCCAGAGCTGTTCGGGAAAAGACGTTGGGCATGGCGCTGCTCCCGGGAGATGAGCTCTGAAAACCTGCATCTTGAAACGAGATAGAGCGTCAGCAGCATGGTTCAACACCCCCGGGACATGTTTCGCCCTAAACTGAAGATTCAACTGGAGGCATCTCAATACTATCTCCTTAATCAAACGCAAGATCATTTTACATTTTGCTGACTGGTTGTTTATGCACTCCACCACTGCCATGTTATCAGACCAGAACACCACTGCTTTGTTGCGTAGCTGCTCCGGCCAGACCCACAATGCCACCCAAATGGGGAATAGTTCCAAAAAACCAATGTTAGCGGTGAGTCCATTGTCCACCCACCATGCTGGCCAACGCTGTGCCACCCACTGAATGCCCAGAATGGCGCCAAACCCCTCACTGCCCGCGGAGTCGGTCATTAAACCCAACTCCGCGCAAGAAGTGGCCGGGCCACAGGACCGAGCCATTGAAGTCCCGCAGGAATGCTAACCAAATCCGCATGTCCTGCTTGACCTCGCTGCTGAATCTGGTGTGGTGGTGTTTCTGTTTGAGGCCTGACATTGCCTGTGCAATGGACCTTGAAAAGGGGCGTGCCATCGGTACAATGCGTAATGCAAAATTGAACTGCCCCACCAGCTGTTGTAGCTGATGCAACGTCACCCTTTTAGCTTCCAGACATTGCCTCAGCGTCTCCCCAAACTTAGTCACCTTGTCAGCGGGAAACCGTGAGCACCCCGCGACTGAGTCCAGTTCGATCCCTAAGAACTCTATAACCGGGGAAGGGCCCACGGTCTTTCCCTGCGCTAGGGGTACCCCAAAGCTCTCCATCAATGCACAGAACCGTTCCAGCGCCTGCCCACACCCCGCGCCCCCCGGTGGCCCCAGGAAGAGAAAGTCATCTAGGTAATGCAGCACATGCCTATGCCCTGTCACTTGTCTGAAAACCCACTCCAAGAACGTGCTAAACATTTCAAAGTAGGCGCACGACACCGAACACCCCATTGGCATGCACATGTCCATGAAAAACTTGCCCTCAAATTGGAATCCCAGGAGGTGAAAATCGCTCGGGTGGACGGGTAGGAGCCTGAAGGCAGACTCTATGTCTGATTTTGCCATCATTGCCCCCGGCCCCAGACCCCTCAACATTTCCATAGCCTGATCAATAGATGCATAACGCACAGAGCAGCAATCATCAATGGAGTCATTCACCAACTGCCCCCTTGGTGCCGATAAATTGTGAATCAGCCTAAACTCTCCTGGTTCCTTTTTTGGGACTACCCCCAGGGGGGAACAAACAAAGTTATGCAGAGGTATTTTGTCAAAGAGCCCCGCCACTCTACCCAACCTACATTATTTTCCAATCTTGGCTGCTGCCACCACAGCATTCTGGGTGACCGATACTTGATTCCTGCAGAACGAGGGACCCACAAAATTCTCCACGGGAATTCTAAAACCGTCTCTGAAACCCCCTATAAGGGTTTTTGCTGAGGTCGCGCACTTATATCTGTTTAACCAGGGCATCATGGCGTGGAGGAGGATGGGTGACCTAGCTCTGGTGGAAACCCCTTCCTTCTGGTTTCTTCCCCCCCCCTATCCTTCTGTTTTTAAGGCACTTTGCCTCGCCATGCCCTAAGTTGCCACAGAAACTGCACGCGTGTCTAAATCTGCATGTCCCTGGTGCCCTAACGCAGGAGCGCCTGTTGTAATCCCAGCAGCATCCCTTCTTTCCGCCCCCCCCGCCTTGTGCAGCTGGGGGGAACGCCCGAAAGGGCTGAGGTTTAGGCGGGTCACTGGGAGCCTCAGCTGAAAGGCCACCCACATGATCCAACCAGGATATTCCCTCCACCTGATTCCACTTTAACGTAGGATCAGATGCCCTGATGCGCCTGAACTTTATGTCATACTCCAACCACCCGGAGCCCCCTTTTGTCGCCTGCGCCGTGCTGATCCTAGACACATAGCAAGCCATTGCAGGTGCTTCCTCAGGGAAACGCTCTGTCACCACTGCCATGTAAATATTGTAGGCCAGCATCCAATGCCTGATGTTCTCCTCAACCCTGTATTTTAACATTTCGTTCGCCCACTCACGCGCGGGCATATAATCCTTCTTCCTCTTCATTTCTTCCCTCTCAACCTCATCTATCTATCAAGAGTGAAAAAATGTCAATGTATGTCCCTTTCCAAATTCTCTCCTTAACCTCCTGCGACAGGTGGCGTGAGAGAGATTCGTACGACGTGCGTGCCTCACTCATGCCCAACAATAGCAACATCTGTGGCTTACCATGCGAAGGTCCCGGGGTTTCCTTGGGGGCCCCGACCGCAGGCACGTCCTTAGGCTTGGCTAGATCGATAAGCTGTTTCGCCCTTTCCAATGCGTCCGCCCCGACAACACCCGCCGCACTCACGTTCAAACCCATGCCCCCCAGCCAGGGAAGCACGGCTGCTAAACTGGAAACAAAATCGGGAGGAAGTGTTGGCACCCCCCCGGGTGCGGGGGGAACAGGTACCGAAATATCAGGCACCGCTGGCACTGGCACCGCTGGTGCGGGGGTAGGATTTGCAGGTGCTGGGGGAACAGGTAAAGAAAGATCAGGCACCGCTGGCACTGGAACCGCTGGCACTGGCACCGCTGGCGCGGGGATAGGGTGTGCAGGTGCTGGTGGCGGGATAACGGGCGTCGCGGGGAGCAAAGTAACAGACCCCCACACTGGGTTGACAGGAGAAGGCTCGCCCCCCGGTGCATTAGGGGATGCGGGAAGGACAGGCAAAATTGGGGACCCACCATTCCCAGGGACAACCTGCGGGCCTTTCTTTGCCCTACTCTGCTTCGGCAAGGGGGAAAAAGCCTCTCTTGGGGGTATAGCGTCCCTGCGTGACCTCCCAGATGGCCCCTCCTGCGCATCCAGCCTCTCTGCCAGCTGCGCCATGGTACTATCCATTTCCCCAATCTTTCTCATGAGCGCGTCCAAAACAGTTGCTATACCCGGGCGCCGCTCGCCACGCTTAGCCTTAGGGGGCATGACTACCCTGCTACCTGTACCAAACTTTTACCGTTGTTTTGATGGAGGAAACACGACCGGCCACTTCACCCTCGCTACCGGAGCCTCACTACTGGCTAGCCCAGCAAGGCAGGTGGGCAATAGGCTCCAACCCGCTTGGCTCCCAGCAGCGCCGGGGTGCAGACCCTTGTCCGTGTCCTCAGGCACCCTCTGCGCAAACTCCCACGTCCTTGTGCAACGCCCCTGGTCTCAGCCGACACTCAAGATCCGTAGGCACTTTAGCAATGCTAAAACAAAAGGTGAAAAAATTAATGTTCTGCCGCAACTTGAAGATGAACTCTGCAAGGATCTCTCTCCCTAACACGCAGCGCTAATGGCCGCACTCTGACAAAGCAGTAATCACTGAAACCCAACAGAATTAAGGCAATATCAGCCCGATGGCAGCACCAGTGCTGCAGAAAAACACACCCCCTCTCACAAGCAAAATGAAGGCAATATCAGCCTGATGGCAGCACCAGTGCTGCTGAAAAACACACACCCTCTCACCAGCGTTGCTGCAAACCCTACTCGTGATGCGTGAGACGAATCCGATCGTCAGTTTCCAGTGCTCGTCAATTGTACTTCCGGCTCCCTCCGCGATGCGTGTGCCGAGAAGGATTTGAACCAGCGACCCAAGCCGATGCTGTATCCGCTCTGGGCTCCCCTCGCGATGCCCCCCACGTGGCTGTCGAAACAAAGGCAAAAGGTTAACCTCCCGATGGAGGGTGCTCACGCTGCCGGGATCTCCCACGCTGCCCCGACTTCCGTCGTTGCTACGATCTCTGCCCTGTGATGCGTGCGCTCTGGAAGCGTTCAATTCCCTGTGCCTGCCTGCCGCCTCGATTCTGGTGCCCACTGCGAACAAAAGAAGAAGGTTACGCAAACCTCCCGATGGAGGGTGAACACGCCGGCGAAACCTTTGTGTTCTCTCCGCCCACACCGACGATCCAATAATTCAGGAGGCGCGACGCTGTAACGAAAAAGAGAAAAAACTATTATAGGTCCTCCCGAGGGAGGGGGTGGCACATGCGACGGATGTGCTGCCGAGGGGAGGAAGAGATCGTCTCTTGCACTCCCCCCGGCTTTAAGGGTCTCCGAGGGTCGCCCACGCCCCCGGAAGTGATCAGATCACTTCCGGGGCGCGGGGGAGCCTCCCATGACCCGGAAGTGATTCAATCACTTCCGGGGCATGTCCCCTAGCGCAGGCGGGGACAATGAGTGGGGCACGATTTCGGGGGGCACGGCCGACCACCATAATGGCGGCGGGACCGATGCTGGCCCCGCCTTCCTCGAAGTGCAGGGAATCTCTGTCCAGAGCACCTGTCTGCTCATTAGAATTGCCGGTGCTGGCAGCAGTGCTGAGAAGTGCTTTATATGTAAAAAGTGCAGGGACTCTCTGTTCAGAGCACCTGTCTGCTCCTGAGAACTGCTGGTGGTACAGCAGTGCTGGGGTGCTTCAAATGTAAAAAGTGTAGGGACTCATTGTCCAGAACACCAGTGTACTCCTGAGAAGTGCCGATGTTAAAGCAGTGCAGAGAGTTGCGTCATATGTAAGAAGTGCAGGGACTCACTGTCCATAACGCCGGTCTGCTCCTGAGAAGTGCTTGTGCTCGCAGAAGTGCCGATAAGTGCTTCAAATGTAAGAAGTGCAGGGACGGACTGTCCATAGCACTGTCTGCTCCTGAAAAGTGCCGGTGTTCGCAGCAGTGCTGAGAAGTGCTTCCAATGTAAGATGTGCGGGGACTCTCTGTCCAAAGCACCTGTCTGCTTCTGAGAAGTGCTGGTGCTACACCAGGGCTGAGAAGTGCTTCAAATGTAAGAAGTGCAGGGACTTTCTGTCCAGAGCACCTGTCTGCTCCTGAGAAGTGCTCGCACCAGTGCTGAGAAGTGCTTCTTACGAAAGAGGGACAGGCACTTATGACCTGCCCATTAAAGCACTGTGACTGCTTCTGACATCCCATGTAGAGATCCTCTGGGCACTACCCCTACTTTTCTTTGTACTATAATGTATTTTCTGTTCAGTCCTTCGACACACTTATGGTTTGATCCGCGCCATAGGAGACCATTGAACTTTCTGTGTGCTGCCCTCGTCGTTACAGATGTGCTGCCTTCTGCCTTTCTTTTTCCTGCTCCCGTTTCTGACGGGGGTGTCTCTCTTTCTCTGTCTCCGTCGCTGTTTTACTGTTTGCTTGTCAATCAGCGTGTTCCTTTCTTTTTGGTGTATATTGTATGCACCATTTACCAATGTTCATGTCTGTCACCTGTGCGTCTCTGTTTCCCTGGTTTTCTCCCCACCTCCTCTGTCTTTCCTCTGTATTGCTGTGGTCTCTGCCGCACCAGTATTCCCTTTTCCTCATTCTTTCGGTTTAGATGAGTTTAGCTAACACACTTGCACTGTCTGTCTTCTTTCTATGTTTTTTCTCTGTACACCCCTTTCCGTTTGTTGGGAACCTATCACCAGTGTGTTTCTGCTCGGCTCTCCGATTGAGTATTTGGCTGTCTCGCTGAGTGTCTTTCTCCTTTCAGTGTGTTTTGTCCTCCCTTTAGTGTTCCTCCGCCTTCTCGTTGCTGTCTGTTACGTCTGTGTCTTTTTGCTGCGTTTTTTCTTTCTCAATCTAGCTCGATGTCTCTCCTTTTCCTTCTCCCGCCTCTACTTTTGTGATAAAAATGGATAGCATCCTCGTTCTTATGCTTATTTCTGTTACGTGTGTCGATTTTGCTGTGTGTTTTCTATATTTGTATTTCCGGCTGTATCACTGTGAGTTTTTCTTAAGTGTTTCATGTTCGTGTTTATCTTCTTTCTCGTTGTTATTACTGCCACCTGTGTGTTTCTGTTTCGCTGCGTGTATTTATTTATTTCTATCTCACTTTGTACCTCTCCCTTACTTTAAACGCGTACTTATCCTTCTTTATCTCTGCCCCCTGCGTTTTTTGTTTCGCTGTATTTTTCCTGTTCCACCCTGTCTTTCCCCTTCGTTCTCACTCTTTCTCTCGTTTTTTAATTTTTCATGTTCTTTTTCACCCGTGTTTTCTGTTTACCTGTATTTTTCCCTTTTGTCTCGCTGCTTTTCCTCTTCCTTCTCTCTGTGTCATGTTTCACCATTTTGTTTTCTTTGACACCTGTGCGTCTCTGTTTCGCTGTATTATTTCGCTTTCTGTGCATGTGTATATTTCCCCTTCTAGCTCTGTTTCTCTTGTGTTCACCTTGTTGTCTTTGTCATCTGTGTCACCGTTTCGCGGTATTTTTCGCTTTATTTGCCTCACTGTGTGTATTTCCTCTTCTAGCGCTTCTTTTCTCCTGTGTTCACCGTGTTGTCTTTATCATGTGTCTTTGTTTCGCTTTCTTTGCTCCACTGCGTATATGTTCCCTTCTAGAGCTTCCTTTAACTTGTGTTGTGCTGTCTTTGTCATCTGTGTCTCGGTTTCGCTGTATTTTTTCGCTTACTTTGCCCTTCTAGCTCGCTCTTTCTCTTGTGTTCATCTTGTCTTTGTCATCTGTCCCAGTTTCGCTCTTTTTTTCTGTATCAACCGTACTGCATGTTTCCTGTTCCTCTCGCCTGTTAGCGTGATTCGACTTTCATGTTGTTTGTCTCTGTAACCTGTTTCTGTTGTGGTGTGTTTTTGTCCTACTGTCTGTCTCTGGTGTTTGTTCGCGGTCTCTGTCGCCCGTTTCTCTCTGATTCGCGTTGTTTTTTCTTCTTCTTTGTCTTGCTATAACATTCCCCCTGGGTTCCTTCCCTCCCTGGTGTTGTCTTGTTTTTGGTGTGTTTTGCTCCTTCCCCTTGTTTTGTGGGCTGCTCTCCACGGGTAGGAGAGCTGGATGGGAGAGATGTGGTTAAGAAGCGGTGGCGTTAATCCTGCAGACAGGATGAACGATAGCAAGGAGTCTGAGGAGATGTTGGGGGAGACAGAAATCAGAAATCTTATTTATGATGTTTTATGGTCTTGTTTGCTGGGTCCACAATCACACGTGAAGCTCTGTCGCCTAATGAAAGTGGCAGGCTTGTCTGAGCAAGTGTGTCTGATTGACAGCCCTGCAGATTGCTAGCCACAGGAAGCTACTGGCTCTAAGCAGTGGGGTGAGAAAAGCCTGGGCGGGGGGCACTTATTTTATTTTTTTGTCGGGCAGACATTTGGGAAATGACCACTGCAAATTTAATCACAGCTAGGGGCGGGGAGCGAGCGGCAGCTCTGCAGACAGCAGGGCCATGTTTTATGGATGGGCTCTCAACCACCAGCAGTGCAAGCGTTCCTGTCCTGTGCCGTCCACTGCCCTTCCCTCCTCGTGACTAAACTCTGTCCATGTATCTGTGCATTGCACTCTGCCCGGTACTCCATCCTAATAACCCCGTGCATTGCATTCCGTCCATTCATCTGTTCATTGCACCCTGCTCGGCACTCTCTCCGTATGTCCTGTGCATTGCACTCTGTCAATGCACTTGTGCATTCCACCCTGCCCGACACTCTATCCGTATGTCCTGTGCATTTCACCCTGTCCGGCATGCTATCATTATGCCCTGTCCATGCACCTGTGCATTGCATCCTGTTGGGCACTCTCTCCATACGTCCTGTGCATTGCACTCTGTTTATGCACCTGTGCACTGCACCCTGTCCGGCACTCTATCTGTATATCCTGTGCATTTCACTCTGTCCATGTCCCTGTGCATTGCACCCTGCCGAGCATTCTATCCCTATGTCCAGTGCATTTCACCCTGTACGGCACTCTATTATTATGCTCTGTCCATGCACCTGTGCAGTGCATCCTGCCCGGGACTCTATCCGTATGTCCTGTGCATTACACTCTGTTCATGCACCTGTGCATTGCACCCTGCCCGGCACTCTATCCGTATGCCCGGTGCACTGCACTCTGTCCATGTACCTGTGCATTGCACCCTGCCCGCCACTCTATCCGTATGTCCTGAGCATTGCACTTTGTCCATGCACCTGTGCATTGCACCCTGTCCGGTACTCTATCTGTATGTCCGGTGCATTGCACTCTGTCCATGCACCTGTGCATTGCACCCTGCCCAGCACTCTATCTGAATGCCCTGTGCATTGCACTCTGTCCATGCACCTGTGCATTGCACCCTGTCCGGTACTCTATCTGTATGTCCGGTGCATTGCACTCTGTCCATGCACCTGTGCATTGCACCCTGCCCGGCATTCTATATGAATGCCCTGTGCATTGCACTCTTTCCATGCACCTGTGCATTGCACCCTGCCCGCCACTCTATTTGTGTGCCGTGTGCATTGCACCCTGTCCATGCACCTGTGCATTGCACCCTGCCTGGCAAGCTATCCGTACGTCCTGTGCATTGCATTCTGTCCATGCACCTGTGCATTGCATCCTGTTCGGCACTCTATCCTTATGTCCTGTGCATTGCACTCTGTCTATGAACCTGTGCATTGCACCCTACCCGGCACTCTATCCGTATGTCCAGGGCATTTGACCCTGTCCGGTACTCTATCATTATGCTGTGTCCATGCACCTGTGCATTGCATCCTGCCCGGCACTCTAGCCTTATGTTCTGCGCTTGAGCTCGGTCCATGCACCTGTGCATTTGACCCTGTCTGGCACTCTATCATTATGCCTTGTCCCTGCACTCTTTCCATGCACCTGTGCACTGCACCCTGCCCGGCATTCAATCCGTATGTTTTGTCCCAGCAATCCATCACTATTTTTAGTGAAATGCACTCTGTCCATGCACCTGTGCATTGCATCCTGTCTGGCACTCTATCTGTATGTCCTGTGCGTTGCACTCTGTCTATGCACCTGTGCATTGCTCCCTGCCCGGCACTCTATCGTCATGTCATATGCATTGCACCCTGTCCGGCACTCTATCATCATGCCGGGTCCCTGAATTATGTCCATATACCTGTGCATTGCACCCTGTCCGGCACTCTAACATTGTGCCGTGTCCCGGCACTCTGTCCATGCACCTTTGCATTGGAAAGCACATACTATAAAGGAGCGTGCCATTAGGAAACGGGCCCCCCGGATCCCGGCCACGCCCTCGTGGCTCCTGGCAGAAGTATTGGACATCACGAGCAGTAAAAAGTACTTACGGGGCAAGACGGATGTCACCTCCTGCCGGGGCTGGTAATGAGGGGGGAGGAGAGGGCGGGGGGCCCATTTAGGGCCCTTTGCCCTGGCCCTCCCCCTCTCTTACTTACAGTACCGGCCCTGTGTGCAGGGGACTTCAAGAATCTCTCACCCACCATCCCTAGAGTTAGAGCTTTGGAAGGTGTTGGAAGTTGAACCAAGAGTGGCGAGAAGGAGGCCACATAAAATGCCTTACATTGTCAAGGGGAGACCTCCTGCATAGTCCCTAGGCCAGCACTGAGGGGGAGATACGGTAAGCTCACCCCAGAGAGAATGGAGACACCGGCTGAGGGCAAGAGCGCCAGTTTACAAACTAGGACAGGGGGCATCCGCCCCTGGTTATACCCTACGAGCCCCGATGGGCAAGCTGGTGGTGGAGGGGTGGGCCCCTCGGGTCGCGGACAAGGACCAGATGGCAGGGGATCACCTCTAAAGGACGCAGGTGGGTTGCACCCTGCGTGGTTCTCAAGTTGGGGGGCGTGAGCCAGAAGGCCCCTTAGTGCTGGAGCGATAGAGAACATTGTCGATGAATTAAGTTGGTCATTTCTGCTGATTGGTTATGAAGTTATGTGCAGCCTGAATAAAATATTGTGCATTGATTACATTTGATAAATCTATGTCGTCTGAGATATGAATCTTATTGGTGCTATACTGTCATGTTTATATGTGATGGTTTATAATAAACATGGCCAATTTTACCCACAGCTCTGGTCGTCAAGTCTTGATTTGTGGGTTCTGATGGGGGCGGGGCCGGGGACAACTGGGGGCTCCGGGTCCTATCCCTCCTGCCCGGCACTCTATCCTTATGTCCCATCCCTGAACTATGTCCATGCACCTGTGCATTGCACCCTATCCGGCACTCTAACATTATGCCGTGTCCCTGCACTCCATTCATGCACCTATGCATAGCAACTTGCCGGTACACTACCCCAATCATGCCCCAGTATTCTGTCCGTGCTTTTTATAATGCCAACCCACCTTGCACTATGGCACCTCGTTTCCCTGCACCATGTCGCGATACACTGCCCTCTATGTTTCTTTCCGTTCAACCCTACCCTGCGAACTACCCCAATCGTGTCACTTTCACTCCAGCCTACCCTGCACTCTGCCCCAAGTGTGGTCCTGCCGCTATCCTGTCCTGCACTGTGCAATGCACCATGTTACTACAGCGTGCCCCGCATCCTTTCTCCACCCTGCCCTGAACTCTGCCCTAACACGCTGTCTCTGCATTCGTTATTTGGATCATGTTCGTGTACCCTACACTGAATTCTGCCCCTACATCCGGCCCTGTCCCCTGCCGCTATCCTGTCCCTCATGCATCATGCCCTGCGCTCTGTAAATCCTTCCTGTCCTGTGCCCCAACTCCCAATAACCTCATCTCCAAGACCCAGTCCTTATAGACTCCCATCTCGCTACCCTGACCTGGCCCCACAGCTCTACCCCACAGATGCCATGAGAGCCATTATTCAGGCAGTATCTCACAGACCCACTCTCACCGGCTCAGTGTGACTGAAGCGTTGATTGAACGCTTCGGCCCTCCCTGATTCAATTCGCCCCTGCCTGGATGTGGGCTGCTCTGTCCCACATCCACGCTTCGGTATTTATCCATGGATTTCTACCGGGTCTATTTCCTCACACGGTTCCCACCGCGCCCTACTCTGTGTACAGAATATGTGTGTCCCCCGGGGGCAACGAGCAGCTCCTGCACGTGCGCTTCCGCTCCGAGCCGGGTCTGTTTGTGCGTGTGACGTCACATCCTTTTGTGCGCTGAACAGGCTGCGATACTCGAGTCTGCCACAAAGATACCCTGCCCGGGCTGTGAAATGGACGCCGCTGCTGAATATCACACGTAGTGCATCACCCTAGCTGTTAACGCGTACATGCGAGCGTGCGGTAACATGTACATACGCGATATTTACACATATGTACGCTTGCCGTGTACACGATAAAACCCACCTCAAGTCATAGCGGAAGCCTTGAGAAAACAGCGCTGTAGCGGCACACAATATACGTGCACCACCACGCAAGTCCCCAAACCCCGGTGACGCATAAATCCATGTACCTATGTGTACAGAATGATAAATAACACGCGCTGCTAAGATGTGTGGCTGGCATGAGAACCAGATGCGGCGATATCGCATCTAACGCATCGTTCAATTTAGCCTAGTATCTTACATTGTGTATGATTGTCTTATACTATGGAACGATGGAATAGGGTGTGATATGTGTAAGATTATTATATGAGAAAGTATGAGACAATGATGTGGTACGTTCTATGATACGATGTGTGTATGATACGATAAATTCTATTATGTGAAACATGCTGTGATACAGTAACATATGGTAACGATTATAACGTGTGTGATGTAATATGGACAAATATGATATATGATGCGATGTGATACCGAGCGATCGATATAGGCTGTGGATATGTTATTATTCGATGCTATGTTATACGTTACGGTATATATAATACAATGAGCTGTGTGACAAAACATCACATATGTATTTGTAAAGCACACATTTCAGACGAGTATCTTGGCGCTGAAACAGAAGATATTTGTTATCTCCCAACTCAATGTTACTCATTGTATCGAGCTCAGAAGGATGAAAGCTGAGTGGGCCTGTGACCATGAGGTCGAACACAGACAGATCCCTGCAGTGTATTAGTCCACCGAGTCACCAGTCCCGACTGCATGACTCGGTGCGATCTGATCTATCGTAAATGATACAGCAGTTATATAATGTTCTTTATGATATAATTAATATGCAATGCGACATGGTACAATACGACATGATGCGATTCTACGGTGCGAACTTTCATTAGTGTTGTAACGCACACGCAGGTTTAATTTTCACTGTTTCTGGGTAGCTGCCTTGGGGTTGGAAGAAAATGTGTTTGGAGGGGTCTGTAAAGTCGCTCTTGGCGAAATAAGAAAAAGAAGCAGTGGCGGGCGCAGCATTATAATTTAAAGCGCTTCATCAATTGCTCCCGCCTTTAAACGCTGTCCATACTCCATGTACAGGGCAGAAGGGCCCTGGATCCCACCAGAGGAGAACCGGGGAATCGTATTCCCCTTGTCAACAACCAGGGAAAAAGAGTAGAGGGAAAGAGAAATCGAAGATAAAATGAACTGATTCGTACAAGCACGTGAAGAGATAAAGAGATCTGTATGGGATAGAAGAGGGTAGGAATGAAGAGAAGGAAATACAACGGAAAGCAGACCTGTGGAAGAACAGGAGCGCGGCTGGGGAAAAGGGACAAGAGAGGAAGAAATAGAGGGAGAAGGAGAACGCGAGAGAAAGAAAAGAAAAAACAAAAATAGGAAAGACAGAAACACAAAGACGAAGGACGGGATCAGGAGAGGGAGGGGAAGAAGGAAGGTTGTGATGAAGAAGCGATGGAGGAAGAGATGAAGGAGAGGGAGAAAGAGTAGGTGTGAGAGAAAAGGAAGAAGCCTGCCAAGAAGGCAGGAATGAAGGCGGAGAGTTGGTAGGAAGAAGAAGGTGTGAATAAAAGGAAGGAAGGAAGGGGATGAAGAAGTAAAGTGGGAAGGAAGGTATGCGAGGAAGGAAGGGGAATAAGACAGGAAGGATGGAACAAAGGAAGAGAGCTAAGAAAGAGGATAGATGGGGTGGAAACAAAAGACAGGAACAAAAAAAAAGAAAAGAGGGAGGAAAGAAAGTTGGGAGAGAGGGGCAGAAAGAAGGGAAGGGGAGAGGAGTTAAGCGAGGGACGGGAACGCAGCAATCAAGGATAAACAGGTGGATGAAATACAAATGGAAAAGCGATAATAAGCCAAAAAATGGCGGGAGGGAAAAGAGGAAGAACGGAAAGAAGAAATGGAGAGGGGAAAGAGGGGGGACAGAGGAAGCAAGGGAGAAAGAAAGAGGTGGGTAACGAGAGAGGGAATGGAGGAAGGAGGGGGGACGAGGAGCCAGCCTTGCTGGGACACTTGCTGCTATCATGCCTTCCCGAGGCAGGTGGCTTTTCCCAGAACCTTCCCCGCAGCCCATGAGTGAGTGCAGGGAGAGCGGTAAATAATGCGCCTTGAATCGAGCACTAATCCGCGCCTTCCGACGTCGGCTTCCTTTCAACCCTTAAGGTAGGAGCCGGTCAGCAAAGCGACCCCGGCTCTTATTTCGCCTTAAATGGACGTGTGGCTTTGTGGCTGTGCCCGTGTCCTCCTGCCCGTCCCGGCCCTTCACCATTGGCTGAATTTTAAATGTGTTTTTGGCATATTTTTTACATGCAACTCGAGCCTGCTTGTTCCGGTTCGACCTGTGTGTGAGCGAGGGAGCCATATCATGTGTATCTGCGCCGCGAGGCCTGCGTGCCCACGGTGCACTATCTGGTAACGTGAGAGGCGGGGTGACCTGCGGATCAATCCGCGCGCAGGAGACATTGCGTGTATCGATACGCGATCTGCTGCCTCGCTGGTATTACTTCACTACGTGGCTGCGGGTCAAAGTGCACCTTCAATTAACTGCACGTTTTACTGGCAGTGGCAAAAGGAGGAAAAAAGCGAGCAAAGATGAGAAGAGACTGCCCTTCACGCGAGAAAAACTTTTAAGGCTTCCGTTTCCTCAAAAAGCAGTATTGCTCTATAGTAGCGAAATAGTCTGATGTTTGTAACAAGGGCCTGTGAATTTCAATGGTGTGTAAGATAGCGTGGAGTTGCAAAGCGCGCGTGTACTGTGGCTTCTTGATGTAACACGTTTATTGTTACTCAGCTCAGGAATAATTTTATCGTCCTCGGAAGGGTGAAGGGCTTGTTGGACCCGCTGGGGATTGGAACCCCTGAACCGTGGGGGTTAAACACATCTTTGCTATAGGTGCGTGAGGCCGCTGCGTCATGAACCCCAGTTCTACACACACCTCTCCAGGTGAACGAACGCTGCATTTCTACGCTGATTGATAAGCCACTGCAAGTGCAAAAATATGAATTCAGCGCGAGATCTGGTGCCCTCATAAATGCAAATAAATGCGACAGCAGACGATGCAGTGCAGCTGGGAGCTGCCCTCAAAAGCCTGCAGTGGCCGGGGACTTTCTGTGGCGACGGCGCACTGGGCGAGCAGTAATGTATAGCAGCACAGCATAGGGCCTAGGGCGCAAGCGGTCTCGTACCAACTGCTTGGGCACCATTGTAGGTGCACCCGCGGAACAGAAAGACAGCCGGAGCATATCAGGAACGGCATGGCATGACTGCAGTCACCTCTCTTCATAAGTCTCGAGAGTGCCATCCCTTGGCAAGCAAAAGACACAACTGATGGACGGATTGCAAAACAAAACAAATCAAAAGATTCACCCCCAGTCAAGAGATCTGCGTTAAATCCATCATTCTTTTGCTCACCATACCACCCCAGTTTAGACCTGACCATATGCAAATCAGTCTTGACCCTTTGCCTCATGGGAACAGTGCAGCCCGACCTGCCAAGCCAGGCACACCCTGGACCGGAAACGAACATCTTAGGACCGGTTTCTGGGTTCCACCCCTCATCAGCCTGAATAGCTTGAATCCAGAAAAAGACACACAATTGATGGACAGAATGCAGAACAAATCAAAACATTCACCCCCAGTCAAGAAATCTGGGTTATATCCATCATTCTTTTGCTCACCATGCCACCCCAGTTTAGACCTGGCCATATGCAAATCAGTCTTGATCCTGTGCATCATGGGAACAGTCCAGCCCAACTGCCAAGCCAGGTCCTCCCTGGACCAGAAACAAGCATCCTAGGACCAGTTTTAGGGTTTCAACCCTCATCAGCGAGGATAGCTTTAATCCAGTGGCACAGTGAGCCTGGAACCCACGTCTGGGCATACCCTGCGCACTTAGGGCGAGAAAGCAAAAGACACACACTTGATGGCCGGAATGCAGAACAAATCAAAATATTTAACCCAGATCTCTTGACTGGGGGTGAATGTTTTGACTTGTTCTGCAATCCGTCCATCAATTGTGTGTCTTTTGATCCCTGGGCTAGTCACATGTGGGTGTGGGTGCCACCGCTGGTCGACCAGACCAGGATCTCATCTGCCCTAGCAGCAGCCCAACTCCTGAGGGGCGTGACTCTGCCTGGCAAACAGCCCCCGGAGGATCCCCCTGAGACCAGGATCTCATCTGCCCCAACAGCAGCCCAACTCCTGAGGGTCGTGACTCAGCCTGTGAACAGCCCCTGGAGGACCCCCCTGAGACCAGGATCTCATCTGCCCCAACAGCAGCCCAACTCCTGAGGGTCAGGACTCTGCCTGGTGTACACCCCCTGGAGGACCCCTCTGAGACCAGGATCTCAACTGCCCCAGCAGCCCAACTCCTGAGGGTCGGGACCCTGCCTGGTGTACACCCCCTGGAGGACCCCTCTGAGACCAGAGCCACAGCGCCTGAGAGAGTCTGCCAACAGCGTCATCACCTCAGACTTTGGTGATCCCAGGATCCTGGTCTCTTCCAACTAATCTGTGTGGTGTGTGTATGGGGTCACAACACTCTGGCCATGCCCATGCCTCCTTGTGAATCCCACTGAGAGGAATAGCTGGAGGGGTAGCATGCCTCTGTAATATCAACTCCACCAATGCATCATTTTCCAGTAGGTTTATACCTGCCGGGTGCCACTCCACTTTACCACTCCTAAACGTGCATGAGGTTTTACAAAGTTGAATCCTCATCTATTGCCATGTAGGCTGTGTCCTTTCCCCCAGAAGTGACCCCTGTGCCTCAAAAGGTCCGGAGTGGTATGTGCACCTCCAGCAGATAGCCCAAGGGAGGACCATGTTCCTGCTGTGTATTATTGTCCTGCAGTGCCAATTCCTCTCACCATCAAGGGCATTATGTGTGTGGACAGCAAGGTCTCCTTTCACGTAGAGGGTGAGAGATCCCACACTGCAACACGTTCTGTTGAGTCTGACTTCATCTGCCAGCTTCCCTTACTTCAAATTTGGAAGATCAAAATCTTAAAACCCAGAGGATGGGGATAGTCCCAAAACTATATCAGATGTGAGAGAGTGACAAAGATCTTGTATAAAGAAAGACATTTTGGGTGTCTTAACAGAGAATTTCTTAATTTCTAGAAATGTTGTGGTTGCAGCAGATTTGCTATAACTTGATCAATCTTTGATCCTTACATTAACAGCGCAACAACTAAAAGCTAGTCTGAAACTAGCTACATGGGCCTTGAGCTTTCGCATAGATAGGGAGGCTTGTACTAAAAAAAGGGGCTGCCATTCCTCTAGAGTCTCCTATATGATAAATAGAGCGCAGCCTTACATCTTTTTGAATTTGCCCCATGGATTGAGATGCTTTTGGCTACTCCTGAGGCAGGATTTGATCCCGTTAAATCCCCTCTTGGCCAAATGGTATGGCTTCTCTTTGGTCTGTAATTTTTGTAAAAATGTCCCTCAGGCTCCTAACCATGTTGTATTTGTCTGCTGTGCTTTTATATTATTCTTTTTTTGGGGGAGTTTTATATAGCGTGGAGTAGACCCGAAGGTATCAGAGCGCTTTACATCAGTACCAGTTACGTTATTTTCATTTCTGTTAGGCACAGGGAGATTAAGTTATTTGCCCAGAATCACAGAATGTTGAGCATCCCTGCCGAGATCAAACCTGGTTCCCCAGCTCCAAGGTTGACCACCCTAGCCATTAGGCCACATTCTCTCCCCATTATTATGTCGGCAGATTTGGTTGAGGCCTATATGCTTGCAGTTGTCTATTCTCTCAGTCTCAACCGTCCTTAAGTCTCTTTAAGCACCAACGAATGAAATGTTTTGTTACAACGTTTTTAAAGTAGTTTTTAAAGTTATATTAATGATAGTCTGGAGGACGACAATGTAACCTAAGCTAGAATTCCCCTTTTCACCTCTTGTTTACATCTTGTATTGTTGCTGTTAATCCAGGAGGCTTTCCCCCTTATACAGTTTTTGCACATTTTGCACTAGAAGCAGTATAGTCACTTTATGTACTCCTTGGTGCAATAGCTTGTCGTATAAAGGGAAATTGTTTAACATGTATTTGAAACGTTGTTTATTTTTTATTGGATCATTGGATCCAATGTTGTGGAAGTTTTATGTATTTATGAGCACCAAATCGCACACCTGTTACTTTTTATTTTATATTTTGTGAGTAAATGTATTTTGAGAATTTTATGTGGACTTCTTTGGAGTTCCTTAACATAAATAAAAATAAACTTGATAAAACCACAGGCAGATATTTTCCGTTGCTATGAATGTACCGTGGGATGACACTGAGAGAAGACTTTGTCATGAAGGACAGACAATGGGGTTACACTGTCAATAGGAAAACACTCTTTTTAAGTAGTCATATGCCCGCTGTACTACCTTTTCTTTCACCAAAGTCCTCACAAAATTGACCCTCGTTCTTCTGGCTCAAGCTTAATAATTAGTTCCTATGCTACCATTACCACTTTCATATTTCAACAAAATCCTTTATTTCTCGAAATCGTCTGAAACGCAACAGATCAGCCCAGGCAATGCTTTTAGTTCTATACTTCTAAAGGTATGAAGCACAACTTATGCCTCCGAAGTAGGTAATACCCTTCTTTAAGCTTATTTAAGGATTAATAGAGCAATTGTTTCTGGTCCTCCAATAAACCATACAGAGAAAAGTATCAAGTAGCGTCCATGCTGTAGTCGACAACTCGAATTCAGTACGCCAACAGTAACCACAGAGTGACTGTGCAGTGAACTAACTGTCTTAGGTAGTTATATAACACACATGGGGACCATGGGTGGTTGGCTTGGCCTCTGGGAAGATCGCACCTACTGTAATAAACAAAAGTGTGTAACATTTGCCAAGACAGTGCGTTCACCCACAGCTACCATTTCAAATAGAAAATGAGCTATGGATTGTGGACAACCGCCATAAGGTAATGTTGTGCCTTTAACTTAACGCTGACTGTCATGACAATATAGGCCCTGAAGTTTTTCACTGCAGCTGTTGGAGTGAAGCATATTGACCCTGAGATGCAGATGGTCTTCTTGCTGAGAAGCAAGCGGAATGAGACTTTGAGGGGGATAAACTCCAGTTAGAGCAGATAGGTTAATCCAGGTGAGTAGAGAGTATTGTGTTATCAACTTGGGGTGAAGAACCCAGGAATGGCAGCTGCCCAAGCAAGCACAACAGGGGTCATCCCACCAGCTAGTACTAGTTCTAAATCCCACAATACCAGTCCCATATTCCCAAATACCTAGCTGGGAACTGCGTAATTTTAGTAGACCTGATAGCCCGGTTAGACAAGTCTGAATTGATATGTTATGCAGAGAAAAAGGAAGATGGAAAGATTGCATGACCCCACTTCTGAAGTAACTGCTTCAGAGCCCTGATCCATTCAAGAAGCGTAGGCTTTTGCTGGCAGTAGTCTGAAAAAGATCTCCCTCCCAAACCCTTCAGTACCTTGATAGCCAGTATCCTCGAGATCAGAGAGCACAATAACGTGTGCATACTTGGTCATTGGCATAACAGAAAGTGATGCCGCCCCCATCGCAGAATGTGACGAGGGCCCCCTGAGTGTCCCATATCCCACAGGTATTCATTGGGATTAGACTTCATGGGGGTCACCTAATGCACTGGGGGCCGCCTGAAGGGATGGGGGCTCCACAGGGGCCTGAGTTGCTCCCAATGCAGCCCCATCAGATGCCCTATGTATCTTACAGTAGATTGCTTAGCATCCCTAGTACTTCTTAAAGATAGATTTTCTGCTCAGAAGATCTCTATGGCATGTTTCAAGCTTAAGAACATCAATAAGAGAAATTTGTGTTCAGAGCTCCCTTCACAGCACGTGGGGGGTAGAGTTCCCTCAAAAACCCTTGTTTGTCTTCCGAGGTGCCTTCTTCTAACACATTTGTGTTTGAAATACCCTTTATAATTCATATGGTGCTCAGAACCACGGCACCACACCCTTCTAACACCCACTTACTGTATAATATTATTTGGATTCCTAAACACCCCATTAGAATGCATATCGTGTAAACAGCACCCTGTAAAGGGTACCCATTCAAACGCCATTCTACAATACTTAGAACCCTCCCTATAAGACAAGTGTATTCAACACCCCCTCTAACACTTTTTTGTTTAGAAGCACTTTGTGCAGCACATGTATTTTCAACAACCCCTTTTAACACATTTTCTGTGTGTGGGAGACACTGTAACAAATTAGTGTCTAAAAGCCCTTCTATTACTCTTATGTGTAATCAGAACCCGGTGTCTAGGACAGCACACGTATTTACAACCCCTTACAGCACATGTGTGTTCAGTGTCCCTACTCCACCACATAAAGCAGTGTATGAAGCCGCTCTATAACACATTACATTCTTAAATTCCTCTAAAGAACCCTCATCCCTATTGCAAATCTGTATTCAGAAGGCGCCTACATAACACACGTGTGTTTAGAAACCTTCTTCACAGCACACGTGTGTTCAGTTGCCCCCGCAACATCACATTTGTTTTTATAAATCCCACTACAGCTCATAAATGTGCTTAGGTGCCCCCGTAACACGTGTCCAACCCATCTCTGAATCACGTTTACAGAACACCTCCATCACACACGTGTTGAGAAGCTTCCCTAGGCTATAACAAATCTGTGTTCAGAGTGAGTTTTCATAAACAACCCCTCTCATAACTTATATCCATGTGTACACTTGCCTATTTAACAGGATTGTACCAAAAAAAACCTTCTCTACATGTATGAAGAGTGTGTTGCAGAACCCCCACCGAAACACATTCGAATTGAGAAGTTTATCTGTAACATATTAGTGTTCAGAAGCCCCCGTAACAAACAGTTGTGCACAGAAGCCCTCCTCTAGAGCACCTCTATTTTCAGGGTCCCACTCCTCAGTCACACGCAGCTGTCTAGAGAATTCCTCACCTTAACATACGTGTTTGGACACCTCCATACTCCATATTCCTTTTCATAAACCCCTCTTTAATACTCATCTATGCTCTTAATCCTCCAACTAGAACACCTCTTTTCTAGGTCTGGGCGGAGTTCGCAGTGTTCCGCAAAGTGACAGAAAAACTCCACGGAGCGCTGATCTTCGTTCCGCTTGATGAGAAATTCTACCCGAGCGGTAGCTCGCGCTCACCAACTTACCGTTGGCAAGCGTCAGCTGCATTACGCGGAGCAGAGTTTTCTGCACTCCGCGAGCATTGCGGAGCACAGAGTGCAGAAAACTCTGAAAACTCCGCAAACGGAGTGGAGTTCACCACCCAGTCCTACTCTTTTCCCAGAGGCCCCCTCTGTAAAACACAACTGTGTGTAAACCCCCCCTTCCATAACATATGTGTGTTCAGAAACCCCTTGTAATCCATATTTGTTCACAAGCCCACTCCTTAACTCACAGACATGCTGAGAAGACTCCCTCTACAGCACCTATTTTTCAAGAAGCGCCCTCTGTAACACACGCTATGTATAGATTATACTCCATAGCATATCTGTGTTCAGAAGCCCCTTTTGTATTACATATTATTTTTCAGAAGCCCCTTCTGTATAACTTATTTGTGTTCAGAAGCCCCTTCTGTATTACATATTTGTGTTCAGAAACCACTTCTGTATTTCATATTTGTGTTCAGAAGCCCCTTCTGTATTACATACTTGTATTGAGAAGACCCTTCTGCATTACATATTTGTGTTGCGAAGCTCCTTCTGTATTACATATGTGTATTGCGAAGCTCCTTCTGTATTACATATTTGTGTTCAGAAGCTCCTTCTGTATTACATATTTGTATTCAGAAGCCCCCTCCATATTACATATGTGTGTTCAGACGTTCCTCCTGGTTTACATATTTGTGTTCAGTAGTTCCTTGTTTTACATATCTTTGCTCAGAAGCTCCTTCTGTATTGCATATTTGTGTTCAGAAGCTCCTTCTGTATTACATATTTGTGTTTAGAAGCCCCCTCTGTATTACATATTTGTGTTCAGAAGCCCCGTCTGTCTTACATATTTGTGCTCAGAAGCTCATTCTGTATTACATATTTGTGTTCAGAAGCCCCTTTTGTATTTCACATTTGTGTTCATAAGCCCCCTCTGTATTACATATTTGTGTTCAGAAGTTCCTTCTGTTTTACATATTTGTGTTCAGAGGTTCCTTCTGTTTTACATATTTGTGCTCAGAAACTACTTCTGTATTACATATTTGTGTTCAGAAGCCCCCTCTGTTTTACATATTTGTGTTCAGAAGCTCATTCTGTATTACATATTTGTGTTCAGGAGCTCCTTCTGTATTACATATTTGTGTTCAGAAGCCACCTCTGTATTGCATATTTGTGTTCTGAAGCCCCTTATGTATTACATATTTGTGTTCAAAAGCTCCTTCTTTATTGCATATTTATGTGGTCCCCTCTGTATTAAATATTTGTGTTTAGAAGCCCTCCTGTAATCCATATTTGTGTTTAGAAGCCCACTCTGTATTGCATATTTGTGTTCTGAAGCCCCTTCTGTATTACATATTTGTGTTCAAAAGCTCCTTCTTTATTGCATATTTATGTTCAGAGGTCCCCTCTGTATTACATATGTGTGTTGAGAACCTCTTTCTGTATTACATATTTGTGTTCAGAAGCCCCCTTTGTCTCACATATTTGTGCTCAGAAGCTCATTCTGTATTACATATCTGTGTTCAGAAGCCCCTTCTGTATTGCCTATTTGTGTTCAGAAGCCCCCTCTGTATTGAATATTTGTGTTCTGAAGCCCCTTCTGTATTACATATTTGTGTTCAAAAGCTCCTTCTTTATTGCATATTTATGAGGTCCCCTCTGTATTACATATTTGTGTTTAGAAACCCTCCTGTAATCCATATTTGTGTTTAGAAGCCCCCTCTGTATTGCATATTTGTGTTCAGAAGCCCCTTCTGTATTACATATTTGTGTTCAAATATTTATGTTCATAGGTCCCCTCGGTATTACATATGTGTGTTCACAAGCCCCTTTTGTATTACATATTTGTGTCGTGAAGCTCCTTCTGCATTACATATGTGTGTTGTGAAGCTCCTTCTGTATCAAATATTTGTGTTGCAAAGCTCCTTCTGTATTACACATTTGTGTTCAGAAGCTCAGTCTGTATTACATATTTGTGTTCAGAAGCCCCTGTCTGTAGTACATATTTGTGTTCAGAAGCTCCTTCTGTATTATAAATTTGTGTTCAAAAGCTCCTTCTTTATTGCATATTTGGGTGCAGAAGCTAATTCTGTATTACATATTTGTGTGCAGAAGGTCCTTCTGTATTACATATGTGTGTTGCAAAGCTCCTTCTGTATTACATATTTGTGTTGCAAAGCTCCTTCTGTATTACATATTTGTGTTCAGAAGCTCCTTCTGTATTACATATTTGTGTTCAGAAGCCTCTTCTCTATTACATATTTGTGTGCAGAAGCTCGATCTGTATTGCAAATTTGTGTTGAGAAGCTCCTTCTGTATTACATATTTGTGTTCGGAAGCCCCTTCTGTATTACATATTTGTGTTCAGAAGCCCCTTCTGCATTACATATTTGTGTTCAGAAGCTCATTCTGGATTACATATCTGTGCTGAGAAGCTCCTTCTGTATTACATATTTGTGTTCAGAAACCACTTCTGTATTTCATATTTGTGTTCAGAAGCCCCTTCTGTATTACATACTTGTATTGAGAAGACCCTTCTGCATTACATATTTGTGTTGCGAAGCTCCTTCTGTATTACATATGTGTATTGCGAAGCTCCTTCTGTATTACATATTTGTGTTCAGAAGCTCCTTCTGTATTACATATTTGTATTCAGAAGCCCCCTCCATATTACATATGTGTGTTCAGACGTTCCTCCTGGTTTACATATTTGTGTTCAGTAGTTCCTTGTTTTACATATCTTTGCTCAGAAGCTCCTTCTGTATTGCATATTTGTGTTCAGAAGCTCCTTCTGTATTACATATTTGTGTTTAGAAGCCCCCTCTGTATTACATATTTGTGTTCAGAAGCCCCGTCTGTCTTACATATTTGTGCTCAGAAGCTCCTTCTGTATTACATATTTGTGTTCAGAAGCCCCTTCTGTATTACATATTTGTGTTCAGAAGCTCATTCTGTATTACATATTTGTGTGCAGAAGCCCCTGTCTGTAGTACATATTTGTGTTCAGAAGCTCCTTCTGTATTACATATTTGTGTTCAAAAGCTCCTTCTTTATTGCATATTTGTGTGCAGAAGCTCATTCTGTATTACATATTTGTGTGCAGAAGGTCCTTCTGTATTACATATGTGTGTTGCAAAGCTCCCTCTGTATTACATATTTGTGTTGCAAAGCTCCTTTTGTATTACATATTTGTGTTCAGAAGCTCAGTCTGTATTACATATTTGTGCTCAGAATATCCTTCTGAATTACATATTTCTGTTCAAAAGCCCCTTCTGTATTGCATATATGTGTTCAGAATATATGTGTTGCAAAGCTCCTTCTGTATTACATATTTGTGTTCAGAAGCTCCTTCTGTATTACATATTTGTGTTCAGAAGCCCCTTCTCTATTACATATGTGTGTGCAGAATCTCGATCTGTATTGCAACTTTGTGTTGAGAAGCCCCTTCTGTATTACATATCTGTGTTCAGAAGCCCCTTCTGTATTACATGTTTGTGTTCAGAAGCTCATTCTGTATTACACATTTGTGTTCAGAAGCTCATTCTGGATTACATATCTGTGCTGAGAAGCTCCTGCTGTACTACATATTTGTGTTCAGAAGCTCCTTCTGTATTACGTATTTGTATTCAGAAGACCCTTCTGCATTACATATTTGTGCTGTGAAGCTCCTTCTGTATTACATATGTGTGTTGCAAAGCTCCTTCTGTATTACATATTTGTGTTGCGAAGCTCCTTCTGCATTACATGTATGTGTTGCAAAGCTCCTTCTGCATTACATATTTGTGTTCAGAAGCTCCTTCTGTATTATATATTTGTGTTCAGAAGCTCCCTCTGTATTACATACTTGTGCTCGGAAGCTCATTCTGTATTACATATTGGTGTTCAGAAGCCCCTGTCTGTAGTACATATTTGTGTTCAGAAGCTCCTTATGTATTACATATTTGTGTTCAAAAGCTCCTTCTTTTTTTGCATATTTATGTTCAGAAGCTCCTTCTGTATTACATATTTGTGTTGTGAAGCCCCTTTTGCATTACATATTTGTGTTCAGAAGCTCCTTCTTTATTACTTACATACTTGTGTTCAGAAGCTCATTTTGCATTGCATATTTGTGTTCAGAAGCCCCTTCTGTATTACATATTTGTGTTCAAAAGCTAATTCTTTATTGCATTTTTATGTTCAGAGGTCCCTTCTGTATTACATATGTGTATTTAGAAGCCCTCCTGCAATCCATATTTGTGTTCACAAGCCCCTTCTGTATTACATATTTGTTTTCAGACGCCCCTTCTATATTACATATGTGTGTTGCGAAGCTCCTTCTGTATTACATACGTGTGTTGGGATGCTCCTTCTGTATTACATATGTGTGTTGAGAACCTCATTCTGTATTACATATTTGTGTTCAGACGTTTTTCCTGGTTTACATATTTGTGTTGCGAGGCTCCTTCTGTATTACATATTTGTGCTCAGAAGCTCATTCTGTATTACATATTTGTGTTCAGAAGCCCCTTCTGTATTACATATGTGTGTTGCGAAGCTCCTCTGCATTACATACGTGTGTTGCGAAGCTCCTTCTGTATTGCATATTTGTGTTCCGAAGCTCATTCTGTATTACATATTTGTGTGCAGAAACTCATTCTGCATTACATATTTGTGTTGAGAAGTTCCTTTTGTATTACATATGTGTGTTCAGAAGCCCCTTCTGTATTACACATTTGTGTTCAGAAGCTCATTCTGTATTACATATTTGTGTTCAGAGGCTCATTCTGTATTACATATTCTTGACCAGAAGCCCCTTCTGTATGACATATTTGTGTTCAGAAGATTTTTGTTCAAAAGCCTCCTTTGAATTACATATTTGTGTTCAGAAGCCCCTTCTGTATTATATATTTGTGTTCAGAAGCTCATTCTGTATCACATATTTGTGTTCAGAAGCTCATTCTGCATTACATATTTGTGTTCAGAACCTCATTCTGCAATTAGATATTTTGTTCAGAAGCCACTTATTTTTCACAAATGTGTGTTCACAAGAATAGTCTGTATTACATATTTGTGTTCAGAAGCTCATTCTGTATTAGATATTTGTTTTGAGTAGCCCCTTCTGTATTATATATTTGTGTTCAGAAGTCCTCTGTGTGTTACATATTTGTGCTCAGAAGTCCCTTCTGCATTACATATTTGAGTTCAGAAGCTTGGTCTTTTTTACATATTTGTGTTCAGAAGCTCAGTCTGTATTATATATTCGAATTCAGAAACTCAGTCTGTATTACATAGTTGAGTTCAGAAGCTCATTCTGTATTACATATTTGTTTTGAGATGCCCCTTCTGTCTTGTATATTTGTGTTCAGAAGTCCTCTTTGTGTGACATATTTGTTCTCAGAAGTCCCTTCTGTATTATATATTTGAGTTCAGTAGCTCAGTCTTAATTACATATTTGTGTTCAGAAGCTCAGTCGGTATTATATATTCGAATTCAGAAGCTTGGTCTGTATTACATATTTGAGTTCAGAATCTCAGTCTGTATTACATATTTGTGTTCAGAAGTCCTTTGTGTGTTACATATTTGTGTGCAGAAGATGTTTGTTCAAAAGCCCCCTTTGCATTACATATTTGTGTTCAGAAGCTGCTTCTGTATTATTGTTTTGAGAAGCCCCTTCTGTATTGTATATTTGTGTTCAGAAGTCCTCTGTGCGTTACATATTTGAGCTCAGAAGCTCAGTCTGTATTATATATTTTAATTCGGAAGCTCAGTCTGTATTACATATTTGAGTTCAGAAGCTCAGTCTGTATTACATATTTGTGTTCAGAAGCCCCTCTGTACTCCATATTTGCGCCCAGAATCCTCCTCTGGAATAACACACTGCGGTGCTCGGAAGACCCCCAGCCCGCTCTCATATAACGTGTGTGTGTGCTTAGAAACCCCCTTAAGACACATATTTTGTTACGGCATGGACAGAAGCCCTCCCTTCAGTTTGTGATAAATCAGTGGTGTCCGAGGTGCCGGCTTTAAGAGCACCGCACGAGCACGGCTTGCTTTCTACCTGAGATATGCTTCATACTAACGCCGTTTGTTTCACTGCCGTTGACAGCAAAACAAAATAAAAACTGATTTTCCCGCAATAGAAAATAGCAAAGACTGGCACTGCTGTTTCTTGCCAACGAATCTCAAATTGCTAATGAATAAAAAATAACGAAATTAACACATAGTAATGTAAGCGATAATATTTCTTTCGACTTCGATTTAAAAAAAAAAAGAAATACAATGTAAGAATTATCCACCTGTAAATATTTTCCGCTTGTTCTCGCTCGCAATGTGCCGTTTGCAAAAAAGAATAATGGATGGTGGATTCTTAAAAACCCGGGAACAACAGTCCTGTTTATTTCCTAGAAGAAAATCGGGCGTTCAGCTCATTGTCCGTTCGCTTGTTCGCAGTTAACATATATTTGATAAGAGATTATTTGTTTCTTAAAAGAGCTGAGGGTATAAAATGCCTCCGTAATATAAAACGTTTTAAACTGCATCAATCTGACATAGAAACGAAAACAAACGTGCATATGTATAAAAAAAACTCATGACCTTCATTTTTTGTGATAAAAACCTAAAAGCACTTGAATGGTTAATCGAGGGAAACTTTAAATGGTGAAAGCCTGGAATCACACAGCGGAATTTCACTTCGTGGCAGCTGCGCGCTCGGTAATGAGCCGGATTTGCATATTCAGATTGGCAGCGTTCACAAGTGATGGAATGTGTGGCCCTCCGCGGCACCTGTAGCCGGGTGCAGGGGGGCGATCTCTTTAGATCAATCAGTGGATGCAGGGGGTACATGGGGGTCTGTAGCCTTTTAGCGCACTTACAGGTGTGCCCCTAAAGGGGGAGGGGGGTGCTCATTACAGAGTTTCGCATAGTGTATCAGTTGTTCTTTTGTAAATGGGGTATTCCACCCCCCCCCCCCATACACACACTTTAAAAAAATCTTTTTACGATGGACACATAGGGTCTACCTGCGGCTTCGGGAGGGATGTAGAGGGCGCACCGGAAACGCTGCAGTGTGGCAGGAAATCCAGATTTGTATTGTAAGTGTCTGGGCGGGCGAAGGTGGAGCCGGGGGCTGTGGGGGACCCGGCATCTTACAATAAACACTCGCCCTCTATAGACAGAACCCAGGGGGTGACAGAAGAGGGTGTGGTGTCCAGATGTCTCTTGCTTGTGTCATTTAAAGTTAGACAGCTCTGGTGAGGGTAGGGTAGGGTGTTGATGAGTTGGGGTGGTCCGGATTGTGGCTGCACCCCCGCCCCTACCCCCAAACACACACTTTAAACCAAAGGGATGGGAGAGGGGCGCAGGCATGGGGCTAGGGGTTGCTATACCTATAGGTGTGCTTGTGCATGTCTGTTCACCATAGGCAGTCCGAGGGCGGGGGCTCTCTTTAGAGCTGTCTGTGCACAAGTAAGTGTACATCATCGCAATCTGTTCCACACAGGAAGTAAGAGGGCAGAGAGTGCGCTCCCTCTGCAGGTGTCGGTGCACTTGTGCCCATCAGAGGCCATTAGGGGCAGGTCAGACTCCCTCTGTAGGTGTAAGTGAGCATCTGCCCCTCACAGGAAGTAAGAGGGCAGAGAGTGCGCGCCCTCAGTGGGTGTCAGTGCACTCTGTCACAGGAAGTAAGAGGGCAGAGTGCGCGCCCTCAGTGGGTGTAAGTGCACTCTGTCACAGGAAGTAAGAGGGCAGAGAGTGGCCGTCCTCGGTGGGTGTCAGTGCACTCTCTCACAGGAAATAAGAGGGCAGAGGGCGCGTCCTCAGTGGGTGTAAGTGCAATCTGTCACAGGAAGTAAGAGGGTAGAGTACGCGCCCTCAGTGGGTGTCTGTGCACTCTGTCACAGGAAGTAAGAGGGTAGAGAGTGTGCGACCTCAGTGGGTGTCAGTGCACTCTGTCACAGGAAGTAAGAGGGCAGAGTGCGCTCCCTCAGTGGGTGTCAGTGCACTCTGTCACAGGAAGTAAGAGGGCAGAGTGCGTGCCCTCAGTGGGTGCCAATGCACATCAGTCCACCACTGGAAGTAAGAGGGTAGAGAGTGTGCGCCTTCAGTGGGTGTCAGTGCACTCTGTCACAGGAAGTAAGAGGGCAGAGTGCGCGCCCTCAGTGGGTGTCAGTGCACTCTGTCACAGGAAGTAAGAGGGTAGAGAGAGCGCGCCCTCAGTGGGTGCCAATGCACATCAGTCCACCACTACCAGTCAGTCACACCGCTGGTCCGTCTCTCAGACTGAGGGCCCGGGATGGGCTCGGTCTATAGGTGCCTGTGACGTCTGTACATCCCAAGATTCCCGAGGGCCCTGGGTTAGCTCACTCTATAGGCGCCCATATACGTCTCTCTAGCACCACAACCATAGTGCACAGGGCTGGCTCTCTATAGGTGCCTGAGCACGTCTGTCCATCTGTCCATCGCAAGCAGCAAGAGGACAGTAACAGAGCAGGGGATTGCACGTCTGCCCATCACGCGCATAGGCGATGAGAGGGCAGGTGGGGGGGGATGCTCTGGCTCTGTGTACAGGTCATGCCCCTCCATTGCCCGGCTCGTTGGCAGACACACACCCCTCTCTTCCCACAGTGAGACCTTGAACCAGAGCTCCCCGAGGTCGCGGCCTCGGGGAGCAGCCGGGCCCCATCATGTCTTGCAAGGAGTGCACAATAACCCGGGCCTTATGGCAGATTGCAGCCCGCCCGCTGCGCACAGAGGACGCCCCCACGCCCTGCCCCAGTCTCCCGCCCTCGTCGAAACTGAGATGCTTCTGTCTTGGCTACTGTAAAGAGTACATCTACAGTAACGAAACTCGGGGGCGAAGCTTTCTGGCAATGAATGATTATTACAAAAATATCTCTTTTCCAAAGAGGGGTCGGTTAGAGCTCAATAATACATTTGTTTTTTTTTCTATTGATGAACACTTCAAATGTGTGGTGCGCAGTCCCGGAGCATGCAGCCCCCTCTGATGTGGGCATAAGGCCGGGAGGGCTGGGATGATGTCTGACAATGAGTCGCGTGGGGTGTCCTGCTCTAAGTAGACACGTGGGTGTGGGGGAGGGGGGGGGGGTGAGAAGCGCCTGCTGTGTAACATAAACCCCAGCGGCCTCCGTAGGGGCACCGCTTCATTTGTGCCAGTGGGTTTTAGGTGGTGGGCACCAGCCCTTGTTTTGGGGAACTGGGACTTATGTTTTTCCCTCATACCATAGAGTACGAGCGAGACAGGGTGACGGGGTGAAAGGAGGGTGAGAAAAATGGAAAACAGTGAGAAAGGGAGCAGGCGGGATGAACAAGGAATGTGTGAGAGGGAGATGAAGAGACAGGAAGTGTGCGAGGTGGAAGAGAGAGTCATGGGGTGGAATCAGAACCAGCAGCCTGGGGATTCGCTAAATCCAGCGTTCGGCCGCGGCGGCATCAGGTTATAAATCTAGCGCTCCGTGGAGCAAAATATCCTCTTTTTTTTACACTTTGATTTACCTTCTCCCGCCTTAAACATTTCTCCGTCAAGCGAAGGTCAGAGTTTTTTTAACAGACCCCTCTTGTGGCCCCAGATCTTCCATGGTTGTTGGCAAGGGTCTCTTCGCATGCCTGCTGCAGGACATATGTGAGTGTTTGGGCTGGGAGGGGGGGTGGCCCGTTGGAAAATAATCTGCACTATCCAGGGCATTGCTGAGACAATAAAATGGGGACGCGGTGTCGCCCCCTTTGCGGCTTCTTGTTCATTCGTTCCTGTTAAATCTCCCTCTGTGCGCAGTAAACATTTCGCGCCGCAAACACTTCACGCCGCGCGCGCACAGACAGGTCAAAGAGAAACCCACCCCTACTCCTTTCCCCACACACCCATTCCCCATGCGGTCCCGCATATAGAAACATGCGGTGGAAAACACGCTTATATATACACACACACTATACAGACACCTACCTAGATGCCACATCCGACAGACACACTGCCACCACACACATTCACGAGCCTCCTCACACACAACCCGAAATCAATCACCCAGCAACAAAACACTTCACCAACACATATACCACCCCTGCACACACCATCCACCAACACCACAATGCACACAGACTTCAGACACCTCCCCATTCCACCCAAACAACTATACCACCCCAACATGAACGAATACCACCTACCACCACAAAACAGCCATGCACACCCGGCCATATACCACAGAACACACCTACCACCACCACCACCCCGTGCGCACAGGCAGACGGTATCCGACACACGCAGACTATCCATCCACACACCAGTCATATACACGCGTATCCACCGGATGCCCAGAGCACGCGCACACGTCACCCTTCGCGCATGTGCCCACACACACGGAACCACCCCAACCACACCCCACCAACATTTGGACAGACACAGCCCTCAAGCTGCTCTAAGGCGCATTCGAAGGCACAAATCACAGTGCCGCGCTTTACTGATAGTACAGTCGCCGAGACGGTATAGAATCACAGGTCATAAACTCAACAGCAGCTCTGCGAAGGGTCGCATCACAGCAGCAGCACGAGACACACTTCAGTATACACTGACCTGCCAGACACACGGACAGATGCCAGGTAAAGACGAAAGCACGCACCTTCAGCTGCCTCCTCGTCCTCAGTACTGGTGGGAGTCCATATCCCGCTTTAAACCCCAGGTTTCGTGAAGGCACACTAGCGCCTCTGTTCATGAGCGTCAACCTGCTATTTACAACAGGACACATATTCGAGCGCTTAGACGCGGTTCTGATACCTCGGTATCAATTTAAGCGCTTAAGTATGCTACTTACATGAGACATCTATTCCAGCACGAAACAAGTTATTTACGGCTTGGCATTTCTTCCCACCCTTAAACATCATTTTCGGTAGGCGTCTATTCTAGCGCTTTCACGTGTCATTTACACCAGAGCTTCTACTCTGTCGGGTACACACGGGTTGAACATAAACATGTTATTTACAGCTGGCATCTAAACTAGTCTAAAGTTCGAGAAAAGTATTTTTGCCACTTCTTAGAACTGTTTTGAAATCTTCCTCGTCCTAGCGCCCACGCAGCGCACCCTCAGCACTACAGTTCTTCCAGTCCTAAAGGTGTTCTCCTTACAGGGGGAAATCAATTACCGTCCCTAACTATTTCCAGTTACAGCTAGGCATCTATTATCGTCCATATGTCAAATGTTTCTGCTTACCGGGCGCCATTTTTACAACAGTTACATTTTGCTTTTTTCTGCTGGGACTCTATTCTAGTCCTTAAATATTTCTGTTTACGAGGCGATGGGCATTTATTACAACAGTTGAATATTTTTATTTCAAGCTGGGACTCTATTCTAGTCCTTACATATTTCTGTTTATAGCTGGGCATCTAATGTAGTCTCAATTCTGGCCACTACATGTTTATATGTGCCAGGGGTCACTTATTAACACAGTTACATATTTCTACTTCACCTAGGATTGAATTCTATTTACGAGGGGTGAGTATTTATTACATTAGTAAAATATTTCTATTTACAGCTGGGACTCTATTCTAGTCTCAATACTAGTCACTAAATGTTTATATTTTCCGGGGGTTATTTCCACTTCAGCTGGGACTCTATTCTAGTCCTTAAATATTTCCAATTATAGTAGCGAATTTATTGAAATTCTTTTTTTTTTTTAAATGTCAGTAAGGCATGTATTCTATTCGTGTATTTATTACAATCGTCACAAATTAATGTTTTATAACAGGGCGTTTATTCTATAACTTAAATATTTATAGTTACAGGATTACTACTAACCCAGCGCGTAAACGTGCTTATTAATACAATCAGCGCATCCCTTCGAGTCTTTAAAAATATCTACAGGGTTGCACCTTTTGTAGCCCCTAGAAATACTTATTGACAGGAACGTATTTGATCGAATACTTAAACAATTTTGTTTACAACATTGTATTTGCTCGAATCCTAAAAATACGATTAATTGGAGCAGTAACATTTTTCGACTCATATTTAATGTGTAACAGTTTATCTATTTCTATTTTTTTCTTTGTGTTTTATTTTTAATTATGAAATGTTAAATAATTTTGTCACAAAACAAGTACGTCACTTCTAAAACATTTTCTAAATGTAGTAGCAAGGGTGCACGTTTTAAGCCCTTCAATGTTTTCACAAGTATGTTATATAATACGTAAAGTATATGCTATATATATGTTATACTATTTTCTTATGTAAATTTACGTGAAAAACATATTTTGACGGCATTACAATAAATATGCGTACCTCAACTGCTCACCTGTTCTAGAATAAAATGATTTTTTTTCACATCCCTCCTTCTGCCACCTTCTCTAAACAGTTTTTAGGTAAAATAATCCAGATTTGTGAATATACATATGAATACAAAGGGGGCTCCGACTTTTATCCCAGCCTAGTGCACAGGTACAGAATGCGAAAAGGTACGGTAAACGTGGATATGTTTACATTTAGTCCGTCTCTCTGGGGTCGGCTATCGGCAGAGAATGGGACAGAAGTCGGAAGTGGTAAGTGGAAAAGCGCAGAATCACTCAGCGCCAAAGTAGGACAGCCGTGATTGGCGGCCAGCCTCGGCTAGTGTGTGTTCTTGTGCCAGCAAAGTTCCAGCGGGTCAGTAGCCCCCGCCACCGTGTCCGATTCATTTTACGGGCGGTGCTGCGGGCTCTGCCACTCACTTCTACCCCATCCCCCGCACGTACATCTCTTATATAGGTATATTCACAGAAATATATCACTATTCATATGTTTAGCCACGACTGACTCTTTAACGTGGGGGTGGGTGGTTGCTTTCAGTTTCAGGTGTGGGTAGATGACGAACTGCTCGTTCTTTGATCATCCCATGAACGGATGCTTCCAGGTGCGGATTATAAATGTGTGTGTGAGGTGAGTGCACTGCCGGACTGAAGGCTGGGGTTACTGTGTGTGCCCCTAGCAGAACCCGGAGGAGGGCATTTCTGCTGCATACATTGTTGATACATACCACCCATGCCGATAGAGTGGTGGGGCAGCGAGGGAAGGCAGTTAAGGGGCGCGTCATGAGTCTAATTTAAATGCAAATACAGGTGTGTAACTGCAACGCATCGATTCATGAAACGCATTCGTGGTGCAGCTCCTGTGTGAAGTGAGTATAAACGATAACACCCGGCACATAGGAAGCAGGCCCTGCAGAAACACGAACGGAACAGCAGAAGTGACAGGGCCCTACAAACGGAAGGCACCCCCATGAGGGATCAACATGTTACCGCAGAACACGACCATTAGGTCCATGGAGACGGACCCAATGTATCACTAAAGACCCACCGATTCGCAGCCCTGGCCGCCCCTCACTTTATTCCGTCCGTCAGGAGCCCACACCTCAGTCACAGCCACGCCCACTCCCACCTGGCCCCGCCTATGAGGCTGCTGTACTGTGTACGCTGGCGCCCCTCACTTTATTCCCTCCGTCACGAGCCCACGCCTCAGTCATAGCCACGCCCACTCCCACCTGTGCACCGCCCATGAGGCTGCTGTACTGTGTACCCTGGCCTCCCCTCACTTTATTCCCTCGGCCACGAGCTCACTCGGAGTCATAGCCACGCCCACTCTCAGCTGGGCCCCGCCCAGGAGGCTGCTGTGCTGTGTACCTCCCTGGCCGCCCCTCACTTTATTCCCTCAGTCACGAGCTCACTCCGGAGTCATAGCCACGCCCACTCTCACCTGGGCACCGCCCAGGAGGCTGCTGTACTCTGTACACTGGCCGTCCCTCACTTTATTCCCTTAGTCACGAGCCCACACCTCAGTCATAGCCACGCCCACTCCCACCTAGGCGCCACCCACTGCTGTACCAGTACCTTGGCGCCTCTCACTTTATTCCCTGGGTCACGAGCCCACACCTGGGGGCTGCTGTACCCTTCTTCCAGTGGTTTCTACCCGGCATTGACGATGAGAGGAAGGAAGTTTGTGTGTGTAAAGGGCGGGCAATAAATGATTGGGGCCTTCATCCTGCGGGCTTGTACGGGAGCTTTGTCATGCATGAAAAAACACACAGTGACCTCCGCTGCCAACGGTGACTAGTAACATACAGTCGTAACTGCCCTGCTGTGCTTCCTCCAGTCCCCACCTGCCAGAACATGGTCCCGTTCCACTGAACCTTCAGCACCAATAACCTCCAAGCCCGTTCTTTCGCACACTGCGCATGCGTCTGAACTTGCACCTCAATACCTTCTAAGGTGGTAGGTGGGCACTTAGACCCCGAAGAGGATATGCCCTACCCCCAAGGACAAAGTGGGGTTCCAGGTTAGACGTTTTATAAAGTTGTACAAGCGGGTGTTTAAAAGTGAACTCACTACAACACCTACTGTTCCTATAAAAACCCCCTTGCCATGCACTAAAGAAAATGTGCAGCGTTCACTAATTGGCGATGGACTGAATGAATCCATCAGGCGTTGTCTCAATAGTAGCTCGCGCAGCTTTGTTGTTCTGCTGCAGAAGGCATAGTTAAGAACAGATCCAGAAAAGTCATATTAACAGCTTAAATTCAGCGATGAAATTCACCTCTTCATGACAGTAACACTGTTAAAGCGCAAATTGCACTGTAGCAATGCATGGGGCTGAACAAGGAGAGGATTTAGCGCAGCGCCTAGACGGTGTTTTGATTGATTGATTGAGCTCAAATCCCGGGAGCAGTGAGCGAAACGATGGAATTCTGTACAGCGCCTAGACTCTTTAAGCGCAGATCCAGAGAGCCGTACGCTGGCACGATGGTATTCTGTACAGCGCCTAGACTCTCTAAGCGCAGATCCAGAGAGCAGCAAGCTGGCAACGGATGGAGTTCTGCACAGCGCCTAGATTGCGCGCCGAATGCCAGAGCAGCAAGCTGGTAAGGGATGGAGTTTAGTACAGCGCCTAGGCTCTCTGAGCGCAGCAGACGGGTTAATCGATAGAATTCTCATTCTGCGCAGCCCCTAGTCTCTAGAAGTACAGATCCCGAGAGCAGCAGGTAAGTTATTGATAGGGTTACCAGATTTACAAAACAAAAACACTGTGACATTAAATCGACATAGAAGTAGGACTATAACCGTTGCCCTCTTTTACGAAATCTACAATAACACAAAAGCTAAAGACCATGTTACATGCACGTATCTTTTATACTAATAGCAGCACCCGTTGTTGCACAACATTAGACAGGCCTTTGGGTAGTAACTAGAGAGGACATTAAATGTAAATGCACCGATCCATATTACATTTCCATAAACAGCATAAAACATGGCAGAGACTACGTCAAGATAAGGTTAGCTGTGAGTCTGGCTATGGGGACTGCTGAAATGGCGACGCCGGCTGACCTGAACTGCTCCGCGCAGGCTCCTAGTTCTTGTATTTATCGTCATGCCTGATTTGAAGGTCACAAACGAGGTGTTAGCTGTTGTTTTTCAAATGGCAACAAGCCACACAACTAAGGCATGCGAACGATTCGGGGCAAGTCACACGTTAAACACAGTTGCTACCACTTCTCTCCGAACGAAGTTGAGAGACTTTTAAGAGAATAAAGAGGGTCAGATATATGAGCAACATTTCAAGGCAGAACTCTTGTCCCCCCCAACCCTCCCCCAAACCGGGACATGTAGTCACTGTACAGAAAACGGTCGGGTCAACCGTCCAAAACGAATATATGTTGTTACTACGCATTCCGTTGCAACGCATGCCTTTACCACGCATGCGTTACAACGGAATGTTTTTTCTACGCATTGCCTTTACCTTGATTTTTCCTTTACCCCGCTTTTTTTTTTTGGGGGGGGGGGGGAGACCCACCCAAGCCCCCTTTCTTCTTTTTTTTGCCTTTTTCTCACTTCTTCGCCGACACTAAAAAAAGGACTGACGCATTTTTTCGGATGAGGAAGAAGACGTTTCCGTGATGACGTTGCTTGCGTGGTAAAGACGGTCGTGGAAGCAATACGCATTGTGAAGACGTTTACGAGGTAAGTGTACCGTTGTAAACGTAATGCGTAGAAAAGCCTTCGTGGTAAAGGCTGTTTCCCCTGGCAAACCCGGAAGTGCGGCCCACCAGTCACTGATGGAGTTCCGCAGGCCCTAAACTCTGAACTGGGGTGGCAGAGTGGGCTAAAGAACGGTGATGGATCAAACCCAGATCTGTTGACTGGGTGTGAGTGTCTGATTGGTTCTGATGCTCCGTCCATCACCACCCCCTTTTGTACCGCTTTGTTCGCCATAAGTTGGCAGGGTATGCTCAGACGTGAGTCCCTTGCTCACTTTGCCACTGGATTCAAGCAAGCCTGGCTGAAGACGGCTGAAATGCCAGAAACCGGTCCTAGGAAGCTTGTTTCCGGTCCAGGGAAGGCATGGCTTGGCAGTTCGGGCTGGACTGTTCCCATGAGGCACAGGGTCAGACTGATTTGCATATGGCCATGTCTGAACTGGGGTGGCAGAGTGGGCTAAAGAACGGTGATGGATCAAACCCAGATCTGTTGACTGGGTGTGAGTGTCTGATTGGTTCTGATGCTCCGTCCATCACCACCCCCTTTTGTACCGCTTTGTTCGCCATAAGTTGGCAGGGTATGCTCAGACGTGAGTCCCTTGCTCACTTTGCCACTGGATTCAAGCAAGCCTGGCTGAAGACGGCTGAAATGCCAGAAAGCGGTCCTAGGAAGCTTGTTTCCGGTCCAGGGAAGGCATGGCTTGGCAGTTCGGGCTGGACTGTTCCCATGAGGCACAGGGTCAGACTGATTTGCATATGGCCATGTCTGAACTGGGGTGGCAGAGTGGGCTAAAGAACGGTGATGGATCAAACCCAGATCTGTTGACTGGGTGTGAGTGTCTGATTGGTTCTGATGCTCCGTCCATCACCACCCCCTTTTGTACCGCTAAACTCTCGGACAGCAGACCATCAAATGAGCAGTCACTCGTCAAGGGATTGTATTCAGTGCCTAGACTCTGTAGGTACACTGCTTAATTTGAGCAGGTGGTTGCTGGTGGGCCCCACTGCACTCGTATTTTTTTGTACTGCCACTTACTTTTCCTCATCAGACATTGAAGCAAGCCAGAGAGAGAACACATACAAAGGGGAAAGAAGTAGGAAGAGAAAAACTGGAAAACTGTGACAAAGGAAGAAAGCAGGAAGCTGCAAGAGTGAGATAAAGGGGCAGGGAGTGTCTGATTGTGGATGTAAGAGGTGTGAGATGACTGACGTCTATGCAGACTTGGTAGTCAGTGTGCCATCATTTAAAAGCACCGGCACTGTTTCCTGAGCAGAGCTTTGAGCATCAGCAGTTGTTTTATTACAAGTTTAGAACTGTGCAGGTACAAACAATAAGAGCAGTAGACGGGTTCTTGATGGAATTCTGCAGCGCCTTGACTCTGAACACTGATCCCCAGGACAGCAATCAGGTTATTGATGGAATTCTGCAGCGCCTTGACTCTGAACACTGATACTCAGGACAGCAGTCAGGTTATTGACGGAATTCCGCAGCGCCTTGACTCTGAACACTGATACTCAGGACAGCAGTCAGGTTATTGATGGAATTCTGCAGCGCCTTGACTCTGCACACTGATCCTCAGGACAGCAGTCAGGTTATTGACGGAATTCCGCAGCGCCTTGACTCTGAACACTGATCTTTAGGACAGCAGTCAGGTTATTGATGGAATTCTGCAGCGCCTTGACTCTGCACACTGACAGCAGTCAGGTTATTGATGGAATTCTGCAGCGCCTTGACTCTGAACACTGATACTCAGGACAGCAGTCAGGTTATTGACGGAATTCCGCAGCGCCTTGACTCTGAACACTGGTCCCCAGGACAGCAGTCAGGTTATTGACGGAATTCTGCAGCGCCTTGACTCTGAACACTGATACTCAGGACAGTAGTCAGGTTATTGATGGAATTCTGCAGCAACTTGACTCTGCACACTGATCCTCAGGACAGCAGTCAGGTTATTGACGGAATTCCGCAGCGCCTTGACTCTGAACACTGATACTCAGGACAGCAGTCAGGTTATTGACGGAATTCCGCAGCGCCTTGACTCTGAACACTGATCCTCAGGACAGCAGTCAGGTTATTGATGGAATTCTGCAGCGCCTTGACTCTGAACACTGATCCTCAGGACAGCAGTCAGGTTATTGATGGAATTCTGCAGCGCCTTGACTCTGCACACTGATCCTCAGGACAGCAGTCAGGTTATTGACGGAATTCCGCAGCGCCTTGACTCTGAACACTGATCCTCAGGACAGCAGTCAGGTTATTGATGGAATTCTGCAGCGCCTTGACTCTGAACACTGATCCTCAGGACAGCAGTCAGGTTATTGACGGAATTCCGCAGCGCCTTGACTCTGAACACTGATACTCAGGACAGCAGTCAGGTTATTGACGGAATTCCGCAGTGCCTTGACTCTGAACACTGATCCTCAGGACAGCAGTCAGGTTATTGATGGAATTCTGCAGCGCCTTGACTCTGCACACTGACAGCAATCAGGTTATTGATGGAATTCTGCAGCGCCTTGACTCTGCACACTGATCCTCAGGACAGCAGTCAGGTTATTGACGGAATTCCGCAGCGCCTTGACTCTGAACACTGATCCTCAGGACAGCAGTCAGGTTATTGATGGAATTCTGCAGCGCCTTGACTCTGAACACTGATACTCAGGACAGCAGTCATGTTATTGATGGAATTCTGCAGCGCCTTGACTCTGAACACTGATCCTCAGGACAGCAGTCATGTTATTGATGGAATTCTGCAGCGCCTTGACTCTGCACACTGATCCTCAGGACAGCAGTCAGGTTATTGATGGAATTCTGCAGCGCCTTGACTCTGCACACTGATCCTCAGGACAGCAGTCAGGTTATTGACGGAATTCCGCAGCGCCTTGACTCTGAACACTGATACTCAGGACAGCAGTCATGTTATTGATGGAATTCTGCAGCGCCTTGACTCTGAACACTGATCCTCAGGACAGCAGTCAGGTTATTGATGGAATTCTGCAGCGCCTTGACTCTGCACACTGATCCTCAGGACAGCAGTCAGGTTATTGACGGAATTCCGCAGCGCCTTGACTCTGAACACTGATACTCAGGACAGCAGTCATGTTATTGATGGAATTCTGCAGCGCCTTGACTCTGCACACTGATCCTCAGGACAGCAGTCAGGTTATTGATGGAATTCTGCAGCGCCTTGACTCTGCACACTGATCCTCAGGACAGCAGTCAGGTTATTGACGGAATTCCGCAGCGCCTTGACTCTGAACACTGATACTCAGGACAGCAGTCAGGTTATTGATGGAATTCTGCAGCGCCTTGACTCTGAACACTGATCCTCAGGACAGCAGTCAGGTTATTGATGGAATTCCGCAGCGCCTTGACTCTGAACACTGATCCTCAGGACAGCAGTCAGGTTATTGACGGAATTCCGCAGCGCCTTGACTCTGAACACTGATCCCCAGGACAGCAGTCAGGTTATTGATGGAATTCCGCAGCGCCTTGACTCTGAACACTGATCTTTAGGACAGCAGTCAGGTTATTGATGGAATTCTGCAGCGCCTTGTCTCTGCACACTGACAGCAGTCAGGTTATTGATGGAATTCTGCAGCGCCTTGACTCTGAACACTGATCCTCAGAACAGCTGTCAGGTTATTGATGGAATTCTGCAGCGCCTTGACTCTGAACACTGATCTTTAGGACAGCAGTCAGGTTATTGATGGAATTCTGCAGCGCCTTGTCTCTGCACACTGACAGCAGTCAGGTTATTGATGGAATTCTGCAGCGCCTTGACTCTGAACACTGATCCCCAGGACAGCAATCAGGTTATTGATGGAATTCTGCAGCGCCTTGACTCTGCACACTGATCCTCAGGACAGCAGTCAGGTTATTGATGGAATTCTGCAGCGCCTTGACTCTGAACACTGATCCTCAGGACAGCAGTCAGGTTATTGATGGAATTCTGCAGCGCCTTGACTCTGAACACTGATCCTCAGGACAGCAGTCAGGTTATTGACGGAATTCTGCAGCGCCTTGACTCTGAACACTGATCCTCAGGACAGCAGTCAGGTTATTGACGGAATTCTGCAGCGCCTTGACTGAACACTGATCCCCAGGACAGCAGTCAGGTTATTGACGGAATTCTGCAGCGCCTTGACTCTGAACACTGATCCCCAGGACAGCAATCAGGTTATTGATGGAATTCTGCAGCGCCTTGACTCTGAACACTGATCCTCAGGACAGCAGTCAGGTTATTGATGGAATTCTGCAGCGCCTTGACTCTGCACACTGACAGCAGTCAGGTTATTGATGGAATTCTGCAGCGCCTTGACTCTGCACACTGATCCTCAGGACAGCAGTCAGGTTATTGACGGAATTCTGCAGCGCCTTGACTCTGCACACTGATCCTCAGGACAGCAGTCAGGTTATTGACGGAATTCTGCAGCGCCTTGACTCTGAACACTGATCCCCAGGACAGCAATCAGGTTATTGATGGAATTCTGCAGCGCCTTGACTCTGAACACTGATCCTCAGGACAGCAGTCAGGTTATTGACGGAATTCTGCAGCGCCTTGACTCTGAACACTGATCCCCAGGACAGCAGTCAGGTTATTGACGGAATTCTGCAGCGCCTTGACTCTGAACACTGATCCTCAGGACAGCAGTCAGGTTATTGATGGAATTCTGCAGCGCCTTGACTCTGAACACTGATCCTCAGGACAGCAGTCAGGTTATTGATGGAATTCTGCAGCGCCTTGACTCTGAACACTGGTCCCCAGGACAGCAGTCAGGTTATTGATGGAGTTCCGCAGCGCCTTGACTCTGAACACTGATCCTCAGGACAGCAGTCAGGTTATTGATGGAATTCTGCAGCGCCTTGACTCTGAACACTGATCCTCAGGACAGCAGTCAGGTTATTGATGGAATTCTGCAGCGCCTTGACTCTGAACACTGATCCTCAGGACAGCAGTCAGGTTATTGACGGAATTCCGCCGCGCCTTGACTCTGAACACTGGTCCCCAGGACAGCAGTCAGGTTATTGATGGAATTCTGCAGCGCCTTGACTCTGCACACTGATCCTCAGGACAGCAGTCAGGTTATTGACGGAATTCCGCCGCGCCTTGACTCTGAACACTGGTCCCCAGGACAGCAGTCAGGTTATTGATGGAATTCTGCAGTGCCTTGACTCTGCACACTGATCCTCAGGACAGCAGTCAGGTTATTGACGGAATTCCGCCGCGCCTTGACTCTGAACACTGGTCCCCAGGACAGCAGTCAGGTTATTGATGGAATTCTGCAGTGCCTTGACTCTGCACACTGATCCTCAGGACAGCAGTCAGGTTATTGACGGAATTCCGCCGCGCCTTGACTCTGAACACTGATCCTCAGGACAGCAGTCAGGTTATTGATGGAATTCTGCAGTGCCTTGACTCTGAACACTGGTCCCCAGGACAGCAGTCAGGTTATTGATGGAATTCTGCAGTGCCTTGACTCTGCACACTGATCCTCAGGACAGCAGTCAGGTTAATGATGGAATCCTGCGCTCTGCCTCAACTCCACAGCTGCAGATTGTGAGAGGAGCAGACAGGTCAGTGATGGAGTTCTGTGCAGCACCTAGACTCTGGAGGTTCAGATCCTGGGAGGAGCAGGGAGGGTATTGGTGTAATTCTGCAGCGCTTTGACTCTGAGCACTGATCCTCAGGACAGCAGGCAGGCTATTGATTGAATTCTGTTCAACAATTTGACACAGCGAACACTGATTGTGAGATTTCATAGGTAGGGCAATAAGGAGCGACTGGTCTCATATGTGTGACTAATGGTGTATTTTATGTCTGGTCTTCTAAGCTACTCTACTACTGAACACAAAACAGCGCCAGGTACTCCCATTTAGCACCTGACCCTCAGGGTAGTAAATCAAAGCAGTCCAAGACATAATGTGGTTTGGAGCGAAATCTGCATCCAGCGCTTTGTCTTCAGAAGAATAAGTATTGGCAAATCCAACAGGTCTACGTTTAACGTCCTAACATACGTGCTAGCACATTATAGTGATAGACTTGGGAGGGAGCCATCAGGCGTGGTCAGAGAAGGCTACAGTTGTAAAGAAGAACCACATGCAAGTACTCAAGGGGAGGCAGGGTACACAATCTTCTGACAGCTAAGTCTATCCCTCTTGTGGTAAGCCCTTATTTGCATACATGGTTGTCGTAGTTGAACCTTTAAAACTTTTTTTCCACAACAGGTATCCATGCCACATTTGCAGTCTTTTTTCCAACATCCAGGGGCTTCTAAACGTACCAGGGGTTACTAGATTCCCCTGTAGAGAACCGAGAAAATAGCCAAATATAGCTACATTGTGTTTTCTTTCAGGAAACAGGGGAAGAACTGTGGTGCAAGTAAGGTGTATCAACAAAAGGTTTGCTGTTCTAGATTTTCCATATTGCCAGTTCTCAGGAACAAGCAGAGTTCTATCCCCCCAAACATTTTTTACCACTGAGTTTGCATTTTTCTAAGAGGTAATAAATATTTTCTAATTTGTGTGGTTTCAATGTACTTGTAGTTTATGGTGGAAACAGGTGTGAAAGACATGGGTGATTCAAACGGTAAAATATAATGAATAAAATATAAATATGAAAGAATCCTATGCATTTCTGAAATGTGTACAAGATACTGGGTTTAGGTACCGTAATTATTTGTATACTTCTGAATTTGGGGGCTACTCATTGTTATCGTTTTCAGAGGGCTCTTTACAAAATGACTTCTTTCTTGCACGTTGGAACCACAAATGCAGAGAAATCCAATTGGTAATAACAAATAATATACTATTCTGTGTTCCCCCATGTCTCCCGATTAAAATGGTACTGCACTTGTATGGGTGGGCCTAGTGCCTGTGGTATGATACGATTCAAAACGCAACCTGGAGACATCACATTTTACCCAGCAAAATCAATGCTTTTTTACAATGTGGGTGTAACTGCGGGATTTGGTCCCTAGCTCAGCTACCACCCAGGCAAACCTACCAACCCAAGTCATTTCTGAAAACTAGACACATGGGGGAGTCCAGGGTTGTGTTACTTGCATGGATCCCATAAGGTTTTATTTTTATCCAGAAGCCCTTGCAAACCTCAAACTTTGGCTAAAACCACATATTTTTCTCACATTTCTGTGAGGGAAAGTTCTAAAATCTTCAGAGATCCACACGTTTCTTGCCACCTAGAATTCCCACATGTATCTTAATAAAAAATGATACAGTACTTGTGTTGGTGGGCCTAGCATCTGTGACAGGAAAGCCCCCAAAATGCAACATGGACAGATCCATTTTTTTCACTCAAAACCAACCCTTTTTTTGCAATGTGGGTACCTGCAGATTTTAGGCCCAGCCGCCACCAAGAGAAACCTACCCAACACAGATATTTCTGAAAACTAGACACCCAGGGGAATCCAGGGTAGTGTAACTTGTGTGAATCCCACACAATTTTTTTTTACCCAAAAACCCTCACACACCTCAAACATGGGCTAAAAACACATATTTTCCTCTCATTTCTGTGAGGGAAAGTACCAGAATCTGAGGGGATGCACACATTTCCTGCTATCCAGTGTTTCTACATTTCTCCCAATTAAAACAATACCCTCATTTGTGTGTGTGGACTTAGCACCAGTGACAGGAAACAGCCCAAAACATAACATGGACAGATCAAATGTTTCCCCTCAAAACGTAAACTTTTTTTCCATTGACAGTATCTGTGGATTTTGGGCCTGGGATTGGCCGCCATTCAGGTAAACCTACCAAACAAAGACATTTCAGAAAACTAGACTCCCTGGGCAGTCCAGGACAGTGACACATGCATGGATCTCACAACGTTTTCCTGGCAAGTCGACCTTGTCAACCTCAATATCTATCTAAAAACCATGTATTTTCCTCACATTTCTGAGGGAAAGTTCAGGAACCTGCGGGGTTCCAGAAAAGTCCTACCATCCACCGTTCCAAAACTTGTCCCACATGAAAATGCTACTCTACTTGTGTGGGTGGGCCTTTAAACCCACAACACAACATGCCCCAAATATGCAATGTGGAAACTTCAATATTACCTTTCCAAAAATAACCAGATTTGGCAATGAAGCTAGCTGAGGTATTTGGGACTGGGCTTGGCCGACTCCCACGGAAACCTACCAAATCCAGACTTTTGAAAACAAGACACACAGGGTGGTGTGCCTTGCATGGAGGAAATTACACAATGTTTTCTTTCCCACAATGCCGTGCAAACCTCAAACTTTGCCTAAAGTCCCACACTTTCCTTGCATTTTTGTATCGGCCTACTACTTTCAACAGAAAGGCTTTCCTAGAAATGAATCCCTTCCTTCAGACTTTAACAGGCTGTGACGTTATAAGGTGCTTTTGGGTTGTTGCTCCGGAGGAAAAATCCAGACCCACTTCTAGACTGCTCCTCATGTTTGATACATTGTGTCCCTTTTTGTTCAATGGGACTTCACACAATTGGTCCATGCCCTCGCTCTATTCTGTTCATATGTGCACACAGACCCTGTACAAAGAGGGATGGTCAAGAGTATAGCGTGGTCACAGTTGCTGGGGATGTGGCTCCTCATACGAGTTGCGATAAAACCAACTGATAATGTTTGGTGCCTGAACTGGCCAACCTCTACTCAACTAATTCCTTCTTCTTTTTGGGCCCAGCAACCCCACCTTAACCAAGTTAAAAGGTGACTCCACAACACATGATAATCCTCACACAGGGTGAGGGGGCACCACGGATAAGCGGTGGCACCAGAGAAGAGCGTGAGTCCTTGGTGGGGGTGCTAAAAGTGTATCCAGTGTCTGTGCGATGGAATCCCTGGGGCGGCTGGTGAAAGTGGCAGCTCTGAAATGAAACAGTATGTCAGGAGCTGCAGAATGCAGTTGAGGTTTTCTGAAGCTGCAACACTTATAGAGCCCGACTTAGTTTAACCACCCATCGAGGGAAAGATATTTGAGTGCAGGGTCATTTTTGGGGGGCTTGGCTTGGTACCTGCATAAAGCATTCAATTTTGTTCTACCTTGGGGCCACCTTTAGAACTATATGGAGGTGAAGCTGCCAAACATCAGGCTTTTCAGAGGGAGTCTTGAAATTGAAATACCTTTGCACTCACTGGGATGGTTTTAGACACAGTTTGTGGGGTTTTGGAGTGCAAAGCCTTGCCTCAAGGCCCCACTGTACACTCCAGGCAGAGAGAAGAACCAAGTAAACTCAGGGTACTGTTGGAGAAAACATGGGGTGCATAGTGAGTATTCAGGGATGTTGGTGGGCTCACCACAAATTACCCTCCCCCTCGGCCATTAAGTGGTGATGGAAAGATGGCTCCTTGATCCTCTACAAAGTTTCCTCAGTCATCAGGCCTCTGGGCAGTAATCGACTTTTCTAGACAGTGTTGCCTCTTGCCGGGATACATGCCTTGTAGCAGAGTTCACAACCAAAAGTTAGGTTTTTAACTTGGTAAGGGATTGTAACAGTCAAAAAACACACCCCCAGAGACCAAAAGATTTCTCAGACAAACTGCTGTGTCCTCGCCTTGGTCAATAGAATCATGGTACCTTAACCTGAACTTTTACCCAGTATTTATTTTTGTCTGAGTGATGGAAATGGAAATTCCAGGAGCCCTTATGTTTTGTGGCTTCTGCCTGGTTTTGGGAAAGGTAATATATTACACACAATCTGTCTCAGCCGTCATCTTTGATCTGGAAATTCACAGGACAAGGGTAGAGTTGGGAGTTCCCTGACAGAGGATGTGAGGCAAAGGAACACACGGAGAGGCAGCCCAGCATGACAACCACACAAAAGTGTCACCAGTCGTACTGCCAAGGTAGCAAGGTAGGGGAAAGCAAGAATATGCAGTTGCTGGCTTTCCCCATCAAAGTGCTTCATTGCTTTCACTTTCTATTTCACTTTAAAGTGGGGGCTTAGGAATGTTCCAAAGCCAGCTCCCAAACAACAAAGGACTTGAACAGACTCACCTAGTTCTCCATTTTGTCAGGCATCCATACACAGGAATTCCAAAGTAGATTTCTGTTCTCATTCAGTCCAGCACATACAAAAAATCTTGGCATAAACCCTTCTATCTGCAGGCAACTACACAACCCTGTCCTGTACAGGTGGAGTGAGATAACCAGTTGAAGTAGACTAGTAAAGTATTTAAGACTATCACTGCTGCTAGTCTTCTCAGCCTGGTGAGAGGAAAAAAAAAATCTCAAATGGAGGGGTGAACTTTAGTTCCACTTCCTGACATCAGAGCCATGTTCTTGAGTCTCAAGATTTTACCCAATAGCACATCGATGTACATGTACAATAGTCATATTCAGTGCGCTAAAAATAAAAACCCTACCGGGAAAATCAATGACTTTCCCCAGGTAGAACACAATACAGGGTGCACACTGTTAGACCCATGCAGAAGGCAGCCAGGATGCTTACCATAGATACATTAGAAGAAGTCCAGGTTATCAGATTGGGTAAACAAGTGGGACTGGGCAGGATGCCAAAAAAGAAGTTCAAAAGGGCTGAATCCTATGTCGTTCTGTGGCATCTACCTATGGGCAATAAGAGGCATAGGAAGAGCAGGTCCCACTCACCTTTCAGGGCCTCTGAAAGAGTAACTATTAGAGTTTGCGAGTCTTATTGAGGCTCTCCACTAACCCATTGGTTTGGGGTGATACTCTATAGAGAAGTGGTAGGATCCTTCAATCAAACGTGACAGATTGGGGAAATATGACCTTTGAAAAGATTCTAAAAGAGAGCCATAGTCGCTACCTTAGCAGTAGTGTTTCTCAGAGGTACCCTTCTTCGTACATTGTGTCAAAGCCTACCACAACCAGGATATATTTATTGCCTGAGGAAGGCAATGGGTCAAAGGGACCAACGATGGTGATGCCTAAACTCGCAACAGGCCCACCTTCCACAACTAGGGGCACCAGCAGTTCCTTCATCTGCGCTCAGATGTGCCTCTGACATAAATATCTGAGCATATCCTGCAAGACTCCACATCTTGACCCTTACTGGGCGAGTTCAACAAAGGTTATAACCTGTCCTTGGTAAAGGAACCTTGTGGGGCAGTGTCAACACTCATTCCCTGAGCACGTGAGGGACGGCCAGCTTTCAGCTAGCATCTGGGACACCTTGCAGAGGCCAACTAGAAGTGGACACTGAAATTATGCCAAACAACATAAGTCACAGGATATTCTTGTAGGGGCTTAACTAAAACACTGCCTTCTGAACAATGTAATTGAATTGTTTCTCTTTATCGCTAGCATAATGACAACATCCGAATCCAGCACTCCAATATTTGTTTAAAACATTTCCATATTTGATTTTCCCCCCGCCTAAATAAATAACGAACAAGCAAAATATGTAACTTTTAAAGTGTACTAGGCTCTTAAGGATCACTGGGGTATCTCTGTAGTAAAGAGTAAGACATATCTCAGTCTCACGTTGCACATCACACAGCTGAGATTTGATTCACCAGCTTCATGTGGTCCCACATTTTGTCACAAAAATACATCTATTCAGCAGCTTTTGGTCAGCACTCTTCCTCCACTGAGCTTTTCAAGTGTCATTCACCTTTTTATTCCACCCTCCATTGCATACAGCATGGGACAATAGGTAGTACAGTTCACCCAATTGCTATCTTGCACTGTTATGGATTGCAATTTGCCTAATCACACCTACACAGCTGCGTGAAATAGACTGCACCTCAGTTCCAGAATTGGTGTGCCTGGGCTGCTTGGCTATTTACTTGTTAATATATATTTTTGGGTTTTTCTTGCATATTTCACGCTTTTGCAAGAAAAAAAAACACACTTCCCACTTGCCAAGACCAGACCAACTGGCTTTGCCATTGCGTGTTTAGTTGTGTAATTGGCCCATGGGAATCTTCAGAAGGCTTTTGCTGCCATGGTTCATGACACTTCTGCGCAGCACTACGGGCAACATTGCGGAGGCCATCTATGGCTATAAAGTGCCCTTCATTTCAAAATACAGCTTGACTTGGTGGGGTTGCCATGCAATTGTTGACAAATTAAGTGCCAGTTATGTCTTCGGATTCATAAAACAAAAATACAAGACAATTGTGTGATAAAGTTTTCGATGGACACAAGGCGCAATGTGCACTCAGGCACCTATATTCCGAAAGCACTGTTTCACCACATGTTTGGTAAAGATCCAACTAGTTACTGGTAATCTTCAATAAGCATAACGCTGATTCAAGTCCCCTCCTTCACTAAGCCTGCTAGGTCTGCAGTAGGAGTTTTGATTAATTTAGGAAGTGGTAGGTGGCTGTTGTGGGGATATGCCACCCCAGGGTAAGATGGGCACCTGAGCACACCATGAGCCATGGACGTACCCTGAGGAGAAAGGCTCTTCTCACGTAATATCTGAAGCAAGGAAGAAGGCAGGGTGGGGCAAGAAGGTTCCAGCAGTGTTCAACATTCCAGACAACGTATGCTTTGTGCTGCAGCGCTCCACATCCTTTTATTTAGCAATTTTTCAGTAGCCTTAGAACACTACACAGTGGAGAAGCCTTAAGGCTACAGCTGTACCTCGCCTTATAGCGGCATTGGCGTGGGTTTAATGCAGTGTTGTTGCCTCAGGTGCTGGCCCAAGCAGACACAAATCATTAGACATGGGTCGAGTTTGCCAAATTCTGCTATGCGAAACTCTGCGGACTGCCGGAAAAACACTGCCGCTCTCTGCGGAATTCCCCAAGAGACGGAGTAAGGTTAGTCGCGCTATTTGCACTGATTGTTAGTGCTGGGGTTTGTCCCGTGCTGTACTATCAGCAGGACTGGAACCACGCACAGAGAAAGAGGGCGCTGCTTATGTCTTCCGCACGAGTAGATGTTCTACTCGAGCGGCAGGTTTCTTAACATGAGCGGTTGCGAGCTGCCACAACCATGTTGGGAAATTTCACCGAGAGGTGGTCTAGCGTACACTTTTCCTCGCTCGCCAACTTAACGTTGGTAAGCCGCGTCAGAGGAAAAAACGTACTCCGTGCTGCTACGCGGAGTTTTTGGGAACTCCACGCTCAACGCAGAGTGCGGAGTAGGCAAAACTCCGTAAACTGCATGAGCGGAGCAGAATTTTACACCCAGGCCTCTCTAAAGTACATGCAGGTACTTTATGTACTAGCCATACACATTGATACACTTCCGCCAATATTGCGGGTCTGAAGTTTACCAGTAAACTATCTCCGCCTCGGAATACTGAGAGATAAATCTTTCAATACTCTGGAGGGGTGACTAAACCTCGAAAATCTCCCCTCAAAACACAAGACGAACAGGTTAAATGTGTGCAGAAATAATGCGTTGAAATTATTTAATTACCAGTATTGCAAAAACATGAGGCTTGTACTTTTGAGCGTATTACATTAATCAGTCAATCAATCAGTTCATTTGTAGAGTGTACTACTTACCCATGAGGGTCTCAAGGCGCTGGGGGGGTGGGGGGCGGGGTTGCTGCTACTGCTCGAACAGCCAGGTCTTGAGGAGTCTCCTGAAGGCTAGCAGGTCCTGGGTCTGACGTAGGCGAATGGGGAGGGTGTTCCAGGTTTTTGCGGCGAGGTGGGAGAACGATCTGCTGCTGCCGGTCGCTCGACGGATGCGGGGGACGGTGGCGAGGGCGAGGTCAGCGGAGCGAAGCTGGCAGTTTGGGTGTAGAAGGTGAGTCGTTTGTTGAGGTACGCTGGTCCGGTATTGTGGAGTGCTTTGTGAGCGTGGGTGAAGAGCTTGAAGGTGATCCTCTTGTTGACGGGCAGCCAGTGCAGGTCTTTCAGGTGGGCTGTGATGTGGCTGTGGCGGGGAATGTCGAGGATGAGGCGCGCGGAGGCGTTCTGTATGCGTTGTAGTCGTTTCTGGAGTTTGCTGAGGTTCCTGCATAGAGAGCGTTGCCGTAGTCCAGTCTGCTGCTGTCGAGGACCTGGGTGACCGTCCTTCTGGTTCCATTGGGGCTCCATCTGTAGATCTTGCAGAGCATGCGGAGGGTGTTGAAGCAGGAGGAGGAGACGGCGTTTACTTGCTGGGTCATTGACAACACTGAGTCCAGGATGACTCCCAGGTTGCGTGCGTGGTCAGTGGGCGTCGGTGCAGCTCCTAGTGTGGCCGGCCACCATGAGTTGTCCTAGGCGGAGTGGGTGGATCCGATGATGAGGAACTCCGTCTTGTCCGAGTTCAGATTCAGGCGGCTGTTCATCATCCCTTCGGCGATGGCCTTCATTCCTTCGAGGAGGTTGGATTAGGCGGTGGTGGGGACCTTGCTGAGGGAGAGGATCAGCTGGGTGTCATCGGCGTATGAGATGATGTTGAGGTCGTGCGATCGAACGATGTTGGCGAGCGGTGCCATGTAGACGTTGAAGAGTGTCGGGCTGAGGGACGATCCTTGGGGTACGCCGCAGATGATCTTAGGGTCTTTAGAGCGGAATGGGGGGAGGCGGACACTCTGGGTTATGCCGGTGAGGAGGGAGGTAGTCCAGTCCAGTGCTTTGTCGCGGATCCCTACGTTGTGGAGGCGTGTGCGGAGGGTGTGGTGGCAGACGGTGTCGAAGGAGGCAGAAAGGTCCAGGAGGATGAGGGCCGTGGATTCTCCGTTGTCCATCATGGCCCTGATGTCGTCGGTGGCGGCGATGAGGGCTATTTCGGTGCTGTGGTTGCTGCGGTATCCAGATTGGGACGGGTCCAGAATGTTGTTCTTTTCGAGGAAGGAGGTCAGTTGCTTGTTGACAATCTTCTCGATTACTTTCTCTGGGAACAGGAGGAGGGAGATGGGCCGGAAGTTCTTGAGGTCCTTGGGGTCTGCCTTGGGTTTCTTGAGTAGGGCGTTGATCTCGGCGTGCTTCCAGCTCTCCGGGAAGGTGGCGGTCTCGATGGAGCTGTTGATGATCTTGCGGAGATGGGGTGCGATGGTGGAGCTTGCTTTGTTGAAGATGTGGTGCGGGCAGGGGTCAGATGGTGAGCCAGAGTGGATGGTATTCATGATTTTGATGGTATATTCGTCATTGACGTGGGTCCAGGAAAGCAGGGGGTCGATGTGGCTGGGGGGCGGTGAATCTGAAGTGTCTGTGTCTGTCGGGGGGGGCCTGGTTGCTGAAGTTGTCGTGGATGACTGCGATCTTGCGGTGGAAGAAGGTGGCTAGGGAGTCACAGAGGTCTTGCGATGGCGGGATGTCGTTGGAGTTGGAGCTGAGGTTGGAGAGTTCCTTCACAATGTTGAAGAGCTCTTTGCTGTTGTGTGCGTTGTTGTCTATGCGCTCTTTGAAGGAGGTCCTTTTGGCGGTTCGGATGAGTTGGTGGTGTCTGCGGATGGCGCTCTTGTAAGCTGTGTTGCTGTCCGGTGTCTGTTCGTGGTGCCACTTCTTCTCGAGCCTACGGCAGGCCTGCTTGGATGCCTGGAGGTCGGCGGTGAACCTGATGGCTTTTCTGTTGTTGCGTCTGTTCGAGGGTTTCTTGATCGGTGCGAGGGTGTTGGCGCAGTCATCGATCCATTGCCTGAGGTTGATGGCGGCGGAGTCGGTGACGGTACTGTCTGTTGGTGGGTTTCGGGCGAGGGTGGTGACAAGCTGTTCTTCGGTGACTTTGCTCCAGCTGCGGTGGGGGGCCCGTTGCGTGCGCTGGTGCCTGGTAGGCTTCTCGAAGGTGAAGTGGACGCAGCGGTGGTCGGTCCAGTGGAGTTCAGTGGTGTGGCTAAAGGTGACGTGGTTGCTGGCGGAGAAGATGGGGTCGAGCGTGTGTCCGGCAGAGTGGGTGGGGGTCGTGACGAGCTGTTTGAGTCCGAGGTTGTCGAGGTTGTCGAGCAGGGTGGTGGAATTGCTGTCGTTAGTGTTCTTGAGGTGGACTAGATTAATGTACTGAACATAAGCAGTAGTGACTGGAATTACATGATTCTGCAGGCCCAGCATATTTCTTTCACCTAATTATGTATTTGCCACACTGCCCACATAATCCACCACCTTCTGCATAATCAGCAGAGGAAAACAAATCTGTTTCTAGCTCAAACAGATCAAAAGTTACTAAAAACATTGTCATACGTGTTGATACAGACTGGCTGGCCCTTAGCCTCGCAGCTGAAGGTCACCTTTCAGTTGCTGATTGCTGTATTTAAATGTTTACTGATATCAACTAGGTGAAATCTTTGGCCGGACAGTGTTAACGGCGCAAAAATGACAAAATAGTGAAGCAGTACTGCAATAAAAAATCAGTACTGCTTTGCAAATTTGCCTTTTCTTGCCATATAAATTAGGCAACACTGCTGCATAATTTGGGCCTCACCTCCTGCATAATTCCAGTTCCCCTGGCAGTAGGTCTTCTGTGGCATTCTGTGTGAAATGGCTGTCTCTCAACCTCATAACATCTGTGTACAACTCAGCCACCTTTCTATGTGCGTGGGAGTATGGCATGCCAACTACATTCAATCAATCCATTTAGTTTTTTTCGCTTAAAAAAGAATATACACACACGTACACATCAAGAAAAAAACGAACGAAAGTTGTAAAAAGTCAAGAAAATCGCACACACTAAACAATAATTTATAATTACATTCAAGTGATTTGGTAACAACTTTTCCGAACCTCTAAATGTGTTTGGTACATTAAAAAACATTTATTTACCAATCGCTGACCTGAGGGCTTGTGACCCCTAAAAACCTTTGTGCATGTGACCTGATTAAGAAGCAAACCAGAGCAAAACTCCATATGAGTAGACAATATTTGGAGAAATCGATAAGTTGGTCTACATCTTAACTCTTTCTCTTGAAATGGCGGGTACAAGATATTTCATGCGTTGGAATTTTTAAAATTCACAAAAAAACAAAGTGCATCATGGTTTTATTAGGCCTACTATCATAAGGAAACAATGCAACCACACCAGAAGAAACCCAGCCCTTGGGAAAAGACAGCATTTGTTGCATGAAACCTACTCTGAGCCATGGGCCAGATGTACTATTGTACTTGTTGGTAAAAGCGATTCCAAATTGCAAGTTGTTTTTTTGGCAACTTTTTTTTAACTAATAGGTCGGTTGGCAATTTAACAAATTGGAGGGGGTTGCAGAACGACTTGCTTAATTCATATTTTTGAGGCAGTGGACTGCCATAACAGGGATTTTGACATGAAAGGGATAGCAGACAACCACAGATGTGAAAATATTTCAAAATATAATATTTGTAAGAAGCCCAAGTTTCTTGAAGAAAATGAGACTGCATTAAGCTGCACAATGATTTCCAAAGAGGAAAGGGGCCAAAGGATTAGTATTTATCTCAACGTTAAAGTTCGCAACTGGTCAATGACCACTGATACCATTTGCAATCTGGAAGGGGCGCTCCAAGCAAGCCCCTTTCAAATTACGAATCAGTGTTCATTTCTAAATTAATTTAGTGATTTGGAAACAACTTTTCTGAGTCGTCAAATGGGGTTAGTACATTAAAAACACTTTTTTACCATTTGCAGACCTGAGGCCTTGCGACCAGTGTGCATCTGACCTTATGCCCGTAGATTGCGTTTGGATTTGTACCAATCCACCAGTGCCACATACACACCCCTACAGGAGGGTGATGATGTAGGACTGAAATATCAGTTGAATAAAATGGAGTTTGTGTTCTGGTACAGATAAGAAGGGAGGGATGAAGCTGGCAGAGGCTAGTGGCTGGCAGCACGATTCTCAGCAGAGCAGGTCTCAAGGCACAGCAGACTGCAAATTAATGATACATGTGTGGGAACTATTGAGAACTGTCAAGTGACAGCACTACACAGACCGCAAAGAAACAGCACTACACAGACCGCCCAGCAGCAGGACTATCAACAAACAGCGGTGTTGCCTAAACTGTCACCGTGCGCTTCTACTGAAGAACGTAGGTGTTGAGGCTCTTGAGGCTAAGTCCCCAGCAGCAATGTCTAGTTTATTTGTTGCTTTTGTACCATGCTCACACAGCCAGGAGGCTGTGGGTGGTACTGTTGATTGGTTGCTACAGTAAAAGTGCTACTCAAAGGACTGGGACGTACTGTTTGATAGCACATTTAGTACCACTGTTTGATGTGTGAGTAGTAATGATACCAAATGTCTTGTGTAGTGTTTCTGCTCAACAGCTTGGGAAGTAGTATCGCTTGATGGCATCAATAGTATTTCTGATTGATGGATTATGTTGCACTGTTTGGTGAAGTAGGTAGTATTGCTGGATGGTGGCTTGGGTTGTACGTTTGATGGCTTCAGTAGTATGCTGGTTGCTGGTTGCTGACTTGGCTTGCATTGCTTGATGGTTTCTGTAGTATTGATCATTTATGGCATGTGTGGTATTGCAGGGTGGCAGCTTGCGTTTCCCTGCTTGAATGCTACAGTTGTATTGCTGTTTGATGGCTTGTATTGTTTGATGAAAAATAACAACAATGTCTCAACCGGTATCATTAAGGAAGACAAGTATATAAGCTGTATCTTCTAGATGGCGCTCTGCTAGCCAATGACAAATCCATTGCAGCAGCTCCTCCTGCTGTGGGAAGACGAAGCTTGGCCAGTGCGACTCTCCAGCAACCATTACGATAGATGAGATCGCCTGGTAAGTCGTCCAAGTTGCGTAATATTTTACTTGGGAGAAACAAGGGTAGGTTGGCAAAGAAATATAGAAGCCAGGGAAGCATCACTATTTTTGACAGGGTGGTTTCCTGACACCGACAATGGTGGCAGGGTTCTTAAGAAAGTCATCGGATTCTGGGAAGCTGAGATCGCCTTAGTGATATTCCCTTCTAGTAAAGTGGCCTTGTCGTGGTAAATTCCCACCCCCAGGTATCAGAACATCTGAGGGCACCATCGAAGGGTGGCATAACATCGGGGGCAGCTCCTCCAATATGGCGGAGGAGTGTCCCCCCCGCACTGAAAGCCAGCAGAGGCAAAGCACAAAAATAAAATGATAATAAAGCATTTTTATTAACATTATATTTTTCATCCTGCTGGCGGTGAGCCGAGGGAGGGGCTTCGGCACCCATACTGATGCTGAAGCATCAGGGAGGAGGGGGGAGTAGTGGTCACTGCCAAGTGCATATGACGTTTTGGCCGGTTCCCTGGGGCCGGCCAAACCGTCATGTGCACTTAGCATTTCTTCACCTGAGCTGTGTTGTACTGCTGGGTGGAGAAACCAACACAGGCTCCCAATCTATGTCTGAGTGCCAAACTGAGGCGTTCAGACCAATCCCAGTGCTGCTCACGAGAGCAGCGCTGGGATTGGAAGCTGGGAGCCTGCTCAGTGTGCAGCAGTTCCTGGGTGGGATGCGAGGATCGGGAGCAAGGCGGCGGACGACGGGGGAGGTAAGTGCAATTTTCTTTATTTATGATTCTATTTTTTTTGTTTCTGTTCCCCGTCCCACCACTTTGTAATACGAGTGGCTGCTACTGCATTACATATGTCAAGTCTGGGAGGGAAAAAGCACAACATTGCCAATACATGTGCAAAGTTATGAAGTGTGTGCACCACTGTATGTGGTCATATGGTGGCATCCTTAAGCTACAGCATCATATCGTCCGCATAAAGCAAGATCGAGTGCATTCTATCACCTACTGGTATGCCCCAATCCTGCCCTTAATTCAAAAGTAAGTTAATAGTGCTGCAGCATTTTTTTAAATGTTGTTTTACATTTAAAATGGTTGATTTATATCGATATTTAACATTTAATATTAACATAAAAATATTTTAACTATTTGTTTTAAAGTTTGATAAGCTTTTTAAAATGTTCCTATACTTTCCTATAAGGAAATCTCCACCCCAGTGGCAGAAGACTCCGCCTATTGGTGAAAAGGTACTGGTAGTAAGATTACACTTGAAAAGATGCCTTCACTTCCTGGTTTCAGGGGGTGGGGACATGTACATTTCCACTTTGTAGTAACTTCACACTCAGAAATGGTGAATAGCCAAAAGTAGTACATTTACCACAAAGTGTAAGACTAAATTTACATATGTAAAATTACTCACATGTAAATATAACTTCGTGAATAGGCTCCAATGTGTGTAACTGGGTTAAGCTGGTGTTGATGTTCAAGTTAGGTTCTGGTATTTAAAGCCCCTCAAACTCAGCCAGACATCAAAAATGCATGGAAACTTCTGGGACAAAAGTGAAAGTACAGTTCTTTGTTACTAGATGTGGTGGCTTTACAGGTCTCAAAAACTCTACTTGCCCACTTGCTAGAGTGAGTCAGAGTTTATGAGAGTGAGGTATTTTTAGGGCCTACTGGCTCCTTCTGGTGAAAGAGCTGGAACAGGCAAAGAACAGGTGTTCTATTCATTCACAAAGCGAATGAGCAATAAAGATGCCTTGGCCTTGTTTTTATGTTGTCACATTTGCTATGTGTTTGAAGACAGTGGTCAAATGTCAGCTTAGCAGCTTATATCTTCTTACAAATTGCTGCGTATTTTGTCCTGGAGATTGGTGTTTATTGTTATTTCTTTGACTGCAAAGTTAGACGATTTTGTAAAGTCTACTATCTGACTATTGTTCTGGAGTTCAGAGAGTGTGAAACGAAAGGCTGTAGGATGTCAGTTTTTTTCTAACACACAACATTTAAATAGCTTGTAAATTAACTGTACAGATCTTTCAAAATATGTCAACGGAAAATTGCTGTTTGTAAATGACAGTGAGCTACCACATCTTGCATTACTAATATTTTATTAAAAGTGAGATTTTTTAAACATGAACTTAAGAACATTCTAGACCCTGCCTTATTAGTGAAGTAAGAGGCAAGTCAAGGGTCATGTATACCCTATGTATGGGCTTGATTCGTATTATACATGAGAAAAAGGTTTGTCTATTCAATCAAACAAAAACGTGTTTTGTACAGCAGACATGCTGAAGTCACATATTTGACAGTGCTCTCACATGTGAAAATTGAAGAAAATGGTGACTCATTGAAATAAAATATTTGTCGAGGATCAGATAATTGAGACCAGTTATTGGGTCAAGCGCAATACAGTTAGGTCGAGTAGATTATTCAAGTCACTAGACCTGAAGATCTAATGGCATTTTAAGGATTTTTCATGGCCTGCATTACATTGTGGGACACTACATCACTACCACTACATTGTGGGACATTACAGCATCTCGGGCCAAAACCCCCTCCCTGCATCGGTCTATTTTTTTTAAGTGGCCTTTGCCCTTTTTCTTAACTGATTGCCCATTTCCCCCTAATCTACTTTTTTTTAGTCATTAGTCATAAAGATTTATTCGATTTGGCAAACTAATCATAAAAGCACGCAATTAACAATTCATTCAATAATATATACACAAATAAAAATACAGAATTTCATTAAAACATCACCGAATCAGCAGGGAGCTGTAGACTGTGCAAACAAATAAATAAAAAATAGAGATGGCAACCCATGATAAATTTGTTCCAGCGTTAATTTCTCGCAGTTTCTATCATAGCTGCAAATAGATCAAGTCTCTGCACTACAGAATAGATAAAGTGCATGTGCAAATCCAAAAATTCCCATTCTTTCTTTTTATTCTAGAAAACGTGAATTAGTAACTACATAGGCTACAGCTTAATACTCATTTATCCATATTGCTTTCTCTTATAAAATGTAGAACAGCGGCACAAATATCAATGAGGTCAAGCGAATATAAATAGCTAAAACCTTTTCTATAAGAGTAGGGGCGTCGATGCGTCGATGCCTCAATATCGGGAGCAAAAATTTGGATCTCAGGTTTTTGTAAAGTGCACAGAACAAAACAAAATGCAGGGTAGATTGTTTTGAGGTGTTGTCACAGGGACAAGGCGGGAGATTGTCACACCATGCACCTTGGTTAGGTAAAGCTACCAAGAAGTGGCTCGTGCCCAAGAAAAATCTTGTTAGATAAAATTTACATTGCAACTCAAAGAAAAAGGATAAATAAGGTTGCATCTGGTTTGTGGGAAGACTAACATTGCTCATACTCAAAGTGCTTTGCTGATTCAATAGCTATTGATGGTGTACGCTAACTATTGAGCAATATAAGGACTTCATTAAGGGTTTGAGAAGGCATTTTAAGAGGATCATTAAAAAACTCTGTTAAACCCTATTCATTAAAAGCATGTTTCAGGTAAGTAAGCCGTGAGATCTTCTCGTCATTAGACATAGAAAGACAGTCCATAATACTGGATATTTAAAAATCTAGCTCCGGTGAAAGTGAGATTTTCACCCATAATAGCAAGGGGGCAAGTCAAATGCGATCCTCAATGTACTTTAAGTCTGGTTTCGAGTGACAAAAAGATGTCAATGCACTTTTAGGAACCATCAAGAGCTTTCTGAAAAATGTGATCTCTCCGAGAAGAGGCTTACCACAGTTGCTATGGCCCCACACGCCAGCCCTAAAGGGTAACGATTAAGTGGCATTTAGCTTTGTAGAGTGTGGTCATTTCTTTAACAGGTTTCTGGCCCAATTTGGCTGCAAAACTGAAGAGTCTCTCCATTGCTCTGGTCGTCTGCTGTGCCCTTAGGGTCAACATGGGATTCCACCACAGCTGTGTATTAAAAAGGATCCCTAAATAGGAGAAATTTGGAAGTTTTTCAATCCGATTGCCTGGCACAGCAAAATATTTCAACTTTGTTGACTTGGGGCCACACACCATGACGTAAGACTTTTTATGATTCAGTTTTAAGTCCAGAAATGACATAAAATCTACAAAGGCATCTAAAGATCACTTGAGGCTCATAGCTGTTCTTGCAAGAAGGACAGCATCATCTACATAGAGTAATGTTGTAACAACATTTTTACAGATCTTTGGGCAATCCAAACCCTTTTGTAGTAGATGAGCCTCTAGGCCATTTGTATAAACAAGAAATAAGAAAGAGGGCAGTATGCAGGCCTGGCGGACCCCTTACATCGAAACACATGAGTTTGTTCTCTCGCCATCATTACCATATCATATTATAGCCATGGTGCTCAAGTATAACCTTCAATGCAGCACAACTAGGGGTCCTTCCACCCCCATATCTCCCATCATACTCCACAACCTGCCATGATTGATAGTGTCAAATGCACTGGATAAGTTCATGATGCCAGATGTAAAGATGTATGGACTTAATGTATTTACTTACAATCAGTGACAGATTCACACATTGTTCTATCGTACCCATTCCCCGACTGAAACCATATTGTGTTTTTTAGAACAAATTATTTACAGAGGCCCACTCTTCTAACCGAGTCAAAAGGACCCTGCCCAAAACATTTACTGTGGCATCAATTAAAGGTATTAGCCTAAAACAGGCCAGGTCACTCCTGTCCTCTTTCTTGAAAATTGGGACCACAGTAGCATCTTTCCAGGATGCGGGCAGAGGACCTATGATAAAGACCCTATAAATGCTTGTTAATAGAGGCGCCCAAAGACTCTGGTTATCCTTAAATAAATCAAGAGGAACCCCGTCCGGGCCGGGTGCTTTAAGGAGAATACCTTGAGTTAGCTCTGCCTCCACATTCTGAACAGAAATTAAATGACTAAGCTGCAAAGCTTGCTCCATATCTTCGTTCCTATTGACATCCCTATCCTTGAGGTTTAAAACTCTATTTGAGGCACCCACATGACCCTGATATCAGGGAATACATTTTTTTGTGTGGGAGCTTCCGAGAAAACCGGATAAATAATAACTTCCCAGAATTTTTTCATATCCTTTAAAGCCCCGGGAGCCAATTGCGCCATTTTTGTTACTTGGGGCCGGCAATATCTGCCCCCTGTAACAAAATTGTCCGAAACCGGCACTAACTAACAGCTCTGCCACACCTCCCTCTCACCCCTCCGGGGGCCGGCCGAGCAGTTTGCCAGGGCCGGTTTCGCTTCCCAGTCCCGCCCTGACCAAAGCCGTACCTGAGGTATGCCCGCCACCAGGCGCGCAACACCCAGTGGACTCAAAGGGCTTCAGCCCACCCCCCCTCCCGCGTGGCAGCCCGGGGTGAGACAGCTTCCCCGGCACACACACAGCCGCACCCGAGCACTTCACAGGTCTTTAAAAGACCATTTGCATGTTAATGAGGCCTCGCTGTTGTTTCACCCCTTCTAAGAGCCCCTGTAGCTCCACTCTATTGCTTAAAGATTCAGCCCCCCCGAAATTTTTTCTTAGCACCCCCACCCCGAAATTTGGCTCTAGTTGCGCCTCTGCCCGCCACCCACCGGAGAGCTAGCCCGGGCAACCGGGCCATGTCTTCGTCTCTTGGCACATACTGCATCCTGCAGCCTCGGCAAAGGGCCACCATCCCTTAGCGCATCTGCACATGTATGAGAAGGCAGTGCCATGATGTCACGCTCAATGATGTCACTTGCATACTGCCAAACTATCCACTATCTTATATTGGAAAGGGAAAGTTCATGTTTGGTTATATAAAGTCTAACGTTCTTCAGTAAGACAGGAAATGACTTTTCGGACGGGCTTTTGAACTCCATAATATGAGGTTACAGTGTGAGTTTCTCGTTGATTCCACCCCCCTGCTTAGCACTTCCCTACACACATGGGCAGATGAAACACGCTGCCCGGACTCATGCCTGGTATAGTCTTTACATTTAAGCACACAACCCACAGACTTCGAGTGTAGTTTAAAACTTTTGATACCTCACCGAAACTGCGTATGAGCCCCAAAGAGACCACGAGCCCCAATACCCTTCTTAGAGGAATATGCCACGAGCAAGGAAACCCGAGGATGGGCGCTTTGTACAAGGCGTGGGGTGTTAACTTTTCTCCTCCTTCGACTAGGCTGCTAATTACGGCGTCTCCAGAGACTGTCCTAGTGCAAGAATGAACAAAGGGGCGTCGTGTCAGCGCAGCGTGATAGCACCAGAGCAACAACTAATGAACAGCAGGAAAACAAAGATGACACTGCGAGAGATCCCAGGCCGGGAGCGCACGCAGCGATCTGTGGTGTTAGCTTCTAGTCTGCCATGAGTGTGCGTTCTCTGAGGACAGGAGGCTCTCACACGAGTTGCTAGCTACACACTCCCGTTCCCAACGTTACCCTTTCCCGGGAAAGTAACATCGAGAACCTTGCAGTGAATGCGGAAGGCTGGGAAATTCTAATTCTTGCACGAGGATTCGTACCTAGAAAACTGAGTAGGAAGTTCCATTACCCCCCTTCTGCACTTCCTCATCCCAGGCCTTAGTCATGAAGCAACCCCACTTCCCGGACGGGAACCTCACTGGTGTTTTATTTAGAATCCTGCTCTTCCACAGGCGCCCCCTAAGGGATAACTGCCCAGGCGACCCAGAATTCTTCTGAATATTAAATACTCCATGAATGACAACGGCCAAATTCTCACCAATTTAGGAGAACTTCCAAGTAGAGGAACGTGCAAGTTGTAAGGACTGTGACTGGAAGAGGAAGAGTAGTAACACAGCCTGGGCATAGGTTAGCACTCAATATTACTGGTTTAAAACCCACATGGAGCACTAAGCAACAGAAATGTGACCATTTAACCTTTGCAAAGGGCCTTCCACTGATTGGCAACACAGTTTCGGCATTTTTAGTAACTTTTGAACAGTTTGAGCTAGAACAGTGATACTCAAAGTACGCTTGTGGCCATCTTGACCTTTAAATGCGGCCCCCTTGGTGAACAGCATCACCAGCTGCTGTTTAGTTGCTACCACTGCCATTCAATTTTTTTTTTAAAATAACTGGGCAAGCATTAATTAATCTGCACATAAATTATTGCCCGTTTATTTAGCATATTTTTGAACCTCCTTACGCAATCCCTGACCCACTCAGACCCCCTCCCACCAATCTGCTGGCATCCATGCGGCCCTCAGTCACACCATAAACCATACTTTGTGGCCCCTGGGCAAATGTTTGTGAGTACTGTTCGAATAAAAATGTTTTAGCTGTGCTGTTTATGTATTGTGCATCTTAAGTTAGCATTCGCGGCACCATTTTATGTTTAGCCACCATTTTGAGCCATGATCGAAACTAATTTCTCTTTCTGCCCCTGCTGAAAGCAGCTGAGATAGTTTTTGTTTCTCCAAGGTTGAGCCTTGCTGTAATAATGAACACACTGTTCTTATTAGCGCATACCTTTCCCACTAGATAGACCTGCTCTCACCTTTAAAGCGGCGGGCACCTTGGCATTAAGATAGCGTGTGCCCGGTCTCAGGATCGAAACTCATCCTTCTGTACCTTCTTTGTCCAACTGGAAATTTCCAGTCAGGGCGTGTCTTCATTGGTTCTGAATTGTACAAAATGTATCACCATGCTTGCTGAAGTCAGTCCCTCTGCAGCAATCACAGGAGGCTGGTCAGACTGGACTCCGCTCGAGTGTACCTGAATAAATATACTTGGTTTGTACTCTCTACTGTCTGACCGACTCTCCATTTGTGTGGAAGGCTGAGAGGTGGTCGCGAGTCAGGGAAAAGAAATAGAACTCACTGTCTACACTAAACTGATATCACTATGCCCAAATACATGGGTCAGGTATATAGAAAAAAGCCAAGGGCCAGAACAGACTCGGATAGGTAAAAAAGACGAAAAGAATATAACAAAACACAGTTTATTTCAGTGACAATAATCAAATAAATGGTAATCTTTGCATAGAAGATAAACAATATAGCATACATTCAATTTAACAAAATAGCAGAAGTCCCACACACAGAACAAACAGAAAACGCTCATTCATTCAAACATCATACTCATATATAGGACAAAACAGACAAAGATACAAAACTGTACACATTAATTTCAAGTACGATTTAAAAATGACATCAACACTAGATGAATTTAGCAGGATAACAATTCAAACAGGCTCGTGCGCTCCCAGTTCATAGGGGCAGATGGAGTCTTCTGATGGGCACGAGAAGACAAAAGCCAACGCACGTTTCGGTCTTTGCCCATACAAGGCTACACCTTCATCAGGGCAACGATGATGGAAGGTGTGTGGGACCACAAATGAGGGACCTGTTATACAATCATAAAAAAAGGGGTAAACACATCAACGAATAATAAAGGTTTTTTTGGGGAAAAACATTCTATTCAAAATAATTTCTCATCAGGGGATCTCCTTCAGCATTCTCTAGGGTACAATGAGGAGCTAAAGTCAGGGGGGGAGCTAAGGAATAAATTCTGGGGTACAAGTCAGGTAGGCCTAAGTTCAATGATAAAAAATATAATAATTAGATGACCGAAAAACAAAACTGGAGGGTTGCTGAAAGATGGATGAGACCGAAGTGCACCCAAAGGGTTAGAGTCAAAATAGAGTGGTAACAATCAAAATACCCAAGAAAAACAGAGGGACACCAGTGATACACGAAGGAGGATATCAAAAGAAGGGGGGTTAGATAAGACCAGCCAATCACCAAATGAAAAATAGAAATGCTGGGAGAACTCAATGGTACGAAAATTCTAAACCAGGTTAGATAAGTGCCAAGAGGACAATACCTTTCAATCAAGTTTGCTTAATTCAAATCTTCTCTTCAGGAAAGTGTTGGGAAGGCAATAAATAGGCATCAAAATAAAAAAGCACATCAGTTCTATAGGAAAAAAAGAGAAAAAATATGGAGGGGTGATATAACCAGAAAGGCGATGAAAACAGTCAAAAGGGGGAAATGGGTACAGATGAGAAAGAAAGCTACAGCTAACAAGTAGGTACAAATAGTTGGAAAGGTTTACTCAGAACTAGATCCGATAGCTTGCGATTTTAGGAGACGGCCAGAAGGGGACTGCTGGTCAAGGGTTTAAGACATCAGGGGTCATTCACCTTGAAAAAAGGTGTATGTTTCAAAGGGGAAACCAGGACCACACACAAGATTATTCCTGTGGGGAAATTAGTAATAATAAAGAATAAAGTCAGCTAACACAAGGTCAAGCGCTGCTAAACGTCAGGCTGACTACCGTGGGCCAAGTGCTTACCAGACAGAAAGGGCCGCCGTCAGACGGGGCGGTGAGCTTATGCACTTCGCAAATAGGTCATCGCATTAGCGTCTACATAGATGAGAGTGGGGAAGATCTCAAATCCGGCCATAGGATGCACAGTCTAAAGAAGAAGAAAAGAAGAGAAGGATCTATTTCAAATAATATACAAGGCATCCCTGTCTTCAATTTGTCACTAATGGCTATAAACCATGAGACATCCAAACTGTTATCTAGAGGGTTGTCCTTTGTTCCATCTGCTAACTTTAACAAATTTGAACTCATCAAGGACCTCCATTCCTTCTTCCGAAAAATAGGATAAAAAAAATTCTTTCAGATCAAGCCACTTGCTGACAATCATAATAACCGATCTGGTCTCAGACCTCCCTCTGAATTCACTCCATCTTTGGACTCCCTGGGACCTGAAGTCCTCATTTTTGAGAAGGCAGTTCTGACCAGAATTCAACAAACCTTGAAATATGTCCCTAAACCGGCACCCAATCTCCCCAAAGAAGAGAATGATGCTCTCCACACCCTTAGAGATAACAAACAACTCACCATTAAACCGTGTGACAAGGGTGGTGGGATTGTTATTTTTGACACCCCTACATACATTGATAAAATGAACACTCTTCTATCGGTAGTCAAACACTACAAGCGTATCACTATTAATCCTGAACCAGCACTGAAACATCGTACTTTGACTATGGTACAGAATGCTGTGGATGAAGGATACCTGTGTACCAAGGAAGCTGAGTTCCTTACTCCTCTCCACACCCGACTGCCGATCATTTATGGGGTGCCCAAGACCCACAAAAACGCGTCTGATCCCCCCTTGAGACCCATCGTTTCCACTATCGGGGCGGCTACGGAGCCACTTTCCAAGTATGTCGACCAATTTCTAAAACCGCTGGTTGCCAACCTCGAATCCTATGTTAAGGATACTGGCCATTTCATCGCCAAGATCGAGAACTTAGACTACCATGGTAACAGGGAACTCCTTGTCACCATGGATGTCGAGTCTCTATACACCAACATCCCCCAAGAAGGAGCCCTATCAGCTATTCAAGACATCTTAAGTTCGGAACCTGACATCACCAATGCCCCCTTTATACTTCAATGTTTGAAAACCATACTGGGTGAAAACTATTTTGAATTTAACAATGAATATTACCAACAAACCCAGGGAGTCAGCATGGGGGCTGCCTGTGCCGCCAGTGTGGCATGTCTCTATATGGGGATGTTTGAAAGAATTAACATCTATAATGAAATTGCCCCCTTTTTCGAGAATGTCTTTGCCTGGTCCCGCTTCATAGATGACATTTTTTTCATCTGGAAGGGTGACCAGGCCTCCTTGGACGACTTTGTTCAATGGATCAACCTTGCTGATGAAAATCTGAAATTTACTGTTCATTCCAGCAACAACAGGATAGAATTCCTAGATGTGTGGGTTGAGCACAAAGACAACCACCTATTTGTCTCCTTATACATCAAGCCCACAGCTAGGAATACGTTGCTCCAATTTGACAGTTATCACCCCCGCTGCCAAAGGGAGGGCATTCCCTTCAGTCAATTTCTGCGTCTCCGTAGAAATTGTACTGAGACTAAGGACTTCCTTTACCAGGCCGACATCTTGAAAACCAAACTCCTGAATAGGGGCTATTCCCTCAAATTGGTGAAGAACTCTCTCAAAAGAGCCAGGTATTATAACCGTGACTCGTTGTTCCAACAAAAGCAAGAAAAAGCCACTGATCGCTTGGTGTGTGTTGCTCGACACTCGAACATCAACCATAAAATTCGTCAGGTTATCAATTCTCTCTGGTATCTCCTTAACATGGGTGACAATGATCGGCTGTCCAAACCTCTTTTTGCATTTAGAAGGAACAAAAACCTTAGGAATCATCTTGTTCACGGCAAAGTAACAGAACCTTCTCAGTCCCTCCGCCAATTGTCCATTACTGGCCTACCCCCCATCACAGGTAACCATCACTGCGGGTCTTGTCAAGCTTGTCCCAACGCCCTGGTCAGACAAAATATCATAATCAACAAACGAACCATCAGTTTGATGGAAATGACCAATTGCCGAACTTCAAATGTAGTTTATGCGATTCTCTGCCCATGCGACCTGACCTACATTGGTGAGACGGGCAGGGAATGTCGCATCTGGATGGGTGAACATAAATCCAACATTCGCCTAAAGAAATCAGGGCCCCCCCTGGTCACCCATTGGACTGAACTTGCCCACTCGGACCAAGATCTCAAATGGATCATTTTGGAAAAAATACACACCCCCGCGGGCAAGGATCCCATGACCCTCAGAAGAAAGAGGGAAGTCTTCTGGATATATTATTTGAACTCCGTTGCCCAGGGTCTCAACGAGGTTTGCCCCTGGGAAAATGCAATAACATGAGCAGTCCTTCCATTTCTTTTAGTAGTCGTTCTATCAGCCCTACTGTTCTTTTCAGTCCCCTGACAGATCTACTCCATCTCGGTTGTGCGCTCTCCTTACTCGTGGGATTCGTTTATTTTTATATTTATTTTTGTTTTTTTATTTATTTATTTAATTTTCTAAAACATCGTTGTTTGTTCATTCTATCTTAATGTATTTTGTTGTCCCCAGTGTCTTATCTAGAAAATCTGTATTTACCTAATCCATCACCTGGTAATGATACACACCCATCCGGAGATTCTCTATATTGATTTTTTCCTAATTTTATTTATTCTCCGTTTGAAGGGTTTGTCCAGATAGACAACATCAGCTACAATTATTCCTTCTGTTTGTCTATTTATTTATCTGTAATTGTTGTTTTGTTGCCTGGAGACTTTAAAGTTTTCGAACCCATAAGTGCAGCGCAATCAAAAGTAGGACAAAAGAAGCTGAAGCTGTTCCTTATAACAGAAAAATGCTCAGGGGCTTAAAGACGGGCACTATCCCCATAGGCCTACGTGTCCGTAACATCCCGGGTCTATTTGTCGAACTGAGACTATTCTTGGAAAAGTGGGCCTTAACCCCTTCAGTGCCCATGACGAGATAGTCTCGTCATGGAGCGCGGTTGCGCTGTGCCCATGACGAGACTATCTCTTCATGAACCCCGCCCGCTAATGAAACGCCCGGCACAGAGCGTGGAAAGGGCGGGGCACAGAAGGGGTTAATTTCTAATAGATGTTCCAGAGATTGGATGATGCGGATAGTTGAAACCGCTAGAGAGGTCCTATCCATTCTCAATAAAGAAATGGAAGAAAAGCTCAAACGAGAGAACGCTGTTGAGATAGGAAAAAGTAAACTTGAAGAAATCTCACTTGAACTTGATTCTTTCTCTGAATATTTACTCAAGAGAAAGACTGACAAATTCAACAAAAAGACATCAGGCTTTTCTCCCAAGAGCGAGCTTATCCATACCTGTTCCCTAACTTCTATACCAACACAGAAGAAGCTCATTCAAGCTATCCCAATAATCCTAGCAATACCAGATGGAACAACAGACGTATTGTCACGTTCTCTGAGACTACGGACTCAGATAGCGAGGAACCCACCAACTATAATTCCAACTACAACCCAGCGTACCAATCCAGACAAGAGAACTTTGATAGATCCACCCCGTCGAATCGTTTTTTAGGGAATCGCAGAGGCAACTTTCGCCCCAGGAACCGGAACCCCAGACAGAGGGGCTTCCGTCAGTATCCAATACAACCTCAGATGTACATACAAACAAGGCAACAACAATACTGGAAAACATAAAGAGCATCGGTGTCTTCAATTTGTCACTAATGGCTATAAACCATGAGACGTCCAAACTGTTATCTAGAGGGTTGTCCTTTGTTCCATCTGCTAACTTTAACAAATTTGAACTCATCAAGGACCTCCATTCCTTCTTCCGAAAAATAAGATTAAAAAAATTCTTTCAGATCAAGCCACTTGCTGACAATCATAATAACCGATCTGGTCTCAGACCTCCCTCTGAATTCACTCCATCTTTGGACTCCCTGGGACCTGAAGTCCTCATTTTTGAGAAGGCAGTTCTGACCAGAATTCAACAAACCTTGAAATATGTCCCTAAACCGGCACCCAATCTCCCCAAAGAAGAGAATGATGCTCTCCACACCCTTAGAGATAACAAACAACTCACCATTAAACCGTGTGACAAGGGTGGTGGGATTGTTATTTTTGACACCCCTACATACATTGATAAAATGAACAATCTTCTATCGGTAGTCAAACACTACAAGCGTATCACTATTAATCCTGAACCAGCACTGAAACATCGTACTTTGACTATGGTACAGAATGCTGTGGATGAAGGATACCTGTGTACCAAGGAAGCTGAGTTCCTTACTCCTCTCCACACCCGACTGCCGATCATTTATGGGGTGCCCAAGACCCACAAAAACGCGTCTGATCCCCCCTTGAGACCCATCGTTTCCACTATCGGGGCGGCTACGGAGCCACTTTCCAAGTATGTCGACCAATTTCTAAAACCGCTGGTTGCCAACCTCGAATCCTATGTTAAGGATACTGGCCATTTCATCGCCAAGATCGAGAACTTAGACTACCATGGTGACAGGGAACTCCTTGTCACCATGGATGTCGAGTCTCTATACACCAACATCCCCCAAGAAGGAGCCCTATCAGCTATTCAAGACATCTTAAGTTTGGAACCTGACATCACCAATGCCCCCTTTATACTTCAATGTTTGAAAACCATACTGGGTGAAAACTATTTTGAATTTAACAATGAGTATTACCACCAAACCCAGGGAGTCAGCATGGGGGCTGCCTGTGCCCCCAGTGTGGCATGTCTCTATATGGGGATGTTTGAAAGAATTAACATCTATAATGAAATTGCCCCCTTTTTCGAGAATGTATTTGCCTGGTCCCGCTTCATAGATGACATTTTTTTCATCTGGAAGGGTGACCAGGCCTCCTTGGACGACTTTGTTCAATGGATCAACCTTGCTGATGAAAATCTGAAATTTACTGTTCATTCCAGCAACAACAGGATAGAATTCCTAGATGTGTGGGTTGAGCACAAAGACAACCACCTATTTGTCTCCTTATACATCAAGCCCACAGCTAGGAATACGTTGCTCCAATTTGACAGTTATCACCCCCGCTGCCAAAGGGAGGGCATTCCCTTCAGTCAATTTCTGCGTCTCCGTAGAAATTGTACTGAGACTAAGGACTTCCTTTACCAGGCCGACATCTTGAAAACCAAACTCCTGAATAGGGGCTATCCCCTCAAATTGGTGAAGAACTCTCTCAAAAGAGCCAGGTATTATAACCGTGACTCGTTGTTCCAACAAAAGCAAGAAAAAGCCACTGATCGCTTGGTGTGTGTTACTCGACACTCGAACATCAACCATAAAATTCGTCAGGTTATCAATTCTCTCTGGTATCTCCTTAACATGGGTGACAATGATCGGCTGTCCAAACCTCTTTTTGCATTTAGAAGGAACAAAAACCTTAGGAATCATCTTGTTCACTGCAAAGTAACAGAACCTTCTCAGTCCCTCCGCCAATTGTCCATTACTGGCCTACCCCCCATCACAGGTAACCATCACTTGTCAAGCTTGTCCCAACGCCCTGGTCAGACAAAATATCATAATCAACAAACGAACCATCAGTTTGATGGAAATGACCAATTGCCGAACTTCAAATCTAGTTTATGCGATTCTCTGCCCATGCGACCTGACCTACATTGGTGAGACGGGCAGGGAATGTCGCATCAGGATGGGTGAACATAAATCCAACATTCGCCTAAAGAAATCAGGGGCCCCCCTGGTCACCCATTGGACTGAACTTGCCCACTCGGAACAAGATCTCAAATGGATCATTTTGAAAAAATACACGCCCCTGCGGGCAAGGATCCCATGACCCTCAGAAGAAAGAGGGAAGTCTTCTGGATATATTATTTGAACTCCGTTGCCCAGGGTCTCAACGAGGTTTGCCCCTGGGAAAATGCAATAACATGAGCAGTCCTTCCATTTCTTTTAGTAGTCGTTCTATCAGCCCTACTGTTCTTTTCAGTCCCCTGACAGATCTACTCCATCTCGGTTGTGCGCTCTCCTTACTCGTGGGATTCATTTATTTTTATATTTATTTTTGTTTTTTTATTTATTTATTTAATTTTCTAAAACATCGTTGTTTGTTCATTCTATCTTAATGTATTTTGTTGTCCCCAGTGTCTTATCTAGAAAATCTGTATTTACCTAATCGATCACCTGGTAATGATACACACCCATCCGGAGATTCTCTATATTGATTTTTTTCTAATTTTATTTATTCTCCGTTTGAAGGGTTTGTCCAGATAGACAACATCAGCTACAATTATTTCTCCTGTTTGTCTATTTAGTTATCTGTAATTGTTGTTTTGTTGTCCTGGAGACTTTAAAGTTTTCGAACCCATAAGTATGGTGAGGACTGTGCCATGGCTTCTCTCGATCCCGCTCTGTTTCAATATGGCCGCCAACGTTGTTGAATCCAATTGCCTCTTTATTCTGAGCCCTTTTTCCCATCCGGAGATTCTCTATATTGATTTTTTTCTAATTTTATTTATTCTCCGTTTGAAGGGTTTGTCCAGGTAGACAACATCAGCTACATTTATTTCTCCTGTTTGTCTATTTATTTATCTGTAATTGTTGTTTTGTTGTCCTGGAGACTTTAAAGTTTTCGAACCCATAAGTATGGTGAGGACTGTGCCATGGCTTCTCTCGATCCCGCTCTGTTTCAATATGGCCGCCAACGTTGTTGAATCCAACTGCCTCTTTATTCTGAGCCCTTTTTCTGTGTCAGAATCCTGCGTATTCCCGCAAGACTTTAGATTCCCGGTGTTGGATTTGGCTCCTCTACATTTAAAAACCCTGGATCATTAAGCCCTGATCCCGTGTGGTACCCAGGCTCATCATTGCTGCCACAATCTCGTCCGAGTATCGTGTTTATCTAAGGTAAGACTCCCCCCGTCTCAGTCTTAACTGTCCTTATGTTAGTGCACGCCGTGTCCGGACGCTTAAAACTCTTCAGCCTGACTAGCGCGTCTCTGAGTCCCGGTTGCCGCTGTGTACGCTTGAGCTATGCACCTATGTACGGACCTTGTCTTTAGGCCCCTGAGCATTTTTCTGTTATAAGGAACAGCTTCAGCTTCTTTTGTCCTACTTTTGATTGCGCTGCACTGCCCCCCCCCCCCCACCGTAACTGCCTTGTATATTATTTGAAATAGATCCTTCTTTTCTTTTCTTCTTCTTTAGACTGTGCATCCTATGGCCGGATTTGAGATCTTCCCCACTCTCATCTATGTAGACGCTAATGCGATGACCTATTTGCGAAGTGCATAAGCTCACCGCCCCGTCTGACGGCGGCCCTTTCTGTCTGGTAAGCACTTTGCCCACGGTACTCAGCCTGACGTTTAGCAGCGCTTGACCTTGTGTTAGCTGACTTTATTCTTCATTATTACTAATTTCCCCACAGGAATAATCTTGTGTGTGGTCCTGGTTTCCCCTTTGAAACATACACCTTTTTTCAAGGTGAATGACCCCTGATGTCTTAAACCCTTGACCAGCAGTCCCCTTCTGGCCGTCTCCTAAAATCGCAACCTATCGGATCTAGTTCTGGGTAAGCCTTTCCAACTATTTGTACCTACTTGTTAGCTGTAGCTTTCTTTCTCATCTGTACCCATTTCCCCCTTTTGACTGTTTTCATCGCCTTTCTGGTTATATCACCCCTCCATATTCTTTCTCTGTTTTCCTATAGAACTGATGTGCTTTTTTATTTTGATGCCTATTTATTGCCTTCCCAACACTTTCCTGAAGAGAAGAATTGGATTAAGCAAACTTGATTGAAAGGTATTGTCCTCTTGGCACTTATCTAACCTGGTTTAGAATTTTCGTACCATTGAGTTCTCCCAGCATTTCTATTTTTCATTTGGTGATTGGCTGGTCTTATCTAAAACTCCCCCCCCCCCCCCCCCTTCTTTTGATATCCTCCTTCGTGTATCACTGGTGTCCCTCTGTTTTTCTTGGGTATTTTGATTGTTACCACTCTATTTTAACTCTAACCCTTTGGGTGCACTTCGGTCTCATCCATCTTTCAGCAACCCTCCAGGTTTGTTTTTCGGTCATCTAATTATTATATTTTTTATCATTGAACTTGGGCCTTCCTGACTCGTACCCCAGAATTTATTCCTTAGCTCCGCCCCTGACTTTAGCTCCTCATTGCACCCTAGAGAATGCTGAAGGAGATCCCCTGATGAGAAATTATTTTGAATAGAATGTTTTTCCCAAAAAAAACCTTTATTATTCGTTGATGTGTTTACCCCTTTTTTTATGATTGTATAACAGGTCCCTCATTTGTGGTCCCACACACCCTCCATCATCGTTGCCCTGATGAAGGTGTAGCCTTGTATGGGCAAACACCGAAACGTGCGTTGGCTTTTGTCTTCTCGTGCCCATCAGAAGACTCCATCTGCCCCTATGAACTGGGAGCGCACGAGCCTGTTTGAATTGTTATCCTGCTAAATTCATCTAGTGTTGATGTCATTTTTAAATCGTACTTGAAATTAATGTGTACAGTTGTGTATCTTTGTCTGTTTTGTCCTATATATGAGTATGATGTTTGAATGAATTAGCGTTTTCTGTTTGTTCTGTGTGTGGGACTTCTGCTATTTTGTTAAATTGAATGTATGCTATATTGTTTATCTTCTATGCAAAGATTACCATTTATTTGATTATTGTCACTGAAATAAACTGTGTTTTGTTATATTCTTTTTGTCTTTTTTACCTATCTGAGTCTGTTCTGGCCCTTGGCTTTTTTCTATATACCTGACCCATGTATTTGGGCATAGTGATATCAGTTTAGTGTAGACAGTGGGTTCTATTTCTTTTCCCTGACTCTTGTTGTTCCCTACTTCCCCTGTCTACCCATCGGACCTTTAGGGACCCCCCTCCTATTGAATAGGTGGTCGCGAGTGACCCGGGTGGCCCTAATCGGGTCACTTCCTTCAGTTGGCGCTCGAACAGGGACTCCATCGGGTGACCCACCCTCGCCCACCGACGGGTGGGGAGGTGTGGGGGGCCATCGTCGGGTTGGACAGGCGGAACAGGGATCCCTGCACGAGAGAGTTCCTGAACTCGCAGCTGCCCCATCTGTCTGACTGGTCTGTGCCTTGCCCAGTGGTTATCTCGACTGGAGTCCTGAACGGCGAAACCTTTGGATCTGACCGTTTGGTCCGAAGAGTCAGCAGTGGAGAATACATTTGTTTGACCTGTGTGCACCAGGTGAGTTTGTTTTGGTTCTTTGTGGATATGGTACCATTTTGGTTTGTCTTGGTACGGTCTGAGAACCCATTTTGGTTTACATTTGATAAGGTCTGAGGACCGATTTGGATACAAAGTGTCTGTGAACACTTTGCCAGGCAACATAACAAATTTGGCTTACTTTTGAAAATGCCTGGGTTCAGCCGGGTTTTGGTTTCTTGTCGTCGTTGTTGCTCTGCAGATGCTCAACTGGAGGAAAGTCAGCCTGTGCCTCCGGAAGGCACTCCGAATCTTGATATGTATGTGAAGCATGGCCTTGGCCGTATTATGTTTAGTACGCCATGGAACAAAAATACGAGGGACAATGCCGAGTTGCAGTGGCCTTTGAGGAGCACCTTTGAAGAATGAAAAATTGTCTTTTTACAGAAGAAGTTGTTTGCAGAAAGAAGTAGGCAGTCTATGTTTGATCCCCACAGAAAATGGCAAAAGGAGGTTAAACAGAGGGGAATGAAAGCAAGGGGAGAATGCAAACATTGAAAGCTGTAGCGCATGTTAGAAAGAAGCAAGAGATAGGTATTGAACGTGAAGATAGGAGATTCCGGTTACAGATTGATAAATCTTATGTAGCCCAAGAAGAAAATGATAAGTTCGTGGAACAATTGTTAGATACTCGACCCCCACCCCCATATGCCCAGCAGAGGGTATATCCCGCTCTTCCTTCACTGGCCAGGCTGCCTGGTTCTTCTGTCTCTGCTGTTTCTTCCTCTGTTATTGTTGATCAGACTGCCTTGGCCACGGCACCTCCAGTCCTTTCCTTGCCCTCCCCGTCTGTGGCAACTGTGACTGTTAGTACTCCTGCAACACCTATTTCTGCGGCTTCTCTCTCTCCAGCTCTTACCCACACGACGCAGCCGACAATGACGTTAGTGCCCGCTCCCTCTGATGTTATCCCCACCGCGTTCCTCCTTTCCTGGACATTACTGAGTAGTGGGACGCCGGTACACAGCCCTGAGGATAGAGATTAGATGAAATTTCAGGAACGTATGGGGCGGATGTTGGTCCCATCTGATACGGGAGATGCAGAGAAACAGGTGGTGGCTAATCAGGCTGCGAAGTGGGCTCGTAACCCCATTTACTGTGTGGAAGATGTGTGGAGTGTGATGAAAGATTATGAGCCTTTTGTAAAACAACATGCCCTTAAGCATATGTCGGCTACTTTGATCGGTCTTTGGGAGCAGTACTTTAGCGTCGATGTGCATGGTTCGACTAAGGAGTTTTTGCTGGATACAGGTGCAACAGACAGCTCTATTTCTCGTTCCTTGGTCCCTGAGGTGGCTCTGTCTGGCCATAATAATGTTTCAGGAAGTTTTTCTGGTGTACCGGTGTGAGCCCCATTTCAAAACCCCTTGTGTTGACTATTGGTCCTTTCACTGTGGATTCACCATTCTTGTTGATGTCCAATTGTGGAGAGAATTTGATGGGTTTGGACTTGTTGGAAGAAATTGCATGCTACAATTTACTGCTCCCCAGCAGGTGTCTATATAACGATGGGTCCTGATGTGCTGTGCGCTAAGCAGTGTTTATCCAAAGATGCGCCCCTCCCTACTGAATTTAAGGATGTGCCACCCACACTGCCTAGGATCGCTAATCACAGCGCCCTGTAGCTCCTCGTGAGCTCCCACGTTAATTGCCCGAATCCATTCCTAGCTCACACAGAGCTCCTACATGCCGCCTGTCGGCTTTAAGGCAGTGTATTATTTCAGGCTTGTATAATACCCGTCCTGATGATGATCCTAGTATTAATTAATGGATCGAAACGTCGTCGACTTGTTTAAACAGTGTGCACGTTAAACCAATGTGTTAGAACAAGTGAAAAAACTGTTTATTTGAAAGCTTGCCCTTATTGACCATAAGCTGCTTTTGTTTTGCCTGAAATGTGTGTGTCCATTTGTAATTGTTTTGTGTTTTTGTAGGACGCAGGACTGTGTCCCACTCTATTACTGTGCATTTAATTTTTTTAGAAATTGTTTTGATTCATTAAATCAGTTGTCTGGCTGGACATCATTAATATAGCACTGATTCTAGTCTATATTTATCGTCACTTTATTGTGTTTTTGAAGGACCTTTTGTTCTCTGTAACTAACTGATACCCAAGGTCCTTCCTACCTTGCGGGTTCCCTTGTTTGAATTAAAATACCCACACTGTGGGCAACGGGCAACACAGATGTGGATTTCTTGCAGATATCGCCTGTTTCGATATGTGTCAAGGAAGGTGCTATTTTACCCTGTATCCCTCAGTATAAAATATGGCAGGCAGGCGAGCAAGCTTTGATACAAATTGTGCAGGATTTGATTGAGAAAGGAGTGGTTGAGGAGATGACTGCTAATGTTTGTAAAAGCCCTATTCTTCCCATTCTCAAGCGGACACCTTCGGGTCCCTCTGAGTATCAAGAAGTTGTTTATCGCTTTGTGATTGACTTGCGTAAATTTAACAAAATAGTGATCCCCCAGTTTCCGGTGGTCCCTGACATCATGACTATCTTGACAATGATTCCTTCTTCTGCTCAACTATTTTCTGTTATTGACTTGAAAAATGCTTTCTTCAGTATTCCCATTCATCCTGAGAGCAGATATTTGTTCGGGTTCACCCTAGCTGGTAGAAGTTTTAGATTCTGTTGCGTTCCTCAAGGTTATACAGAGAGTCACAGTGTATTGTCAGGCATTGAAAAGTCAGCTGGATTACTTGTCACTCCCTACAGGTAATGTATTGCTTCAATATGTTGATGGCTTGCTCATCGCCTCGGATAAAGAACAGGGTTGCATAGACAGTACAGTTAAACTGTTGCTACATTTAGCTAAACATGCCCATAAAGTATCCCTTTCCAAATTTCAGTATTGTCGACTGGAGGTCACCTTCTTAGGTCCCCTACTGTCGAAGGAGGGTAGGGGATTGACCCCTGATTACATCAGTGCCATTGCTAAAATAACCATTCCGCAAACACAGAAAGATGTCCGCGCTTTCATAGGTATCACTTCCTATTGCAGGCAGTGGATGCCTGGCTATTCACTGCTTATTAAGCCCCTGCTTGTGTTAACACTTAAAGATGTGCATGAACCCCTGCCTTGGACGCCAGAGTGTCAGCAGTCTTTTGAGCAATAAAAACTGCGCTTTGCTCGGCTCTAGTGCTTGGTACCCCTAACTACGCTAAATGCCTCGTATTGTACGTCCATGAGCTGGGTGGTTGTGCGCTTTCTGTTTTAACACAAACATTTGGGGATAAGCAACGCCCGTAAGCTTGTTTCTCTGCTTTACTTGACCCTGTAGCACATGCCCTCCCAAGCTGTCCAAGAGCGGTCGCGGCTGTCTCAATAAGACAATCGGCTGGACTCGTACTTCATACTGACCTTACAGTTATAGTACCCCATGCTGTGGATACACTTTTGAATAAGACAAGGACACAGCACCTCACCAGTGCACGCCTGACAGGTTACGAGCTAACGCTCTTTGAGAACCACATTACGATCAAATGCTGTGCCACTCTGAATCCAGCCATGTTACTTTCCCTCCCTTCTGAGAATGAGGAAATTGACATACACAATTGTTACTTCCGGACGGAAGAAGAGACGAAAGGATGGGAAGACCTGACTGATGTTCCCATTATCTGACCCTCAAGGGGAACTATATGTCGATGGCTCTTGCTTTAAGTTACCAGATGGCACTACCACTACTGTGTACGCATTTACTACACTGGGTACGGTAGTTGAGACATCACAAGTTCCCTATCTGTCGGCCCAAGCTGCAGAGTTCGTTGCCGTCATTCGAGCCTGTGAATTGAGTGAGGGACTAGTTGTTAATATTTATACTGACAGTCAGTACGCCTTTGGAGTCGCTCATAATTTTAGACGGCTCTGGGCAGAGAGAGGGTTCCTTACAAAATTCAACACGACCCTCTTATATATAGTAAGGGTGGGCGTAGTGGGCGTAGTGGGGCTACGTGAAGCAGCACGTAGTGTGCCCAAATCTACGCACACTACGCGCTTCGCGTAGCCCCACTACGTGCCACCCACCTCCCGCCCGCCCTTCTTTTAAATAATATAAGCAATGAAAAATAAATTAAAGTAAGTCGACTTACCCGTAAGCGCGGCGTCTCCGGGGCTCCCTCTTTCTGTTTCTAATTTCTTCTGGCAAATGCGCATGCGCGGACGCCCGCGCATGCGCATTTCTCGCGAGAAATGCGCATGCAAGGGTGTCCGCGCATGCGCATTTGCCAGAAGAAATTAGAAACAGAAAGAGGGAGCCCCGGAGACGCCGCGCTTACGGGTAAGTCGACTTACTTTAATTTATTTTTCAATGCTTATATTATTAAAAGGATGGCAGGCGGGAGGTGGGTGGCGGGTGGCAAGCAGCTACGCTTCGCCCTCGGCGTGTGCGTAGCGCTGCCCTGCTTCGCCTACTTCGGAAAGTGCGAAGCAGGCAGCGCTACGTACACTACGTGGGCGAAGCGTAGTGCTACGCCCGGGGTTAATATATAGGGTTCTGTCTGCTTTGACGCTCCCTGAGAAATTGGCAATAGTGCAGTGCAGCACCCATAGGAAAGTTACTGACGATGTGGGTAAAACGAATGCCTTTGCAGATCAGACAGCTAAGGAAACAGCCCGAACTAAGATGAAAAGAACGATTGTAGCAGTCCCGCTAGGGGTGCGCCCGAGGTCACCATGTTTGAGGATACACGAGAGAATGTGAAGGAAATACAGAGTGAGGCCAGGGTGGAGGAATTAGCAGTGTGGCAAGAAAGTACAGCAAACTTGAACGATGAGGGGTGTTGGATTGACAAGTCAGGAAAGCAGAGATGGATGTTGCCAGATGCATATATTCTTCCTGTAGTCACGATGTCTCATGGCCCAGCCCATATCTGTGCTAAGGGTATTTGCAGGTTGTTAGACCCCGTATGGAAGAATGACAGAATTTCGAAGACAGCTGCACATTTAGTGAAGTACTGCATGGTGTGCATGATGCACAAACCTGGCAAGGGTACCCCTACGCCACCCGACAATTTTGTACCTCCCACTTTCCCTTTTGAGGTCCTTCAAATGGACTATATAGAGATGGACAGAGTCAATAATTTGAAGTATGTGTTGGTGGTCATTTGTGCATTCAGTAAATTGGTTGAGGCTTACCCTACTAAAGAGAATATAGCCATTGCGACTGCAAAGGCACTCATGAAGGAGTTCTTTCCTCGCTTCGGCTTGCCCCGTTTGATCTGGAGTGATAACGGAAGTCACTTTAATACCAAGGTTATCCAGTTAGTTTGTGATGGTTTACACATAAAGCAGAAATGTCATGCTGTGAATCACCCCAGTCAGCAGGTTTGGTTGAGAAGTACAATGGTACTCTCAAACTGAAATTGACAAAGATTCAGGAAACCACAAGGTTACAGTGGCCAGATGCTTTAGATTTGGTCTTTTGTCAACGAGAACTACAGCACATTCTAGGACAGGATTGTCACCCTACGAGGTCGTGATTGGACGCCCGGCAAATGTCTGGGGTGTCCCGCTCCCGCGTCGGTTTTCTGAGATTGAGTACCCTTTATTGACAGATTATCTGTGCCAGTTAACTGAAAGTTTGCGTTCTATTCACCAACAGATTTGTGAGTCACTCTCACCCATACCAGAGGGGCCCGGTCAAAACATCCAGCCTGGGGACTGGGTGTTGCTGCGGAATTTCCAGGGGAAGAACAGCTTGGAGCCCCGTTGGAAGGGGCCCGAGCAAGTACTCCTCGCTACTCAAACCGCTGGGAAAGTCCCCGGCCTGAAGAATTGGATCCATTCCAGCCATTGCCACAGGATACCCTTACCCTATGACGAGTGGGTGAGGGACGGCATTGGGGATGCTGCGGGTGAGAAAGTACCTCAGTTCGTCCCTTTTGGTGACGCAAAGCTTACATGGACCCAAACAGATGCAGAAAATGATGACGTGCTAAATGCAGCAGTCCCTCCGGAGATTAGAGCCATTTAGGAGCAGTTATTTGTTGACCCCTCTATGCCTGGACTCACTAGGTACAATTTGCGCCCTCGGCTGAGGAATAGTGCACCAAAGGAGATGTCAGACTAGTCAGGGATGGATTGTGCAAGTTAGGGTGTACTTCACTGTAGTACCAACGTTGTTAGTTTAGGGTGAGGCGAGATTGGTGCACTGTTCTGACACTGGACAGGATAAATTGAATGTGCTCGGAGGGTGGTACATTATCCTGAGCGATGTGGGATTCATCGAGAGCTAGGACTGAGCAAGCTCCACCGCCGGTGCTCAAGAGCGCCAACATTGATGAACAATAGGAGCCTGTACCAGTGAGGCTCAGACGGACACTGGGAACAATTGCCTTTGCTATCAGTTTTATTGTATTCCTTTTCTTGCTTCATAATGCATCCGCTTGGTCGACCTATTGAGGAGGAGGAACAGCCATTTGCATCACCGCGACTAGCGCTAGGCTAGTACACAAAGAGTAAAATAGTTTTCATATTGATAGCTGTGATTACATTACCAACTGTACTTGGAATAGCTTGGTTTCTGGAGGAAAAGTATACTGTACATTCCTTGATTGGCACAATGCCCACTTCCCCAGAGAATATGTTAGTTACTCTGACCCCTCACAAATGGGAGCATGGAAAGACTTACACAGACAATTTGTTTATACAAATGTTGCATCAAGGCTATGATGTGTCCAATACAACTAATTGTTGGGTTTGTGGATTGCTTCTCTCAGTTACTCATTAGAGAGCTAATTTGTTGTCCATGCCATTCTCATATAGTGGTAGCTGTAAAGGTTGGTTTGAATTGTTTGTTATGGTGCACTATCATTTCCAACTCTCTACCCAGGTTATGACATCTGCTGACTCTCGCACTGTGGTAGAGTATATACGTTTTCATCACGGATTTACTCCCGTAGGACAAGCAGGAAATGGGACCTCCGGTACATTATCCCCAAAATCCTGTATGAGAATATATGAAAAAGTGAAGAACGAAACATGGCTTAGAATGGAAATAGCTGATTTCCAAAGGTTCAACACCTCTGAATATTTCCAATCTTTCCAAGATTGTAATGTTACTAAGGACAACCTGATGCCGGTGTCTGTGGTTAACACAACAGCTAGTTTCTGTATCCTAGGGACAGGGAAGGTGAAGGTGGGGGAGAGTAAATGCAATTTCACCTACAGACTGAGCACGAATAATAGTCCACCCTGGATCTTACCAAGAATGTATATTTTGTCTGGGGATCCCAAGCTCATGTCTGGCTTCCGAGGGGGTGGTCTGGCAGATATTACCTCTCTTTCCTTCTACCCCCTGTGTATGTTGCCCCGTCCAATTACTATAAAGACCATCAGATGCAACGAAGGAGTATATACTTGCCCCGAGTCAGAAGGGTTGTTGATACTGAGGATATAGATCAGACAGATACCACCTGGCAACAGTTTGACGATGCTGCAAGGGGTCTTTCACCTTTCTGGGGCCTCATGGCTAATAGTCTTGAGCTTTGTCGGCTAACAAAAGTTGTGGAAGGGGTTATTAGTACAACAGCTGGGATACTTACAAACATTACTGCTGAGCTCCAGGCTACAAGGCTCGTTACCTTACAGAACAGGATGGTGTTAGACGTCATCCTTGCTGATCGGGGAGGGGCCTATCGCATCATTGGCAGCAGCTGTTGAGTTTACATACCTGACCAAGCCCCCAGTATGAATACAGCCATACAAAAATTGCATAGACTTTCATCAGACATACACCAAGAGACAGGTACTTGGACATTATCGGGGTGGTTCTGGAATATGCTAACAACATGGGGTTGAAAGACCCTTATCTTTTTGGTTGCAGTTGCTGGTACTATCTTTAAATCCTGCCTCTGCATACACTGTCTCCCGGCTTGTTGTACTTATTGTGTACATGCTCTGGCCCCTAAACCAAAAATATCAGTTCATGACAATAATTCTGCAATCATGTTGCAGAAACATATTGATGACATCATGCAGATCAACAAAGGTATCTTTGAATACTGACTATTGCATCAGCTTATGGTGCTGTTTCTTATCTTTGCAATATGTTATCTGTTCCTAGATAGTAACATAAATGTTGTTAGCAAATGCTAAAAGGAGGGTCTGTTGGAATAATTTTTTTTAACTGTGCTGTTTATGTATTGTGCGTCTTAAGTTAGCATTCGCGGCACCATTTTATGTTTAGCCGCCATTTCGAGCCATGATCGAAACTAATTTCTCTCTCTGCCCCCGCTGAAATCAGCTGCGATCGTTTTCATTTCTCCAAGGTTGAGCCTTGCTGTACTAATAAATACACTGTTATTATTAGTGCATACCTTTCCCACTAGATAGACCTGCTCCCACCTTTAGAGCGGCGGGCACAGGCAGAACGACCTTGGCATTAAGATAGCGTGTGCCCGGTCACAGGATCGAAACTCATCCTTCTGTACCTTCTTTTTCCAACTGCTTTAAACTGGAAATTTCCAGTCAGGGCATGTCTTCATTGGTTCTGACTTGTACATAATGTATCACTATGCTTGCTGAAGTCAGTCCCTCTGCAGCAATCCCAGGAGGCTGGTCACACTGGACTCTGCTCGAGTGTACCTGAATAAATATACTTGGTTTGTATTCCCTACTGTCTGACCGACTCTTCATTTGTGTGGAAGGCTGAGAGGTGGTCGTGAGTGACCCAGGTGGCCCTAATTGGGTCACTTCCTTCAGTTGGCGCCTGAAAAGGTACTCCATCGGGTGACCCATCCTCGCCCGCGGACGGGTGGGGAGGTCGGGCCATCGTCGGGCCGAACGGGCGGACCAGGGATCCCTGCACGAGAGAGTTCCTGAACTCGCAGCTGCCCGTCTGTCTGACCGGTCGGTGCCTCGCCCAGCGGTCATCCCGACTGGGGTCCTGAATGGCGAAACCCTTGGATCTGACCATTTGGTTCGAAGAGTCAGCAGTGGAGAATAACTTTATTTGACCTGTGTGCACCAGGTGAGTTTGTTTTGGTTCATTGTAGATATGGATCATTGGTTCTGAATTTTACATAATGTATCACCATGCTTGCTGAAGTCAGTCCCTCTGCAGCAATCCCAGGAGGCTGGTCAGACTGGAGTCTGCTCGAGTGTACCTGAATAAATATATTTGGTTTGTATTCTCTACTGTCTTACCGACTCTTCATTTGTGTGGAAGGCTGAGAGGTGGTCGCGAGTGACCTGGGTGGCCCTATTTGGGTAATTTCCTTCAGTACCCATAAGCTAGAAAATATTTTTTTGTTAAAAACTGCAGATTATGCAGCAGTTGATGAATGATGTGCAAAATATGACAAATCCTTAATTATGCGAAAAACGCTGCAGCCGCACAATCACATAATTCCAGTGGCTCTGGGTATGAGGGACTGCAAAGGTCAGTGGTGTATATATCTTCTCAAAAGCCACCTCAGCCTCCTCTCCAGATGGTGACAGTTCCTAAGGGGAACTTCATTTATCTTCATTCGTTTCACTAAAGAACTGGATATTTGTTAAAGACATTGGAAGGCAATAGTGCAGCTAATCAACTACTAAGTGTACCTGAAAATATAATTGGACAAGGAATCTGCTAATTGGGGGGGGGGGGCTAAGATTAGGTCTGATATGCCCAAGTGTCTGCACCTCCTCCGTCAGGTCAACAAAGTTGCCATAGTAGCAAGGGCATGTCACTCCCTTGCTGCCCAACCCCTAGGGTTGTGTGTGACTTCCAATGCTGGAGAACAACGTCACAGGATGACGCACACAGGATCTGTGATGGTGGCTCTGAGTCATGATTGACAGAACTGTCAACTTTAAGAGTCAACAGTATCTTACCATAGCCTTTTTTTCTCTGATTCAACATCAGCTCCTGAACATTTCCACCCAGCTAACCCTAAGTGCACGGTGAAACTTATGTAGGTGTGGGAGGTAATTTCTTTGTGTATGGGGAGAACTAATTGCTACACTATTTTTGTATCTTTTCTAATCTGTATGGAACTAGGGGTCTGATGTACTAACATTCTGGTCGCTCTTTATGAATCGACTTTTTGAGACCGGAAACTTATTTTGTGGAACAACCTATGTACTAATAGGTTGGTTTGCAAAATAAGGAATGGTAGTGAGCCGCCGACCGCACTCTCTAATGAATATTCAATGGGCACGTCGCGATTTACGACTCAAATTGATTGGTCGCAACCATGGGGATTGTGAATTGCAAGTGTCAGCAGATCACCGTTCCTGTGATTGCTATGCAAAAAATATTTAAAAGAAGCCTGATTTTCTTTTGAGGGAAACGGAATTGCTTTTCTCAAAAAAAGTTTTCTTTTTTTAAAGTTTCAGTGAGAGTTGGCTGTGGTCCTCTTGACCACTGCCTATTCCCCCTGGAACTTGTACCCCAATTCACAAATAGGAAGAGTCCAAAAGGGACTCCTTCCATTTTGCAAATATGTTACAACCTAAACTTGGGACCCAGTAACTTATCAATGGTTTGTGACAGGAATTCCAAGCACACATTATTGATACGTAGGGTACTGATTCGGTTGGTATAACATTGCAGACTCCTAAAATCAGTTTAATATATAGTACTAAACTTTTTTGCAATCACAACCCTAGTTTAGCAAATCACAAGTATTGCGACCACTAAAAAGTGTACATCTAACTTTAGATTTTTAGATAGCACTGGAATACCTCTGCACATTTTCATTCCATGGTAATAATTTTGTTTGTGTGGGGAGGTGTCATAGGTGTCAGCTGTTGCCGAGTAGTGGGGACACAGAGCTTCTGGCCCTACTCTCACTACTGAAGTGAGTGCTCCTAATCTGGTGGTTGTAGGGGCGTAAGGTCCAGGTCCAGAACAGGTGACTGTTTGGGTGGTGACCTGAATCCCCTCCCATGACTGTGGGTGGTTTTACACACATGAAAAATGGAAGGAATAAGAATGAGTAGGCTGGCTCTAATGCTGTGAAATTGTTCCTCCTTGACTACGTAAATGTTGTCATTGAATACGATGTGGGTTAGACTAGTTGTTTTTGTTAGGTTAGTGAGAAATAAGGTTTGTGTGCCAGTGTATTTGCATCCTCATGAATGTTTTAATTGAAGGGATTTAATTTTGTGTTTGTTATTGGAATAATACGACTTGTGTGTTAAATCAAGGTATTCTGGTGAGGTATTTTGTCATTGCCTCGGATTTGTTGGGGGCAGGAGCCAATGTGCACCTTTTAGGCCTACTTTTGTTGACTTAAATTTGTGTCAAATAAGTGATCAGACTCGTGCAATTAGATGGTCATTCCTAGATACCATGACATTGACCAGAAAACATCTAGACAACAAAAAGGGCCAAAAAATAGTAAGACATCCTACAAGATATGAAACAAAGACATTGGGATCATTTTGAGTCTGGCTCCCAATTCAGAAATCTTAGACTTGATGGCCAGTCCTTCACTGGAATTTTAAGTCATGGTGATGCTCGCCCTGCCTTATATAGGGCAGGGTGACTGTCACTGGATTTCCTTGCCCTGCAGCACCATCTGAGACACAGCAGCCATGTGCTGGCAAATAACTCAGTGGTCCCCACCAACAAGGAGACAGCTCCCTATGCATCAGATCCATTATTTTTTAGATTTTTCCATAACAAAATCCCCTAGGGGAGAAGTGGCTAGAACCTCAGCTGACCTGACGGCCCGATGGGACACCTGCCAAATTCAAAATGACTCCTATAACCTTCAGGGGCTTGTAGTCATGCAACAGTTCAAACAAGGAGGGTACGATCTCCCAAACTCTTTGACTCCAAGCAATAGGACATCTACAAATTATATACTATATGCCAACATCTGACATATCCACGGAACATATTAACCTGTGCATTACAGGTGGCCTTAACACCTGAGTCCACCAACCATTCATTTCTCAACCAAAGACTATCATAACAAATCTCAAAGCTTATAACCTCCTGCAACTTATCTATAGAGATAAACACACAGCAGGCCACACCTGCCTTCAGTTTGTCTGGAATCAACATGCTCAAAGGAACTTAACCCTGCTCCCGGAGTGATCACCATCGCAACTCTTTCTCATGAAAACTTCCTACCACCACACAGTGCACTATCACATACAGGCAAAACCAAGATTGCACAACTCATATATCTACTGAATTCGCCCTCAAATCCAGATCAAATAACAGTCGTCATGCAAAATATACTCATGCAGACTGCTGTCAAAATCCCTTCAATGAACATTGTAAACAAATCCTTAACTGTCAGCCTGTTTCCAGCAGAGCTCAAGATACTCTACATCAAGAAGAATCTCGATCCCACAAATCAACAGGATACAGGCCAATTTAACATGGACCCCTCTATGGAAAACTGATTGAAAGAGAAGCCTTCACTCAGATTTCCAATTTCCTGGAATAGAACAAGCTACTATCCGACAAAAAACACAAGCTTTGCCCAAGGAGTGGCAAAACAATCTGCCATCATTTTAATCAGGGTCGATCTGAAAACCACTGTGGATAAAGATGGTGTGATGGCATTACTTCTGGACCAACTGAAGCTTTCAACAACGTGTATCACCACTCCTTCCTAGGAAAACTAAAAGAAACCAACTTAAAGGGAAGCATCTTTGACTGGATCACCTCCAAGCTTAGCGGCAGATCGAGCACTATCTCTTTACCTGCATCCACATACCCACCTTTCAGTATCAAGGCAGGTATAACTCAATGACTGATCATTGCTCCACTATTCTTCAGTTGTACTTGAATCCACCTCCAGAACTCATCAAAACAATTAACGTCACATGCTATAACTATGCAGATGACACACAGATGATCCTGAAACTAGAAAAGCGGAGTGATTGTGATAAATGAAGCCTAGATGTTTGTCTAGGAGCCACCGAGCAATGGATGCTAACAAATCGCCTTAAGTTCTACATGTCCAAAACAAAATTTCTCACATGTGGAGACTGGGAAACATACATTCCTTTGACAACCTAGCCTCACTATCTTGGGGCACAACTCATACCATAAATAAAAGCGAGAAACTTAGCCATTACAATTGATTATGACCTCTACATAGCAGTGGCGTAACAAAAGTTGAAGGAGACCCCCTGCAAGGTACACAGAGGGGCACCCGCTCCGGATTTAATCCGGAGCTCTCTGGTGTGAGTACAGTGCTGAGGGGGCCCCCTGCAGCTCGGGCCCTCCCCACACTGCGGGGGATGCTGGGGCCTGTGTTACGCCCCTGCTACATAGCCCCACAAGTTAACCAAATGACTAGAACGGCAGGTAATACCAGGGGATGCAACAATAAAGCTTCCTATATTGGTGTGTTCCGCAGAAGAACCAGACAAGTAGAAGTGGCACTAACCCTGAGCTACCAAATACTTCACAATAAGAATGAAGAACAATGGTGCTGTATTTCTGGACTGGCTAGAATATACAACACGCACTGTGGCTGTGTTAAAATCCGAAAATCCAAAAGGAATGGAAGAGACTGCTAGTTAATATCAGGCACAGTCGCCCATAAAAGTTGCACAATGCAAAACAATACCATACAATACACATATTGCTAGTTCCAACATAGAAATTGAGTACAGGAGAATTCTTCACACAGAGGCGTGAGAAAATGAAATGCATAGTTGTGCATACACAAAGGCACATAGTAAGAAATATAATAACTCTCTAACCAGCTCAACCTCATCATATCTGGACCGCGTGTGCCTCTGGATGAAGAGAGTTTCCTATGCCTGCGTCTGACTAAGACTAAGGTTATGGTGCTGGGGCAAACAGAATTTGATTCATTACCCCTGCCTGACCTCCCGTTCAAGGAGCACCCCATCCATGTTGCTGAGAAATAGAAACCCGGGAATAATACTGGATTCTGAGATCTCTTTCAGTCTCCAAGTCTAATCTGTGGTCAAGGGCAACAACCTGTACCTCCGCAATGACCACTGGGATAAGCCTGTCCTCTTTAGGTCTCGAGTAGGATGCACTCCGCTACCTCCCATAAGACGCAAAAGTTGAGTTTAAAGTTCTATAAATAATTCATAAAACATATTGGGATGAAAATTAAGGATAATTGCAGAAATTAGCACCCTACTAAAATAACGCAGTTAACCTAGTTTTGTTTTTTGTACAGCTTATACTGAAAACAGATTTAGGGGTGCATTCAGACCTCAAGAAGTGTGGATCATGATCACATGAAACTGAAACCCTGCAAATAAGTGTGAAACTCTCCTATTGCTTAACAGTGCACCCCAAATCTAGTCCAGCTGGAAGCCGGGGATGTACATGACATGCTCATTAAGTCTGTAGCCTCCCTGCAAAGACTGAGACCTTGATTACTACTTGTGTAGTATAGGGTAGGGTATTTACTACACTAGGTGAGGTATTTATCATTTGTGGTAAATATATTTTATGTCAAGATGCAGAAACGGCGTTTACTACTCCAAATGCTTTTTTCTAGACAACTCCCCTGATAAATTTTGGTATGTTTGACCTGCCCATATCTGGAAAGGGGGGAAATGGAGGGACTAATAATTATCACACAACTCGAATTCAGATCACATGGATCAGAATTTAGCCCTAAACTTTAAATAGGCCCAGGGTGCCCATTTTTCCTAACTTTGTGGTGGTTTTGTGGGGAATCAGAGTAAGAAAGGAGACACACAGGCCTCCATAACAAGTGCCCTGATAAAAGATGCAACAGATATTGCCCCTAATAAAATCCAAAGCCCTGTTAGTTACTAGGTGCAATAAAGATCGCACCACTAATGGAGGCCACAGTGGTAAAAATATAGTCTGACGGGAGGGGGAGGCTTACCATCTAGGGTAAGTAAAAAGAGAAAGGCACAACAATTGTGATGGTGGTAGGAGGAGTTCCTCAGAGTTTGGCACTAGGACCAGTACGATTTAACATATTTTGTGAGAAAACAGAGGAGAGGATCTATAACCTGCTTGAGGTAAACCATTAATAAATCTAAAGAAAACCAACATTTATATCTGGCTAGGCTGTGGCTTTTCATTTAGTAGAAAATTGATAAGATTGTATGCCTTGCATGATGACGTTTGGCCTAGCATTGACTGTTTATCCTCTTTCTGGAAAACCAATTGCTCTTGTTAGTCTTTTGCTGGCTTCTTTGCTTGTGGGAGCCTAGCTATACCTACAACTCAGGGTGTTTATTTCATCCTAAGAAATTATTTTTGTGCGTAAAAATGATTTTAGTAGGTATTATGTCTTGTGTGTAATAGGTATTGGTTTAAGAAAAAAATATAAAGATCTACACTAAGTACTAATAAATGCACTCTTTTCCAGCAATTAAGCAAAGTGTTTGAAGGCTCATCCTTCCAAATCAAAAACTACATAAATGACTCCCATACTTTTTTAGGCCTCGCCTAGGCAGCGCTTGCGCTGTCTCTTCGAGACATGCTGTATTGATGATATGGACATAAAGCACCTCCAACTTTCCACCCATCTTTTTAATTGGCTCCTGTCCCTATACTTTGTAAAGGGTGGCTTTTCAATGGTCACTAGGCTAAGTAGTCGCCTTGTCTCTTCTTGTAACCTTCCATGAGGACACCCCTTGTTACATGTGATGTTACTCCCTAGGTTTTATTTACAGCCTCAGAGCACTATTTGCTTAAAGGGCTTCAGGCAGGACATACGCTTGGTCCAAAGCAAAGCTGGCAGAGGTTACTTTACTCACTAGCACATCTCACATTTATATGAGATCTTCTATAAATTTCCCTTCATCAGCCCCATACAGAATACAACCTAATCCGGAATTAATATAATAATTCTTTTGTCATATTTGAAAGCTACTAATTGTATATATGGACATAGCTATTTAAATGTACTAGTGGTACTGTCTTTCATGCAATGCATTATGGGTGGGGTGGAATTACCATATCTTCGACAGGGTGCAGTACCATATGTGGTCAAAAGAGGTCTCATGGAACCTCCTTTGGCCACATATGGAACTGCAACCTGCAATATAGCTTGGTAAAAAACATTGCCATTTATAATGCCAATGACTCCAACTCCAACAAATGAGAGACCGATTACATTTCCAATTCATTAGGTCTCGCATTTGTTAAAGTTAGAGCTGTTGGCACTGAAATTGACAATGTTTTTTACTTTTGCTTTTTTATACATTTGGCAATAGTGCTATGCAAATATAATAACTCTACTGAAAATAAAAAACAAAAGTAAAAAATATTATTTTCTTTTTTTTTTTTATTATTTTTTATTTTCATCATCATAATTGACACATAGATACAATAAAGCAAACAACATACAGAAATATACCTCGATCATATAAGGAAAGGAAAAGAAAAAAGGAATTGGAAAAAGAATCGGAAGAAATAATGACAAGGAGAAGGAATAATAATAGTCGTACAATAATACAGTAAACATGGGGGACCATATAAACACAAGTAAATATTAGCACAAAATGATATAAAATTATATAATCAGAAGGCCATAGGTCGCCACAACGCTTCTAATTTAACTAAGGAACGAGTTCCCCTAGCCTTTGTCAGAGCGGCCTCTAAGCCATATGTTTCTTTGATAATAACCCAACATTCATCAACCAACGGAGGTGTGGGAGAAATCCAAGACCTGGCAATAGCCAGTCTTGCAGAGGATATCAGAATTGAAAAAAGACGTGCTATATCTGAATGATTCTCCTTGTATCCCAACATAATTTCAAGATCAGTCAGTGGTTGATCTAACCCAAGTTTGACCTGAAGTAACTGTTCTATTTTCTGCCAGAAAACCGTAAGTGCTGGGCATGAAATAAACATGTGTAATAAATTAGCAGCGTATAAACCACACTTAGGACAATATTTTTTCTCTCCTACAATATTTCCTTGAGCCCATTTAGCTATTCTAGACGGCGTATAATATAACATACAAGTAGTACGAAATTGCTGAAGTTGCAGATTCACGGAGTACACCGACTCCTTCACATTACCTAACGCTTGTTTAATCATGTCGGATGAGACCACTATGCCCAGGGTTTGACTCCAGCGTTCGGCTAATTTTTTATTACCATCTACTTTGAAACTATATAAATGTGTGTACATCATGCCTATTAGAGATTTAGTCTTTCCTCCATATATACAGTCCCAAACATTTGACTGAATGAACTCAATTGCCCCAAAGCTTGTAGACAAGTAGTCTCTTACTTGCAAGTATTTTTTAAAAAAGTTTATCGGTAGCTTATACGTTACACGCAAGTTTGCAAATGATTTGATTCCTTTCACATTATAAATTTCACCCAAGTATGAGATTCCATACTTAGCCCAGGATTTGCCAGCCTGATCCTGAAAAATCTCAGGAAACAATGGATTCCCCCACAATGGAAGTTTATTGTGAATTGTTGGCAATTTACACTTAGAAGACATATCTCTCCATATATAAACAATATCCCTCAAGGTCTTAAACTTAACTCTCTTGAAGTAATTTGGATCGTTTATTCCATATAAAAACATGTCCCTCTGATTACCTAAAGTAAGCTTAAATAATGAATCATTCTGGTCTAGACCCAACAAACAACGAAAACGACCAGTAAATGAAGCCCAGAAATACATTTTGAAATCCGGGAAGCCTAGTCCTCCTTGTTCGTACGAAGATTTAAGTAGCTCGATCGCCCTCCTAGGTTTTTTATAGCCCCATATAAAGCTACTACATATGCCCTCTAATTTTCTTTAAAAAATGTTAGGGATTTTCAAAGGAATTGAACGGAACAAATATAGAAATTTAGGAAGTATTTTCATTTTGATTAGGTTGCATCTTCCAAGCAATCCCAAAGGGAGCCGATGCCAGATTTTAAGCACCTTAGTAGTCGCCTGTAAGAGTGGTACATAACTAATATCTATAATCTGATTAACTTTAGCTGATATTTTAACCCCCAAGTAAGTCACGATTGTATATGCCCCAAGAGTAGCTTTTTGAATCCCGGGTGTAGTTAGCACTTGAGTTTTATTAACATTTAATTTATACCCTGAGACATTGCCATATTTCTCTGCTTCGTCGTTAATCCTAGCCACGGCCACACCTGGATTGATAGCATAAACCGCAATATCGTCAGCGTATGCCGTGAGTTTAAGTTTGAAAGAACCGGATTCCAACGGATTAATATGTACACATGATTGTAAAGTCCGTAAAAATGGCTCTATATACAAAGCAAAAAGCAATGAAGACAAAGGGCATCCCTGTCTAGTCCCGCATAAAATCCTAAATGGTGCTTGTTGGAAACAGCCCACCCCCACTCCGCAGGGTGGTGGTGGACTCCCCGAACACACTGTGGTAGCTTGGCTCGAGTGGTCAGGAAACAGGCGCAGTGCTAAGCATACAATATACCCATACAATAACCATGCGTGCATCCGTTCCAAAAACGACTCTACACCGTAAAAATTATGAAAATATTCTTTCTTTATCTTTTTCTCTTAGTTGCTGATTGGAAAAATAAATAAGACAATCACAATATACAAGTTTCAATTAGTGCAGGTCAAATAAATATTGGCTGTTTGATGAAATAAATAGGGGTGATCATAAATAACAGGGCATAAATACAAGTGCAATATATACAGACAATTAAATACTTTGAGGCAATAAATACTGTACCAATAAATATTGTACACCAACAAGTCCTGTGGACCTATAAATATAGTGCAGCAATAAATAGGTAAAAATTCAATAAATACAGTACCCCCAATAAATAATTAAAAGTATACCGCAACCCTCATATAATCAGATGACACTTCAATTCTTAAGGGCTGATTTGGCCCAGGCACAGCTTGTAGGGTTGTGGAAGGCTTGAGGGGGGCTACTCCCTGGCTGGGACAAGGCTGAGGCCTAATCTGAGGTAGATCCAAGGGGGGTATACCAGTGCCCTGGCTTTCTCTCTCCAAACAACCTCTCTAGGTTAGTCCCAGTTCACCCCAGGCACAGTCAGGTGGGTTTCAGCACCTCCCTAGCCCCTTAGAGCAGTCTCTCAGGTCTCCACAGGGCCTTAGGCGCCCTCTACTCCACTTACTGCCCTTTTTCTGATGTTCCGACGCCGCTGGAGTCGTGTCGACGCCGTGAGGCGGTTCCGGTTCGGTCTCGGCGGCCTCGGCACAATGTCAGTTCTTTGACGACGCCGGCAGGCGGTTCCGGTCCGATGTCGGTGGCCTCGGTTCGATCTCGACCTCCGATTCGACGGCGTCGGGCAGTCTCTACTCGGTGTCGACTTCGGGCGGCTCCGGTCCGATGGCGCTCTCGGCTCCGATGACGTCGGCCGGCCTGGCCTCGATGTCGACTTCCGGCGACTCCGGGGTGCGATCCTCACCCCCGACCCCCGACCTCCGGTGCTCCTCCTCTCAGGTTCCGGGCGACTCCGGAGTGCGATCCTCACTCCCGACCTCCGGTTCACCTCTACCTCGGTCTCCGACGACTCCGGAGGGCGGACTTCACTCCTCCGATGACGCCGCTCGCTCGACCTCGGTTCACTTCCTCCTCGACCTCTGGTATTCCTCACGACCTCCGTCGGCGCCCTCTCACGACCTCAGGCGGCTCCGGGTACGACGTCTGCTACTTCAGTCAGCGCCGCTTCTCCACCTCGGGCTCCAGGTCTTCAGGCTACTCGACGCCGGACTCCAGGGAAACCAGTTCTCAGGTCAGGATCTTGCTGCTTTCTGCTTCTAAGGCCTGTTCCTGCTGTTCAGGTCCTTAGGATGAGTTTTTCTGTCTTCTTCCCACACAGGGCTATAGGCTGGGATCCATCAGTAGGGACAAGTATCAAGGGTGGGTTTATGGACCCCACTCCAGGCACAAGTTTCCACCCCTGCTGCTTCACTCCTTCCTCCTTCACTGTTGTGCTCCTCTCTCTTCACCAGTCAGGTGCCAACTGCCAGCTCCAACTGCCAACTGCCTCTCTTATCCTCCCAACATTCTAAACGGTCTCCAACTGTCACAGAGTTCTGGAATCTCCTGGAATGTTCTGGAAGGTGCTGGTAGGTTCCAGTGGATGCTGGTGATGTCACAGGTGGCCACCATTTTGTGCTCCAGGCCCTCAGACAGAAGTTTCAGGGGTAGCTAAAATGGCTCCCTGAATCTGCAGCAACACGAAAAAGTCTGGTGGTTCCCAAAAAGGAAAAATTCAAACAGGGTTTGAGGCAAAAGTGGGACAAAATAAATAATGATGAGGAGGGACCACCCAAAGGGCTGACAGGTCTAACACGCGTCCCCCCCAGCTGAAAGTGGGGAGAGCTACCCAACCCCTTGGGAGTTCTCATCACTAAGGCGGAAATACCTTGAGAGACCGTCTGCATTGGCGTGGTCCACTCCAGGCCGATGTTCCACCTGAAAGTCCATCCCCTGTAGGGAAATAGACCACCTCAACAACTTGGGATTCTCCCCCTTCATTTGCATCAGCCAACGAAGGGGTCGGTGGTCGGTCTGAACTAGGAAGTGCGAGCCAAACAGGTATGGCCGCAACTTCTTCAGAGCCCATACCACTGCAAAGGCTTCACGCTCTATTGCACTCCACTTCTGTTCCCTGGGAAGTAGTCTCCTGGATAGGAAGACCACGGGTTGATCCAGACCCTCTTCGTTGAGTTGCGATAACACTGCCCCAATGCCATGTTCTGATGCATCTGTCTGGACAATGAACTTCTTGGAAAAGTCTGGGGCCCTTAAGACCGGGGCCTCGCACATGGCTTTCTTCAATTTCTCAAAGGCTTGCTGACAAGCCTCCGTCCAGACTACCCGTCGAGGTTGTTTCTTGGACGTGAGCTCCGTGAGGGGGGCTACGATGGTACCGTACCCCTTCACGAAGCGGCGGTAGTATCCCGTGAGGCCCAAAAATGCTCGGACCTCAGTCTGTGTCTTGGGGGGTTCCCAGGCCATGATGGCCTCGATCTTCGCCTGGAGGGGTTGCACCGTTCCCCTACCCACCAAGTGTCCAAGGTACACTACCGACCCCTGCCCGATCTGGCACTTGCTGGCCTTGATCGTCAATCCAGCTTGTCTCAGGGCCTGAAGAACAGCTTGCAGGTGACGCAAGTGATCCTCCCAGCTGTTACTGAAGACGGCTATGTCATCCAGATAAGCAGCAGAGAAACTCTCCATCCCGGTGAGGATCTGGTTTACCAGGCGCTGAAACGTGGCAGGTGCGTTCTTGAGCCCAAAGGGCATCACACAGAACTGGTAGTGGCCATTGGGCGTGGAGAAGGCTGACCTTTCCCTTGCTCCATCAGTCAAAGAGATCTGCCAGTACCCCGAAGTAAGGTCAAAGGTACTTAGATATTGGGCAGCTCCCAGCCGGTCAATTAATTCATCCGCCCTAGGGATCGGATGTGCATCAGTCTTTGTCACTGAATTCAGTCCCCGGTAGTCCACACAGAACCTCAGTTCTGGTTGGGCACCCGGTGGTGCGGCTTTCGGTACTAACACCACCGGACTGGACCAGGGGCTGCTAGAAGGTTCAATCACTCCTAGCTCCAGCATCTTAGTGACTTCACTATGAATGCTGGCCTTCACCTTGTCTGACATCCGGTAGATCTTGGACTTCACAGGTGGGCTGTCTCCTGTGTCCACGTCATGGACGCACAGGTGAGTCCTACCCGGGACAAGGGAGAACAACATAGAGTACTGCCCCAGGGCCTGGCGACAGTCCTCCTGCTGTTCAGGAGTTAGAGATGGGGAGAGAATCACTCCCTCCACCGACCCATCCTTTTCCTGAGACGCAAACAGATCAGGGAGAGGCTCGCTTTCCACGTCCTCTCCTCCGTCAGTCACCATCATCAAGATGACTTCGGGCCTCTCGTGGTGGGGTTTGAGGCGGTTGGCATGCAGCACCCGCAGGGGCTGACGAGGGGTCTTCAGGTCCACCAAGTAGGTAGCCTTACCCTTCTTCTCCAACACCTCAAAGGGTCCTGACCAGCGATCCTGAAGGGCACTAAGCTCTCCTGGTTCGATCACCCACACCTTCTGGCCAGGCTCCAACTCCACCGGGTGAGCGTTGTGGTCATACCACGCCTTCATCACTGCTTGGCTGGCTTCCAAGTTGTCAGAAGCTTGCTTCCACAACTTAGCCATTTGGCTCCGGAAGGCCAGCATGTAGCTCACCACATCCTGGGGGAGCTTTCTGGGAGTTCTTTCCCATCCGTCTCTCACCAGGTTAAGAGGTCCACGTACAGGGTGCCCATACAGAAGCTCGAAGGGGCTGAAGCCCACTCCCTTCTGTGGCACTTCCCTGTAGGAAAAAAGTAAACAGGGTAGGAGGACGTCCCATTTCCTCCGCAGGCTTTCAGGCAGGCTTCTGATCATGCCCTTCAAGGTTTTGTTAAACCTTTCCACCAGACCATTTGTCTGGGGGTGGTAAGGAGTGGTGAACCGGTATGTCACTCCACACTCCTTCCACATTGCCCGCATATACGCTGACATGAAGTTGGTCCCCCTGTCGGACACAACTTCCTTGGGAAAACCCACTCGGGTAAAGATTCCCATCAGGGCCCTTGCCACAACAGGTGCTGTTATGGTCCTCAGAGGTATTGCCTCTGGGTACCGTGTGGCATGATCCACCAGAACCAGGATAAACCTGTGACCAGCTGTAGTTGGCGGATCTAATGGACCCACAATGTCGATGCCCACCCTTTCAAAGGGGGTGCTAACGACAGGAAGTGGTTCCAGGGGAGCTTTCAGCTTCACCCCTGTTTTCCCACTGGCTTGGCAAGACACACATGTCCGGCAGTAGGTATCGGACGACACTTTCATCTGAGGCCAATAAAAGTGTGGGACAAGACGGGCGAAGGTCTTGTCTTGCCCCAGGTGTCCTGCCAATGGTATCTCGTGAGCCAACTCCAAAAGGAAGGCTCGATAACGTTGAGGAACTACCAAGGCTCGTGACGATCCATGTAGGGGTGCCTTGGGTTCACTGTAGAGGAGGCCATCCTCCCAGTAAACACTGTAGTTCCCTTCAACGTTCCCTGCTGCCTGGGCTTCGGCCTGTCGCCTCAGCCCCTCAAGGGTAGGGCACTCCCTCTGGCCCTGGCAGAATTCCTCCCTGGACGGGCCTCCCTCCACGTGCCACTCGGCCGGGATGGGTAGGTCCTCCAGGTTGGTAACGTCCCCCTCCGCAGACTCCTGGTCCACCACCTCCGGTGGCCTATCCGTCCTACGGGGTGGAGACGCCGAGGCAGGCTCCTCCTGTCCTCGGTTCTTCCCTTGACTGGCAGCTGGCTGGGCCTTTGTTCCAGGCTCCAGCCGGAATGAACTCCCTCTTCGGGTAGTCGCGGACCTTGTGCTAACACAGGCCCAGTCAGGTGTACCCAGCATCTCGGTGTGAGTCCGGTATTCCACCTCCTTCCAAGCGTTGTGCTCCATGTCATTGCCCAGCAGACAATCGACTGGCACGGCAGGGCTTACGGCAACTCGAAGTGAACCTGCAACCCCCCCCCATTCAAAGGGAACCTCGGCCACGGGATAGTGGCCTGTTCTGCCGTCAGCCATCGCAGCTGGGTGGAGTACATCGGGAATTACCTGCTCTGGAGACACCAGCTGGCTACGCACCATAGTCATACTGGCTCCTGTGTCTCTCAGAGCCTCCCCTCTTTGGCCGTTGATGGTGATCCACTGCCCATACTTTGCGGTATTTGCGGGCACCTGGATCTTAGGAACCATCTCCCGTTCTCCCAGGGACACTAGAGTGACACCCGCCCACTCCCTTCCCTTAGTTAAGGGCATCTCCTCCCCGAGCACTACACTAGCTACTCCGGGGGGCTTTCCTCCAGTGGGAGGGGGTGATCGTTTCTGACACTTCGGATCTCCTTTATAGTGTCCAACGCCACCGCACTCGTAGCAATGGACAACCCTTGGCTGCTGACTCTGGCCAGGATTAGGGTTTCTGGGTGGGTTAGCCTTAGAGGTGAATCCTGTTCCCTTCCCTTGGAAGTTATTTTGGGGGCCTTTGGAGAACTCCTTTTTCTTTTCCCCTCCCTCTTTCTTCTGGGGGGCGCCCTGTCCGGCCTTTTGAGTATCCCCTCCAGTCCCCCTTGTGGACACCCGGGTACTAGCCCAAATGTCCGCCTCCTCAGCAAGCTTCCGGGGACTGGTCAGCTTGCTATCCACCAGGTGTTGCCGCAGTTCAGGGAAACATTTCTCGAGTAGGTGTTCCTTCAGTACTAGGTCAAACAGCTCCTCGTAGTTCCTTACTTCACTGCCCTGAATCCAACCTTCCAGTGCCTTCTTTGCATAGTCCAGGAAGTCCACCCAATTCTGTGTGCCCAGTTTGTGACTACCCCTGAACTTCTGTCTGTACTTTTCAGGTGTTAGTCCAAACTTTCTGAGGAGCGCCAGTTTCATGGCGGGGTAGTGGGTCTGCTCATCCTCTTCGAGGGCCAATAAAGCATCCCTACCAGCTGGAGGCATGTACTTATACAATCCCCCTCCCCAGTACTTCACTGGAACCCCATGGGCCCTCAACGAGACCTCATAGGCTGCTAGCCACTTGGCGATGTCGTCACCCGCCCCATAGCTAGCTACTATGTCCTTCGGCAGGTAAGGTTTGGGTTCCCTGGTGGACTCTTGGATTTGGCTGCCACCATTAGGAACAGTTGGTGCTCCAATTCTTAGGATCTGAAGCTCTATCTCTTTCAGTCTTATCTCATGAGCCATCCTCTCTTTCTCCGTCTCATGAGCCAACCTCTGTTCCTCCTTCTCCTTCTCCAGCTTTGCTAAATCCCATGTGAGCTGTCTTTTCTCTCTCCGATCTGCTAACTCCACGCTGGATAAGCCCCCGCTAGAGACAGTGCTGCCCTTCCTAGAAAGTGTCCTGGGCCCTGCTGACAGGTTCCCCACCTCAGGTTGGTACATCTCAGCCCCCTCGGGGTCAGGCTCTCCATCCCTGTCTTCCTCCTCAGCCTTGCTTTCTCGGCGTGCCTCCCCCCAAGCCCTTAAGCTGGTTTGGAGTGCACCCTTCTTTGCTCCTGGGGGACAGTACACCCCCTCCCGCTGGCAAAACTCCCTGAGTTGGGCCACAGTGTACGTTTCTAAATCTTCCAGTACAAACTCCATCTTGCCCACTCAGGTTAGAGGACAGGTTTTGTGCAGTAACAATGTAGGGTGGTACCTTTAGTAATACCTCCTCCCACCACCAGAGTAAATTTGGAAAAAACAAAAACCCACAATTAGGAAGGCCGCTGTGAGAAAACTCCCGGTGTAGGCCTATGGACTACCCACAGTTATTGTTGAGTATATGTAGGCACAGCTCTATCCCACCACTGAACACCAATTTATGTTGGAAACAGCCCACCCCCACTCCGCAGGGTGGTGGTGGACTCCCCGAACACACTGTGGTAGCTTGGCTCGAGTGGTCAGGAAACAGGCGCAGTGCTAAGCATACAATATACCCATACAATAACCATGCGTGCATCCGTTCCAAAAACGACTCTACACCGTAAAAATTATGAAAATATTCTTTCTTTATCTTTTTCTCTTAGTTGCTGATTGGAAAAATAAATAAGACAATCACAATATACAAGTTTCAATTAGTGCAGGTCAAATAAATATTGGCTGTTTGATGAAATAAATAGGGGTGATCATAAATAACAGGGCATAAATACAAGTGCAATATATACAGACAATTAAATACTTTGAGGCAATAAATACTGTACCAATAAATATTGTACACCAACAAGTCCTGTGGACCTATAAATATAGTGCAGCAATAAATAGGTAAAAATTCAATAAATACAGTACCCCCAATAAATAATTAAAAGTATACCGCAACCCTCATATAATCAGATGACACTTCAATTCTTAAGGGCTGATTTGGCCCAGGCACAGCTTGTAGGGTTGTGGAAGGCTTGAGGGGGGCTACTCCCTGGCTGGGACAAGGCTGAGGCCTAATCTGAGGTAGATCCAAGGGGGGTATACCAGTGCCCTGGCTTTCTCTCTCCAAACAACCTCTCTAGGTTAGTCCCAGTTCACCCCAGGCACAGTCAGGTGGGTTTCAGCACCTCCCTAGCCCCTTAGAGCAGTCTCTCAGGTCTCCACAGGGCCTTAGGCGCCCTCTACTCCACTTACTGCCCTTTTTCTGATGTTCCGACGCCGCTGGAGTCGTGTCGACGCCGTGAGGCGGTTCCGGTTCGGTCTCGGCGGCCTCGGCACAATGTCAGTTCTTTGACGACGCCGGCAGGCGGTTCCGGTCCGATGTCGGTGGCCTCGGTTCGATCTCGACCTCCGATTCGACGGCGTCGGGCAGTCTCTACTCGGTGTCGACTTCGGGCGGCTCCGGTCCGATGGCGCTCTCGGCTCCGATGACGTCGGCCGGCCTGGCCTCGATGTCGACTTCCGGCGACTCCGGGGTGCGATCCTCACCCCCGACCTCCGGTGCTCCTCCTCTCAGGTTCCGGGCGACTCCGGAGTGCGATCCTCACTCCCGACCTCCGGTTCACCTCTACCTCGGTCTCCGACGACTCCGGAGGGCGGACTTCACTCCTCCGATGACGCCGCTCGCTCGACCTCGGTTCACTTCCTCCTCGACCTCTGGTATTCCTCACGACCTCCGTCGGCGCCCTCTCACGACCTCAGGCGGCTCCGGGTACGACGTCTGCTACTTCAGTCAGCGCCGCTTCTCCACCTCGGGCTCCAGGTCTTCAGGCTACTCGACGCCGGACTCCAGGGAAACCAGTTCTCAGGTCAGGATCTTGCTGCTTTCTGCTTCTAAGGCCTGTTCCTGCTGTTCAGGTCCTTAGGATGAGTTTTTCTGTCTTCTTCCCACACAGGGCTATAGGCTGGGATCCATCAGTAGGGACAAGTATCAAGGGTGGGTTTATGGACCCCACTCCAGGCACAAGTTTCCACCCCTGCTGCTTCACTCCTTCCTCCTTCACTGTTGTGCTCCTCTCTCTTCACCAGTCAGGTGCCAACTGCCAGCTCCAACTGCCAACTGCCTCTCTTATCCTCCCAACATTCTAAACGGTCTCCAACTGTCACAGAGTTCTGGAATCTCCTGGAATGTTCTGGAAGGTGCTGGTAGGTTCCAGTGGATGCTGGTGATGTCACAGGTGGCCACCATTTTGTGCTCCAGGCCCTCAGACAGAAGTTTCAGGGGTAGCTAAAATGGCTCCCTGAATCTGCAGCAACACGAAAAAGTCTGGTGGTTCCCAAAAAGGAAAAATTCAAACAGGGTTTGAGGCAAAAGTGGGACAAAATAAATAATGATGAGGAGGGACCACCCAAAGGGCTGACAGGTCTAACAGTGCTGATCTAGATCCCATATAAGAAAGATTGGCTTGTGGATTGCGATATAAAGCCTTTACACATGACTGAAACTGCATACCTATACCTATCTTAGATAACAAAGCCCATAAGAATTCCCACCTTACACGATCAAATGCTTTTTCAGCATCTAAAAGGATCATACCAAAGTCTATTTTCTTTTGCTCTGCATAATCAAATGCGCTAACAGCCATATTCACATGAGCAGTAGTATCCCTCCCTAAGATAAACCCGTGTTGACTTTCAGAGACTAAATCCGACATAAGCAGAGCTAAGCGGACTGCCAAGATCTTTGAGAATATCTTTGCGTCCGCGTTAATAAGGGAAATTGGCCGGTATGATCCACATTCAGTCGGTGATTTGCCCTTTTTTAGAAAGAATACAATCTGTGTCCTATTCCATGATGCTGGAACCTCTCCGCTAATAGCCACAGATTGTATTACTCTAGTAAGTGCTAAAAGTACAATCTTTTTGAAGGATTTGTAAAACTCCAATGGTATTGAATCAATACCGGTAGCCTTCCCAGTAGGCAATAATGATAATGCCAACTCGACCTCCTCTAGCAACACCGTTTCTTCCAGAGCAGCAATTTTCTCAGAATCTGCAGCTTGGAAATCACTATTATTAATATATTTTAATACCTCGTCTTGGTTAGAGGCCCATGTCAAAGAATATAACTGTTGATAAAACTGCGAGAATTGTTCTAAAATATCTGAGGGTTCCGTATACGTTATCCCATTCGCTCCAATGATAGTATTAATCTTAGTTTTAGCTTTTGTCTCTGCGGTCTGGTAAGCCAGTACATGTCCTATATGCTCCCCATATTCGTATTTTTCTAAACGATGCTTACAGTAATTTACAGCTATTTTTTCTCTTAAAAACTTTTTTACTGCAATTCTTGCATCAATTAATAGTAAGGACATGCTATCCTGGGCCACTAGATCTTTATTCTTAACTACCTCCACATGTTGTCTCTCAACATTACGCAGATTAAGTACTAGAGTCTCCGTTTCATTTTTTCGTTTTTTATTCTGATAGAAGATGTACTTTTGTGTGATGCCACGAACAAACGCTTTCATAGCATCCCATACAATTATTGGAGATGCAGTCCCTGTATTAATTTAAAAAAATTCCTCTAGTAGCTGAGTCGTACTTAACAAATATTCATTATCCGTCAGCAAGTACCTAGGGAAGGAGAATGGCCTAAGTTCTTTTTCTGCAGTTTTAACCCCTAAAGAAAAAATAAGAGGATTATGGTCAGAAGTCACTCGGGGACATATCTCCATTTTTGATGTTGTAAGTAAACTGTCAGATACAAGGACCATATCAATCCTAGAATATGATTTATGAGGGGCCGAATAATAAGTATACCCTGGTATTAAAGGATATATATGTCTCCAAGCATCCTTAACAGACTGAAGCCTTATCATTTGTAAAATTGCTCCCCGGGTTCTACGCATTCTTAGATTGAGCCTTTTCCCCGTAGAGTCTATATGATAATCTATAACACAATTAAAGTCCCCCATAATTAATTTATCCCCCTCCCAATTTAACAATTCCACATTGAGAAACTCAAAAATAACAGGGTCATCCACATTGGGGCCATATAGCGTACAAATCACATATTTTTTAACCCCTATCTCCAGCTGGGCTAATGCCCACCGCCCCCATTGATCGGCTTGCTTTTTCATTACTTTGCAGTTGAACCTTTTATCTTTTAAAATAGCCACCCCCTTTATAGATACTGTTATTTTCAACGCCAACAGCTTTAACTTTAACAAATGCGAGACTTATTGCATTGCAAAAACTTTAGCAAGGAGATTGACATGATGATGCAGTGCAACACTTCCTTGTCTTCATTCACGGTGTAAACATAACTATAATTTAAGGTACAATGTCCCACTGATACTTTTTAGATTTATTAATTAATTCCAGAGTGTTTAGATGTGAGACAACAATCTAATCAAAGCGGAAAATGCCTCTACAACCAGAGGATTCTACATCTCCATGCTTACACCATGGACCATGCAGCTGCAGGACGGTGGAGTAGAGGCAAACATAACATTCTTTCCCCATGTGTGCTTTTCCCCAGGGGTATAGCTCTGGGGGCGGGTATTTATGGTATTACACACCCCTAGTAAATGTATCCTCTAATAAATAGCTTGGTACAGGTGCTTTCAATTCGGGTATGGTGAGGTGTCTTTCGGTTTTCAGCTGAGATTTTTACATATACACACAGTCAAAAGTACACCCACATACTCATCTCGGTTACTAAGATCTTAAAACATTTTGGTTATTATAGAAAATAATGAGTTTTAAGTACCCCTAACAATCCCCACTCCTCTTCCTTTCCACTGCCCCTTAAGACCCCTCTTGCAGTGATTCTCATATAATTTATGTTAATATGATATGCCAGCGTGATTGTTGTAAAATCTGAAGTTCAAACACCCCTAATCTTACTGACCAAACTACGCCCCTTTTATCCGCTCTCATACTGTCGGGAAATGTTTGATAAGGAAAAAAGTGGCAGTGCCCAAAAATGAGTGCCAGTGGCCCACCAGCCCAAAATAAGCACTAGTTCCATAAAGTGATTGCTGCTCCAGAGACTGTTTGTAAAGCAGCTTTTTGAGTATTTAATCTCTTGATTTACAAGATGCAATGCCTCTTTTTACTATAGTAATTCAGTTATACAAGGTATCTGCTAGTGCCGCGTGTTTACTGTTCTCATGTAAATGAGATCTGCATTATAATTCATAATTTGACATGCTTCCTGTATCTGAACCAAGCTGAACTGAGTTCTATTTAAAGCACCATAATACTCACAATGCTACAGAAGCATTATATAACCGTTAAATGATAAATAATAACCCTGAAATAAGAGTCTATCCAGATGCCCTCATGATGACTGTTTCGAAGGAAGAAGGCCAGCTCCATCTCTTCTGAACAATTTTGTCTGTGCTGTTGTACCTAGAGGTCCTACTAGATTTCTGGCTTTACACTGGATGCTCCCACCTTCTCCTGCTCTGTCTGCAACAGTATGTTTGTTTGCTGACCAACAATATTCTGTATTTCACCAATATCCATCATGTGACATTTGCAAAACAAACTTCCATAATGGTTTCAAGATATCCCTGTGCTATATTCAAGATACATTGTTGATGTGCCTACGTTATTACTTTTTTATTTATGGCACATGTGTATTATGTTTACATGTCATCTGATGGTTCCTTTAAATTTTTAAAGATTTGTGTGGCCCCAGCCAAGGCATATTTTGGGGGGCTATATTTGTTTTATTTAGAAATCTGTTTATTAGAGTTTTCGTTGCAGGTAAAACCACACAATACATCATACTTCATCAAATAGCATTGTTACATAAATCTTTTAGTCAGGCGCCAATGTACAACTGATACAAACATGGTGCGTTACGTTAGGTGTACTGTAACCGGTTGTGTCCCAAATTGGGGGGCTATATTTGTAACAACTTTGACTTGTACTCAGGGGCGGCTCCTCTGTTATGGCGGAGGAGTGTGGCCCCACTGCTGAAAGGCAACAAATGACAAATAAAATGACAATAAAACAATTGTATTATTATTTTCTTTTTCACTTACTCGGCCGAGTCCGCAGAGTCTCCACAACGTACGCCATTACAATGCGTTCATTACAGCGACCACGTTATTAGTACGCATACCATTACATCGCAAGTCATTACAACTACGTGCTGTAGGGGGCGCACTGGTATTGGATTTAAAATCCAACACCTTCCCTGCTGTTGCGCAAACTGGAGTAGGAATAGTAAATAATACTATTCCTTCTCTCATGCTGGGTAATAGCATGAGAGCAGCATCTGGAATGGGTGGGGAGGGGAGCAGAGGAGCGCTGAGGGAGCAGGAGCAGAAAGGCACTGAGGTAGTGTCTAGCAGCACCAGATAGGTTTTTTTTATTTTTTATTATCCTCTCCCTCACGCTGCCACACCAAGTTTTAGTGGCAGAAGCCACCACTGCTTGTACTACCCATTTTCTGCTATTGAAGACCAAATGAAGTCCACCAAACTTTTAGAAATGGGGTCACACAAAGTCAGTTGAAATATATGTTTCTGGTGCCCCAAAAATCCTTAAATTGACACCGAAAAAAGAGAGACAGAATCAGAAGTAGAGTGAGAGGTAGGAAAATAGAAGAGAGGGTGAAATATAGGTACAGACAGAGATGAGCTCGAGAGAGAAAGTTAATTTTCTAAAGGGGGGGGTGTCCTTGGATGGTGTGGCCCCTGGGCAATTACCCACTTTTCCCAAGCCTTAAAACGCCTCTGTGCTGCATGTAAAATGCATGTGTATTGCGTTTGCAATGTGTCTGTATTGTGCTCACGCTGCGACTCCGATCACAGTATGTCTGTCTCACTTATAACACGTCTCTACTGTGTTCACGATACACCTGCGTTGTGCTTATGTTACGTCTCGACTACATCCGCAATCGGCCTGTGTTGTACATAAAACAAGTTTCCGCTTCGTTCATGACACATCTGCAGGTTGTTTTTTCTACATCTCAATTGTGTTTCACATACATCTATACTGTGCTTCCATTACTCCTCAACTGTGTCCATCATACGTCTGTGCTACGTATAAAACAAGTCTCTGCGGTTATCGTGATACATCTGTATTGTATTTATCTTACATCTGGATTGGGTTGACGAGACGACTGCGCTACGTGCAAAACCGGTCTTTACTGAGGTCATGATACACGAATTGTGCGTAGGTTGCTTCTTTGTTGCGTTCACAATACGTCTGTTCTGCGTATATCACACGACTCTGCTGAGTTCATGATACATCTTTATTTTGTTTATGTTTCATATATATGGCGTTCACGAGACGACTGTGCTACGTACAAAACAACTCTCTACTATGTTCATGAAACGTTGTGCGTACGTAGCTTCTTTGCTGCGTTCACGAGGCGTCTGTGTTGCATTCACGAAAGAATGGGTTTGACAGACTGATGGCAAAATAACACCGTATTAACAGTCCACAATTGGAGGGAATGTGTTTTTCTTGCTTCCCGAAGATGCCTGCCCTGCGTTGACGACTAGAACGCGCTGTGCCAGGGTCATCAAGGGTTTGAAATACGTGTTTATGCCCCGGTTTCCATTTTAGAACCCCTACTGCTCCTGCAGAAGCCGCATGATTACATCGATGACACATTGCTGCATTCTGTACCGAGATTTCACACATATTGTTTTTGATTCCTTTGTGACAAGCCAATAGTTAAAAAACATGTCTCTACTGCAGTCTAACTAATGATTCACCTCTTCTCATTTTAATTTCTCTATTCACACATTTTCCCACATAGTTAAATATAATAAAAAAATAAGGAGATTAAATATTAACGGAAAGAAACAAGATGACGAAAGTCATACGACTAACACTGGACATGCAACATGTTCATCTTTCGTCTCTCAGTTTTAGGTCTGGCATTAGCCAAGACCTTTTGATTTTGATATATATATATACATATCTATATATATCTATCTTATCTATATATATCTATATATATATATATGCATATGCATGCATGCATGTATGTATATATATATTTATATATATGACTTTTTTTTTAAACATGTGTTCATTGATTTTTTTTATTCATGAAAATAATTACATTACAAATATTAATGCATTTCAGTAGACATAGCAGGATGAAATAGAAGGTACCTCATCTTCGCACATAAAGACATATATTTTTGTTTTACTTTTTTCCCCAATCGAGTGAGTGGCCAGTCAGGTCATGACATTGTTCTTGCATGCAAATTGTTCGCAACATATCTAGACAGGTCATACTATAGGCAGCAAATTTACCGTGAGCTTGGTTATGACTACATATATATCAATAAAGTCGTCATCACAATAGAAGCTGTCTTCGACATCAGAGACCTAATGTAGGAAATAATGCAACATAGCATAAGGTTTGTCACAAAGAGAGGAAAAAGCGAGAAATCAACACATGTGGCACAACACACTACACCACTTTATAATGTAAACAACCTCATGATGCCATTTCTGCCAGAGTGTCGGACGGGACTTCAGGAGTCTGCGTCAGAAGATAACTCTGAAGGGGGTTCCATATATCTCTAGGCCTCGAGGCCCGGGGTAGCGTTTCGGCATAAGTAGTCAATTGTTCCTGGCAATATATTAGATCATTAATCCACTCCTTAAACTTTGGCGCAAACCCCTGCCCCACCTGCAAGCCGCCCTTCGTTTGGCCAGCAACAGGGCAATGGTAAGGTATCTGCGACTCGATTGGGGGACGAATTTGGTGTATCCAAACAAAGCTAGCAAAAGTGTGCGCTCTAAAGAGAGTGCTGTCATCTGTTCCAGAGCATCAAAAACCTGCACCCAATACTCATTCACTCGTAAACATTCCCATGCCAAGTGTAGGAAGCCAGCCCCTGAAATACCACATCTTTCACAGCTATCGGTGTCTTTCAATTTAAATTGATACATTTTAACTAGGGTATAATATAGGCGCTGAAGAAATTTGTAGTGTGTGAAACGTAATCTGCTACTAGCAGAGATCCGTTCTGTTTGTAGACAAAAGTATGTCCATTGTTCATCTGTTATTTCAAACCCCAAGTCTAAGTCCCATTGTGTACGGGAGGGGCAAGTAGATTCCGTCTGTTGAGTGTGTATGGTATAGTAGAGTATAGAGACCAAGTGTCCTGGTGAGGTAGCATGAAGCATTGTATGCAAGGGAACGAGACTAGGGGTTCCTGTGGGAACTCTGGAGTAATAGAGCGTATACCTTGACGCAGTCGGACATAGAGAAATATATCCAGAGAGGAAGGTTGTATCTTGTGAAAAATTAGATCAGAAGTGCGAAATTCCCTGTTATGATAAAGATCTCAACATGTAGCAAGCTTAATGCGTTCACAGAGTCTGATAAACCCCGTCTCCTGAAGCAATTGCAGGCGGGGATGGTAGGAAAGTGGAAGCAGCGGCGAGTATAGCATAGGGCTTTGAAGGAGAACCTGGATACGATTCCAAGCTTCGACCGTGCATGTTAGCGTGGTGGGCGCTATGTCGCATGTACTGGGCACAGCGTATATCACTTCATCTAGGGGGATGGGATCTGCTAGCCACTGCTCCACAGCGACTTGCGGCATATACCGTGGGGGGTGGAACCAATAATAGGTGTAATGGGCCTGTGCGCATATATAATATCGCTCAAAATCAGAGACATCGAAGCCTCCCTGCGCATACGGCCTCGTGAGTACGTTCCATTGTATCCGGGGCTGTTTACCCCCCAAAACCAACCTAATAATTTCTGACCTAAGTGTTTTAAAAAAATGTCGACCAGGGTTATAGGGGATATTTAAAAATAAATACAGTAATTGCGGAAGCACCACCATTTTTATTAAGGAGACACGTCCTGCCAAGGAAAGTGGCAGTGAGATCCAGCAAGTGACACACCCTGCAATACGGTCCATAGCAGTGCCATAGTTGAGGCGCATCAGCTCCTCTCTGTCTCCTGAGATGCGAATCCACAAATATCGTAGGTCAGTATCGCACCATTCCAATGGAAAATCCAAGGGAAACTGAGTAACCGCCGATGTGAGAGGAAATATTTGCGATTTCCCCCAATTAATATGGACCGCAGACAGTTTTCCAAAAACAATGAATTCGCGTAAAAGTGGGTTAATATTGTGTTGCGGATCTTTTACCTAAAGGGTAATGTTGTCCGCATATAGAGATACGAGTATCTGCCTCATGTGGCACCTCATTGCCATCTCCTGGTGATGCTGCTGCAGCTTCGCCGCTAAAGGTTCGATCGCGATGGCGAAGAGCATGGGAGAAAGTGGACAACCCTGTCTGGTACCTCGTGAGATAGGGATTGCAGCAGATAGGTGTCCGTTAATTAAAACTTTAGCACTGGGGCATTGATAGAGAAGCCATATCCAGGAGAGGAATAGGAGGGGAAAGCCCATTCGCTGTATCATCCCAAGAAGATAGTCCCATTCCACAGAGTCAAACGCCTTAGTGGCGTCTAAAAAACACTGCCGCCAATGGCAGTTCAGGAGCGACATTCTGTAGAATGGAGAAGAGGGTACAGAGATTATGTGTGGTAGCTCCCTGTAAGAAACCACCGAGGACGTCTCCCGGAAACCCCAACTTACCTCTTGCTCCTCGGCCATGGGGTCCGTACGTCCTGGATTCCGACGCCGACGATGAACCCTGGAAAGGAAAACCAACATTAACGAAGGACTACTGTTCTCCTCCACAGGGCAGAGAGTCAGCAAGCCTGTGGCTGGACCCACACCTGAATGACCACATGAGCCGTGAGAGCCAACCCCTAACAAGAAGAGGAGGAGAAAAGGAGTCAGGGACAGCAAAGACGGGCAACAACCAGGAAGAGGCTGGGGAAAAGAAGGAAGACTCGAGAAAGGTTGCGGTGGACGACGAGGAGGAAGCCGAAAGAACGAAGACCGGTGACGAGAAGGAGTTGGTGAGAGTCGGAGCAGTACCCGAGGAGACTGTCAGTCCGGATGCTGCCCAGGACGACGCCGCTGCCGAAGACGACGAGGACAGCGAAGCCCCTGACGTGTGGTGGGAAGAGTGGTGGTCCCCGGAGGAAGCGCAGCAGCCGCCGCAACTCAGGACAGTTGCGGCATAAGGCGGTACGTGCTGTGGGCACCAGGGTCATGAGTGGGTGGTAGGTTACCAAGCATGCCACACTACGCCAGCTCCCTACCTCATAAGTACTCGCACATGAGTGGGTGGTGGGTTACCAAGCATGCCACACTATGCCAGCACCCTACCTCACAAGTACTCGCACATGAGTAGGTGGTGGGTTACCAAGCACGCTACACTATGCCAGAGCCCTACCCCAACAAATACTTGCACAAGAGTCCTAACTGCACTTAAAGCATGTAATGTTTATTTTGGTTTTTAGTCATTTGTTTTCAATTGCTGTGCCAAACACACCCCTCCCTATACATGGCAGAGCCTCAGTACACCCATATAGAATAAAGTCTGCAACAGAGGGGAACTGAAGTAAAAGTTTCCCATAGAGGAGTGTGTACCATACAGCACCTTTTTTGTTCTCCTTGCCACCTTGGCCCAGTTTACCCTCGCCCGGTTGTGGTGGAAGGTTGAGAACACCAGTAGGAGAATACTTACTGTTTTTTTTGTGTGTGTTGTTCTGCCCCGAAAGCCTCCAGGGATCCCACCTTCCGGAAACGGCGCACCTGAGAAGAAGAGGAAAACGTGAAGAGACACCCATTTTCCATGTTTAAGCACAGATAAAGTACTCTGTGGAAACACTTTTAGACTCAACAACCTGTATACAACGGATGTTCTCTTGATTAATAAAACTTCACTATTAACCCCATACGGCATCCTCGCTTCTGTTTCCACCCACCCCTCCGACACTTCCTCTGGTACGAAGCCCGCCTGATCAGGAAGAACAAGTTTTTCCATCAGTAGAGCTAATCAATTGGCAATGACCTTAGCTAGGATTTTTGTATCACAGTTAATTAGGGATAGCGGCCTATAGGAATCACAGTGGATGGGTGACTTTCCTGGTTTGAGAAGGGAGGTAATAAGGGCCTCTCTCATAGAAGGGGGGAGTGTGCCACTCTCGAGTGATTCCTCATAAATCTCTTTTAGTATGGGGCCATGATATCTATATAAGTTTTATGAAATTCAGCAGGTAGCCCGTCCAAGCCAGAGGCTTTTCCGGACTTCATTTGCATTATGGCCTCCCTGATCTCATCAAGTTCGAAGGGAGCAGAGAGGAACTCCCTTTGCGAGTCGCCCAACCAACCTAGCGCCACGTTCCCCAGAAAGCTGTCTAGCTCGAAATGGTCTCCTTTTGTGAGCTGTACAATGCGGAGTAATGGGCGGTAAAGGTGGAAAGTATATCAGTAGTGTCGCGATAAATTACCTCCCCAGGCCCATGAATTTCTAGTATATAGTTAGTGCCGTGGATTCTCCGGATTGTCTCAGCCAATGCCTTCCCGGGTCTCTAACATTCTCCGTATCTACGTGCCACCCGATATTTTCCCTTAAATTTAGTCTTGCGAGTTGCAGTTTCAGTGTACTCCGAAAGCTTCTCTCGGAATGCATGCTGAGTGTCCCCATCACCACCGGAGGCAAGCTGTGTCTCCAGTGTCTTTAACTCTGCTTCCAACTTGCATAAAGTACCCCGTATATCTCGAAGCACCCCATAGCTTTTGGATATGTAAAAACCCCTAATTGTGACCTTAAATGCCTCCCAAATTGTTTAAACCCTATCAATGGATCCTCTATTCCTTTGAAAGAAATCTTGGATTTCTTCTCCCAGTTCACTTCGAAATACCGCATCTAGTAGCGTTAAGGGTTGTAGTCTCCAGCTAATTTGTGGTGTATTATATCCAGGAGAGACAAGCGTGAGTTTCACCGGGAGTGATCAGAGTATGTTCTAGCCAGATGTGTGACCTCTTTTATCAATGACCCCAGTTCGCGGGATACTAGGTAGTAATCTAAACGTGCCCAAGAAGCAGCCTGCGTTGTGAAGTGTGTACCCTCCAGTGTATGAGGGTGGAACTAGCACCAGGGCTCAGAAGGTTGTGATCTGTTGTGAGTCCCTGTAGGATTTCATATGATCGATTGTAATGGTGCTGTGTATGATTAGACCTGTCTACTGCTGGATTGAAGGCGACATTAAAGTCCCCTCCCATATTATGTGGGTAGAGCCTATTTCTACAATCTTTCCCCATAGCACAGTAAAAAAATCAGGAGTATCGACATTAGGGCCATAACAACATACAAGTGTAACTGAATCCATACCCAGGCGTACCCATGCAAGGGAGTACCTCCCATGATGATCTATTAATGTACCAATAAGTGCAAACGGAGTACGTTTTTTAATAAGTATGGCCGTGCCTCTGGCATAGGAAGAGTACGAGGAAAGTATCCTGTGATCGGCCCATCTTTGAGTGAATGTAGTGGAGTGGAGTGGATTAATGTGCGTTTCTTGGAGCATGGCAATATTGATCTGATGTCAGTCTAGGTATAAAACTTAACAACAAGAGAGAGAGGGAAATTATTTGGAGCCACTCTTAGTCCCCCAGGGCTAGTATAAGTAAACAAGAGAAGAGTGTATCCGTCAGGACTGAGCAAGTGAAAAAGTGTTAAAAAGGTGAATCACTGTGTGTTAAAAGAACCCTTACTCACCAACCTAGTTGGTGACGTGCTTCATCATTGGGTTCCCACCGGAGAGACCGAATGTCTCCCCGGTGTGCTGCGACGCCTGATTTACAGCGGAGCTGGGTTTTTTTGTGTGAAGACAGTGCAATCTGTGAAAGTGCTGATTTAAAAAGGTGTCACAGTTTTAACCAATTGATAACTTTAATGGTGGTAAACTGGACACGGTTAAAAAGGGTGAGGTGGACGTGTAAACTCTGGTGACAATTAGACCAGCTACGTCCTAATCAAAGTGCAAAGTGGTCAACATGTTTCTGCTTCTGGTGATAATACACGAAGCATTCATCAGGACCTAATTGTGGATAACCACGGTGGTATACGCACGCTAAGGCGCACCCTAACCAGTGGTGTCTAGAACTGCTGACACTTACGGTTTTAAGACAGGCCTTCAGGATTTCTGAAAGCTTTAAATGAGTTCTGTTGAAACAAAAAAGAATGAAAAGACAAAACAAACAGTGATTCACAACATACATGTATATCATATCAGCCCATGCCGGTATAGTAAGTTGTGGTGGTGCAATTGTAGTGATGCCAGTGAAATTGACAGGGAAACAACTGTGTAATGAGAGCAGCACCCTCATTGGTGGTGATTACGACAGAGGAGAAGTTTTACCCATGGCGTGTGCTCTATATAAAAAGTAATAGCCATCAGACTATGAATCAGCAACAGAGTTTGGCTGACTGAAGGAGGCAAAATAGCAGGCTTAGGTACACAGTTGTTTCCCTGTCAATTTCACTGGCATCACTACAATTGCGCCACCACAACTTACTATACCGGCATGGGCTGATATGATTGTCTATTCCCACTCGTCCAGGTATCATGGCAATTTACCGTCTATGTACATGGAGAGTATTTACAGACTGGTATTTTCTCCACGTTTTGTTTCCTGTTGATATACATGTATGTTGTGAATCACTGTTTGTTTGTTTCTAGACACCACTGGTTAGGGTGCGCCTTAGTGTGCGTATACCGCCGTGGTTGTCCACAATTAGGTCCTGACGAATGCTTCGTGTATTATCACCAGAAGCAGAAACATGTTGACCACTTTGCACTTTGATTAGGACGTAGCTGGTCTAATTGTCACCAGAGTTTACACGTCCACCTCACCCTTTTTAACCGTGTCCAGTTTACCACCATTAAAGTTATCAATTGGTTAAAACTGTGACACCTTTTTAAATCAGCACGTTCACAGATTTCACTGTCTTCACACAAAAAAACCCAGCTCCGCTGTAAATCAGGCGTCGCAGCACACCGGGGAGACATTCGGTCTCTCCGGTGGGAACCCAATGATGAAGCATGTCAACAACTAGGTTGGTGAGTGAGGGTTCTTTTAAAACACAGTGATTCACCTTTTTAACACGTCAGTCTAGGTATGCCATTATCTGGCGGCATTTTCGTGGGTCGCCTAACCCCCGAACATTCCAAGTGATGACCCTTAAGTTCCGGTGAGCCACCAAGCTAGCCATTATCTCTAATTGTGCATAACAAACAAAAGTTTAGACCTGTGTTGTGTGAGGAGAGAAAGGAAAAGCATCCACATTTGTGCCTGTCTAGCTGTAACATGAATATAATATAGGACATAAAAACGAAACACCCACCTCTCCCCACCCACTGAAGCATCCCAATCACGCCAGATATCTCTACCCCACCCCCCACCCCAAGCTTGCAAAAAAACAAGATGCACATATCTGTGCAGTGTAATTCAAAGGTGGAGCGCCCTCAGGGGGGTCTCCTAGGTTCATGCACGCTCACACCTCACCCTCAGAGAGACAGTGGGATGGTATCAACAATCCCTAGGAGGGTGGGGTTGCTCGGCTCAAGTTGTCGTGTTCACCCAATGTGTCAGTCATCTGATCTGTAGAGGATAGTGTTTCGTCACAGCGGTCATAAAGTCTAGTACTCCTAGGATAGCAGCATCAAAGACCCCTCACCAGACATCTTGTAGCCGCTGCATCCTATGGGTTACTCTGTAGTCGGCGAGGTTGATCTGGGTGATGTAGCTGGTATGGCGGAGGCCTTGTTCTGGCGCCTGAGAAGCTTCAGAAATTTGTCTACCTGCTGTGGTTTCGTGAAGAACAGCTGCTTGCCGTGGTGAGTAATTCACAGGTGGGCCGGATATAGTAAAGCGTAATCTTGTCTCAGTTTTTGTTTAGCAGGTAGAAACTTGCGTCTTTCCTCCTGCACCGTCGCCGTGAAGTCAGGATATATGGTGAAGGAGGTGCCCTCAAAATTAAGCTGTTGTTTTTCCTGGGCCACTTTCAAGGCAACATCTCGGTCCCTATAATTCAGAAGTCTCGTAATGATGGGCCTAGGTGTGCTTCCTGGCAGAGGCCGAGGACCTAGTGAGCGATGCGCCCGTGCGACAATGAAGTGTGAAAAAAAGGGCTTCAGCTACGATCGTGGCAAGCAATAGTTTTTCTACATATTCTTTCATTTTGCCCACATTTGTACTTTCCGGGTTACCTAAAACGCATATATTATTGCGTCTACTTCTCGCTTCGATGTCTTCATTTTTCGCGGCAATAATTTTCAGGAGCTTGTCCATCTGTGTCATATTTGTTTGAATCTGGGATGTGGCATCTTCAGCATCAGAGATACGGCATTCTGTCTCCTTTATGCGTTCTTCATGGCCATCCAGTTTATGAACGATGGCGTTCATGCGTGTCGTCATGGCATCCATCTTGTCAGCAATGGTGGTGAGTCCCCTCCGTACTTCTAGCAGTATTGCTTTCATATCGTCATCTGAAGGTGAGGACGTCCCCTGAACTGGAATGTCATTTCCCCTCTCAGATTCCTCCTGGTGGAGCCTGGCACTTTTCTTTGCATCGAATGTCAGCCTTGGTTGCTTTGCATCAGGCTTCCCCATGCTGAGCTCACTTCAGCCTCGTACCTGATGCATAGCGGCAGATTTTATTCTCCAGAAACCCGTCTGATAGGGATCAAAGAGTGAGGGGTTCCTATGATATAGTCCGTTAGCGAGGGCTTCAGATGTTAGCAGTTGCTCTGTCTCTGTGGCGAGATATGCCTATCGGGAATACAACAGTCCCACAGCTGTCACTGCACCACAGGCTTTCAGCACTTGGTCGGATGCACCCCAGTTTACAAGGAGCAGCCCGAGAAGAGCTTGTTCTATCCGTACTATCGGAAGTAGCACCGGCACCATTGAATTCAGTGTGGGATTGCCTCCTCCAAGTGTTTTGACGCATTAGTAAACCGCACCTATGCCATGTATCTATGGTAGTAGTTGGGAACAGTAGGGAGGGTTTGTTTCACCATAGGCTAGTTCCCTATATCGCGATCAGTCGCGGTGTGTCAGCGGGCCTCAGGAAAGGAGCCTCTAAGCGCTACGTGGGTGGCTTTCAGGTTGCTGGGCCTTTACTTCCCTCCGCAGCGTCTCCGCAGCAGCACTTCCCATGCACCTATGTTTAATGACTGCCGTAGCGCGTGACTATTCTTCTAGGCCTCTCCACTACCAGCACAATGGTAAATTCTGTCATACCCCAGGATTTGAGAGATAGGGCATGAACCTCTGCCGCATTAACACGTCGGTAGTGCGTCGTGCAGGGAAACAATGCCGTGTGCTGCTGCTAGTGGTCAATTCGCCTCCCGAGCGGTCAGGACAGATATGGCGGTGCAGCCCGCCGGGGCCAATGTAGGGCAAAGTATGTATATAATGTCTTTTCCACCCCTTCTGTATTTTTGCATGTACGAAAACAGATGATTAGGCTTGTATGCACTGGCGGAGGGGAGTGTGCACTTACCGCTCTATTCCACAGGCCGGGGGAAGGAAGCACGTCAGTCAGGCCTGGTCGTCTCATGGCCGCCTCGGCGCTCGCGGAGCGCGTCTTGCCGAGCTACCGCTCCAGACAAGTCAGAGTCCTCTGGCGCCAAAATCAGTGTCTGTCGATAGCGGCATAAGACCTCCCGCTAACGACTTCAAAGTCGGAGCATCAGATCCCGGAACATCAAACACTGCAGCGCTGTATTTAGTAAGCCATTACTTACACCTGGGCAGGATATTGTACAGGATAAGTGCGCAGAGCTGCAGGAGCCTCATTCCAGTGCGGCCATCTTGCTCGTGCGCCACCTAGCGCCCCATATATTACTTATACATGCTTCCAGCTAGCCCTCTTCAACCATTGGTCTGTTATTCACATTTTTCTTCTACCCAGTACGCCATACAGCAGATACAATGGGTCAGTCCATTTCAGTCCCTGGCTAACTTTACAGCGATTGATGGCATTTTGCTATTTCACAAGACACACATCCACGCATAAAGTAGTCCCCTTCAATGCCTGGAACTCCTAAGGCCCGGCAGCTTCCCCAGCAATACAGATTTGTAAAAACCATAACTAAATAAAACAAACTGTGACAAAGCCAAAAGGGAGGCAGCCAACACTGAAGCTATTGTAATTGCCATTTCTTGTTTTCTCTTGTGTCTCATGTTTCTGAAACACTGCTTGATCTTCACTTTCAGCAAACATCCTACTGTAACATGGAAGGGACCCAGTCATAGTGATATGCTTCAAAACCCTGTCTTTTGTAAAATAAAAACAATTTAAAAACAATTGTACGGCTCTCTGTACATGGGCACCCCGGTGCAATCATGTCAGGTTGCAAGTCACTTTGATGTCTATCACCAATGTGCTAAGCATAAAACAACCCCACAAAATGTTTATTTCTTTTTAAGAAGCAAACTCCCAAAAGCTGGAGTTTGTTTCAGAAAAACAAAAAACGAATGTCCCCAGACCGTGTGATTTTTCTCTCTAACTCTCAGTGTCACTAATTTTTCCTGCTTGCGACCGCCAAATTTTACCTGCCAGTTACGAAGGGTAACAAGGAAGGACATCAGACCGTCTGCTCTAAATAGGGGTGGTCTGAGACCCTTACTTTGACGGCCCCTACTCTGTCAGACCACTGAAGTAGGTTTTCCAATGGCAGAGCCAGAAGGAGCAACCTCAAAACTGAGTGTCCGCCCAGCTCATAACTCAGCTGGCAGACCTAGGGATTGGTGGATAGGGTACTCGGTCATGTTTGTGACGGTGTACCCTGTCAGCTAAACTCTAAATCAGCCATTTAATCACCCCACTCGACTGAAACCACTGGCTATTGGTTAAGGAAAAATCAAACTGCAAAGCTCTTTTCCTAACTGACACGATCTATTCAGGGCAGGCACCAAAGGATCTTTCCAGACTGTTCTCACCTGCACAACCAACAAGACACCTACAGTCAGCTTACCAAAGCAAACTGTGCATCAATCCTTACAGTTGCGATTTTTTTGCCGCATACCCAATGCTCCATTACTTCACACTCTCTCACAATGCAGGACTTTGTGAAGTTTAGGTGAAAAAATTCACAGCTAGGCTGTAACACTTCCCATCCAGAAGTACTGAACAGAATAGATGACTCTTGGTAAAGTAATTTTAACGCCACCCAGGTCCACCTCCCTTTAGCCTCTGTAACATACCACTAGTCACCTTTCCCAGCTCCCACACTCAATTAAACAGTATCAGAAGGAAGCTTACAACTATAAAAGCACAACACAAATAAATAAAAATGAATCAGATTTTATCCACTTTCTTTCTAAAATCTGATTAAACCCAAAGCAAACTTGGTTTCCTTCTTTGCAACTTTGGCATGCTACCAAGGTGTTCTTGAAACAATAAAGAATACAGCTTTCATACTGTGTTTATACACACACACTAGGGTGGCCTGCAGCAAGCCTAACATAAATCAATCAATCAATCAAATAATTAACCAATCAATCAATCAGAGTTCTTATAGAGTGCGATTAATTAACCGTTAGGGTCTCAAGGCGCTGGGGGGTGGGTTCTGCTGTTCAGTCAAAGAGCAATTTTCAGTCAAAAAGCCAGGTCTTGAGGTCCTGCCTGAGATGAGGCAGTGAGGGTGATTGCCTGAGATGTAGAGGAAAAGAGTTCCAGGTCTTTGTAGCGAGGTCGGAGAAGGATCTTCCTCCGGCCGTGGTCTAGCGAATCCATGGAATATTGGCCAGGGCCAGGTTGGCGGAGCGGAGGTGTCTGGTGGAAGAGTAGGAGAGGTGATGGTTGAGGTATGCAGGTTCAATGTTGTAGAGGGCCTTGTAGGCGTGCGTGAGGAGCTTAAAGGTGATTCTTTTGTTGATCTGGAGCCAGTTGAGGTTTCTCAGGTGATCAATGACGTGACTGTGGCGGGGTATGTCTAGGATAAGTCTTGCGGCTGTGTTCTGGATTCTTTGCAATTTCTTTTGGAGCTTCTGGGTGGTGCTGGCGTGAGTGTGTTGCCATAGTTGAGTTTGCTGCTGACGAGTACCTGAGGGACCATTCTTCTGGACTAGGTGGGGAGCCACTTAAAAATCTTTTGAAGCAGGCGGATCATGTGGAAGCAGGAGGATGTGACGGCGTTGATTTTGCGGTTCATTGAGAGCGAGGAGTCGAGGATGATGCAGAGGTTTCGTGCATGGTCAGTGGGTGTGGGAGGGCTCCGAGCGCTGTGGGCCACCAGGCGTTGTCTCGGACGGAGGTGGTGGTTTCCAGGATGAGGACTTCGGTTTTGTTGGAGTTGAATTTGAGGCAGCTGCCCTTCATCCAGGTGATTACTGCCATCATCGTGTTGTGGAAGTTGTTCTTTGCGGCTGTCGGTTCCTAGGTGAGAGAGAGAACCAGCTAGGTGTTGTAGGCATAGAAGACAATGTTTAGTCAGTGGTTTCTGACGATGGCTACCATCTGGGCCATGTAGATGGTGAAGAGGGTAAGGCTACGGGAGGAGCCCTGAGGGACTCCACAGCTGATCTGTGTAGGCCCTGAAGAGAACGGTGGGAGCCTGATCTTTGGGTTCGGCCAGTGAGGAAGGAGATGATCTCCTCTATGGCTTTGCCATGGATGATGGTGTTGCGGAGTCTTGCGTAGAGGGTGTGCTGGGAGACAGTGTCAGAAGCGGCAGAGAGGTTTACAAGGATGAGGGCAGTGGTTTTGCCTCTGTCGAGGAGATGCAGATGTCGGCTGTTGCGGTGAGGAGTGCAGTCTCGGTGCTGTGGCTGCTTCTGAAACCTGACTGGGAGGTGTCCAAAATGTGGTTTGTTTCAATGAATTTGGTGATTTGGGCATTGATTGCCTTCTCAATGACTTTGGCTGGGAGGGGGAACAGAGAGATGGGTCTGTAATTCTTAAGGTCCGTCGGGACGCAGAGGGTTTTTCAGCAGGGGGTTGATCTCTGCGTGTTTCCAGTCTTCAGAGAAGGTGGTGGATTCGATGGTGCAGTTGATGGTGTAGCAGAGTTCGCAGGAAGTGGTGGCGCTGGCTCAGTTGAAGAGGTGGTGGGGGCAGTGGTTTGAGGGGGCTCCAGAGTGGGTGGTCTTCATGATCTGTAAGGTGTCGTGGGTGGTGAGGGTCGTCCAGTAGAGAAGGGACGGCTGGGTTCTGGAGCATTTGGGTGCTGTGGTTGGGGGTGGTGCGGGCGGGTCGTGCATTGTGAAACTGTCGTAGATGTTTGTGATCTTGGGGTGGAAGAAGGTGGAGAGGTTGTTGCAGAGGGCCTGGGAAGGGGCGTGACAGTGGCATCCGTGCTTGGTTTGGTGAATTCTTTGATCACAGGGCAGGGTTTTTTGCTGTTGTGTGCATTGGTGTTGATATGTTCCTGTATAGCAGTTTTATTTGAGGCTCTGATGAGACGGTGGTGCTTGGTGACAGTGGTTTTGAAGGCTACGTAGTCTGCTGGGGTCTTGCTGCTCCTCCATCTTCTCTCAAGTTGTCTCCAGGTGTGCTGGACTCTTGGAGAGCAAGGGAGAGCCAACGCCATGGAGTCTCCCATACTTTAAAAAACACTTGTACAATATGTCTTTCTAAGTTCAAAACTGTCCTAATTTGCAAACATGGGGCATTTTTTTTATCTATCTAATTCACTCATGGCGGGGGTGGGGGGAGGCACAATTTAATTTTGATGCCTGGGTCAATTTTATATCACAGTCCAACTCTGATATATATATATATAGAGAGAGAGAGAGGGAGCAAGAGAGAGATATATAGATATAAATATGTATGTAATGAATGTATATGTATATATAAAAATATATATGTGTATGTATATTCCAGCCCACAATTTCCTCACGGCAGCCCCCGGCTCTAGCGGCAGCAGTGCGCACTCGAATGCATGAAAAAAGAAAAGATGCACACTCCATAATTGCTTGCTTGAAGTTCTACTCCTTAATTTCAAAGTGTATGTAGGAAAGCGTATAACCCAACGCGTTTTGGTGATCACATCGCCTTGGACCCTTGGAGCCAGGAAAAGAGTATATATATATGTATATATATATATATATATATATATATGCCAGAAGGGTTCCTACGATGCGATGAACCAGAGGAAACAGCGGGATTTGAAGGTAAGAACTTTATTCCAGCATGGCATGACGCGTTTCGGACGTAATACCTTTCTCAAATGCCTGCTGCAACATCGGCCCTTACAACCAGTCAGCTTTTAAATAGTTCATGTCGTTTGTCCCATTGGTGCAGTCCAGGTGAGTTGAAGTACCGTGACCAACCACTGTGGCTGCATCGGCAAACCACAGGACCCAGAATGCACTCCCACTGCATCCCGGGTGAATGTCCAGTATTAACACACTAAATCTCTTCACGAGTGCTGGATATTTAAACGTGCTAAAGCTGAATGGCGACCCAGTTGCTGATGAAATAAAGTTCCCATCTGGGTCCCGCCTTACACCTCAACCGCATAAGTCCATTTGCAAGTTGCCCTGTAGTCACGGTTTAAATGATCCGAAAACCTCCGTGAAATCACGGGCTGCAGTCTGCAGCAGAGCCCTGCTGGTGGATGCGGTGTGCCAGAGATTACCAATACCTTGGAAGAAAGAAATTGCCGTAGCTGCCCTTAATGTCTCTGGCCTCTTGGAAGGCGGGTTTCCTCCAGCGCGCTCGGCTCTTGCGCGCACAATGTGCCAGAAGGGTTTCTACGATGCGAAGAACCAGAGGAAACACAGCGGGATTTGAAGGTAAGAACTTTATTCCAGCATGGCATGATGCGTTTCAGACGTAATGCCTTTCTCAAATGCCTGCTGCAACATCGGCCCTTACAACCAGTCAGCTTTTAAATAATTTAATGTCATTTGTCCCATTGGTGCAGTCCAGGTGAGTTGAAGTACCGTGACCAACCACTGTGGCTGCATCGGCAAACCACAGGACCCAGAATGCACTCCCACTGCATCCCGGGTGAATGTCCAGTATTAACACACTAAATCTCTTCACGAGTCCTGGATATTTAAACGTGCTAAAGCTGAATGGCGACCCAGTTGCTGAAGAAATAAAGTTCCCATCTGGGTCCCGCCTTACACCTCAACCGCATAAGTCCATTTGCAAGTTGCCCTGTAGTCACGGTTTAAATGATCCGAAATCCTCAGTGAAATCACGGGCTGCAGTCTGCAGCAGAGCCCTGCTGGTGGATGCGGTGTGCCAGAGATTACCAATACCTTGGAAGAAAGAAATTGCCGTAGCTGCCCTTAATGTCTCTGGCCTCTTGGAAGGCGGGTTTCCTCCAGCGCGCTCGAGGCTTGCGCGCACAATGTGCCAGAAGGGTTCCTACGATATATATATATCTCAAACACACAGTCTACTCTGTTAAAAGCACAATATATATATATATATATATATATATATATATATATATATATATATATATATATATATATATATATATATATATATTATTTTTTTTCACTGAAGAAACCATAGGTTTCAGGGGCGTTATAGTTAGCTGGACATTTCACTCGTACAAAACCATTGAAATTCGCCCATTATAGTTAGTTCAGCTAACTATAACTCGCGCGCCCGCAATGCACTGCTGATGACGTCACATATTACATCACTCATGACATGGTCAGTGACATCACTCATGACATCACTGATGACATCTCAAATGACATCACTATGACATCATCCAGTGAATGTGTGTTTTTCTGAAAATTGAATATGTTTTATATATGTATATCTCAAGGTCGATGGAAGAATAAATGGGTATGTAAGTGTCTAAATGGATGATTTTTTTAATGAAAAATTGATTGTATAACTGACTGATTAAGTGTATCGTAGTGAATACATGTGTTATTGAGTAATGTTTAAATATGTAAATATCTGTATCAGTCTCTCACTTTGTGTATAAGTGACTGCATGGGTTGGTGAGCAGCTACATGAGTGTCTATATGTGTTATTACTTGGTTTTTCGAGTATCAGTATGAGTGTCTGTATGGTTCGGTGGGGGTATTATGTAGCGCATAGATGCATGAATGAGTGACTCACTGTTTGTATGTGTTGAAGACAGCATGTGTGCAGGACTGTATGGGTGGATGAGTGTGTGTATGGGTGTGTCTCAATAGTGTCTTTATGAGTAACTACATATGTTTTAAACTAGTATATGTGGGTATTGGTGTATATAAGTGAGTATATGTGATAGTGAGAGATTGGAAGAGTTCCTGTATAAATTAGTATGTGTTTATATAAGTGATTGCTTAAGAGAGTAAGTATGTGTAAGTTTCTGTAGAAGTAAGTGTGGTGGTGTGTGTATAACTGTATATGCAAGTAAATGGATGTTTGATTCTTTATTAGCATGAGTGACTATGTGTGTGAGTAACTCTATGAATGAGTGGCGGTGTGTAACAGGATGTATAGGTGTATGAGTACATATGATGAGTGAGTACATGCATGAGTGACTCTATAGGACTGTTGGTGAATGAGTGGATGTGTATAATGATTTTGGAATTACTGAATAGGTTGTTGTAACTGGTATTGGTATGTCCATTTTTTTGAAAATTTTAGTTTCTATTTTTGAATGTGTGTATCAAAGGTTATATTAGGGTGAGAGGAGGTCTGCCACTCTATCACAAGGATGATGGCATCAGTGATGTCATCAGTGATGTCATGAGTGATGTCACTGACCATGTCATGAGTGATGTAATATGGGACGTCATCAGCAGTGCATTGCGGGCGCGCGAGTTATAGTTAGCCGAACTAACTATAACGGGGGAATTTCAATGGTTTTGTATGAGTGAAATGTCCAGCTAACTATAACACCCCTGAAACCTATGTTTTTTTCAGTGAATTTCTAAGGTTTTTTAAATGCTAATTCCTAACTATAACGTGCCTGAAACCCATGGTTTTTTCAGTGAATTTCCAAGGTTTTTTAAATGCTAATTTCTAACTATAACGTGCCTGAAACCTATGGTTTTTTCAGTGAATTTCAAAGGCTTTTTAAATGCTAGTTTCTAACTATGCCTACAGAGGTAGGACATGTGAAGAAAGAAGAAAAAATGCACAGAAAGAAGCAAAAGAAATGCAGAAAGAAGCAACAGAAGTCCACAAAGACGAAGAAAAGTGCAGGAAGAAGCAAGACATGTGCAGGAAGAACCAACATAGGAGCAGAAAGAAGCCTTGTTGCAAAATCATCCTGTACCCTCAACTTTTTCAGACGGGTACTGGTGGTAACTGAGTTTCACTAACCAGTCCTAGAGCCAGTGCTATGTAAAAAGACACTTAGAATACAGTGAAAATACCTACACATACTAGGGAACACTATGCTTTGGGGTCCCCCTGTGATTAGCATGACCTCCTCTGTAAGCCCCTAGTATATAATAGGGCAGGGGGATTAAAACTACCTCTTAAAACGTGCCACGGGGTGCGTGTGCACTGTGCACACTGGTGACGGGAGGGGGAGAGCCTGAGGTGACATGTGTGCAAACACGCCCTGTGGGCCTTTTAAGTTGGGGGATGAAGTCACCTTGAATCCTGAGGGTCCCTGGGGTCCAACTAGCCCACTAGGTACCTCAAGTAAGCGGCACTGAGGTGCGTTGCAGAGAGGTGTAAAAAGGTGCACGGCCTAGACCACCTCTCTGCAACGCAGCGCAGTGGTGCTTACTGGAAGCACCTGGTGGGCTAGTTGGCCCCCAGGGTCCCTCAGGATTGAAGGGGAATTATTTCCCCAACTTAAAACGCGCCACAGGGTGTGTTTGCACACGTCACCTCAGGCCCTGTCCCCTCCCTTCCCCACTGTGTAAACACGCCCTGTGGCCGTTTTAAGTTGGGAGATTAAGTCGCCTTGAATCCTGAGGATCCCTAGGGTCAAACTAGCCCACTAGGTACCTCCAGTAAGTGCCGTTACAAAGAGGTGTAAAAAGGGGCACGGCCTGCACAACTTCTCTGCAACGCAGCGCAGTGTCACTTACTGGAAGCACCTGGTGGGCTAGTTAGCCCCCAGGGGCCCTGAGGATTGAAGGGAAATTAACCCCCCAACTTAAAACATGCCGCAGGGCGTGTTTGCACATGTCACCTCAGGCCCCGTCCCCTCCCTTCACCACTGTGTAAACACGCCCTGTGGCGGTTCGAAGTTGGGAGATTAAGTCCCCTTGAATCCTAAGGGTCCCTAGGGTCAAACTAGCCCACTAGGTACCTCCAGTAAGCGCCACGGAGCTGCGTTGCAGAGTGTTGTAAAAAGGGGTGTGGCCTCTAAACACCTGTCTGCTACGTAGCTCCCTGGCGCATACTGGAGATACCTGGTGGGCTAGTTGGCCCTCAGGGACCCTCAGTATTGAAAGAGAATTAATTCCCCAACTTACAACTTGCCACGGGGCACGTTTGCACAATGGTGAAGGAAGGGGGCGGGGCCTGAGGTGACATGTGTGCAAACACGCCCTGTGGCGCTTTTTAATTTGGGGAATTAATTCCTCTTCAATCCTGAGGGTCCCTGGGGGCCAACTAGCCCACCAAGTACCTCCTGTGTGCACCAGAGAGCTGAGTTGCAGAGAGGTGTTCAGAGGCCACGCCCCTTTTTACAACACTCTGCAACGCAGCTCCGTGGCGCTTACTGGAGGTACCTAGTGGGCTAGCTGGCCCCCAGGGACCCTCAGGATTGGAGAGGGATTAATTACCCAACTTAAAAAAGCCACAGGGCGTGTTTGCACACATATCACCTCAGGCTCCGCCCCCTCCCTTCACCACTGTGCAAACGCACCCCGTGGTGCATTTTAAGTTGGGGGATTAACTCCCTTTGAATCCTAAGGGTCCCTGGGGTGCAACTAACCAACCAGGTACCTCCATTAAGCGCCACAGAGCTGCGTTGCAGAGAGGTGTAAAAAGGGGCGTGGCCTCAGAGCACCTCTCTGCAACGCAGCTCCGTGGCGCATACTGGAGGTTACTGGTGGGCTAGTTGGCCCCCAGGGACCCCCAGTATTGAAGGGGATTTAATTCCCCAATTTAAAACGCGCCACAGGGCGCGTTTGCAGAGTGGTTCCATGAGGGGGCGGGGCCTAGGCACGATTGTGTATTTTGAAAAAAAAATTGGGGGAAGGGGGGCTGTGTAGCCCCCCTTCTTTTTACTTTTTTTGGGCCATAGGGACCACATCCCCCCGGGCCTCACCCCCAATGTTAATTTTTTTAAAATTATTAACGGGAAGGGGGCCGCGTGGGCCCTGCTCCCATGCCCAATTCCGGGCCCCGGGGACCCCATCCCCCTGGGCATGGGTATTTTTTTAAATATTCTTTTGGAGAGGGGCTGCATGGCCCCCCTCCTAAGGCCATTTATGGCCCCGGGGACCCCATCCCCCAGGGCCCTCCTCTGCGTTTTTTTTAACTTTTTTATAATTGTCATTCGGGAGGGGGGCTGCGTGGCCCCCCTCCCTGGCCACTTCTGGCCCCGGGGACCCCATCCCCCGGGGTCTGGACAACTCGTTGGGGACCGTGGAGGAGCCCCAATGCCCGCACGATCCCAGCCGGCTCCCTGCCTCCTACGGGAGCCGGCATTGCTTTTCCACATGGGGAGCTGCTAAGATGCAGCTCCCCGTGTGGAAAAGCAATCTGCTTTGGTATTTGGAAGAGAGAGCAGGTTTCCTGCTCTCTCTTCCAAATACCAAAGCAGAGTTTGCTATGGCAGGGCGAAAGCCGCGAGGCTCCCGCCCTGCCATAGCAAACTGCTGTGTCCCGGGGGTGGGCACCCCGGGACATTGCAGGAGCCGGCCCTGGGGGATGGCGGTCCCCAGGGCCATCACAGGCTCCAGGAGGGGGGCCGCGCGGCCCCCCTCCCAACATCTACAAAGCCCCGGGGGTGGTGGTCCCCGGGGCTTTGAGGGGGCTCGAGCCTCCCCACACAGGGTAAAAAATTTTTTTTTAAAAACAAGCCACGGGCGGTGACGGTCCCCGGGGCTGCGGGGGGCCGTGAGCCCCCGCAAATATTTTAGATAAGTCCCTGGGGCTAGGGGTCCCTTTGGGCCCCCCATACCAATACATATTTTGCCCCCGGGATTTTGCCCACCCGGGGGTCGAATATTAACGAAGCGCGGGAGCCCACGCGTCACTTTCTTTTTTAATTTCGGCCAAAATTCGCGCTGGGTGCATGAATCTCGCCGATTTAAAAAAAAAGTGCTTTTTTGGGCCCTGGGGATCCTTGTGGGACCCCCTGAGCAGGCCTAGGGGGTCAGGATGTTTCTACCCTGCCCCCTTTTTGTGTTTTGCTCATTACTTTTTCTGTTTTCTTGTGCCTCGGTTCTACCGAAGCACAAGATGGCTGCCAACACTTCCTGGTTTAGAGTGTTGACAGCCAATTAGCATAAAGCTTGAGATCGGGAGGGTGCGCGGATCCTGCGCGGCCATAGATATATATATGTTTTTACTTTTAATTTTCTCAGCAACTACTGAATGGATTTACACCATTTAACAAAAAGGGTTCTTTCTGAACCAAGAACTACCTCTTTGCCAAATTTGGTGTAATTCCGTTCAGCAGTTCGGGCAGTAGCCCCGGCTAAAAGTTTCCTATGGGAAATTGCATGGGGAAAACACATTTTGGGACCCCCTTTTTTGGCCACCGCTTGACGAATCACCCCAAAACTTTCAAGATAGGAGTGGACCGGAGCCTCCCACGAGTTTTGAAAATTTCGCGAAGCTTTGTCAACCGGCGCCAAAGTTATTGGAAATAGAATGTTGTGAATTTCCTATGGAAAATAGGTCCTAACTATAACTATCTACTGGCGACCGCGCGAGTTATAGTTATCTGAACTAACTATAACAGGGGAGTTTCATTGGTTTTTTACGAGTGAAATGTCCACCTAACTATAACATGTGTGAAACCTATGGTTTTTTAAGTGAATATATATATATATATATATATATATATATATATATATATATATATATATATATATATATATTCACTGAAAAAACCATAGGTTTCAGGGGTATAGTTAGCTGGACTTTTCACTTGTACAAAACCATTGAAATTCCCCCGTTATAGTTAGTTCAGCTAACTATAACTCGCGCGCCCGCAATGCACTGCTGATGACGTCACATATTACATCACTCATGACATGGTCAGTGACATCACTCATGACATCACTGATGACATCTCAAATGACATCACTGATAAATAAAACTGTTAATAAAACACACATCCACTGCCGGATGTGTAATACTTTTTATTTTACTCTCTGGAAAGGGGACGAACATCACTTGAGAGTCACAGCGCGCTCCTGGCAGAGCCCAATGCTGTGTTACACCCACCATTGCCTGCTGAGTGCCACACACCTCTGTGTTGTATTCCACCAGCTAGTGCATATGCTATGACACTCTCTAGCCCATGTACACTGTAACACCACCCCGTGAATATGTCATGCCACACTTGTCTTCACACGGGTTATATTGCCCCATCTAACGTGCCTTCCTCGATGCCTATGTTATAACGCACAGTGCTATGTCATACATATTACAATCTGGGATCCATATCTTTGTCACAGTGCATATGCAACGTTACACTCCCCAGCACATATTTTATATGACAACTTTAGAGACTAGTTAGGTTACACAACACTGCCCTGTGCATATTACACTCCAAGGCGCATATCGCATAGCACGCGCTAGTGCCTGTGATATCCCGCGCTCTCCAATGAATCTGTCATTGCGCACAATGTATTGCATATTATATTTCACGCCGGTTCATCTTATATCACACTTTTTGGTGCATAGTTTATACCATACACTATATCTAGTTTTCATTTTCAATCGTGCTCTCAGGACTATGTTCTATATAACACTGTGTTCACCTACCCTTTTCACGGGCATTACATTTTGCGATAGGGGGTGGAGGGTCAGGGGGTGTTTCTGCCAAGTGAGCCCGGAGTCACAGTCACAAACGTCCTCTTCTACCTGAATAAAAGTGAGATTATGCTGCATACTTGCTCATATTTTAAGTAATTCGCACAGACACACGTTTTAAAAACAATAAAGTTCCTAATACCCGCCTTCTCTGAACAGTTAGCTTGCTGCCCCATCCCCCTCCTCCCTATCCTCTGTTGTGTGAATCCATGGACTAGCCTCCTCCCTCCTGCCATGCATGGTCTGATGTGCTGCCACTGCCCTCAATTTAGTATGATGTACCAGTCCACTCCTCCTGCCCTCCATTGCCCAGTGCTATGCCCCATCATTGACCTCCTGCTTAAACTCTGTGCTTAGCTTGCTGCCCCTGTTCTCCTTCCCCCTGCCCTCCGATGTCTTTGTGCATGCCCCTGCTCCATTCTTTTTGCCCACCATGTTCCATGGACCTGCCACTCCTATCTACTCTGAGTGTTGTGTTGAGCTGCCACTCCCCTCCCACCTGCCTAGCATTGTCAGATGACTGTAACCTGTCCCTGCCACCTCCACCCTGCCTTTCCACATGCCATGCCCCTATCCTCTTCCTTCTGTCCTACATGGTCCATTGTACTGCCACACCCTTCTGCCCTCCCTGGTCTGTTGTGCTGCAACTGCTCCTCTTGCCTGCCCCGTGCGGTCTGTTGTGAGGCCCCTTCCCCTGAACTTTCTTGTCTGTGCACAGGTCCTGACCCTCCCTTCTACCCTCCATCGTCCTTTGTGCATGCCCCTGCACCCTCCTTCTTGCCCATCATAGCCATTGCGCTGCCACTAACCCTCCCACTTGCCATGCATGGTCTTCTGTGCTGCCATGGCCCCTCCCGCCTTCCCTGTGTGGTCAGTTAGCTGCCCCTGACCCCCTCCCACCTTCCCTCCATGGTCTGTGTGTATTCCATCACAGTCTCACTGTTGCTCTTCATGGTGTGTCTTGCTTCTAGTGCCCATCATGCCTGACCTCCATGGCTATCTTGCTGCTCCTTCCCTGCCCCTTGCCCCCAGCCCTCTGTTTACATGTGCAGACCCCTACTCCCTCCCTCCTGGCTTGTCTGTTCCATTGTAATGACCTTTATGGTCTGTTATGCTGCAGCTTTCTCTCCTGTCTGTCCATTATGGTCAGCTAGCTACCATTGCCTCTTGCCCCTCTGTTCTCTGTTGTCTATGAGCATGGTCCTGTCCCCTCCCTCTTGCTTTCTATGGATTGTTGTGCTGCACTCCCTTCCCGCATGCCCTGTGTGGTGTATTGTGCTGCTGCAAACCCTGATGCCTGCCCTGCAGGGTCAGTGTGGTGAACCTCTCCATGTCCCTCCTGTCCTCTGTTATCCAAGTCCATGTCCCTACCCCATTTCCTTCCATGATCCAATGTACCATACTTGCGAACATTTTGAACTTGGTAAGAGGGAGATTTTGAAAAAAAACTGGGGTATTGATTTTCCCCTTTGAGTTACATTGAAAAAGAGGAGATTGTAGACAGGAGACAGATCAAATAAAGCCCATTTGAGCTTAAAAACATTGGACGTTTCCTGGCTGAATCGGGTCTGTTGGCATGTATGGTTGTACTACCATTGCCTCTTCCTTCTGCCCACAATGGTCTATTACATTGCCACAGCCTCTCTTGCAAGTCCTGTATTGTTGGTTTATTGCCCCTGCCCCCCTTTCCACTACCCTCCATAGTCTGTTGTGCTGCCACGGCCCTTCCTGCCTGCTCAGTGTGGTTAAATTGTTGCCTTTGCACCCTCCTACCTGCCTTCAATTTTCAGAGTCCGTGCCCCTGGCCTCTGCCTCTCAACAGTATCCTAATGAACAACTAGATTGCTAACATTCTATATTTATTACAAAAGTGTGGAACGCCTGACGTCATCTCGATGTAATCAAAACTGTAATACCTAGAGCATTTCCTTTAGAAATTACATATATGAGAGCGTCTTATTGGCATCAAAATTTTGGTTAGTGCTCTAAAAGACTAAAATAAGGACATATTTTCTGAGTTTTCAAATAGCGACAAAGCACTTTTAAATTATTTGTTATCTTTATGTTTTTTTATCCAGTTGACCACTTGATTAAATGTTGCACTTAGGGGAGAGGATGTGGTGTTACTTCCAGAACTGCAGACTTTGCAACTGGGGAACCAGGTTGGAGTTTCTGCTTCAGCTCGACATTCTGTGATTCTGGTCAAATCACTTAGTCTCCCCATGTCTACAACCAAAATGAATTTGTTCTTGTGTGATGTAACCAATGCTCATGTAAAGCACTCCAATACCTGACAAGTCTGCACTATATAACACTGCAAAAACACAAAATAATAAGTGTTTTTCACACTTCTGTCATTGGGCTATATTTGGGCTACATCTGGGTGATTTTGGGCTACATTTGGGCTCTTTTGTCTCCGGTGGCCATCTTGGGAGATTTATTTGTTATGAAGTTTCCTAATTTCCTCATGTACTGCAGTCTCCTCAGTAGGAAATGTTTTCAGTTTTTTACTTTGATTCCATCATGAAGGTATTCAGATATGTCACACATTTGCCATAAATTCTGAATGTTAGCACTCTAGTTGCTCATTAGATCACTGTAGTAAAACTACTGTTCACCATGGAAGTCTGCTCCTGGTATTGAAAGTGCATGTTTCAGTCTGCATGTCAGAATTTTTTAATGAAATAGAAGAGGATTTGAGAAGTCACTCAAAATGTGCCCTAATTTTTCTTTCTGCAGCACTAATCATACTTTTTATGGAAAAATGAACCCCCTCATTTTGTTCCTTTTTAAGTTAAATGTTTTAAGAGTTACCACTTTAATCCAAGCAAGATGGCTTCAGGTGTGCCATACGTTTATCATAAGTAGGACTGTTAGCGCTCTAGTTGTTCTTTGGAACACTCTGGGAAGCTGCAGTAGAACACAAAGGAATCAACTGACAGTCTCTGCCCTTGTTGGATGTACATGTTTTACTGAGAATGTCAGACTTCATTCTCACATGACTGAGAAAGATAATGTGAATTTACAGAAAATAAGCTCTCAGTTTAGCTTATAGATCACCTTCCAAACCTCTGTGGGAAAAGCATGAGAAAATATTTTTCTCTCAATCATGATATCCCAGCAGAAGGCTTTTTCACATGGTGAAATCACCTTAGAACATACCACAATTCCTAAAATGAGTATGGTACCATCAACAAATGATTTATAATGTAACTAAAGTCTTAAAACCTTCTATTAACTGCAATGCTTTTTAATGAGGTGCTATCATGTATATTGGTCCCAAGATGGCTGCCAACACTTCTTGGATGAAGTGCTGACAGCCAATCAGATCTCAGGATGAGATGTGTGGTTAGGCTCCGCCCACATATATATATGATTTTACTTTTGATTTTCTCAGGAACTACTGAACAGATTGACACCAGACCTGCAAAAGGCACTTCCCTGACCTGAGGACTACCTCTCTGCCAAATTTCAAGTAATTCTGTTCAGCCGTTCGGGCTGTACCTTGGACTAAAGGTCCCTATGGAAAAATGCATGGGGAAAACGTGTTTTGGGACCCCCCTTTTTTCTCAGCCCCCGCTTGACGAATCACCCCAAGTCTTTCAGGGTAGGAGCGGAGCGGAGCGCCCCACCTATTTTGAAAATTTTGCGAGGATTCGTCAACCGGCGCCAAAGTTATTCCAAATAGAATGTTGCGGATTTCCTATGGAAACACGGTCCTAACTATAACTATCTACTGGCGACCGTCAGTAGATAATATATATGTTACAAGGTTAGAAAATGCAACTGTAGGTTGTAATTTTCTATACATATGTAACACTATAAAAACTGAGAGAAGGTGCTATAGCTCCAGCCAAACACTGATATCTGCCAGAGTGCAGATTTTGGTTGGGAAGAATGTGTGTACTTCCACTGAATAAAAGTAGGTGTATTGCACTTTTTACCTTGTGGGAAAGCCTATGTTCAACACAGCAGGGCTGATTTTGGTATGGTGACAAGCCATTGAACAAGGCTATAGGTGTAATGCGTTTACTATGACAAAGGTAGTAGGCATTTATTGTTAAAAGTATAAGCAAAATCCACTAAGCCGTCATGGGTGGATTACTATTACACTGTGTTAAAATTATTAGACAGGTATTTTCTCACAGGGACTCGCAGAATACCACAGTAGGTTTGGGAATTGGTAACCACAGAGGTAAGCGGGTGCACTTAGAGAAACCTTTTTTGCCATTTTTAGGGAGGAATGTATAATGTTTTGCCAACTTTAATTGTGTAAATGTTTATAATTGTAGGACTGTATGTCATGCCTTGTGGAAAAGCTCATGGAAAATAGAGATGGCCTGAGTTTGTTATAGGAACATGCCAGTGACAAAGGCTGTAAATCTGATTGGTTGTTTAGAAAAAGGTCTGTCAGAAGCCATAGGTATAATCTCTTCAATATGAACATTTCAACAAATGTTGTAGGCCTGACTAAGTTATGAAGAAAATATTAAGTTACATTTAATAGCCTTTAAGTTTGAATTGATATCACACTGGGTTAAAGCCTATAGACAGGTATTTCTCTGCACGGATTCTCCAGATTACTGTGGTAGGTAAGGGTTTTGGTATTGGTTATGCCATCGGATAAACCCTTTGGGGTAGAAGATTAGTACTATAGTAATCCTTGTCCTTACATGGGGTAGTGTCTGCCAGGCCCTTGTAATTTATTTTTAAACTCTACATACTTACATACTTTGATACATACATACATAAGTGGTCTTTGGGCCAGCCCTCTTCTATCTGTTCAAATATCATTCTCATTCTGCTTCTTCCCATGACAGCATACTACATGGGACAATCGGTTGGTCTCTTTCTGCCACTGACTCTTTTGTACTGTAAGTTGCAGCATTTAACTTGATTGCATCTGCACATTCACTTGAGAATGAGTGTGCTTCATTTTCTGGGTTGGTGGTCAGCCTTAGTTTTCCATTTTATTACTTTTAAATGTCCACTTGATTGTATTAATTTTTCTTTTTGAGCATCCTGCATCTCTCCAGATATACTACTGGGCTGCTTGCTTTCCCCTCACTTCATTTGCAGTGTGCGGCATTATGTGCGGCCGCTATTTCTAAACTGGACAGCTGTCTTGAAATGGTAATGTGTATAGTGTGTCATTGTTTTACCGTTCCAAGATGGCCACCATGTTGAGGAGCATTCTGTGGCCACCTTGGCTTACTACAATGATACATTGTACACTTTAGCATTCAAATATGGCTTCCTGCCAGCCTAATGTTTACTGAACAGCTACTTTAGAATTGTATTGTTCACAATGTATCAGTGGTTTTGCTGCTTCAAGACAGCCAACACATTGCTTCTGAATGTGGCAGCTACCTTGGAACTTTAAAACAATGATACCCTATTATGTTAAATGTTATTTTTGCATATGCCTGCCAAGTTTAGGTAGTGGCATATTTTCCTTTTTTTACCTTTTTAATTTATCTTCCCCTTACCCATCTTCATCAAACTGAGTTAGTGTGTTCTTTAAATGGAGATATGTAAGTGAATAGTTGAAAGAAGAACATGTTACTTTCCTGTGGTAACAATCTTTTTAGTGGATACTTTATTTACTTGCAGATTACTCACCTACAGAATAATCCCAGGCACTAGTCTGGATCTGGAAACTTTAAAGCACTCACGTTGCCGGTAGGGGGTGCTAGCTCCACTTTGACACCAGAAACAGAGTAAGATGACGTCACCATAGCCATATAGCACTCACTACAGCATAACAACAATTTCCATCCATTTTCCCAGCCTTCAATACGAGTGGGCCGACTAACATCTATAAAGTAGGGCAGTGCAGTGCCAAAATATATGTATATTTGGGATCTTATTAACCTTTTCTTTTAACTGTCCATCAAATGGGGAAGCAGACGAGTCAGTGAGGAATCTGCAGGTAGCTTGAGCATCGACCAGAAGGATTCTTACAGCAGGTAACTTTTTCTTCTGATGGATAATTGTACCTGCAGAATCCTCACCTGTAGAATAGATTCCATAGGAGGAGGGTTGATGGATGCCTATACCAGGAAATCCTGTAAAACCAATCTGGCAAAATGATAATCTCTACACACCTCGGATTCCAGTCAGTAGTGCTTGTGGAATGTGTGGGGAGATGCTCACGTAGCTGCTTTGCATATATCTCTGCAATTGCTACTCCTCTTGCAAGAGCAGAAGTGGCAGCCTTGGACCTGGAAGAATTGTCCCTGATTACTTCTGGACTTCCTTCATGGCGAATGCATAGCAGGTTTTAATACAGAAGATGATCCACCTTCAAAATTTCTTTTCTGCGCTGCTTTGCCATTCTTGGCACCACAGAACCCCAGGTTGAGCTGGTCATCCAGTCATATGTCCTTAGCGTGGTCCAGATAGTACCTGACTGTCCACCTAGGATCCAACCTATGCAATTGTTCCACCTCCTTCATTGGACGAGGCAGGAGATAGGAGGTCGGAAGGGTGATGGACTGACTCAGATGGAATGAAGTCACCACCTTAGGTATAAAAACAGGTCTGGTTCTCAACACCAATTTTGTCAGGGTAGAAAGATGTAAAGGGAGCACAGGAACTAAGACCCTGTAACTTGCTCATCCATCTGGCAGAAGTTATCTCTACTTTAAAAATATGTTATCAAGGTCACCATCATTAAAAACAGCCATGAAGGGGCTCAAACAGAGCCCCATTAGAAAGGTTAAAACCAAATTAAGGTTCCACTGGTGCACAACTAAGGGGGTTGGAGGATACAGATATTGTCAACCCTTTCAAAAAACGCAGCATATTTGAAAAGGGACAGTTGGCCTGGCAGACAAAGGAACACTAACAATGCTGCTAAATACCCCTTGACAGTACCAATTGCACATCCCCTCCGGACAAGAGAAAGAGCAAATTGCAGAACCTGGGATAACTTGGCCTGCAAAGAGTCTATGTTGTTGTCCACGCACCAAGCAACAAATCAGCTCCATCGTCCATAGTAAGCTGATTTAGTAGCGGGCAACACGATGAAAGAATGATGCCAACTACTTCCTGTGGCAGCTGAAAGGGACTCAGATGTCCCTGTTCAATCTCCAGGCATGTAGGTGGAACACTTGGAGACTGTGGTGCAATACCATCCCCTCTGACAGGGAGAGGAGGTTTGGTCTGAACGGCAGCTTGAGCATGGCAGATAGGAAGATGCGCCAAAGGTCTGCATAACACACCCTCCTTGGCCAATCCAAGGCAATGAGAATGACTGGGGCCTGATCTTGGTGAATCGTCTGCAGAACTCGAAGATTCAGTGGTATAGGGGGAGGCGTGTAATGCAGCTTTAAGCTCCACCTCAACGAAAAGCTTTCCCCAAGGCTCCCTTCAATGGGAACTGAAGGACACAGAACTGCTGGCATTGGTCATTTTCCGAAGAGGCAAACAAGTTCACCTGACGACTGCCCCACTGGGTGAAGATGTCCTGGACTACCCCCGGTAGAAGACACCACTCTTGATCAGTAAGATAACGCCGGCTCAGGCTGCCTGCTCTGATATTCAGAGACCCTGCTAGGTGATTGGGAGTGAGGCAGATCCCTTAGTGGTTTGCCAAAGACCACAGTGTCAACACTTCCAGGCACAGCAGGTGAGACTCTACTCTCCTTTGTTCACATACCACATCGCTGTCATGTTGTCCGTCAAAATCCGAATGGACCAACCTTGATTGGAGGGGAGGAAAGTCTTGAGCGCCAACCAAATCGATTGCAGTTCCAACACGTTGATGATGTGGAGAATATGTTCCACAACTCAGGTTTGCCTCGTGCCCCCACCAAACTACTTCTGCCATAGCGCTGAGGTAAATCACGTTGGAGTCCGACAGGTCACCCCATACAGTAGCAAATGCCCTCAGATGCACCACTGCAGGACCCTGACCTGACAACGTGCATGCATGACTAGGAGAATCAAGGGAGTCAGTAGACTTAGGAATTGTAGGACCTTCAGGACTGGAATTTGTGCACCTTTTTAGAAAAACAGGACCATCTTCTTTACATCTGCAACCCTTTGAGGTGGAAAAAGGCACAGAGAAGGATAGTGTCCAGTACTGACACTATGAACTGGAGTCGTTGGAAGGGACTCAGGTGAGATTTGGGCTCATTGATGGAAAAGCCCAGGTCAAACGTACATGGTGAAACACCACCTCAAATGCAAATGTAAATGGAGAGACACCACCTCTGGTGACCTAGCTTTGATCAGCCAGTCATGCAGGTATGGGAAAATCAAGCCCAGCCTTCTGAGATGGGCCACCACCATTGCCATCACTCATGAAGACTCATTTCATGATTTTAAGCCAAAGGGGACTAGTGCAAACAAGTAATGTGTAGAACACACCACAAAGTGCAAATAATTCAGGTGTGACTGCAGAATGGGGATGTGGAAATACGCATTCAGCAGGGAGAGTTATACGATATAGTCTCCGACTTCTAACACCAACAACAATTGGGTTAGTGTCACCACATTGATCATCTCCTTTTTGAGGAAGAAGTTCAACACCCTGAGGTCCAGGATAAGATGCAGATCACCGTCCTTCTTGGGCACATGGAAATAACGGAAGAAGCATCCTTGTCCTTTTTCCACCTCCAGCACTAATTCCACTAGTCCTTTCTCCATGAATGCTGCCACTTCTTGATGAAGGATGGCAAGATGGTCTGGCATGGGGGAGGAAGATGGGGTGAGGGGCCGGAAAGAAGGGAGAAACCTCTTTCCACTATTTGAAGGACCCACTGGTCTGAAGTAATGGCCTTCCAGGTTGGCAAAAAGAACGACACTCGCCCTTCCAAATTAGGTTGGGTAAAAGAACTAAGACTGTGTATCTTGGATGGCAGAAGAGAAAGAGGAGAAGGTGAAGGTGGCTTGCTGGACGGATCCATACCCCTATCACTGCCTCTGCACCTGCGTTGGCAGAGCAATGGGTTTTAGGCTGTTGCATCTGAATGTGATAGAGTTTCCCATGCAGAAAAGAGAAACCCCTGGCAAATCCCCAAAAGTGACAAAAGTGCTTGTAGTCCCTTTGGGGTTCAGTCTGTAGAACACCCAAACAGCGGGAAGTTGCCTTGCTGGATTAAAATCTTTCCAAGGCGGCATCCACTTTGATCCCAAATAGACGAGTTACAAAAAAGAGACGGTCCATCAAATTAGATCACACATCCAATCTAAAGCCCAAGGTCCTGAGCCAAGCATGGCATCTGATACTGAAATGAAATGAGAAATGAAATGAAAAAAGTATTTGATAAAGCGCACTGCGGCCAAGCGGCTTCCTGGCGCTGAAACCTGATCAGGACTCACATCAATCGGACCGAAGGACTAGGAAGAAAAAGCCTGAGAGAAAAAAAAGGTTTTTACAGCTTTACGAAAATGGGAGTAAATGGGGATGGAGCGAATAGAGAGGGGAAGACTGTTCCAGAGCTGAGGAGCCAAAACCGAGAAGCGAGTGCCTCCGGTCCTGGATTTGCGGAAACGAGGAATGTGTAAGAGAGAGAGAGAAGAAGAGCGAAGAGTGCGGCAAGGTGCATAGGGAGAGATGAGTGAGGAGATAAAGGAGGGGGCAGAGCGGGAATGGGCCTGAAAGGCTAGGCAGGCCAGTTTGAAAAAAGAACTGAAGTGAACAGGAAGCCAATGAGGGTTTTAAGGGCAGGAGTGATGTGAGAGGATTTGGGAAGGGAAAGAATGAGGCGAGCAGCTTGGTTTTGAATGGCTTGAAGTCTGCGAGATTGAAAGGCGGGAATGCCTACGTACAGGCCATTGCCATAGTCAATGCGGGAGATGACAAGGGCCAGGACTATGGTTTTAAGGGCATCCGTAGAAAAAAACCGAGAGATCTTCCGGATAAGACGAAGGGACAAAAAACAAGAAGAGACGACCGAGCTAATCTGACTATGCATCGAAAGATCATGACTGACTTTGATGCCAAGGGTACGGACCGAAGGGACAGGTGAGGGAGGGGGGCCAAAAGAAAGGGGCCAGTGTGCAGGGGACCAAGGGTTAGAAGGACAACCAGTGAGGACAAGTTCCGTCTTATCAGGATTGAGTTTCAGATGGTTAGCGCTCATCCACTCAGAAATAAAAACTAAAGTGGAACAAAATTTAGGAAGAGAAACAGGAGAAGAGGATAAATCAAAAATGAGCTGTAGGTCATCGGCATAGTTATAAACAGAGACTGCAAGCTCAAGAAGGGAAGTGATAAGGGGTTGGATATAAAGATTAAAGAGTAAGGGGGAAAGAGAGGAGCCCTGGGGAACGCCACAGGTGACCGGGCGGGAGGGGGCCGCAAAGCCAGAAAGATGAACCGCCTGGGACCTATCCCGAAGAAAGGATGCTATCCAGGAAAAGGCCACCCCCCCGAATACCAGCTGATCTGACACGGTCGAGCAAGATGGAGTGGTCGACCGTGTCAAATGCAGCGGACAGATCGAGGAGGACCAGGGCTTGGGGGAGGTTGAGATCGGCTTTCCCCTTGAGCTCATCCAGAACCGCAAGGACCACTCCCTCCGTGGAATGACCCGGGCGGAAGCCGGCCTGATGAGATGCCAAAAGGCCATTCTGCTCAACATACGAGGAGAGGCAAGAGGTGACATGTGCCTCAAGAATTTTGCCAAGATATGGAAGTAGGGAAATAGGACGAAAGTTGGAGGGAAGAGAAGGATCCATGCCAGTTTTTTTCAGAATGGGAAGAACAATAGCAGATTTAAAAGAAGAGGGAACAGAGCCCAAAGTCAAAGAAGAGTTGAGAAGAGCAAGAGGGGGGGCAGAACAGCTGGTGAATAGAGTTTTAAGGATACGGGCTGGCCCACAGTCGGCAGGAGAACCTGACCTGACTTTGGCCAGGAGTTTAGAAAATAGTTCCAAAGATATGGGAGGAAAGGAGGCAAAGGAGGGAAGAGGAGGGGGGAAGGGAGAAACAAGGCGAGGTTGAGAGACAGAGGGAATATTGGCTTTGATCTTCATGATTTTATCAATGAAGAAATCATTGAGTGAGGAGCAAAGGGTTTGTGAAGGAACGGGGCCGGAAGTGGAGCGATCGGAGGTGGCTAGGGCATGAACCAGGGAAAAAATTTCCCGAGGTTTATTGACAGCTGAAGCCACTCTTCCAGTGAAGTAGGAAGTTTTTGCTGCGAGGATCGCTTTTTTGTAATCCGAAAGAAGTGTTTTGTATTTGACGCGCCGAGATGGACTGTAGTTACGTCTCCAGAGGCGTTCCGACCGCCTGAGATCAAGTTTGAGCGTTTTAAGCTCAGGAGAGAACCATTTATGAGCGTCAAAGGGACGAACCTTTTTTACTTTTCTGAGCGGTGCGACTAGATCGCAAGAAGAAGCGAGCCAGATGCGAACGGACTCAGCTTGGGAATCGAGAGAGAGATCTTTAAGAGCCGGGGCAGAGGAGGCCAATGTGCGCGTGAGAGCGTCAAGGTCAATCAAATTCCAGTTTCGGGCTAAGAGGTTTTTAAGGAGTGGGGGCTTAGAGGCCATGCCGAAAAAAATGGAAAACGTGATGTTAAAATGATCCAACCACACACAAGGGGAAATGAGAAGGGAGGAAATATTAGAACAGGTAGACCATATTTGGTCTAGGGTATGACCCTGAACATGAGTGGGAGCTGTGACATAGGGTGTGAAATTAAGACAATGGAGGGTAGCAGAAAAGTCTTTAGAGGAGGAGTCTTCCCTGATATCGCCTGGCCAATAATTGAAGTCGCCAAGCAGAAGGACCGAGGAATTATTGACCACCAGTGTGGCCAAGAGGTCCTGGAGGGAAGGAACAAAGGAGGACATGGGTTGGGGGGGACGATACACAAGAACAACAGTGAGAGGCGCTGAGAGATTAAGTGAACGAGCCACCAGATAGTCGACATTGGGTATAGGAGGGTATGAGAGAAGTTGGAATTTGAGAGAAGAGCGAATGAGCATCGCCACTCCACCACCGGCTTTGCCTGCTGGACGATCAGCTCGGAGGGCATAATGAGAGTCAGGGAGAATGGCCAGAAGGTCAGGGAGGGAGTCAGAGGAAAACCATGTTTCGGTCAGGCAGAGGATGTCAGGGGAGTCTGTGGTCAGAAGGTTAAAGAGGGCCGTCTGATGTTTGACCGCAGAGCGGGTATTGAGAAGATGAACTGAAGCCGAGGTGGGAACAGGGGGGGGATGAGCGGGCAGGGGATGGTGGGTGCCGAGTAGGGTGGGGGACAAGAAAGGATACCAAGGGAATCGAGGAGCTGCAAGAGAGGGAGAGGGAGGGGGTGTGAGGATGACAGTGCTGTAAGCTGGGCAGCTGAATAAACAACGACAGGAGCAGAGTGTGTAGCCCCTGGTCCCGGCCCGTCGCGGACGGGCGCAGACGGGCTTAACTTAGGCGCAACTTCGGCGCGCCTTCGTCGCGCCCGCTGCGCTCGTCCGCTGCGCTGCCAAGGACAAGTGGCCATGTTATAGGGACACATGAGGGGAAAGGTCAATGGGCGTGGCAGGGGGTGGAGGAGCCAACCAACAGCGACGCGTCGCCCGGACCCAGCCGAGATGGAAGACCAGCCCGTCCCACACCGAGAAGCAGGTGAGGAGGGGGCGGTCAGCAACGGCGGTCTGGGACGCGTGTGGGGGCAGGGCTGAGAGTCAGGATCCAAGAGCGGAGAGCGCGGGAAGTGGAGGTAAAATAAACAATTTTTAAAATCAGGACAGTCTCGTTAGAAGAGGTTGCTCCCGGAGACGCATCGGGAGATTAGCAGTGAAGAACAGGAGTGAGCGCACTCTCTGCCGTCCGCCAGAAGTACCAGCCAGGGGGGGAGGAGCCAATCAACAGCGACGCGTCGCCCGGACCCGGCCGAGATGGAAGACCAGCCCGTCCCACACCGAGAAGCAGGTGAGGAGGGGGCGGTCAGCAACGGCGGTCTGGGACGCGTGTGGGGGCAGGGCTGAGAGTCAGGATCCAAGAGCGGAGAGCGCGGGAAGTGGAGGTAAAATAAACAATTTTTAAAATCAGGACAGTCTCGTTAGAAGAGGTTGCTCCCGGAGACGCATCGGGAGATTAGCAGTGAAGAACAGGAGTGAGCGCACTCTCTGCCGTCCGCCAGAAGTACCAGCCAGGGGGGGAGGAGCCAACCAACAGCGACGCGTCGCCCGGACCCGGCCGAGATGGAAGACCAGCCCGTCCCACACCGAGAAGCAGGTGAGGAGGGGGCGGTCAGCAACGGCGGTCTGGGACGCGTGTGGGGGCAGGGCTGAGAGTCAGGATCCAAGAGCGGAGAGCGCGGGAAGTGGAGGTAAAATAAACAATTTTTAAAATCAGGACAGTCTCGTTAGAAGAGGTTGCTCCCGGAGACGCATCGGGAGATTAGCAGTGAAGAACAGGAGTGAGCGCACTCTCTGCCGTCCGCCAGAAGTACCAGCCAGGGGGGGAGGAGCCAACCAACAGCGACGCATCGCCCGGACCCGGCCGAGATGGAAGACCAGCCCGTCCCACACCGAGAAGCAGGTGAGGAGGGGGCGGTCAGCAACGGCGGTCTGGGACGCGTGTGGGGGCAGGGCTGAGAGTCAGGATCCAAGACCGGAGAGCGCGGGAAGTGGAGGTAAAATAAACAATTTTTAAAATCAGGACAGTCTCGTTAGAAGAGGTTGCTCCCGGAGACGCATCGGGAGATTAGCAGTGAAGAACAGGAGTGAGCGCACTCTCTGCCGTCCGCCAGAAGTACCAGCCAGGGGGGGAGGAGCCAACCAACAGCGACGCGTCGCCCGGACCCGGCCGAGATGGAAGACCAGCCCGTCCCACACCGAGAAGCAGGTGAGGAGGGGGCAGTCAGCAACGGCGGTCTGGGACGCGTGTGGGGGCAGGGCTGAGAGTCAGGATCCAAGACCGGAGAGCGCGGGACGTGGAGGTAAAATAAACAATTTTTTAAATCAGGACAGTCTCGTTAGAAGAGGTTGCTCCCGGAGACGCATCGGGAGATTAGCAGTGAAGAACAGGAGTACTCGTTGCTCTCGATACCAAATCCGCTGCATCTAAGTATTCTGCCCATCATGTACTTTGTGAAAATGCACCCACATATATCCAAGAACACGAAATAGCATAATACGGGCCATGTCCCACAGATCATGTACCTAACTGGCTGAAAGGCTTTTCACATTCAGGTACCTCAAGGTCATGCTGCCAGCTAAAAATGTCTTAATTCCCCATGTCTTTAACATTTTGGATTCTCTGTCCAAGAGGACTGAGGGAATCGCCTTGTGCCGGCCTTGAAGAGCAGGATTACCAGGCTCTCTGGAAAAGGTTGAGCAAAGAGAAACAATGAGTCACCAGGAGCTGGGATATAGCTTCTGGCCAATAGTCTATTTACCTCTGCAGATGCAGAGAGGATCCAAAAAGGCCTCATGAAAAGGCATTAATACCCCAAAGAGGGGTTCAGTGGTAGTAGAACGTCCATGAGGACATTTATTTTTGTGCCCACCAAGTGTAATTGTAGGTCTAAAACCTCAGCTGCTTTTTTACGGAGTGGAATGACAGAACCCCTGAGTAGGGGGCCCAGCAGGGAATTACATGGACAGCTACGGCTGGTTCACTGTAGAAAACTAATCAAAGAATTTATAAGCCCTGATGAAGTTCCCCTGGAGGGAATTAAATGCGTTGGCTGAGCATTGCTTACCATAGAAATTCCATATGAAATTACAAATAAAGGATTTTTTGGACACTACCTACAGTCTATTGGACTTCATTGTCTGGCGCACCCCCATTTGTAGTAATCTGTTTGGATCTGGAGCACAGAGGCGTCACGTAACGGCTGGTGCTGAAGAGTATTGCGCAGGACCAAGATTTGTTGGAACTAGCATGAGGTGCAGAGCTAGGAGTCCGCCGTTGAAATTTTGGATATAATTATCACACAAACAGTACAATCCCTAAAAGGGACATATGTTGCATAGTTAATGACACACCAAATCGAGTGGACAACAAACCCCACCGTAAAAATGCATCCAATAAATGCAATAAATCCAGGGCCGGCTTTAGTGCTGGTGGCGCCCTGTGCGACAATGTTAGTTGGCTCCCCCCCCCAATAACCACCTCCACTATGGATTCTCTCACTAGCACCCTTTAACAGTGACAAAGTCTCCATAACCACACTCTCTTAGATGCCTTGAATTAGTTATATAGCGCCACTCATACCAGTGTAGGGTGTCCGAGCACTTTGCATCACACACACATTACACAGAGACAATCAATCATACGTGTGTAAATAAGTGTATAGGAAATGTTACATAAGCCAAAGGACTAAAAGTGTAGCAGTCACATGTCATCCATACTGGTAGGCAGTATAGTTTAAGAGTGCTTGGTGTGGAGAAGCAAAAACTCAGAGTCGAAAAAGAAACCGCATAGTTGGGAGTTCTCTTTAATAATAAGAATCGATTTCTAGCCAAATTAATCCTTTTTGCAACATTAATCAATGTTCTAATAATGTATACTTTGCAGTGTGTAAGCAGTTCCAGGATGAAAGTTAATAGTTCACTATTCTATAGCAGGACTTTAAGTTATAAATTGCAAGTAACAAAAGGATGTCTCTTTTGAAAGCAGTAACCTGCTGATCTGCTTACTTTATATGCACTCTGTAATTTACTTGGTACACTTTCTTTGCAGCAGGCATATTAACCCTCTGCACTAACTTCACATAAGTCAAAACCTCAACTATGCAAAATGCTGATCTCTCTCCAGACGATAATTAATCACAGGAGAAACGCTGCAGCAGGTGCTTCAAAAGCATAATAAACTTTCAAGCACAGCGCCCCCAGAAAGCCAGCAACGGTCGCACCGCCCTAAAGCCGGCCCTGAATAAATCTGCACATCCCTGATCAGTCTATAATGAAATGCAAAATCGAATGAAAACATAACTTTAAGGAACTAGCCAGCAATTGACAGGACAGTGCAGTAAAATATATTTACAGACAACCTAGATTGACATAATACAACTGCTATGTCTATCCCGTCCTCCCCCCTGGATGGAACAACCATGTGTATGGTCACAGGTGTACAGGGCCATATGCTAAGGGTCCGCTTCCATAGAGGAACTGATGACCGGGACAGGAGAGGGTATTGTTGCTTCTAGTAGATTATTTACCGTAACCCGTGTCTCACCAGGGTGCGCGCCAGTTCCACCAACCCAGGAGGGGTTCCTGACTGTGTGAGAGCGTCCCCGATCCCTGCCGGCTGCGCAGTGGCCTGTAATCTGTCTAATAGTAACCACCTTGTCTCCAGGTCCTGATGTGCATTCTAGTCCATACGAACTATGCGGAGGCATCTCTCTTCCACCACTTCCCATTCCGGCACATCTGCTTTCCAACTAGAGAGGCGAGGGGGCGCCCGGTGAGTTCCAATGGATTGCTCTGCGGCGCCTAGCCAACACCAATCCCAAGCCTGCAAACTTATGCTGCATCTTGGCCCCAACCTTGGGGGTCGGTAAAACCCAGAGTAGATAATGTTTGATGGTTGCTTCAATCCGGGCTCCCGTGACCTCCTGGAGCATCCCTGAAACTCCCAGCGGCCCTACAAAGCTTACAACCTGAACGTTTTGGAGATGACATAGCTTTGCGCTAGAGAAAAAATTTCTGTGAGGGAAACAGTCGACTCTCAGGAAAGCGCAAGCTCTGGATCCACGTCAAAGGTGCAGAATAAAAAAGGAACTGATGTTGTTGCGCCGGGGTGGGCGCTATATGGCTTGTGTGACATCCTCTGATGCCACTTCTGCTGCAGATACGGAGCCAGTGCCCCCTACTGGTGACGTGAGAGCTTTGAAATTTCCAGAGTCTGACACTTTGGACTAATCTACATGTGAGCAATCTGCAGATAGAATATCCACAGAAATGATACTATATATGACATCACCTATTAGCATCAATGACTACACCAACCATGGGTATATTCTGTATTTTCACTGCTCTCTTTCATTCCTGTTGATTGAAGGAATTTAATTACTGGACTTCTACAACAGCACTCCTGCAAGTGTAGATTTACTATTGTTTGTTTTTTGTCTAATCTGCAGAATAAATGCAGACACACCTATCCTTCTTTATAGGGAAATTGGGATTACCCATCTAGGCATCTCCGTCCTGGCAGACTTTTACTAGCACACACCCCACACATACACAAAAGCAGATCAGGAGGTCGTGCCTTTACATACATTGCTACTAAAGCTTGGAACGACCTCCCCCAACACTTCAAAGTCTTAACCTTCCTTCTTGAATTCTACAAGAAGTTGAAGACCTGGCTCTTTAAGTAAGCCCTCCCGAGGCCAGCCTCAAACAGAGCAGTAGCAGGTCTGCAAACAGACCTGCTACAGAGCCTAAATACCCTCACAGGTGATATTGCACTATAAAAATACGGGTAACATAACATGACTACGATCGTAGGGCTGATTCACAAAGCTAAACCAGTTGATCTGGGAAGTCCACATGGCCCCTGCAAATATGCTCATGCAGTTTCTGACCCCGCAGGTTCTGATTCATGAGCAAGACCAATGGATGAGGAGGCCAAGCAATGAGCACAGGTGCAGGGCTCACTGGTTAAGAGTGCTCCAGCAACACGTCACACCTGGAGGCCTTAAATCGAGTGAATCGCAAAAGTAAAAACCAGCACATTACGCTCCTTATATACATTTGCCAATTTTGTAATTTAATCATGAGGAGGAAACTTCCAGGCTTTCTCATTACCACAGATAGAAAGAATTATTAACAAGCATTGGCAAAGACAACAGGTCAGGTATTGGCTGAGATCCTTTTGACTTTGTTAAAGCTTATTTTTATGGTCATGTTTTTGTATAACTCTATTATGGGAGAAGCAAAAATATTTTTGGTCTAAAAAAAGCACGCATTGCCAAAGTAGTCTTGAACTGAAGCAAACTAGTTTGGTTGGGGATGTTCTCAATATGATAAGGCAGAAAGTCGTCACTCACAGTGAAGGTAACCAGTAGATGAAGTGGGCTGACCCATTACTCATTTGCCCATGTGCTTGTTGTCTTTGCTGAACTTTTTGCCCTCAAGTTTCCTGAAGGTAGAATCCAGCGAGTGCCTTGTTGGCAAACACAGAGAAATCCCAAATTGCCTGCTCAAAAATGCGCCTCGGAGTGCAGATTTGGGCACCATGGTGTGCCCGTATGCATGCCAACAAATGCAAATCAGGGTTCTGCACTATTTGCCAATGAGAGCCTCTCCAGGGTTTTCCTGCTGAAAACTTGTTCAAATAACACAGGGTATGGAATTCTTAGTTATAACTGTTTTGTAGGGGGTTGACTTAAATCTGGAGTGCGGTACTACATGTGGGTAAACACATCAGGGAGGCAAGAGTAACTACAGTTTAACGCAGTCAGAACATGGGTTAGCAAGAAGATAGTGGTAAATGTACACTATGTAGGCTAGAGCGAAGGTCTGCATAAAATTTACAGTAAACAACTATGAAGTGACTTGAATCTAAAGAATGCAAAATTCTCAGCACGTACTAAAAGTCCATAAGAAAAAAAGAATAATCTGCTTCAGCAGACAAGGGAGCAGTTATACTGTGTTGAATATGGTGTTTAAAGAGAAGCAGATGTGGAAACACGTGTGATTGAAGCTCAGCAGAAGGGACACCTAAACCCACTTCCCCTATTTCTGACTTCAACTTGTATTTCCTGAGCTGACGGCAGTCTGTCTTTCATTTCAGGATTTCTGGGGCTCCCAGCACGGCGCTTCGACATACCTGGGATTCATTCTTTCTAAAGAAGTTAATATTTCATTTCCTGCCTGCTTCCGTTCCGACGAAGAATGTTCCCGACCTGCGGTCTTGATGAATATGTCCACTGCGGCACCCTTAGCTTCGGGGGAAGGCCAAGACCAACAACCCAAAAACATCTCATCGTCAGTGACACTGTCCTTTCGCGATGTTTTTTTGTACTTTTAGGATCAAAATGTTTTCAATCACAAAGTGCACACGTTCTACTTGTGCCTAAAGCTGTCACATTTTGAGTTGGAAAATAAAGCTGACTCTTCTTTCACAATTGTATTTTGCACTGAAAACTGAGGGCGAATGTTTGTTTCTGTTGCATCAGCTGCTTGGGTTTCTTTTCTCTGCTTTATGTGTTAGTGGCTGAACTGGGGCGTAGCTATCAATAGTGCAGTTGGTGCAGTGGGGCACCCTATAGTCTGAGGGGCCCACTGCACCCCAATTCTAGGGTGGGTGGCATTTTCTTTGCTTGCATAGCACCCTTGCTACACCACTGTGACTGAGCTATACACAACATCTCTTTTCACGCTTTTCTCTTCGGCTTCTATCTAAATAAGCTTCTTTAAAACTCGTGCACCATGGTGTACTGGGACCCTGAGACAATAATTCGACGCAGTATAGGCACGCAGCTCTTTACCATGGGGCAGATTTACAAGCCTCTTGCGCCACTTTTGCGTCATTTTTAACATTGGAGAAGTGACGTAAGGGTGGCGCAAGGGGCTTGTAAATAAGCCCCCTTGTGTCTAGGCAGTCAGCACACCTTGTTGCAGACATTGCCTCGCACACTGACACATAGCTTCGAACATACTGCGGGAGAACTCTGTGCCATTACATATTCCATTGCGGGCTTCCCATCTCGGTCATGCTTCATATCACAGTACATATGCAGACACACACCCCCGCGCACCCCCACACACAGCCCTGTTTAGATTCCATACACACCCATCGGCAGTTCACACATCATTGCACAATTTATGCATAATGTCGGTAGCTTTGAATAGGCAGCAAACCCACCCCGGGTTCCCATGGCACTTTGATTGTCATCTGATATCCGTCCTTGATAATAATGTCTTTAGTAGTTTTGCACACATCATGCCTCTCTGATGTTTCCAACTGTTTCTTCGGTAGCCTTCCACTCAACTCCTCACCCCTACCACCTTTTACTCTTCCTAACCAGCCATGCAGATATTACTGTGCAACTGTCTCTTCTGTAATTTAGATGGTGCCCTTCCCTGTCATTCCTCCTGGAGACAACCGCCAATCATACAGCCTTTTCAGCACACGCTGTGTCTCTCCAGTCTATACAACTTGCAATCACCATCTGCATACATTTTGATGGTGTAATTCATTCTCTCTACCTACCCAATATAAAGTGATAATGTATATTACCTACACAAGATTATCTGCCATGACTATCCTTTCTCTCTAAAGTTTTCATCTTTGAATCTTATCGCTTTTCATGTAATAATCTACGACATGCACTTTCTTGGGGCATTTGCAGTTCTGGACAATATTGTGCAGGCTTTGATTTTAAACTCAGGTTTTGTGACCTATGACTTTTGGCTTATGCCTCTGGCAGAGTGACATATTATGGGTACATCTGGGAAACAGAATTCTCATTGTTAGTATTGTGACTTAAGCATGTACAGTTCTTACGCCTTATTCTAATGGACATCTTGAGAAGGTACGGCTGTTCACACGTTTTTTACTTGTACTGGATGTTTGCATATGTGTTAGTTAGTGTAACACAGTATAAAAAGCCCCCGTTCTGCTTGTAGCTGGAGATGAGGAACTCTATTCTGGGGGACATTCCTAAGAAATACCAATTGATGTGAGTTCTCTGCCCATACAGTTGGACTTATAACAAAGGTAAGGATTGTGACAGAAGGCAGCGTAGGAACAGTTTTGTGGGGCTGGGTTCATTGCCACACAATGGCAGAAATTAAAAAAGGATTCTGTTAGATTGTTTATATAAGATGTTAAATTATTTATGTGTCTTCTCTTTTTTATTATTCACCTGAGACAGGATTCAAATTATAATTGGAAAGGTTGCTTGCCATTTTTTTTACACTCGATAAGTCTTTAACAATCACCTGTAGTTCTAGTAGTGTTGTGTTCCTTGATTTTCTTAATCAAAGTTGGGGCCCCACTATAACCCTGCTGGGTCCAGATTGGTCTGTACAATGTAAAAGGCCACAGGTGGTTCAGTAGACACCCGTCTGTTCCATCCACTCTGCAGAACCTCCACGAATATTGGGGACTAGAACAGTCTACTAAGTAGTCCTAAATCATTGGATCCCTTCACATATATATAATGAAGTATCGTGACACAGTGTCTATGACTCTGAGATTGATTTAACCCTCTCCTATGGCAACCTTTAACGTTTGTAATCACACACACACACACGCACAAACACACACACACACACCACCCCCTCCCCCATCCCCACTACCTTTTGTGGAGTTTACTCTTCTAAGACCCTCTCAACAAGTATTTAGGAATCATTAGAAAAGGGATTACGAGTTATTTAGGAGAACCCACACCTTTGGGGTTTTCACAGGACAGAGTCTGCTTGTGAAAAGCAGGTGTAATGTATCCTGGGAAATATCCTAAAAGTTAGGGGAGAACATGTGAAAATAGGTGCTCCACTACTATTCTCATTATGAGCACTTCATCCCTAATACCTAGCCGGTTTTACTGGCAAACTAATATTGAGCACTTAAGTGTTCTCTCATAACACAATGCATTTCCAAACAAATCCCTCTGGCAGTATTTATTTTTTCTTCAAACTCAGCTGGTCTTGTACGCTCTTATTCAACCTCACGTCTTCCTTTGGTAATTCCGTTTATGCCCAGCTACCCGAGTTATACTAGCCCCCTCCTCTAAAATGCACGCCTCCATTCTACGTCTGTCACATTTTCTTCTGTGCTGGCTCACTCACTCCTGTGCCACCTAATTTTATAACACCACATTGATCTCTGAAACATTAACCATTATAAACAGTGTACCAAATTGTTTTCATTCCAAGCACATATTCAACCGCAAAATTCTTTCATTTGATTTACCCAACAACTCACTTAGCTTGAAATGTTATCTAGACCCTTTCTCCTGAACACTTGGACAGAGATTTGTAAACAAAGTAGAATTCCGTTCCCTATAAAATAAGAAATGCCTTTTTTGTTCAAAAGACCATACAATACTTTGGATGAAAAGGTATGGTGACCTTCTTCTCAGTCTTCTCTCCCTCAAGCAAATACAGCCCTTGGCCCTTAGAAAATGGCGTTAGGGTAAGAATAGTTGGCACACTCAGATTCTCTTTTCTTGGAAGATGTACGCATTCTCTGTATCTCATTAAATTCCTTTGCACACTGTGGCCACCAATAGTGAGCAGGCACGTGAACCATGAAGCAGCAGAGGTTTGGGCTACTGACATCAGTGTTTACTTTTTTTCCAATTGCCAAAAACATATACAATGACTTCTAGTTCACACTTGTGTTACGGCTGCTGTTCTTCGTAAGGAGTAGAAGAATGTTAAACTAGGTTCAGAGATAAAAGAAGAAAAGGCCAACCATTAACCCCCCGTTCCCTGTGCTATACAGTCAATAACTCATCCCTACTGTGTCCAATTCCACTCCAAGGATAGGCAAAAACGCTACATTTTCTTTGTGCAATACCTGATAACTGATCATAAGAATAGAAAGTATAGTATTAGTGAAGTATATCAGATGGAATAGATTGAGATGTTAAAAGCCTCTAATATTAAGGCCCAGCCCTCTTTCAAAACATCTTGCTGTTCCTTCAAATGTACATCCATCTGGACTCTTCCACTTTTTCTCTCCATTAGGAGACTGGAATTGTGGCAAACTCTTTCCCTGGGAGTCTAGTGAGTGCCCATCCCCTCAGCAAGCAGGCCTGCTGTGAGTGAGTTTAGCAGCAAAGTGCACGAAAGAACTGACTAAAGTGGAAGGTGAACTAGGTGAATTCATGTTTGCCACTTAGGTTCTGTTCAGGTCATAGCACAAAATCGGTAATCATTGCCACCCTGGATGCCTAATGCAGAACCCTGGATACTGAGAGTGCTAGAATGTAATCCTATTAGACCTTTCAGTGGATTGCAACAGTCTCACATCTCATCCTCCTTTGAAGCTTCGTGAAGGTTGGGTTGGAGGGAGTACCATCATCTAGCAAGTCGCTCATCTTGTAGACCGCTTTCAAGTTGCCTTTCTCAGCCCTTAACCTCTTTTTTCAAACCTCTAGAATGTGGCAATCTTCTTTGAATACCACTTGCTATAGTCATCACTGGCCACTAAAATTTATTTATAAGATTTAGGGGCATATTATCAAGAACAGTGTTAAAATTATCGCCAGGTTCACACCAGAACATGGGCTTCTATTGGAATTCTCAAGGGCATATTATCAAGCCCATTATCGCTGCTTTAGTGGCAGTTTCCTGCCGCTAAAGCGGCGATAATTTTAACGCCGTTCTTGATAATATGCCCCTTAGTTACTTGAATTCAATATATTTGCAATGAAAACAATACTCAATTAACGAATCATCTTGGCCTTCAGGCCCCTGGAATACAAACCCCCTGGTATGAATGTCAGCAGGTTGACATTCCAACTCCTGAGTTACTACAGTTGCATGCCAGACCCGGGTGCTCTGGCAGTGAATGCCTTCCTTTAATCTTGGGAAGGCACCAACGGTTATGCTTTCCCTCCCTTTTCAATGATCCAAAGGGTCCTTCAGAAAGTCAGACAACATCGATGAATAATGTTATCCTCCGTGTCTTTAATGAAATCCAGATTCTCTAGTCATGTTAATAGGAGAATCGCAATTGGGCATCACTTTTCATTCTGAACTTACTTTCAGAGCCCATATTTGGAAAGGTTGTTTGCCTCACTTGCCATAAAGTAAACAGGTGGTCCTCACTTTATTACCTTTGGATAACCGCTAAACTGTTGTCCAAGTCAATCTATCATCTAGCCAAGATTATAGTGCTCTAATCTGTCTGTGTATATATATATATATCTATATATATATATATATATATATATATATACAAATACATATATATTTATATATATATATATATATACATCGCCAAACAAAGGGATCCAAATCCTGGTGCACTCTCGCAGCGGGTGCTCTGCGTACGGGCCGGATCCTGGCCATGAAACCTCTTTCACAACCAAAGACGCGGCACTCGGGAAGGTAATTCTCAAGCGTGTGTTTATTCACAGCACAGTTCAACCAACGCGTTTCAGCCAACAAGGCTTTGATCACGGTCAGTGAGTCCTTTCTTTAACATACTATATATACGCCCACTTGGCCTTGATATGGCATTGTGGGAGTTGTAGTAAATTAAAATACAAAGTTATATTTTAGCACAAAAGGAATCAATATTATACTGTAATTGACAGGGAAATAGTCTTGGTAGCATTTCTAGATCAAGGTATAGTACCGCAGATTTCGTTTGATGTATATCGTGTCACATACATTCATTAATATCTCATTTTTCATTTTTCTGTTTAGTACGTGAATACTCAATATCATTAGTGACAAATACATAAGAGTACTAATCTCGAATTGGTATTCCTGTGTAGTACAGTAACCAAGAGAGCAGCAAAGAATAATAAAGAGAGAAAGAGGGAATCGGGGATAAACGTGAAGAGTAAGAAAAATAAGAAGGTCCAGCATGAGATTATTATGAGTAAGGGAGAGAGGGAAAAGGAAGATTGTAATATCTTAATCTAAGTCTAAGTTTGGAAAAGCAATAAATTCATCTATATTCGAATATGATCTATTTTTCATTCCAGGCGCACATAAAGTTCCTCATCATTGTTCATTCCTCTTGGTGTCTTAGTTTTGAGCTTTTTGATGTAGCGGGATTCTAATTGTCGTAACTCCTTAGTTCTATTCCCGCCTCGTTCATTAGGTATGATGGTATCAATCCCATAGTAGCACATTGCTCTCCAATTTCCATTTTTGCATAATATCATATGTTTGGCAGTTGCATATGAGATATCTTTGTTCTTAACTGCTCGAATGTGCTCGAGGATGCGCTTTTTCAGTGGGCAAATAGTGCTTCCTACATATTTTTGTCCGCAATCACACTCGATGACATAAATAGCAAATTTTGTGCTACAGGTTATTCTTTTCTTTAGTGTTATTACGTTTCCATTAGGCTGAGTGATGTTTTTTACATTTTTCCCAATTTTACACGCCTTGCATGAATTACATTTAATGAACCCATTTCGTTGTTCTGCTAGCCAGTTCGTTTCTATATATGTATATATATTTGCTCTTTACAGAAAAAACAAATTAATGCGGAGTTATATATAAGTGAAGATACCAAGATACTAACATTAAAAAACATTAGATATTCACTGAAAAAAACAAAGGTTACAGTTGAGTTGTACGTATATCGTCTCATATAAAAACTAGGGTTTTAAACCGAAAAACTTGGGACCCCTCCACAAGAGCCAGGGGGTCAGGGTATCTCTACTCCGTTGCTTTATGTGTTTTTTACATAATTTTTTAGGACTCGAGAATTGAGTTCCTCAGGTTTGTAATGGTGGCCGCAACATTTCTCTTCAAGTTGCGGCTACCCAATGACAGCTCTCTGTCCTGTGGGACCGGTAATTGAACCCATGAGTCCAGCCAATCAAAATGCTTTATTCTGACGTTTTGCACTACGGGACATGCAGAGCTAGATATAGCTATTTTTTTCACCTTAATTTCTCTAAAACGGCGAAACAAAAAAAACACTTTCTGGGTAAAGATCTTGCTTTCAAACAAATTTGGTGTAATTCTGTTCAGTCATTTCTTCTGTATCATTATTTAATTTTTCACTATGGGATTTTCATGCTGAAAAAAGAGTTTGGGATCACCCCCCTTTTCTGACCCCTGCTTTATGGATGACCCCAAACCTTTCCAGAACAGAGATGAGGTGGATAAACCTTTGTTTAGGAAAGTTTTGCAAAGATGTGTCACACAGCGCCATAGCTAATAGGAAAACAAAAAATGCTGCTCTTCCTATGGAACTTCTGACTTATGTATAACTAGAAAGTGTTGAACACATTTGTTTTTTTAATAAAACAAAGGTTAAACCATAGTTATAGTTATAAAAACTTTCAATACAAACCAAACATAGAATACCGAAACATTACAAATTCCAAAGCTATAGCAATACCTTAAATTTATAATTAAAAATTTAAGGTATAACTATAACTTCAGAATTTTTAATGTTTGTGTAGCTTAAGTTTGGTTTGTTTAGAAATAATAAATTAAGTTATAGTAATTTAAAGGTGGTGCTTAAATGAAATATTTAAGGTGTAGAGTGAAGTGGCGTACAATGGAGTGGGGTACAATGGAGTGGCATACAGTGGAATAGCCTAGAGTGGAGTGGAGTGGAGTAGAGTACAGTGGGATACAGTGGAGTGGCGTATAGTGGAGTAGAATAGAATGAAGTGGCGCAGAGAGGAATTGCGCAGACTGGATTGGCGTAGAGTGGAATGATATAGGCTGGAGTGGATTATAGTGGAATAGTGTGCAGTGGATTGGTGTAGAGTGGCAGTGGCATAGGGTTGAGTGGCGTACACTGGAGTGGTGTAGAGTGAAACAGAGTAGAGTGGAGAGGCATAGAGTGGAGTGGCGTGGAGTGAAATAGCATAGCGTGGAGTGGCATAGAGTGAAGTAGCATAGAGTGGAGTTGCATACAATGGAGTGGCATACAGTAGAGTGTCATAGACATGAGTGGCGTACAGTGGAGTTGCGTATAACATAGTGGCATAGAGTGGAATAGCATAGAGTGGAGTGGCATGCGCTGGAGTGGCGTAAAGTAGAGTGATGAAGAGTGGAGTGCTGTAGTATGGAGTGGAGTGTGGTAGAGTGGAATGGCGCAGAGTGGAGTGGCATACAGTGGAGTGGCACTGTGTGGAAGTACATACAGTGGAGTAGAACACAGTGGTGTAGATTTGAGTGGCATAGAGTGGAATAGTGTAGAATGGAGTGGGGTAGAGTGGAGTTTGGTAGAGTGGAAAGGCATAGAGTTGAGGGCTGTACGGTAGAGTGGTATAAATGGGGTGGTGTAGAGTACAATAGCGTTCAGTGGAGGGGCATAGAGCGGAGTGGCCTTGAGTGGAATAGAATCAAATGGCATACAGTGCTTCTGGGGTAATGTTGAGTGGCATAGAGAGGAGAGGTGCAGAGTGGAGTTGTGTAGAGTGGAATGGCATAGAGGGGAGTGGTGTAGAGTGGAGTAGCATAGGGTGGAATACCATACAGTAGAGTTACATTGAGTGGTGTACAGTGGAATATCATAGAATGGAGAGGGGTAGGCTGGAGTTGTATAGAGTGAAGAGGCATTGAGTTGAGCGGTGTGTACAGTAGAGTGAACTGGCGTACAGTAGGATAGCGTATAGTGGAGTGGGGTAGAATTAAGTGTTGTTCAGTGGAATAGCCTAGAGTGGAGTGGCACAGAATAGACTGGCATAGAGTGACGTGGCGTACAGTGGAGTGGCGTACAGTGATATGGCGCGCACTGGCATACAGCGGAATAGCGCAGAGTGGAGCAGCATAGAGTGGAGTTTTGTAGTGTTGAGTGGCATACAGTAGAGTGGCATAAAGGGCAATGGCGTAGTACAATTGCATAGAGTGAAGTGGCGTTGAGTGAGGTGACATAAAATGGACTGGCGAGGAGTGGCGAGGAGTGGCATGGAGTGGAATGGAGTAGAGTACAGTGGGATACAGTGAAGTACAGTTGAGTGGCATAGAGTGAAGTGGGGTAGAGTGGAATAGCATAGACTGGAGTGGCATAGAGTGGTGTGTCATAGACTGTAGTAGAGTGGAATAGCATAGAGTGGATTGGTGAATAGTGGAGTAGAGTAGAGTGGCAAAGAGTTGAGTGGCATAGACTGAAGTGGCATACAATGAAGTGGCGTAGAGTGGAATAGCATTGAGTGGAGTGGAGTGGCATTGAGTGATGTGGCATAGAGATATCCCCAGGTATCAGACTGTATCCGGAAAATCTTTTGTGAGCAGTACCCCTCAGGGCCGGTAAGTGCCGTCATTCGGCTCTGTGTGGCTTCGTCTGCGCTGAAAGTGACGTGCCCGCCACCTATATAGGCACCATCCCAGCATGCTGGTGTCAGCTTCTTTTTGCAAATTCTCACGCACAGAGTTTGGAGCCACAAAGAAAACTGACAACTGGTGTAGTGACACTAGGGCTCTAAAAGGGGAAACACCCTGTCCCTAGCAATCAGTTCGCAGAGTGGAGAGGATGGGTGGGTTGATAAGGAATCTGTGGCTAGATAGAGTCTTTACCAGAGAAGGTGTTACCGAAGATAAGTAACTTGTTCATCTGATAGAGACTCCTAGCCACAGAGTCCATACCTTAGAATAGATACCAAAGCAATACCTCCCCCGGAGGTGGGTCTGCAAAATAATTTTACAGCACAAAGTCCTGCATGACTGAGCAGGCAAAGTGCCTGTGCTGACAAACCTGATGCTGTCCAGGCAGTAGTGCTTTGTGAACGTGAGCAGAGAAGCCCACGTTGCTGTCTGGCAGATGTTCAGGAGTGAGACTCTGCATGCTAAGGCAGTGGTTACAGCCTTTGTTCTGGTGGAATAAGCATGCAAACTCTCTGGGGCTTGCTTCTTGGCCATTGTGTAGCAGATTTTCATGCAGAGTACGACCCTTTGGGAGATGGTCCATTTCATCACGGCCTTCCCTTTCTTGGCTCTGGCATTACCCATTAACAGCTGGTCATTCACCCGGAACTCTTTTGTGCGGTCAAGGTAAAACGATATCCCTCTTTTCGTGTCCAGCCGGTGGAGTCGCTCCTCTTCCTTAGAGGGATGTGGTGGAGCGAAAAAGGCAAGCAGGGTGATGGATTGGCCTACATGAAAGGGAGTGACCATCTTCAGAAGGAAGGAAGCCTTAGTGCGAAGGACCAGCTTGTCCGGAAATATGTTGAGGTACTGAGGCTTTTATGACAAAGTCTGGAGCTCAATAACCCTCTGGGCCAATGTTATGGCCACCAAAAAGGCCGTTTTGATGGTATAAAGCCTGATTGGACAATTATGTAGCAGCTTGAAGGGAGCACACATGAGAAAAGTAAGTACTCATTTAGATCCTACTGAGGCATGATAAAGAATGAAGGGGAAACGTGTTGGAGAACTTTCAAAAACCTATGTACAATAGGGAAATTTAAGAGGGATGGCTGATCTGGCAACCACAGAAATGCTGAGATGGCAGAAAGATCGCCTTTTAAGATGCCCAAAGCAGTGCCCTGCCGGGCAAAAGAAAGAATAAACAAAAGCACCAGTGAGAGGGGAGCAGAAAGGGGATCAACCTGTTCCTCTGCACACCATTCCACAAACTTGCATCAACGACAGGCGTACACCATCTTGGTGAAGAGAGGCCTAACTGCCAAGATAACATTGTAGACTTAGCACGGATGGTCGGAAGCTGTCAAATGTCACCACTCAATCTCCACTCAAGAAGGTGTAGCATTGACAGGTTCGTAGGTTCGGGTTGAGTATCTTCCCCTTTTGCTGGGACAGAAAATCCTCCCAAAGGGGCAGCCTGATCAGAGGGCTGATGGCCTTGATCAACAGCTCGGAATACCAAACTCTCCAAGCCCAGTCCGGAGTCACAAGGATGACTTGGGCTTGGTCGCTCCTGATCTTCTTGAGAACTCTGGGCAAGAGTAGTATGGACGGAAAGGAGCACAGAGAGGCCTGAGCTCCACTCGAGACAAAAAGCATCTCAGAGTGGGAACCGTCTTGGAAACCCCAGCGTGCAAAATCCCTGACATTGCAGTGTTCTCAGCACCGGCAAACAGATCTAACCAAGGTTCTCCCCACTGCTGAAAGAGATCATGCACCACCTCCGGATGGAGATGCCACTCTTGATCCGCTAGGCATCTGCGGCTGAGTTCATCTGCCCTTGCGTTTAGAGAGCCTACAAGGTGTTAAACCACCAGGGATATGCCCTGATGTTCCAGACAGGTCCAGAGGCGCAGGCCTCTTGAAAAAGGGTTCATAACCCCACTCGCCCCCGCTTATTGCAGTAGCACATGGCAGTGGTGTTTTTTCCATGAACCCCTGGACTAGCCTTCCCTAGATGGAAGGTAGAAAGGTTTTAATGACAGCTGGATTGCTGGGACTTCCACCAGGTTGATGTGGAGTCCAGATTCCGCCAGAGACCAGAGGCGTCTGATCTCCACATCTCCCAGATTGCCGCCCCATCCCAAGAGTGACGCATCTGTCACCACTGTCAGATATGGTTAGGGAAGGGAGATGGGTCTGCTGCTGACCCAATCATGGTTCATTAAGCACCACTGCAGATCTTTTGCTGTACCCTCCAAGATCTAGACCATATTGGAGAGATTTGCATGATGCTGCGCCCACTGGACCTTCAAGCCCCACTGCAGAGCCTGCATATGCTAGTGGGTATACGTAAGAAGCTGGATGCAGGAGGGCATGGGGCCCAGCAGCCCCAGAGTCAGTCTCATTGAAACCCAGGATAGAGGCTGAAACATCAGTATCATAGCGCCCACTGGACCTTCAAGCCCCACTGCAGAGCCTGCATATGCTAGTGGGTATATGTAAGAAGCTGGATGCAGGAGGGCATGGGGCCCAGCAGCCTCAGAGTCAGTCTCATTGAAACCCAGGATAGAGGCTGAAACATCAGTATCATAGCCTGAATATCCTGGACTCACGATTTGGGAGGATAAGCCCGAAACTGCACCGGTTCCAGGACAGCTCTGATGAAAGGGAGTGTCTGAGAAGGAGTCAGGTGTGACTTTGGCACTTTGATAGTGAACCCTAGTGAGTGCAGAAGGTCCGCTGTAGTCTGGAGGTGGGAAACAACTGCCTGGGGCGAGCCTGCCTTCAACAGCCAGTCGTCTAGTTAGGGGAAGGCTGGGACACCTGATCTCTGCAGATGAGCTGCAACCACCACCATCACCTTGGTGAGCACATAAGGGGCACTAGTACGGCCAAAAGAGAGCATGGCAAACAAAGTGCTTGTGGCCCGCTGTGAATTGCAGGTAACATATGTGTTCTCAAGCAGGACGGGATGTGAAAGTATGAGTCCTTCAAGTTTAACGCTATCATCCAGTAACCTGGGTCAAGGGCAGACAGAACTTGAGCGAGCGTCAGCATACTACATTTTTTCAGGAAGACATTGAGAGGGTGCAGGTCTGCTATGGGACAAAGGCATGTGTCCTTCTTGGGCACCAGAGAGTAGGGCGAATAGCAACCAAAACCTACTTCTGATGTTGGTACCCTCTCTATGGCTCCCATGTCCAACTTACTGGTGGAGTAATGAGAGATGGCTTTCCGTCAATCTGTCGCAAGAGTGTGCCATGGGTGGAGGGGAGGTTACGAAGGAGAGGGAATTACCCCTTCAGACAATCTGGAGAACCCAGCAGTCGGAATTTATCAACCTCCAGTGGTGCAGGTAATGGCGTATCTTGCCTCTAACTGGTTGCCAATGTTGGAGGTTGTGGCTGCTGGGGCCCGGTGGGTTGGGGGTTGGTGGTCTGACCAGACCCCTGGTTGCCGAAACTACTCGGCCAAGCAGGGGCTCGGAGGCTTGTGTACCGTGGTGACTGGGTAGGTAGGGAAACGGTTGGAAACTCCTTTCATGGCCATGAAAGGAACGAAAGGCGGACTGGGGTTGGAGAGGGGCCATGGAAAGGCCTAAGGACGTGGCCGTAGTCTTGCTATCCTTAAAGCGATCCAGTGCTGAGTCTGCTTTGTCTCCAAAGAGATGGGAAACATCAAACGGCATGTCAATTAATGAAGCTCGGATATCCACTGAAAAACTAATCATCCTCAGCCAGCCCTGGCGCTGTAAGGCCAGAAACCGTTCTGTGCAGCGAGTCAGACGTGTCCGGCCCAAATCTGATTGAGAACTTAACTGCGTCTCTCCCATTAGTCATAGCTTGGAAGAGTATGGCCAGGGCCTACTTCGAGACCATAGCCAGCACCAGCACAACTAAATCCCAGAGTGAGTGGGAGTAAAGATCCAAAAGGCTGGTGGAAGAAAACATTTTCTTGCCCAAGGTGTTCAGCCTCTTGGATTCCCTATCCACGGGGTGGTAGCGCTTGCGCCAGGCTTTACTCTGGAGGTGGAGAATTAGTAGTGTGTTGGGTGAGGCAATTGTGGCCCCCTGTTGTAGAGTGATGGCGGCAGGCCATCGTCCTGTTCACGGAAGCCGCTGTGTAGGGCTTGACCAAGCTCAAAGAAGGACGTCTATGAGGGCTTCATTGGAAGGGAGAAGTGGTTCTGAGGGGGTTACTACTGGTTGAAGTACCTCTGTCAAGGCGTTAGTCTTGAGTGAGACAGAGGGCAAGAAGAGGTCCAAGCAGTCGGTCCCCCTCTTCAGCACCATAGCAAATGAGGCTCTCAAAACCAAGCCAGTATCTTGGGAGGTGTCCAGTCCTCTGGCTTCAACCAATTCCTCACACCAGGTATCCTCATTTGGGTCTAGAGACTAGTATTTATAAGGGCCTAGTGGCCCATCGCAATCTTCCCCAAGGACCAGTTTATAAGAATAGGGCTTGGGCTCCGGTCTGGAGGGATTAGCTCAGATGCCGCTCATCCAGCTCTGTGTCGGAGTCAGGGATGAGCATGGAGGCTGCGCCGCTGGAGGGTGCTGGTGGCGTCAGCAGCATCGACTGCATTGCATTGCATTGCATTTGTGGATGTCTATGGCACAACAGACAAGGGAAGACTAGAGGAGGGGGTACCTATATTCTATAACAAACGACTAGTTGTAGATAAGATAGCGGCAGAAAGCCTTGATGACGCGGACATTTTGGGGGTATAAATATGCTCCAAATCCTCCTGCCTGACACTCCTAGTGGCGTATCCCCCCCAAGATCAACCCCCATGTTTATTGAGCCATTCATGGAAATCATCAGTGAACTTTGCTCGCAGTACCAATGACTCTTGGTTGTGGGTGACTTTAATTACCACTGGGATAAAGCACTGAGAGAACTGCTTGCCAGTCAATTTGAGGAAGCCCTGAGCATGATGGGGCTCCATCAGATGGTCGACTCCCCTACCCATATCAAGGGGCACATCCACAACCTCATTTGGACCACTCAGCCATTGACTAAACTAATAGAGATTAGCCCCTGCGCCTGGTCAGACCACTCACTTCTCAGCTTCTGGGTTCCACTGGCCAGCCAACCGACACAACCACCCCCAGAGTGGAGAGTGGTGCGTGGCATGAATAAAATCAAGGCAGGCAATCTAGTGGGTACCCTGCTCAGTATCCCTCCTACGAATTATATAAAAGGCAACCTCGATCAGGAGAGCGAGGCCCTCACTGACATCTTAAGAGAGGCTATAGATCAGGTGGCACCTGCTCGGAGGGAAAGAGTCAGGAACAAGGGCAGATGGGCTCCTTGGTTTAATGAGGACTTGAGGGGAAGGAAGCAAACCCTTCACCAATCGGAGAGGCTTTGGCGCAAACCTTATGACCCAGCTGCGCTCGCAAGCTACAAAACTATGCTAGCCATTTATAAAACAGCTATCATGGCCAGGAAGGCGGAATACTATAAGGCAAGAATCACAGATGTCACAAATAAACAGAAAGAAACCTTCAGCATCCTGAAAGAACTTAGCCAAATATCAGACCAGATATCCATACCCAAGCCAGAAGACTGAAACAAGTTTCAGGCCTTCTTACTTCAAAAAGTCAAGGACATTTTAGAAGATATTGGCAACATTCGAACCCACCAGTGCCCCCTGGAAGGGGATCTAGCCCCCGCACCCCCGGCAAGCAACTCACCTCTCTTCCTAGCCTAGACATTGCCTCCCTGTCACTCCTGATGACTCATGTTAAATAAGGCTCTTCAGCGGACCCCTGTCCCCTAAGGGTATTTCGAATGGCCCTTCCCGCGATAGAGAGGGAGATCCTTGATCTACTCAATCGCTCCCTGGTGACAGGCGGTATGCCCGCCAGCTTGAAGGAATCTAGGGTCATCCCACTAATAAAAAAAACAGGGGCAGATGTAGTTAATTTAAAGAACTACAGGCCCATCTCCCAGCTCCCTTTTCTGGCAAATGTAGTGGAACAACATGTCCTCAAAACACTCTTGTTGTTTATTGAGGAACAACATCTACTGCAGGTACAGCAAGCTGGCTTTAGGACCAGCACAGAACTGGTGATGCTGTCAGTTTTGGACGAACTTAGACTCATGGGAGATAATAGAAAGCCAAGCGCCCTGGTCCTATTGGATCTGTCAGCGGCGTTCGACATGGTCAGTCACCCACAGCTTCTGGCACGACTCTTCGATCTAGTCATCCGTGGGCTGGCACACCAATGGCTCGAATCCTTTCTATCCAGTCGCTCTCAAAGGGTCCAACTGGGTGAACAGGTGTCGAACATTGGCGCACTCACCTGTGGTGTACCCCAGGGCTCAGCTCTGTCGCCTCTCCTGTTCAACATCTACCTCCAGCCACTTGTGGCCACACTGATGCGCATGGACTGCCAAGTATTGAACTATGCGGACGACACACAACTTATTCTCCAGATCGATAACTCCCTTCAAGCCCACGCCCGTGTGCAAAACATACTCAGATACACGGTCAGTTGGATGACAGCCAACTTGCTAAAAATTAACCCTGATAAAACTGAGGTCCTTATCATGCCCTCTAAAAATAATCCCTGGAGTGACCTCTTTTGGCCACAAGAGCTGGGCACCAACCCTATGCCAGTTCCGGTTGTAAAAAGCTTAGGCATCAAGATTGATGCCAAACTCTCTATGGCTAATCATGTCTCTGCCGTGGTCGGAACATGTTTGGGCTTACTGAGAACACTGCAGAGACTTGCCCCGCTCCTCTCATCAGCCACACTACAGATGGTTGTGTCAGCTATGATCATGTCCAGACTAGATCATGGCAATGTCATACATATTGGTCTCCCAGAGAAATTTATCAAAAAGCTGCAGGTGACCATGAATGATGCAGCTAGGCTGATCTTCAGACTTCCCAGACGAGCGCACGCTACCGCCCCTGCTGCAACAACTCCACTGGCTCCCCATTAAACAGTTAAGTTCAAAGGCCTCTGCATCACCCACAAAGCTGTTCACGACCAGGCCCCAGTTTACATCAAGGAGCGCCTAGGGCACTACGTGCCAGGACGTACATTTCGATCGTCCGAGGCAGGCCTCCTGGGCCATCCCAAGTTCAAAACCACATCAAAAGGTGGTAGAGCCTTTTGTGTTTTAATTCCCTAACTATGGAATCGTCTGCCTGAAAATCTCCGCAAGGAACCTGCACTCCTCCCTTTCAGGAAACAACTCAAGACTCTGCTGTTTAGGGAGGCTCTGGACACAGCATAAATTCCCTCCAAGTGTTGCGTCTGTAACTGCTGGTGGGTTTGGCTACCTTCTCAAAGCGCTAAGAGACCTGCCGGTGATTAGAAATCCAAGTTAACATAACATAACATCCATGGGGCCCGACTGGCACCAAAGGGTAACCCGCCAGCGAAAGACCAGTAGGGTCCCCTTCCGAACCCGAAGGCTCTCTATCAGGAATGGGCAGTCAAAATATGAGGTGCATGACCTCATAAAATTCATGGAGTTGGGCGGGGGTTGCTCTGGCTCCCTGAAACTTAGGGAGGCACGGAGATGACCCAGGCGCAGGCTCAACCGTGGAGGAGGCCTCAAGTGTAAATGCTTCCTCGTCTCATCAGACGACTTTGACGGACGGGGCAAAGTCGAAGATCTCTTCAGCTCCTTCTTCTTTTTGTGGGACTTACCGGAGTAGGACGACTTCAACTGAAATGAAGATCGATGGCTCTGCGACTAATCTCGTGGCCTTCCTCTACACCAAGATCAAGACTGTTGCAGCGTTGTACATAGAGTGGCAAGGAGCTTGAGGGATCACTCCCTCAAGGTCTTGAGATACATGTTGCCACAATCGATGCAGGTCTCAGTGTTGTGGTTGCGCTCAAGACACCAGAGGCAGACGAGGTGGGGGTAAGTCACTGACATCTACCAGTGACAGGCGCCACAGAGCTTGAAACAAACCTTCCTAGTGGACACCCCTGCCACACCAGGAGACAATTCCTCAAAAATCTTCGACAAAAGAATTGAAAAAAGGTCAGTCAAAGAGTGACTGGGGTAGCTCTTCTCAGGATCTGCACTGACTGGCGCAGAAAGAAAATAACTGACTGCAGCACGCTGCAGTGGTGCCTGTATAAGCACAATGCATGTCACATTCTGCGAGGATGAAGCTGATGATGCGATGTGGAGCCATACTATGCCACCTAACACCCCGCAGGGGTACTGCTCATGAAAAAAATTCCAGATCCAGTCTGACGCCTTGGGATAATTCTAAGGTAAGGTATCTGCAGCTAGAAGTCTCTATCAGATGTATAGTGGCATAAAGTTGAATTGCGCTATGTACAGTGGGATATAGTGGAGTGGCGTACAGTGGAGCGACATAGAGTGAAGTGCCATAGAGTGGAAAAGCGTAGACTAGAGTGATGTAGAGTGGAGTGGCATAGACTGGAGAAGTGTAGAGTGGAATTGCATAGTGTGGATTGGCGTATAGCTTAGTAATGTATAGTGGGGTGACATAGAGTGGAGTGGTGTAGAGTGAAGTGGCATAAAATGGAGTGACATACAGTGGAATACCAGACAGTGGAGTTGCATACAGTGGTGAAGCGTTGAGTGGCTTAAATTGGAATAGCGTATAGTGGAGTGGTATAGAGTGGAGTTGGGTAGAGTGGAGTGATATCGAGTTGGGTGGTGTAGAGTGGAGCGGCATAGAGCAGAGTGGTGTAGAGTAGTATAGCATAGCGTGGAGAGGTGTACAGTGGTGTGGTGTAAGGTTGAGTACGTATATAGGGTGGTGTAGAGCGGTGTGGTGTAGAGCGCATGGTGCAGAGTGGAATACCATAGAGTGTAGTGGTGTACAGTGACTTGGAGTGCAGGACGGTGGTTTACAGTGGAGTGGTGTAGAATAGAATAGCATAGAGTGTAGTGATGTGCAGTGGCCCAGAGTCAAGTGTTATACAATGGAATAGCTTAGAGTGGAGTGGCATACAGTAGAGATGTGTAGAGTGAAGTGGTATACAGTAGAGCGTAGAGCAGAGTGGCGTAGAGTGTAATGGCATTGAGTGGTGAGGCGTTTAGTCGCATACAATAGAGTATTGTACAATGGAATAATGTGAGTGGGGTGGCATGGAGTGCAGTGGCGTAGAGCAGAGTGGCGTGTGGTAGTGTGACATACAGTGTAATAGCGTGGAGTAGGGTAGAGTGGAGTGGCATAGAGTGGAATAGCATAGAGTGTTGGGGTGCAGAGTAGAGTGGCGCAAGATGTAATAGCATAGTGTGGAGTGGTGTACATAGGAACGGTGTGGAGTGGTGTTGAGTGGAGTGGTGCACAGTGGAGTGGCGTAGAGTCGAACAGCATAGATTGGAGTGGTTCAGAGTTGAGTGGCATAGACTGGAGTGGTGGAGAGTGGAATAGCGTAGAGTGGATTGGTGCACATTGGCGTGATGTACAGTAGAGTGGCATAGAGTTGAGTGGAGTAGAGTGTAGTATAGTGGAATGGCATAGAGTAGGATAGGGTAGAGTGGCGTACAGTGAAGTCACACAGAGTGGAGTTGTATAGTGGAGTGGCGTACAGTGGAGTGGCATACAGAGGAATAGCGTACAGTGGAGTGGCATAGAACGCAGTGGCATATAGTAGAATAGCATCGAGTGGAGTGGTAGAGAGTGGAGCGGCGTACAGTGAATGGCGGAGAGTGAAGTGGCATACAGTGGAGTGGCGTAGGGTGGAATACCATACAGTGGAGTGGCTTACACTGGAATAGTGTAGAGTGGAGTGGTGTGGCATAAAGTGGGGTTTGGAAGAGTGAAGTGGTGTAGAGTGGAATAGCGTTGACTGGAATTGCGTTGACTGGAGTAGCGCAGAGTGGAGTGGTAAAGACTGGAGTGGCATAGAGTGGAATGGCATAGAGTGGAGTGGCATACAGTGGCGTAGAGTCTAGTGTCATAGAGTGGAATAATGTAGAATGGAGTGGCGTAGAATGGAGTTTGGTAGAGTTGATTGGCATAGAGTTGAGTGGTGTACAGTAGAGTGACAAAGTGGAGTGGCAAAGAGTACAATAACGTACAGTGGAGTGGCATAGAGCGGAGTGGCATACAGTGGAATAGCGTAGAATGGTGTGGAGTAAAGTTGAGTGGCGTGGAAAGGAGAGGTGAAGAGTGGAGTGGTCTGGAGAGGAATTGAGTGGGGTGGTGTACAGTGGAGTGGCATAGAGTGGAAAACTATAAAGTGGAGTGGGGCATGGAGGCATAGATTCAAGTGGCATAAAGTGGAATAGTGTAGGATGGAGTGGCATAGGGAGGAGTTGGATAGAGTGGAGTGGCATACAACTGAGTGGTGTACAGTAGAATGAAGTGGGATATAGTAAAAAAGCGTAGACTGTAGTGACGTATAGTGAAGTGGCATACAGTGGAGTGGCATATAGTGGAATACCATACATTGTAGTGGCGTACAGTAGCGTAGAATCGATTGGCATTGAGTCGCATAGCGAAAAGTGGAGTGGCGTACAGTGGAGTTTTGTAGAGTCGAGTGGCATAAATTAGAGTGGCATGCAGGGGCATAGATTGGAGAGGCGTAGAGGAAAGTGGCATATAATGGAGTGGCATATAGTGGAATACGGTACACTGATGTGGTGTACAGTTGATTGGCGTAGAGTCGCATAGTGAAGAGTGGAGTGGAGTAGACTCGAGTTTTGTAGAGTCGAGTGGCATAGAGTTGACTGGCATGTAGTAGTGTGGCATAAAGAAAAATAGTTTAGAGTGCAGCGGTGTAGAGTAAAGTGACATGCCATGGAGTGGCATATGGTGGAGTGGCATAGAGTGAAGTAGTGTAGACTGGAAAAGTGTAGACTGGAGTGGCGTAGAGTGGAATGGCATAGACTGGAGTGAAGTAGAGTAAAAAAGCGTAGAGTGGTGTAGCGTAGAGTGGAGTGGCGTACAGTGATGTGGCAGTGAGTGAAGTGGTGTACAATGGAGTGGCGTACAGTGGAATAGCAAAGACTGGAGTAGTGTAGAGTGGAGTGACGTGGATTGCAGAAGGAAATGTGTGTAGAAATAAGGGTATCCCTGACAAAATTTCCTAAATCAGGGTGTATTACTCGAATGTAAACAAAACAAATTAGGAAAGTTGAAGATAAACGTGGACCTAAACATCACATGTCATGAACATACATATGCAACCTTTGTTAATCAGTATCAAAAATATTTTTTATTATTATTCATACAAACAATTTTACTCTATGTACACATTAAAAGAGAAAACATATAGTCCTCTATAATCAATATTGCACTGTGGTATGGCACTAAGAATTCATGAAATAGTTATACTTCATATCTTGCATATGGCCACTACCAAAAACATATTTCACAGTGTCAACAATAAATATCTTTGAGGTTGAAAATATTTTCAATAATTCAATATTTGTGAAGGCATATAAACTGTGCAAAAGTTATCACTTCATTTTGTGTAGAGGACATTCATTTCTGGCATGGCTCTTGAAAATCGGTATCCTACGCGCGTTTCGGCTGTACGCCTTCATCAGGAAGACCACAGTGCAATATTGCATTAATTTGTTTTGTAAACATTGGATTGCAGAAGGATACAGTGGAGTGGCATATAGTGGAGTGTCCTAGAGCGAAGTGGTGTCGAGTGGAATAGCATATACTGGAGCGGCGTAGAATGGAGCAGCATAGAGTGGAATGGCATAGACTGGAGTAGCATAGAGTGGAACAGCATAGAGTGGAACAGCTTTGAGTGGATTGACGTGCAGTGGAGTATGGTGGAGTGGCATTGAGTTGAATGGCATGGAGTGGTGTACAACAGAATAGCGTAGAGTGGAGAGGTGTAGAGGGGTGCAGTGTAAAGTCAAGTGGCGCAGAGTGGAGTGGTGTGGAGTGCAATGACGTAGAGTGGAATAGCGTAGAGTGGAGTGGCATAGAGTGTAGTGGTATACAATAGATTGGCGTACATTACAGTAGCGTGGGGTAGAGAGGAATGGCGTGAAGTGGCGTACACTGGTGTTGAGTCAAGATTTGTACAATGGAATAGTGTAGAGTGGAGTGACATACAGTAATGTTGCATAGAGTGCAGTGTTGTACAGTACAGTGGCATAGAGTGGAGTGGCGCAGAATCAACTAGCATACCCTAGGGGCCAGAATACAGCTTCATTAGGCCCAGATCTTAGAGAATGTTGACCACTGACGCGCATGGGTTAAGGTGTGTGCGTGTGCAAAGATGTGGACATGCTTGCATATGTGTGTATGAGTGTGTGGCTGTGTGAGGCCATAATACTTGAGAATATTAGTTTTTTGCTAATAAAAATTACTAACATACTCCCAATACATCCAAAGCCCACACCAAGTACAGCACTACTACTCATGAAAATAATGGAATTTGCAACTGAAAATCCGATGCTTCTTTCAACTCTCTCTCCAGCATATGTAAAAAATTTGGGAAAGGCATCCAAAAGGGCTCCATGGATAGTACTGTGAAATCAGACCCACAGTGGGCAAGGAATAGACTGCCAATGTGACCGAGAGAGATGCAATAGGTCAAAAGGAATAATCATACCGAGGATCAACAATCCTGGGAATAAAGCTGTGAAAATCATATAATAGTTTATGTTACCAACGCTATCAAGGAATCACGTGACATGCCCACCACATCCCAATGACAAAGCCAATGGTTCAGAATGCATTACTGATCTCTGTGTAAGGTTACTAGTCGCTAATATATCACAAGATCAGCTCTCCACCCCGTGAAGAGCACTCTGTTGATAATCCACATGTAGGTCTAAGTAGTCAGAGGCTGGGTGTACATGAGGAAAAATAGTAATAATCTGGGATGCCTAACACACCTCCACAGCCATAGTCATGTAGACGGGCTGTAGCCTAATCACTGAGCCCATCTTATGTAGTACTCATCATACTTGTTAATCTCATCCATTGCTAAGTTCTTGTGTACACTTCAGTGTAGACTCTAAGCAGTATTATTACCTGAGGTGGGAAGGAAATAAATAATATGAAAGTACAAAACACTCAATCTTCTGCTTTCTTTTAGAAGGCAAAAGAACAATTGATCGATGGAATGCTGAACAATGACAAACATTCACCCCCAGTACAGAGCTCTGGGCTTAAATCCATAGTTTTATTTGCTCACCATGCCATTCCAGTTTGTTCCCAGCCAAATGCAAATCAGTCTTGACCCTGCTCCCCATGGGAACAGTCCAGCCCGAACTGCCAGGCCAGGTCCTCTTTGGACCCGAAATAAGCATCCTGGGACTGGTTTTGGGGTATCACCCCTCATCAGTCAGGCTAGCTTGACTCCAGTTGCATGGAGAGCATGGGACTCACGTCTAGGCATACCAGTCCCACTCAGGATGACAAAAGCAAAAAGAACAATTGATGGACAGAATGTTGAACAATGTCAAACATTCACCCCCAGTATAGAGATACGGGTCTAAATCCATCGTTTTTTTGTTTACCATGGGGTGGCGTAGTGAGCAAAAGAACGACGGCTTTACCCCATTTAGCACAGATCTCATGACTGGGGAGGAATGTTTGAGTGATTCAGCCTTCTATCCATCATATGTTGCTGCAGCATTTTTCACCCTAAGTGGGATGAATATTCCCAGACATAGGTCCCTTGCTTGCTATGCCACTGGCTTCAAGCTAACCTGGCTGATGAGGAGTGATACCACAAAACCGGTCCCAGGATGCTTGTCTCTGGTCCAGGAAGGACCTGGCTTGGCAGTTCGGGCTGGACTGTTACTATGAGGAGCATGGTCAAGACTGATCAGCATATGGCTGGGGCAATATTGTTGCCGAAGCATTCATTTAGAAGCCATCTACTCACTGGGTGATTGATCTAAGCGATTGGCTCTCCATCCTCATATTAGCAATTAAACTTTCGACCTCTGAGAGGTTCACTCTCAACTCTCTGAATTTCTGATCCGTCACACATCACAGATAGTTTATTACAACAAAGCTACAATTATTCCAGATGAACAACAATAAATGATCAGTGGGAGTGGTACCAGCACAGCACTTGCAAAATATGATCTGACATAAATATCATGTGCTTAATATTGTTTCCAAAAATATCATGCCATTGCAGTTAATAGCAGGAAATCGGCAACTAATGAGACAATATTTATGTAAACAATATTTAGGATACAATATTTATGTCAGGTGATGTTTCTGTAGACAGTATGCTGACAAGCAACCTGAATATTGTTTGGCTAGACTAATAAACTAATAAGGACAAAACCTCTCAGGATCAGAAAACAGTGTTTAACAGAGGGAAAGAGGTTTGCAGAAAAACCTAATCTCTCATAAAATCCCCTTTTTATTTTGTGCCAGCTCATCACCCACTTCCAAAAGTGCTAAGGTGCCATTGAAAATTGAGGATATTGTGACATGACATGTCATAGCAGTGGAATTTTTATGAAAAAGAGATACTGAAACCTACAATGTTGCCTTAGTGGTGAGTAGGCTAGTAAGAGAACAGCTACAAATGTCTTGCAGGCCTTGGAACACTGGCCTCTGCCCTGTTTATGCTCTAGCTTACCATTTTCTGCCTCACCATAATAGTCTTGCAAATATTACTCTCACCTCAGCAGAATAATACGTGTCCCATATGTGTAAGTGATTAAACCGTTCCCTTTTGAATTATACTCTCTCTGCTTCAAAATCACTGTTGACATCATTATACAAAAAACTATCCACTGACAGCCCTCACCGCTCTACTGTCATCCTGTGGAGTAGTGTGGCTCACTGGTTAGAGGCAGCAGACCCGGAAGCAGAGGACGGCCCGGGACCAGGGTTCAATTCCCAACGCGGCAGAGTCTTGGACCAGGGCCAGCGGACTCGATAATTCTCGCCTTGGTGCCTACTCTAACCAGGGATCACACTCGGCAACTCTGGGCATTAGCTTGCCTCATCTCCACAACGGCCCCCCACATTCGCTGGGGATGCCTGGTTTCACCTTGGAGATACCCATGAGGGACCATCTCACAGGGATAGCCAGGATGGGTTCCCCAGTGGTCTACGACACCTCGGCAGCAGTGCGCTTTACAAAAAAAAACCACATACATCCTGTTTTCTTGTATTATCTCTTAGCCAAGGTCCCTGAAATACTTCTGTCAAGAATTCCTGTCATGCGAGGGGAGGAAAACAGTAACCAGCGTAAACAGACTACATCTCCCAGGATGCTTAGCGGTTGAGAGGTTATGTAAACAGGAGAGCTGTTACATAACTCAAGGAAAACACGCCCTTATGTAAACAGGAGAGCTGTTACATAACTCAAGGGAAAACACGCCCTTATGTAAACAGGAGAGCTGTTACATAACTCAAGGGAAAACACGCCCTTATGTAAACAGGAGAGCTGTTACATAACTCAAGGAAAACACGCCCTATAAAGGGAGGAACCGGGAGGTACAAGGCTGTCGGATATTGTGTTTACACCGACGTACCTGCTTCGTGAAGAGCAGTGTTCCGGAGTGGTGCTCCAGTAAGGCAAGAACGGAGGTAGGTCGAGTCGTTACTCCCTGGGCCGTGTCTTGCCCCATCGTCACCTGTGAAGGACCCGGAAGCTCTACTGGTCAACCATTGAGCTTCGCTTTTTGACTCGGCTGAGTCAAAGCGCAGTGGCGCTTTTGCTGGTTGGAGTCGTAACTCCCAGCCCGACCAGAGATACAGGGACTGCCAGCTGTAACGCACACCAGGAGGTGTTTGCCGCGTTACAGACTCGGAAGTCCACAGGATCGATCGAGCGGCTGCTCTCGGTTCAGTCTTCTTGCTTTTGATTGGGGTATCGGTGACGCATCACCAGGAGGTGACTCCGCGTCCCGGTGCAGTCGGAGGAAGAGGTTGAGCGGCTGCTCCCTTCAGGTAGAGACCCCGGCTGGGTGTTTCCCTGACTCCTCGATTCTCCCCAACACTCGTCGTGCCCCTCACAGCCTACCGATTGGCATTGTCGGCCATTTCATTTCTGCCCTCTGTTGGCATACGCCGGGATCGGCGTATATGCAGAGGACGGTTAGGACCATCCGTGCTGTGGGCTGGTAACGTACTTAGCCTGGAGGATTCCAGTGACTATAACTTTTGTTTATTCGTTGTATTGTTTTTGCCTTCATTAAAATAACTAACACTTCACAAGTGGTTGCGTCCTCATTATCGTGTCTGTTAAACGATCCTGAGACGTTCAGGGCGTTACAAAATATCCGACCGTAATAACACTAACTGTCTCCCGGTCGATAACAGACATGGCAACACTTGATGATGTGCTGGCTGCTTTAGCGACCGTGCAAGTTGAAGTGGCTGCCTCTAGGCAAGAAACAGCCGATGTAAAAGCCAGACTGGATGCTATCCAATTGGACCCGCTCACGCCCAGCACCTCCCTCACGAACCAGACCCCTGCGGTAGTAGTGGAAATGCCGGTAGCCATCCCCTTGGCAACACCAGAGAGGTACAGTGGGGATCCTAACACAGTGCAGGTATTCCTCACACAAGTGGCGCTACATTTATCGTGCAAACCAAAGGCGTTCCCCACGAGTCAGGCTCGTGTGGCTTTCCTTATTTCCTATTTGGCTGGAAACGCGGCACAATGGGCCGTACCTCTGGTGAGCAGGGACGACCCCATCTTATGTGATTGGGGTGCTTTTCGCGAGGAATTCCTGAAGGTATTCGACAGAAGGGCTGACTCGTACACGGCGGACCGTGAAATGCTTGAGTTGAGACAGGGATCCAACGACCTGGTGCAGTATCTCAACGCGTTCCGACGGCTAGTTGCGGAAACCAAGTGGCCTGTTGCTAAACAGACGGCGCTCTTCCATCACGGGCTGTGCGATGAGCTCAAAGACGCCGTGGCTCATATTGACCCTCAACCCAAGACATGTGAGGGCCTTATCAACCTGGTATTACGGCTGGAACATAGGCTGAGTGAAAGAAAAGGGGATCATGGGAGAAAAGGAAAATCCCTTCCATCCTATGTGACGGTGGGAAGTCCTGAAACTTCCACCGCATCCAAGGGAGAACCCATGGACATCGGCGCAATACGAGCGAGCCTCACAGCCACGGAGAAAGAGTCACGCCGTAAACAAGGATTGTGCCTATATTGTGGCAAAAAAGGCCACTACGTACGTGAATGCCCTGCCAAACCGAAGACGTCACGTTATCGGGCCAACCGGTCGGTAACAGCCGTGGTGGACATACCGGCGGAAAACTAGAGGACTCCCAGACCAAAGAAGGGGCATCTCGGAGTCACTCATCCATCCCTTCACTCTCCAACTCGGTCACTAAGGGACACCGACACCTGTTTCTCACGGTGCACGTGGGAGTGCATGACCAGTGGATACCCGTTGTGGCCATGGTGGATTCAGGGGCCACTGGCATGTTTATGGACCACAACGAGGCATGCAGGCTAGGGCTAGTGCTTCTTCCCAAAGCTGTACCCGAAGACGTCTATGCTGTAGACGGAAGGCGATTGGTGACGGGGCCCATCGGGCAGCACACGGGGGTCCTTCCGATGAGATATGGGAGGAACCATTTGGAACAAATCGATTTTAACATCATCCGAGCGCCCCAATATGGCGTCATATTGGGATTGCCGTGGCTACAGAAACACAACCCCTCTGTGGATTGGCCAACACATCGCGTCGAAATGACGTCACCGTATTGCATCCTGCATTGTGGAAAAAGAACGGAATCCCTTGACGCAGATGAGAGCGGGAGTCAGACGGTGGCTACAGCGGCAGAAAAAGATGTGGCTCTCCCCCAGGCTTATCACAGTTTTGAGGATGTATTTGATGAGGTGAAGGCGGAAGTGCTACCACCACATAGACAGTTTGACTGCCAGATCGACCTGGTGCCAGGGGCCAGCGTTCCCAGCGGCAGGCTGTATGCCCTGACGGAGCCTGAAAACGTGCATCTCCGGGGGTACCTGGATAAACTCCTCAAGCTAGGATTCATCCGCCCGTCCAAGTCTCCGGCCGCCTCGCCACTCTTCTTCATCCCGAAAGCTAATGGGGAGCTGAGAGCCTGTGTGGACTTTAGGGCATTGAATGCGATAACCATAAAGAATCGGTACCCCTTGCCTCTCATCAGTGTACTGCTGGAACAGGTCAAGAAAGCTCGTATCTACACCAAGTTGGATTTGAAAGGGGCATACCATCTGGTGCGCATGAGGGACGGAGACGAGTGGAAGACCGCCTTTAAGACCAGGTTCGGCCTTTTTGAGTACCTCGTCATGCCGTTCGGTCTGTGCAACGCCCCGGCAGCCTTTCAGTACTTTTTGAATGAGGTATTCAGAGAGGAGTTGGATATCTACGTGGTCGTATATATCGACGACATCCTCATCTACTCGTCCAGTGTGGAGGAGCACGTACACCGCGTCAATGCTGTGCTCCAAAAGCTGAGGGAAAACAAGCTGTTTTGTAAACTCAGCAAGTGTGACTTCCACGTCACGTCCGTGGAATTCCTCGGAGTGATGCTGAGTCCAGAGGGACAGGAGATGGCAGAACGAAAGATCAAGGCGGTGAAAGAATGGCCGGTGCCCCAAAGCGTGAAGGACGTCCAAAGTTTCATTGGCTTCGCCAACTTTTACAGGCGGTTTATAGATGGATTTTCAGGATTGGTGGCCCCAATCACACAGCTACTGAGGAAGTCCAAGGAGTTTGTCTGGTCCCCTGAAGCGAACACAGCCTTTGAGGCCCTGAAAAGCGCCTTTGGTAAGGCGCCGGTGTTGGCTCACCCCGATCCGGATCTCCCCTACGTGGTGGAAGCGGACGCTTCGGATGTGGCGCTGGGGGCTATCTTGTCCCAACGCAACCACGACACAGGAGTGCTTCATCCCGTTGCGTACATGTCCCGCAAACTCAACGACGCTGAACGCAACTACCATATTGCGGAGAAGGAGCTTCTCGCAATCAAGGACGCCTTCACCGAATGGAGGCATTGGTTGATGGGGGCAAGACATGTGGTATCGGTGTACACGGACCATCGGAATCTACAGTTCATGACGGCCACAAGACACCTTTCTCCCAGGCAGCTGCGGTGGATGATCTTCTTTGCGGGGTTCAACTTCCGCATCACATATCGGCCGGGGACGGAAAACCGGAAGGCGGACGCCCTGTCCCGTCAATCTGCAGTTAAGGAACCATTGCCTGCGACCGAGCGTTCCATCATTTCCCCGAGGATGGTATTGGGGGTTATCCAACCGGATACTTTCCTGAGGGGAATAAAGAGAGGGATCAGGTCATTCGCATGGCGGAGGTGGCTCCTCAGTCACAGAGAATGGCAGCTGAAGGACGGGATACCCCTGAAGGGCAGGTGCCTGTTGATACCCACGCCTAGGCTAAGGAAACAAGCATTCATCTGGTGCCATGACTCTCCATGCGCAGGTCATTTGGGCTTTGAAAAAACGGTGGCTAGCATGGGACGGCATTTCTGGTGGCCAACCATGAGAGTGGATGTCAGGAGGTGGGGACAGGAGTGTCCTACGTGTGCTACCATGAAGGCCGACCATGGCCGAACCCAAGGGCTCTTACATCCACTTCCGACCCCGGATAGACCATGGGATAGCATATCACTGGACTTCGTGGTGGGCCTACCGGTAGACCAGGGGATGACGGCAATACTGGTGGTGGTGGATTACTTGACGAAAATGGGGCACTTCATCCCCTGCAAGAGAGTCCCTACGGCCGGGGAATTGGCGTCACTACTCCTAAAGAATGTGGTACGACTGCATGGATTACCTGGGGTGATCGTGTCGGACCGGGGGTCGCAGTTTACTGCGCAATTCTGGAAGACTTGGTGCACTGCGCTGCATGTTAAGACCGCCCTGTCCACCAGCTACCACCCTCAAACGGACGGCCAAACCGAGCGCCTGAACCAAACGCTCAAACAGTATCTGCGATGTTTTGTGGACCAGGGCAGGGAAGAATGGGTCGACTTGCTATGGGTTGCAGAGATAGCCTATAACAACGCCACTCACAGCTCCACACAGTCATCTCCGTTCTATAGCAACTATGGCCAACATCCCAGGTTCTTGCCATTTCTACATCCGTTCAGAGAGGACAGGATTCCCGCCACAGCGGACAGGGTGGCACACATAAAAGACACGTTGATGCGCTCAAGGGCTGTCCTAATAGAGGCCAAGAGACGATACAAGGCTGCGGCCGACAGGAAGAGAAGGCCCGGGCCACTGTACCGCACTGGAGACTACGTCTGGATATCCACAAGAAACATGAGGTTTCGAAAGAACAGTGTGTTCCATCCCAAGTACATGGGCCCCTATCACATTACCAAGTGTATGGGTCCCGTGAACGTGAAGGTGTGCTTGCCCCAGTCATTGCGGATACACCCTGTCTTTCATGTATCATTGCTCAAACCAGCACCCTCCAAGCCGTCTGGGACACCTAGGCCGGTATGCGTGGAGTCGGAGGTGGAATATGAAGTGTCGGGCATACGGGCGTCCAAATGGCGCAGGGGGAAGCTGTGGTACCTGGTTGCGTGGAAAGGCTATGGCCCGGAGGAGCAATCATGGGAACCGGCTGAAGGGGTTCATGCTCCGCGCTTGGTCTCCTTGTTCCATCGGCGTTTTCCTGCCAGCGCTGGACCCGTGGGGAGCCACTGAGAGGGAGGATGTACTGTCAAGAATTCCTGTCATGCGAGGGGAGGAAAACGGTAACCAGCGTAAACAGACTACATCTCCCAGGATGCTTAGCGGTTGAGAGGTTATGTAAACAGGAGAGCTGTTACATAACTCAAGGAAAACACGCCCTTATGTAAACAGGAGAGCTGTTACATAACTCAAGGGAAAACACGCCCTTATGTAAACAGGAGAGCTGTTACATAACTCAAGGGAAAACACGCCCTTATGTAAACAGGAGAGCTGTTACATAACTCAAGGAAAACACGCCCTATAAAGGGAGGAACCGGGAGGTACAAGGCTGTCGGATATTGTGTTTACACCGACGTACCTGCTTCGTGAAGAGCAGTGTTCCGGAGTGGTGCTCCAGTAAGGCAAGAACGGAGGTAGGTCGAGTCGTTACTCCCTGGGCCGTGTCTTGCCCCATCGTCACCTGTGAAGGACCCGGAAGCTCTACTGGTCAACCATTGAGCTTCGCTTTTTGACTCGGCTGAGTCAAAGCGCAGTGGCGCTTTTGCTGGTTGGAGTCGTAACTCCCAGCCCGACCAGAGATACAGGGACTGCCAGCTGTAACGCACACCAGGAGGTGTTTGCCGCGTTACAGACTCGGAAGTCCACAGGATCGATCGAGCGGCTGCTCTCGGTTCAGTCTTCTTGCTTTTGATTGGGGTATCGGTGACGCATCACCAGGAGGTGACTCCGCGTCCCGGTGCAGTCGGAGGAAGAGGTTGAGCGGCTGCTCCCTTCAGGTAGAGACCCCGGCTGGGTGTTTCCCTGACTCCTCGATTCTCCCCAACACTCGTCGTGCCCCTCACAGCCTACCGATTGGCATTGTCGGCCATTTCATTTCTGCCCTCTGTTGGCATACGCCGGGATCGGCGTATATGCAGAGGACGGTTAGGACCATCCGTGCTGTGGGCTGGTAACGTACTTAGCCTGGAGGATTCCAGTGACTATAACTTTTGTTTATTCGTTGTATTGTTTTTGCCTTCATTAAAATAACTAACACTTCACAAGTGGTTGCGTCCTCATTATCGTGTCTGTTAAACGATCCTGAGACGTTCAGGGCGTTACAACTTCAAAGAGCTCCTTATGTCCTTTAGTCCTAGCATCCCCTGAATGAAAAAGTGCTTAGTTACATCTCCAGCTTCATAACCTCTGCCAACCATGACCATCTCTTCTCCATCCTCATCGACATGGACCTATCCAGTGCCTCTTGTACCTTTGAAAAGTAAGTCACATCTGGACATCACTAGTGTTGTGTTCCACCAATCTTTCTGATCTAGTGTAACCTCTCCCTGGCTACTATGGCCAACTACTTGAAAAGTACTCAATATTATACCACAATCTTCCAAGATCCACATTTCTCTCCACATGAGATTTAGCCAGTCTAGGTCACTTTCTATAAAAGGTTTCCATCCATGTTTCCTACCCTTGTGTTCATTCCCATCCAAAGCATTAGCCCCTCCTAGGACTGATGACCCATTTGATCACAAACCTGTGACTGCCCCGAACACCTCTAAGAGTCCTCCACATTTGCAAGAGTCCCTTTGAATCTCCTCCACTAAACAGCTTCCCCCTTAAACTAAAAGTTGCTGCCATCATCCAAGATACCTTCAAAATGTTGTGCAGGCAGAGCTTCTTTCAGATGAACCACACCTTGCCTTCATACCGGATAGGACAAATATACGTGCTTCTTCATGATCAGTCTCTGCTATGTAGACCTTTCCTTCTATTTACCACTGCAATTTATTTAGTGCGAGCATGCCCCAAGGACATCAGGGTCCTGTACAATAGAACTAGTCTATGTTACACTTTTTTGAGCACTAGGAGACTAAGTTTCTTGCTTAGAATCACAGAGGGGCTTATTTACAAGCCCTGTGCGCCACTTTTGCGTCATTTTTAACATGGGAAAAGTGACATACGGGTGGAGCAAGGGGTTTGTAAATAAGCACCCAAGTGTTTAACCAGGGGTGCAACACTCTTTGGGCTGAAAGGGCTTTAGGCCCCCCATGCCAGGGTCTGTGGGCTGGGCTAGTTGGGGCTGAGGACCTCGAGGCCAGTCATATCCAAAACTATTGCTCTCGTCGCCATAAGGAGGTTTAGAAACTCCATAAACCTCTGTTTGTTTTTGTTCAGTGAACACTCTTGATCACGTCTGAAAACCTAATCTTTTCACCTCAAATTTAACGAGCAGTGAAGTGCATTGTTTAATGTGACTAAGGGAGAGGTGTGAAGTCACAGACAAATAAACAATAGGGGTACCCAACAAAACCCACAAAACCAAAAGACCGACTAAGTTTACATTAAATGGTAAATTAAAATGCCGACAGAAACCTGACAGAAAGATGGAGCGTTCCAAAGGATAACTATATACCTTGCGGTGCAAGATCTTGAAAATAAATTTCAATAGTGGTTTTATTTTCTTTGCCCTGTAAGACTAAACATAAAGAGCGGCACTATTCAAACAACAAACAAAAGAAAGATTACATTCTTACATCTGGTAAAAGTGAATTCTATAAATTATTATATTTCATGCAGTGATATGCAGCTTTATGTAGGTGGGCATACATGCCAGTGTTGAGCACCCTGCAGATATATATGTGTACCTGCAGCAGGTTTTGAATTCCAGCAGGGTTATCTCATCCATTTTATCAGTCTCAGAAGGATGAAAGGCAAATACAAAATTTGTGTCACAACTTTTGCCTTTAACAGTGATTAAAAATCAGCATAATCTGCTTTAGCAATTGGTCCTGGGCTCAAAATTATATAGTCGTTAAACGAAAAAAGAAAGGTTCCATGAAAGGTAAGGCTCCAACAGCTACAGAAAAAAACACCTAAAGAAATGTCTCCAAAATATCAAAACGCATCAGTTAAGGTGCTTTTATTCAAAAAAATAAAATCCCAGCACTAGACAAGAATAATGCACAGTTGTGTTGTGGGAAATGTCGGGCATTCAGAAGCCATTAACGTTTTTATGTAGCTGTGTTCTTTTTCATTAAAGAGTAATGATTTATTTCAGTACACTTGCAATATATTTTTTAAGTGTTGGAATCCATACCCATCGTGTCTTCTGCCACCTATTGAAAAATGTGTTACCTGAATGACAATTACCAAGTAAAAGTATATAACATACGGTACCGTTCTGTTATGTCTGAATATATATCCTTTCTATGTTTGTTTAGTAAAGCGGATGTGCATGCAATATTGGGGTCGATTCACAACGATAGTAGTACATCTACAATATACATCTACATTCAAGTGTAGAAATACTACTTTTTGAAGTTCACAAATTCTGTCTGTGGTGAAGAACTCTGCACAAGGGTAATAGAAGCCCCTGTTTAAATGCATTTGTCATTTCTCCACTGGGAATATATTTTCTCCATGGGCAGCTTCCTTATCACCAAATTTCAATCAATCAATCAATTGTAAGGGCGTTACTCACCTGTGAGGGTCTCAAGGCGCTGGGGGGGTGGGGTCAGCAGTTCCGTTCAGCCGAAGACCCAGGTCTTGAGAGTCTTCCTGAAGGTGTTTAGGGAGGGGGCGCGTCTGATGTCGATCGGGAGCTCGTTCCAGGTCTTGGCCTCGATGTAGGAGAAGGATCTTCCCCCTGCTTTGTCTCTGCGGATGTGTGGGATTTCGGCGAGGACGAGGTTAGCGTAGCTGAGGTTTCTTTTGGGTATGTGGAGGGTGATTCTGTTGTTGAGGTATTGGGGTCTGGTGTTGTGTATGCATTTGTAGGCGTGGGTGAGAATCTTGAAGGTGATACTCTACTCAACGAGGAGCCAGTGGTACTTCCGTAGGTGTTGGCCGATGTGCTTGTGTTGAGGGATGCAGAGGGCGAGTCTGGCGGCGGTGTTCTGTATCGTCTGGAGTTTGCAGAGTAGAGACTTTTTTATGCCGGCGTAGAGGGCGTTTCCATAGTCCAGCCTGCTGGTGATGAGTGCGTGGGTGACTGTCTTCCTTGACTCGGGGGGGATCCATCTGAAAGTCTTATGGAGGATGCAGAGGGTGTTGAAGCAGCTGGAAGCGACGGCGTTGACCTGTCGGTTCATGGAGAGGGAGGAATCGAGTACGATACTGAGGTTTCTGGTATGGTCCTTGGGGCTCGGTGGGCTGCCAAGGGCGGTGGGCCACCAGTTGTTGTCCCATGCTGATCAGTGGTAGCTCGCATAGGGCGTGCTGCGGGGCGGGGTGGGGGAGGGGCAGGGTGTGAGGGTAGCAAACACGGACACACAATGGAACGGAGGAAAGTAATTATTACGTTCCTCCGTTCTGTCGTATGTCTGAGTTTTCTACCCCCCCACCCTGCCCTGCCCCTCCACTGCCCCGCCTCACCGCCCCGCAGCACGCCCTATGCGAGCTGCCACTAATGCTGATGCTCATGGGGTGGTTCCGAGGACTAGGACTTCTGTCTTTTGGGAGTGATCCATTTCCTTTTCCACCCTAGAACAGAATTTATGTCAGCCTTTGGCTGGAGTAAAAGTGTGATCCATTCCAGACTGTACAAGGAAATGTGAGAAGTTTGTGAATGCTCACAAACAAAGCTAACCATGTCTCGAAATGCCTGAAAATCCTCTAAATGCACCCTTTAGTGTGATTTATGGGTTCATACATCTCCACACTCATTGCCTAGATCTCTACACCTGTAAACAGGCTTACAACTGCCAGAAATCCCTTTGTGAAATCCTGACAGGCATAATTAAGGTGAATTTAATTGTAAACTTACACTTACAACCACATTTATCTTTTTTTAATAGGATCCATTGTTTTGGCTGAATAAATAGCTGTTTTGTGGGCTGTGTGATTTGTACATGTTTAGCTGCCTTCTTTAAATGTGTTGTTGAGTGCATACTGTATGAACGTACATTTCTTTAACCTAACTTCGAGGTCTTGAAGTGGTAATGGCTTTCTGCAGTATTGCACAATTCATGTTTTTGGGAAAATGACAAAACATAGGTTTTTCAATTCAAACCCACGTTTCCCAAAATAGATGAGGTAATGTTACCATTACATTTGGGCCATGTAACCCTTGTGCATGGAAGGAGGAGTAATTGCAGTACAAGGAGTTTGCTGGTTGACGCAAACTGAATTTTTTAACACATACTTTATTGTATTTTTTTCATGTCAAGAAGTAGGCGTTACAGGAGAATGGTTTCAATCTAGCGAATGTGGAAAATAGATTGCTGTTAATAACATGAATAAAGCACCATGGGTATGGCCTCTAAGTCCATTCACCTGGATCCCAAAGCAAACTAAAACCCTCTATGTGTCACCTGGGAGCTGTCACTCCGAACAGGAAGGGGGAAGAGTCCATGCAAGTGTAGTGCAGTACGGCTATAGATGTAACGGAAATCGATGATGATGGAGTCACTGCCCACATACACCCCCCAGGGCGTAATCAATGTCGGACCAATGTGTACAACCTCATTGCGATCGGGATCTTGTGCCTTAAAGCTTTTCAGTTGAATAACCCATTCCATGGAGATATGTGATTTGTGAAGTTCTCTATATTCCTTCCGTCTGAGGGCTGAACATTCCTATACCTCATGATCAACCTCCTCCCACCAGTCGTCTAGTTTTGGGGTCAAAGGGGACGTCCAACATTTAGTGAGAAGGCGTTTCGCCAGCAATAATGCCAGTTTTGTGAATCACACTCCCACTTTGTATCCTCTAGGTCTCATGAGCAATCGTAGTATACAGTGTTCAATGTTATCCCATCAGGCCTGGCCCCTGACTTTTCCCTTTACAACAAACAAATGATGGACGGAATGCTAACAATGCAGACATTCTCCCCCAGTCAAGAGATCTGGGTTAAATCCATCGTTCTTTTGCCCACTACGCCACCCCAGTTTAGACATGGCCATATGCAAATCAGTCTTGACCCTGTGCCTCATGGGAACAGTCCAGCCCGAACTGCCAAGCCATGTCTTTCCTGGACCGGAATCAAGCATCCTAGGACCGGTTTCTGGCTATCAGCCGTCATCAGCCAGGATAGCTTGACTCCGGTCCAGGGAAGACATGGCTTGGCAGTTCGGGCTGGACTGTTCCCATGAGGCACATGGTCAAGACTGATTTGCATATGGCCATGTCTGAACTGGGGTGGCGTAGTGGGCAAAAGAACGATGGATTTAACCCAGATCTCTTGACTGGGGGAGAATGTCTGCATTGTCAGCATTCCGTCCATCATTTGTTTGTTGTAACGCTTTTCGCCCTAGTGGGATGGGTATGCCCAGACGTGGGTCCCGTGCTCACTACGCCACTGGAGTCAAGCTATCCTGGCTGATGACGGCTGATAGCCAGAAACCGGTCCTAGGATGCTTGATTCCGGTCCAGGGAAGACATGGCTTGGCAGTTCGGGCTGGACTGTTCCCATGAGGCACAGGGTCAAGACTGATTTGCATATGGCCATGTCTGAACTGGGGTGGCGTAGTGGGCAAAAGAACGATGGATTTAACCCAGATCTCTTGACTGGGGGAGAATGTCTGCATTGTCAACATTCCGTCCATCATTTGTTTGTTGTAACGCTTTTCGCCCTAAGTGGGATGGGTATGCCCAGACATGGGTCCCGTGCTCACTACGCCACTGGAGTCAAGCTATCCTGGCTGATGACGGCTGATAGCCAGAAACCGGTCCTAGGATGCTTGATTCCAGTCCAGGGAAGACATGGTTTGGCAGTTCGGGCTGGACTGTTCCCATGAGGCACAGGGTCAAGACTGATTTGCATATGGCCATGCCTGAACTGGGGTGGCGTAGTGGGCAAAAGAATGATGGATTTAACCCAGATCTCTTGACTGGGGGAGAATGTCTGCATTGTCAGCATTCCGTCCATCATTTGTTTGTTGTAACGCCCCTGACTTTTCCCAGCACTCCAGTTACTCCCGCCCAGTACTCTGATAGTTGTGGACAGGCCCACAGCATGTGGAGCAAGTCCACCCCCTCCATCTGGCACCAAGGACATATCTAGGATGCAGTGGGGTACATCAGATTGATTTTGCCAGGTGTCAAGTATGCCCTTTATAGAATGGCAAATTGAATACATTTGAATCTCGAGTTGTAAGACACTTTTTTAGGGTATTCAAGGATACTAACCCATTTCTTGTCCGTAAGTGCCCTGGTTAAATCTGCCTCCCACCTCTTCCTCAATGATGTGAGTGTCGTCATGATGTGGTACCGGAGGCCTTTATACAGCGACCGCACTAAGTGCCGACCGTTCCCCATTGTGCGCAACACCCGTAGTAGTACCTAAGTCAATGGCTCACGATCATCAGCTGCCCAGATATCTAAGGATACTGGCATGAGTGAGGAAGAGGGTATCCAGGAGGTTATGTGTGTCTAAGAAATCTTCGTGCGTCATGAGTGAACTTTCAGCAAACAAGTCACCCACCGTGGTGATCCCCTCTCGTTCCCATGGTTCAAGTCTCGATATGGTGCCTGAAGCAGTAGGAAGGCCTCGTAGGGGTATATTTGGTGGGTAAGACACCTGGATCAATATATATTTCATCGCTAGCTTCCAGTACGTCAGCGCAATGCGCAGTAATGATATATTTGTGGGCGACATTGGGGAGTCAGGGCACAGCAGTCAGTTTAGATGGGCATGCTCCAGTTGTGCTTTGGTATGGTCCATTTCAGACAGGTTGTGACCAGCGAGCCAGTACGACATACATAGCTGTTGCCCAGTTATAGAGTACGCCTTGAAGTTGGGGGCCCACATTCCTCCTCAATTATTTTTTTTGCAGATTTATATAGCGCAAACTTGACCCACAGGTATTGGAGCGCTTTACATGAGCACCAGTTACATTACACAAGGACACATTCATTTTTGTTTTGGTAGGCACGAGGAGATTAAGTGATTTACCCAGAATCACAGGATGTGGAGTCAACCCCAAGGCTCAAACTTTGGTTTCCCAGCTCCAAATTTGTCAGTATAGCCGTGAGACCACATCCTATCCATTGGAAGTTGTAGTTTTGCTAAGCTGACTATACAGCTCCCTTGCTGCTATATCAGATCAATCAGAAGGGTGTCCAGTAGTCGGAAAAACCCTGCAAGTATTATGACTGGTAAATTCATAAACTGGTTTAAGAAACGAGTTAACATCACCATTTTGGCAGCCGTCCAGCTACCGAAAGGGGAAACTTGAGGTACCGGAAGGTGCAAGGGCCCACTGGATTCGAGTAATACCCAAAGTACAGGGCAGGCTCTGCATACGTGCCGGCGAAGGAGTATGCACAAGATTTGTCTGCATTGATGCAGAGGCCAGAAAGAGTCCCGAAGGTGGATAACAATTGAGCCATCTATGCCCGTGCCTCTCTGATATCTTTAAAATGAAAAATCTTGCGATCCGTATAGAGCAATATTGTATGGACTGTATTGCCCACTGGAATCCCCCTCATGACCTGCCTCCTGTCTAATTCTTTGTATTATTGGTTCAATCACAAGTATAAAAAGAAGAGGAGAGACAGGGCAACACTACCTGTTACCTCACCAAACCTGGCATGATTGGGATATGTGTGGACCTGTTCAAGCCTGAACCATTAGGAGCAGTATAGAGCAGTTTAACACATCAAATGTAGGTCTGAGGTATCCCAAATCGAGTCAAGGCTGCTAGCATGAAATCCCACACCAGATGTCCAGCGAGATACGACTGGCATGAGGATAAAGGACCCAGCTAGCAACCATTATCTGGAACAACCGCCACATATGAACGTTGTTTATTTATTAGGAGGTTTATAGAGCGCATGGTTACACCATGCGGAGAGTCTCCGTGCTAGGCTTCCAAGGACCCAAGTGTCCACCACGCACTGCAATGCTCACTAGATTTGTCTAATGAACAATGTTTTTTTTTTTTTTCAGAAGCTAGCTTCTGCGCGTTCCAATCTTGACTCAAGAGGGAGGGAATTCCAGAGTTTGGCGGTCAGATACCTGAAGGAGCAGCCACCCAAGCGTGCTCTTTTTACCTTATGGACCACAATCAATGCCGCCCCTGAGGGTCTAAGACATCTGTTGGGAAGGTATTGTTTGATCAGGGGAAAGAGATAGCGTGGACCTTACTGGTTCAAGATTTTATGACAAAAGCAAGGAGCTTTGAAATAGACTCTGTCCTTAATGGGTAGTCAGTGGAGCTGGGAAAGAGCTTACCCAGTGGGAGAATATTTGGGGATGTTCAAAAGCATCTGTGCGGTAGCGTATTGAACCCTCTGAAGCATGTAACGAGGTGTTTCGGCAAGGCACACACATGCACTGATCTGTGTGTATCAGTCGGGGGAGCAAAGAAAGCAGCCTGCAGGCCAGAATCTTACTATCTTATACTCAGTGTTGAGTATTGATAGTAGGCGGTATGAGGACAACTCTTGTGGGGGCTTTCCGGATTTAGGTAAGGATGTGACTAGAGCTTCTCTGGTGGAAGAAGAAAGAAAGCCTGGCCAAGGGATGTATTATAAATGTAATTTAAATTGCTGGATTAATAGAACAGAGTATGTGGAGCAAAATTCCACCGGGAGTCAATAGGATCCTGGTGTTCATGTTGCTTAGTTCAGCTCTTCAGTGAAACAAATTGGTATGTCCAGAAGACAGCATCAGGCAACATCGTGTGAGGGTGTCAGCTGGTGTGGGGAGCAAGGAGGCATGCAAGGAGGCATGTGCGACGGGGTAGTGCATGGTAGCAGTTCATTGTACCCCCGGGTGCGCACAGCTCTGGGTAATGAGTGCTGCAAGGTTCTCCCCTATAAGTTATTTGCAGTTTGTGGAGTAACTGTTAGAAACAGAGCCACACTCCTGGTTGTATCCATGTCAAAGGCACTGTTCTGGGATTAGCCGGAGCTGATAGGTAGACTTGGGGCCCAGAGGGTGGTCGCCAACTGGATAGCGCTAATTGACCATCCAGCACTTGTTGTTGGGAAGGAGTTTCCGGACAGCTGCAGCCATTCGAAGAAGCCAAGCCTCTCTGCCGCCTCTTCGTCAAACGGTTCACCTTTGGAGGTGCCCTCCCTGTATGTTCCCACCTCTGGGAATCAGGTAAGTGTTGGCCCAACCACTGCAGGACCTGCTCTGCGGTGCCAAAAAAGTGAGACTGTTGGTCGCGCAGCACTTTAAGTTTGGCCGGGAAAGGAGGGCATATGTGAGGCCTTCAACTTGAAGTTGATTCCTGACTTCCTGAAAGGAAGGTTGTTTCTGTTGTACAGCAATGGTGTAGTCAGGGAAGAAGGAAACCTTCACATTGTCCATCAGGATAGGTGCTCGGTCCTTGGCTGCCAGAACATCCCGATTCCTAAAATTAAGGATACTGGCCACAATGGGTCTCGATGGCGCACCAGGTATAAGTTAACTGGTAGGGACCCTATGGGCCCTCTCGACCGCAAACACGCCTGAGAGACCAGTGGGAGCCACCGCTGTTCAGAGCCATTCCTCCATAAACTAGGTGGTGCGTGCTCCCTCCGGGAATGCAATAATACGAACATTGTGGCGGTGGGCTCTCCCCTCCCAGTCCTCTACCCGGTCCTGTAGAAGATCCAACCGTCATTGCAACTGGGTCAGTTGTGCGGTAAGTTCCCTTTGACCTGGGGACAATGTCAAGAGTGATAGTTCATTTGCTTTGACCCTATTGGACAACTTGCGATGGTCGTTTTACGACAGGCTCTTATCAGGGGTGTTGGCCTCCAGTCGCTGCTATATTACCTGGCGCGATTCTCATGTTTCCTTCAGGATCAGGTCTAGATTGTCCATTGGTGATGTCCCCCGCAATTAAGTCATGTCGATGTCTGGTGTCTTGGCTGGGGAGCCATTTGATGGGGGGGAGGGGGAGTGAGCAGGAGGAGCTGGCTTATCAGTTTTGGTCCTAGTGCGCCCCATGGCCCTAATCAACCAACGAAAGCAGTCGGGAAGGAGCAAGGGAGGCAGCCCCTGGTGCTAGTAGTGCAGGGCATCCTGGTCGAATATGGGGGGAACCTCGCACAATCTCAGGGGCGATCTCCTTCTCAATATGAGTGGGATGTAAAGATGTTACACATAAGAGCGTTCCACCTTTTGAGGATCCCAAAGCATAAAGGCAGTGAGTCAATATGTTTCCAGGGTGTTGGTATGACTCCGGCACCACCCCAGACACAACAAGCGAGTTCCACTCATGGCCATCCAGCACTCCAGGCACTAAGACAGGGGGCCCCCTCAGATCACCTTTAACCCACTGTCAACCAGGCCCCGCAATTATGCTCAGTACCGGATAGTGCACACAACGGCCAAGGATCCCACAGCAGCACCTGGAGCCCCCTCAGGCGGGATCTCAGCCATCAGCGGCAACAATGCAGCTAGGCGGGTTATTCAGGGGCCCGCCCCCAGTCCCTGAGCCCCAGCTCCACACGAGGTTCCAGCCAAAGAGTCAGCAGCCAGGCACTAGCCTCACGGCTAAAAGTCCTTGGCTGTAAGCACTCAGTCGGGGCCCACTCCCTAGACCTCCAGTCTCGGTGATCTGCAGCCTTTTGCGATCACTCGCCACTCGTTGCACTCGCAGTGTATGACGAGGAGTTAATCCGAAATAAAGTGGGGGAGGAACACGCAATAGTCAATGGAGGACTACCAATTCAAAGGAAGGGCTGCTTACTCCTCACGCGGATCACCCCCAGGGTCTCCTCTAACATCTCAGGCTGCGGTGCTTTCCTTCTTCTAGGGTAGGTGGGCGAGAGAGGCACTCCACACTGCCCACCCAGGCAGTGAGCTTCGTCAGTGCGGGACGTTGGGCGTAACCCCCTCGGTCGCGCAGCGAGCCGGGCACGAGCACTGCGATCCGGAGGCTCGCTTTGTTTATTTCTCCCCATGGCCGGCCACTAGTCAACGATGTCTGCTCGCCATCTTGGCAGCGTATCACAGCTGCCGAAGAGGAGACAATCAGCCTTCTTGGGATCCAGGCCACCAGTCATTTATTCCCCCTCACTGTCCTGGCCAGTCACAGCCAGCAGCGGTAGCGCTGGAGAGTCCGATGCTCCCCGAGGGCCACAGTCAGTTTGCTCACTCAAGGTCAGCTACCTCCCACCATTTTGTTAGCAAAGTGCGGACACCAGCCAGCTAGCCAGCCCTGGGAGCTGCAGCTTCCCTCCTCCTCCTCCTGTACTTTATTGTACAGTTAATTAAAACCATTACAAACCATCATCAATAAAAACTGTTTTGTGTGTCTATAACAGCCATAACAACTTACAATAATACTGTAGAAGGGTATAAGTAAAAACTGCGATTAAAAGGTGCTAAAGCTAAAACTATTAAAATACAGGCAGGATGTGAGATTGGCCCAGAAACTGGCTCACTTCTATCATACCATTGAAAAACTTTGCATGGTTGGGCTAGCTTACATTCCCATTCAAATTCAGTTAATTATTGCTGCCCTTAATCTGCCTGGATAACAAAAAGTTGCCCTCTACGTAAGCTTATGCTTTATAGCAATAAAAGCTCAATGGATACCGAGAATGCCAGCTGAGCCCTCGTTGCCATCCGATTATTTTGGCTATAAGGGTACAAGTGTTGCACTGGGTTCCGTCACTGTCCTTCCTGCTTTTTTGCTAATGTGAGTGCCATGCCTTCTTCATGCAGGTTGTGGAGCTGGATTCTGCTCTACAGCCAAACCCATTTGGCTTTTTCTGTTTATTCTTTAACTCTGTTAAGGTGGGCATCTACGACTTCAAGGTATTTTACCAGTCAGCAGCTCATTTGGACATCATCACCGGAGAAGCATGCCAGGACTGCTTGCCTGCATGTCCTTATCCGTTTTTTGTTGAATAGTGGTCTCAAAAGGTTCTGGCGATCTTGTAGCAGATCCTTACAGATGGTGATAAGGTGTATGATGTTTTCTACGCTGTTGCTACAAAGGCGGCACTTTGCTGGCATTGAGGGACGCAGCCAAGGGGCCAGGTGGTTTACAGAGGGCAACAGTCCTAGGCGAAATCTCAAAAACTTCTCTTTTGTCTTTCTGGTGAAGCTGGTCTGAAGATATGTTTGGGGCCTGAGTTTGGTGTAAGATTGTATGGTTTGCCAGCCATGTGCTCGCTCCGCCAGTAAGGCTTTGTCCTGCAAGAGAGATTCTTTTTTGACAAAGTTATTTACTGCTTTTTGAAGCCCGTCAAGGGCCCTCGGAGATCCCATAGTTGACGCAACCCCAGGTGTTTTATTGCATCCTCCAGGTAAAGCCTTGCAGGGCAGTTTTCTTTAGTTTGCAGTTCCTTCCACAGGAGAGCGTTGAGTGTTTTTGCTTCTCCCCTGCTTATTTTGTACCAGCTTTTAAAATATACTCCTTTGCGTGCCAGCTTTTCCTTTGCAAGCCCAAATTCGAGCCTAATCTGTTCAGGTGATGTGCACCTCGGCAAGCCAAAGATCATGCGCAAGGCTCTTGTTACCGTACCATCTACCGTTTCAGCGTCCCTTCCTCTCCTCGCTTCACTTCCGTAGGTGATAGATGGGATCAGTTTTGCATGAATCACCTTTATTAGAGGGAGGATGCTTGGTCCAGTGATCTTATGTTTTAGGTTTCTTAAAGATACCGCAGTCATTAATCCTCTCTTCTTTATTTCCTCGCATTGTGGGTTAAAGCTGCCCTTGGAGTCTAGAATGACCCACAGGTATCTGTATTTGCTTGCGACATCCAGCTTCCTTGAATCCAAAAAACAGTGGTTCGTTATTTTCTTTTTATGATTAGTGATGCACATGACTTTAGTTTTTTCTTGATTGATTCTGAGTTTATTTGTTTTAGAATATTGCGATGTGATGTCCAGCAGTCGCTGTAGGCCTATCGGAGTCTGGCTGATCAGCACCAGATCGTCCGCGTAGAATAAATTGGACAGCTAACTTGGGTGCATGGGAATTACTTTCGTTCAGCAGGATTGACAGTTCGGCCATGAACAGATTAAATAATGTTGGTGCGAGCACGCATCCTTATTTTACCGCTGTGCTTGTAGGGATCTTCCTGGATAAAAATTCACCAGCGCCTAGTTTGACCTGGACCCAAGTATTACTGTGCAAGAGAATTAATTGATTTAACAGCAGCGGGGGAATTTTCATTTTCTTAAATCTTTGCCACAGCATGTTTCTATTGACATGGTCAAAGGCAGAGCTGTAGTCTATATAGCACAGGTATAAAGGTTGTTTTGCCGCAAGTGCAGTCAATCAAAAGCGATAGGGCTAGTATGTTAGTGGTCATCCCCATGTTTTTACAGAAGCCGGTTTGATTGTTTGGGATTGCTGTTGTATCTTCCATCCAAGATGTTAGCTCCTGGAGTAAGAGGCCAGCGTATATCGCCTCATTATCAAGTAGAGCTATAAGACGATAGCTTCTTGGGTCGTTCCTATCTCCTTTTTTGAAAATTGGGGAGATAATTGCTCCCTTCCAGGATCGTGGGATTGTTGAGGACTGCAGGATTTTTTCAAACATCGGTTTGAAGATGACAGCCCAATATTCCGGCTCTTGTTTGAACACGATTGGGGGAATACCGTTTGGACCTGGTGCACCCTCGCGTCTCCCTTTTGAGATTCTTTTGCATATCTGTGCGCTCGTAATTGGGAATTCCTGATTTTGTACAAGAGCTTCTTTATGTTGAAATGTCCACGCTTCGGAGACTTTTTTGGGAGTGTATGGCTCTTTCCAAGATTCATGGGCTTCATTCAGATGTGTGCCAAGGAAAGTTATCCAAGCCTCTTCAGTGGCATAGGATTCAATCCCCTGACTTCGCTCACTGATCAAACTGTTGATCTTTTCCCAAAACTGCTCGCTGTTATTCGTTTTGGCGTCATATAGGAGTTTTCCCCAGAAGGCCTCATCAGCTTCTTTTTTGAGTCACCAGATCAATTTCCTGCGAATATCTTTTAACTGTCTCAGCACTTGACGTGCGGCGGGATCTATCCTTACTCTTCGGAGAGTACGGCTAATCAAGGTCTTTAACTTTTTTAGCTAGGAGTTGCTTCTAAAGTTGTGATGGTTCTTGTGTTTTGAGACTTTGGTCGTTCTGTCAGTCCTTACATTATTTTTTGTTCCGGAATTGTCTCGTAATGTTTTTGTAAACAGCTCCCAACTCTCGATTAAGTTTGTAGTTGCTACTTGTGCCTCTCTTAATGCTTGTTTCGCTTGGGATAGGAGACTTTGTGGGTCATTAGTTTTGCACTTTATCCGCCTTTCATTTGTTGAATATTCTGAGCCTAGCGTGTTGGCGGTGGGGGGGGCTTAGTATTGTGGGAGCCTCGATCATAGTTTCCTGAGGAAGGGAGGTGGTCGCTGTAGTCCATTGAGCCAATATGGAAACCTCTTACCCTTTGATACAGGCTACGAGAGAGGAATGTAAAATCAATTGTAGAGCTAGCCTTAGTGCTAAGAAATGTAGCTGCTTGGGGGCGATCCCCTGAGAATCTACCGTTGAGTGCTCGGAGGCCCAGCTCTTCGTGTTGCCAGGAGTCTCCTGGCTGTTTTCGAGCTTCTGCCTCCCGAGGTATTGTCTTGGTGGCTTGGCTCCCAAACAAAGGGATCCTCATCTTCAGTAGTATCTGAGGCTGAATTGCTAAGCATATTTAAGTTGAAGTCCCCGCTGATAATCAATCTGTTGGTTTTCTCAGTTTTTAGTAATTTTATAAGTTCTTCCTTCAGCTGCTGTGCTCCCTTGGTTTTTTCCCGGGGGTGTAGGTAGAGGTTTATTAGAACTATATCCTCTTTTTTGTTATGCTCACGAGATGTCAGTCGCAGTGCTTGTATTGCATTCGGAGAGGCTAGCTTGTAAGCCATGGGCACTACTGCAACAATGGTCTTTAGCGAGCTGTATGTGGCAAGGCCTCCCTTCTTGTGGCCAAACAATGAGCTCTGTGTAGGTGGCAAAAAGTTCAGGTTATAGCCCGACAATGCTAGTGGAGTATCGGACCAGGTTTCTTTCAGTGGGATGATGTCAAATCTTTGCAAATAGATGTTTAATTCCGTGTCCGTTAGCTTGTCTCCTAGACCGTTGATGTTCCAGGAGCACAGGTTGAAGACATTAAGCGTGTTTCCGGCTTTGGCTTTACTTTGTCATTGATTTTTGATTTTGACGTTTAAGGTCCTGGAGAGCCAACTCCAGTCTTGCGAGGTTGGGCTATTATTGGCAGATGGTCTCTTGTTAGACTGTTCTCGGTGGACTAAGTTCTCAGGGGTGTTACTCCGAGCCCCTCGTAGTACTGAGTTCGGATTGGGCTGTCAGTTCACTTTCTTTTGCTGGCTATCAAGGGTCTGAATATATCGGTTTTGAGAATGGTCAAAGTTTTATTCCCCATAAGTTAAACTTTGCTTGTTTTTTTAGTAGTCTCTCAGGAAATTCTGCTGTGGCCCATACTGTTTTTGTTGCTTCTACCCCTGAGTGTTCCAGCAGTTCTATAAATTCTACTGACTCCAGGTCACTAGAGGATATGTTTTTAAGGCTGTCGATAGTTTTCAGTAGGCGTAATATATTCCCCCTATTTAGAGTATCTATTGTGCCCTTTGATTTGTACTCTGGGTGGAAGACTATTGTGGTGGTGCCTGTTTGCCCTGTATCTTATGTTGTTCTGGGCGATAATAGGGTCCTCCCCTAAGCCATGACGTTCTTCATTTGCTTCTACTTGTCTATGAGCACTCATTTCGTTCTTGTCCGTTGGTTCTGGTCCGGTAGGGCCTGCTGCCGTTGTCGCCCGTTGGGGGCTCCCTCAAGAGCGTCTTTCTTCCTTTTTTTGGGAGGGACTGGTGGCAGGCTTTCTTTCTTGTGGCGGTTTCTTTCAAGTTTTTTCCTCCCTTCCTGGTTTCCATTTTTTGTGTGGATTGTATTCCATTTCTGTATCTTCTCTCATCTGAACCAGCCTATCTTGTGATATATCAGGTGTCACATTCACACTAGTGTTGCCCTTGCCCCAAGCTATTGTCGTTTTTTTTTTTCATTTCGTCCCTTCCTTTTCTGCTTTCTCCCGTGTTTTCCAGGTTGAAAATGTTCCAGCGCGGTTTCTTTTTGGGAGTTTTCATCCAGTGGCATTGTGTTTATAGTTAGTGGAGGTTGGGTTCCTTCATTTTGCTGACTGCTATTGAGCGTTATCTTCTTTGCACCTGTGGTTTCCCTAATCAACTGTAGTTCTTGGGTCGACTTTGGGCTCTCCTGAGTTGATGACTGGGTTTCCTGCTAGCAATGGCATGCTCATTTCACTTCTCTTCTTGACAGAACTATCTGATCGGTTGTTTTTTATGGCCTCCCTAATGTCAGAGAGGAGATTGTTCATTGCCGTTGGGAGTGTTGCCAGTTTGTCCATGATGTCGCTACAAGGTGACACATCCCCCGGCGCTGTTCCTCCGAGTTAAGTTGCCAATGGTGCAGTCAGGGTGCAAGTATGACTGGATTACGGGGCATGGGCATGGGAGCTCTCTGGCTACGCGTATGCCATGTTTGAGTGTTGGCCATGCCCCCATTGACTGCTGCAAACGCATAACTGTGATTATCCTTGCTGTTCCTCAATCTTTTTAACCTGCAGAGGTTCAGTGCTGTTTTGATGACTTCTTCTTTTCAGGCACACAAAGAAAGAATTGGTCTAGCTTTTGCTACCTCCAGCCAAGGGGTCCCCAACAGGTTGATCGCAGGTTACCAGTAACTTGCAGGCTATTCTGGAGTAGCTTGCTTGTCAAACGAGTTCAGGAGTATGCAGCAGCTCTTCTAATGATGCGCCTTAAAACACTTGCACCCGGTTATGCGAGGCTTCCAAATGGTAGAGTGCAGGAGCAGCCTGCAGCCCACCCACTTGTTAAATAAACAATGACTAGCTGCTGCCTGGTAAGGAGCATGACTACCACTAAATGGCTCCAAGAACATTCTTTGATATTTTTTTCTAATATTTCTTTGGCTAATTTATTTAACTATTTCTTAATTGTTTCCTTTTTCTCTCCCCCCTTTCTGTCTCTTTCTTTCTTCTATGTTTCAGTTTTCATTCTCATTCTTTTCCTTTGTTTGCTTCTTTCTCTCTCCTCCTTTCTGAATCTCCCTTCTATCTCTTCCTATCCTTTCCTTGTTTGTTTCTGTGTTTCTTTTTTCACTGTCTCCTTCACCCCATTTCTCTTTTTTTCTCTCTTATGTTCCTGTTTTGCTTCATTTCCACTTTCTCTATTTTATTGCTTCTTTCTTTCTTTCTTCCCTTTCCTTGTCACCTTTGTTTCATTCTTTCACTTAGAATTCTTTGTTCTTTCATTTTTCATTTCTTTCTAGCCCTGTATATTCCCCTTTTCTCTAATTCTTTCCTCTCATTGCACCCTTTCTCTCCATCCATCCTTCTTTACCTCCTTTCCTGTTTTCATTCTCACCATAAATCTTTCTTCCCTCCCTCCTTCCATCCTGTCCTCATATTTGTTCTTCTTCTATGTTCCATTCCTGTTGTTTTCTTTTTGTGCTTTGCTCCTTTATCACATTCCCTTTTTTTCGTTCCTTCCCCTCTCCTTTCTTTATTCTTTCTCTTCTTCTTCATTCTTTCTTTCTCTAGTCCTCTGTATTTCAAAGTACTAAACTTCCTAAATTAATCTGCTCATTCATTAATTTGTCTTTCCTTATTGGTTTATAGGTATTCTGATGGGCATGGGTATGGAGACTTAGCTATGTAGATGTTTACTTACTTAAAGGTCCTAGCTAAAAATGTCATGTCTAGGGGCATGACCTAGCAGTCCAACATGGCAGATGCACTTTAGGCAAGCTCTTGCAGTCCGCCCCATTATCTGTAGTAATCCTGCCAGATTACTGCATTTCGACATGTCCTGGGGGCCCGGTGAGAGTTGCGGGTGGCAGGGGGCTGCGAAAAGAGCCGGGTCGATTGAGGGCTGACATCAGAGAACCTCCGACCTGCTGTGACAGAGGAGACCACCTGCTGTGATGTGGCATGTTTATTTATTTATGCATTTTTATATAGCGCGGACTTTACCCAAAGGTATAAGAGCACTTCACAATAGGACTAGTTATGTTACATGAGGAGAATGTTACAAAAGTACATGCTACAGAAGAAAACGAGATACAAGAAGAGGTATAATACAACAATAGTCGGCAGTCACTCAAAAACACACTATCATGACACTTGTACAGGCATAGAATACAAATTTACAATAGTGAAAGAACTTCCTTGGGGGACTTGAAAGGGTGTGTATTAGTTCTGGAAGTGTCTCTGGAACAGAAGAGATTTGAGGTCAGTTTTGAAGGTCTGGGTAGAGGTGGTGGTACGTAGCTGTGGGGGAAGCGAGTTCCAGACTCTCACCTCATTTCCTGAGAAGGATTGAACCATCGATCTTTCCCTTTTAAAACTGGAGGTCTCAAGCAGTAATTTCCCCGCATTATGAGACGGTCTAGAGCCTCCAGAGATTTTCAGTTTATTCGCCAGGTAGCGAGGGGAGGAAGTGTGCAAGGCTTTGTGGGTTATACAGGCAGTTTTGTAGATTGATCTTGCCTTGATGGGAAGCCAACGGAGGGAAGACAACAAGGGTTTGATGTGGTCACTTGTTTTGACTCCAAAAATAAAACGAGCCGCTTAATGGAGAACAGATTGAAGAGGGGAAAGGTGGGGTTTGGAGAGGCCAGTAAAAAGAGGATTGCAATAGTCCAATCTGGAGAGAACCATCGATTGGACCAGGGTTTTTAGGTCTTGCTCCGGGAAGAAGCGTTGAATCCCCAAAGAAGGCGCAGTTGGTATCGAGCATTCTTTGCAATGGAATCGATGTGGGAGAGAAGATTGAGCCTTTTGTCGAGTACGACACCAAGGGATTTTGCCCTGTCGACAACGATAGGTTTTTTTGTTAAGTAGATTCATCTCATCCATCCAAGATTGAACAGGAGGAGGAGAGAGTGAGGTAGAGAGGAGGAGGAATTCAGTTTTGGAGGGATTTAGTATGAGTTGATGAGTTAACATCCAGTTTTGGATAGAGTGGGGAGTAGAGTTGAGGATCGAGATATCGTGAGTGGAGGACACCTTAAGGTAGATTTGGGTGTCATCCGCATAGAGATGGCAGAGGATCCCAGATTTACTAAGGAGATTTCCCAATGGTTCCAGATAGAGATTGAACAAAGTGGGTGCAAGGTAGAGCCTTGAGGGACGCCTTGACCTACCGCCAATGGAGATGAGAGACTGTTCGCTATTTTGATCCTTTGGGATCTGTCAGAGAGAAAAGGGGCAAACCATTTAAGCACTGTGCCTTCCAAACCCATTCTCTGTTGGAGAGTGTTAAGGAAAGTGTTGTGATTGATAGTGTCAAAGGCTGCAGAAAGGTCTAGAAGAATCAGAAGACAAGACTCCCCTGAATCGAGTATGCGCAGCACGTCATCAATCACTTGCAGCAGGGCTGTTTCAGTGCTGCAGTAATATTGCAGCCACACGATTGGGCGGTGCCGGGAATCCTGTGCCCATCAGAGGATCCTGGTGATTGCCATGACGGACAGGGCCTGAGCGGTCCCGGTCCAGGCCTGGGCAGATTTTCAGGGGAGGCCCCAGACGCCGTAGAGTGGATTAAGTGGTATGCTGGGAGCAGGCCTGGCACTCCCTATCCAGAAGCCTTAGCGGACCCGCCTGGCTGGTGGTGGAGACTGGGTCACACTTGGTGCACAGTGGGTCCCAGGGGGCACCACCTGAGTGCGGCCTACAGCTGGTGACTGCCCGCTAAAGCAGCTATCTCATGCGGAAGATACCATATGAGAGGTGAGGCATGTCATTCCTACATAGGCAGCTAAAGGTTATAGGAGCGTGCAGCAGGACTGAGCCGGCATCGTCTACACAAGCTCTGCCAACAGCTAATGAATCCAACAGTGACAGGGTGGGGCACCCGTTAGGGGTGGGGGCGCTCTCCCTTCTGCTTAGCAAAAGACACACAATTGATGGACGGAATGCAGAACAAATCAAGGCATTCACCCCCAGTCAAGAGATCTGGGTTAAATACATCATCTTTTGCTCACCATGCCACCCCAGTTTAGACCTGGCCATATGCAAATCAGTCTTGACCCTGTGCCTTATGGGAACAGTCCTGCCTGAACTGCCAAGCCAGATCCTCCCTGGACCGGAAACAAGCATCTTAGGACCGGTTTCGGGGTTTCACCCCTAATCAGCCAGGATAGCTTGACTTCAGTGGCACAGTGAGCCCGGGACCCACGTCTGGGCATACCCGGCGCACTTAGGGCGAGAAAGCAAAAGACACACAATTGATGGACGGAATGCAGAACAAATCAAAGCATTCACCCCCAGTCAAGAGATCTGGGTTAAATCCATCATTCTTTTGCTCACCATGCCACCCCAGTTTGAACCATGCCATATGCAAATCAGTCTTGCCCTGTGCCTCCTGGGAACAGTCCAGCCCGAACTGCCAAGCCAGGTCCTCCCTGGAAACAAGCATCCTAGGACCGGTTTCAGGGTTTCACCTCTCATCAGCCAGGATAGCTTGAATCTAGTGGCACAGTGAGCCCGGGACCCACGTCTGGGCATACCCGGTGCACTTCAGGCGAGAAAGCAAGGCGTGGATGTGGCCGAGCTAGGCCTCGGTGTGGCTTGCAGTCGGGAGGGATCCCTCCTAGCACCCACCTCTCAAGAATCTAGGCCCTGGAGCTCCTCTTTCCCCCTCACACTGATATGAACTGCGGGTGAGCGGTGCCTGGTGGGGGACTTATTCTATTGAGACCCTGGTTCTGCTGACATTGAGGGGAAGTGTGCCACAGCCTGCTGGGAAGTTGAGATACTCAGTTAATAGCAGATTATACTACCATCCTGAGGTACCATTCAATCACCATGATGAAAGATAAGCCTACAGGATCTACGTCGAAGCAAAGCACTATGGATCGGTTCACAGGGGCCGGGGTATTGGTGGTCACTGCAGAGGAAAGCCCAGGCATATCTCATTACAATACCACTCTGCTGGCTGCGAGCACTCAATTCAGGGACATACTGGAGGCCAGAATAGGGGCAATGGGTTCGGATGTGACATTGCTGCGCCAGGACCTTCGCAATGCTGTGGAGCACCTTATTGAAGCCGAAACTAGGGTTTCTGGAGTGAAAGAAGTCGTCTCCATGCTCCAAGTCAAAGTTGACACCCTCAAGAAGCTCACCAGAAGCCTAGCCATGCATTTGGGGGATGCAGAGGAACAAGCCTGTAGGAATAATCTCTGCTTTGTGGGCTTTCTGAAGGGCTACGAAGACACAGATGTGGGCAAAGTCTTGGCTCAATGGCTCAAGACGTGGATCCCGCCGGATGCTCTGTCCCGTTGCTTCATAATAGAGCGTGCCCACAGAACGCTGGCTACAAAGCCTCCCCCCAGGCACCAGGCTGTGGCCGGTCATTGCCAGGATTTTAAACTTTCACGATCAAGACACTATTCTCAAGCTGACCAGATCTCAGGACTTGCTCACCTATGACTCTGATCATATTATGATCTTTCTGGATTACACCAAACTTGTCCAACAGCAGCACCAGTCTTTCACGGCAGCAAAGGCCCATCTTCGCAACCTTAAGATCTCATACATGCTTTTGTTCCCAGCCCATTTGTGAATCATCAATAAAGATTATAACCTGCACTTTGACACGCCTGAAGAGGTGTTCAATTGGACCGATGAAGTGAGACAGCTGAAACCCCACAGATTACCACGCCTGGATTCGGACTCCTCAACTGGAGACCTGCAGCAAAAACAGACAAAACTAAAGGGCAAGCAAAGACACAGATCGATATCATCATGGTGTTCCACCACTGCTGTTTTTTGGTGACCCGCCCATCAGGTAGATGATTATTCAGGCCTTCATCTTGTCAAGAGTGGACTATGCCAATGTACTCTCTTTAGGGGTTAACAAGACTGAAGTCCTGAGACTGCAGAGAGTCCAAAACGCCGTGGCCAGAACCCTTATGGGCCTCCCTAGAACCTGTTCCACCTCCAGTGCTATTTGATGGTTACACTGGCTGCCTGTTGCCAATCGAGTGGAATTCAAGGCCCTCTGTACAGCGTATAAAATTCAGAACTTCTCCTCTCCTGGCATTCTGTCGAACCTGCTCTCATTCTATTCTTCCTCGCGCCAACTTCGTTCGATGGGACAACACCTGGTGGCTGTGGCCCGGATGAGGAGGGCTCGGGCGGGCGCTCTTTTTCGTTTATTGGCTGCCAAACTTTGGGACACCTTGCCACTATCCATCCGTACCATCAATAACTACCTGGCTTTCCGTAAGGCCATCAAAACTCATCTTTTCCCTCCGCTTTAGTGTCTTTCTTCTGTCATCAGCCTCTATGTTTCTACCTTAGCGCTGGGACGCCTCTTTGCTGAGGCAGATGTGCACCCTAAAAACATGCTAACATAACATAACATAACCATGCACTGAAGACCGGACGAATGGCCACAGAGAATGAACACTCGGATTCCTGACCTACACCGCCTAATTGATCGGGCTGAGAAGTGAGACATACCATAGCCAAGTTCAAAATATTCAGTATGATGGACTTCTTTTCATGGGCTGTTCCCTTGGAGAGGTGCACCCCGACTCCTCCCAGAAACACTATGCTGACGGGGTGTTTTGGGATCCATTGGACGGATCTCGTGCCTCGTGCGAGATTCCCTCCATGACAGAGGCTTCAATGACGTTTGAGTTATTGAGGTGAGCGTGGAGGGTGTGTATAGTTCTAGGTTGTTTCTTGATTTTGGTGCATAGTCTGCGTTCCTACAGTGTGGTGTCCCTGTGTATCGATAGTAAACACCTTATCTTTCCTGTACCTAGAAGACAGCATTAAACATTAAGGTTTCATTGGGGAGGCTTTATATAGTGACCTGGAATGTCTGGGGAGTTTTAGATAAAGTGAAACGGGGCGCAGTGCTCTGACAGGCAAGGCGCCTGGAGGCAGACATACTTTTCCTACAGGAAACATCTCTTGAGGACTTAGACTCCATTCCTTGCCCGTTTCGGCTACACACACATCTTTCATGCAAGTTTCGTGAGGGGTTCCAGAGGGGTGGCCATTCTATTACATCACAGGGTCCCCTTCCAACCACTACAGACATGGATCGATGCGCAGCGCATGTATGTGTTTGTAATGGGGATCATCAGTGGGAACCAATGGTCCTTGCTAGTGTTTATGCCCCTCTGCCAGACATTTGTGGACCACATAGTGGACATATGGGGATCCATACCAGAGTGACTGGCAGTCATTGGCTGGGATTGGAACAATGTGATTCATCCCGATAGGGATAGATGGCGGCCCACTGAGGTGCTGGGGGTGATGGGGGTGTCTCATCTAAGACCACTGACAGATATGCTGGAATGGGTTGACTCTTGGAGAGCTCATCACCCAACAGATTTGGGATATGCGTTTTTTTCTTCCATCCATGGCTCATTTTCCAGTCTCGATTATATTTTTATTCCCATGGGTCATGCTCATAGAGTATCTGAGGTAACGATAATGCCTAGGGGACTCTCCAACCATTTCCCGGTGGAGATGAGGCTCCTAGTGAGCCCGCATAGGCCTCCATTTCGGGGGAGGCAGTCTCCGTGGCACACGCAGAACCGGTCCTACAGAACCCACATCCATGAGGCTTTGAATGAGTACTTTTCGCTCAATGAGGCAACAGCCTCCTCTACAATTCTTCTATGGGAGGCAATCGAACTCACTATTCGCGGGGTCAACATTAGCTTTTGCGCAGCAGAGCGGAAACGACACAGGCAAAAATTACTGCAAATAGAGGACCCTATACTGGAATTGAAGGAGCTTGAGCTAGAGGGGGAAGACAGATGGGCGCGCAGACAATTAGGCCCAATGCAACAAGAATACCAGGGGGAACTGTCAGAGAAGGCAAAGTGCACATGGCTGGCCTCTCAGAGTAGGATTTATCAGTGGGGAGATAAGTCAGGAAGGCTGCTACATAGACTGTGCCAACATGCTCTAACGCCTGTCCAGATACCCACAATCTGGGACCCAGGTGGCGCGATGCTTACAGACCTGGAAGAGGTGGCTCATAGTTTTGCTGATTTCAATCAAGCCCTATATGCCCAAAGAGAGGTCCTATCCACCCTGCAGATCGAAGAATTCCTAGATGATCTACCTCCAAATGCTTTATCGGCTGAGGCTAGGGAATCACTGGAGGCCCTTCTCACAGTAGAGGAATTAGCGGTGGCTCTATCGGAGCTGAGACCCGGAAAACCACTGGATCCTAACAGGATTCCAGGTGAGTCTTTTAAGGCTGTTATGCCTCTACTAGGCCCCCATTATCTTGTAACTATTCAGGCTGCTATGACAGACACATGCAAGCCCCCAGACTGGAGACATGCGGAAATAGTTGTGTTCCTGAAGCTGGGTCACCCCCCGGGAACCTCATGCATCTTATGTCTGATATCCCTATTAAATATTGAAGTCAAGTTGCTGGCGAAAGCCTTGGCTAATGGATTGATGCCACATATGTCTGATCTGATAGACCCAGACCAGGCGGGCTTCATGCCTTGACGGACGACGCAGCAAAATATTCGCAGGGCTCATAATGCAATTGCAGCCATGGATCGCTTGGGCCGCCCTGCAGCTATGCTATTGGCAGATACAGATAAAACATTCGACCCGGTCAGCTGGACTTACCTGTTTATACTCAATATAGGCTCTCGCTTCTTAGCATACATTCCATTATTGTACACGGACAAGCGGCCGTGCGAGTGGGTACCAGGCAGGGCTGCCCCCTTGTATTTGCCCTCACCATAGAGCCATTGGTGGCATGGGTTCGAATTGATGCTCTGATACAGGGTTTGAGTGGAGATCTCAGACCTCATAGAATTAGATGTGGATGATGTCCTATTTTTCCTCACAGACCCCCACAAGTCACATCCCAGGATTCGTCAAGTCATGCGAGTATTTGGAGAAAAGTTGGGACTATTTGTGAATGTTAGAAAGTCCATCATCTGGTCACTGAGGGGGACTCTGGGCAATGGTTGATGGATGACGGACCTTACCGTGAGGGTAGACGGCCTGAAATATTTGAGCGTCTTTTTGTCAATCAATCAATCAATCAATCAATCAGGGAATTGTAAGCACGCTATTCACCCGTGAGGGTCTCAAGGCGCTGAGAGGGGGCGGGGGGTGTGCAGATCTATTTAGCCGAAGAGCCAGGTCTTGAGGGTCTTCCTGAAGGTGTTCAGGGAGGTGGCGCGTCTGATGCCTGCTGTTAGCTCATTCCAGGTCTTGGCTGCAATGTAAGAGAAGGATCTTCCGCCTGCTCTGGCTCTGTGGCTGCACGGGGTTTTGGCCAGTGCGCGGTTTGAAGATTGGAGGTTTCTTTTGGGTATGTAGAAGTTGATTCTGTCATTGAGGTATTTGGGTCTGTTGTTGTGTAGGCATTTGTAGGCATGAGTGAGGATTTTGAAGGTGACTCTTTTATCCACTGGGAGCCAGTGGAGACTTCGTAGTTGTTGGCTGATGTGTTCGTGTTGGGGGATGCCGAGGACGAGTTTAGCGGCGGTGTTCTGTATTGTCTGGAGTTTGCAGACTAGGGGCTTGTTGATGCAGGCGTAGTGTGCGTTTCCATAGTCCAGTCTGCTGGTGATGAGTGCGTGGGTGACTGTCTTCCTTGACTTAGGGGAGATCCACTTAAAGGTCTTGCGGAGGATGCGGAGGTGAGGGCGTTGACCTATCGGTTCATGGTGAGTGATGAGTCGAGTAAGATGCCAAGGTTTTTGGCGTGGTCTGAGGGGATAGGTGGGCTTCCAAGGGCGGTCAGCCACCAGGTGCTGTCCCATGAAGAAGGGGTGGTACCAAGGACGAGGACTTCTGTCTTCTCTGTGTTGAGCTTCAGGCAGCTGTTGGTCATCCAGACTGCGACGTCTTGCATTCCTTTCTGGAAGTTGAGTTTGGCAGTGGTGGGGTCTTTGGTGAGGGAGAGGATGAGCTAGGTGTCGTTGGCGTAGGATACGATGTTGAGGCCTTGTTGTTGGGCGATGGCTGCGAGGGGGGCCATGTAGATGTTGAAGAGGGTGGGGCTCAGTGATGAACCCTGTGGGACTCCGCAGGTGATTTTCGTTGGGTCGAAGAGGAAGGGTGGGAGTCTGATCCTTTGGCTTCTTCCGATGAGGAATGATTGGATCCAGTCCAGGGCTGTTCCTTGTATGCCTGCGTAATGTAGTCTTGCGACTAGTGTGCAGTGGGAGACGGTGTCGAAGGCTGCTGATAGGTCGAGTAGGATGAGGGCAGCATAGTGGCCTTGGTCCTGGAGGGTGCGGATGTCGTCTGTGGCGGCGAGTAGGGCGGTCTCTGTGCTGTGGTTGCTTCAGAATCTGGATTGGGACGGGTCGAGGACGGAGTTCGCTTCAATGAATTGTGTCAGTTTCCTGTTGACTGTTTTCTCTGTAACTTTGGCTGCGAAGGGGAGGAGAGAGATGGGCCGATAGTTCTTGAGGTTGGTGGGGTCAGCTGTGGGCTTCTTGAGCAGGGGTCTGACTTCTGCGTGCTTCCAGTCATCTGGGAAGGTGCCTGTTTTGAGGCGGTGTTGATGGTGCGTTGTTGTTCGGGTGCGATGGCGGCTGTGGCTCTGTGGTAGATGTGAGGGGGGTAGGGGTCGGTGGGGGCCCCCGAGTGGATGCTTTTCATGGTCAAGGCGGTGTCTTCAGCCGTGATTGGTGTCCAGTTGGAGGTGGTGGGCTGGCTGGTGTTTCTGGGGGAGGGGGGCCGTCTGTGGCACCTGGTGAATGGTCGATTAAGTTGTCGTAGAGATTTTTGATCTTGAGGTGGAAATAGGTTCCAAGCTTGTCACAGAGGTCTTGGGATGGGGTGATGTCTGTGGCTTAGCTGCGTGGGTTGGGAAATTCTTGAATGACACTTAAAAGTTCCTTGGAGTTGGCCAGGATTTTGTTGTGGATAAAGTTCCTCTTAGTGGCTCTGATCTGATTGTGGTTGTCCGTCATGGCATACTTGTAGGTGGTGTGGTTTTCGGTTGTCTTGGTGTTTCTCCAGGCGTCTGCAGGTGCGTCTGCCTTCTTGGAGAGCGGTGGTAAACCGGGCAGCTTTCCTGGGGTGTTGTCTGTCGGGGTTGCGTAGCGGGGCGAGCTTGTCTGCGCATTTGGAGATCCAAGTGTGGAGTTCTCTGGCTGCGTCGTTTGCGTCGGGTGCCCAGGTGTGGTTGTCTCAGGTGGAGTTAAGTTGCTCGTTGGTAACCTTGATCCAGTTCCTTTGTGGTGGGTGTGGGGCTGGTTTGGGTGCCTTGGGTTTGTTGATGTCAAAGTGTACGCAGTGGTGGTCGGTCCATGACGGTTGCATTGTGTGGCTGGATTGGACGCTGTTTCCTGCCACGAAGACGCGAAGGTGAGGTCGAGGGTGTGTCCTGCTTTGTGGGTTGGTTTGTTGACGAGTTGTTTAAGTCCGATGCTGGCGAGGTTGTCACCAAGGATAGTGGAGTTGGGGTCGCTGGGGTTGTCGAGGTGGAGGTTCAGGTCTCCAATGAGTATGTAGTTTGTTGAGGCGATGGCGTGGGGTGCGATGAAGTCGGTGATGGTGGTGGCGAAGGGTGTTCGGGGGCCGGGGGGTCTGTAGACGAGGGTTCCTCGGAGTGTGGCTTTGGGGGTGGTCTGGATCTGGAAGTGCAGGTGTTCGGCGGAGGGGAAGGTTTCGCTGGAGGTAGTGAGGCGGAGGGAGCTCTTGTGGGCGATGCCGAGGCCCCCTCCTGGGTGGTTGGGGCGGTCTTTCCTCTGGATCTTGTATCCGTCTGGGATGGCGGTGCTGATGTGGGGTGTGGAGGATGGGTTGGTCCAGGTCTCTGTGAAGAAGGCAATGTCGGGCAAGAGAGAGTCGAGTAGGTTCCAGATTTCCATGGCGTGTTTGTGTATGGAGTGTACGTTGAGGAGGATGCATTTTAGGGTGTCGCCGGTGCTGGCGTCAGCGGTGTTGGAGGCCGGGGTGGCGGTGAGGGTCTGGCGGCAGTGGAGGCAGGAGAACTGGCCGTGGGTTGTGTTCAGCGAGGCCTGTTGGCATTCTCTAAGTCTTCCAGAGTAGAGTGTGAGGAGGGTGGTGGTGTCGTAGCGATGGGTAGTGGGAAGTCCAGGGTTCCTGGCGCTCGCTGCGGTCGGGTCGCCGACGGGCTCAGACGAGCTTTCCTATTGCGCGCGTGCCATTAAGTAGGGTAGGAGGGAGGGAGGAGAGGCTGGGAGTCGGGAGTGGGGGAATTCTGCGGGGAATTCCGGGGAGGGGGGGCCACAGGGGCAGCAGCAGCGAAAGGCGAAAGGAACAGGCAGGCACGAGAAAATAAAAACAGTGGTGGAATAAGAGCAAGCCACAGATGGGCACAATAACAGTGGCACAACAGGGAAAAATTAAGAAAAGGAAACGGCCAAGAAAGGTTACGGTGGTTGCATGCAGTCTGGTCCCAGTTGGAGCGTGCAACAGGCGCAGGAGCGGGCAGCAGCCTCGAACCTCTCAACTAGGAGGTCGGGGTCTTGAGCAGAAACGGGCCTTCGGCAATTGAGTTGAGACCAACTAAGTGAATTTAGTGACGCTCGAGAGTTCCTTGAGAAAGATAGTGAAAGGACTTCTTTCATCTACCTGGCTGCATGAGATTAACCCCATATAGCCGCTGAGTTAGAGACTTGAAAGAAGGTGAATTTGATAGATTGTCCAGTTAATTTCTTCAACCTACACAAACATTCAAAGACTTATAAAACATAAGCATTGAGTTACAATGTGCTTATGACCTTTCTGCGAATTATATTATTTGGTGGGATGCTCAATTATTTATCAGTCCTGAAGATGACCATGTACTTATGACAAAGGTCGAAACGCCGTCGACGCAATTGTGGCCACAATTTATGGAGGACACATTGTTTTGTGTGTTGTAGTTCCAGTGTTGGTTTGGAACTTCGACTTTTATGTAACCTCTGTTTGTATGCCACTTGTCTGGTTTTGTATGTTTATTAATTAGTATATGTACCAGCTTATGTTTGAACCCCACGATACTAACTTTTATATAATAAAAGTGTTTTTATATGTTGTTATAACTAAATCTGTTTCTTATACATGGGCCACATTTTCATCTTCTCACTTTTTTGATGTTTTGTGTTGATTCATCTAAATAATTTTGATTCTAAGTAAATTTTTTGTGTACGCTGTGAACCATTGTTAGGAGAAAATATGGAGGCAAGAGATGGCACAGCGGAGCTGCGGGGAGAGAGTGGACCTAGACCTAGACCTAGACAATAGCTCTGTCTCTTGTGAACGCAACCTACGTCATTTGACGGATCGGGTGAGGGCTGAAGTTTGTTCATGGTTAGGCCTGCCATTGTCCCTCTATGGGCGAACTGCCATATTTAAGATGGTGTCCCTGCCTCATTTACTTTATAAGTTACAGTGCCACCCATATCCGATCCTGGCGGCATGGTTTCGACAGATCAATGCAATACTGGGTTAGTTTTAATAGGGAGGGGGGAGCTTCACGAGTAGTCCTGCGAACATGTTTTTACTCTACATACTGTGGAGGCATTGAAGCTGCAGACGTTCAATCCTACCATGTGGCCACGCACTTGCTGGTGCTGAATAAATGGTGGTATGGTTCCAGCGAAGACCCCGTATACAGGGTGGAGCGCTGGCTGGGTGTTGGGGGACCCCTCTCTGCACTCATACTTATATAGCAGATCGAACTTACAAGATATCCCCTTGGCAACCAGAGTAGTGATCTTGGTGTGGCGCCAATATCTCCGTAGGATGGGGTGGGAGGGTCGCCTTACACGAGAGACCCCGCTGAGGCGAAACAGACTCTTCCCTCAAATAGCAGATCTTCTGGGCTTCGGTGGCTGGGATTGGATTGGTATATCTTCGTTGGGAATCTCATGCGAGGACATACCCTAAAGTCGTTCCAGGAACTCCAGGTGGAATTATCTATTCCTCACGGCCAATTCTACAAGAATCTACAATTACGGCATGCCTTAACTCCTTATATTCACAATATCACAGACCTCCCCAAATTTAGCCCACTGGAGGGTAAGCTCTTGATGGGCGATCTTGGGGATCATAAAATCATGAAGATCTACTAATCCTTAATCACGAATAGTACGACCACCCTGGACGTCTTTAGGGTAGCCTGGCAAACTGATTTGGGCCCCATTGGACTGAGGCTTTGGAATCCCCGAGGGGGGTGGTAATTTCATCACGTCTGTGATTGATATAATTTAAATACCTACACAAGACATACTATACTAGACATAGACTTTGTAAGATGTGATTGATCGCCTCCCCTGCTTGTCTGTGGTGTGGAAGTGACGAGGGAACTTTCCTACACACAGTCTGGACCTGTAGTGCTCTCGATAGATTCTGAAGGAAGGTGGTGACATGCTTGGCCAAGGTGCTGGCGTGGGATTTTCCCAGGTCCCCAAAGCTACTCTTATCCCACAGCACTGATAGGATGGGGGGCAATAGATACAAAGGTCACCTGCTATTTTTATGTCTTACACTCGCTAAACGCGATATAGCCAGACAATGGAAGGTAGAGAGCCCGTCTCTATAGGGTGTTTGAAAGAAAGGCATGGATTTCTGTATGGGTTTAGAGGCGCCGATCTTTCGAGCAAGAGGTTGCCCACAGAAACATTCCAAGATATGACAGAGGTGGGCAGATTATCGAGGCTTGACGCTTGTACCTTACTCTACGATAGATCAACATCTCAATGTCGAAATTCAGTTGTCTGGGCGTGATTCTCTCAATACTTCAAAATCCAAAGTTCGAACACATGAGAGGTAGCCGAGGGAATGAGAGGTGAGAACGCAGACAGGTTATTTCCCATATGTTGAGTTGCTATTTTGTACTTTTCTTTTCTTTCAACAGTGCCTACCTATGTGGTTCATGACCTGGACATGAAGCTATTTTCATGTTCAGTTGTTTTTGCTGTGTCCTTTCCTGGTCCACTGGGACCATATTGTGGCAAAAAGTAATAAAATATGTTATGGGAAAAAAAATGTAATGTCTATGTTAAAAAAAGTTTGTGTTTTCATTGTGAGTGGCACGGGGAGTGCCTGGGTCTTTTACTCTAGGGCATTTAAAACCCTTGCCTATAAAACCTATACTGTTCATGCCATCAGTAATTCTTAATCGCGAGTCATTATGTCTTGGCCTGTTTCTGGCCAACAACCTATAGACTTCAGCACAATTAGCTCGATGAGTGGTATCTTGTGGGTCCTAGCTCACATAATCAGAGCAGTGTCACCCAATGTATTGCATGAGAAAGACCACAAACCCCAGTGAAACACTCACCACTTTGAGGTGGCTCGCAGGTAAGAACAAAGGGATAAAACTGTTTTTGGGGACCTCACAGGTAAACCTTCCAGATGCAGCTCTTGCAACAAGTAGAAAACTGGATTAACAGTGCACTAGACTGTATTGCCCTGCTAACTCCCTGTTCAGTGACTTAAACCAAACCATCTGCGAAGTGGTTTAATAATGAGCTCTTCCTGCTAAAAAAGAACTGCAAGCGCTTAGAGCCCCAATGGCGCAAGGAATATGATGGCATAGCAAAGGCCAATTATGATAAAGCACAGAAGTCCTACTACAAGCAGATCAGGCTTGTACATGGCCACATTTATGCTCATAAGAATGAGCAAGCACAAAAGTCATCTTGTGAATTGTTTCAGATAGTGAAATCTCTGTCCTCTCTGAAACGCTTTTCTCCTGCTATGGTGCCTTCGATGGTGGAATGCAATGAAATCCCTCACTTTTTTTCAAAGCTGCTAAGATATATAAGACCTTCCCCACAGAAGCCAGAGAGACCCTCTGGCCCGCAATCTGGCCTGAGCCATCCAGCTCCACCTGCGGCTTGCTCAGGGTCAACACCCTGACCATATCAGAACTGCACGTGTGGCCCTTTAAGCAAAATATGACTCCTCACTTGATCCAGCCCCTTCTGCAATACTAGAGCGAGGATTGGACGCCATTTTACAGAGCCTGTGCGATTTAATTAACTAGTCCTTCAAAATAGGCCAACTTCCTCGGAAAAGGAAACATGCAATAGCAATGCCCCTGCTGAAGAAGACTAATCTGGATGCAAATAGACCTGAACATTTTAGTCCCATCTCCTTAATCCCGTTCTTTTCTAAAGTAGCGGAAAAACACGTCAACCAACAGCTGACGAATCACATCGAGGCAAATGATTTGATGCTTGAGACCCAATCAGGGTTTCGCCCCCAGTATAGCACCAAATCCGCATTATTGCCAGCCTCTGAATCTTTGAGACTGACTGCTGATGAAGGTAAAACTGCAGCATTGGTCATGCTAAATTTAAGTGCAGCCATTGACACCATGTCCCACGGCCTTTTCATTAACCTGCTGTGGTCATACGGTGTCGAAGGCCTTGCGGTGGCTAATCAGTTTTGTTCATAATCACACTTATCAGCTGATCTAACGATCATGCTCCTCGGAAGTTGTCACACCAGGGGGTCCTCGAGGCTCTACGTTGAGCCTGACACTTTTTAACTTGATTATGCATCCCCTCACTAATGTGGTTGAGCCTCATGGTGTAAAAATAGTGTCATACGCCAATGACATTCAACTTATCATCACCGTAACACCTTACGATGGAACATCCGGTATTCCGAACCTGCCATGTGAGCCTAGCAGAATGGATGGATCAGAAGTGCCTCAAAACAAACATGTTAAAACTGAGATTCTCATTGTGGGGAAACAGCCATCCATCTGGCCATCTGGCCCACAGCATGGTGGGTGGGTGTTTTGGGTCCTGAGCCAAAAGCAAAATCAAAAATAAAGAATCTTGGAATTTGGTTTGACAGCAATCACCCCTTTGACAACTAGATATCCGAACTTGCAGGTGAATGTTTTGGCATTCTGAAAATACTACGCAAGATCATAAGTCTACTTCCAGAAGCGGCCAGGAAGACTGTAATTCAAGCACTCCTGGTTTCTAGACTAGATTATTGTAACACACTCTACCTAGGTGCCACCCAAGGCAGACTGAAGGTGCTCCAAAGAGTACAAAACGTAGCAGCCAAACTGCTGCTGACTATCCCTAGACGCCCCTCTCAGAGACCTGCACTTACTAAACTGCACTGGCTCCCGATTAATAAAAGAGTATCCTTCAAAAGCCTTTGTTTCTGCCATAAAATTCTAAACAATAAAGGCCATCGCTACCATCATACACTAATTAAGCCTTACAGACCTAACAGGTGTCTTAGATCTTCTGAAACCAGGCTCGGGGTTGTGGAAAGAGCTTGGATGGGTGGAAACTCCTTCAGCTTCTTGGCCCCCAAACTGTGGAACTGTCTTCCACTTGACCTGATTCAGGAAAGTTCAGTGCTGACCTTTCAAATAAATAACTTAAAACCTGGATTTTCAAAGCAATCAAATAACTTCTCCCTTTGTAGACCTGGCTTGTTTGACTTCCTAGCGCTGGAACACTCCGTTTTGGAGTAATCAAGCGCTTTACAAATATCACAACATAACGTTGGTGACCTGTGTCCACTGCATCAGGACTGAGTGGCCTAAAAAGGCAGAGGTTACGTTGCTTGTCCCTCATGTACTCTTATTTAAGCTCAGGATGCTTTCGTTGATCAGAAGTAGCTCTCAGTATAGAAAATGTCAGAGACCTCCATTCCAGACTATCCCACCAGGTGGTCGCGAAATCTTGCTAGAGAATATTGCTCAGAATCAGTGCTTGGTAATGGTGTCATGTGATCTACAGGTGACCCTCAACATACATCTGCCTCATGAGTCCAAATCCCAGCCTAATTGTGGGGTATCTATGCTGGTGACAACTGCATTTCCACATGTTGCAGCTAATTATTTAGTGTCTACTCAGGGATCCCTGGACAGCATCGTAGCGGACTGTTACCATCTTTTGTTGGGTGGCATATTTATTTCATTGTCTTCGTGCTGCAGTTTGTGTCTGGTTTATGACTGGGACATTGGTGAGTCTTTATGGAGTTCACCATGGCGGAGTGGCCCTGTGTGGCTACTTGCTGCTGGAGGTTGGACCCTCAGCTGCCTTATAAATCAGGGGCTGCAGGGACCTCCCAGTCTTGTACATCTTTTGGTATATAGTTCCACTCCTTGTACTGACTGTAGAGCACTTCTCAATCTGCTATCACCAGAATGTTTCTGCTTCTGTCTTGGTGCTCACTTTGAGCCCTGCAACCCATGACTGTCTTTAACACCTTGACTGTGTACCGCCTAGTTTACCGATAGACCTCCTGTGTTTAAATCTGGCAAAATATACCCCTCCTTCAGTGCAAAAATGTGTTGAACAGCAGAGTTTTTGACAGTCTTCAGATCTATTTGAGGCTCTTTGAAACCCCATAATGGGTGTTGCCCTAATGTATAATAGTCTCTAACACGTGTCCACCCCATGCCTCCTGCATGCTCTCAAGTTGAAAGATCAGTTTACCCAATGAGTATAATATGAAGCATGTCCATTCATTATTTTACAACTCATTCAGTAAAACCCCTAACCCCTCTAAAGAATGTACAGCTCATCCCAGTGGCACCCTCTGACCAAATATTACCCAGAAAAGGCCCTCCCTTATTACGAAGTGCACCACAAAATTGAAAGGAGCCCCCATAAGTAATTTTCACACCGGTCATGAAGATGGCTCTGCCCCCACAGTTCGATGCGTTAGCCCCCTGCCCCCCTCCCAAAGTCTGGGTCTTGTTGTGCCCCTGTTCTGGACCAAGGCCTAAACTTCTCCCTGGGTCCGCGTTTCAGGATCGGTATCTCTAGCAACTAGACCACACCTCCTCCCACCAGCTATTCACATGTCCTACTAAGTTGATAGGTGTTCCCCTTTACAAACTAGCCCCTGAGCAGTGTTTTTGTATGAGCTATAAATGTAGGTATGATACGAAACACTCACTCCTGCTGACCTGTTTAGTGACTGGAGCGATCCCTCCCCCTCCTCCAATTGGCCATTAAACTTCTCAGCTCCAAAGGCTTCACTCCATCTGGGAACTCTTGGAGTTCCTGACCCGTCACAAATCTCCCTCCATCACAGGTACTTTGCAACCACAAAACCACATCCAGATGGACTACAGTGACTGATCAGAGTACCGCTAACACAATGTTTTCTCTTATGCAGATGCCTCTTTGCACTCTAGCAACATGTCTTGATGTATTCGCAGTTTTGTCATACTGCCTTTCAACTTTGTGGTCTCCTAATATGACAGCTGTCTGGCTGGATATATTACTGATAAAAGAAGCAGCATAAATCCCAGACCCCTCACCAACTAGCAGCCGCTCTCTGATTGTCATGGTTACTGGTTCTGCATTCACGTATCTGCATGTATGTGTGTGTATGGGTGTGTGTGTGTGTGTGCGGGGGCACACCATAGGTGAGTACAAACTTTTAATTGTGCAAGTACATCCCAATTACTAACCTGCCTGTAGTTTGAGTAGTTTCCAACTTTTCTCAAGTTCTACGTCCTTGAGTGATATTTTCCTACAACCCTTTAATATTTCTTTCTGAGTGTAAGTTGACATTGAAAATGGTTGCGCCATTTTCTCGCAACTTAAGTTTAAAGCTGGTCTTCTGTGCCTGGATGGATGCTGATGTTTTTTCTTTCCCAAAATAATTTACCTAGGGTGCAAGAGTCCCTACTTTAATGCGAAAACCCACATGCAAAAAAGGAATCATAGTATATTCAAGAATTATGGGATGTTTGTGAAACTTTCCAACTTTGCATGCCGCTACCTGTAGAGTACTGTTCTACAACTGTTGCCTAGGTAAGTTCCCAAGAAATACATTAACAAATGTGAACTCATATCCAAGATTCTGCTGGTTTTTGGACGTCATTTTAACCTCATCCCACAATACGTGCGGCTTTCAAGTTTTTTGTCCCTCTGAATGTACCTGCATTTGCCAATGCTGAAACCATGGTGGAGATTTCACAGTGAATTCTGAAATTTGTAATGCACGGATCAAGGATTCAAGGTTCAATTGCTCAGTTTATTAAAGAACTAATGTGAACTGAGTTTCCAAAGGTTGACTACACAGAGCAAGACCTGAACCATTGGTCCATTTACCACCAACTGCAACAACAGAAAGTATGTGTCTGGGTCATTTGGGGTTGTTCTACCAAATCACAGATTAAAGAATAGGAAGAGATGAATGTGTGTCCATATATTGTATATTAAAAGACCAGGTAGCAGCGGAAGAAGGGATGGATCCAACCTGAGATAAGTGACTTTAGGCCACATTCAATCACTATGGATCTGGTTGCAAAATCATAGGTCTGGCTCAGTAGGCATTTTCTCATGACATGAACCCGACATACGGAAAACGAGCAGACTGGACATGGACAAACCAGCATGCACAGAGCTCGGGAGAGGCAAATCGGTGAGCATGGGTATAAAGAATGATCTCTTAAGGTATTGTGTAGGTAAATATATGCATATAAGCGACAGCAAAAAAGGGACAACTTACACTATCTGTTCTGTCCATTTAATTAAATGCCATAGAATTTTGAGGCAATAAGTATTCTCCATCGCTTGGCATTTTTGCTCTGCTGTATTTCTCAGAGTTGCTTGCACTCCATCGCTTTGTTGCAATGCTGAAAGACTATTACAATTCAATCAAGGGGAAGAATCCACCATGCAATACAAGGATACAATGGCTCTTACCAGGATTTTTCTTCTCTCATCTCTGATCTTGAGGCAGATTTAAAGCAAGGATTGAAACCATACTCGATTTTCAAGTCTATCGATAATGTTCCCCAAAAAGGGCACTTTTCATCATTGGGTGCACCGATAGAAGACTTAAGGGGGCATGTTTATATCAGACTTGCGCCACTTATACGCCGCCATTGCGTCACTTTTGTGACGCAGCGGCGGCGTAAACCCTGCGCCATGTTGCGCCCCATTTACATCATGACGCATCTATGGAGATGCGTCACGGTGTAAAGCCCTGCGCCACATGAAACCTGCGTCAGGTTTCATGTGGGCGTTTCTACTCAGGGGGGGCGTTCCGTCGCAGGAACGCCCCTGAAAAGTGACTCAGTGAAATCTATATGATTTCACTGAGTCACTTTCCCAACGCTGATGCGTCAAAACCCTGCGCCTGCTTGAAGCAGGCGTAAGGCTTGACGCACCATGTTAGGGATAGGGCAGGTTGGAACAGTGCTGGAGTTGCGTCACGCTTGCGACGCAACTTCAGCACTGCGCCAACCTTACGCCGGCAGATGCGTCCCGTATCTGCTTGTCCTTGCGCCACGATGCACCGCATTGTAAATGCGGCGCATCTGCGGTGGCGCAAGGGCAAACTTGCGTGACACATCTTCCCTGGCGCATCCATTCTGATTTGCAGGGATGCGCCAGGGAACATAAATCTGCCCCAAGGTCCTTACCCCATCTGGGGTGGCAATTATGAAATTGCAAGGGCAGGGCTGGAATCAAGCAAACGTTTCTTGAGGGACAAGCTGAATAGACATGTCCGTCACCTACCAAGATCCCCCTCCAACCCTCCAAACCTGCATAAATAGCATCTGTACTCCTGTGCTCTTTCACGTTTATCATCTTTGTTTTCAAAGCTTTAGATATGGCTAGATCATTATATTTTATGGTAGACCATGATTTGGTCCCACCCCTCTGTAGGGTATTTTTCTTCTTCTTTTTTTAGAGTTTTATATAGAGCAAACTCGAACCGAAGATATCAGGTATCAGAGCCCTTTACATGAGCACCAGTTTCGTTACAGATGGACACATTCATTTTGACGTTGAGCGTCCCTGCCGAGACTCGAACCCGGCTCCCCAGCTTCGAGGTTGACCATTCTAGCCGTAAGGCTACATCCTCTCCCCTAGTAGAGTAGATGCCAGTACATAAAAAAGATGGAAGACCATCACAAAAAGTAGATTTCTCGTCGAAGAAGCATTCATATGTGACTTGCACTTCATTAGGCTGGACTTCTGCACAAAGTATGTGCGCACATTTTGTTGTCATTCAGTGCTCACATGTAAACTCTTAATGGATATATCTTGGACCCACCACGTGGGAAAGAAAGCTAATGACAAAGATGCAAAATATCACTGGAGGAAAATAACATCCATATGACAAAACTAAGCTGTAATTTGCTATTAATCATTTGTTTAGTAAATATACCATTCAGAGCCTCTTTTCAGTTCAAATTTTTCAGCATTGTTACTTGCTGGTGAAGTTTTGAAAAGTTCCAGATTTTTGCCATTTGCAAAGTTTTCAAAGTGTCATGGTTTATCTTTGCCTTCGCCTCTGCATCGATTCTTTTTGCACATTGCGTAATAATATTCACCATATTAGTGAGTTCATTTTCACTTTAACTGGAAAAAATAGGCAGTGTTTTATTCTACAAGTTTACCTTTTGCAGATCTTTTCTTTGCACAATGTCAAATGTGTGCAGAATTACTGTATGCAAGTTTACCTTTTGCCGCGCGTTCTATTTACAATACAAATGTGCCAGAAAAAACACCAAGCTCCCAGTTTCAAGTTATGCAGCTTTTCTGTTTGGGGGGTAATGCAATAATTCCAGAGGTTGAATTACCTCATGTGAATTACATTGGGGTTTTCCGCAGACACATTTGCAGGTTAATCCCACCCAATTGTCCTTGCTAAATGGCCCAGTGATGAGGAATTAGCTACATTCAATGTTGTGGTCCCACTCATTTTTTATTCCTATGTAAAGGGGACAGGTCTGAAACCTGTGTTAATTCTGCATCAGTACTGCATTGGATTTATTGATGCACTCAAATAAGAGTCTGCTAAGTATAATATAAAAACAGCGGTTCCCTACATTTATTCGTGTGTTCCACTCAAACTGTATTTGGTAATATCCATGCCCGCATTCACTCAAGGCATCAATCGCAGAGAGTCAGATTGCATTTGCAAAGGCTTGTCAAACAATTGTCACTGCAAACACTTTATGTACCAAGACTTCTGATACTTTGTTTACAGGCAACACTCCAAAAATAAACCTACACACTATAACCAACCTGAAACTAACTACTCAGACTACAGGTATATATCTAAGGAGGTCTGTTATTCGCATACTGTAGAGCACATAAACTGGAAAAGTACTCCAGAACACGAACAAACATGCATATAGCACTTTCTAAAAGAACCTCAAAATCCTGATGCACGAATAAACACAGCACATCTCTTTTTGTAACCTGCCTCTAATTTTGCAATGCCAACTATGTACTAGTAGGTCAAGTCACGTCTCCAGTGGCAGGGGGTCTCAGAATGACTTGCCTAAAGAATGATAATTAGGAAGGTCGCATTTTGTGATCCACACAGGAATAGTGACCTCCAAGAACAGGTTTTGGCCTAGTCAATAGGTGTCACCTTTGGGACCGCACAGGTGTTTAGCCAGAGCTATTGTCTTTGCCAATATCTCTAAGCTATGTTGTAGATCAGTGTGGCTGCTGTGCAGCATGTTGAAAAGTTGTAATAAAAAAGAGTCATAAGCATTTTTGTTACCTTATATATAACCAAGAAGACATTATGTGCAACTGAACAACCCTATTAAAAAATAATTGATATAAAAAATGTGTTCTAGTTTTTTTGTCCTTACAATGTTGGCAACTTCTTCATGTCTGATCTAATGCTTATTTGTTATACTTTTTTTTGTTATGGAGGGGGGCATAAACAATCGGACCATAGAGGTTGGGAAATAGTACCTGAATGACAACACAAGCAGCAGACAGACACTAAGGGAGAATTAACAGATACCAGATTCCAAAAGCAGATTGAGGTGATGCTGAGGTGGTGGTGTGCTGGTTCGGAGGTGATGCTTAGGTGGTGCTGCGGTGTTGTGCTGGTGCAGAGGTAATACTGAGGTGGTGCTAAGTGAGGCTGAGGTGGTGCTGAGTTATGCTGTGTGTAGGAGAGTGGCATCTACTGCATAGTTGCCCCCAACTTTTTGCTGATGTTTTGACTCTAGCCAGGCTGTGGCCCTGCTATCCAGGACCCCAGCCTACCTGCTTCCTCTCTAAACTGATGTGAGTACCCTAGGTACATACCCATTGGATACTGAGGACACCCTATCAGCCCCTTGTAGATGGTACCCTAGGTACCCAGGGCATGGATCCCTCAGAGGCCTACCAGGGGCTGCAGCACTTATTGTGCCACCCCTGGGACAGCCATACAAACTGACACCACCAGACCACTACTGCAGTCTGGGTAAGGTGGTGCTTGCACCCCTTACAGGGATATAGGTATCCTGTATCCAACTTAATACAACACATATATCCTCATAGGTCACCCCTAAGGCAGGCCTTGCTAACCCTACAAGTCAGGGTGCTGAGATATGTGTGAGGGGGAACCCCTACCTGAGTAGGGCCCCTCTGCAACCTTCGTAAAACTATTGCTGGGTTGTTTGTAGTGCAGCCATACCATATACTCTTAACCACATTATAAGTAATCGCGATAGCGTGATAACTTGAGAGTGGCTGCACAGAACCATGTCGTGTTTGGTGTCAAACATGTAGGAATCATACCCCCAATCCAGCCATGGGAGTGAGGGCATGATTCCCCCCTGCTAGAGGGGTGATATGGTAAAAGCGGCAGATTTTAGACACCAATTTAAAAGTGCACACGTAGTACAAAATGGATGCTACCTGCCACCCCCAGAACTCCAGCCATGGCAGCTGGACAATAGGGATCTTGTTGCATGGAGGTGCTCCCACCTCCCCAGACAGACTATGTGGATTGGAACTGGGTGGGTGCACCATAGGATGTCTTTCAGACTTGCACGTTGGCTTCTCCAGTGCCTACTTCTGCATACACCGCCTCACACCGGTTCAGGGGCATACTGTCCCCTGCCCAGGCGGGAAAACACACAAAGGGGAGAGGGTGTAGCCACCCTTTCCCACCCGAACTCTCATTGGTGGGCTCTGATTTAGACACTCCCCTAATCCTTGGAAAAAGGTGGGTGCAGGGTCCCCAGAGCCTCAGATTAATCTTGGACTTCACAGACTTGAACCTTCAACTTGCTGCCGCACAGCTGAATGAAGAAATCTCCCTTGGGGTAAAGGAGTTACCCCCCTGCTTGGCAGGCACCTGAAACACTGCAAGTGACCCAGTTGGAACTCCGCTGCTCCTACGGACATCGAAGACTTCTGCCTACCCTGAGGTGGGTTTCCAAGCATCCCAGAGGCCAGTGAGTGTGCACAGCAAAGCTCAGCACCGTGGACCCCATGGGTGCCGAGATCCCCAATACCCCAGGACACTAGCCACCTCTTGCACAGCACACGACCCCGACCAGTGGGGAAGTTGTGCTTTGGCTCATTATTGAGCCAACCTCTCAGCATTACCTGTGCCAAAGGACGACGCTCCAGCCTGCTCCAGCGACCCGTGGGCTCATCTTTACGCACTCCAAATTGCCGCCTCCCGCGGTCCCTTGTCTCTCGACTGGTGGGCCCTAGCAGAGGTCAATCTTTACTTTAAAGGGCTCCCCTGGTTGCTCCAAGCCTGCTCTACAGTCTCCTTGCTGGAGACCTTGCTCAAACCTCGTGGGTCTGCACCGTAGCTGTTTTGTGATCCTTGTGTGGGTTGCGGTTGCCAAGGCTTAGTGGATCCAATCCGGATACTAACACCGCAGCGGCCTTCATCCCTTGTGGGACAGTCGCCCTCCAGAAGCTGGCCTTCCTTGAAGCCTCCTGGACCCCGTGGCTGACGATCCAAGCTACCCATCTTCCACCTGGAAGCACCCGACATTGAAGGGCTCTTTCTCCTGAGCCCCCAGGTCACTGTGCCGTGACCCAGACTCTGTCCCCTCTGCTTTCAGGTCCTTACCTTCAAGATCTACATCTTCAATCTACACAACATCGACGACGCTTCACGCCAGCGCAGTTCTTCACCTTTTTCCATTGAAAACGAGATCGCGACCCAACATCGAAAACATCCTATTCACCCGGCTTCCCTGGGGCAGGTAACAGTGGTACCTCGGTACTGTCGTGGTTGTGGGTCCTCCAAGATCTTAACTCTAAGCTGCTAAACTTGAACTCCTGCTAGAAGTGTTTAGATTCCTGTAATTTCCAACCGCGACATTCTCCATAGGGTTTAATAGAGATCCCGACAGTAGTTTATACCACTGCACGCGTCTCCCGTGGGTCCCCTTCCGCACTACCTTGGGTGGTTTCGTAAGGGGCCAGCGACCCTAAGTGCCTTAGGCACTGTCTGTAGAATTGTCGTGGTTCTTTTACCACTTTTTTAATATATGGTTTGGTCCCCCCCGGGGCCCTATGATTCCAGTGCTATTTATTGTAACTATCAATGCTTGTTTGAATTGTATCTTTACCTCCAGTCTCATAAAAAGACTAGTGGGATTATTCTTAGAATAAATACATATATTTTATATATATATACGTGTGTGGACTACTCTTTCATTTGGTTATTCAAGAGGTTATCTATGGTAAAACAATAAGCTTAACACTCCTTCAAGACTTAGCCTGAAGGCTGCTCTCCACAGCTACCACTAGGATAGCTTTCTTTAAAGGTTGCCTTTTAACCTATCACCTTAAGAGTCGAATTGGACTGGTGCAAGGTGTACCCTATAACTATTGGACAGCATATGCCAGGCCAACTTCTCACATTGGTGTGCAGCGGTTGGATTCAAGCTTGCCATTGTTTTACCAGATAACAAATTGAATTTCTAAAGTGAAAGCCACTTTGGTACTAAGGGTACATATACATTTAGCTTAGAATACAATAAGTTCTACTGAACTTGGAGCTGTGTGTAGAGGGCTTAGCACACCTTGACTACAACTCAAGAAAGGGTTCAGTAGGCCACACCTAGTGTAGGTAGATGCAACAATCCACTACACTAGAAATGTCTTCAGGATCAGGAGCCCATAAGGCCCTGGAAGGACCACAGAGGGTCCCAGTCAACAGGTATGACAATCTCACTTTTGCTGAGCTAAGGGAGATGTGCACTGCTGGACAGGTGAAGACAACCAAAGGTGCCAACACACAACGTCTCAGAGAAATTCTGATCATTGCAGACTTCAAGCAGACTTTAGTGTCTGATGGGGTAGACAGGTTGGGTGGGCATCCCACAGAAGAGGACACCCAAGTGGTGGACTCTGATGAGGACCAGGAAGAGGAAAATTAACTTGACCTGGATGAACCAGACCACTCAGAACATGGAGGTGATGGCCCAAGGGGCACTCCTTCCATCCCTAATGGGAGAGTGGTGGATCCAAACAGAAGGGACAGATCCCCCTCAAAGGAATCTAACCATTCTAGGAGATCCAAAGGGACCTCTGCTTCCTCTCAGAGAAGAGAGTCCTCCCAAGAGAGGAAAAGCAGACTGATCCAGTTTGAGCAAGCCAAGCTTCAGCTCAGGAGAGAACAGCTAGCATTAGACAGGGAGTCCCTGGAGCTTCAGAAAGCTTCAAGAAAGTGGGGTCTAGAGACCCCTGTAGGCAGTAATAATACCCCTAGAGTTAGAGAGAAAGCTCCTGACCATAGGAACCTGCATAAGAGTGTGCCCCCCTATCAGACAGGGGATGACATCCATAAATGGATCACTGCACTTGAAAGGGCCTGTAAAGTTCAAAGGGTCCCAGTAGATCAGTGGGCAGCAATCTTATGGCTCTCCTTTGCTGACAAAGGAAGAGACAAGCTCCTCTCTGTTAGGGAAGAGGATGCAGATGATTATTATATCTTGAAAAATGCTTTGATAGATAGGTTTGGTCTAACCACTGATCAATACAGGTTAAAGTTCAGAGATACCCAGAAAGCACAAAATCAAGATTGGGTAGACGTTGTAGATTGTGCTACCAAGGCTCTGGAATGTTGGTTAAATGGCAGTTAAGTAAATGATTATCAAGGATTGTACAATCTTATCATGAGGGAGCAGATTCTTAATAACTGTCAGAATCAGCTATTGGATCAGCACCTGGTGGACCCAGATCTGACCTCTCCCCAAGAATTGGGAAAGAAGGCAGACAAATGGGTCAGAACCAGGATCAAGCAAAAGGTCCAGCCCTTGGGGGTGCAACTAAAAAGGAAGATGCCAAAAACTCTGAGAAGGGTGGGGAAAAGGGAAAAGACTAGCAGTCTTCAACAGGCCCCCAAAAAGCAGCACCTGATAATTCCCAATCCAACAAAGCTAAACAGCCAAGGAAGCCATGGTGTAAAATCTGTAAGCAGAAAACCCATTGGACTTCAGACTGTAATAAGGCCAAAGACTCCACAAGTACCACTACACCTGCCCCTAAGGCACCTGTTCCCCCTAGTCCAGCTATAGGTGGTGGTACACAGAACAAGGGTATAGTAGGGTTGACTGGGATCTGGAGAGGACTCTGGCCTAGTCAGAATGCCTACTCAGGCTGTGCTGGTTTGTGATGGGGACCTGTGCCTATTTGTGAGTCCCAGTGGTCTGGGCAAATACAAACAACAGCCTAGGATAAATGGGAGGGATTCTCTAGCATACAGGGACACAGGGGCTAGTGTCACCATGGTGACTAAGGACCTTGTGGATCCTAGCCAAATCATACTTGGAGAAACTTACCAGGTGACCAATGTGAGCAATGTCAGTACTAACCATGCTCTGGCAGTTGTTATCTTCTCTTGGGGAGGGGTAACTGGCCTAAAGAAGGTTGCGTTGAGTGCAGACCCACCAGTAGAATGTTTGCTAGGGAATGATTTGGAGACCTCAGCATGGGCTGAGGTGGAGCTGACTACTCATGCAGCAATGCTGGGTATCCCTGCAGAAGAGTTTGCCCTGACATGGTCAAAAGCTAAGCTGACAGAAACTGAACAGGCCTTGGATCCTGGAAAAATGGACCAAGGACCTTCCAAGAGGAGGAGTAGCAGGGGTAAAGCAGTGTCTTCCCCCCAGGATCAGTCTGAAGAGACTCTTGTAGCAGAAGAGGATCTGACACCTGAAGAAGGAACTGTCTCAGATGAACTTGAACCTGATCAGGTTGAGTTCTTGGGGACAGGGGGACCTTCTAGGGCAGACTTGAGCCTGGAGCAGTAGAGCTGCCCCACTCTTGAACCCCTCAGACAGCAGGCTGCTGCTGAGGCTGCCAGGAATGCTGGTGGAACCCATAAAATATATTGGGATGATGGACTCCTTTACTCTGAGGGTCGAGACCCCAAGCCTGGTGCAGCCAGGAGGTTGGTCATACCTCAGAGGTTTGGGGTTTCCTGCTCACACTAGCCCATGATATTCCCTGAGCAGGACACCTAGGCCAAAATAAGACTTGGGACAGACTTGTCCCTCATTTTCATTGGCCTCAGATGAGTGAGGACTGTAAGAGCTTTTGTAGCTCTTGCATTACCTGCCAGGCCAGTGGCAAGGCAGGTAAGTCCACAAAGGCCCCCCTGATACCACTACCTGTGGTGGGGGATCCCTTTGAACGGGTAGGGATTGACATTGTTGGTCCCCTTGACCCACCAACAGCATCCGGGCACAGGTTTATTCTGGTGGTAGTGGATCATGCCACCAGATACCCAGAAGCTATTCCCCTTAGAACCATCACAGCACCTGTGGTGGCAAGAGCCCTCCTGGGAATCTTTTCCAGGGTGGGTTTCCCTAAGGAGGTTTTGTCTGACCGAGGTACAAACTTTATGAGTAGTTACCTCAAGGTAATGTGGAAGGAGTGTGGTGTTAACTACAGGTTCACCACCCCTTATCATCCTCAATGCAATGGGCTTGTTGAGAGATTTAACAAGACCCTAAAGGGTATGATCAAAGGGCTCCCAGAAAAGCTTAGGCGAAAATGGGATGTTCTTCTGCCCTGCCTTCTCTATGCATACAGGGAGGTGCCACAGAAGGGGGTTGGTTACAGCCCTTATGAACTTTTGTTTGGTCACCCTGTCAGAGGGCCACTCTGTCTAGTGAAGGAGGGATGGAAGTTACCTCTCAAACCCCCTAAACAGGATATTGTGGACTATGTACTTGGTCTCCGCTCCCGGATGGCTGAGTACATGAAGAAGGCGACAAAAAAACTTTGAGGCAAGTCAGGAATTGCAAAAAGCCTGGCATGACCAAAAGGCTGTACTGGTGGTGTACCAGCCAGGACAGAAGGTATGGGTGTTGGAGCCAGTGGCCCCAGCAGCCCTCCAAGACAAATGGAGTGGACCCCATACCATATTGGAACAGAAGGGAGAGGTCACCTACTTTGTGGACCTTGGCACTCCCAGAAGTCCCCACAGGGTACTTCATGTAAACAGACTGAAACCATATGTGGACAGGGCTGACATGGGCTTGCTCATGGCAACGGGTGAGGGACAGGAGGAGGAGAGTGACCCTCTCCCAGACCTGCTCTCTCACAACCCTGATGATGGGTCAGTAGATGGTGTTGCCTTGGCAGGCAGCCTCCCTGCCCAGCAACAGTCTGACTGTAGACAAGTTCTCCAGTTATTCAGACATATGTTTTCACTGACTCCAAGTCAGACCACCTGGTGCACTCATGAAGTGGACACTGGGGACAGTCTGCCCGTGAAGAATAAGATCTACAGGCATCCTGACCATGTCAGGGACTGCATGAGGACAGAAGTCCAAAAGATGTTGGAATTGGGAGTTATTGAGCCCTCAGATAGCCCTTGGGTTAGCCCAGTAGTTCTGGTACCCAAACATCACACCCAAGATGGCAAGAGAGAGATGAGGTTCTGTGCAGACTACAGAGGACTCAATGAAGTCACTAGGACTGATGCACATCCCATTCCCGGAGCAGATGAGCTCATAGATAAATTGGCCTCAGCCAAATATCTGAGCACATTTGATCAGACAGCTGGCTACTGGCAGATAAGGTTAGCTGAATCTGTAAAAGCCCAAACTGCATTTTCAACCCCTGGTGGGCACTATCAATTTATTGTAATGCCCTTTGGTTTGAAAAATGCACCTGCCACTTTTCAAAGGTTGGTGAACCAAGTCCTCTCAGGCCTGGATGACTTTAGTGCAGCATATCTAGATGACATTGCTGTCTTCAGCTCCACCTGGGAAGATCACCTGATCCACCTGAGGAAAGTTTTGGAAGCCCTGCAAAAGGCAGGACTCACTATCAAGGCTACCAAATGCCAGATAGGGCAGAGTCAGGTTGTGTACCTGGGTCACCTTGTAGGTGGAGGCCAAGTTCAACCACTACAGAGCAAAATCCAGACCCTCATGGACTGGGTTGCTCCAACCACCCAGACTCAGGTCCGAGCTTTCTTAGGCCTGACTGGTTATTACAGAAGATTTGTAAAGGGATATGGATCCATTGTGACCCCCTTAAATTACTTAACCTCTAAGAGGATGCCCAAGAAAGTTCAGTGGACTGTCAGCTGTCAGAAAGCTTTTGATGACCTAAAACAGGCAATGTGCTCTGCTCCAGTGCTTCATAGCCCCAACTACTCCAAATAATTCATAGTTCAAACTGATGCATCTGAGGTGGGGGTAGGTGCTGTATTATCACAACTGAATGAAGAGGGCCATGATCAACCAGTAGCTTTTATTAGCAGAAGGTTGACCCCCAGAGAGAAACGTTGGTCAGCCATAGAGAGGGAGGCCTTTGCTGTGGTCTGGGCCTTGAAGAAGCTGAGGCCATACTTGTTTGGCACTCACTTCATTGTTCAAACCGACCATAAGCCCCTCCTATGGCTAAAACAGATGAAGGGTGAAAACCCCAAACTACTCAGCATGTCCATATCCCTACAGGGGATGGACTATACAGTGGAACATAGACCTGGGAGCAACCATGCCAATGCAGATGGCCTCTAAAGATAGTTCCACTTAGAACATGAAGACTCAACTGGTCAAGGTTAGATTAATGTCCCTGCGTTTGGGGAAGGGGGGGGTTATGTAGGAGAGTGGCATCGACTGCATAGTTGCCCCCAACTTTGTGCTGATGTTTTGACTGTTTTCTGACTCTAGCCAGGCTGTGACCCTGCTATCCAGGACCCCCGCCTATCTGCTTGCTCTCTAAACTGATGTGAGTACCCTAGGTACATACCCATTGGATACTGAGGACACCCTATCAGCCCCTTGTAGATGGTACCCTAGGTACCCAGGGCATGGGTCCCTCAGAGGCCTACCCGGGGCTGCAGCACTTATTGTGCCACACCTGGGACCGCCATACAAACTGACACCACCAGACCACTACTGTAGTCTGGGTAAGGTGGTGCTTGCACCCCTTACAGGGATATAGGTATCCTGTATCCCACTTAATACAACACATATATCCTCATAGGTCACCTATGCTAATCCTACAAGGCAGGGTGCTGAGATATGTGTGAGGGGGAACCCCTGCCTGAGTAGGGCCCCTCTGCAACCTTCGTAAAACTATTGCTGGGTTGTTTGTAGTGCAGCCATACCATATACTCTTAACCGCATTATAAGTAATCGCGATAGCGTGATAACTTGAGAGTGGCTGCACAGAACCATGTCGTGTTTGGTGTCAAACATGTAGGAATCATACCCCCAATCCAGCCATGGGAGTGAGGGCATGATTCCCCCCTGCTAGAGGGGTGATATGGTAAAAGCGGCAGATTTTAGACACCAATTTGAAAGTGCACACGTAGTACAAAATGGATGCTACCCGCCACCCACACGACTCTGGCTGCCTGTTGCTGGGCAGAACTCCAGCCACGGCAGCTGGACAATAGGGATCTTGTTGCATGGAGGTGCTCCCACCTCCCCAGACAGACTATGTGGATTGGAACTGGGTGGGTGCACCATAGGATGTCTTTCAGACTTGCACATAGGCTTCTCCAGTGCCTACTTCTGCATAGACCGCCTCAAACCGGTTCAGGGGCATCCTGTCCCCTGCCCAGGCGGGAAAACACACAAAGGGGAGAGGGTGTAGCCACCCTTTCCCGCCTGAACCCTCATTGGTGGGCTCTGATTTAGACACTCCCCTAATCCTTGGATAAAGGTGGGTGCAGGGTCCCCAGAGCCTCAGATGAATCTTGGACTTCACAGACTTGAACCTTCAACTTGCTGCCGCACAGCTGAATGAAGAAATCTCCCTTGGGGTAAAGGAGTTACCCCCCTGCTTGGCAGGCACCTGAAACACTGCAAGTGACCCGGTTGGAACTCTGCTGCTCCTATGGAAATCAAAGACTTCTGCCTACCCTGAGCTAAGTTTCTAAGCATCTCAGAGGCCAGTGAGTGTGCACAGCAAAGCTCAGCACCGTGGACCCCGTGGGTGCTGAGATCCCCAATACCCCAGGACACTGGCCACCTCTTGCACAGCACACGACCCCGACCAGTGGGAAAGTTGTGCTTTAGCCCATTATTGACCCAACCTCTCAGCATTACCTGTGCCAAAGGACGATGCTCCAGCCCGCTCCGGCGACCCGTGGGCTAATCTTTACTCACTCCAAATTGCCGCCTCCCGCGGTCCCTTGTCTCTCGACTGGTGGGCCCTAGCGGAGGTCAATCTTTACTGTAAAGGGCTCCCCTGGTTGCTCCAGGCCTGCTCTACAGTCTCCTTGCTGGAGACCTTGCTCAGACCTCGTGGGTCTGCACCATAGCTGTTTTGTGATCCTTGCGTGGGTTGCAGTTGCCAAGGCTTAGTGGATCCAATCCGGACACTAACACCGCAGCGGCCTTCATCCTTTGTGGGACAGTCGCCCTCCAGAAGCTGGCCTTCCTTGAAGCCTCCTGGACCCCGTGGCTGCCGATCCAAGCTATCCATCTTCCACCTGGAAGCACCCGACATTGAAGGGCTCTTTCTCCTGAGCCCCCTGGTCACTGTGCCGTGACCCAGACTCTGTCCCCTCTGCTTTCAGGTCCTTACCTTCAAGATCTACATCTTCAATCTACACGACATCAACGACGCTTCACGCCAGCAGCAGTTCTTCACCTTTTTCCATTGAAAACGAGATCGCGACCCAACATCAAAAACGACCTATGCACCCGGCTTCCCTGGGGCAGGTAACAGTGGTACCTCGGTACTGTCGTGGGTGTGAGCCCTCCAAGAGCTTAACTCTAAGCTGCTGAACGTGAACTCCTGCTAGAAGTGTTTAGATTCCTGTAATTTCCAACCGCAACATTCTCCATAGGGTTTAATAGAGATCCCAACAGTAGTTTATACCACTGCACGCGTCTCCCGTGGGTCCCCTTCCTCACTACCTTGGGTGGTTTCGTAAGGGGCCAGCGACCCTATGCGCCCTAGGCACTGTCTGTAGAATTGTCGTGGTTCTTATACCACTTTTTTAATATATGGTTTGGTCCCCCCCTGGGGCCCTATGATTCCAGTACTATTTATTGTAACTATCAATGCTTGTTTGAATTGTATCTTCACCTCCAGCCTCATAAAGAGACTAGTGGGATTATTCTTAGAATAAATACATATATTTTATATATATACCTGTGTGGACTACTCTTTCATTTGGTTATTCAAGATGTTATCTATGGTAAAACAATAAGCTTAACACTCCTTCAAGACTTAGCCTGAAGGCTGCTCTCCACAGCTACCACTAGGATAGCTTTCTTTAAAGGTTGTCTTTTAACCTATCACCTTAAGAGTCGAATTGGACTGGTGCAAGGTGTCCCCTATAACTAGTGGACAGCATATGCCAGGCCAACTTCTCACACTGTGGTGCTGAGTCATCCCCATGCTGTTCTGGTGGTGCTGCACTGGTGCTGAGGTCGTGCTGAGCTGGTGCTGAGGTAGTGCTAAGTGATGCTGAGTTGGTGCTGTACTGAGGTGATGCTGCTGTGATGCTGAGGTGGAGCTGCGCTTATGCTGCTTTGGTGCTGCTTTGGTGCTGAACTACTGCTGAGGTGGGGCTGCGTTGGTACTGAGGTGGGGCTGCACTATTGGTGGTGCACTGATGGGACGGGACCGATGTGCAGGAGCTGTAACCAACAGGTAAGAATATCATCATGACATTCATAATTATCTTCCAGAGGCTATGAGCAGCAAAAAGGTCAGACCTGGGTGGGAAAGAAGTACTAGCACATAGGAACTTTTCATAGTTGAATAATGCATAAGAGAGCGTGAAAGAGTATCTCAATGCAATAAAAGTATTAGGGCACCGCAAAGGAGGTCAGTATCGCAGATAGGAAGACCACGGATATATTTAAAGTTACACATAGACACTTACGAAAAAGCCAGGGTGTTTTTTGTTTTATAATCCTATATGATTTCATATTAACACTTTGATAAAAGAGTACTGCACTAAATACTTTAAAATAAATGTTAGTGAATTTAGCAGTCGTAGGTTTGGATAGTCTTATTGTTGTAAAATATTTTTAAATCAACAGTAAATAGAAAGAAGTGCAAATTGAGAACTCCAAGTCTGAGTTATTAGTGCCAGAACAAAAATGCTATGATGTACGCACATTTTGTGAAAGGTTACGCTTGCATGGGAGCCCGAATGTTGTACAATTAATTTAAAAATAAAAAAAATGCGGGCATAAGACTTAACCTAAGGTTTCACCGACCATGTACAGAGTGACTGGGCAACACACACAGAGGCCAAGTAAAATCCAGTCAGGGAAAAGGGTATATTTCTATGGCGTCTTCCTTATACTGAGCAGCACAGGCATGTTAAATCTCGTCAGTACAGCCAATCAGAGAGCACATACTTTCTACTGCTGCTGGGAGTTTTAAAGTTCCATGACCATGTGTGATCCCCACTGCAGCAGCCAAGCAACAACAGAATAAACTCTACCCCTATAATTGAGAGATGTACAGTGTATCATACATTTAAATACACAGAGAATGACACTCAAATTGGATTAAAGTAATGTGGCATACAAGCACATAAAGTCACCATAGAAAAGGATACAAAAATAAAGAAACAAAGAACAGTAAATATAACAAATATATTTTCCCTTTTTTTAATATATATATTTTTTTATTTAATTTGTTAATATCACTTTTTATAATACATAGATAGAATTTGTTAGGTTCTTTTACCAAGATAATCACAATAAATAAATCATGTAATGCATTAATGCAAAAATGAAAATATTAAACTCACACAGTAAATGCCAGAAATTTGTACTAAAAGAAATATACCACAAAATGAAGGAAAAAACAGGTTCCCAATCAGGGGAGAAAAGAGAGGGAATGTTTTTGATCAAAACTACATACACTCAAATTCAAACAGCTCACATTCATACAGCATTACATAATTCATTCAACAAAAGACCAAAGACACTCGTGGGCCCAACTCAAAAGAATGGAATGGATGATCCCAAGGTATTCTGATGGTTATTCAGGATAAATGTAGAGACACTTATCTAGGGTACATAATCAATGGGAATGGAGAGGGCCTAATCAACAACGCCGACGCGCGTTTCGGTGAGACAACTCCAACTCAGGAGTACCACCTTCTTCAGGGCGTGAAGGACAAACCCCCACAGAATGGGACCTGTTGAAATAAAATGAAAATAAAATAGGATGAAGAAATAAATCAGGGATATATACAAAGAAACGAAAGTTATCCTAACGAACACGATACATAATGTATGCCACATAGCAACAAAACGGGAATAAACTCCAACATGAGTGCCAAACCCTTTAGAGTGAATAGATAAACTTTTCTTTTTAATACTATTTGATTCAAAGAATGATAAACAGGCACTAGAACAACAATTGAGAGAGTTAAAAACGGGTGAAAAAAATAGAAGAAAAGATGAAAAAGACGAATCCAAAGGCACCTAGCTATACTTTATGCAGGGACTGTAGAGACTAACAAACAAACAAACAAACGCAGGAAGATATATACATACGAGCTTACCTGCGTTGGGATTGAAAAAGCGAGGGGATGTTCCGTGCATATATATTCTAGATCAAATTCCACTGAAAATAAGAAAACAGAAGAAATAAGCGCCCGCTACTCGATATCCGCAACGATGGATCAGAAGATGCTACTCAAAAAGGAATAACTGTGTTTAACCTAACAACTCTGCCGGTATAATTGCACAGGCAGTGCAGAAGAAATAATAAGGAGAATTACCTAGATTCCACAGGGGCTAAAAGTTATAGGAGTAGATCAACCAGCTAGATATTGACAGGAAATTGATTAAATTCTGTCCCCACTTCTCCTATTTTTATTTTCGGTTTGGTCAACGAAGAACAATTCCAACAGGAGCCCTCCTGGAACCTGAAAAAAGAAACACCAGAAACGGAAATGTTGGTATAAGTAAACAGCACTGCAGGTCCTTTGTTGAGGGACGCAATGTTATTCAAAAAAAGACGCGAGTCTCACAAATAATAATGTGAAAATCAAGCAATTCGCTAAAGGATGGCTGCACATTCATTATCAAACAAAGTGCCGATACACTAGGGAGGTTCCTATCCACAGGGCGGTGGTAATAATCAAGCTAGGGGAGAACGCCTGATAGGGAAAAAAAAAAAAAAAAAACAGCTCACCTGAGCCCAGATAACTTTCCCACGGGCCCACTTTGAAAGGCAAGCGATAACAGGATCCAAACGGCGTTTTCAAAGCAGCAGGACCATAAAGGTCAAATGACTGAAAAATTTAAAGAAGAGAAGGGAAGACTAAAATAAAATGAAACCAAACATACCAGACTGATACACAGAAAACACCGAGCTATAAACGTAAGGCTAACTCAGAGGGCCAGACTCGAAACCCCCCAAAAATTACCTTGATAATTAGGTCCAGCGTCAAAGCTCGATCAGCCAAAGTCCAAATAGCGCGAATCACACGAAGATGGTTGCAAGGGAAACTCTGTCGCAGAACCAAATTTAAATTCTCCGGATAAGCCCCTCCCAGGTCGTAAGCGAATCAACACAGGGGGCGCGGCAGACTGGGCCAGTAAGAAAGGCCAAAGTATATGCACCAATAGAGAGGCCTATAGACGGACCAAATAAGAGAGAAGAAAGAAATCTATTGGTGTAGCAAAGCCCGAGTAAGTTGGCTCGGCGAGCGTGTACCGATGGATCCAAACGACGAAGTCAAAACATATGACTAATGAAAAATTGAAAAGAAACAACTAACGAAGAACGGCTAAAACGGGGACCAAAATAGCGGTCCAATAAGTGTGGCAAAACTAAAGTACTAATAAAGGAATCAAGCCAGGAACGACCAAAAACATGCTCCATATGGTCAATAACAAATTCAATAAACCAATCAAAGAAGACAAAAGCGTAAACAAAGACTAATAGATCAAAGACGACGATGCCAATGTAGAGCAAATAGATAAAATGAAGAAGAGAAAAAGGTGAAAAAAATGTGAAAAGAAATGTAGTGAAAAAAAATGAATAATAAGTATAAAATCATAGACTATTAAAGTCATATACAGTATATAGAACGAAACAGCAAAAAAATCCTATAGGATAGCATTTTCCCATGGAAGGGATTCGTTAAGGCCTCTGTTCTTAGTGTCAAGGACGAAGATCCAAAAAACTTCGCGTTTTTTACGCAAGTTGTCCGGATTTGTGCCTTTTTGAAACTGTATTTTTTCCAAAATAGTCCACCGTAGATCTTCCTCTTTGTGGTCCTTTTTCGCCCAATGTATCACCAGAGGGGCAGCATGCTTGAGCCGTCTAATGTTGGATTTGTGCTCACCAATACAAATCCTAACCTCTCTCGAGGTTTCGCCGACATAGGTCAGTGAGCAGGGACATTGGATCGCATAGATACAGTTGGACGTCCTGCAGTTGGTCATCTCTTTGAGGACAGCAGTAAAGCCATTCACACAGAAAGAAATGTCAACTATGGCATTAGCACAGGCATGGCATGTGCCACATTTGTGGTTGCCCCTCACCGGGGATGCTCCTTCGATCGACTTTTGTAGCCATATTTTCTGGTCAGAGATCTTCGCTTTAACCAGTAAATTCCTCAGGTTCTTATTCCTGCGGAAAGCAAAAACTGGTTTGGGCAGAGCCAGTGATTGTTCGCCCAAGTTCAAAAGGTGCCACTCAGAGTTTACAATCTGTCTGATCTTGTTGTTAAAAGGAGAATGTTTGGTAACACAGACAAGTTTATCCATCGATTCCTGGCATTTGCTTTGAAACATGGAGTCTCGGTTATAGAAACATGCCCTTTTCATTGCGTTCCTGACCAGCCTCGGGGGGTACCCTCTATCGATGAATTTCTGTTTCATGGTTTCTGCATTGTGGAGGTAATCCTTGATGGAGGTACAATTTCTGCGTAAACGCAGAAACTGACTGAAAGGAATCCCATCCTTCTGGCTCCTAGGGTGGAAACTTTCAAAATGAAGAAGGGTGTTTCTAGCAGTCGGTTTTGTATAGAGGGACACCATAAGCTTAAATTCATGGTGTCCCACCCAGACATCAAGGAATACAAGCTTTGTAGTGCTGAAATGGGCAGTGAACCTGATGTTACAGTCAGCCGCATTAAGCCATTCAATATACTCCTTCAAGGAGTCCTGGTCGCCAAATGAAAAAAACATCATCAATGTAGCGCGACCAATGCCGCACATTCTCAAAAAATGGTGCAACCTCATTGAAGATGTTAGATTTCTCATAGTCGCCCATATACAGGCAGGCAATACTCGGTGCGCAGGCTGCTCCCATGCTAACACCTTGCACTTGTTGATATATCTGCCCGTCAAATTCAAAGAAATTCTCTTCCAAGACAATCTCTAAGCTTTTGATCATAAAGGTCTTGTTAGATAATGATAGATCAGAGTGGATGATGTTGCTAACTACTCTACATGCCTCTGTCTGGGGAATATTGGAATACAAAGATTCAACATCAAGAGTTACTAGGAACTCCCGCTCACAGTTGTAATCAAGTCCCTCAATTTTTGAGATAAAATGTCCTGTGTCCTTCACGTTAGATGGCAGATCGCCCTCCAGGGGCTGAAGGAACCTGTCAAGATATTTGGATAGAGGCTCCGTGGCGGAGCCAATCGTAGAGACGATCGGTCTCAAAGGTGGATCAGATTGGTCTTTGTGGGTCTTAGGCAGGCCGTAGATGATAGGGATACGGGTATGGGTAGGTGTAAGAAAGAGAGCTTCAGACATACAAATGTCGCCTCTCTCTACTCCTCGTTCTACCTCCTGCAGAATACGTCTTTTGATTCTTGATTCACTGCAGCAGCACCCATGTGATCGGGCCAATTAACACATTGACAAAGGTTCACCGACTAATCAAAAAGCAGACCAGCCAGTACCATATAATTAACAGTGTGTGCCCAATCTGAGTTCACCAACACAGTCCTGTACCGCTCTAGATCTGGCCCATTAGAAGCACAGCCACACCTCCTCTAAAAAAGCTGTGCATTGCCAGGCAGCACAGCAGAGAAATGTCGGTCACATGGGCCCGGGCGCAGCGCTGAACATTGTCCAACTGTGTTAGAACCATTAGAAGAGCCAGTGTCTCCAAAGAATCATACTCTTTCAGGTTGATATCATCAGGCTGGTGTTAGGGTTTAGTGAATGGCCGGCGCGGTACCAGTGGCAATGGCTGTCCTAGTGACACATTATTAGCATTTATAAATGTAATACAATATAATCAGTATCTCCTAAACACGTGGCCTAAACCCCCTTGTAAACATCTGTGTCTTTAAATCCAAGTGATCACATGCGTGACAACGCCTAATGCTTACCACTGTCACTGTACAGTGTTGGGAACATATTCCTGTTCCCATCGCCCAACCATTTTTAGCAGCGGCAGCAGCATCATATTTAAGGTCCAGACAGACAAGGGCTGGGAGGACAAGTTCTAATTGGCATCTGATGCAATGTGCTATCTAAGCATGTGTAGTGCACATAAGTCCTGCGGACTAATGCACAGAAGTGGTTAATTATATACTGCAGCTTCCATTTAAAGTTAACACTGATATACGGACAAAGTACTCTGGCGCCCAAGGCTGGCTGCATCCGTGCCCAGCCTGTGAAGCTCTTAGATGGTCCCCGAAAGTGTTGCAATGTCTGTGCCAGAGCCTTAACCCTTGCAGAGTGTTCACAGTCTGTGGAAGAGGGTGACCCAACTCCGTGGAGAACACAGGGTGTCCACCTTCCCTTTAAGGCAGGGCTGTACAGTATGTATTTGCTTGTTGAAATTATTTTGTTTTAAGGGCTGTAGGGGGGAGGGCACCCCTGTTGTTGGAACTTGATAGAAGACTTATTTATAAACTTTCAGAGCATGGGATTCTTGCAGAGCTGCTGTCTGGAGAAAAGGTCACTGAATTGCTGCATACTCGTTCCAAATGGCCGTTACAAGTGTGCATGTCTTTCTGTATGTCCCATTCATGAAGTGAACATTCTAGCACTTCTTTTTCACTCACATTCTGAGTGCTCCCAATATGCTGATTTGGAAAATACAAATACCACCAGCTGAGCACATTTGAAACAACCTGAGAATAATAAATCTAAATTACAAATGTTGAAACGGAAACAAAATAACAAATGCATGCCTATGTTAAGTTTATTGCAAAAACAACAGTTGATGGACAGAATGCAGAACAATGTCATACATTCACCCCAGTACAGAGATCTGGGCCTAAATCCATCATTTTTTGGCTCACCATGCCGTTCCAGTTTGAACCCAGCCATGTGCAAATCAGTCTTGACCCTGTGCCTCATGGGAACAGTCCAGCCCGAACTGCCAAGCCAGGTCCTCCCTGGACTGGAAACAAGCATCCTAGGACCGGTTTCAGGGTTTCACCCCTCTTCAGCCAGGGTAGATTGATTCCAGTGGCATGGAGAGCACGGGACCCACGTCTGGGCATACCCTTCCCATTCGGGGTGACAAATGCAAAAACAACAGTTGATGGACAGAATGCAAAACAATGTCATACCTTCACCCCAGTACAGAGATCTGGGTCTAAATCCATCGTTGTTTTGCTCACTATGCCGTTCCAGTTTGAACCCAGCCATATGCAAATCAGTCTTGACCCTGTGCCTCATGGGAACAGTCCAGCCCGAACTGCCAAGCCAGGTCCTTCCTGGACTGGAAACAAGCATCCTAGGACCGGTTTCAGGGTTTCACCCCTCTTCAGCCAGGATAGCTTAATTCCAGTGGCATGGAGAGCACGGGACCCACGTCTGGGCATACCCTTCCCACTAGGGGTGACAAATGCAAAAACAACAGTTGATGGACAGAATGCAGAACAATGTCATAAATTCACCCCAGTACAGAGATCTGGGCCTAAATCCATCATTTTTTTGCTCACCATGCCGTTCCAGTTTGAACCCATCCATTTGCAAATCAGTCTTAACCCTGTGCCTCATGGGAACAGTCAAGTCCGAACTGCCAAGCCAGGTCCTTCCTGGACTGGAAATAAGCATCCTAGGACCGGTTTCAGGGTTTCACCCCTCTTCAGCCAGGATAGATTGATTCCAGTGGCATGGAGAGCACGGGACCCACGTCTGAGCATACCCTTCCCGTTCGGGGTGACAAATGCAAAAACAACAGTTGATGGACAGAATGCAGAACAATGTCATACCTTCACCCCAGTACAGAGATCTGGGCCTAAATCCATTGTTTTTTTGCTCACCATGCCGTTCCAGTTTGAACCCAGCCATATGCAAATCAGTCTTGACCCTGTGCCTCATGGGAATAGTCCAGCCCGAACTGCCAAGCCAGGTCCTACCTGGACTGAAAACAAGCATCCTAGGACCGGTTTCTGGGTTTCACCCCTGTTCAGCCAGGATAGCTTGATTCCAGTGGCATGGAGAGCACAGGACCCACGTCTGGACATACCCTTCCCACTCGGGGTGACAAATGCAAAAACAACAGTTGATGGACAGAATGCAGAACAATGTCATACATTCACCCCAGTACAGAGATCTGGGCCTAAATCCATTGTTTGTTTGCTCACCATGCCGTTCCAGTTTGAACCCAGCCATATGCAAATCAGTCTTGACCCTGTGCCTCATGGGAACAGTCCAGCCCGAACTGCCAAGCCAGGTCCTCCCTGGACTGGAAACAAGCATCCTAGGACCGGTTTTAGGGTTTCACCCCTCTACAGCCAGGATAGCTTGATTCCAGTGGCATGGAGAGCACAGGACCCACGTCTGGGCATACCCTTCCCACTCGGGGTGACAAATGCAAAAACAACAGTTGATGGACAGAATGCAGAACAATGTCATACATTTACGCCAGTACAGAGATCTGGGTCTAAATCCATCGTTTTTTTGCTCACCATGCTGTTCCAGTTTGAACCCAGCCATATGCAAATCCCTGTGCCTCATGGGAACAGTCCAGCCCGAAGTTTATTAGCAGTACGGCTGGGAGCTGTGCCGAAGACACAATCAGCTGGGAGCAGCCCAGAAGACAAGAGCAGGAGCAGCTGTGATCTGCGCTGTTGGAAAGCAACTAATAAACGAGCCGGAACAGTTGGAAGCTGCGCCATTGGAAAGCAACTAATAAAAACAAAATAAGCGCGTTGTCTGGAATTGAGCAGCTGCAAGCCACCAAAAGGGCTCACAGAGTCTCATAAATAACAGTAAGAATAACATCACATGTAACATGGGCAGTCCTCATAGGAGGTTACACAAGACCAAAAGGAGGGACTATTAAGCATATTGACCAAACAAAAGCAAGCATTTAGGAAGGGCAGTAACAGGAACCAATGAAAAAGACTGAAGGTGCTTGAAACCCCCATTGTAGATCCAGCATGTATCGAAGACAGCGCATGCGCTGTCGACGCAAGACCTAAAAAGTAGACCACCATTCCTGAACTTGCATTCCCAAACGGGAAACTATTTTTTTTTCAAAGCAGCCTCTGTCCTTAAAGGGACTGGTGTTGTTTTAAACAAAAAAAATAATTTCCGGTTTGGGATGGCATTGGGGAAGCATGCATTGATCCAGCAGGCAGTAGGTCTCTGGACTAATGCCTGCTCTCCTCAAGGACGTTCAACACAATTCCCAAAGGGAAAGCTGTCCAAGGAGGACAAATCATTGCAAATCACATATAGGAGTGGACCCCAATCATGCCCCTGTAATTCAGAATTAGTTATTCAACCCTTTTTGTGATTTGGAAAGGCTTAACCGAATCACAAAATAGTCTTAGTATATATTAAAAACTATTTTGCAGTATCCAATCCTGTCTTTCTTCCAATCACTGGGTTTGCAAATACAACATGCTTTAGTACATCGGGCCCTTAGCAATGAACTACTCCCATTCTGAAGTGCTATACACAATGGACATCTACATTTCAGTGGTAAGTTAGCATGTCTGTGGTATGTCTGACAGCCATATTTTAAGAAATCTGCTTATATTCTAGAATTGGACGCATTTTGCCTTACACTTTTTTCCTTAAAAATCTCTAGCTCCACGTCAGTGACTCACTTGAGTCAATAACCCTACTATAAAACAGATGATCTGAACGCCATATATTACGAGAATCTACACTGAACCAATACTATACAAGGAATTTGGAAACAGGTTGCATTTAAAGTAAATTTCACTGCAAGGAGGTGGTGAGGGCTGTGAAGAGATTGAGTTGTGTATCATAGACACTTTGTCCCCCTAAAAAAACAAAAAAACAGCTGTGTTTTAGATCAAGCCTACCGAACAATGTACCTGTCTGCATGTGAAAGATATATTGAGGGCTTATCAAGAGCACGGAGGAGCTTGCAGATAGCCTGTTGCTTGACCATTGACTGTCATTACTGTCACTCTCATTTGACTGTAACTCTTCAATGGCTTTCAATGTCTATCTTGTATCTCTCCTTCTCCTGGAACAAAGTCAATTTACTTGTGTCCTTTCACTGCTCACTTTTAGGGAACTACTTTTTCCCTCTGTCTTAAGCACTTGGCAAGAGTGCATGTGTTAATCAACTGTCTCCTTCGTGTGCTTCTCTTCCCCTGTCTGAACTCCTTGTTGCTCTCTGCTTTTCCTCCCAGCATGGCTTTTTCACCCATGTGCTTCTCCCCCTAGCTCCATGTTGCTCTCTCCATCACCTGTTTACTTTTCTCCCCCATGCTTCACGTTGCTATCTCTATCGTGTCCATGTACTTTTCTACACCCCCTACCCATGCCCACCATGTTGCCCCCCACCTATGCCCTCCGTGTTCCTTCCACCACCTGTGCCCCTTGATTTGCTTATCCATTCATGCCCCTGGGTTGCTTCCACCACATTTTGCTTCCCCGTCCACATAAAAAACAAGCTTTCACACGTTTTCTTTTTATTTACCAATTCAACTTAGATGGGTTAATAAAAAGAAGAAAGAGCATGTGTCATTTTTAAGACGCATGCATGCGTGGTGGATGTGTCCACAAAATGAAGAAGGTGGCTGTGTCATAGATTTTTTAAATTCTTCTTTTGCCATGCTGCGCAGCATCGGGGATGCTCTACAGCAGGGCACAAGTCAGGGGTACACACGGGTGGACGGCACCACCCACTTTTTTGACAGGGTGAACGCCTTCCCTCCTGCCAAGATTTTGGGCCCCACTGAATATTGTGCTGAATTTGTCCCGGTGTAATTTCCAAACACCTGGACACTTTCAGCAGCGCCCGTACTTTGTCTGCTTTCCAACTGCAACAAGCAACAACATGCAGGCGGGGACAGGATGGGGATTTCTTATTTAAGCCTCCTGCTGGGCCCATAACAAAGGCTGATTTTGAGGGGTCATCAAGCCTCCTTTTGCTCGAGTCTCTTGGCTGGGAGCAGTCAGGAGCCTCATACCTGATGTAAATGAAGCGGAAGGTAAACAAAGGCTCACACCTTGTTAGCACTTCACACATACTTAAGAGAGGCAGCTTTTCACTTTGTTCAGTCCCTGTTTAGGAGATATGCATGCACTGTAAGAATATCAGTTGTGTTGTTCTTTCCCAGTATTTACACAAAGCAAATTGCATTTATATAGAGCTTACTTCCCCTGAGGAGGAATTGAAATAATTTAAGAACCACAATGTTTTTTTATATAACCCTACTCATTCCAATACAGGTTGTCAGAGCGCTTTACATCAACATGTGCATATTACATGTACAATAAATTATATAAGCTTGTAAATGAACGTACAAGATGTGTTACATAAAACTGGGGAATTGCCAGGTGTAGAAGTCACATATCATCTTCCATAGCTCCCTATGCTATTATCCTCGAAATGCGCTCAAACATTCACATGATAGACCTGCTAAACATATATGTGAGGGCTTTAGATCTGATGTCACCTCTTGTGATGCCACTTCCTGTAAAGTCGTGGCGTGTGATACCACTGTCTATGATGTCAACTCCTGTGATGCCATGTGTGATGTTGTGCGCCGTGATGTCATCCGCCGTGATGTTGCAAGCCGTGATGTGACGTGCCGTTATGTCACTTGCATACTGCCTAACTGGGTTTAGTTCCCCCCATTTCTTTTTTATGACTTGTGCCCTGCTGTACAGCATCACTAAAAGTCATTGGGAAAGCTATTCGGTTCCTAAGACAAGATCTACAGCATTGCCAAACTTTGTTCTGATAATGTCTGGCCACAACAGCCAGTATATTTATTACTGGGGTAGGTCACTGATCCACCTGTCTGCATTAGCCATGAGGAAAGCATCTCTTTCTTCTCTGAGAATTGTTTCTCGATCTCAGATAACCATCCTCCTAACTGGTGGCTGAATCTGCTTCTCTTAATGTTCACTGAAGATCTTTTTGAACCATCCGACCTGTGACACCCCCCCCCCCCTCCCCGAAGCGGATGACTGATTGAACCGGTGTTCTTGATCACTATCACATGTGCTGGAAGGGTTAGCGAGAGGCAGCCTCCTCTCCGTGTCTCTGCAGGTTCTCTTTCCTCTCTTTTTTCGCTAGGCCTAGATATTGTTTGATTTCAGGCAAAGAGGTAGGATAGGTTTGTGAACGTGTAGTGCTGACCCTGCAAAAAATCTCCTGCAAGGCACAAAGCGGCCATCTTTTTGGAGCAGTCTCAAAGCTTAATCACATTTTATTAGAGCCCATTTGCTGAGCCATCATCTGCTGCTCGTTACCAATGAATCTTCATGGTACTGCGCCTCACAGAACTTTAGGAAGGTTATTACTACGTGGCTCTGCGTTCAAGATTATTTTTTTATCCCTTTCATTGTCCTACACAGCCTGTCCTTTAAGTGAAATGGCTCCTCTTACTCTTACTTGCACTCATGTAAACTGGTAACTATGGCTCCTCTTTCTCCCTTTTGCCCATGTCTTGCCCTTTCTTTTTGTCCACACAATTCATTGTTACGCACTATTTAACATGGGAAAAGTGATGCAAAAGTGGCGCAAGAAGCTTGTAAATCTGCCCCCACATTACTTCATATTTTCTACTTTTAAATATCTTATTTCTTTTTAGGCCTCGCTTAAGTGTTATAAGACATTATTTTGGCTTACAGTGTTCTTAGAGCTAGCCCACTGTTTACTATTGGTTGGTCTCATTATCACTCTTCTTTGCTTGCTTCTTATTTGATGGCTTATGTGAGCATTACTGCCCGTTGTGAGTTTGTCCCTCCCCTGGAGCCTACTTACACTGCTAATTTGTTTTTGGTGTTACTTTTTAAGCACTCCATGAGTGTGTGTGTGTTTTCCATTGGTTTCTCTCATTTGCATCTCTGCCCCCAGTCTCTGGTTTGCTCTGTCTCACCTAGAGTTTCTTTGACCCCGTCTCCTTGTTGCTCTATCTTGCCCTGTGCTTCTGTGCTCCTCAGTCTCTATGTTGCTCTGTCTTGCTGTGTGCTTCTCTGCCCCCTGTCTTCTGCGTCGCCTCGTCTCACCCTGTCGTTCTGTGCTATTCCAACATCTCTGTGTTGCTCTGTCTTGCCATGTGCTTCTCTGCCCCACCACCTTGTTTCTATATTGCTCTGTCTCCCCGTTTGTTTCTGTGCTCTCCTCTCACCCCATAGTCTCTGTGTTGCTCTAGCTCACCGACCGAGTGCTTCTCTGTTCCTCCTATATTGCTTTCCCCTTTCCATTTTGCTCTGTCTCACTGTGCGCTTCTGTGCTCGGTGTCACAATGTGCTTCTGTGCTCCCCTGTGTTGCTTTGTCTCTCAGTGTGCCTCTCTGCTTCTCCCATATTGTTTCTGTCCCTGTGTTGCTTCCGATCTGCCTGTGCCCCCCATTTCGCTTCCCTGCCCGCCCACATCCCAGTTTTGCTTCCATGCCCCTCCTTGGCATTTTTCTTCTTTTAAGTTTAAGATCCAACGTGGATCTGTAAGTAAAAATAAAAAAAACAGCACCAGAGTCATTTTGTGGGCTCACACATGCATAGTGTGCCACAAAATGATGAAGCTGCCGGTGTAAAACAGTTGTTTGAATTCTGTGCTGTACAGCATAGCTAAAACCCATTGACAAAGCCTATAAGGCCCAATAGGGAGACCTATTGGCTTTACCAACGTTTTATTTTCCTTTTACTTCTAAGGCTCTAATTAAGAGGTTGCGTTTCATTCCAATAGGGTCAATAGGAACAGTTAACAGCCACATCAGAACCATGAGACTCGCTGGAACACCAGGGATTTGTTTCAATGAGATTCCAAGGAAAAATACGGAATATCTGGGGAGTCAGACTTGGAATTACTGATTCGCTGGAAGGAGTCTTGGGTTCAAACCCTGGATCCCCGCTATTTGCTCATCATCGCTATTAACATAGCCCCTGGCTTCCCTTCAAAATGGCCTAAAGAGAATAGTGGTTAACATTGATCTCAATAGATCAGATTTCTTTGAGCTCCTCTTTTCCAAAGCAAAGAAAATCCCAATCTGAGAGCTTTATAATGTTCCAACAGTCAAACCAGCAAATGATTTAGACCAGTTAGTGGCTAGATGGGCATCTAAGGTCAGTTGTGATGTTTCTGTCGATGGAGGACTGAGCAATCCTTTTGCTTGACCAATAAAATGCGGATTTCTGCCAGGCTTAAGATGCAACATTTCAAAATGGTTTGTTTGCTTCATTATACACGTGTAAAATATCCAGCTGGAAAGGAGGGTATCAGCTGTCTGCCCAAGGTGCATGTTGGACAGCGCAGATAGTTTTTGATTTGAAATTAGTTGTTACTTATCAGCTAGGTTGCAGGTTGACCTCGCGCTTATCACAGAAAATATTTTGATGTATAGAAATTGGAGTCTTAACGACCAGTATATGTCCATCTTGTTTACATCAATAGTTGCTGCTAGACTCTGTATTATCAGAGGATGGAAATTGCCTAGTCCACCTTCTATGAAACTGGTGGGCACTTCTCTGTGACCTATTTGAGATGGAAGCTGTGATTACGAAAGCAGGAGCAAAAAGAGGGCCTAAAGAGACTAAGGACCTAATTTTGAGTTTTGTGGTCCATAGGGCGGCCAAGCTTGGTGGAAGTGCGCTGGTGGTGGTATTACAACTATGGCGGTCTGACCGCCCTAGTATAACTGCAACCGTCAGGGATCAGCGATCCATGGTGTTGGCACGGTGGTCTGAGGGCCGCAATAAACTGGCAATGCTGCTGCAGCATCGCCAAACATATTACGAGTTTCCTCACTGCCACAGATTTCATGGCGGTGAACCTGAGGATGCAGCAGGCGGGCACACGGTGTGCCCCCCTATCTGCATGCACCCCCTTTCCTGCATGGCATGGATTGCACAATTAATGCAGTGTGGGAAAGGGCTTTGGTGCTCTCATTGCGGTGCCTTTATAAAAGGCATTCCCATGGGAACGCCAAAGGACCATCCACCAGACCACAAGAAAACACATAATCTGGTTGGGCAGCTGGCGGTGTGGGAGCGAGTAGCGAATAGATAATTTAGATTATATTTTTTACTGTTTTTTTCTTTTCACCTAGTGGCTTTATGAATGTGTGAATTGTGATTCAATTGTTTTATACATGCTGGCACTGTTGGAAACATACAGAGATTTTAAATATAACTTCTCGCTGCTCTATTTTCCAATGAAAAACGTTTTTAAACAAAATAATCTGGGTCCTGGTATCATTCATTCTTAGGTTACTGAATGAATATGTCCATAATTGGAGACCTCATAATGAGGCCCTAATTGTTTTACTTTTTTGTCCCTACAACTTTTTTTCTCACTTTTGGGTTCCCCTTGTAAGCTCCCCTTGTTCCTTTTCCCTCTTTTATTTAGTTGCTTTTATAAAAGAAACCCCTCTTTTTTTCTCCCTTGGTGATAAACCCTGTGCCTCTTTTCTAGGTTCAGCTACAGACTGTTCTAGTAATAAAATGGACCTCATATCAACAATCAAAAGATATATATATACACACAATAAGAACTGCAGAGCGGGATTGAGCTTTGAGTTGGTCCCTTTCAGACACTGGTTTAAATGTGCTTTTCATGGTTTGCCATTGCTTGAATGGGTTGCCCATCAAAAGTATGACATTTTGTGGATGGTTGCATTGTCCCATTTGTGTTCTCACTAGGTTTTGTTGATGAGGTTCAGTCATTTCTTGTGTTAGACTTTTTTTATTTTCTGGTTTGCAGTTTTGTTTACGTTTAAATCTCTTTATTAACAGCTTTAGGAAATGGCAAGACACAGCTGGTATAATTATGGTAATAAACCCTAAAGAGTACCCTTACATAATACAACTTATGGCAAAGGGCAGCCAGAGTTTATTAAATAACCACCACCTAATTCTACTGCATGAACAATGATTAATTGGATCTGAGTGAATCTCTTCTGAGAGAAAAGCAAAGCAGAGGAATAACAGAGATAAACACAGTCACCCAACATTCACCACCTGCTCTGATGCCTATTCCCAAGGAAAAACATCCCAGCACAGTTGACAATGTTCCTACTCCCTTAACCCAAGGGGTGCCCGACCGGATCTCACCCTTTTATAGCTCTAGCCGCTTTCAGAATCCTTTGGTAATTTACTGCAGAATGTCTGTGCTGATTGAGCCTGAGAAAATGAGTAACACTTCCCTCCATCTCTTTCTTCAGATAAGCTGGATAGCGTACAGGTGCCATCAGTTCTTTTACTACCAACTGGTGTTTAATTTCAAGAAGGGATTTCTTCCTGCCCTAAATATCCGGGCTGAGATATGGGGAAAAGGAGGTGATTCTACTAAGATGGATCACTTTCTGTTTGACTGCTGCTTTCTAAACTGTCTCTTTAGTTAGGGAAGTTAACCACTACTGTAACCATCTGATCCATTGTTTTATCAGGATTTTTCTGTCTTGATGGAAGGTAATAGACAGTATACACAAGACTTTGGTCAAGGTTTCCTTCCAGGCCGGTTAGTTCCATCAATACCTTAAGAACTATAGCTTGCAAAGAGACTGCTTGAAAGTGGTGTGGCTTCCCCAGAACACGAAGGAGGGATACTCTCATAAGGTTATCCAACCGCTCAATGTATGTGTCCGTTCTAATGATCCCTTCAATTGCATTAGGCTTACAGACATGGAAGTCCTGTTTTGCACCTTCCCCACAAGGCATATGAGTCTCAAGCAGTTGGATATGTGGCTACACTCCTTTTGCTAGGATTCCAGCCCCTACATTCCAGACAGACAGGCAGACAGACAGACCTTCTACTTTAATCACCACTGTTTTCATTACTACTTCAATCAAGGTTGTTTACTGCTAAATCAGAAGGCAGCACACTGATGGACTGTCAAATGGGTTTCTCTCCATGTGTAAAGTTTGCAACCACAGCAGGCTTTTCTAAGGGTTTATGATGCCCATTCCTGGAAGAGCCACTCCTGAGTGTAGAGAAGTCCTCCTTCTGCCTCCGACGATCAGACATGGTTATTAGGTGGTTGAATAACCAGAGCCTTCTGCAAGGGCTCAGGTGCTCAGGCACAGTTACTGTGCAAGAGTTCAGTAGTGTTGGTCTGATCACTCATCCAGACGGACCCCACACTAAGCAGCAGACACAACACCACTGGTGATCCAGCTCCCTATGGGTCTTAGTTACTTCCTCTATTGATAGTCCCATTGACTAGAGGAGCCCTTAGTGCCATCTTGGGTGTGGGTGGTGGAGAGGCCCTGGTTCAGCACATTCTGCACTGGGATGTCTCCACTATCTTCCATCCTGGATCACCAGATCAGTCAGCACCTCTCCTGCTGCACCCCTGAAACCCTCCGGGTAACAGCATGCAAGGTCGCGACTACCACACTACACCATGATGTGCCACCTGTGTATCTTCGGCATTGCAATAGGCTGGATGGGAGTAGGAGAATACCACCCTTCAAGCCCCAGGGCATTGGCAGACAACGAAATACAATCTAGGAGGTAACTGTAGCAGATCCCCACTCTACTGCTCTCCAGCGTCTGGAAGAACAGGACTGCCTTCGGAGCCAAAAACAAATGTGGCTATGGCTTTTTTATTTAGGAAATGCTTGCTGTTTGGATGCCTTATCCTGCTAAAAAGACACAGCACTCTTCACTAATTGCCCTTTCACATTTGCTGTTATGACTGCTGTCATAACACCATGTTGTTGGTTTTACTGCTTTTTTTGTTCACACATAGGCTTTCTTACAGCTGCAAATAAAATAAAGGCCTTTTGACCAAAGCTACCATTGTACAATATTTTGCTGTTTATGTCCTTCAGGTTAACCACATACAATGCAACTTCATCTTCTAATTCCTTTCATAACATTCTTGTTTGCGGGTACAGCTTATCTCTGTGAATGCATTCAACCAATGAAAGAGGCCCTACTTCCAGCTTCTATATTGTTTTAGCCTAAGGTGTTTCTTTATTATGGGATTTTCTTTTTAGGACACATGAGGCAATACTCACAAAGTTAGGACACTATTACTGAACACTTCCAAAGCCTGGCCCACTAGCTCTGCCATTGCTTGGTTCCCTTCCATTACCGTATTGTTTTCTTTTGTACCCTCTAACTATGTGTTATTCAGATTTCTTTTTTTGCTATTTTCCATGTTTTCACTTTGTCTCGCCTACAGACAGTTTTTATCTGCCTGTTGTTGAAAGGTCTATTATAGATCATACCACAACTTACAATGAGCTTTGGCAAAGCCCATTGCTTACCATTGGGTTGGCTTTCTTGCCACTCTTATTGGTTTGCTTCTTATTCAATGGATCTGCTTCCTCTTCCTGTGTTTGTGCCTCTCCTGGAGCATAGTTCTTTTTCAGCCTTTGTGAATGGATGATTTGTTGCCTTCCATTGTTCCCATTCAGGAAACGACCTTTTTCTTTTTCTTTCAGCACTCAAAGAGAGTGCAGGTGTTCCCTTGTTCTCGCCTTAGTGTGCTGCTTTCCCTCTCAAATACTCATCCCTCAGCTCGCTGGGGGCTTACTGTTGGCCGTTCAGTTTTTAAAAGGTGCATTTGTGTACGATGAAATTATTATTTTTCATTTACTGCTGCACTCCAAAAAAACGGTAAATAAAAAATAAACAAAATGGATTGAGGCAGTGTCATGTGTACGTATGCATGCCTGCTGACACATGCTACTGCATATCCCATCATGCTGGGCCACTATAGCTTCATGAGGCATATGCGGACGTGTGCATGTTATTGCACTCATATGTCATTCTTTTTTCTGGTGAAAAGCATGTCTTTATGCCAATAGTATAACCCATCTGCAAAAGCATTGTCAATGCCACCAGGCCCAGAAGGCACGACCTATTGGCTTTGCCGGTGCATGTTTCATTATGGGGAACATAAATGTCATACCGGTTATCGCCCAAAACTAACGTCTGCTAAAATGCATTAGCAGCTTTGTAAATATCGCGATGTGCACATCAGCGATATTTACATGGTTGTCCTGCCCAGTGACGCCCGCTTTGCATCTCATTAGAGATGCAAAGGGAGGCATTGGGTAAAAGGGTGCTAACATGCGCTAACCCTCTTGTTAATAGGGCAATAGTTTTATCTCCGCTTTTTGGCTTTAAAAGCCCCAAAAGCGGAGAAAAAGCCCTTGTAAATATGCCCCAGAATTTGGTATGCTACCTAATTTTTCTATTTTTAAGATATGTTGTGCAAACCCTTTCCATCAAGACAGCAATTTAAAGTAAATAGCATTTGTATAGTCGAAAGCATACCGAAATCCATTTTTTAAAGTTATTAAGCATATACCTTCGTTTTGCAATATAACTAACTAACCTCCCTCTCTTCTCTCACCTCCTTCAACCCTTCTGTTCTATATTTTTCACCTCCTTATTCACACTGTTAACTCCCACCACTCTTTTGTTTTCTCAATTTTCCCCAATCTTTTTCTGAGCTTCACCAATTAGAGGGCTAAGGAAAATTCAAGAGAAGCGACATATGGTATACTTAAACAAAATATTAAAAATCAAACTTCCCTCTGCTGAAGTAAAAGCTCGACTTTTCCTTCACATCTCAGGAGCAGTTATTTTTTTCATCTTGCAGCTTGAAAGATACCATTTACTGGCATCCTGGCAGAAGCTAGGTTTAGGTGTGCTTTTCTCTCGGTGAAGTAGAGGCAAAACTGAGTAGGTCTGGCTATCACTAACACAGCAACTACAATTCTAGAATAAAATGTGCAGCTATATAAATGCAACAACAATGCAACCGAGGCAATTATGTGAATACTTTGATGTCAGCTATAAGAGGTGCTCTGTCTCCCTGGAGTCTCATGCAGGAATCACATGGCAGTGCATTGAATACAGAAAGCAGAACATTAGAGATGTGCAAAGTTGTTTTTCATCAACAAAGTTTTGCAAAGTTCCTAATATTAGTATTTGACAACGATTGTTGTAAAAGTTTCACAGTTCAACTTAGCCTGAGTGGTGTTTACACCATTGAGAGACCTTGCCGCAGCAAGATCATTTTAACTTTACGCATATCCAGGCAATCTGGAAAATGTATGCAGACTATTTGTTTGGAGGTATGTCTCTTGCAAAGTTGTACTATGCACAATGTCAAAGGTTTGCAAAATTGTTCTTTAGAAGTTTACCTTTTGCAGAGATATTCAATGCAAAATATAATGGACTAGGAACGTACACTGCTTTCTGCAAAGCAAATAATATGCAGGTACCTTAACTTATAGTTAACATTTTCACATCTAAATGTCAAAGTTGCAAATTATTCCATAGATCTTCATGTAGATTGCAAAAAGAAAAGTCTGTATGTTCAGACACCCCTACCTATCCTATAATCAGTTGCTTGACACTCTACTTAATGTCACCTGCAGGAAGCCCTTTGAGATGTATTTTAGATTACGTCAACTCCAAGAAGGACTGCTGGTAAAGCGATTTATAGAGGAAACAATCAATTTGAATTCATAAACAGAGAAAAACACAATTCTAGTAACACCTGCAAGAAACACAGACATCAATGTACGTGCAGTGAGCAGTGGTTTAAAAATCAAACCCTGTCAATAATCTGTATGACTTCCACAGCAAGAATGCATGTTTGTGGAATCAACTGCATATAACCAAGCAAGGAATCAACTGCAGAAAACACTCTGCGACTGCCAAACTTTATGCCAAAAACACGACTAGAGTGAAGATCACATACATCGTTATCTGCAGGAAACACTGTAGAGAGTACTAACTGCAGAGACCCATGCAATGTGCCAACTTCCGGAAACAGTCTACAAATTCCAAACTCTATGCATAGAAACAACTACAGAGGACATTAGCTAGATCATTAACTGCAGGATACATTGTAAATAGAGCCAACTCTAGTGACCCATGCATTGTGTCAACAACCGGAAACACTCCATGAATGCAAACGCCTACACATAGAAACAATTGCTGAGAACATTACACACAACAATTCCAGATATTCACAAAGGTTAACCCCAGACCATATATTTAGGTTTGGGAAAGGGGCAATTACCCCATAGACATGTCACAAAAACTCCTGCTCAACCTGTATTCCTTCTACGTAGCTAAATCATCTAAAATGATCCATTATATAACTCTAGTTTACTTAAAAAGTAACACTGTTTTATTTTTTACACAAAAGGTGCTAGAATAATGTATTTACATAATTTGTATTCCACAGAGATATTCTTTTACATTGTGATCATAAACCCCTAAACCTTACTTCATACATACACCCATTCATACCTCACTCATCATTAAAAACCAAAAATAGGTCCAAGAAGCCCAATAGGATACACCAATATCTGAAAGAGACATCGAAGGGAGAGTTCCGGTTCCGGTTGAACAGTGCAGAACAGTGCGAGGCGGAGTGAGTTCGCTGTATGGAGGCGCTGAGGTCAGTTGCTGGACACCGGGGGGACCGCAAGCCCTCAAGGTTGTGAGCAGGCCCCAGAGTGTGACCGGGACCCAGTGTGCTGTCTACCGCTACATCTCGCCGGCCCAGCCGAAATGCTGAAATGCTGTCCGGTACAACAGGTGACGGCGGTGGCAGTTAGAGAAGGGGGGCACCTGGTATTGGCACAAATGGCACAGACCCCTCCCCTCGCCTCCAACTGACAGGCCACAGGGACTAGGCGATTGGGGGTTCTGGGGGACACAGGCACAGTTCCTGCACCCGCCCCCTTGGCAGCAGAAGGAGGAAGCAAGCAGCAGCTGCTGGAAGAGTGAGCACAGGGCCCCTGCGGAGGCGGCCCAGCTACTGCTGGATGCAGCTTGCGGGGAGTCTGGAGGGCTTGCACGCCATATCCGGGATCCCACTGCACACCAACAGCGGCTGACCAAGTGAACCCTCCACCCAGGCTGGGGAGGCCCACCCCTTAACACATGACCTGACACTGCAGCATTAATGGTAACAACAGCCTAACAGCAGCCAACACCAATCATATGCGAGGCTTGGATGAGGCTGGATGAGCAGCAAGGTGACAAGAAGTCTAAAAAGGAGAGGGGAATCGAGTTTGGCACCTTAACAGCACGAGGGAAAGGTAGGGCTCCACTCAACCCATTAACAAATTAACTCACTCAAACAACAACGCCTGGACCTTGGCACAGGCCAGGGGGCGGCAACCATCAGACCTGCTACAACAATTAAGGTCCACTGTTTCGGGGCTGGGAAACTTTCCAACTGCCTCAGCCCAAGCAGACGCTGCTACACTAGGGTAATTGCCGCAATGCCAAAAAAAGGAATGCAGCAAGCAGTGGGTAGGCTGAAACAGAAAATAAGTCAAAACCTGAATCCACGACAGCAAATGCAAATGAGGACAATAGAAGCCCCTTCAAACTGACCAAGGCGTATGACTTGCAGAGTTGGGCATGGATACTGAGCCCCAACTCGACAGTGAGCTGAACAAAGAATGGCTAAACAAGCTTACACAACAAAGATGTCCAGGGCTCAGAGCCTACGTCCTTGTTAAAGAATAAAACAGATTAAAGCCTGCACCCAATTACAGTCCTCGGCTCACTGGCAACGGAACTACTACTCCTACTACCGAGACAATCAGCTCCCGGCAACCTAAAGGAAGCCAGCCATTCCTGGGGAAAAAAAGAAGAAATCACTCTTGCATTAACCTGCAGGACTCAAGTGACTTAATTATCAGGCTCTACTCAACTTCAATAGACTCCACAGTCAATCCCCAAGATACATCAGAGGACAACAAGAGCCCATCCAATAACCCAACAACCACACTGGACATCTCGGCTACACAAATAACAGTAGCAAGGGCCCAGCTGCACCAGGATGCAAACGCACTGTGGGGCAATGATGGAACAAGCATCATTCAAGACTGCCCTTTTGAGCCTGAACTAAGCTACTATTTCCAGAGGTTACCTTCACTTTTGCCACTTGAGCTCTCATGCGCACAGGACAACTTGCTATGGTCGGTCAATTCCTCCTTGAAGGCAACACTAAATTCCCTAACATGGCAATCAGAAAAACCTGAAATGCAGATGGAAACCTCCAAGTAATGGCACTTAGCATGGCCGACATAGCCAGAAAAGTCGACAAGCTTACTGAGGCCAGCAACAATGCGACCCCTACACTGGACTGCCTGTGTCCAGAGATAGTAGACAAACTGGACTCACTTCCGAAAGTACTTACCATACTGGTGGAGGATTTGAAACTTACTAGTGAAAACCGCCAAGGCACTCAAATCCCTGACCCAGCTATGGACAATAGAACAAGGGCGATCACTGAATTAAGCCAGGAATCAGACTTCCCAAACAGTGAAAACTCCCCACATGTGACATTAAAAGAAACCCCGCCACAACTTTCTGCATGCACTGTTGCGCCCACTGACCAAACGTTGGAGACTGCAGAAAACATTAGGGGGTGCACAGGGATGGGGGCCACCCTCAATACTGCTCCACAACTGACTTGGAAAGAAAACAACAGAAGCACGTTAAACAGCACTCGATAAAAGCAGCACCCACAAAATCACGCCACACAACATGCAAAAGGAAGCAGCAAAGCAAACAACTTCTACGAGCAACAAAGACCCAACCACAGCACTCTACCAATATTTCAGTAGAGCGGGCATCACCTGGGCCTACCAACACAAGGTCATACGATCATAAAAACACCAAACTAACAACCACACGCCCAGGTTTCCAACGGCCAACCAACCACGGCCCCACAACGGGATAAAATACAACAACCCAGGGAGGAAACATCATCAACAGACAACAGGCAATGCACCCTTCCAGGGCACAAACTGCAGGGAAGCCCCTTCCAAAGCAACATCCCTTGTACCTTCGACAACAACTTAAGCCTGACCTAGCATGCTCAGCACCCTGACACACTGCAGCCCTTTGTTATTCAAGCTTTACCTGGAGGTCACACGGGACCTCCGACAAACTGATGCAGACGACACATGGAGGCCTTCCACTAACCAGAGATTCTCAAAAGCAATGGAGTCAATGTAAACAACAACAAGGGCACTAAATGGCCCAGGACAGCAAACAACACACCAAAGAAACCAGGGCAAAGAAGGACGAAACAATGGAACAGCTACACAGGCCGCAGGCTGATCTTCGGCCAACAGAACCCTCAAGATCAGCCCAAAGGCATAGCCAAGACCCAAAGCATCCATCCTTACGTTCCTATAACCCAAACATTACAAATGGCTCCATACAGCAACACCTGCCCATAGCCAAGCAACCACATCCAAGGCAACGGCCAAACATCAAGAATGAGCATGACCCCGCTGTATACATCCAAAGGTAAAATGGACATTCTAAATAGAGCAAACATACTAAAACTTGTGAAACACATTGAATCACAATCTCACATTATCAGTAGCCACATCATTAGGGTGCAGTTTTGAAATGGGGCAGGAAAGTAACTACTACTTCCACAAGTAGCGTACTCGCCTGTCCACCTCCCTCCCCAGCACAGCCTACTGGAGCTGGGTCTCCTCCAACCTGGCCAAAAAAACAGACTCACGCCCCTAGCACAGGGTTCTCCCACCCCAACAGCAGGGAAGTCACTAAACAACCCCTCAACATTATGACACGGAATGTCCCAGATATCCACAGGACCCTTCAGAGTTTGGCAGCAATTACATTCCTCGAGGGTGCAGACATCATCTGTGTGCAAGAAACATGGGCACTAACACCAATCCCATTGCCAGGATTCGTGGAATTGCACAAACCTGCCAGAAAAACCAACCGGTTCAGGCGACCCTCAGGAGGCATCTCCACATACATCAAACGCTCCTTAAAGTTGAGCTTCACAGTATTAAACACCTCTGACATGCTTCTAGTCGGCATCTTCAAAAGCCTAAAGAGCGCTGCAGGCCTCTATCCATACTAATAATCAATGCATACCACAACCCTCAGGGCCTAGGGCCCTTGGACAAGCTGGACTGATTAATCAAACAAATTGAAACACTAATAGCTCACCATGCAACCCTGGAAGTCATGATCCTTGGAGATTTTTAATATGCACCAACTGGGAGAACAGACCGTTCATGGCAGGGCCGCCGGAGACACGGCAAGGTTTAATATCCTCCTTCAGACCTACAACCTAGAATCAGCTCAATCCATGGAAATTCAGACCTGAGCTGGGTCAGTTCATCCACCCACATTTAACAACCAAACAACTATTGATTATATCTTCCTGAGCTAGTGTAAAGGTAATGACATGCTAAGCTTCGATGTGCTCCCACGGGACAAAAGCAATCACGCAGCCCTGTTGGTCAGTCTGACGCTAACATCTGGAAAGCACCATATCCTTTCCCCCATCAAGAGGTCAAACAGGGAGGAACAGAACAGACTTCTGCAGAGAATAAAAGGCACACAAATGGCCACTAACAAATTTGATAGATGGAAATTAACCTGGGAAGGCTGGCCACCAGCAATGAATAAACTGGCCATCATTGAGGCCTGGGAAAAGCTGGCTCTAGAACTTGGCACGCTGCTCAGAGGAAAGAGGCTGAGACCAAAAACAAAAATGGCATTTCATACACTTGGCAGAGTCCTGGAGATTAACCCGTTCGACGCTTGTGACGGAGCGGTTCCGTCACGTGCGTCGGTTGCGCTGTGCGCATGACGGAACCGCTCCGTCATGGCCCCGCCCGCGCACGGAATCTTCAGCGCAGCGCGGAAATCCGCGCCGCGCTGAAGGGGTTAAACAAAGCACACTGTTGATAAAAACTAAACAAAGGGCACACAGGAAAAATAAAAAGCGAAACATCAAAAAGGCAGTTAAACTCAGCAGAAAAACAACACAAACAACTCATCTGGAAATTCAAACGAAAAGCACACAATGAGAAATGGATAAAAATCTTCGAGCTGCTGGCCCACAGCAAATCCCATCAGTTCTGGCAATATCTGAACAATTTAACTTGCGGGGTGTGAAACAGATGAAGCTAGGTCCCAGCTGAGACATGAGTTGCACATGTGAAGTCACTCTACGTCAGAGACCAGGAAAACACAGGCCTAAATGAACATTTATCAGTGAGAAAACCCAGAGGAATGGGAACTGAGCTATATGCGGGCCCAAGCAAAACAGCAGTGCGCACAGTTCTTAAAAAGATCAGAACAGATGGCGCCCGGGGTCCAAATGGCCTGCCAGATTCCCTATTCAGAGTGGACTCGAATTTCTGGGTAGCAACCCTTACACCGTTGTACGCATAATGCAGGCTACTAGAACACGTGCCGGACTCATGGAGGGGCTCTTTTTACAGCCTATTTTAAGAAAGGGGCAACCACTGACACAATTTATCACATGATCGTCCTATTGAACAACGAGGGGAAGTCCTATGACAGCACCCTCCTGCTGGAACTAGCGGCCTGGGCACAAAACAAAGGTCTCCTACCATTCTACCAGACAGACTTTGCTACAAGGGGCTCGACAGTTGACAACATCACTGTTCTTTCGTACCTTGCCCAACAAGCAGTCTCTCGCTCTTCCCCCTCAGTCTTCACCTGCTTCATCGACTACTCAGCAGCTTTCGATGGGGTAGTTCGCAACATCCTTTGGCAGAAACTGGAGGGGAGGAACATCTGTCCGAAACTACTGCAAGCCATTAGGTCAATATACTCCGGAACCTGGGTAAGGATTACATTTACTGGGGAGTCAGCCACTGAAAAAAATAGCCACGGATCGAGGACTAAAGCAGGGGTGCATCTTGACACCATTATTGTTCAATCAATATATTGCAGATCTGGGCTCGACGCTAAGTGGTACTTCCCTTGCCACACCAAGCATTGGAAAGAACATTTTTTACCTGATGCAATATGCCGAAGACCTAGTCCTCCTAGATGACCCCAAAGTAGGCCTTCAAAAAGCACTCAAAGCACTCTCCAAATACAATCTCCAGAACAAGCTGGTTGCCAACACAAACAAATCTAAAATAGTGATTTTTGGCAACCACCCAAAAAATGTCTCTCACCCTGGACTATGTCCAACGCTACAACTATCTGGGTGATTGGCTGTGAGAATGAGGCTGACCCTCGTTCCATTTACAAAAAATATGGCTGAAAGGGAAGATGTCATTCACACCCTCTGCAAGCTAAACTCAGCCCTTGACAGTCCCACAACCACAGCAATATGAAGGGTAATACGGGCCAAACTGCTACCATTCGTCAACTACGCACAGCAGGCATTTCACGGCATGCTAGCTGCAGACCTGGAAAAAATCCAATGCACATCGTACAAGAAATCATTGCATCTTCCCTCCTGCACAAGATACATTCTGATCCGAATAGAATTTGACCTTACCCAACAAAAGTAGGAAGGGGTGGTTACTATGGCAAAATATCTCTACCTGGCAATCGCGGCCCCAGACAGCTCCATGAAGGCTCTCATAAAAATCATTTTCAGCAGACCAAATAACCCCAGGCCTGCACAACTCACGGCAGCAAAGGAATCCCTATATCTGGCCACACAAAACTGGGACTCAAACATCATTGATTATACAAAAAAGAACAATGAAAAAACAACTGCGCTCTCTATCTCGTTCTCTAGATTTTGAATCTCTCCAGACAAGGGATTTCCATGAAACCATTAAATTTCGGCAAAAGTTTTCCACAACAAAGCATCACCTCAACCAGGCCGTTGGGAGACAAGCCCTCACACTGATCTTAGCAGCTAGTTAGAAAACTATATCAAACTTGGAAGCCGCTTGGTTGCTTCATAGAGTGCATGCTGTGCAACTTCAAAAGGGAATCACTGGTACACATTCTCTTATGCTGCCCTGCACTGCGACAGGCTCACCAAATCCATCTAAGGCCTATTTTCCTCAAACAGGGCACTCACACAACAAATGAAGCTATTGGTCAGCTCTCCACCTTGGACACTGTCAAAGACATGGCCAGCTTTGGCAAATCTGTTCAACATGTGCGCTCCCTTCTGAAAGACACAATGGCTGTAGCAGGGAGCAATCAACAGCCAGATGAGGCTCAGGTCATTGGAAGTTCTCGCCCTACATGATTAGCTCACCACCAGCACTGCCCAAAGCCACTCTGGGCACTTCAGCTCCAACACTACCAATACACAGCGGAATAGACACGAGGCACGTTGGGACAAAAAGCACTGGCACTTTATTCGAAGACCTCCTAACAACAACAGCCATTGCTGGACAAGATTTTATTAAAAATGTTTGAATTCAAAATTGATTTTAAATTTGATTGTCTTCCAATTTTTAATGCTTTTTGTAATGATTTTAAGTAATCACACAAATAAACGTATTCATCCATTTATTCATTCACTGAAGGCAGAGCAATCTGCAGAGACCCATGCACTGTGTCAGCTTTCGGAAACAGACTAAGAATGCCAGTCTCTACACATAGCAAAAATACGGCAGACATTACATACAACATCATCCGTAGGAGTGGAGATAGAAGACTATACATTCTGACATCTTCGAGAAGCAATCTTCTAATACCAAACTCTATGCAAAGAAACAACTACAGAGAAACCTACATGCAGCATTAACTGCAGGAAACATTGTAGATAGAGCCAACTGCAGAGATCCAGGCATTGTATGAACTCACTGGAACAGTCTACAAATGCGAAACTACATATAGAAAAAAACAAAAGAAAACATTACATACCGCGTTATCTGCAGAAAACAATGCAGGCATAGTCAATTACAGAGACTGAGGCATTGTGTCAAATGCATGAAACATTGCACTAAGGCCAAACTCGATACATAGAAACAATGATAGAGAACATTACGTACAGAATTAACTGCGGGAAACACTGAAGATGATCTACTGCAGACTACACAGTGTGTTAGCTTTAGGAAACAATCTACTAATGCCAAACTCTACACACAGAAACAACAATGGAAAAAACTATGTATAGTGTCAAAAGCACTGCACATAGAGCCAGATGAAGTAAACTACAGAGAACTATGCATTGTTTCGCTTCAGGAAACAATATATTACTTGTATATTTAGACCAACTACATAGAACATTGAATGCAAGGAACTCAGCAGATAGAGTCAACTACAGACATCTATGCACCGTGTCAACTTCAGTAAACAGTCTAGTTCTCCTCTACTTACAACAACCACAGAAAACATTATCTAAAGCATTGCCGCAGGGAACTCAGCAACTATAGTCAACTACAGCAACCTATTCATTGTATCAACTGCAGGAAACAAAGCACCTACTCCAAACTCTATACAAAGTAACAACACCAAAGGACATTACATATAAGATTATCTGCAGGGAACACTGCAGATACATTCAACTGCAGAGACCTATGCATTGTGTCACATGCAGGACAGGAAACTGTCTACTAATCCCAACCTCTATACAAAGAAACAACCACAGATAACAATACATACAGTATTAACCCCTTCCCCGCTCATGACGGAACCACTCCGTCATGAGCCACGGGTGCGCTGTGCTCATGACGGAGTGGTTCCGTTATGCTGCGGCCGTTGGCGGCCGCTCCTCCCACGCGGCGCTAATTCCCCGCCTGTGCGGGCGATTAGCGCAGTGGGTGGAGTCATGACGGAACCACGCCGTCATGAGCACAGCTCACCCGTGACTCATGACGGCGTGGTTCCGTCATGAGCACAGCGGCGCCGTCAACCCCCCCAAACCCCCCCAGCGCTGCGGCGGAATTCGCGCCGCAGCGAAGGGGTTAACAGCTACAAACACTGTCAAGAATCAGCTGCAAAATATCCATGCATTGTATCATTTACAGGAAACTGTGTATTAATTATATGTTCTATACATTGAATACCAATGCATGAACCACTTTAGATAACTAGCTGCAGAAAGAGGTTACATACTGAAAAAACAGTGGTGGCTGGTGGTCTTTGAAAATAGTAAGCTTAAGTACACCCTCCAAATTGGCCTGAGGGATGGAATAAAGCAGGCAAGATTGATTTTCCAAGGTGGCTTTGACTTTTCTTCCCAGATACATTTTTGAACAATAGTTCAAAATAGTGCAATGTAAAGAATAGTTTTCACATACATTTGCAAAAAAACATAGGATCGTTAGGGGCACTAGAATGCTGTTCGGCTATTAGTTGCGAAGATGAGTGTCCTCCACAAGTATTAAATCCGTAATAAACTACTTCCTCTTAAATGAGGCAACGACAGGCTCTGCCACTATCTTATGGGAAGCCATGAGTCAACCATCCGGGGTTTCGACATTAGGCATAATACCGCGGCTAAACTGGAAAAATGGCAGGCATTAATACAACTTGAAGTGCAGATCATGCAAGCCGAATTGCAGGCACAACAACATACTGGTGATAACGCCAGTCAACAACTAGGTACATTACAACGAAGATATCAAAGTATCGAACTTGACAAGGCTAAACATATATGGCAAGCCACGCAAAGCAGGATATACCAATGGGGGGGATAAGTGTGAGAAAATCCTACATAGACTATGTCAAAGTGCCCTAAAACCAGTCCAGATACCCACCATTACATCATACACGGGAAAGGTGATCACTGACCCTACATGTATAGCGCAAGCATTTGCAGATTTTTATCAAACTCTATACACTGAACATGAAGTCCTATCAGAAACTCAAATAGAGGATATCTTTAGGGCCATACCTCCTAGGGCGCTAGCCACAACAGCACAAGATGCATTGGATATGCCTATTACACAGGAGGAACTAACCGCAGCTACGGTAGATATGGCGTCGGGTAAATCCCAAGGACCCAGTGGCTTTCCTAGCAAGTTCTCTAAAATGTATGCAACTATACTGGGTCCGCGATATTTCGCAACTCGCAATGAAGTCCTCGAAAATAAATGCTTGCCCCCAGACTGGAGACTTGCTGAAATTGTGGTTGTTATGAAGCCGGGGCGGCCCCCTGAATCATGTGCATCTTACCGACCAATTTCACTCCTCAATATTGAGGCCAAAATACTCGCTAAGGTGTTAACGAATAGACTGAAGCCATACCTTTCAGACCTAATTCATCCAGACCAGGTGGGCTTCATGTCACATAGAGCAACCCGCAATAATATAAGGTGCGCGCATAATGCGATCGCGGCCATAGACAAACTGGAGAGACCATCAACCCCTCTCCTATTAGATATGGATAAAGCTGTAAGCTGGTCCTACATGTTTATACTATTGCAACACATTAACATGGGGACCCGATACATAGCATTAGTGATGCTGCTATACACGGCCCTCACTGCTTCCATCCGCGTGGAAGGGGCCACGTCAGCACAATTCCCAATACATCACAGAACTCGACAGGGGTGCCTTCTATCCCCCCTACTATTTGTTCTTGCCATAGAGCCCCTACCTACATGGGTGAGAAAAGACGCATTCATACAAGGCTTTGAATGGACCTCCGAAATCTCTGATAGTATTGCATTATATGCCGATGATATTCTGTTTTTCATAACTGATTCCCCATAGATCTGGCCCTAAACTACTTCAAGTAATGCATGTCTTTGGCGAGACATTGGGCCTCCATATCAATGCCTCTAAATCGCTGCTGTGGCCAATAAAATGACCCATGGGAAACAGCAGATGGGCGGAGGGTCTCACGTTAGTGACACACGGCTTCACCTATCTAGTCATATACATATCTGACAATCAAGCCCAATCTTGGTAGACTAATTGGAGCAATAACTTTACGGGATATCGGCCATCTTTAAGATGGTCTCCCTACCATGCCTATTATACCAACTCCAATCGCACCCATAGCCAATCCCCGTATCATGGTTCTGTCAAATAAATAATATCATGGGGCAATTCCTATAGGGAGGTGGCACTGCAAGAGTAGCTCTACGCACCTGCATGCAATCCACATACTGTGGCGGCATTGCCGCAGCCGACATATAATCATATTATGCAGCAGCACACCTTCAGATTTTGAATGAATGGTGGTATGGGTTAAGAGAAGACCCAGCTTTTACAGTTGAACAATGGCTAATGGGAGCCGTTCTGTACACACATTCCTATATAGTAGAGCTGATCCCATTGACCTTTCTCCGGCGACAAAGGTGATAATCATGGTATGGCGACAAACCTGACGTAAAATGGGTTGGTGGGGACGCCTGACGTGAGAAACCCCACTGTTGCGAAACCGCCTACTTCTACAAGTTGCGGAACTACAATGATTTAATGGTTGGGACCGTATACGTATTTCAACCCTGGGGGATGTTATAAGGGAGACAGTCCTAAAATCCTTTGAGGACCTACAAAAGTATTCTTTTCAATGCCCCAATCGTAATTTTATCAATATTTACAGTTGCGGCATGCTCTCCATCCCTACATCAAGGACTTGACAGATGCCCCAGAATTCAGCCCATTGGAGAGTAAACGCCTCATGGGAGACCTTGGGGAACATAAAGTAGCCAAAATTTATCAGACTCTAGTAACAAATAGCCCCACAACTCTTGACTCCCTACAGTCCGTGTGGGACGCCGATGTGGGCCCGATAGATGATGATGATTGGACAGAGGCTCTACATCTCTACCCAATTGCGGTTTATTCAGTTTAACTATTTGCATAGGGTATATTTAACAGCCTTAGACTCTGGAAAGCAGGACTAATTGCCTCACCACATTGCCTCCGGTGCCATTCGGAGGAGGGCACATTCATACATACGGTCTGGACATGCCCCGTTTTAGATCCTTTCTGGCGGGGGATACTGGCATGTCTAGGGAGGTAATGACATGGGAGCTTCCGAGGTCCCCTAAACTCACGATGCTACATTGCACGGATGGTGTAAGTGGAAACAGGTACAAGAGACATCTTCTTCTCTTAGGCCTCACATTAGCTAAACGAGAAGACATTGCTCAGCAATGGAAAGCAGAACATTCTCCCAGAGTGTCACTCGAAAGCAGGAATGGACTACATAATGGACATGGCATTTCCAGTTTTTATAGCCCGTGGCTGCCTAGAAAAACATATCAAGATTTGGACTAGGTGGGCCCCCTATAGTTGCATTTCCATGAAGATACACAAGGCCACAGAAGGCCAGTTGGAAGGCGAGGTAACGATAAATGTGTGATACATACAATATCTTATTTAATTAAAAGGCACGATTATCATGATGTGGATAATAATTGTCAACGTTATAGAAAGTGGGGAACTGTAAATTACTGGTTATTACCAGGGTTCTGGTATAATATTTTCTGGTTGTTCTACAGGCTGCTTGGGAGAAGATGGGGGCTTGCTATTGTATCAAATTTATTTCAAATGGAAATATATGCCTCTTGTTGCTTGAACACTCTGTACCTGATAAAATCAATAAAATGTGTACCCCCCAAAAAAAATCCACAATAATCTTTTTACTGGGAACTAAGTACCCCATAATAGGACTTGACTTTTTCAGAGTAGCAAAGCAGAGCAGGATAAGGCCTACTTAGGGGAGGTGGAATTGGCCAGCAATGCCAACTTGCTGGCATGCAACAGCACCCAATACATTTTTGACTAGTTAGTTCTTTTTCATTTACAGATTAAAAGTACTCTTATTGCACACAATACTAAATACTGCGCAGTAAATTACAAATATGTACATAAGGTAGTTGGTAATACTTTTGTTGACACCCTGATATTACATCACAACCCTAGTGGGTTCTAAACCCCATAATGACAACATCCCCCACCTATACCAGATGCAAAACCACAATATAAGGGGATGTCATTTTAAATAAACAGGCCTATGGGTTTTGTCAGGATTCTGCCACATTAGTAAAAGCAACCACATGTCATGTTTCAACGTTTACCACCATCAAAACCCAAAGAGAATAGTAACCAGATTCAAATGTACTCACTCCAGTGATGAACATAGCATTGTCAGTATCACTGTTGTGAATAAAGCATTTTGAATTCAAAAACACATGTACTCGAGTCTTCGTTTTAGTAGTATTAGAATGCCACTGCAGGCACAAGACCAACCACCAGGGTTCCCCGCCCTCCAGAGCCCAAAAACGAAAGCTCTAGCTCCTCGAAAACCTGAAAATAAAGCAATAAATCTCCAGGTGGTAGGGATTCAATCCCCCGGGATAGGTATGATCACTTTCTTAAACACTTTTGTGGAAGGTTGCTGTGCTCCCTGCTGACCCCACAACATACCTTCACATTATTGATGGTAGCCTTGTCTGTTCAGTGCCACATTTAAGCCCCTGTGCAGGGCATAATGGGTCGCTCCTGCCAGGAACAATGCATATTTTATGAGCAGGTCCGCCTGCTCTCTTCTGTTTTAGGTCGTGACCTACTGCATTGGTATTTCTCCCCGTCCCACCTTGGGCACCTAAAGACTCAAGCACTCATTGGGGACCGCAAGAGAAGCCCCAAGGCCCACTGGATCCGACATCTATGTACTCCCACCTGTGCTGTTTCCAGTGGGAGGGAGCAGAATGGCATTTTCTTCTCGCCAGACTGCGGGAGGGAGGTTTCAAAACGATGTGTGTCCGTCCTCACAGACATGGGACTGGGGCGGGTGATCACCCCGCAGGCCCTCATTTTCCTCCTTGCTCCGTGTGACTCAGGGATGGGGTCTGCTGGGGGATTTGAGATAAATCACAGCAGAGCACTAAGCATCCATGTTTCTTGTTTTTTTTATTTAAAAGGGCAGAACTTTAAATAGGCATATCGCTAGTCCTGTAGGATCTATTTTCATCATCTTTACATTGTTTTGCTCCTGCTGGCTAGGCTGGCCACCAGGAGAATTTTATTCAGGACACCTGCCATCTAAAGGGCCACTTTTTAGTGGAGAGCTGGATGTGTATTGCTCCCTGCTCGAGATCTGTCCTTTGCCTGGCACCTGGTGCTAGTCTCCTGCTGGTGGGGGCATCTTGTGCAGCCCCTCTACAACCCCCCCCCCCCCCCCCCCAGTCCCAGAGCCTCCTGGCTTCTTGAAGGGAACAGGTTTGTCAGTAGTGTCCAGGGACACATCACAGAAGTTGTATGGGAACCATCCAGGGTCTCCCAGCAGCACCATTCCCCCATATGTTCTTCAGGGGGCATAAGGGGTCTGGCAGAGAGAACCATCCTAATCCAGGGAGTCAGCTGGAGTCAAAGTTCTTAGTCTTCCTTGCAGGACATCAGGTGTCTTCTCCTTCCAGCTGAGCATCCTTCTCCTTCCAGCTGGGTATCCTTTTATCATAGTCAGACCCAGGTTCAGAGTCGCCTCCACTGTCTCTCCCTTGTGTGGGCTTTTAAGTAGGGGTGGAAGGTTTTAGGGGCCAGGTGCCCCTGGTCAATCTTAGGATGCCACATCATCCACATACCCCTATCCCATCCCTTCAGCACAGCATTCCAAGACAATCCAAAATGGGGACATCACATTTTACGTGAAAACAGTTTCCCTGAGAGCTCCAGAAAGCTTATTGATAGCACGGTTGCTTGATCCCTTCCCACCAAAACTTCAAAGGAGAGCCCTTCCTGTGTTGGCTCCAGCGGTCTGGTTCTTCTTCTTTTTTTAAGTGGGCCCGGGCTTTTCTAGCCAAGTGCACTGTGGCAAGCTAATTAATAGATGCAGACATTGTCCCACCACTTTATTTCCCAGGAACTAAGTCAGGCACTGTTAATTGCTCTATTGTGTGATGAGGCCTTTGGTCCCTCTGCTGGGGAGCAGAGTAATAAATGTCACCCAGTAGGAGGGACAAATGCCACAAATCTTATTCTGAATTGAGCTAGGGAAACATGACACATCTTAACGTGCCATAAGGTGTTTAAGTGGGATCTATGGGACTGATAATTCAAACTTGGGGTACATGTGTTACCCCAGTTAGGTATCTTGCTGGAACCTGCAGCCCTAAGTGGAGCAAACTGAACTTTAGTGCAGATTTCTGCTATAACATGTACAGTGTAAGCACCTCTGAGCCTCAGTAAGCACCACAGACCTACCCTTTGAATGCTCACTCACATTGTAAGGCCTACCGCAGGTCAGCACCAATCCCTAAGAATCAATTCTGCAGCGGGCTACCTGTGTACAGAAACCTGGCTGCGCAAGATGGTAGTCTGATATGCAGTCTGCATATGCGTGTGCTCACATGTTCACGTATAACCAGCCCAGCTCTTATCCTAGCTGTGCAGCAGTGACATAATCTTTAAAATTGTACACTGGTGGGTAACACATTCAGTCCAATTACTGTGAATTTACTGTGACTGAGACTCAGGTAGTGAGTCTCGCTCACAGTAAAAGTCTAAAACCAGGTAATCATAAGGGAAACATCCTGGGGACTAAATGAATAGAACCCTTTGGCTCAAACACTCATGAAATATCCCAGTGTTGTCACGGTGTAGAAAGCAAGCCTGGAACTCTCTGGGGTGTTGAGGGATGCGATCACTCCCTGAAAAGCTTGTGAAAATGGTGGCAGTATGGAGTACTATTTAGTACAATTTCCCTTACTATATATATGTAAAACGGGATAAATGGTTTAAGCTGTTCAGAAAACACAATTCCAGCAATCTCATACGCCTAACACCTTTTAATTGCATTCCTATTCACTTCCAAAGGTTACTATTCAATCTTGCCCCTTCGAAGTAGGTTATTAGCCATATGGTATGACTGAGAATCTACTCACAAACGGCATGGTGAAAAACAGAAAAAGCCACAGATGTCTCATTCCTTGATTGCAGACCAGGGGTCTCCAACTTTCAATAGTGAGAGTTACTTGCGATCAATGAAAACTATCCTGAGCAACTGTTTATTATGTGGATTAGATTAGGGTACATAAAGGCCAAGCAACTTAATCACTGGCATCCAGTCTTGCAGCAGTGAGTACACAATAATAATAGTCAAGCGTGGTATCAGGAAAGGTTAACCTTTGGAATGCCCAATGACCAGTTTTGTTCCTTATATCATGTTAATGAATCACATCTGAGAGGTGAGTGTGCCTTTGGGGTTTGCGGTCTTTTTTCCATGCAGTACATTGGAAGACACAGATTCTGTTATGAGAGCCACCTCGAGCTACACCACCTAATGTACTACACACAATCAGAAGTAACCATAGCATCGAAACAGCACTCATTACAGCCACGGATGACATGCGAACTATACTGGACTGAGGTAAAACCGCAGCCCTCATTCTGCTCAACCTCTCCACAGCCTTTGATATAGTCTCTCACAGCACACTAATCATAAAAATCAATGGCATCAACATCCAAGGACCCGCCCTCATCTGGAGAGGATCCTTCCTCATAGGAAGAGCACAGACAGTCAGACTACCACCCTACACATCAGAATCCAAGAACCTGATCTGCGGAGTCCCCCAGGGTTCACCTCTCAGACCCACTCTGTTCAACATCTACATGGTTCCACTCGCTAACATCATCTGATCACAAGGCATCCCCATCAGATCCTACACAGACGGCACCCAACTCATCCTGTCCCTGATGGACAAGACAACCACCGGCAGAACCAACTTCACCAATTGCATAATCATGGAAGAAGTATGAGTGAGATCCAACTGCAGAAAGCTCAATTCTGACAAGATGAAAGTACTGGTCTTCGGAAACATGAACTGTCCATGGGACTCTACCTGGTGGCAGGCAGAACTAGGACCAACACTCACCGACCATGCCAGAAACCTGGGAATCATCCAGGAGGGCAAACTCAACATAACAACACAAGTCAAAGCAGTGAATTCCTCCTGCTTCAACATCCTAAGCATGCTAAGAAAGACCTTGAGATTGCTGCCCCAGAACACCAGATGCACCGTTACACAAGCACTCATCACAAACAGACTCAACTACAGCAACGCACTCTACGCTGGGATATCCAAACTGCTCGTACACAGGCTCCAAACCATCCAGAGCTCCGCCACAAGACTCAACCGCCCATGTGGCACCCACATCTCACCTACCTCAGAGAGCTCCACTAGCTCCCCATTCACAAACACAGCCAATACAAACTTCTCACACACACATACAAAGCACTGCTCAACATTGGACTAGCATATTTGAACAGCCAAATACATTTTCACCAGCCTGCCAGGCACCCATCCTCAGCATCACTCTCACTTGCTCACATACCCTGCATTCACAAAGGCAGAACAGGAGGTCGCTCATTTTCTTAGATTGCACCAAAAACCTGGAACAATGTCCCACAACACATTAGAGCCTTCCCATTGCTTCCTGAATTACGCAAGAAGCTGAAGTCCTAGCTCTTCTACTAACTCTGCAGGGCCTCATGCCTACACATGCTCAAGCCCGTAGATACCCTCACAAGAGATTAGCACGCTATGCAAATCCACATAACATAAAATAACATAACATTCCAGAGCGAGCCTGAAAGACTTCTTTCATTTGGCTAATTACCCTTAAGTCCACTGGTTGATATTCAGAAACTGCCCCTGACTTAATGTACAGATTAACTTTTGCTGGTGTCAGGAAAGTTACAAGGATTTTCCGCAAGGCGTGCCCTAGAGTTTTTGCTGCCCCTGGAGAAAATGCCCAAGTATTCCCTGACACACATGTACTCACACATGCACACACAACTACATCCGAAATTTAATTTTTAACATATACATTTCATCTTTAACTAGGAGCATAATCAATAGGTACTGGGAGAATTCACAGCCTTTTACAAGTAAGCATATCTCTGCAGCCATTTCTACATATGTAAGTATACGTAGGAGGCAAAGATGAAACACTAATAAATTAAGAGAATACTTTAGGAAGTTTAATATTCTGAAAGAAAGGAAGGAGACAAAGAAATACAAGGGAGAGAAAAAGAAAAAACAAAGGAGAGAGAAAGAGAACAGGGGAGAGCAAAATAAAGGAATAAAGAAAGAAAGGGGAAGGAAATAAGAAATAAATGCAAAGAAGAGAAAGAACGAAAGTCAATAAGAAATTAAACAAGAAAAAAATTAGGAGAGAGAAAAGGAAAGTAAAGAAGGGGAGAAGAAATGCAGGACAGAAGAGAAGGGACAAAGGAGAGGAGATGGGTTGAATGACAGGAGAGAACAAGCAAGCAACCATGAAAACGAGAGGAGAGAAGCAGACAAATAGAAGTATAAGGAAGGATGATAGAGAAACACGAAAGAAAGCAGAGAAAGAAAGAGACAACAAGCAGAAGAGACCGAAAGGAGAGGGGGGGAAAAGAAAGGCGAAAAAAAATAGAATTAAAGAAAGAAAGTATAATATAAGGAAACAAGATATGAAGGAAGCACACAAAGAATGAAGAAAGGAAAAAAACAGGAAAAAGGAAATAAAGGACTTTAAATGTACTGCAACTTTCAAAAATGCAGCTGTGAGAGTAATTATTAAATCTTCAAATGCTTTTACTCCATGAACCTTTACGAAAGAAACCTCTTTCTCAGCTGAGACATTTATTTATTACCAGACGTCTTACACTACAGGCAGCAGTATGACAAGTGCATGCTGCTCTTGCTCTATCAGATTATCTGGCTTCACAGAACCAGGTGCAGTGTTTAAAGTGCATAATTAATCGTCGGGTAGCCACATACTGAAAACTAGACTGACAGGCAGCAAGCTGGGAGCTACTAGTAGCTTGTGATCCACCTGTTGGAAACCGCTGATGAATAGAGTAGAGCTCAATATGTTTCATATGTGAAAACAGCAACGCCACTGCTCAGGTTATGGTGAACATACAGGTTCAGAAAGCTGACAAGCCAATTTAAAATACAGGGCTCCCAGACAGCAGTTACAATTATCATTTAAATAGCAGTTTAAACAGATATTTGGAAATGCAATATTTTTGGCCCAAACATCAGCTTGGCAGTTTAAGAAAATACACTAACTTTCTACCAAGTATATACTTTTGATTAAAAATATCAACTACATCTGCCAAAAGAAAATATCTAATTTTCATTATAAAATTATTTTGTATTGACATAGCAGCTTTTCATTTTTAGCAAATAAATATTTGGCCTCCAACCATCAGTATTTTTCCTAAAGTACTCACATTTGTTCACATGCCCTACGGCCACACATGGATAGGGTCTGCCTTTGTACCTCCATGTAGCGGTACATCTTGACAGAGATGGCAATCATCTGCTAAGACATATCACTGGTATGTTAGAATCAGCATTTTTAGCAGGAGTGGGCCCCGTGATGTCATGGATGTCCCAAAGTGTGCCAAGTATTACTACTTCTATGGCAGGGTGAGTATTAATAAAGAGTTGGGCATCTTTTTGTTTTGGATGCTCGCAGTATGCCAATGAATATCACCATTAAGTCAGGATCAGCATTGTACCAGGGGTGGGCATCAACATGCCATGGATGCTCACACTATGGGAACGAAAGCCACTATTATGACTGGGTAGCATTCATATAGGGGCATCCTGGTTACTATGGCTGCCATCAGAGGCATAGATGGGGAATCTGGCACATTGGTAACCTTACATGTGGTACCCCTGCCATAACTTCTGATAGGCATTCCCGAAACAAGGAAGTCATCCCTTAATGTTTACCACTAACATACAATAAGCACCCCCAAAATGAGTTTGCGACATATAGGGATGTAAGTCATACTATCTCCACGTGGGAGAAGGGCATATTGGAGTGACTGATGAAAATGACTAGCTGATGGATGAGGCCTAATCATGCGAGTTTTAAAAGCTGCTAATTTGTGGTGTGGGCAAAAAGCTATTTTCAGATTTGTTTTAAATATGTGCTTGCTTGGGAAAACAGAAATTATTTACGCATAATTAAGGGCCATATGTACGACACATTTTACTGGTCCCAAACAGTCCATCGGGCCGTTTGCTACAGGTAGAATGCATTTTCCTATGTGCCAACCCTATATTGCGAGTCGATAACCTATTACAGACTCACAAAATAGGGTTTGTGAGTCTATATTAGAAAGGGACGTTTAAAGGGCGTCCCTACCTATTAGGGAGTTGCACTGGTATGTTTGAATGTTCTGTTACTGGAAATGCAGTCGTAAAACATTCGCAGATTACCACCAATTTCAAATTAGTGGTAAGTCATTCGCAAACGGGTCTCCAAGTGACCCCTTCCTCTTTGTGAATGGGGGCGCCAACAGGTATTATTCAAGTCAATGAGGCATGGCTCTCCCGATGAGGGCCTGTGTGTCGAAACACGTGTAGATCGATTTTTTGAGTGGATCGTTCACTCCAGCCACATTATTATTTTTATGAACTGTATATGAAATTAGACCTTTAGATTTCCTATCATGCGCCATATTTTGTTTTATAAGAAAGTATATGTTTATCCTCCATACCTATCAGGATCTGTACATAAAAACGACAATGATTTATAAATGTATTGGAACCTTACTATTTGATTATTTAGTGAATTTTATGAATGTGTATGGGTTATGATACATGTTCATGATTGTACTGTATGGTTTTAGAGCCGCATTCCATGTATATTTATGTTTATGTCATGTCTTTGTCTATATTTGTGAATTGCTCAAATAATTTCGATATTTTACTATATTACAGTGCTTATGAGCTCTGTTCTTTATAATAATATATAAATAATGTGTTAGTAAGTGAGAGTGATTGCCTGAGGATTTGCATTATAGTTCAAAGAGGCTTCATCCACCATGAAAAATGTTAGAAGGCCATAATAAATACTGATTTTACTTGAAGTACTTTAAAAAGCAATTGCCTAGTATCCAATTTATTGAAAAATGGGAAGTAAAGTGTTAACCTTGCCTTTATTTTTTCAACCCCGGGAGAACAAAGAACCTCTTGTAACCTCCGAGGGGATGTCACGTTTGCTCGCTTCACTTACTTGATCTGTGAAGTTTGGGGTGCCTTCAAATTGGATAAGTCACCACTACACTACAGATTGGCAACCACATTAAACTGTAGGGTGCCTGTTTAACAACTGAAAACATTCCAATAATGTCAGCTGCAGAGTACACAAATAATTATTGTCAAGTACAGGACATTTTATAGTTCTTTGCAGGAAAACATTAAATGACGGCAGCGGTGGCGAAAACAAAAACTGTCTATACTGTCAACCTAAGAGACACTCACACACTGCAAATATCAAGTACAGAATACACTATTTATACAACCAACATACACAAGCATACATTGTCACATAAAACCCTTCTGTAAGGTACTAGGTTTCTGCTTGGGGAGGGGGGGGGGGGTGAAACCCTGCTCAAACAGCAATCACAAGGCTTGTCAGGGTGACATCTCAAGCAAACCCCATATTAATCTGTGCTCAACCGCTGCTCTGATAGCTTGATGCAGAACAGTTAGGCTCAACTTAGAGGCAATGTGTAAAGTATGTGTGCAACATTTAAAACACAACACAAGAAGAATCCCAAATCAAGTTAGAAAAAAAGAGTAAATATTAATTATTAAATCAAGATCAAAATGACAAAAATCCTATCCGTAGAACCGAAGATACGCAATTTTAAAGATTTCAGGGAAAATAGCGCTAAATAGCACAAAGCTCCACCTGTGGGTAACTGGTTGCACTGGACCGGGACAAAACCACAAGTTCAGGCCAACCGCAATGGTGCACGGTCCAGCTTCAGGGTGCCCCCTAATCCCGCTGAACAAAGTACATTAATCCTGGTTGCGAAGAGATGCAGAGTCCTGCCTCAAGGATGTGTCACTCAGCAGAGGAGATGTGAGGTCCGGGCAAGAAGATACTTTGTACAGTGGCGGTTCCAGGGAGCTGCGAAATGTAAGGCGATGTCCTTCTGTGGATGCATTGTCCAGGGCAGTTAAGATGGACTGCGAAGGGCAAGGCAATGTCCTTGCATTGGGAAAGTCCATGAAACAAAGGCGATGTATTGGTTTTGAGGGCAATGCTTTGAGCTGTAGAGGCGAGGCGCCGGTTCTGCGGTTGATTTGCCGTGCCATAGAGGAGATGTGTTGGTTCTGGTGGATCCACAGATGAGCTGATAGAGCACCTTTAGGCCCACTTCCAAGGGTCCAGGACTGGGATGATACCACTTGGGATGGCAGGACTCACAGATGGCAGAGTCCAGGTGCTGGGCTCAAGGTTGTTGGAAACCTGTTCTGTCCCTGAGGCTTCTGATCAGGAGACCAGCCAATTAGCCCTTGGAGTCACTCTGGAGTCCTGGGTTGAGAGATGCAGGTCCAGTCCTTCTCACCCAGGCAAGAAAGGCAGGGCAGCAAATCTTCAGGGCAGCAGTCCAGCTGAGTGGCAGTCCTTCCAGCACCACAGCAGTCCTTCTCCCTAGCTGAGACCACAGGTCCAGAAGTGTACTGAAGAGTTGGGTCTAATGGTCTAATATTTATACTTGGTGCCCACTTTGAAGTGGAGGGAACCTCAGAGGTTCCACCCCTGAAGTATCAGGCGTCCTCTTCCTACGTGTCCCGGCCTAAGCTGCCTGGGGCCACAAAAGACGAGTGATAACCCCTTTGTGAGAGTGCTCAGGAAGAGCGTTTGTGATGTGCAAGTGTGGTAGGTGACAGATCCTACCCCTCCTTAACTCAGAGTGGCTCATTCTGCTAATACTTATCTTCTCTTTATTTCAGTGTATGGAAGCAATACACAAAGACCAACTGCCAGCTACATCTAGTCATGTGCCCCAGGATCAGGCGTTAGGCCCCAAATGGTAAAGACAAGAAAATGCCAACTTTCTAAAAGTGTATATATGTCCCACAAAGGAGCCCAGTCAGGTCTCTCAACAAGATACACAGCCAATTGTACATGCAAAATTTCAGTCATTTTATTGTATTCTTATTCCACTAGTATTCCATGTATAATCCAATAATTTTTCAAGTTTCCTCTTTCCATTTTCACACGTCAATTTTATCCATATTTTCACAGTGCCTCGTGAGGATTTCTCTAAGTAACACTAGAGGGTTCACATTTCCTCATGACACATCCTTATTGTTTGAAACCCAATTAATTTCAGGATGACTCCCTTCCTCAGCGGTAACTACAATGCAAAATAATAATAAACACCCATCAATCCTTTCTGTTGAATATGTATAACTACTCAACACTAAAAATACTAATCCTTTATAATATACACTGACTATAATCTACCTAGAAAAGAATTACGCACTACATTACCCAGAATCCCTCATTCTTGACCCTCAGTGGCATCTTTTCAATAGTGAAAAAATTATCAAATAAATCATGCACTTTAACACCCCATGTGAACCTAACACTACGAAATAACACCTAATCTGTGCACATGAACTGCACAAAACTCATACATGCAATCCATGTTAACTAAAATCAACAATTCATGCTTACTGACCAATCCATGTTAACTAAAATCAACAATTCATGCTTACTGACACATGATGGTGAACAATTAAGCAGGTGATTGAAGCACTTTTGCGCTCTCCAGGTTTCAGTTGGAGGCATCCAGGAGCGGGGAAGTGGCTGCATGGCCGAACCATGGACGGTATTGAAATGGAAACTTGAATAACTTGTTATGGCATATAGAAGAACAAAAGCTCGAAAGGGTTTCTTCGTGAGGCACAGGTGAATGTCTGTGTGTATGGGGAAGAGACAGTTATAGTCAGATTTTAATCTAACTGTCATTAAGCACAAATACAGGGCTTGCAGGGCTACAGGACTATAGATCGTTCAGATGCAACATGAGGCGACTACTCTCGGCCACTCAGCCTGTGCGCTACACTGTGGCTCCTATCAAATGGTGATGCCTCGTGTCCTAAGACCCTGGGCCTTTCGAAGGCAATGGAAAGCAAATTTTACACTCTCTTGGTGGCCATAGAAAATTCCAGGACCTCCCTGGAGTACAGGATAGATAACGTTGTCACAGACCTGATGCTATTACATGCAGACCATCAACAAACATGCGGATAAATTTGACTTGGCGGAACGGATTATTAAAGAACTACAATCTGCAACCAAAAGAATGGAATCCTTCTTGCAGTAACTGACAGATCATGTGCGCATTCTGGAGCAGAGAGCTGAAGACGCTGAGATGTGGTCCAGGAGAAATAACATCCACATAGTAGGAATTCCGGAGGGGACGGAGGGCGAGAAGCAGTTTCATATCTGGAAGGCTGGCTGCGCGACCTACTGCCTCTGCGTGCTCTGTACCAATATTTTACCACTGAACATGCGCATCGTGTCCTAACGAGCAAACCTTCGCCTGGTGCCTACCCGAGACCTATGGTAATTAAGATGTTACATTTCAGGGATAGAGACTCTATTTTACAAGAAGCCAAGAAGCTCAGTAAGATAATGATTGGAAGCTTGCATGCTATGTTATATCCTGATTATACAGTTGCAGTCCAGCGACAGCGGAGTACCTTCACAACTGTAAAAAGACAACTACGTGAATTAACTATGAAATGTGCACTTTTCTTCGCAGCAAGACTTCATGTGGTTGCAGATGGTGTCACGCATTTCTTTGACTCTCCATAGGAAGCCTGGCACTGGCTGGAGGCCTATGGCGCTCATGTCGTTTGCCTGTCAACATCTGACACTCGCGGGACCACTGGACGAGGTTGTTGTCAGAGGGACTGTCCAAAGATGAGGTGCGCCCTGGCCCCTAAGGCTGCCCCAGTCTTAGAAAAGATGATTACTAAGTGCTGCCAGGTGCTGGAGCATGTGGCTGCACTGGCTGAGTTATCACAGCATTCAAGCCCTGACACGGAGTCGCTCCTCTTTTCTAGTGACGATGAACAAGTTACTTACCTTCGGTAACGCTTTTCTTGGTGGATACAATATCTGCCTGTGGATTCCTCACCTTTTGATTCCTCACCTTTTGTATACCCCCTGCGCCAGCATTCCATGGGAAAATCCTTTCCTAGCTCTCCCACGTCGATGAGGACGTCACAATAGCACGGCTCCGCTCGCTGCACCGTATGACGTCATCGGAGCCACAAAAGGACCTCGTCGGCGTGCTGACATCAGTTCCACCCATTTTTTCTGTGCCACCGAGGCAAACGGGTGGACCGATACATTTTCAAATACACACATAGCATATCAAATATATACATATATATACAATCACAAATGCATAATCAATAAAGACATAGAGAAATAGCAACAGAATAAGCATTTCTCATTATTAAAACATAAACATGATTAAGACATATTCAAAATAAAATATTTTTGGGTAGAAACAGGTGGACAACGGGGAGGAGGGTGGGAGCGTGAGGAATCCACAGGCAGATATTGTATCCACCAGAAAAAGCGTTACCGAAGGTAAGTAACTTGTTCTTCTGATGGATTCTTCTGCCTGTGGATTCCTCACCTTTTGAATAGATTCCCAAAGCCGTACCTCACCCAGAGGAGGGTGTCCACCTGACTAGACCAAAAAATCCTGCAAAACAGAGCGAGCAAAATGGCCATCCCTCCTAACCTCAGAGTCCAAGCAGTGATGCTTTGCAAAGGTGTGGAGGAAGGCCCAAGTTGCTGCCTTACAGATATCAAGAACAGGAACACCTCTAGCCAAAGCAGAAGAAGTAGACTTAGCTCTGGTGGAATGAGCTCTGATACCTTCAGGTGGTTCCTTCTTGGCCAGCGCATAGCAAATCTTGATGCACAAGATAATCCACCTGGAAAGCGTTCTCTTGTGCACTGCCTTGCCTTTCATTTTCCCAACGTAGCCCACGAAGAGCTGATCGTCCAGCCTCAGATCTCTAGTCCGATCCAAATAAAAGCTGACAGCCCTCTTAGGGTCCAACCGATGCAGTCTCTCTTCCTCCTTGGAAGGATGAGGGGGAGGATAAAAGGTAGGTAAAGTGATGGATTGTCCCATATGAATACGGGTAACCACCTTGGGAAGGAAAGCAGTCCTGGTTCTTAGAACCAACTTATCCGCATGAATGGTCAGGAAAGGAGGTTTTGAACTAAGAGCTTGAAGCTCACTTACCCTCCTAGCCGAGGTAATGGCAATCAAGAAAACCATTTTAAAAGAAAGAAGCCTCAATGGGCAAGAGTGAAGAGGCTCAAACAGAGAACCTATAAAAAAGTGAGTACAAGATTCAAGTCCCACTGAGGCATAATGAAAGGTGTGGGAGGAAACTTATTTGTAAAGCCCTTAATGAACCTCATGCCAATGGGGGACTTAAATAAAGACGGCTGGTCCGGCAAACATAAAAAGGCCAACAAAGCCGATAAATAACCCTTAACAGTGGCTACAGCACAACGTTGCTGTGTTAAAGAAAGAGAAAACTCCAAAATATTAGACAAGCGGACCTTCAAAGGGTCAATGTCTCTCTCTCCGCACCACTTAACAAATCTGGACCATCTGGAAGAGTAAACAGATTTAGTGGAGTGTCGCCTGGATGATAAAATAACGTCCACTATCTCTGTCGGTAGAAAGAAAGAACTCAGGTTGCCCCGTTCAATCTCCAGGCATGAAGGTGCAAGCTCTGGAGGTGGGGGTGTAGAACCTGCCCCAGCGATTCCGAGAGGAGGTCTGCCCTGAGAGTGAGACAGAGCGGAGGGTGCAATGAGAGGTGAAGTAGGTCTGTGCACCACACCCTTCTTGGCCAATCCGGGGTGATCAATATAACTTGGGCCCGGTCTTGGCGAATCTTCCTCAGAACCCAAGGAATCAAGGGCATGGGAGGGAACGCGTAAAGGAGTTGTGAGCTCCAACTCAACTGAAACGCGTCCCCCAACGCCCCCTCCATCAGAAACTGTAGACTGCAGAATGATGGGCAGTGCACGTTCTCATGAGTCTCAAACAGGTCCAACCGAGGAGATCTCCACATCTGAAAGATGCGATGGACCACCTCCGGATGAAGCCGCCACTCCTGATCGTCCGAGTAATGCCGACTGAGACTGTCCGCACGAACATTCAGCACACCAGCTAGATGATTTGCAAACACACAAATCTGTTGGCCCTGAGCCCAGGACCAGAGCCGCAGAGCCTCTCGACAGAGGCGATACGACCCTACACCTCCCTGTTTGTTGATGTACCACATCGCGGTAGTGTTGTCCGTCAGGACCTGAACCGACTGACCGCAGAGGGAAGGGAGAAAAGCCTTCCAGAAGGTTGATGTGAAGCAACATTTCCTCTGGAAACCAAAGACCTTTGACCTCCAGATCCCCCAGATGAGCACCTCACCCTAGAGTGGAGGCATCCGTGATCACTGTGGTCACCGGCGGAGGAGGCTGAAAGGGCTTTCCTTGAGACAGGTTGCCCTGCACACTCCATCAAGACAGCTGCGCTGCAGCTTCTCTGGAGATTATGATGTTGTCCACGAGATCTCCGTTGTGCTGATACCACTGCCTGTGCAGGCACCACTGGAGTGCCCTCATGTGCCAGCGTGCATGGTTGACCAACACAATGAAGGAAGCGAACAGACCGAGCAGGCGAAGAACCTTCAGGACTGGAACAACCGCTCCATCGTGAAATAAAGGAATCATTTCCTGTATGTCGAGAATCCTCTGCGGAGGGGGGTATGCTCGACACACAGAAGTGTCCAGTATTGCCCCTATGAACAGGCTGCGCTGAGAAGGCACCAGGTGAGATTTGGGTACATTTATCGAAAAAAGCCAATTTGAACAACAGATGAGTTGTCACTTGCAGGTGCGCGAAACCAACTCTGGAGACTCCGCTTTCAACAGCCAGTCGTCCAGGTAGGGGAAAACAGGAACCCCTGACCTTCTGAGATGAGTCGCTACCACTGCCATCACCTTTGTAAGACTCGTGGCATGGAAGTGAGACCAAACAGAAGAACCGCAAACTGGTAATGATGCGATCCCACAGTGAACCCGAGATACTTCCGACGCGACTTCAGGACGGGAAGATGAAAATACGCATCCTGCAGATCGATGGACACCATCCAGTCTTTCTGTTGCAGCGCAAGGAGAACCTGTGCCAAGGTCAACATTTTGAACATTTCCTGCCTGAGGTAAAGGTTCAAAATCCTGAGGCCCAAGATTGGTCTCAAGCGACCATCCTTTTTGGGGATCAGGAAATATCGGGAGTAACAACCCTGACCCCTTTCCTGCTCCGGAACCACCTCTATTGCACCTTTTTGGAGTAATGTAAAAACCTCCTGCTGCAAAAGCAGCAAATGGTCTTCTGAACAACCACCCTGGCGAGGAGGGTAAGGAGGAGGGAACTCCAAAAATGGGAGGGCGTACCCATTCTCTACAAGATTCAAGACCCAATGATCTGAAGTGATCAGTCTCCAATCTTGTAGAAAGCGTGACACCCGACCTCCAACTGGACCAACATGTTCTAAGATGAGAAATCTAGAACTGCTTTCCTGATGTACCAACGGTGGCGGGAGGGGAGGTAGAGGAAGAGGAGGAGGCCTGTTGACGATTTGCACCCCTGAGGCCTCTATTATTCTTTCCTCTCTACGATTTATACAAGGGATTCTGCTGTTGTTGGCTCTGCTGAAATTGTTGGCGGCCACAAAAGGAAGCAGATCTCCCAAAGCCCCGATATCTTTTGTACCCATAACCTCTAGACTGCACTTGGAGGCCTAAAGATCTTGAGGTAGCTCTGCTGTCTTTGAAACGTTCCAAGGCTGAGTCCGCCTTTGAACCAAAGAGCCTTGACCCATCAAAGGGCAAATCCAACAAAGTCACCTGCACATCAGCAGAAAAAACCAGAAGACTTGAGCCATGCCTGTCTTCTTGCAGCCACAGAAGACCCCATAACATGAGCCACAGAGTCAGCAGTGTCCATGCCTGACTGAATCACTTGTCGTACTGCGGCCTGCGAATCCGAAAGGACTTCCAAGAAGTTGGCACAATCCTTCTCAGGCAACTAAGGAGCCAACTGAACAACAGAGTCCATAAGAGCATATATATATCGTCCAAGAAGGCAAGTTGCATTAGTTGACTTTAGAGCCATACTTGCAGAAGAGAACACCTTCTTCGCAGCTTTCTCTGTCTTCTTCGAGTCTCTATCACCCAAAATGGTAGGAAAAGCACCAGAAGACTGTTTTGAGCAAGAAGCTTGAACAACTAGATTCTCCGGTGTCGGATGCGATGACAAAAAAGCTGGATCACCAGGGGCAGGCTTGTATCTTCTCGAGATTGAACGAGAAACAGCCGGAGCAGACAAAGGCTTCTGCCACAACTCCAGAATTGGATCTGTTAAGGCATCTGTGAACGGAAGTAAAGGCTCAGAAGTTGACGAGGAAGTATTTAAAACTTCCATCTGTATATTTGACTTTACCTCCACAGAGGGGAGTTTAAGGCCCAATAAATCAGCTGCCTTCTTTATGACTACATGATAAGGTGCCACATCCTGTACAACACATCCACTTGCAGATGGTAGGGCATACTCAGGGGAAGTATCTAGGCCACTAGATTCGTGAAGTCCTTCAAACTCATCCACAGAGTCCACAATTTCTCCTTCCTCCTGTTCTTGCAAATATTCCTCCTCCTCAAGCAATCTCTGAGCCTCTCTCCTGGAGCGTTGCTTAGGCAACGGCATCAGTGGAGCCACACGCGGTGCCGGAGAAGACACCAGCGGCGTCGATGGAGGAGCCTCGACATCGAACCTCGACGTCGATCGAATTCAAGGTGGAGCAGACTCAGCAGCTGAAGGAGTCCGGGGAGCCGTAGTGGACGATCTCGGCGCCGGGAAATGCCTAGCCGGAGTCGACGGCATAAAAGGCATAAAAGGTGCCTGGGAATAGAACTGAGGCACACCCAGGTTGAAGACCAAAGACCCACGGGGCCTGAAGGTGTGCTGGATGGAGTCGAGGCTCTTGTAAATAAACCAAACATCGCATTGAGAAAATAAAAGTGTCAGCCCCAGGAGCAGGAAAAGGAGGATATGGATCCGTTCCTTCCTGTAGGGGAGTCACCTGAGGTCGTACCGGAGCCTGCGGAGCCGGGGACGGCACCCGCACAGGTGAAGCCACACGGCCTGGAGAGGACCCACCCGGCGCCGGTGACATCACTGGAGCAGGTGATTCTTCATGAAGCGAAGAAGCCTCTAAAATCGGCGATGCCGCAGCCGGAGATGGCACTGGAGTCGCTTGAGGAGAAGGAGTTGGAGAGATAAAGTCCCTTCTCCGAGGTCGCTCAGCTGGAGTCGGTGACCACGATCTTGACCCCGAGACCCTGGCCTTCGAAGAACGATGATGAGAGGTATGTCTTCTCTTGGATTTTTTGTGCTTCTTCGACCTCGAAGTGTGTGAAGATGAAGACTTCACCCTCTTCCTACCTCTCTTTTCCATCTTGGCTTTCGCCATAAACAACTTGGCTTCACGTTCCTTGATAGCCTTAGGATTCATTTTTCTGCAGCTCCTGCATTCCTCGACGTCGTGGTCCGAGGATAAACACCACAGGCAGTCATCATGTGGATCCGTGATAGACATGTGTCCGACACACTCTCTGCAGGGTTTGAATCCGGTCCTCCTAGAAGTAGCCATTCTGAACAAACTACGAGATACAAAGTTTTCCACGATGAAAATGGAGAGCCCTGAAAAAACCGTTAAGCGTTGATGGCGCGGAAAAAAGGGAACTGACGTCAGCACGCCGACGAGGTTCTTTTGTGGCTCCGATGACGTCATACGGTGCCGCGAGCGGAGCCGTGCTTTTGTGACGTCCTCGTCGACGTGGGAGAGCTAGGAAATAGTTTTTCCGCGGAATGCTGGCGCAGGGGGTATGCAAAAGGTGAGGAATCCACAGGCAGAAGTATTCATCAGAAAATGTTGCCACTACCTGGCCTTCGAGGCTAGACTCGGTTTCTCCTGCAGATGTGAATCCGCAAACATCAGATGATATCATTTGATGCCATCACCATCAGACCTAGCCTTTATTCATTTGTGCTGTATGGTGTCATGCTTATAATGTCTGATGTAATTGAATTTTTGTGGACGTTAATAGGATTAGTTCCCATCATGATAAGATGTACTCTTTAATAGCAGACATGCAAGCCTGAGGTTGTCTCGGCGGCCACGCTGTACAGTGAAATAATTGTTATGGTGGTAACTGGCACTTATTGTGAAACTGGGGGTTTACACAACTGACACTCAACTCTACTTCCCCCCGCTGTATATCCACTCTAGTTAGTAGACACATGTATTTTAGGTTCCGGTTTGGGTAGACGCTCGGTTGGTCCTCCCCTCTACTGGTATTCATGGTTTTGCTCTATAGTTACCTGTTCTGTAGTTTAAGGTTACACTCTGTGCATGGCCGTTAGAGTCACTGCCCAATTCTCTCATGCACACGTAACTATTGCTCACTGATGCTGCCTCACAGTTGTTTCACCTCCACACAGCTTCATGACAAACATTAAAGTAGTGACGTGGAATGTGCATGGCATCCACACCTATGCGTGACGCTATGTCGTATACTCTTACCTGAAATGTCATTCAGTGCACATTGCGCTATTGCAAGAGTCCTACCTGATGCGTTCAGAGACAACCAAACTTCAGAGTAGATGGCACGGACAGATTTTCACCACTGATTGCTCATCCTATGCTTGCAGGGGCTAGTGTGGATGAGGCTAGGGGTTCTGTTTGTATCAGAGACAGTGAAAAGTGACCCTTAGGGTAGGTTTGCCTCGTTCTGAGTTTGCTGGATGGTAGGCAAATATTAATTGGAGCCCCTTATGCCCCTAACACAGATCAAACGACATATCTCAACACCCTCACTGGAGTTTTTCTGAAGTGGATGCTGTGGCCGACAGGGCGGGTTCTCTCGTGGCCATGCTGATCCATCAGGTGCATCCGAGTGGACCCATTAGAGGACTACGATCTACTGCCAGTTCTCTTCTCCATACGCAGAGAGAAATTCATGATGCACTAACCCACCACTACACCTCCGTCTTTCATTCAATCACAGGACATCACCTCATTTGCTGCTGTTAGATTGCCCCAGCTCACACAGGACCAGAGGCAGACACAATCTTATCTTATACAATCCTGGCAAAGACATTGGCAAATAGGGACTCCTTATTGACTCCAACATTAATACACCCGGATCAAAATGGGTTTGTCCTGTCCTATACCGCCTCCCTCAATCTGTGGTGCTTTTTTCGTGCACAGAAATACCCTCCCAATGGCTTGGCCTTGTGCAGGCTGTTGGGTACTAGATTTAGAACGTGCTTTTGATTCACTGGACTGGCATTACCTGCTGATGGTGTTACCTCACTATGGCTTTGGAGACAGATATGTACAGCTGCTATACATGCTACCACTGGCTAGGGTGAAGACGGGGCCCCTCATATATGAACCTGTCCTTATAGGACGCAGCACAAGGCAAGGATGCCCCCTCTCACCACTGCTCTTTTCGTTGGCTGTAGAGCCACAGGTGAACCACCTCTGCGCACAGGGTGTGGAATGGAGCACACCACTAGGTGACGGCACTCATGCTGTATCTTTATACACAGATGACCCGCTCTTATATTTAAGCGACATCACCACAGTCCCTGCAAACATTGTGCACACACTTTGCCAATCTGCTACCCTCTTGGGCCTGCATGTCAACTGGAAAAACTTCTGTTCTTTCCCATTCAGCCCTGTGGTACCTGATCCATGCCTTACTCTAGACACAATTCCACTCAACTGGTGCCCCAATACGTTTCGTTATTTGGGGGTGCAAATATAGCATTCCGCGTAGACCTCTTTGAAGGCAATTTGGTACGAGTGGTCATGTCACTAAAAGCACAGATGATATTCTGAAAAACGCTCCCTCTGTCTGTTCCTGCCATGGGGTGCTACTAAAAATGGTTGCACTCCATCACCTTCTGTATTATTTTGTGAACTTGCCCCTACATATCCGTGTATCCTTCTTCCGATCATTTGAAGGCGCAATAAGAGACTTACTCTGGAACTATTCCAGGTGTTGCGTAGCATTGACAATGCTATATTAGACTATTGACCAGGGGGGTCTACCTTGCCCCACTTTGAGCAATATTATCTAGCGGAACAGCTGCAGTGGGTCGCGCATTGGTTCTCTGCCTTGCAGCTGTCAGACACTGCCACGATGCTACCAGTCTGGAGTCAGACTGGCCTATTGTAGCTCTTTCACAATTGCACTCTAATCCCACTGCCACACCTATGTTTTTGCGTGTGGCCTATCGGTGCTTTAGACGCAGTCTTACCTCACACACCAGGTAACCCCATAAGCCCCAGTGCTAGCAATACTAGGCACATCACGTGGTTTGAGGTTTACCACCAGAGGGGAGCTGGCCAATGGGAGGCTGCTGGGATCAAGATGCTGGGCGACCTCTACTGAGATGGCTCACTCTTACCCTTAAATACTCTTGTGGTAGAGGACGGACTCCCCCGGGAGAGTTCTTACTCCATGCTGCCCTCATAAGAGCGCTGGGCTGCAGCTGGGGGGCTATGGTCAGTGAGCCACCTATGCACCTTACTAAACAATTCTTGCACATCCTAGGATGGGGCAAACACTTGATCCTCTGGTTCGCAGGATCCTTGCGCACACATACGGCACCCTCTCTCACACCATTAGGCAGCAGCTGGGAGACAAATGTGGGTCAACTTTATGAAGAGGGAGGAGGTACTAGAGGGCCCTGTCAAGATCCCCCAGAATGCCAGGTTTCGTTTAATCCAATTGTATATTATACACAGAGCCTATCTTACCCCCGAAAAAATAAACAGATATTATGGGCACACTGATGCTGCCTGCCCCGGTTGCCAGTTGATAAATGCAGACCTTCTGCACATGCTGTGGCCTTTCCCTCATTGCGCCACTATTGGGTAGCCATAATGGACCGACTATCACACTGAATGGACAGGATACTCATTTTCATGTGGGAAGTATGCATTTTGGGGATGTATCGAAGGGGCAAGAAATACAAAGTCATATCTCATTTTATTGATCTGGGTTTGATATTGGCCAAGCCCCTAATTACTCGCAGATGGAAGTTTCCTGATCCCCCCTACATTGATGCCTAGCTCTGTTCATTCACCAACTGGGCTCAGGCAGTTCGCACTGTCCTACAAAGAAAGGACAATTTGGGTCTGCGGAAATATCCCATTGCTACTCACTGGGACACCCTTATGGCTGACCTGCACACTAAGATACTAGCCACCTCTGTAGTTCACAGCGCCCATTCTGATGGAGACTTCGTAGGACATGATGGGTATTGCAACACACCTTTCACTTAGTGTGGTCATCACCTCACCCACCGCTACTAGCCGAAACCTGCCTCTTAAGGGACTTTAAATCAATGGTGGTAGCCACAGGCATGGGAGCTGCCATTCACCTAAATGAATATATACATAATACATGTAGCATTGAGAGATGGGAACTATCGACTGTGCAAGCACAATTTAGGTAGCCGTGCAGGAAGTTCATGCTATAATATGTTGTTTGAAGTACATACTGTTTGGATCTGTAATTCCCAATGAGTGGAGCCTGGATCACTCTTATAGTGATCACTAATGGTTATTTTTCATGCGCTCCAGTGTTATACTTATGAAATGTATTTAATGGTGCTGTTGGTAACTTAGCATATGCAGCTCTTAAACGGCCAAATGTCAATGGGTGAAACAAATGTTGCTAATACCGTATGTATCATAACCATGCTTATATGTAATGGGAAAACGAATAAAACAGATTTTAACAAAATAAGAGCATTCTTTTAGCTTAACAAATTGGTGAATTTAGACAGTTTAGGGGGTAAATACACATTTAAGTTGCATGTGCCTTGGGAAAAGATGCAATGCTACATAATGTACTTTAGAAAAAGTACCTTTTGTGCCAACAACGATACAGATAAATCCAGCTCATGGATTACAACAACACTGATATTCCAGCTCCGAGAGCCAAAAAAACACCTCGTCCTATGTTCCTCGTTCCTGAGCTGGAATGCAGTGCTACATCAGCCCTGAGACCAACAAACACCTCTGCCTTGCTCCTGAGCTGCAGCAGCATGTACCTCGACTGCAGCAACAGTGCTTTGCCAGCCCTGAGACCAACAAACAGCTCTGCCTTGCTCCTGAGCTGCAGCAGCATGTACCTGGACTGCAGCAACAGTGCTTTGCCAGCCCTGAGACCAACGAACAGCTCTGCCTTGCTCCTAAGCTGCAGCAGCATGTACCTGGACTGCAGCAACAGTGCTTTGCCAGCCCTGAGACCAACAAACAGCTCTGCCTTGCTCCTGAGCTGCAGCAGCATGTACCTGGACTGCAGCAACAGTGCTTTGCCAGCCCTGAGACCAACAAACAGCTCTGCCTTGCTCCTGAGCTGCAGCAGCATGTACCTGGACTGCAGCAACAGTGCTTTGCCAGCCCTGAGACCAACAAACAGCTCTGCCTTGCTCCTGAGCTGCAGCAGCATGTACCTGGACTGCAGCAACAGTGCTTTGCCAGCCCTGAGACCAACGAACAGCTCTGCCTTGCTCCTGAGCTGCAGCAGCATGTACCTGGACTGCAGCAACAGTGCTTTGCCAGCCCTGAGACCAACAGACAGCTCTGCCTTGCTCCTGAGCTGCTGATATATAGAAAAAGATAATGCCTCGGGACTGATACTCTCACATAAGTTTAGGCGAAGAGATAGATGAATTATCTCTCCCCTGGAGTAATATTTATTTCTCCAACAAAACCTGTATTATTAAATTTTGTGACCAAGTCAACGGCGATTCCAATGAAAACCAAAAATGTATCAATTACTTTATATAGAAGATCACTACTAAAGACGCACTACGAGATTTTGTCGTTTACAATCTCCTAATTATTTTGAGTGCTCTTTCACAAATAAGTCAAAACATAAATCATAATCCAGTGAGTGTCTTCAAAATAAATGTCGACGCGTTTCAGCCAAATAACTCTTTTGGCCTCATCAGGACTAGGGCATCCGAACCAATAATTTACAACCTGTAAGAACAAATTAATTGTCCCTATTAATATCCATCTTATCTCTATTTAGATTATATACATAGAAGCACAGGAATAATATTAAAAGACACTAGATTACAGTTATATTACAACAGTTCAAAACTGAAGTGGCGGCTCATACAACAAAACGTAGAACTTCAAATAAAACACCCAGAGTGTATAACAACCTTACAACCCAATCTAATATATCACCGACAGTGAATGTAAAGCAATTAGGTGTATTAATATGTGGTATGTTGAATAAACTTAAAATACCTTATATTGAAAACTGCATATTACCTATTGTCCAATTAGGGTATGGTCGGAACAAATAATCGTCTTTTCTTTCTTTCTTTTTTCTATAAATTATTTTGGCGGGCTAAAAGCAATCAAAACCAAAAATTATCTCAATGGAAAATCACTCCACCTATAATCAATGTATCTATTTCCAAGTCACTGACTCCCACATCCGTTACCCTTTATCTTAAAGTCAGTATAATCTCAAAGTGCATCGATTGTATCGTTATTTAAAACGAGAAAACCCAAAGTAATTGACACCGTAGGTTACACCCATTAGGGGAAATTAGATAATAGAACCTGCCTATTATTGAAAAGGATATGTGGTACATACCTTGTGTATAATTATTCGACCCTTCCAAAACCACTCGTTATACGGTTCAAGTATTCTGCATATGTTTGTGCATATACACTGTTTTAGCACTGCTTGAGGTCGCCTCGCTCTCAACTCTGTCAATAGAACCAATAAAAAAACCAAATCTAAGTATCAATTCTCTTTAGCCTTGGTGTAACGGTAGGTATATTTACACTTTTGCCGAATCGTACGTCTCCTTACCTCGAAGTTTATACACAGGACCCACTTCTAACGTTCCTTCTCCCTCCAGTCTACACGGATCGCGTCCGATGTCACGTAATGCGGAAGTCTATTTAAACCCGGCAAATATTGCCGTAAACATAATAAAAGGACCACTCTCTCTATGTTGATGGTAGACAACGACATTGCCAACCATAGACCTAGTAAAAGGACTACTATTCAACTGAAACGGAGAACAGTAAGTTTATACATACGGAAACGAATAAATACCCAAATTCACCAAAATGCACATATATGTTATTGCCGCCATCATGGAAAGTCCTAATCAGGTCCTAATGGAGTCAATTCAGAGTGGGGATAATTGAATAATATTAAATGCCCTAAACTAGCGTTATATGCTCTTCTTTTCTTTTACTCATTAAATACCTGCTTAAACAAGATTGAAAATAAAATACAAAAAAATGTAGAAAAGTTACCTTATATCCCAGTATATTACCGCCACTCCTTACATTCTAGCTATCCACAATACATTAGTGTAGATAAGTACGAACCGACTATTGCAAGCAACAACGTCTGAAGAACATGTGAACCCTTTTTACGCTCCATTATTGTATAAGAGCCCAGATCTCATCTTTATCATTAAGGCCTAGCGTTGTGGTATGATATTTCGCTATTAGTCTGGCCTCTAATCTGTTAAGTTTTGTTTGTAACTCAGTTTTTTCGAAATTACCGACTAAACACATTACTGACCATTTTAAGTCATTTTCTGAATGCAGATGGTTCTGAAAATGCTGCACCAATGGGGCCCCCTGAACTTTACATTTAATTCTTGATTTGTGTTGCAATATACGTTTCTTTACATGCTGTGTTGTCTGGCCTATGTAATATTTATTACAAGGACACTTTATGCAATAAATTGCATTTTTTGAATTGCAATTGGAAAATGTTTTTTGGTAGTGCGTAAGGCCATTAATCTCCAACTGTTTGGAGTCTTCTGTTAGATTACATGCCACACAGTTTTGGCATCGGAAGTGACCAACTACCGGTGGTAATTGCAGGAGGTTCCGCAGATCTTTTCTTGGTATTTCTGTCTGTCTTGTAGCCCTCACGAGTTGTTGTCGGATATTTTTACCTTTTTTAAAAGCAAACAAAGGTTTCGAAATTCCCAAAGGCTCAATTATTTTCCAGTTATTTTGGACAATTTTTTTGACTTTATTAGCTTTTGGATCAAAAGTCAACACACATGTCAATGGAGTGATTTTATCCTTTGCTTTTGGAACTAATAAGACTTCCCTCGGGGTGTACCACGCTCTTTTGAGTGCACCTTTCACTAATTTTTTCGGGTATCCTCGAGTTATTAATTTGTCTTTTAATATCTCTGCATTAGTGAAAAAGTCTTTTTTGTTTGTACAATTTCTTCTTACACGGAGAAATTGTCCGTACGGCAAATTTTCCTTTAAAGTACGTGGGTGGCTACTTGTAAAATGTAAAAGAGTGTTACGGTCTGTCGGTTTAGTGTATAGACAAACCCCCAGTACTTCATTTTCCTGTTGGATAAAGACATCCAGAAAGTTTATTTTGTCATGGTCAGCACTTTTAGTGAAGTTAAATTCAGCTGTTCTTGAGTTTAGCCAGTTGTGAAAGTCTTGTAGACATGTATCATCTCCATCCCAAATCATAAAAATATCATCTATATAGCGACACCAAAACCCAATATTGGTTAAAAATGGGTTGGTGTCACTATATATCCATCTTTTTTCGAATTCAGCCATAACTAGGTTAGCTATTTCAGGTGAAAAACTGCAGCCCATTGCGACTCCCGATACTTGCAAGTACAAATTTTCTTTGAAATTAAAAAAATTATTTTTTAAGCATAAAGTAGCTAGGGCTATTATGAATTCGGTAGGAACTTGATGGGGGCGATCTCTTTCATCCAGTTTATATTGCATGACAGCCAATGCCTCATCTTGTGGAATGTTGGTATACAAGGATTCGATATCGAAGGACACCAGAAGTTGTTTTTCTCTGTTATAAGGTAATCCTTCTACCTTCGATATCAAATCCATTGTATCTCTCACATAGGATGGAGTCTTTTTCACCAAAGGAATCAGAAAAGTATCAATGTATTTGGCCAATGGTTCCAAAATAGAACCACATGCAGACACAATGGGTCTACCTGGTGGATCTATCAATGTTTTGTGCACCTTTGGTAAAACATATATACTTGGTGTCTTAGTTTTGTCACTATTGAGATAATCAAACTCGTTCTTACATAACCAACCTCCCTCTAAACCATCTTTGGTAATCTCAAAGATCTCTGATTTTAACTCGAGTGTAGGGTTAGTTCCCAGTAATCTGTAATGCATTGGATTAGACAATTGTCGAATAACTTCATGATCATATTTGTCTGTATCCCAAAGCACGATTCCACCCCCTTTATCAGCCGGCTTAATTATTATTGTAGGGTTATTGGCTAAATCTTTAAGGGCTTGAAATTCCTGTTTACTGCAGTTAGCATTGAAAAAAACTTTCTTGTTTTGTAATGCGTCAAGTTCTCTTAGAATTTGTTCCTCGAAGATCAAAATTTCTGTAGGCAGAAGAATGCTTTCTGGGATGAAATTTGATTTATTTCTTAGGCCACTAATATTTAACTGTTCATTTTTTTCTTTTTCTAAGAAGAAGGCTTGAAGCCTAACCTTTCTCAAAAAGTGTAGAATCTCAGTTTTAGTGTCCACAGGATTTTGTAGGGCTGTGGGAACAAAAGATAACCCTTTATTCAAAACCAACACTTCTGTTTGAGTGGGCGTGTATTTAGATAGATTATATATAGGTATAGTCTCTAATCTATCTTGCTTATGTAAGTTGTTTATATTCAACGTCTGTATGTCTTCTTCCTGGTTCTGAAAGTCTCTGGATCCTGATTTTGATATTGTTCTGGAGTCTGATATTGGCCTTGTTGGTGATATTGGCCAACTTGTGTATTGTATCCTCTCCATCTTGTTCCTCCTCCTCTCCCTCGATACCGGCCTCTGCCAAAAAAAGGTTGGGATCTGGGATATTGTGGGTTTGGATGATAATTATTATAGGACCCTTGGTCAGAATCTGAGGAGGTGTCTGAAAAAGTAATGAATTTATTTCGTGATCTACCCCTATATTGCAGATTTAGGGAGCTGGGATTATTGTTCTGATAAAAATCTTCCTTTAAATAAGGGTAAATCTCTTCCAATTTAAAGTTTTTTATGTCTCTAGCCACTTTTGTAGTTTTTTGATTTGTGGTATGAATTTTGAATTCCGCTATTGTTTTTTCGACTGTTTCCAACAAAGATTTAGAGTCTTTTATGGTGGTATCTCCCAAGATTTCTTGTTCTAATAGCTGAATTTCTTTGAGTTCTTCTTCATTCAGTCTGAGGGCAGTTTCTATTGATAATGCCATCCAATCTATGGAGCATTTTGTACCTACTCCACCAAATTTACCCAAATAAGCCTTATCAGTGATAAAGATTACCGGAATATTTCTCACTTGGAGTCCAACTGGGATGGTGTTGTTTTTTAGATGTTCCAGCAACACTTGTGCATGAAGTTGGGTTCTAATGTTTTTCTTTTTCAGTTGTTTCAATCTCTCAACTTTATCAATATTCAGGACCTGTGTGACTGTTTGATCTCCACTTAGTAACGAAGGGATTTTGCACAGGGCACTTATTTCTTCTTCAGTGTAACTCACTAATAGGGGTTCTGTCATATCAATGAATGTCTATAGCTACTATATTCCTGTTCCTGTGTACACAATAACAAAATATTTATAAAATTAGAATTAGAAAAGCCAGTTGACTCATATCTTTACTATTTCTTTTACTCAAATACTCTCAAAGGATGTATCTCTCTTTTTATAGTTAGTACCCTCACACCTAACTAGGTGTAAATATAAATCTCTTCAAAAAAGGGGGGAACCCAAATAACCCTCCGGCATCTGGGAATGTAAATGATATATAGAAAAAGATAATGCCTCGGGACTGATACTCTCACATAAGTTTAGGCGAAGAGATAGATGAATTATCTCTCCCCTGGAGTAATATTTATTTCTCCAACAAAACCTGTATTATTAAATTTTGTGACCAAGTCAACGGCGATTCCAATGAAAACCAAAAATGTATCAATTACTTTATATAGAAGATCACTACTAAAGACGCACTACGAGATTTTGTCGTTTACAATCTCCTAATTATTTTGAGTGCTCTTTCACAAATAAGTCAAAACATAAATCATAATCCAGTGAGTGTCTTCAAAATAAATGTCGACGCGTTTCAGCCAAATAACTCTTTTGGCCTCATCAGGACTAGGGCATCCGAACCAATAATTTACAACCTGTAAGAACAAATTAATTGTCCCTATTAATATCCATCTTATCTCTATTTAGATTATATACATAGAAGCACAGGAATAATATTAAAAGACACTAGATTACAGTTATATTACAACAGTTCAAAACTGAAGTGGCGGCTCATACAACAAAACGTAGAACTTCAAATAAAACACCCAGAGTGTATAACAACCTTACAACCCAATCTAATATATCACCGACAGTGAATGTAAAGCAATTAGGTGTATTAATATGTGGTATGTTGAATAAACTTAAAATACCTTATATTGAAAACTGCATATTACCTATTGTCCAATTAGGGTATGGTCGGAACAAATAATCGTCTTTTCTTTCTTTCTTTTTTCTATAAATTATTTTGGCGGGCTAAAAGCAATCAAAACCAAAAATTATCTCAATGGAAAATCACTCCACCTATAATCAATGTATCTATTTCCAAGTCACTGACTCCCACATCCGTTACCCTTTATCTTAAAGTCAGTATAATCTCAAAGTGCATCGATTGTATCGTTATTTAAAACGAGAAAACCCAAAGTAATTGACACCGTAGGTTACACCCATTAGGGGAAATTAGATAATAGAACCTGCCTATTATTGAAAAGGATATGTGGTACATACCTTGTGTATAATTATTCGACCCTTCCAAAACCACTCGTTATACGGTTCAAGTATTCTGCATATGTTTGTGCATATACACTGTTTTAGCACTGCTTGAGGTCGCCTCGCTCTCAACTCTGTCAATAGAACCAATAAAAAAACCAAATCTAAGTATCAATTCTCTTTAGCCTTGGTGTAACGGTAGGTATATTTACACTTTTGCCGAATCGTACGTCTCCTTACCTCGAAGTTTATACACAGGACCCACTTCTAACGTTCCTTCTCCCTCCAGTCTACACGGATCGCGTCCGATGTCACGTAATGCGGAAGTCTATTTAAACCCGGCAAATATTGCCGTAAACATAATAAAAGGACCACTCTCTCTATGTTGATGGTAGACAACGACATTGCCAACCATAGACCTAGTAAAAGGACTACTATTCAACTGAAACGGAGAACAGTAAGTTTATACATACGGAAACGAATAAATACCCAAATTCACCAAAATGCACATATATGTTATTGCCGCCATCATGGAAAGTCCTAATCAGGTCCTAATGGAGTCAATTCAGAGTGGGGATAATTGAATAATATTAAATGCCCTAAACTAGCGTTATATGCTCTTCTTTTCTTTTACTCATTAAATACCTGCTTAAACAAGATTGAAAATAAAATACAAAAAAATGTAGAAAAGTTACCTTATATCCCAGTATATTACCGCCACTCCTTACATTCTAGCTATCCACAATACATTAGTGTAGATAAGTACGAACCGACTATTGCAAGCAACAACGTCTGAAGAACATGTGAACCCTTTTTACGCTCCATTATTGTATAAGAGCCCAGATCTCATCTTTATCATTAAGGCCTAGCGTTGTGGTATGATATTTCGCTATTAGTCTGGCCTCTAATCTGTTAAGTTTTGTTTGTAACTCAGTTTTTTCGAAATTACCGACTAAACACATTACTGACCATTTTAAGTCATTTTCTGAATGCAGATGGTTCTGAAAATGCTGCACCAATGGGGCCCCCTGAACTTTACATTTAATTCTTGATTTGTGTTGCAATATACGTTTCTTTACATGCTGTGTTGTCTGGCCTATGTAATATTTATTACAAGGACACTTTATGCAATAAATTGCATTTTTTGAATTGCAATTGGAAAATGTTTTTTGGTAGTGCGTAAGGCCATTAATCTCCAACTGTTTGGAGTCTTCTGTTAGATTACATGCCACACAGTTTTGGCATCGGAAGTGACCAACTACCGGTGGTAATTGCAGGAGGTTCCGCAGATCTTTTCTTGGTATTTCTGTCTGTCTTGTAGCCCTCACGAGTTGTTGTCGGATATTTTTACCTTTTTTAAAAGCAAACAAAGGTTTCGAAATTCCCAAAGGCTCAATTATTTTCCAGTTATTTTGGACAATTTTTTTGACTTTATTAGCTTTTGGATCAAAAGTCAACACACATGTCAATGGAGTGATTTTATCCTTTGCTTTTGGAACTAATAAGACTTCCCTCGGGGTGTACCACGCTCTTTTGAGTGCACCTTTCACTAATTTTTTCGGGTATCCTCGAGTTATTAATTTGTCTTTTAATATCTCTGCATTAGTGAAAAAGTCTTTTTTGTTTGTACAATTTCTTCTTACACGGAGAAATTGTCCGTACGGCAAATTTTCCTTTAAAGTACGTGGGTGGCTACTTGTAAAATGTAAAAGAGTGTTACGGTCTGTCGGTTTAGTGTATAGACAAACCCCCAGTACTTCATTTTCCTGTTGGATAAAGACATCCAGAAAGTTTATTTTGTCATGGTCAGCACTTTTAGTGAAGTTAAATTCAGCTGTTCTTGAGTTTAGCCAGTTGTGAAAGTCTTGTAGACATGTATCATCTCCATCCCAAATCATAAAAATATCATCTATATAGCGACACCAAAACCCAATATTGGTTAAAAATGGGTTGGTGTCACTATATATCCATCTTTTTTCGAATTCAGCCATAACTAGGTTAGCTATTTCAGGTGAAAAACTGCAGCCCATTGCGACTCCCGATACTTGCAAGTACAAATTTTCTTTGAAATTAAAAAAATTATTTTTTAAGCATAAAGTAGCTAGGGCTATTATGAATTCGGTAGGAACTTGATGGGGGCGATCTCTTTCATCCAGTTTATATTGCATGACAGCCAATGCCTCATCTTGTGGAATGTTGGTATACAAGGATTCGATATCGAAGGACACCAGAAGTTGTTTTTCTCTGTTATAAGGTAATCCTTCTACCTTCGATATCAAATCCATTGTATCTCTCACATAGGATGGAGTCTTTTTCACCAAAGGAATCAGAAAAGTATCAATGTATTTGGCCAATGGTTCCAAAATAGAACCACATGCAGACACAATGGGTCTACCTGGTGGATCTATCAATGTTTTGTGCACCTTTGGTAAAACATATATACTTGGTGTCTTAGTTTTGTCACTATTGAGATAATCAAACTCGTTCTTACATAACCAACCTCCCTCTAAACCATCTTTGGTAATCTCAAAGATCTCTGATTTTAACTCGAGTGTAGGGTTAGTTCCCAGTAATCTGTAATGCATTGGATTAGACAATTGTCGAATAACTTCATGATCATATTTGTCTGTATCCCAAAGCACGATTCCACCCCCTTTATCAGCCGGCTTAATTATTATTGTAGGGTTATTGGCTAAATCTTTAAGGGCTTGAAATTCCTGTTTACTGCAGTTAGCATTGAAAAAAACTTTCTTGTTTTGTAATGCGTCAAGTTCTCTTAGAATTTGTTCCTCGAAGATCAAAATTTCTGTAGGCAGAAGAATGCTTTCTGGGATGAAATTTGATTTATTTCTTAGGCCACTAATATTTAACTGTTCATTTTTTTCTTTTTCTAAGAAGAAGGCTTGAAGCCTAACCTTTCTCAAAAAGTGTAGAATCTCAGTTTTAGTGTCCACAGGATTTTGTAGGGCTGTGGGAACAAAAGATAACCCTTTATTCAAAACCAACACTTCTGTTTGAGTGGGCGTGTATTTAGATAGATTATATATAGGTATAGTCTCTAATCTATCTTGCTTATGTAAGTTGTTTATATTCAACGTCTGTATGTCTTCTTCCTGGTTCTGAAAGTCTCTGGATCCTGATTTTGATATTGTTCTGGAGTCTGATATTGGCCTTGTTGGTGATATTGGCCAACTTGTGTATTGTATCCTCTCCATCTTGTTCCTCCTCCTCTCCCTCGATACCGGCCTCTGCCAAAAAAAGGTTGGGATCTGGGATATTGTGGGTTTGGATGATAATTATTATAGGACCCTTGGTCAGAATCTGAGGAGGTGTCTGAAAAAGTAATGAATTTATTTCGTGATCTACCCCTATATTGCAGATTTAGGGAGCTGGGATTATTGTTCTGATAAAAATCTTCCTTTAAATAAGGGTAAATCTCTTCCAATTTAAAGTTTTTTATGTCTCTAGCCACTTTTGTAGTTTTTTGATTTGTGGTATGAATTTTGAATTCCGCTATTGTTTTTTCGACTGTTTCCAACAAAGATTTAGAGTCTTTTATGGTGGTATCTCCCAAGATTTCTTGTTCTAATAGCTGAATTTCTTTGAGTTCTTCTTCATTCAGTCTGAGGGCAGTTTCTATTGATAATGCCATCCAATCTATGGAGCATTTTGTACCTACTCCACCAAATTTACCCAAATAAGCCTTATCAGTGATAAAGATTACCGGAATATTTCTCACTTGGAGTCCAACTGGGATGGTGTTGTTTTTTAGATGTTCCAGCAACACTTGTGCATGAAGTTGGGTTCTAATGTTTTTCTTTTTCAGTTGTTTCAATCTCTCAACTTTATCAATATTCAGGACCTGTGTGACTGTTTGATCTCCACTTAGTAACGAAGGGATTTTGCACAGGGCACTTATTTCTTCTTCAGTGTAACTCACTAATAGGGGTTCTGTCATATCAATGAATGTCTATAGCTACTATATTCCTGTTCCTGTGTACACAATAACAAAATATTTATAAAATTAGAATTAGAAAAGCCAGTTGACTCATATCTTTACTATTTCTTTTACTCAAATACTCTCAAAGGATGTATCTCTCTTTTTATAGTTAGTACCCTCACACCTAACTAGGTGTAAATATAAATCTCTTCAAAAAAGGGGGGAACCCAAATAACCCTCCGGCATCTGGGAATGTAAATGATATATAGAAAAAGATAATGCCTCGGGACTGATACTCTCACATAAGTTTAGGCGAAGAGATAGATGAATTATCTCTCCCCTGGAGTAATATTTATTTCTCCAACAAAACCTGTATTATTAAATTTTGTGACCAAGTCAACGGCGATTCCAATGAAAACCAAAAATGTATCAATTACTTTATATAGAAGATCACTACTAAAGACGCACTACGAGATTTTGTCGTTTACAATCTCCTAATTATTTTGAGTGCTCTTTCACAAATAAGTCAAAACATAAATCATAATCCAGTGAGTGTCTTCAAAATAAATGTCGACGCGTTTCAGCCAAATAACTCTTTTGGCCTCATCAGGACTAGGGCATCCGAACCAATAATTTACAACCTGTAAGAACAAATTAATTGTCCCTATTAATATCCATCTTATCTCTATTTAGATTATATACATAGAAGCACAGGAATAATATTAAAAGACACTAGATTACAGTTATATTACAACAGTTCAAAACTGAAGTGGCGGCTCATACAACAAAACGTAGAACTTCAAATAAAACACCCAGAGTGTATAACAACCTTACAACCCAATCTAATATATCACCGACAGTGAATGTAAAGCAATTAGGTGTATTAATATGTGGTATGTTGAATAAACTTAAAATACCTTATATTGAAAACTGCATATTACCTATTGTCCAATTAGGGTATGGTCGGAACAAATAATCGTCTTTTCTTTCTTTCTTTTTTCTATAAATTATTTTGGCGGGCTAAAAGCAATCAAAACCAAAAATTATCTCAATGGAAAATCACTCCACCTATAATCAATGTATCTATTTCCAAGTCACTGACTCCCACATCCGTTACCCTTTATCTTAAAGTCAGTATAATCTCAAAGTGCATCGATTGTATCGTTATTTAAAACGAGAAAACCCAAAGTAATTGACACCGTAGGTTACACCCATTAGGGGAAATTAGATAATAGAACCTGCCTATTATTGAAAAGGATATGTGGTACATACCTTGTGTATAATTATTCGACCCTTCCAAAACCACTCGTTATACGGTTCAAGTATTCTGCATATGTTTGTGCATATACACTGTTTTAGCACTGCTTGAGGTCGCCTCGCTCTCAACTCTGTCAATAGAACCAATAAAAAAACCAAATCTAAGTATCAATTCTCTTTAGCCTTGGTGTAACGGTAGGTATATTTACACTTTTGCCGAATCGTACGTCTCCTTACCTCGAAGTTTATACACAGGACCCACTTCTAACGTTCCTTCTCCCTCCAGTCTACACGGATCGCGTCCGATGTCACGTAATGCGGAAGTCTATTTAAACCCGGCAAATATTGCCGTAAACATAATAAAAGGACCACTCTCTCTATGTTGATGGTAGACAACGACATTGCCAACCATAGACCTAGTAAAAGGACTACTATTCAACTGAAACGGAGAACAGTAAGTTTATACATACGGAAACGAATAAATACCCAAATTCACCAAAATGCACATATATGTTATTGCCGCCATCATGGAAAGTCCTAATCAGGTCCTAATGGAGTCAATTCAGAGTGGGGATAATTGAATAATATTAAATGCCCTAAACTAGCGTTATATGCTCTTCTTTTCTTTTACTCATTAAATACCTGCTTAAACAAGATTGAAAATAAAATACAAAAAAATGTAGAAAAGTTACCTTATATCCCAGTATATTACCGCCACTCCTTACATTCTAGCTATCCACAATACATTAGTGTAGATAAGTACGAACCGACTATTGCAAGCAACAACGTCTGAAGAACATGTGAACCCTTTTTACGCTCCATTATTGTATAAGAGCCCAGATCTCATCTTTATCATTAAGGCCTAGCGTTGTGGTATGATATTTCGCTATTAGTCTGGCCTCTAATCTGTTAAGTTTTGTTTGTAACTCAGTTTTTTCGAAATTACCGACTAAACACATTACTGACCATTTTAAGTCATTTTCTGAATGCAGATGGTTCTGAAAATGCTGCACCAATGGGGCCCCCTGAACTTTACATTTAATTCTTGATTTGTGTTGCAATATACGTTTCTTTACATGCTGTGTTGTCTGGCCTATGTAATATTTATTACAAGGACACTTTATGCAATAAATTGCATTTTTTGAATTGCAATTGGAAAATGTTTTTTGGTAGTGCGTAAGGCCATTAATCTCCAACTGTTTGGAGTCTTCTGTTAGATTACATGCCACACAGTTTTGGCATCGGAAGTGACCAACTACCGGTGGTAATTGCAGGAGGTTCCGCAGATCTTTTCTTGGTATTTCTGTCTGTCTTGTAGCCCTCACGAGTTGTTGTCGGATATTTTTACCTTTTTTAAAAGCAAACAAAGGTTTCGAAATTCCCAAAGGCTCAATTATTTTCCAGTTATTTTGGACAATTTTTTTGACTTTATTAGCTTTTGGATCAAAAGTCAACACACATGTCAATGGAGTGATTTTATCCTTTGCTTTTGGAACTAATAAGACTTCCCTCGGGGTGTACCACGCTCTTTTGAGTGCACCTTTCACTAATTTTTTCGGGTATCCTCGAGTTATTAATTTGTCTTTTAATATCTCTGCATTAGTGAAAAAGTCTTTTTTGTTTGTACAATTTCTTCTTACACGGAGAAATTGTCCGTACGGCAAATTTTCCTTTAAAGTACGTGGGTGGCTACTTGTAAAATGTAAAAGAGTGTTACGGTCTGTCGGTTTAGTGTATAGACAAACCCCCAGTACTTCATTTTCCTGTTGGATAAAGACATCCAGAAAGTTTATTTTGTCATGGTCAGCACTTTTAGTGAAGTTAAATTCAGCTGTTCTTGAGTTTAGCCAGTTGTGAAAGTCTTGTAGACATGTATCATCTCCATCCCAAATCATAAAAATATCATCTATATAGCGACACCAAAACCCAATATTGGTTAAAAATGGGTTGGTGTCACTATATATCCATCTTTTTTCGAATTCAGCCATAACTAGGTTAGCTATTTCAGGTGAAAAACTGCAGCCCATTGCGACTCCCGATACTTGCAAGTACAAATTTTCTTTGAAATTAAAAAAATTATTTTTTAAGCATAAAGTAGCTAGGGCTATTATGAATTCGGTAGGAACTTGATGGGGGCGATCTCTTTCATCCAGTTTATATTGCATGACAGCCAATGCCTCATCTTGTGGAATGTTGGTATACAAGGATTCGATATCGAAGGACACCAGAAGTTGTTTTTCTCTGTTATAAGGTAATCCTTCTACCTTCGATATCAAATCCATTGTATCTCTCACATAGGATGGAGTCTTTTTCACCAAAGGAATCAGAAAAGTATCAATGTATTTGGCCAATGGTTCCAAAATAGAACCACATGCAGACACAATGGGTCTACCTGGTGGATCTATCAATGTTTTGTGCACCTTTGGTAAAACATATATACTTGGTGTCTTAGTTTTGTCACTATTGAGATAATCAAACTCGTTCTTACATAACCAACCTCCCTCTAAACCATCTTTGGTAATCTCAAAGATCTCTGATTTTAACTCGAGTGTAGGGTTAGTTCCCAGTAATCTGTAATGCATTGGATTAGACAATTGTCGAATAACTTCATGATCATATTTGTCTGTATCCCAAAGCACGATTCCACCCCCTTTATCAGCCGGCTTAATTATTATTGTAGGGTTATTGGCTAAATCTTTAAGGGCTTGAAATTCCTGTTTACTGCAGTTAGCATTGAAAAAAACTTTCTTGTTTTGTAATGCGTCAAGTTCTCTTAGAATTTGTTCCTCGAAGATCAAAATTTCTGTAGGCAGAAGAATGCTTTCTGGGATGAAATTTGATTTATTTCTTAGGCCACTAATATTTAACTGTTCATTTTTTTCTTTTTCTAAGAAGAAGGCTTGAAGCCTAACCTTTCTCAAAAAGTGTAGAATCTCAGTTTTAGTGTCCACAGGATTTTGTAGGGCTGTGGGAACAAAAGATAACCCTTTATTCAAAACCAACACTTCTGTTTGAGTGGGCGTGTATTTAGATAGATTATATATAGGTATAGTCTCTAATCTATCTTGCTTATGTAAGTTGTTTATATTCAACGTCTGTATGTCTTCTTCCTGGTTCTGAAAGTCTCTGGATCCTGATTTTGATATTGTTCTGGAGTCTGATATTGGCCTTGTTGGTGATATTGGCCAACTTGTGTATTGTATCCTCTCCATCTTGTTCCTCCTCCTCTCCCTCGATACCGGCCTCTGCCAAAAAAAGGTTGGGATCTGGGATATTGTGGGTTTGGATGATAATTATTATAGGACCCTTGGTCAGAATCTGAGGAGGTGTCTGAAAAAGTAATGAATTTATTTCGTGATCTACCCCTATATTGCAGATTTAGGGAGCTGGGATTATTGTTCTGATAAAAATCTTCCTTTAAATAAGGGTAAATCTCTTCCAATTTAAAGTTTTTTATGTCTCTAGCCACTTTTGTAGTTTTTTGATTTGTGGTATGAATTTTGAATTCCGCTATTGTTTTTTCGACTGTTTCCAACAAAGATTTAGAGTCTTTTATGGTGGTATCTCCCAAGATTTCTTGTTCTAATAGCTGAATTTCTTTGAGTTCTTCTTCATTCAGTCTGAGGGCAGTTTCTATTGATAATGCCATCCAATCTATGGAGCATTTTGTACCTACTCCACCAAATTTACCCAAATAAGCCTTATCAGTGATAAAGATTACCGGAATATTTCTCACTTGGAGTCCAACTGGGATGGTGTTGTTTTTTAGATGTTCCAGCAACACTTGTGCATGAAGTTGGGTTCTAATGTTTTTCTTTTTCAGTTGTTTCAATCTCTCAACTTTATCAATATTCAGGACCTGTGTGACTGTTTGATCTCCACTTAGTAACGAAGGGATTTTGCACAGGGCACTTATTTCTTCTTCAGTGTAACTCACTAATAGGGGTTCTGTCATATCAATGAATGTCTATAGCTACTATATTCCTGTTCCTGTGTACACAATAACAAAATATTTATAAAATTAGAATTAGAAAAGCCAGTTGACTCATATCTTTACTATTTCTTTTACTCAAATACTCTCAAAGGATGTATCTCTCTTTTTATAGTTAGTACCCTCACACCTAACTAGGTGTAAATATAAATCTCTTCAAAAAAGGGGGGAACCCAAATAACCCTCCGGCATCTGGGAATGTAAATGATATATAGAAAAAGATAATGCCTCGGGACTGATACTCTCACATAAGTTTAGGCGAAGAGATAGATGAATTATCTCTCCCCTGGAGTAATATTTATTTCTCCAACAAAACCTGTATTATTAAATTTTGTGACCAAGTCAACGGCGATTCCAATGAAAACCAAAAATGTATCAATTACTTTATATAGAAGATCACTACTAAAGACGCACTACGAGATTTTGTCGTTTACAATCTCCTAATTATTTTGAGTGCTCTTTCACAAATAAGTCAAAACATAAATCATAATCCAGTGAGTGTCTTCAAAATAAATGTCGACGCGTTTCAGCCAAATAACTCTTTTGGCCTCATCAGGACTAGGGCATCCGAACCAATAATTTACAACCTGTAAGAACAAATTAATTGTCCCTATTAATATCCATCTTATCTCTATTTAGATTATATACATAGAAGCACAGGAATAATATTAAAAGACACTAGATTACAGTTATATTACAACAGTTCAAAACTGAAGTGGCGGCTCATACAACAAAACGTAGAACTTCAAATAAAACACCCAGAGTGTATAACAACCTTACAACCCAATCTAATATATCACCGACAGTGAATGTAAAGCAATTAGGTGTATTAATATGTGGTATGTTGAATAAACTTAAAATACCTTATATTGAAAACTGCATATTACCTATTGTCCAATTAGGGTATGGTCGGAACAAATAATCGTCTTTTCTTTCTTTCTTTTTTCTATAAATTATTTTGGCGGGCTAAAAGCAATCAAAACCAAAAATTATCTCAATGGAAAATCACTCCACCTATAATCAATGTATCTATTTCCAAGTCACTGACTCCCACATCCGTTACCCTTTATCTTAAAGTCAGTATAATCTCAAAGTGCATCGATTGTATCGTTATTTAAAACGAGAAAACCCAAAGTAATTGACACCGTAGGTTACACCCATTAGGGGAAATTAGATAATAGAACCTGCCTATTATTGAAAAGGATATGTGGTACATACCTTGTGTATAATTATTCGACCCTTCCAAAACCACTCGTTATACGGTTCAAGTATTCTGCATATGTTTGTGCATATACACTGTTTTAGCACTGCTTGAGGTCGCCTCGCTCTCAACTCTGTCAATAGAACCAATAAAAAAACCAAATCTAAGTATCAATTCTCTTTAGCCTTGGTGTAACGGTAGGTATATTTACACTTTTGCCGAATCGTACGTCTCCTTACCTCGAAGTTTATACACAGGACCCACTTCTAACGTTCCTTCTCCCTCCAGTCTACACGGATCGCGTCCGATGTCACGTAATGCGGAAGTCTATTTAAACCCGGCAAATATTGCCGTAAACATAATAAAAGGACCACTCTCTCTATGTTGATGGTAGACAACGACATTGCCAACCATAGACCTAGTAAAAGGACTACTATTCAACTGAAACGGAGAACAGTAAGTTTATACATACGGAAACGAATAAATACCCAAATTCACCAAAATGCACATATATGTTATTGCCGCCATCATGGAAAGTCCTAATCAGGTCCTAATGGAGTCAATTCAGAGTGGGGATAATTGAATAATATTAAATGCCCTAAACTAGCGTTATATGCTCTTCTTTTCTTTTACTCATTAAATACCTGCTTAAACAAGATTGAAAATAAAATACAAAAAAATGTAGAAAAGTTACCTTATATCCCAGTATATTACCGCCACTCCTTACATTCTAGCTATCCACAATACATTAGTGTAGATAAGTACGAACCGACTATTGCAAGCAACAACGTCTGAAGAACATGTGAACCCTTTTTACGCTCCATTATTGTATAAGAGCCCAGATCTCATCTTTATCATTAAGGCCTAGCGTTGTGGTATGATATTTCGCTATTAGTCTGGCCTCTAATCTGTTAAGTTTTGTTTGTAACTCAGTTTTTTCGAAATTACCGACTAAACACATTACTGACCATTTTAAGTCATTTTCTGAATGCAGATGGTTCTGAAAATGCTGCACCAATGGGGCCCCCTGAACTTTACATTTAATTCTTGATTTGTGTTGCAATATACGTTTCTTTACATGCTGTGTTGTCTGGCCTATGTAATATTTATTTATTTGCCAGCCCTGAGACCAACAAACAGCTCTGCCTTGCTCCTGAGCTGCAGCAGCATGTACCTGGACTGCAGCAACAGTGCTTTGCCAGCCCTGAGACCAACAAACAGCTCTGCCTTGCTCCTGAGCTGCAGCAGCATGTACCTGGACTGCAGCAACAGTGCTTTGCCAGCCCTGAGACCAACAAACAGCTCTGCCTTGCTCCTGAGCTGCAGCAGCATGTACCTGGGCTGCAGCAACAGTGCTTTGCCAGCCCTGAGACCAACGAACAGCTCTGCCTTGCTCCTGAGCTGCAGCAGCATGTACCTGGAAATCAGCAACAGTGCTTTGCCAGCCCTGAGACCAACGAACAGCTCTGCCTTGCTCCTGAGCTGCAGCAGCATGTACCTAGACTGCAGCAACAGTGCTTTGCCAGCCCTGAGACCAACAAACAGCTCTGCCTTGCTCCTGACCTGCAGCTGCATGTACCTGGACTGCAGCAACAGTGCTTTGCCAGCCCTGAGACCAACAAACAGCGCTGCCTTGCTCCTGAGCGGCAGCAGCATGTACCTGGACTGCAGCAACAGTGCTTTGCCAGCCCTGAGACCAACAAACAGCTCTGCCTTGCTCCTGAGCTGCAGCAGCATGTACCTGGACTGCAGCAACAGTGCTTGGCCAGCCCTCAGACCAACAATAGCTCTGTCTTGCTCCTGAGCTGCAGCAGCATGTACCTGGACTGCAGCAGCAGTGCTTGCCAGCCCTGAGACCAACAAACAGCTCTGCCTTGCTCCTGAGCGGCAGCAGCATGTACCTGGACTGCAGCAACAGTGCTTTGCCAGCCCTGAGACCAACAAACAGCTCTGCCTTGCTCCTGAGCTGCAGCAGCATGTACCTGGACTGCAGCAACAGTGCTTTGCCAGCCCTGAGACCAACGAACAGCTCTGCCTTGCTCCTGAGCTGCAGCAGCATGTACCTGGACTGCAGCAACAGTGCTTTGCCAGCCCTGAGACCAACGAACAGCTCTGCCTTGCTCCTGAGCTGCAGCAGCATGTACCTGGACTGCAGCAACAGTGCTTTGCCAGCCCTGAGACCAACAAACAGCTCTGCCTTGCTCCTGAGCGGCAGCAGCATGTACCTGGACTGCAGCAACAGTGCTTTGCCAGCCCTGAGACCAACAAACAGCTCTGCCTTGCTCCTGAGCTGCAGCAGCATGTACCTGGACTGCAGCAACAGTGCTTGGCCAGCCCTCAGACCAACAAACAGCTCTGCCTTGCTCCTGAGCTGCAGCAGCATGTACCTGGACTGCAGCAGCAGTGCTTGCCAGCCCTGAGACCAACAAACAGCTCTGCCTTGCTCCTGAGCGGCAGCAGCATGTACCTGGACTGCAGCAACAGTGCTTTGCCAGCCCTGAGACCAACGAACAGCTCTGCCTTGCTCCTGAGCTGCAGCAGCATGTACCTGGACTGCAGCAACAGTGCTTTGCCAGCCCTGAGACCAACGAACAGCTCTGCCTTGCTCCTGAGCGGCAGCAGCATGTACCTGGCCTGCAGCAACAGTGCTTTTCCAGCCCTGAGAGCAACAAACAGCTCTGCCTTGTTCCTGAGCTGCAGCAGCATGTACCTGGACTGCAGCAACAGTGCTTTGCCAGCCCTGAGACCAACAAACAGCTCTGCCTTGCTCCTGAGCTGCAGCAGCATGTACCTGGACTGCAGCAACAGTGCTTGGCCAGCCCTCAGACCAACAATAGCTGTGTCTTGCTCCTGAGCTGCAGCAGCATGTACCTGGACTGCAGCAACAGTGCTTGGCCAGCCCTCAGACCAACAATAGCTCTGTCTTGCTCCTGAGCTGCAGCAGCATGTACCTGGACTGCAGCAACAGTGCTTTGCCAGCCCTGAGACCAACAAACAGCTCTGCCTTGCTCCTGAGCGGCAGCAGCATGTACCTGGACTGCAGCAACAGTGCTTTGCCAGCCCTGAGACCAACAAACAGCTCTGCCTTGCTCCTGAGCTGCAGCAGCATGTACCTGGACTGCAGCAACAGTGCTTTTCCAGCCCTGAGAGCAACAAACAGCTCTGCCTTGTTCCTGAGCTGCAGCAGCATGTACCTGGACTGCAGCAACAGTGCTTTGCCAGCCCTGAGACCAACAAACAGCTCTGCCTTGCTCCTGAGCGGCAGCAGCATGTACCTGGACTGCAGCAACAGTGCTTTGCCAGCCCTGAGACCAACGAACAGCTCTGCCTTGCTCCTGAGCTGCAGCAGCATGTACCTGGACTGCAGCAACAGTGCTTTGCCAGCCCTGAGACCAACGAACAGCTCTGCCTTGCTCCTGAGCGGCAGCAGCATGTACCTGGACTGCAGCAACAGTGCTTTTCCAGCCCTGAGAGCAACAAACAGCTCTGCCTTGTTCCTGAGCTGCAGCAGCATGTACCTGGACTGCAGCAACAGTGCTTTGCCAGCCCTGAGACCAACAAACAGCTCTGCCTTGCTCCTGAGCTGCAGCAGCATGTACCTGGACTGCAGCAACAGTGCTTGGCCAGCCCTCAGACCAACAATAGCTCTGTCTTGCTCCTGAGCTGCAGCAGCATGTACCTGGACTGCAGCAACAGTGCTTGGCCAGCCCTCAGACCAACATTAGCTCTGTCTTGTTCCTGAGCTGCAGCAGCATGTACCTGGACTGCAGCAACAGTGCTTTGCCAGCCCTGAGACCAACAAAAAGCTTTGCCGATGCACCACGTGGCTGAGAAGCAGCATCAGTTTAGTGTCAGACCTCAGAGTAAACACCTCTGCCAATATACCTCTTGTCTGAGCTGCAGCATCAGTTTAGTGTTAGACCTCGGAGTAAACACCTCGGCCAATATACCTCTTGCCTGAGCTGCAGCGTCAGGTTAGTGTCAGACCTCTGACTAAATACCTCTGCCATTATATCTCTTGCCTGAGCTGCAGCATCAGTGCTATGCCAGCCGTCAGAGTAAACACCTCAGCCAATATACCTCTTCCCTAAGCTGCAGCATCAGTTTAGTGTCAGACCTCAGAGTAAACACCTCAGCCAATATACCTCTTGCCTGAGCTGCAGCGTCAGGTTAGTGTCAGACCTCTGACTAAATACCTCTGCCATTATATCTCTTGCCTGAGCTGCAGCATCAGTGCTATGTCAGCCGTCAGAGTAAACACCTCTGCCAATATACCGCTTGCCTGAGCTGCAGCATCAGTGCTATGCCAGCCCTCAGAGTAAACACCTCTGCCAATATACCTCTTGCCTAAGCTGCAGCATCAGTTTAGTGTCAGACCTCAGAGTAAACACCTCTGCCAATATACCTCTTGCCTAAGCTGCAGCATCAGTTTCGTGTCAGACCTTGGAGTAAACACCTCTGCCAATATACCTCTTGCCTGAGCTGCAGCATCGGTTTAGTGTCAGACCTCAGAGTAAACACCTCTGCCAATATTCCTCTTGCCTGAGCTGCAGCATCAGTTTAGTGTCAGACCTCAGAGTAAACACCTCTGCCAATATACCTCTTGCCTAAGCTGCAGTATCAGTTTAGTGTCAGACCTCATTCCAACAAACCGCTCTGAGGATGTTCTGTTGTCGGAGCTGCTGCATCGGTGCTTAGCCAGCCCACATACCAACCAACAGCTCTGCCAATGCGCCTCTTTCCTCATCTGCAATATGACTGCAAATAAGCCCGCAGATAACAAATAGCTATAATCATGTCGTTTCTGCAGCAGCATCAGTGTTCTACCAGGCCTGCGATCACAAACAGCTCTGACAGCTCACCTCACACAACTGCAGCACCTGTGATATGGCTTGTTCTTTATTCACTTCAGAACCACTAAACTCTCAATGAAGCAAACCAATGGTAACTATTGCACACTGTACAGAAAACCAAAGAGCTTGCAAAACCCACGTGATCTCTTACATTATTTTCCCTGGTATTACAATTGTTTATTGTAATAAGAAGGCAGCCTAATGATACGTTTTCAAAGTATGCATCATGAAAAAATGAGATATGATAGATATGAAGGTTGGCTTGATTTACCAAACAAAGCCAGCAACGTCACAGGGTTCGACACTCGTTCATTTAATGGTTACTAAATCCAAAGCAGCTCCCCCTCGATAAAAACACTCTGAGAAAAAAACCCTCTGTGCTTTTTTGGGGGCAATGTTATATAGCGTGAACTCAACCCTGAAGGCACTGAAGCGCTTCACATGATCACCAGTTACATTACACTTAGACAAGTTAATTGTCTGTAGGCACAGGGGAGATTGATTGATTTGCCCAGAATCAGAGAATGTTAAGATGACATCTAGATTCAAACCTGAATCACCAGTTCCAAAGTCGGCAGCTCTGGCTGTTAATCCACACTCTTTCATAGCCACGGTCTGTGTCTTACACATAATACGTATCCAGAGACAAACATGGCTAAAACAGGGCTAAACAGCCAGTTGAATACCATCTAATTCTAAACTATATCAATATGTTGTGCTGGGTACCTCGCATATATTTGCACCACAGGGCTGTGAGAGTGCTGGGCAGTTGTAGCATCAGCAGAAATAGGTGTGTGCTGTGTGTACAAAATAATGAAATGCTTTCAGATAACGGCTGAATTTTGTGCGGTCTTTGAGGCAAACAAGGGCTGTTGTTAAATTATCTTCCTTGCTATGCTACCTTTTCCACCAATTCCCTGTCACTGGACAGACAGGGTTCTACCAGGTTCTTACATCAGATGGTGTGGAAGACACAGTCTGGCTGCTTCACAAAGCTCTCTCCAAGTTACAGGGCTCGCTCCTTGCTGTTAAAGATGGGGATAGCTGCTCCACTGATCATATAACTGGGACCCACTGGGACCGCTGACTATCTGTTGCCACAAAAGGAGTTGGAGTGGGGTAGTAGAGTTGGCCAAGTAAACTTTCCCTTCTCAGCAGACGGACACGCACAGCGTTTGTTGGGGGAGTGCCAGACTTGTGCATTTGGGACCCCAAACGGTTTATAAATGCATTTGTGAAACTACTAGTCAACTTCGTGTTAGCTGGGCTGGACGCCCCTGTTTGCAGTTTAATTAAACATGGGTGTAACGATGAATATGTAAGAAGACTTATAACAATGTCATTATATAGAAGTAAGAACGCCTTAACAATTGCGCACAGAGAAGTAAGACTACATTTTTCAATAGTCCTGACTGTAACCACACCTTGCATGAAGAAATGAAAACTGAAGGGGCAAACAATGCAAGGAAAAAGCACTGCCACGCATGAATAGAGATGCTAACGAAGGAAGCATCCATTCTGAGTTACAGCGGACTCATAACAAAACCGAGATGCAGAAGGAAATGCAGGCACTTGAACATAAATGATTTTTATTCTCTGAATTGTCATTTGTGTGCATTTCAAACTAAACTGTGTGTGTGTGAATCTGACCTTCTGTTCATGGTGACCTGTACAAAACAAGCATTGAAGCGGGAGGGGTTTGGGGAACAGAACAGGCGCCCTCGAAAACAGCATCTGACATGTGATCTTGGCAAATGTGACGAGATAAGAACGAGATTTACAGGCCTGTTTACAATAAAAGAGCGGAGCTTGAAGTGAGTGAAAACAGAACTGATCATGAGAATTGCTTATCAAGAAAGAAAAAAGTAATTGGCCGGGCGGCTCTTTTTAAAATGTTAGCTCTCCCACGCTTTCTGTACATCCTGCAGAATTGCCCGCATCGGGTTCCAGACACATACTTCTCGGAACTGGAAATGCAACATAATAGAGAAAGATATATGGAAATGCTGTGAGTGTGACTATTCCCTCCTAGGTAACTATAATGTGATAAGCGAAATAATTTGGAAGAGTGTATGGAACGTGTATGTAAGTTTGTTATTGAAATTACTGAAAAGATTAATAAAAAATAAAAAAAATAAAGAAAAAAGTAGTGCCTCAAACAGATGCTAAAATGACTGCCAGTGGATTGATATAGTACTTGGTCCCTGCTCTCAGGAGGGCTAAACACAGCAGGAGGCATGACAAATGCATGCCTTGGACAAATGGGGATAAAGAATAGGTAAGCGACCATGGAACCATCAAATGGTAAGCTTATGGGCGTGTCTGAAGCCCACAAAGTATATACAACATGTCTTGAAGAGACAGTGCAAGCGTTGTTTAGCTGGGATCTAAAAAGTCGCTGCGGGACAATTGTGTGTCTCCTGGCATGATGGCATCTTATAGTAATATAAGGTGCTACGACAAGCTGATGCTGTCCATGGCACAAGGATATCATGCAGCGCCCGTAGTGGCTGGATCTTGAGAGTGCTAGCATCATCTTAAGGATTTTGGGCGACCCAGGCAAGAAACATTTTGGGGGCCTCTTTTTGGAACAACTTCGAATTTTAATGCTCATTTTCTACCTATTCAAGACCCATGTCACAACATAAATTGAATTATGCCTTGAAGGTTGAGATACAGAAATGCACAGAAGTGAGGTAGACAGAAAATGTACTTTCCCAGGGGGGTCCTTGGAGGAGGAGGGTCCTGGCCAATTGCCTACTTTGCCCATGGCTTAAAATGTCTCTGGATCGTTAACTGGGATATCAATGTACCATAAGCTGCTGAGTCACAATGCTACATTTCATGATATGAGAGCATCTGATAATACCATCTACTGCTAGGTTGTGATGGTGCAGCTCATAGTATTCGTGCACCACAGAGTACAATTAGGTGCTGAGTTCTGATGGCTCACTTGGCAACACATAGTCATCTCACAGTACTATGGGGCACTGATACTGCTGAGACAATATGGTGCAGATTATTACAGCCCGGTCTCATACAGTTCAGTTATATGAGGTGCCATGACTGTGAAACTCAAGGCAGGACATCTTAAATTATCTGATGTAGAGTCATAGTGGTGCAGTTCATGACACAAGGAGGTCTTAAAGCACCACTCAATGCTGAACCATAATGACACAGCTCATCTCGTGTGGGTATTTTACAGTCATTAAGTGATGATCTTTCATGGGGGTGTCCGTGGCATGGGGACATCAAACTGTTCCACGAGGCGCTGAGCCATGATGGTGAATCACATGGCATGAGAGTATCTTACAATGTGATGGCAGCACTACATTTTTAAATACTATGAGGTGCTGAATGATAATGGTTTTACCAAATAACATGAAGGCATGTAATATATGATGTGAAATACCTCTTGCCATACATTATAAGGATACTGCAAGTCACAGAGGAGTTCCCTTACCATATAGAAAAACAAGACCAGGACACTCTCCGGAGTAACAGTGCGCTATACAAATTCCCTTTCATTCATACAAAGTATGGCATGAGGACATTTTTTCAATACTATTTTGTGTTTCGTCATGATGACCCGTCATGTGTTTGCATGTAGGGATATGTTCAGGGGACAAAATTAGCTGCATAGCAATAAACTGCTGTACAAGGGAAAAGGTATAGAAGGAAAAATGTTGAGAAGTACTACTTGCTAATGGGTAGGAGGCAGTGGATGTATTAGATGTAATAGAGTGTAGGTACATTTTCAGCTGTTTTCAGAAAATGAAAAAGAAGGAGCTTGACAAATGTTCTTCAGAATGGCACGCCACGTCTTTACTGCTTAGTAAGCGAAGGACTGATTTTAAGAATTGCAAAGCCCTGTCTGAGTGTCCTGAGCTCTCTGCCTGAGGTCCAACTCTTGCCAGTAAAGTAGGGTGGTGTCTGGGATGCTCCGGCTTTCAGGAAGATGCAGAATATCTTCAAGGTGACATTTCTCACACCCTTCAATCCACCCCTCCCGAGCCATCCTCCATGGGGTGGTCGCTATCTTCTTGGAACATACCCAGCAGTTGTACCCACTGTAATATTGCTGCGGACGCCCTGTCAACATGTGAGAGGTGCATGTGTTGTTCCTCCGCAGCCCCTGACTCCATCAAATCCTTCAACCAACAGGTCAGCAATGGGGCCCTTGACCCTATCCACCCAATAACCCCCCGCCTCTTTGACAGGAGCAGGGCCAGTTGAGCCAATCTATGAGGGATCCTATGACCTCTGGGACGCACCACCACTCCTAATAAACAGGCAAGCGGAGTCAATGGGACACCAATCGTCCTGGCTGTCACTATGCTAGGTACCGCCATTGCCCAGTAGGACTGAACTAAAGTACACTCCCAGGCTAAAAGCAGAAAGGTGGCACCAACCTTCCCACACTGCCAACAGGCAGCATTCCTCGCGGGGTCTATCCTGTTGATAATGTGTGGGGTGACATATGTGAGGTTACGAAATAGAAACGTAATAGATTGAAGTGATAATTGCAGGATACAGTGCGAACAAGGTTGAACGCCATCTCCCAGACCGCATCAAAGATCAGCACCTCCATGTGTACCTCAAAGGCCTTTCACGCACGACACTGCCATGGCTGTATGACGTTCCTAAGGTCTTTGTAGAAATGAGTGATGACAGCTCCCCTCCCCCATATTTTGAGGGCTCGAGGATCCCAATGGATACGGGACTGCCTGCAAATCCACTCAGAGATCTTTGGCCACACTCTCCATCTTGGCATAATGAAGTAAAATGAGCCGGTCCCACCCCAAAGTAGTCCTGTGCATCTTTGAACGATATGAAGGTGTCCCCAGGGTAGAGGTCAACCCCCTTCCCTCCACAGCTCCACAGACATGGTGGAGTGAATGTTTCTAAAGGGTGCCCGATCCCACAGTTTCAGTTCCCTACTAAAGGGAGCCCTACAGAGAACCCTGTGAACCACCCTTATCCAGATCCCTGCAATGTGTGTAATCAAATATGGCAACTTGTCCTCTGATCTCCTCCTGCATTAGCAGTTGAGGCAGGGTGCACCCCCCCCCCCCCAAACTCAGCTCTCAAAAGCCGTTTCTCCCAGTTGTCAGACTCCCCCAGCCATCGGTCCGTGTGCTGTAGGTGAGCAGCGTGATAATAACATTTTAAGTCCTGGACTGCCAAGCCCCCATCTTCCACGTCCCATTTCAATGTAGCAAGCGTCACTCTACTACGCTTCCCATTCAAAGAAGTGTCACTAATAGGCTGTCCAACCATTGGACAAGGCGATCCTTTTGCAAAAACAAAGAGTTCTGCACAAGATACAGACATCTTGGGAGAAAGACAATTTTTGCTATTGCAACCCTGCCCATTAGAGAGTGGGAGAGCCGATTCCAGAACGATATGGAGTATTTCCAGACCGGACAACACCCTGTTGACATTCTGACCCTGGTGCTGGGCCTCCCTATGGGTAACCCAGATTCCCAAATATTGAAACCCGTCCAATTCCCAGCAGAGGTCCACAGCTGGTAACTGATGTGGCTATTTCCCAATCAGTCCCCCGAAGGGGAACACCAAGGACTTGCGAATGTTACCTTTTAGTCCAGACACATCACCAAAATCCCCCAGATGCCTCATCAACAATGGGATGGACTCTACTGGCTCACAAAAACACACCACCGCATTGTCCACGTAGAGCGAGACTACATGATTATTATTCCTTACCTGAATACCCCAGGGGGCCATTTCTGCACGCAGCAATAGCACCAGCGGCTCAATCGCCAAAGTGAACAACAAAGGCGAGAGGGGACTGCCTTGATGAGTGCCCCTCCCCACCAGCCAGGACTCCGAGAGCTGCCCTCCCACCCTGATACATATCGAGGGCTCAGTGTATAGAAGCTGAATCCAGGCACAGAAATTGGGACCGAACCCCATACCCGTCTCAAATGCCTTTTTAAATCCAATGAGATCAGTACCATCTCCTCCTCTCTATCCAGGGCAGCATGGAACACATGTGTCAATCTACGATTATGCACAGTACTGCACGCCTGCATGAAACCACATTGGTGCTCGTGGACTAGATCTCAGATAACCTCTTCCAATTGTGTCGCCAGATTCTTGCACAAGATTTTTAGATCAGTATTAAGCAAAGTTAGGGGCCTGTAGGCGGATGGGTCCACAGGATCTCCTCCAGGTTTCAACATTAATGATACCACTACCTCTCTCATAGTATGCTGTAAACACCCTTTAACTTTAGCTTCGTGATAAACCTCAAACAGTTTCTCTCTAAGAGTCAGGGAATAAGCCCAATAAAATTCCTTCAGGAACCCATCCCCGCCGGGGGCTTCAAAGTGCTAGCAACTTAGCATGTTTATGAGTTGAAGTGACAGTCCTTCATGAAGGGAGCAATTCCTGTCCTTGAAAAGCTGGGAAAAGATTTTTTGACTAGTCCTGGGCATTGCTTGCAGGGACATTGCACCGCACTGGAATTCATCAGATGGCTCAACGCATAACAGGTGCAAAGTGGATGTGGAGAACTGGGCGCTAGCGGAGGGAGCTTCCCTATGCCTAGAGGAATACAGAGGTACCTGAAGGAAACCCTTGGTGGAACAATGGATGGAAGTAGTAGCTAGTTTCACTGAAACAGAGATACAAAGGACCTAGAAGCAGGCCTAATGCTGAAGAATTTACACTGCTACCTTAGCTCCCAGACAATACCTTACAGAGGGGACTATATGTCTCCCTCAACTATCTGACATGTTTGACACAAGCCACAGCAGCAGATGCCATTTAGGAAAAGCGGGAGCGGCAAATGGGTGATGGGTGGGTGTCTGCATGCATGCAAGGTGAGTGCAAATAAAAATTAAAAATAACCACTTACCTTGCTTGTGGCACAACCTTGACGTCCTCCCCGTGCCATGTTCTGCTCTGTCTCCTCAATTCCCCTAAACATTCCTGGTGCTGCTCTCATACTGTTAACCAGCATGAGAGCAGCACCAGGACAGGATGGGGCAAGCTGGCTGGATGCTCCTTCAGGCCCTGTAGGCCTGTGCTTGGTCACCATCCAGCTGTCTGAGTGGAGAGCTTCAAAGTGTGCATGTCACTTTGCCCATTTTAAGACAGTTGGCCAAAGTGACATGCGCACTTCGGAAGAACCAGCCAGCCAGTGCTCCTGTCCTCTGCTGCCAATTGGCATCAGAGGACACGCCCGCATGTCTCTGGGCTCGGGCAGGGTGGCTGCTGCAGCAGACACAATGGTTGCTGAGGTGTCAATTATGTGCTCTCAACTGGACTGCTCACTTTGTAGACTTTGCAAGATCTCTGGGAATTATACTAGACAAACATCTGTATATGCAGGACCACATCAGTAATTTGTATTTGTATTTGTATTTGGATATTTGTAAAGCGCAATCTTTCGCTCCGAAGGGAGCATCTTGGCGCTGAGCATGCGTATAGGGGACAAGTGGTGAAAGATCTAAATAGCTGCCAACACATAGGTATCAGATTGCTGATAAACCCAGGTCTTCAGTTGTTTCCTAAAGAGACACTCGGTCTCGGTCAGTCTAAGATTTACGGGCAGTTTGTTCCAAGCCCTTGCTGCTAGGACTGTGAAGGTTTTTCCACCCCTAGTTTTGTATTTGTACCTCGGGATCTTAGCAAGGGTGGCCCCTGAGGATCGCAGGCATCGTACGGGATCATAATGAATGAAACGATTAACGAGGTATTTGGGACCTATATTTTTCAAGGATTTGAAAACTGTAAGTAAGAGTTTGAAAAGGATTCTCTTATGCAGTGGCAACCAGTGAAGAGAATTTAATGCAGTTGAAGCTGAAGATTTCCTGGGAAGTTTTAACACTAGTCTTGCTGCCGCGTGCTGTACACTTTGCAACTTCTTCAGAGTGGACTTTTTCACTCCTGCCATCAACCCATTGCAGTAATCTAGTCGGGAGAGTATCAGTGCTACCACGACCGATTTCCTAGAAGCAACGGGGAGGAACTCAAAAAATTTCTTTAGAGGTTTAATGAGTCTGAAACAGCAACCGGCCGTGATCCTGACGTGATCGTCAAAGGATAAGGTTGCATCAAATTGCACGCCCAGATTGCGCGCAGAAGACACAGCACTAGGTGGGGCCTCTGAGTCTTTGGGCCACCAGTCCTTCGGGCAGAAGAGTAAATCCTGGCCCAATGGTATGATTTCAGTTTTCCCACTGTTGCACTTCAAGTGGTTTTTATTCAACCACTGAAATACCTCCGTGAGACAATTCTGAAATCGCAGCTCTGTATCCGTGCGGTTTTTGTCAATAGAGACGACCAGTTGGGTGTCGTCAGCATATGACGTGACGAGGATCCCATGAGACTCTATCACAGCCACCAAAGGAGCGAATGATCGGATGAGCATTTTAAGGTAATTAAAACCCTTCCTGCCCCAGGATGATCTTAAATCAGTGGTCCAAGCCCCAGTCATCCCCAGGCTTAATTATGGAAGTGCCACGCTTAGTGGCCTTCCCAGATACAAACTGGCCCCTTAACGGGCCTTCCTTAATGCTGCGGCCAGACTCATCACCGGAACAAAAAGAGTCAATGAAATTTTCCCTGACCTGAAATGCCTAAACTGTCTCCTTTATGTAGCACAAATTCATCTAAAATCGCTTGCATGACTCATAGAGCCATACATTTCAACACCCCCAGATACCTAGCACAAAAGCTGGAACTATCTGGTGGATGTAGATCGTTGCAAAGTAACAGCTCCATGCTGCGAAAACCACAGACTTTTCACAAGAAGAAAAGAGCAACAGAGCTTTTTCAGGCATCGGTCCAAAAATTTGGAATTCTCTTCCGAAGGAAATCCGTCTGATTCCCTTTACCGCCTCCTTCAAATTAGAAGTGAAATCATACCTTATGAATAAGTGGTTAGCCTAAAATTCATCACCATACCATACCATATATCGATCGACCTTACCTGTTGAACTCTTATTCTGCTGATCACGACTACCTCCTTCTGATCTCCTAAGGAGGTCGCGCTCCTAGATTTGATATTCTTCTATGTTTGTAGTTATGTCGTAACTGCACTTTATTACTATCTTTTACCTGTGTATCCCCCCCTCAAAGCACTCTGATACACTCACAGCTCATGTTCGCGCTATACAAAACTTTATAAATAAATAAATGAATACACCACTCTATTTTTCTGCCTAGGACTGGTGTGTCGTCTTCACTGCTGCATACTTTGGGGCTAATTTATTGTTTGGCGGCTGTACTCAAGGTCAGTGGAGGATTGTACTGTGCTGCTCTGGCAAACTCAGACTAGAGCATGTCATATTTAGATCCTTGGCCAGGCAGACAGAGATCCCTGTTTATTTGATAGTGAAAGAAAGGGTGAGGTTTGCACCATGCAACTTTTTATCTTAAACTGAGGCTTGAATCATCAAATTTAGTAACATATCAATGACAGTGAAGCTTAACTGTCCATACAGTAATGACAGAGGAGCAAATACAGCAAATGTAATGTAGTCCAGCCATTTCAAACAGCAAAGTCATTTACGGACAGTGAATGGCAGCGAGCATTCAAGCAGGTCAGCGAAGTGGGAAGCAACACCTGCTTCACAGTTCCACTACCTCATTACTTCATTACTTCATTAGATGTTTCATCCAAAGGTCGATCTTAAGATTGTGTTTGGGTGGGTAATGAGGAGGAATTCCGTTTTGATGGCGTTACGTTTGAGGTGGTTGAGCGCAAGCCAGTTCTGAGTATTCTGTAGAATAACGTTCAGTGTATTGCAGTCATCAGGGGAGATTTTCAGGTACAGTTGTGTGTCATCTGCATACATGTGATAATGAATGTTGGAGGATGCTAAGGAGTCCACTAAAGGTTTCATGAATAAGTGTGGCCCTCCCAGGGTGACCATAGAGGGTGTATAGTGGTGAAGCTTACAGCACCACTTGTAAGAAATGGACCTAAGTGCACAGTGCTAAAAATGACAGCACGCCCTAGTAAGAAAGGGGTTGGGGAGTACAGTGGTGAAGATTACATGTCACCCTGCAGGAAAAGGAACGTGGTGAACATTTATAGAGATTACAACCCACTATTGTAAAAAAACTACTGATTTGTAGATGAAGATTACAACATATCCTGGTAAGAAAAGGAGCTGGTAAGAAAAGGAGTGCCATGTACAGAGAAGAAGCCTACAGCACACTCTGTTAAGAAAAGGACCAAGATGTACAAAGATGAAGATTACAGCACACTCTTGTAAGAAGCGGACTGAAGTGTACAGCTGTGAAGATTACAGCACACCTGGGTAAGTAGAGGCCTGAAGCTTACAGTGTTGAAGATTACAGCATACTCGGTAAGGAAGATGGGAGATTCTCCACCGCTGGAGACCTGTATCTAAACGGCATAATCCTCACATTGGAGGAAGCCCAGGATTGCTTTCATCTACCTCATGGCCATTTCTTACAAAATGCCAATATGGCGCATGGCCAGTGAAGTCTGGACTGGTTTTCCTGCTGAACAGATGGAGTCAGGGACGTTGGAGCTACTGCTGGACCCGGGTTCCACTAAAGGGATGATATCTCACATAAACCAAGCACAAAGGATGGACTTCAGTGGATTTTGCGAAATGTGTTCAGTAGACCTGCGGGCATCCCTCACGGACAGCGAATGGCAGCGAGTGCTCTCGCAGGTCCGCAAAGTGGCAAGCAACACCTACTTCAAGCTCACACAGTTCCACTACCTGCATTGCACTTGCTTGACACCTCTGGAACTACACAGAATTGACGTGAAGCAATATCCCGCCTTCCCCGCTGGGGAGTGGACGGTTGGGGAGTACAGTGGTGAAGGTTACATGACACCCTGCCAGGAACGGGAACGTGGGGAATTGTTATGAAGATTGCAACACACCCTGGTAAGAACAGGATTGATGTGCCTAGAAGTGAAGATTATTATAAACCTTTGTGAGAAAAGGAGTGTGGTGTACAGAGATGAAGCCTACAGCACACTCTGGTAAAAAAGGGACCAAGATGTGTAAAGGTGAAGATTACTGCATGCCCTGGGATTGAAATGTACAGTCGTGAAGCTTACAGCACACCCTGGTAAGAAGAGGACTGAGTGCACAGTAGTGAAGATTACATCACACCCTGGTAAGAAGAGGACTGAAGTGCACAGTGGTGAAGATTACTGAAGTGCACAGTGGTGAAGATTACAGCACACCCTGGTAAGAAGAGGACTGAGTGCACAGTAGTGAAGATTACATCACATGGTGCTAAGAAGAGGACTGAAGTGCACAGTGGTGAAGATTACTGAAGTGCACAGTGGTGAAGATTACAGCACACCCTGGTAAGAAGAGGACTGAAGTGCACAGTGGTGAAGATTACAGCACACCCTGGTAAGAAGAGGACTGAAGTGCACAGTGGTGAAGATTACAGCACCCCCTGGTTAGAGGAGGACTGAAGTGCACAGTGGTGAAGATTACATCACACCCTGGTAAGAAGAGGACTGAAGTGCACAGTAGTGTAGATTACATCACACCCTGGTAAGAAGAGGACTGAAGTGCACAGTGGTGAAGATTACTGAAGTGCACAGTGGTGAAGATTACAGCACACCCTGGTAAGAAGAGGACTGAAGTGCACAGTGGTGAAGATTACAGCACACCCTGGTAGGAAGAGAACTGAAGTGCACAGTGGTGAAGATTACCGCATGCCCTGGTAAGAAGAGGGTTGAAGTGTACAGTAGTGAAGCTTACAGCCCACCCTGGTGAGAAGAGGACTGAAGACTACCGTAGTGTAAAGAGGGCTGAAGTGTACAATGGTGAAGATGGCAGCACACCCTGGTAAGAATAGGACTAAATTGCACAGTGGTGAAGATTACAGCACACCCTGGTATGAAGAGGACTGAAGTGCACAGTGGTGAAGATTACAGCACACCCTGGTAAGAAGAGGACTGAAGTGTTCAGTGGTTAAGATTACAGCACACCCTGGTTAGAAGAGGACTGAAGAGTACAGTGGTGAAGATTACAGCACACCCTCGTAGGAAGAGGACTGAAGTGCACGGTGGTGAAGATTACAGCACACCATGGTTAGAAGAGGACTGAAGTGCACAGTGGTGAAGATTACAGCACACCATGGTTAGAAGAGGGCTGAAGAGTACAGTGGTGAGGATTACAGCACACCCTGGTAAGAAGAGGACTGAGTGCACAGTAGTGAAGGTTACAGCACAACCTGGTTATTAGAGGAATGAAGTGCACAGTGGTGAAGATTACAGCACACCCTGGTAAGAAGAGGACTGAAGTGCACAGTGGTGAAGATTGCAGCACACCCTGGTAAGAAAAGGACTGAAGTGCACAGTGGTGAAGATTACAGCACAGCCTGGTATGAAGAGGACTGAAGTGCACAGTGGTGAAGGTTACAACACACCCTGGTTAGAGGAGGACTGAGTGCACAGTGGTGAAAATTACAGCACACCCTGGTAAGAAGAGGACTGAAGTGTTTAGTGGTTAAGATTACCACACACCCTGGTAAAAAGAGGACTGAAGTGTTCAGTGGTTAAGATTATCGCATGCCCTGGTAAGAAGAGGAATGAAGTGTACAGTAGTGAAGCTTACAGCGCACCCTGGTGAGAAGAGGACTGAAGACTACCATAGTGTAAAGAGGGCTGAAGTGTACAATGGTGAAGATTGCAGCAAACCCTGATTAAAAGAGTACTGAAGTGTACAATAGGGAAGATTACAGCACACCCTGGTGAGAAGAGGACTGAAGTGTACTGTACTAAAGATTACAGTACGCCCTATTGAGAAGAGGACGGAAGTGTACAGTAGTGAAGATTGCAGCACACCCTGGTGAGAAGAGGACTGAAGTGCACAATAGTGAAGATTACCATATGCCCTGACAAAAAGAGGACTGAAGGGTACAGTGGTGAAGATTCCAGCACACCCTGGTAAGAAGAAGACTGAAGTGTACCGTAGTGAAGATTGCAGCACACCCTGGTAAGAAGAAGACTGAAGTGTACCATAGTGAAGATTGCAGCACATCCTGGTAAGAAGAAGACTGAAGTGTACCGTAGTGAAGATTGCAGCACACCCTGGTAAGAAGAGGACTGAAGACTACCGTAGTGTAAAGAGGGCTGAAGTGTACAATGGTGAAGATTGCAGCACACCTTGGTGAGAAGAGGGCTGAAGTGCACAATAGTATAGATTACCATATGCCCTGACAAAAAGAGGACTGAAGACTACCGTAGTGTAAAGAGGGCTGACGTGTACAATGGTGAAGATTGCAGCACACCCTGGTAAGAAGAAGACTGAAGTGTACCATAGTGAAGATTGCAGCACACCCTGGTAAGAAGAAGACTGAAGTGTACCGTAGTGAAGATTGCAGCACACCCTGGTAAGAAGAGGACTGAAGACTACCGTAGTGTAAAGAGGGCTGAAGTGTACAATGGTGAAGATTGCAGCACACCTTGGTCAGAAGAGGGCTGAAGTGCACAATAGTGAAGATTACCATATGCCCTGACAAAAAGAGGACTGAAGGGTACAGTGGTGAAGATTGCAGCACACCCTGGTAAGAAGAAGACTGAAGTGTACCGTAGTGAAGATTGCAGCACACCCTGGTAAGAAGAAGACTGAAGTGTACCATAGTGAAGATTGCAGCACACCCTGGTAAGAAGAAGACTGAAGTGTACCGTAGTGAAGATTGCAGCACACCCTGGTAAGAAGAGGACTGAAGACTACCGTAGTGTAAAGAGGGCTGAAGTGTACAATGGTGAAGATTGCAGCACACCTTGGTGAGAAGAGGGCTGAAGTGCACAATAGTAAAGAATACCATATGCCCTGACAAAAAGAGGACTGAAGACTACCGTAGTGTAAAGTGGGCTGAAGTGTACAATGGTGAAGATTCCATCACACCCTGGTAAGAAGAAGACTGAAGTGTACAGTAGTGAAGAATACAGTATGCCCTAGTGAAAAGAAAACTGAAGTGGGCTGTAGTGAAGACTACAACACACCCTGGTAATACAGCACACACTGGTAAGAAGAGGACTGAAGGATACAGTGGTAAAGATTACAGCACACTCGGGTAAGGGAGGGGTTGGGGAGTACAGTGGTGAGGGTTTCACAAAACCCTGGCAGGAAAAGGAAAGTTGTGTGGTGGTGTACAGTTATGAAAATTACAACTCACCCTCGAAAGAAAACCAGTGATGTGTCTATTGGTGAAGAAAACAGCCCTTCCTGGTACGAAAAGGCACGCTGTGTATAGAGATGGAGATTCCATAACACCCTGGGAAGAAAAGGCGCGAGTTGTGCAGTGGTGGATATGACAGAACACCCTGGGAAGAAAAGGCGCGAGTTGTGCAGTGGTGGATATGACAGAACACCCTGGGAAGAAAAGGTGCGAGTTGTGCAGTGGTGGATATGACAGAACACCCTGGGAAGAAGAGGCGCGAGTTGTGCAGTGGTGGATATGACAGAACACCCTGGGAAGAAAAGGTGCGAGTTGTGCAGTGGTGGATATGACAGAACACCCTGGAAGAAGAGGCGCGAGTTGTGCAGTGGTGGATATGACAGAACACCCTGGGAAGAAAAGGCGCGAGTTGTGCAGTGGTGGATATGACAGAACACCCTGGGAAGAAAAGGCGCGAGTTGTGCAGTGGTGGATATGACAGAACACCCTGGGAAGAAAAGGCGCGAGTTGTGCAGTGGTGGATATGACAGAACACCCTGGGAAGAAAAGGCGCGAGTTGTGCAGTGGTGGATATGACAGAACACCCTGGGAAGAAAAGGCGCGAGTTGTGCAGTGGTGGATATGACAGAACACCCTGGGAAGAAAAGGCGCGAGTTGTGCAGTGGTGGATATGACAGAACACCCTGGGAAGAAAAGGTGCGAGTTGTGCAGTGGTGGATATGACAGAACACCCTGGGAAGAAAAGGCGCGAGTTGTGCAGTGGTGGATATGACAGAACACCCTGGGAAGAAAAGGCGCGAGTTGTGCAGTGGTGGATATTACAGAACACCCTGGAAGAAGAGGCGCGAGTTGTGCAGTGGGGGATATGACAGAACACCCTGGGAAGAAAAGGCGTGAGTTGTGCAGTGGGGGATATGACAGAACACCCTGGAAGAAGAGGCGCGAGTTGTGCAGTGGTGGATATGACAGAACACCCTGGGAAGAAAAAGCGCGAGTTGTGCAGTGGTGGATATGACAGAACACCCTGGGAAGAAAAGGCGCGAGTTGTGCAGTGGTGGATATGACAGAACACCCTGGGAAGAAAAGGCGCGAGTTGTGCAGTGGTGGATATGACAGAACACCCTGGGAAGAAAAGGCGCGAGTTGTGCAGTGGTGGATATGACAGAACACCCTGGGAAGAAAAGGTGCGAGTTGTGCAGTGGTGGATATGACAGAACACCCTGGGAAGAAAAGGCGCGAGTTGTGCAGTGGTGGATATGACAGAACACCCTGGGAAGAAAAGGCGCGAGTTGTGCAGTGGTGGATATTACAGAACACCGGGATACACGGTTTGCGAGTCCTGATTCCAGTACACTCTGGTAAATCGACGTATTTTCTAACAATGCTGGACTCTTGCATTGCGCCAGTGTGAGGCCATGTCGCCGCCGATAGCCTGCTGGAAGGATTAAAATCACAGTAACGACCCCATTATCCCTCCCTGACTGCATCCTCCCCCTAAAACCCCTCCCAGAAAGGGTTAATGTGAAGCCGCATCCACATTAACCTTCCCCTCATGCAGCCATGGTCAAGTTTGGATGCAAAATACAAATGACTTCCAATTACTGGCGAGGAGTCCGTGGCGGAGCTGTCACTTAACCTGGGCCATCTGTCTGATCTGAAAGGAAACTTCCAGCTGCCTCCTGACCTCCCCCAGCCTGCTCCCAGCCAGCTGAACTGGCCTTAAAACCAGGAACGAGGTTATTGTTCTCCTGAGGAAAAAATGACATCTATGTTACAGAAAGCAGAGGCAGGCCGGGCGGTGGGGGAGAGAAGCCTTTATAATGCCCACCGCGCTGTGTGCCGTCTGGGAGTCTCCCACCCTGCGCCTCATCTGTCCCACATTCACAATGATGCGGCCTGTTAAACCCTGATGCCGCGCGGGGGTGTCCCGCAGGCCTTTGCTCTCGCTGACCCCTCCGCTTGCTCCCGGGCCTCCTGCCAGCTTATCTCAAATTCACAAGTTTATGTTTGGGGTGTGTGATGCCGAGGCCCCCTCATCTGCGTGTTCCTTTGTTCGATCGCGCCTTCATCCGCGCCCTCTCCACCTCCTGCGCTATCATTTCGTCCATATATCGAGTCGTTTACTTATCAATGTACTCCCGCAGTCACCAAGCCTTCCTTTTCCACTAGCTAACCTATTCATCTATCCATCTCTACCACCATCAATCCACCTTTTTCAACCCCTTCTATCCTTCCACCACACCTTCTTGTCCGGATCAAACCGATGATTTTTAAAATGAATTTCTAATCTTCTCATCATGTCTATCGTTCACTCATTGATCTGCCCCAACAACCATCATTCTATCATTCATCCATCCCTCAACCTGTCCATTAGCCCATCCACCCATCTCCGTCCTATTGTCCAGTTGGGCATCCATCCATCGCTCGTCCACCCACTTGTCCTCCCTTCCGCCAACCACCTATCAAATCAAATATTAATCCCTTCATCCATCTAAAATTCTGTTCGTAACGCCAATCCTTTCCATCCCCTGCCGTTCCGTCCACCCATTCTTAGTTCCACTTGGCTCACCCCCCTTCATTTGTCCATCCATTATATAAATAAACAAATTATCCACACACCCACTCATCCATCCATTACAGTATTACATCCTCAAACTATCCTATAGTCCGTTCTCGAGTTAGTCAGTAAGTTTGTCTATTCTTCGGTCTCATATTTCATAATCCACCATCCATCTGCCGATTCATCTAGACTTTCATTCATGCACTTTTTTTTAGAGTTTTATATAGCGCGAACTAAACCCGAGACATCGGGTATCAGAGGCTTTACATGAGCACAGTTACGTTACATGAGGACACATTCATTTTTGTCAGGCATGGGGAGATTAAGTGATTTGCCCAGAACCACAGGATGTTGAGTGTCGTTGCCGAGCCTCGAACCCAGGTTCCCCAGCTTCGAGGTCGACCGCTCTAGCCGTAAGGCTACATCCTCTCCCCAGCACTTGTCCTCCCAATCATCAATCCGCCACTCATCTTTCTATCTATCATCCATCCTGCCAACCCCGCCACACTCCATATTTCCACAGTTTCTTCCATCCCTTCTACCCTCTTGGACTCCATTCAGCTATCAAATCCTAATGCAGATCCTTGATCTAGATCTTCATTCATCCATCTACCCATCCAACATGCATCCTTCCACCTGCCCATTCATTGAGCCATCCAGCTAGCCATCTCTCTAACCTGCCCACCTTGCATCCATCCATCTATTCATTCATACTTTGTGCCATCCGTCTATACCCTCACGCTGTCTATCTGCCTCCATCAATCGGTTTGTCCTTCATCAACCTTGCCACTTATTTATTAATATACAATCTATAAATGGTATGTGTCTCACATCCCTGGCACATCACATTTCCCCATCCAGCCATCATTAACTCCACTTAAGAATGGATCTACCTATTAATCTACCCCACAATCCCCTCCTTTTAATAATAAAAACAATATTATGATTTTACATAGCGATTGCCACCACACTTTTCCTGTTTCTGAGCACCGGAGACACCGTGTTACTATCATCCACTTCAATGGTGTAGATGTTATCAGCAGCAGAAGAATGAGCACTAGGCCTGGGCTAAAATTTCGTTCCGTTCGCGGAAATTGCGATAATTTGACATTTTCGCGTTCCGCGGAAAGCGCGAAAATGTCAAAATTTCCGCATTCCGCAGCTTGGCGATAATTTGTTTCATGCTCGCGCTGTAAAATAATACATTCTCGCGCGCGATCGCCTTACCTGAATCCCTGCGTTCGCCGACAAGTTTTCTTGATCCGGTCGCGTTCTCCATGAGATGTTGTATTGTTTGTAGCCATTTGCACTGTCTCGCGACAGTTCGCGCCCGCAGTGACGTCATGCGTCACGCGATCACGTCTTTCGTCTCGCGATCATGCACCGTGAGACAACTGAAAACAAGATGGCCGCGCCCGCGAGCAACCACATGGGTAAGTTGGCGAGCCGCAACCATGCAGAAAATCTCGCGAACATGCGGGAAAAAAACTTCCGCATCTTCGCAATATTTCCGCGTGTATGCGATAATTTTTAACATTTTCGCGATAATTTGCGAAAGTGGATTTCGCAAATTCCGCCCACCCCTAATGAGCACCTGAGTCCCTCCTGTAGAAAATCATAACTGGAATTTTCGGAATACACTTAGACTGCTGCATGTGGTGCATTGAATGACTTTGCAGGAAAATTCTCGTACTCTCCTTTTTGCAGGTTTGCACCCTGGACAGAATTTGAATATTTCACAAAGTGCAAAGTTTGTGAACTTCACAAATCTGTGTGCACAAAATACATTTTTTGCGCATCTCTACTTAGAACAAGATGCTTTTTGATGAACCTTGGCACCATTCACTCTACATGCATTAATATTCAGAAGGTAAGCAACTTTAATATGTCAGACACAATTGATGCCTAATTAGATGCTATGAAACATGCATGTCTGTATACTTCCCTAAATACCAACCCTCAAATAATTCCTTCTCCTCCCTCCACCTTCCTGTCTCTCGGGTTTCTTTAACTTGCTCCCCAGTGTTTTCCACAGCTCTCCACCCAAGAACTCCCAAAGGACCAACTCTTTTGCATCACCCTGGATTCATGTCTACACTTGTCAGTATATATCTGAAAAACCTTCACAAAATCAAACCTTTTCCAGCCTGCTCCGGAGTCCAATCTAAACTCTTCAAACTAGATTGTAGCATCTCATGACCGATATATTTTCTACACTCTCTAGAACATGGCACAGACTTTTCATTTTCTACACCCCTGGCACTAAGGAATTTGTCAATGTGCTAACCCGAGAAAGGAAGCCAGTTGGACTGTTACCATCACAACCGACTGAGCAATATTTCAGTGAGATTGGATTCAGGTAAAAATCAATCCTATGAGAAATCATAGGGATAGTTAGTGGAATCCAAACCCCATTTTATAGAGGAAAGGCATGTTCAAGAATACTAGGAAACAAGGGATAGATTTCAAAGATATCTTTTTAAAGTCAAAATTCTATCCCAGTGCACAAGTTGTGAATTGTCGCTACAATAACAATAAATAGAATGGTAACTGGAATGTTTACCAAAAGCGTGAACAAGAAAAAATACTCCAACATATTGCCAGTTTAACTTTATAGTAATCACACTCTCAGGTTTACTAAATTAATCTTAGCACCAAAAAAGAAAGCTTAACTCGAGTTTCAGAAATGGTTCACATTCGCATACCTGTTTGAATAATAAGACCTATGCTCAGTATGATAGCAGAGCCCGCTATTATTGTATGTAGAGGCAGATAATTCAGTAAGATCAGCAAGTGAAGGCTGAATGCCTCCTGCTTGCCTTCAGCAACGGTAGGTGATGCGATTCTGCATGGCCTCTCTAGTCTTCGTCACCTAGGATGAAGAACCTCTTGAATCCTTCACACCCTGTGCTTAGCTTAGATAACATTATTTAGTTGTTGCAGCCTGGTGCTCTTTGACTTATTTTTATTCTATAAGACTGTTCTTTGAAAAGTAATAATAATTGAGAAACAAAGTTATCAGCTTTCCATGAAACTTTGTTCAGAACTCAATAACAGTTATTTAGAACAGAACAGTCAACTCAGATTAAATTCTTTCAATATATTGGAGCAGACTTGATTATCACGTTGCAGAAAAAGTAACATAAAATGAATGTACCTTCCTCATTAATCACTCTCATTCACATACATGAAACTATTTGGCCCTCTTATAAAGAAGTCGAATAAAGAAAAAGAATCAAAGGACCGTTTGTACTTTTACAAATTCTTTATACAATGTTGTACGCAGCGGCAGTAGGTAGCAAAATAATAAAATATAATGTTATATCTATCCATATCTATAGGTATATATATATATATATATATATATATTACCTACTGGCGGTCGCCAGTAGGTAGTTATAGTTAGGACCACGTTTCCATAGGAAAACCTCAACATTCTATTTTGAATAACTTTGGCGCCGGTCGACGAATCCTCGCGAATTTCTCAAAATAGGTGGGGCGCTACGCTCCGCTCCTACCCTGAAAGTCTCGGGGGGATCCGTCAAGCGGGGGCTGAGATAAAAGGGGGGTCCCAAAACGCGTTTTTCCCATGCATTTTTCCATAGGACCTTTAGAACGAGCTACAGCCCGAACGGCTGAACAGAATTACTCAAAATTTGGCAGAGAGGTAGTCCCTAGGTCAAGGAAGTGCCTTTTGTAGGTTTGGTGTAAATCTGTTCAGTAGATTCTGAGAAAATAGCCTTTAAATCAATATATATATCTGAGCCCGCTTACGGTACGCTTACCGTACGCTTACGGTAAGCGTACGGTGGCGTGCGCGAGCGCGATTCTGATTGGCTCTTAGATCTTAGTAAACATTCGAATCGGCCGAAACCAGGAAGCGGCGGCCGCCATTTTGTGTATTTCACTCTGAAAAAAAAGAGTGAAAACAAGGAAAGGGGGCAATGAGGAGAGTTACAGACCCCCTAACATTTGTAAGGGGGTCAAAGAAGGACAGAAAAGTACAAAGAAAACATTTATTGATTTTAAAAAAAATCACGGGGTACGCGTACGGTAAGCTTACGGTAAGCGTACGGTAGGAAAAAAAAAAAAAAAAAAATGAAAATCAGATTTAAGTGTTTAGATATTAGGGGGCTCTAAAAAGAGCCGTTGTGTTTATGAAATGATTTTTTAGTGGTACCTACAAGTAAGTACCGATGCAGAGTCTAAGGTTCAAGAGGAAGACTCTGTTCCCTTCATCATTGAAGTGCACACTATCTCCTCTATAAATGTCTTGCATGTCATAACGCAAGTTGTTGTGGTAAATGGCACCCATACCATAGTCACGGAGGAAAGCAGAAACAGATTTGTTGACGTGCTTTCTTTCTTTGTCATCGCACCGCGTGCCCACCGTGCGTGCACGGCACTAACTGCGTAAAGTGGGCGCGCGGTGCGCGAAGCGCACCGCGTGCTCACTGTGCGCGCACGGTGCGCGAAGCGCACCGTGCGTGCACGGAACGAACTGCGTTAAGTGGGCGCGCACGCCACGAATGGCGTAAAGTAACTTAGCATTTAAAAAACCGTACAAATTCACTGAAAAAACCATAGGTTTCACACACGTTATAGTTAGGAATTAGCATTTAAAAAACCTTGCAAATTCACTGAAAAAACCATAGGTTTCACACATGTTATAGTTAGCGGAAATTTTACTGATAAAAAACCAATGAAATTCCCCCGTTATAGTTAGTGCAGGCAACTATAACTCACGCGACCGCAATCTTCTGCTGATGACATATGTGTCTTTATGAAAAAAAAATATTTGTAATATATGTATAGCTAAAAATGTATGGAAGAAGACATGGGCAAATAAGTGTCTAAATACAGTATTAGCATCAGCAGAGGATTGCGGTCGCGTGAGTTATAGTTTCCTGCACTAACTATAACGGGGGAATTTCATTGGTTTTTTATCAGTAAAATTTCCGCTAACTATAACATGTGTGAAACCTATGGTTTTTTCAGTGAATTTGCAAGGTTTTTTAAATGCTAATTCCTAACTATAACGTGTGTGAAACCTATGGTTTTTTCAGTGAATATATATTTATATATATATATATATACCTCTAACAGACCATTATACCTATTATATATATCTATATATATATATATATATCCAATCGATACTGCTCCCACAATGAAGACGCCACTCACAATCGTATTCTTCACCTTTTATTGTGGTGGGTAGCAGCAAACTCAGTCCAAGCCTCACAGCGTGCTGTGCGCCATTAACACCAAACGTTTCGGGTCCACTCCCTTTTTCACAGGCATGGCTTCATGGTGGTGGAACAGATGAGCACTTTTAACTTGATCACGTTTAAAATTTGCTTAGTACCGCCCCAATGGGCGTATGCGTGCGTTACACTCTGGTACATGCAGTTTAGGTAAGTATTGCCTCAATTCTTTTACCTCCACAAATTGCTCTCCCATCGGGTCGCTGTTACGGCATGAACTGGCAAACTGCTTCACTTTTGCCCAACCCCAAACAGCTACGATGTTCCTCCATGCGCCTTGAGTTTGCTTGCTGCTACCCACTGCAATAAAAGGTGAAAAATACGATTGTGAGTGGCGTCTTCATTGTGGGAGCAGTATCGATTGGATGTATAGTGGCTTGTTTCCGGCAATGAAGATGCCCCCCTGCAGACTGTAGCAGGTCCTTGCGTCTTGAGTCTGAGGCGCATGAAGGAACATCGTAGCCGTTTGGGGTTGGGCAAAAGTGAAGCAGCTTGCCAGTTCATGCCGTAACAGCGACCCGATGGGAGAGCAATTTGTGGAGGCAAAAGAATGGCGGCACCCATTGAGGCAATACTTACCTAAACTGCATGTACCAGTGTGCAACGCACTCACACGCCCATTGGGGTGGGACTAAGCAAATGTCAAACGTGATCAAGTTAAAAGTGCTCAGCTGTTCCACCACCACGAAGCCATGCCAGTGAAAAAGGGAGAAGACCCGAAACGTTTGGTGTTAATGGCGCACAGCACGCTGTGAGGTTTGGACTGAGTTATCTGCTACCCACCGCAATAAAAGGTGAAGAATACGATTGTGAGTGGCGTCTTCATTGTGGGAGCAGTATCGATTGGATATATATATATTTTTAGTGATTGTGTCATTCAAGAGCTTAAAGTACTGAACCGCAAAATGTTGAAAGCCAGTAAAAATCGATCATTCCGCGATCAACAATACTCTACCCTAATGAAGAAATTAAAGAATAATACGAATGTCATTATAACTAAGGCTGATAAGGGAGGCAATGTTGTGATGTGGGCTAAAAGCCAATATCTACAGGAAGCATACCGCCATTTAAACAATGAATCATGTTACAGGAAGGCCACAGTCAATGATATAAGAAAACTAAAAGATACTATTCACAAAGAGCTTGGGCAATGGAAAAGAGATGGCCTTTTGAATAAAAATGAACACAGTTTTTTGAAAGTTGAGTTTCCGATCACTGCAGTTCTATACTTTTTACCTAACGTGCATAAACAACAAGTGCCTGTTCCAGGTAGACCTATTATTCCTGCCCAACGCAGCCTTTGTGAAAAAATGTCCAAATATGTGGATTTCTTCCTTCATGAAATTGTTGAAGAATTACCATTGTATATCAAAGACACCAGCCATTTCCTATCTACTGTTCAAACTGTCACTTAGCAAGAGGGGTATGTATTCATTGTGGTGGACATTTGCTGCCTCTACACAAGTATACGCCATTCAAACGGATTACAGGCAGTTAAATTCTATCTTGACAAAAGAAACATCATCTTCCACCAGCACAATATTATGTTGTTAAGAATGATAGAGATCTGTCTATACAACAATTACTTCATGTTCAACAATGAGCTTTTCCAGCAGCTGCAGGGTGTAGCCATGGGGGCTTGCTTCTCTCCCAGCTACGCGTGTTTACACGTTGGCTGGTGGGAGGAGCATGTCCTTAGGCACACCCACGATGAGCTGTATTTGTCTCATGTTATACGCTGGTGGAGATTTATCGATGATATCTGCATCATTTGGAATGGATCCATTGAATCAGCAAATGAGTTTGTGAAATGTGTCAATAATAGTGAATTGAATCTAGAATTTACTGCCCAGATTAGCTCAGATCGAGTTCAATTTTTGGATGTGGAATTGAATATTAAGAACAACATCATACAATCTCGATTAGATCGTAAAAGTACAGCCGGAAATGCTATATTGCATGCTCAAAGTTCTCACCCTTATCACTTGCTTAAGAGTATTCCATATGGGGAATTTCTTCGCATCAATCTATATGCAGTTCTGAATCAGATTGCACTACATATCAGAATGAATCCCTTTTAAGATTTTTAGCCCGTGGGTATAAAAGGAAGAACTTAGAATTAGCACTAGCCAGAGCTAACACTATGAAACGTAGTGATTACTTTGAGACAGTCACCAGAAAGACTATTCATAGAACAGTTTCAAGCACTAGCATTGAGCCCATTGATCCTAACCCTGTCCGGCTCATTACGACCTTCAGTAGTCAGGACAAAGATATAAGGAAACTTATTTATAAAAACTGGCCCATAGTAAAAACTGATCTCACTATGTCACAGTTAGTGCCTAACTTACCTCAGATTACTTTCAGGCGAGCACCCTCTATGAGGGATGCACTGGTGAGAACCAGTCCTGAAGTTATTACTTCAAATGCCTGGCTTTCTAATCGTAATGGCTTTTTCAAATGCAGCTCTTGTCGAGCCTGTAAATTCGGCATTAACACCTCTGAATTTAGGGATGCTTTTGAAGAAACTCCAACAAGCATAAAGGGATTTTTTACGTGCAAAACTGATCAAGCAGTACATACACTTGAATGTACATGTAAACTAAAGTATATCGGTAGCACAAAATTACAAGTATCTGCATGGATTTTACAACACCTCCGTGCCATTGTCAACTCAGACCCCAGTTACCCTGTTGCACGCCATTTCAAACTGGTTCATCACAACAATTTGAATGAGTTAAAGTATTTTGTGATTGATGCGGTACCAAGGTTACCGAGGGGAGGCAACAGGAAAAACGTCTTAGACAGCTAGAATCCCACTATATACTGCTTCTGGACACAAAGATGCCTAATGGTCTTAATACTACAGAAGACATGCATAACTTTCTATAACACTGTAAGAACTAGTTATCTTTGGTGTCTGTGAAACGTTTGATGTTCTTTTTTTACTGTATCCATGTTTACATTGAGGTATTCTAGTGTTGGCCTTCGTTTTATCGTTCTTTTAGCCAGTTCGTTCTTTGGTTTTAACCGAATTTTAACCTATGGGTTGTGATTGGGTTTTTACTGAGGTTTGTATCTGGATTTTTTCGACGATTTTATGGATGTTGCACTATTTTTTACTTCATGGCTTTTTATCACCTTAAAGCATAAAATCTCATCTATTAATTTGTTCTTTACTGCTGCTAGTGTTCTGCTATTTTGCACATGTTTTGCGGAAATATGCACTGGTGCACTTGCACTTTATAATATACTCAGAGGTTTTTATTCTTTGTTTAACAATTGTTTTAGAATGTTTAACATTAACATGTTTTTAGCATGATGTAATCCCTTTATTTATTGCACTTGCACTTTATTGGAGATTAACATTTCCCATCTACTAATTAATTAGATGAGAAAATGTATGCTATTAGCAGCTATATATCAAGCTTAGTGACTTCTACACATTATATTTTATATACGAAGAATAATGTCGTCAAACCATATTGGATCTATTATTTTACCATTACTGTGCATCAAATATACCTAGTATGAAATCAGCAGTATAAAGAAAGAAGAATGAAAATAAGAAATATGACATATTAATGAGTATACTTTGCCTTTCACGTTCATTCTCATATTTTGAATTGTTTGGATGTATTTTGTCAATTTGAGAGAAACGCTATGGCCTCTCCCTCTTATATATATTTTTCTCTTATACATTCCTCTTCCTTTAATTTTCTAGTTTACTTCTTGTTTACATTTGAGTTTTTTTAATTTTCTTGGACCTTTGCAACAGAAGCCAATTTATCTCACCAGTGGATTTGTGATCAGTGTATGACCAAGACTTTAAGATGTTTACGTTTAACCACTATGGTATTATTGTCAACAATTTAATTATTGTTTTTGAAACATTATTGTGCTATGAGATGAAGTATCTCTTTCATTTCGTTTCTTTGGTCTCATGTGACGTTTGCTGTTTGTCTGTCTCAATTCCATTGGTTTACACTGGAGGAGGAATGATGTTTTGCACTATATCTGTCTCGATTGGTTCAAGGTGTGTCATGTGATCAAGGCCGTGGCAACATGGCCGAAACGCGTCATGCCGATTAAGGAATAAAATTGCACTATATACTACGTTCAGTGTGCTGTGGTCTGTACCTGTGCTCCTTTACAGTTTGGACCTGTGGGAAATCCTGTTTTCTTTATATATATATATATATATATATATATATATATATATATATATATATATATATATATATATATATATATATATATATATATATATATATATATATATATATATTCACTGAAGAAAAACAAAGGTTAAAGTGATGTTAAAGTTTGGTAGAGAGAGGAAGGAGGACACGTAATGGCAGCGGAACACCACCAAAGGGGAAAGAAAATGACCAACTAGAGAGAGAGAGACTGGGTAAAACAGGAAAAACAGTGAGAGGGACGCCGGATATAGAAGGGGAACAGCTGGATGTTCTGCAGCCTCTGGAAGCAGACACTGACAGCTGAGTCCCTCCTGGTCCAGAAAGACCGAACCTGCACTTAGCTCCCTCCACATTTCTGGAGGATCATGGCTTACCCAGGTGCGTGCAAGTGTGCTGGGCTGGAGAAGAAATGCAGCTGGGGGGGGGGAGAAACCAGGAAGCGGGAGGGAATTAAGCAAACCAACTAGAAAGAGCTCAAGTAGTGGGGGAACCACCCTGACTCTAAAGATAGGTAGTAATTAAGCGTAAGTAAGTTTACTAAAAGCAAGAACTTTTCAAGCCTAAAAGAGAGCGGGACACATACAAATTGCTCACGTTATTTGTTTCCCTTGCCCTCCTGTATGAAAGTCAGAGCTGAAAAACAACAGGGGAAACTAGGTCACAAAGGGGGGGAGGGGTGTGCCAAAAGGGGAAAGAGAGAGAGAGAGGAACCCCATAAAGAAGAACAACCTGTGACACCACAGACATAGAAGAGACTCATTAAAGCTGGTTTGGAGGAAATAAACAATGAGAAAAGAAAGTCACGAACAAAGATAAAATAGTTAGAGAGACATAAGTACAAGCAAGGCCTCAAGAGATTATTAAGCTTATACACAAACCTTCTTACCTGATACCTCTTTCTTCTTCCTCCGAGTCTCTCTGCCTGGTTTGCCTGGGAAAAACTGCAAGGAAAGAGATGTTGACTATTATATCCTAAAACTTGACACTGCAAGAAGAAAACCAATTCACTGCCTGATGAAAAGAGAAAAAGAAAACCAAGACAAATCTTGTCCTCTCACTAGAAGTGTTCCTTTTCCCTCAAGGAACCCTAATTCTTTGAGTGATCATAACTAGGAATACACTACCTACTAAAAATAAAAGAAATATACAAAACAGATCGGAAAGACGCCTGCCTTGTCTATATTGTAGAAACGGCAAGACCTGCAGCAGGGTGAAATAAAAGCTATAATAAATCAGCTACAATACCAAGGTAAAATAGTGTCTTGTCATTTAACAATGAGCACTTCTCTTCTTCTAGCATTGAAGCCTGATAATTTATATACAATACTCTGAGATCATAGAAATGGAAAACTAAATATACACACACCCATGCTGTACAAAAATGCTAGTAAGAAATAAGTATTTACAACTTTGGACATATCTAATGGATTGTTTAGTCAAAATATAGTGCCTTAATTCAGCATCTAACACCTTTTTCATTCAGTGGTTTTCAACACCATCATTGTCCCAAGAATATAATAATAGCCCTGGTCTTCTTTGCAGCAAGAATCATGGAAATCTTACAAGAAGATCCTGTGCCACTATCATATCATATCATATATATATCACTGGCGATGACTTGACTGAACACCTGAGTAGGATGGGCAGGATAACGACTCTTTTAGCCAAACATGAATACAAAATAAATTTTAAGAAATCTAAAATTACACACTTTAATGTGATTTTCCTTAGAGACAAGCTATCCAGTGAGGGTAAGGGCTTGGCACCTGCTTACGGAAGTGTGTTACTTTTCAAACTCCAAACACATTAAGGGAGTTACAAGCCATGGTAGGGTCTGTGAACTTTGGCAGAGTTTACTTGCCACAATATGCTAAGTGAAGGAAGCTCTTGTATGAATTAACCATTGATGTTTTCTCGAGACGCATGAAGGAAAGTTTTTTGCTTCTGCGGTTGGGAATCTTACCCGTTAAGAGGCATCTCCCTCCATGGAAACGCACAGACACAGCTAATTATTGTAGACTATGTGGCGAGACTGAAGAGGATGTCTTACACCTACTGTGCATCTGCAATGGCTTAGACAAGGAACGAAGACAGCTCTTAAAGCCGCGCCTGCTCGAAAGCCAGATACGAACATGTAGACAGGCGGTGAAAACCTGCTTCGAGGGAAGCGACGTGCCGTTGGCCTACAGCTTTCTCCGCTTTATGAGTGCAGTAAAAATAAAGCTAACCCCGGCAGTACTCTAATAAACTGGTCCTTAACCCAAGCTCATTGATTTCTGAGTTACTCGCTGGAATCTTCTTTAAAAGAGATCTACTGTGGTTTCTACTGTTACAACTACTACTTCTTGGGATTGTAAATAGTTTTTTATCTGGGGATCAGTGTGTCACAAAAACTTCCGATTGCAACTGGCAAACATGCACTTTTGGATGTGCATCTCGGACTTCCATGCAAGTTCAGTCATGACTCTTAAAGTTAATTTTATAAAAAAAATATGGACTGCCCTGGGAACTCTTTAGGAGAATGTTCCCTAAATCTGACACCTTGCACTTTTTCATGACACCTATCGCACCTTGTTGATTATACTTAGGGCTCCCGGTTTTATGGTATTTATATTTTTGTCATTTCCGTCTGTATTTATCCATATTTATTTTTTGCTAATTTTACCTGTATTTATCCATATTTATTTTAGGTTTTGTGAAAACATTAAGCTGAAATATGTATATACTCTGCATTTATTTAACCAGTTAATGTGCACTCGTGCCTCAACGACTGACAGGTTTCAATGATATATAAACAGTCGATAGTAAAATATGCACTTGTAAGAAAATATGTACATTTCAGTATCAAAGTTGTGCAAATCTACTGCTGTTTAAGGCTCTTTACTAAAATCCCTGTTTTTTTTACCCCCCCTTTGCTCTTCAATCCACACAGCTATTGGCCTGGCAGTCACGACTGACAGCATTTAGAATCACTAAAAAACAACCCATATTTTAGTTTTTATCCACATTTAAAAATAAATACAGACAGGAAATAAATGTTTTTCTGTCTGTATTTATCTGTAAAAATCAGTAAAAAAGGAAAAAAGGGAGCCTTAATTATACTGTATTCCAGTTTTTATATTCTTTTTGTAATTTTATAGATATATTGCAATTTCAAAATGAATTTTAACTAACCTTTCTATCACAAAAAGTGCCATTTTATGCATTTTGCACACGTTTTGTACTATGTAGTTGATTGCAAAGGTTTTTATAAATCATGCAATACAGATTCTTACTCTTACTCTCACGGATGTTTTCTGAAAAACATTGGGCAAAAATGCTTTAACTATCTTATGAGGACTGCAAGTAGACATATTAGAGACTAAATATTTATAGACATGGAACAACAAAACAAATCTAATGATTCGGGTTGTTCCTAGCTATTCAGGCTACACTTACATAGAGTACAATGAAGAACAGACAACTCCCATAGTTTAAAGTTCACATTTGTTTTCTTTGCTGAGGAATGATTTGCTCCTATCGAGACAGTTCTTACTGCAATACGGACAGCTATACTGAAAGAGCACCCTTTGGCACAGGGAAACAACTCATTATAGTTTCCCCTATGCCTACACTAGCAGCAGCAACCAAAAGCAGTATTCTTAATGTGAGTGTACTACACCAGCGTTGGGTGCAGAGGGCCACTTCTTTTTATGCCACTTTCATAACATTTGAATATGATCCTACCCTTCGCACGCAAAAATGCTTGCAATAAACACAAGATATTCCACAAACTTCAAATATCTGACCTATACATGAGTATATGAATGTGTTCTAAACAGATGTCTTTGCACAGCCTGCTGTTGGCATTACACTTAAATATTATGTGGCTTGCTGCAGTGCAGAAAACTTTGGAAGATGGTGACTTCAAGGCACTATGCACACACTAAAGTGTTGGGTGATTCCACTTCACAGCCAGTGGAAATATATGCCCTATTATCTGCTCTACAGAAGGCTAATCTGTTTAATTCCTACACTTATTGTGTTGAGTTCAGCATTCTGTGTCCAATGATACAATGTAGATTCGACACAGTAGCGGGTCAATGGGTTCAGCGATTCAAAAGGGAAGTAAAAAAAAAGTAAACAACTTTGGGGAAAGGTGACTGACCTACAAGATAAGCTTCCTTAGGTCCATGTCCTGCAAACCATGGCCCATAAAAGGGAAACAATTCACAATGAAAGTAACAGTGAAGCAGATGTGGCTGCACACACAGCAGTGCACATCTTTAAGGTGGATGCTGTGACTTGATTTCAAACTGAGATCAATGCAGGCATTTTGATAGCAATAAAAGCAATATTGAAAGCTGCGAAACCTCATGAAGGCTTTTCCTTAAAATTTTCCTACACCCTTTTTAAAGATATCACTCGTAAGGTTTTACACCCAGAGTGGTAAATAGATCTATTCCTAATGGATGCCCTAAAAAAGATCTAATAGAAGCAGCACACAAGGGGATAGACTCTGTTCATATTTTGCATTAGTGCTACTGTATCAGCGCTATAATAACATGCAGGTGGGCATATTTACCAAAGCTTACAAAAAATATGTACTGCAATGCAATATTTCCCAACAGATAAAAAACTGTTGTAAGACTAGTTCCAACTCCCCTTACTATCTTTGATAAACACTTCAGGTAAGTTTCCTAAATCATATTTGGCAATTCCCATGAGTAAACCGATATGAATATATATTGGTTGTAGTTGACGCACACTCCATATTGATTTGGGTTTGGCCACAAAAACTGCCACTGCTTGAACAGTCAAAATAGACTTGTAGTGCCTAGTAACAATGGAAGCAGTTCATACCAAAGGTCCTGCGTTTGCCGCTAATATGTTCACGGATGCTATATCTGCTCTGAGAGTACAGCTGCTGTACCTGCACACCTGCTGCCCTTAATCAAATGGGGTTGTAGAATGTGCCAGTGGTATGCTTAAACAGGCCTTAATCAACAGGGTATTGGATACAGGATTGACCTGGCTACATAACTTGTATGGGCTTCAGAGAACACTAAATATTTTGCCTATAGGAGTATTAGGTGTTCACACTCCATACAAGATGCTATTTGGAGTAACAATATATGTGTCTGATCTTGATGTCCCTAGAAGTGGGCAAAGTTGAAATCACATGATGCTTTGCTACCACTGCCCTATTGCAGAACGGTCAGGAAACTAGAACTAAGTTATCTATTGTGAAGAACTCTAATGAGATTCTTAAAATTGCTGATCGGTTGCTCCCCAAAGTGGGAGAGGTAATACAAGACAAGATACTTGTGAAACAAGTATTTGGGCCATCTAATAGACTACCTGTTCTAGTTCTTGGGGTAGAATACATTATGTGACTGATTTTATTCAGCAGAACCCTACTGCACCAAGGTGCCGCTGGAATAGATCAGCCGATCCTTTCCCTACTCTTACAGAACTATCAAAAGAGGAGTACAGCCACACAGAAGTCCTGAGCCCTATTCGAGAGATTGTGGAGCCTGCTGTTTCTCCAATTTTACATAAGTACCAGTTTCACTGAGTGAACCTCATGCTGTGATTTCAACAATTCCAACCATTGAAACTACTACTGTGGTTTATTATGAGCCATCAAATAAAATGATTCTGCTATAAGAAATTGTACTGTATGAAAATGATTCTGATACAGATTTTGAAAGAATAGAAATAATACATTATTCTACAATTAATCAATGGTAAAAATGGCTTCCTGCTTGCTTTTGTGAAAGACACCTTTCTCCACCTAGGTCAATCAATCAATCAATCAATCAGGGGAATTGTAAGGATGCTACTCATCCGTGAGGGTCCCAAGGCGCTGGGGGGGGGCGAGGGGGAGGGAAGAAGCTCCGTTCAGTCGAAGAGCCAGGTCTTGAGCGTCTTCCTGAAGATGTTCAGAGAGGGGGTGCGTCTGATGTTGATCAGGAGCTCGTTCCCGGTCTTGGCCGCGATGTAGGAGAAGGCTCTTCCACCTGTTCTGGCTCTGTGGATACGCGGGGTTTCGGCGAGGGGGAGGTCGGCCGATCGGAGGTTTCTCTTGGGCACGTGGAAGGAGATTCTCTCTTTGAGGTATTGGGGCCAGGTGTCGTGGAGGCATTTGTAGGCGTGGGTGAGTATCTTGAAAGTAACTCTCTTCTCGACTGGGAGCCAGTGGAGGTTGTGCAGGTGCTTGGTGATGTGTTCATGCCGTGGGATGCCGAGGACGAGTCTGGCCACGGTGTTCTGGATGGTCTGGAGTTTGCGGAGCAGGGATTTGTTGATTCTGGCGTAGAGGGCATTTCCGTAGTCCAGTCTGCTGGTTCTAAGTGCGTGGGTGACGGTCTTCCTTGATTCGGGGGTGGATCCATTCGAAGGTCTTTCGGAAGATGCGGAGAGTGTTGAAGCAGCTGGAGGAGACGGCGTTGACCTGTCGGGTCAGGGAGAGGGAGGAGTCGAGTATAATGCCGAGGTTCCGGGCATGGTCCATGGGGGTGGGAGGCCTGCCCAGGGCGGAGGACCTCCAGGTGTTGTCCCATGCAGAGGGTGAGGCCCCGAGGACAAGGACCTTTGTCTTTTCCGAGTTGAGCTTCAGGCAGCTGCTGCTCATCCAGAATGCGACGTCCTTCATTCCTTCCTGGAAGTTGAGTCTGGTGGTGATGGGGTCCTTGGTGAGGGAGAGTATTAGCGGGGTGTCATCGGCGTAGGATACTATGGTGAGTCTGTGCTGTCTGACGTTGGCGACGAGGGGGGCCATGTAGATGTTGAAGAGCGTGGGGCTGAGCGACGATCGTTGGGGTACTCCGCAGTTGATTTTGTGGGTTTGGAGAGGAAGGGTGTCAGTCTGATCCTTTGGGTTCTGACGGTGAGGAAGTAGAGGATGCAGTCAATGGCGGTTCCCTGTATGCCGGCGTCATGGAGTCTGGAGGTGAGTGTGCAGTGGAAGACGGTGTCGAACACTGCGGAGAGGTCGAGAAGGATCAGGGCCGCGGTGTGCCCTTGGTCGAGGAAGGTGCGGATGTCGTCTGTGGTGGCGAGTTGAGCTGTCTCTGTGCTGTGGTTGCTGCGGAAACCGGATTGAGAGGGGTCGAGGATGGAGTTTCCTTTGATGAATTTTGTTAGCTGGGCAGTGACGATCTTTTCGGTGACTTTGGCTGTGAAGGGGAGGAGGGAGATGGGTCGATAGTTCTTGAGGTCAGAGGGGTCTACTGAGGGCTTCTTGAGCAGGGGTCTGACATCTGTGCGTTTCCAGTCATCGGGAAAGGTGCCGGTCGTGAGGGTGGTGTTGATGGTGCATCGTAGTTTTGGAGCGATGGCAGTGGCGGCTCTGTGGTAAATGTGCGGCAGGCAGGGGTCCGTGTGGACCCCTGAGTGGATGCTTTTTATGGTTGAAGTGGTGTCTATGGTGGTGACTGTGGTCTAGGAGATGGTAGGCCGGTTGGCGTTACTGGAGAGGGAGATGGTTTCGGAGTCAGGTGTCTGGTCGTTGAAGTGGTCGTAGAGACCCTTGATTTTCAGATGGAAGTAGGATCCGAGCTTGTCGCAGAAGTCCTGGGAGGGGCTGATGTCCGTGGTTTCACAGGGGGGTTTGGTGAATTCCTTGATGACGTTAAAGAGTTCCATGGAGTTGATGGAGTTGGCGAGGATCTTGTTTTGGATGAAGGTCCTCTTGATATATCTGATGTGTTGGTGGTATTCCGTCATGGTGTTTTTGCAGGTGGTGCGATCTTCTGGCATTTTGCTGTTTCTCCAGTTCTTCTCGAGACATCTGCAGGTGCGTCTGGATTCTTGAAGGTCAGTGGTGAACCAGGTGGCCTTCCTGGGCCGCTGCCTGTCGGGGATGCGCAGGGGTGCAAGCTCATCCGCGCAGTTGGAAATACATCTGTGGAGATCTTTGGCTGCGAGTTTGGCGTTGGTCGATGTGGTGGCGGAGTTGAGCTGCTCTTCAGTGATTTTGCTCCAGTTCCTTCTTGGAGTGTGAGGTGCAGGTTTGGGGGCAGTGGGTTTTTCGACGTTGAAGTGCTGATGGTGTTGAAGGTCTGAGGGCAGTGACGCCAGGATAACAGTCCGTGGGTGGTGCTCGGCGTGGATAGCTGCCAGTTGTTGTTCCTCCCGGGGTTGAATGTGAGGAGGGTGGCTGAGTTGTAGCGGTGGATGGTCGTAGATCCAGGATCTCTGGCGCTGGTTGCGGTCGGGTCACGGACTGGCGCAGACGGGCTTGCTTTTGGCGCAGCTGCACAGCGGCCGCCATTAGGGGGAAGGAAAGCGCAGCTGGGAGGAGGGAAACAGCAAAGGGGGAGGGGGCGCGGAGACGGCGACGGGACCAGGGCTATGAGCCCAGAAAATAACACAGCAGTGGAAACAGAAAAACAAGGACAAAATTACACAGCAGTATAACCAGAAAACAAAATATCAAGCAGAGGGCAAAATAAAATTGACGAATTGGGCAGGGACGAGAGGGCACAATACCGGTAGCAAGGACCAGGGGCAGGCAGAGAGCGGGCCGAGAGCGGCCTCAAACCCTGCTCGCACCAGGCAGCAGGCAGCGGCAGCTACAGACTGGCGGACCTGAGCGGAGAACGAGAGGTCTCTCAACTGGATTACTACTGGAGTTGTTTCCATCTGAATGTGAGTTATGTTGATAATAATTTTGCTTCTTGTACCTGGGAACTATATTACTACTAAAAGAGTGCAGTTTCCTGTGGTTTAGGAGTTGCAACCAGATTCATCTTCTCACAGAGGACATTAGGATTATCATGCTGTAAGCATCACAGAGTATACTGTGCTGCACTGTGAAGGCAAAAAGCTCCCTTTCAAATCATGAGTCAGGCAGAAATGTTTCAAATTAGTTTTGTTATTGAAACATACTTTTGATCTCCTGTTATATAGCCTTTCTTCAGGCCTCTGGTATGCTATGGGGTCGTTTTTTACCACCTTCCCAGGCTCAATGGATATAGGATGGAAAATTAATTGGGTTTTTCCAGTTTAAAAACAAAAACTTACTTAAAATGTCTTAATCTATTTAAGAATTCTGCTCTCTGGGAAGTGTTCACCTATTGTGACCTGAGATTCTGAGAATTCCCAGCTTCCTGGGTTTCAGGTTACTCTAGGACCCTAGGCCCTGGGGATGAGCTACATGTGATTTTTCAGATGATTAATGGCAAAAATGTGTTCTTTCCTTAGAGTAACAAGGCATCCTGGAGTTTCCCGGACAGTCGCAGTTTTCAGAGGACTGACTCAGCCTCCCGATGCTCTTCTTAATTTTAGATACATGCCCGGTTTTTGGGACACAGATCAAGTCAGCCTGCAAAGCAGAATCAAAATGTATCCTTTCCACTGGCGGCTCTAAAGTATGAAATAATTCAAGTAATGTATCTGTTTCTGGAGGATGTTGGCTACATGCTCTCAGCACAACGGAGAAAGAGTGGGGAGAGGGAAGAGGGCCTCAGGATGGAGGTCCTGCCATAGCTAATGTTATGTAAATGTAGCCTTATAAATATGTCTGCATATGTGTATATATATATATATATATATATATATCCCAGACAGTATTCCTTTTACAGAATTATTCCACACGCACTCACTGGTATCGCGGTGTTGTAAATCCAATTTTAATTACGGCAACAGCATTTTACAAACAGGTTCATAACCCAACGCGTTTCAGTCTGCCCACAGACCTTGTTCACGGGTAGCAAGACGTTTCAGCCATTGTTTTTTATACAATAGTCATGTGATGTCACATCACATCCTAGTTTGTTTGTCGCCTTGCATTCTGGTCCTTGTAGTGTAATAAGGAAATGTAATAAGGAAAGAAAAGGGAAAGAAAGAGAAGGTGAAGTGTGCAATTTATGTGATTATCTCCATCATCACTTTAATAACAATATCCTTATTTCTAATACTAGTGGTGACATGCCTCTTTTTGAGGGGGGGGGGGGATTTCTAAACCTTTTCTTAAGGTGAACATAAGGTATATCAGTTTTAAAGCGATACCATGTATTGTATAATGCCTACAATGGCTCCAATTAAATATCATACATTTCTTACCAAGTTTATTTGTACTTCATTTGTATAATCATACCCACTGGTGGGTCTTTTTTATTAATAATAATAATAATATACTGCCCGTACCCAGGTTTTCCTGTATATTACCTCTCCTGTTGTTCCCATTATTCCTGAGTAGTATTACCCTTTGTTGGGTGTTATCTTTTAACAATCGTATTTACTCTCAAGGTAGCTCGGGCTGATTATATGCTCTTGTACCACTATCTCATGTGTGTATGTATTTTTATACTTTAGAAGTTTGGAAATACCCTCTAGTGGGTGGTTTCCTTTGTTGTACAAAACCTATACCTTATTGCACCCAGTAGTTGATATATCCCCATAAAATTGTGAGAAGTGTGATTTAAAAATTACATTTAGAGAATATACTCAGGTCTTTCCATGTAATAACCATATTCCAATCTGGGTAGAGAGGCATTTACCAGAGTTAATTTCTGACTGTGGTATATTCTATCCAATATAGTATACCACATCCCTGGACCTTATAGTTGTTGATTAAACAAACTGCTTTATAAATGAGAGTACATCTCCTCGTCCTTATTAAGACCATAAGGTGCCAGAGTTCTGAATGACAAAATGTGACGTGATTCCTTCTGTCTCAAAGTTTTTTCTCGATTTCCACCTCTCACATGACAACCGACCATTTCTACAGCATAGAAACTTAATTTCTTCCAGTCACTTTCAAGGTATCTCTCCATATGTTCCGCAACAGCATAGCTTCGGTCTCTGTTTATTGTAGCCCTTACGTGCTCAAGAATGCGTTTTTTTAGTTCACACACCGTGCTCCCCACGTACTTCAGTTTGCACGGACATTCGATTATATAAATCACATATTAAACTCTCAACAAGCTTCTGTCCACCAATGCTCCCACTACTAAACAAATGTTTGTCACTTTCTCGGGTGCCATCCAAAATTGGCTTTCAAATACTATTGACGCTTGTATCCCACCCTCAATTAAAAGGGTGAACAACCCCCTCCCCCCTGCCCCTTGGTTTACTGAGAAATTAAAAATGGTGAAAACCAAATGCAAATCTTTGGAAAGACGCTGGAGGAGGAATCTATCAAAAAGAAAGATAACAGAAACTGAGAGTCAAATACTCAAACGAGGTCTGTCTTTTTGTCCTACTAATGAAATGGATTTGGCTCAAACCAGAATAGATATATATAAATATATCAGAAAATTAAAACTCACAAAAATATTCAAAGAAAATTCAAAGATGCTTGAATATAAAAAACACATGGAGACACCCACAATGGAGTTAAAAGCAGGAGATGCATCTCATTTTATTACGCTAATGGAGCTAGATAAGGATAACAGTGAACTACCCAATGAATTGGAGGAATATTGCATACAACTGGGGGTCTTTAAAAAAAAAAAGAACCTGTGAGGCGGGGCTCGAGCCCCCCCACACTCCCCGGGGACCGCCACCTTACCCGGGCACTAAGTATGTAAATGCGGGGGTCCGTATCGGACCCCCGAGTCCCAGAGACCACCACCTCCCCGGGGCTCTGCACACGTTGGGAGGGGGGCCGCTCGGGAGCCGGCGGGACCGTGGGGGCATTGAGGCTCCCCCCACGGTCCCCAACGGATAGGGCTTGCCCCAGGGGATGGGGTCTACGGGGCTAAAAGTGGCCTGGGAGGGGGGCCACGCAGCCCCCTCCCCAAAAATAAAAAAATAAAAATAAAGGCTGGCCCCAGGGGATGGGGCCCCCGGGGCCAATAGAGGCCTCAGCCATGCAGCCCTCCCCATAAAAAACAAAAAAAGATGTGGCCATGCCCCAGGGATGGGGTCCCCGGGGACGGAATTGGCCACGGGAGGCGGCCCCACGCGGCCCCCTTCCCGTTCATATTTTTTTTCCAAAATAATGAAAAAGAAGGAGGGGCCACACAGCCCCCTTCTAAAAAAATGTTTTAAAAAAAAGACTGCGATCGTGCCGGAGGCCCCGCCCCCTCCCAGCAACCCTCTGCAAACGCGCCCTGTGGCACGTTTTAAATTGGGGAATTAATTACCCTTCAATACTGGGGTCCCTGGGGGCCAACTAGCCCACCAGGTACCTCCAGTATGTGCCACAGGGCTGCGTTGCAGAGAGGTGGTCCAGGCCATGCCCTTTTTTACACCTCTCTGCAACGCAGCTCTGTGGCGCTTACTGGAGGTACCAGGTGGGCTAGTTGGACCCCAGGGACCCTCAGGATTCAAGGGGACTTAATCCCCAACTTAAAACGGGCCATGGGGCGCGTTTGCACAGTGGTAAAGGGAGGGGGCGGTGCCTGAGGTGACATGTGTGCAAACACACCCTGTGGTGTGTTATAAGTTGGGGAATTAATTCCCCATATATCCTGAGGGCCCCTGGGGGCCAACTAGCCCACCAGGTACCTCCAGTAAGTGCCACAGGCCTGCGTTGCAGAGAGGTGGTCCAGGCCACGCCCCTTTTTACACCTCTCTGCAATGCAGCTCTGTGGCGCTTATTGGAGGTACCTGGTGGGTTAGTTGGAGCCCAGGAACCCTCAGGATTGAAGGGGACTTAATCACCTAACTTAAAATGCGCCACGGGGCACGTTTGCACAGTGGTGAAGGGAGGGGCGGGCCTGATGTGACATGTGTGCAAACAGGCCCTGTGGCTCGTTTTAAGTTGGGGAATTAATTCCCCTTCAGATTCTAGAGGGCCCCTGGGGGCCAACTAACCCACCAGGTACCTCCAGTAAGCGCCACAGGCCTGCCTTGCAGAGAAGTGGTCCAGGCCATGCCCCTTTTTACACCTCTCTAAAACGCAGCTCTGTGGGGTTTACTGGAGGTACCTGGTGGGCAAGTTGGAACCCAGGGACCCTCAGGATTCACAGAGACTTAATCTCCCAACTTAAAACGTGCCACAGGGCGTGTTTGCATAGTGGTGAAGGCAGGGGGCGGGGCTGAGGTGACCTGTGTGCAAACAAGCCCTGTGGCACGTTTTAAGTTGAGGAATTAATTCCCCTTCAATCCTGAGGGCCCCTGGGGGCCAACTAGACCACCAGGTACCTCCAATAAATGCCACAGGCCTGCGTTGCAGAGAGGTGGTCCAGGCCATGCCCCTTTTTACACCTCTCTAAAACGCAGCTCTGTGGGGTTTACTGGAGGTACCTGGTGGGCAAGTTGGAACCCAGGGACCCTCAGGATTCACAGAGACTTAATCCCCCAACTTAAAACGTGTCACAGGGCGTGTTTGCATAGTGGTGAAGGCAGGGGGCGGGGCTGAGGTGACCTGTGTGCAAACAAGCCCTGTGGCACGTTTTAAGTTGAGGAATTAATTCCCCTTCAATCCTAAGGGCCCCTGGGGGGCAACTAGACCACCAGGTACCTCCAGTAAATGCCACAGGCCTGCGTTGCAGAGAGGTGGTCCAGGCCATGCCCCATTTAACACCTCTCTGCAACGCAGCTCTGTGGCGCTTACTGGAGGTACCTGGTGGGCTAATTGGAACCCAGGGACCCTCAGGATTCACAGAGACTTAATCCCCCAATTTAAAACGTGCCACAGGGCGTGTTTGCATAGTGGTGAAGGCAGGGGGCGGGGCCTGAGGTGACATGTGTGCAAACAAGCCCTGTGGCACGTTTTAAGTTGGGGAATTAATTCTCCTTCAATCCTGAGGGCACCTGGGGGCCAAATAGACCACCAGGTACCGCCAGTAAATGCCACAGGCCTACGTTGCAGAGAGGTGGTCCAGGCCATGCCCCATTTAACACCTCTCTGCAACGCAGCTCTGTGGCGCTTACTGGAGGTACCAGGTAGGCTAGTTGGACCCCAGGGACCCTCAGGATTCACAGGGATTAGCATGACCTCCTCTGTAAGGCCCTAGTACATAATAGGGCAGGGGGATTAAAACTACCTCTAAGTCAGAGGTGCAGAAATATGCTACTTTAACTAGTAGTCGCGTTTGCAAAGTGGTGGAGAAAGGGTACTGGGCGTCCAACCAACGCTCAGGAATTCCACTGCGTAGGACTTACAGGAGGTACCAGGAGGGATTCTTGGCCCCCAAACTCCCTCAGGACTAAATTGGACTTCATCCCCCCTCCCGTAGTCTGCCACGAGGCACGTTTGCAGAGTGGTAGAGAAAGGGGGCCATGGCCTTCGAAGACGTTTTAGCAATCCCACTGTGTGGGAATTACTGGAGATAACAAGAGGGGTGGTTGGCCCCCAAGGACATGCTTGGGGGCCAACTTCCCAAACTATTACCTCCAGTCAGTCGAACACAGCAGCACTGGTAAGTACTCGTACCAGGCCATGCCCACTTCGCCACCCACTCTACAAACACGCTCTATGGCACGCTCTTGGATGGGGATTGCAGTCCCCTTTACTGCTGGGGGTCCTTTAGGGGCCAACTAGCCTACCTTTTACCTCATGTAAGCCCCACGCAGTGGGATTAGTGAGAGGTAGACAAAGGCCATGCCCCCTTTCTCCACCACTCTGCAAACGCACCCCCTGGCATGTTTTAAGTTGGTTGATTAACCCCCTGCCTTCACCACTATGCAAACATGCCCTGTGGCATGTTTTAAGTTGGGGGATTAAGTCCCTGTGAATCCTGAGGATCCCTGGGGTCCAACTAGCCTACCTGGTATCTCCAGTAAGCGTCACAGAGCTGTGTTGCAGAGAGGCGTAAAAAGGGGCGTGGCCTGGACCACCTCTCTGCAACGCAGGCCTGTGGCACTTACTGGAGGTACCTGGTGGGCTAGTTGGCCCCCAGGGGCCCTCAGGATTGAAAGAGAATTAATTCCCCAACTTAAAATGAGCCACAGGTCCTGTTTGCAAACATGTCACATCAGGCCCCGCCCCTCCCTTCATCACAGTGCAAACGTGCCCCGTGGCGCGTTTTAAGTTGGGGGATTAAGTCCCTTCAATCATGAGGGTCCCTGGGCTCCAACTAGCCCCCCAAGTAACTCCAATAAGCGCCACAGAGGTCCATTGCAGAGAGGTGTAAAAAGTGGCGTGGCCTGGACCACCTCTCTGCAACACAGGCCTGTGGCGCTTACTGGAGGTACCTGGTGGGCTAGTTGGACCCCAGGGGCCCTCAGGATTTAAGAGGAATCAATTATCCAACTTAAAACGCGTCACAGGGCCTGTTTGCACATATGTCACATCAGGCCACGCCCCCTCCCTTCACCACTGTGCAAATGCGCCCCGTGGTGCGTTTTAAGTTGGGGGATTAAGTCCCCTTCAATCCTGAGGGTCCCTGGGGTTCAACTAGCCCACCAGGTACCTTCAATTAGCATCACAGAGCTGCATTGCAGAGAGGTGTAAAAAGAGGCGTGGCCTCAGACCACCTCTCTGTAACGCAGCCCTGTGGCGCTAACTGGAGGTACCTGGTGGGCTAGTTCACCCCCAGGCACCCTCAGGATTGTAGGGGAATTAATTCCCCAACTTAAAACGCACCACAGGGCGCGTTCACATAGTGTTGTTGGGAGGGGGCGGGGCCTTTGGCGCGATGCCGGCTTATTTTTTTTTTTTGAAGTGGTCTATGTGCCCCCCCCCCCTTCCTTTCCTTTTTTTTGGGCCCTTGGGACCCCATCCCCCAGGGCCTGACCCCTAATTGGTTTATTTCATTTTTTTTAAAAGGGAAAGGGGCCGCACGGACTCCATACCAAAGCCATTTCCGCCCTGGGGACCCCATCCCCCAGGGCATGGCCACTATATATTTTTTAAAAATATTTTTTCAAAGGAGGGGGCTGTGTGGCCCCCCTCCTGGGGCTTCTGTTAGCCCCCGTGGAACCCATCCCCCAGGGCTCTGCCTCGTTTTGGGGGGGTTTTAACTGGGGAGGGGGGCCACCTGGCCCCCCTCCCGTGCCACTTCTGGCCCCGGGGACCCCATCCCCCAGGGACGGCCCTCTCCTTTGGGGACCGTGGGGGAAGCCCCAATGCCCCCACGGTACCAGCCGGCTCCCAGCCTCCTGCGGGAGCCACCATTGCTTTTCTACATGGGGAGCTGCTAACATGCAGCTCCCCGTGTGGAAAAGCAATCTGCTCTTGTTTCAATGAAGCAAAGCAGTTTGCAATGACAGGGTGGGAGCCGCACAGCTCCCGCCCTGTCATTGCAAACAGCAGTGTTCCGGGGGTGGGCACCCAGGACACTCCGGAAGCCGGCCCTAGGGGGTGGCGGTTCCCAGGGCCATCACCGGCTCCAAGAGGGGGGCGGCATGGCCCCTCCCTTCAATTGCAAAGCCCCGGGGACCCCCAAATTAGCATTTTAGTGGCCCGGGGAGGTGGCGTCCCCGGGGCAAGTGGGGGGCTCGAGCCCCCCCCACACTCGAGCCCCCCCCACACAGGTATAATTTTTATTAAAAAAACAAGCCCCAGGGGCGGCGGTCCCCGGGGCTTGGGGGGCCTTAGAGGCCCCCAAACAAATTAAACAGCATTGGCATAACCAATAGGTTTTGCCTTTGGGGCCTTATAAGTGTTTAGCTAGAGCTATTGACTTTGACAATGTCTTTAAGCTGTGCTGTAGAGAATTGTGACTGCTGTGCAGCTTGCTGAAAAGTTTTAATAAAAAAGTGTCAGAAGCATTTTTGTTACCTTATATATGACCTAGAAGGCATTATGTACAACTGAACAACCATATTAAAAAAAGTATTTAAAATAAAAAATTTCCTCAGTTTTCTTTTGTTCTTGCAATGCTTGCAACTTGTTTCTGCCTATTCCAATGGTTGTTTGTTAAAGCTTTTTTTTGAGGGGGCATAAACAATCAGAGAGTGAAGGTTGGGAACTAGTACCTGTATTATAACACTAGCAGCGGCCAGACGCTAGGGAAGAATCAACAGATGCCAGATTCCGAGAGCAGGCTGAGGTGGTGCTCAGGGAAGCTGAGGTGGTAGTGGTGGTGGTGGTGGTGGTGACTGGTGCGGAGACGATGCTGAGGTGATGCTGAATGATACTAAGGTCTTGCAGAGTGATGATGATGTGGTGGTGTACTAGTGCAAAGGCGATGCTGAGTGATACTGATGTGGTGCTGAGTGATACTGTGGTGATGCTGAGTGATGCTGTGGTGCCGCTGAGTGATGCTGTGGTAGTGCTGAGTAATGCTGTGGTGGTGCTGAGTGATGCTGTGGTGGTGCTGAGTGATATTATTGTGGCGCTGAGTGATGCTGTGGTGGCTCTGAGTGATGCTGTGGTGGTTACCGAGGCACAAGATGGCTGCCAACACTTCCTGGTTTGGAGTGTTGACAGCCAATTAGAATTAAGCTTGTGGTTGGGAGGGTCCGCGGATCCACCGCGGCCATAGATATCGAAACTTTTATTTTTTGATTTTCTCAGCAACTACTGAACAGATTTACACCTTTTAAAAAAAGGTCTCTTTCTGAACCAAGGGCTACCTTTTAGCCAAATTTGGTGTAATTCCGTTCAGCAGTTTCGGCTGTAACCGTGTCTAAAGTTTCCTATGGGAAATTGATTTTTTGACCTCTATTTTTTGAATTTCTCAGGAACTACTGGACAGATTTACACCATTTAACAAAAAGGTCTCTTTCTGAACCAAGGGCTAACTCTTTGCCAAATTTGGTGTTATTCCGTTCAGCTGTTCGGGCTGTAGTCATGTCTAAAGTTTCCTATGGGTAATAACATGAAGAAAACACGTTTTGGGACCCCCCCTTTTTTCTCGGCCCCCGCTTGCCAAATCACCCCAAAACTTTCAAGACAGGAGCTGACCGGAGCGCCCCACTAGTTTTACAAATTTCGCGATGATTCGTCAAAATTTTATGGTTTTTCACCGTGCGCGCACGGTGCGAGCACCCCCGCGATTTTTTTACAAAAAAAATTAAAATGTTTTTTTCTGCCTTCGGGGTCCTTCTGGGACCCTCTGACAAAGGCTAGGGGGTCAGGAACTCTCTACCCTGCCCCATTTTCACGTTCGCCACCTTCCTTTTTCACTCTCGCACTGAAAACAAACAAAATGGCGGCCGACACTTCCTGATTTCGACCGATTCGAACGTTGACTGACATGTAACCACCAATCAGAATTACGCTCGCGCACGTTAGGGTGCGCGCACGGTGCGCGGCTATAGATATTTATGTGCTTTAACTGCAATTTTCTCAGGAACTACTGAACATTGACTCCATATATGCAAAAGGCACATCCCTGTCTGAGGACTACCTCTCTGCCAAATTTCAAGTAATTCTGTTCAGCCGTTCGGGCTGTACCTTCGACTAAAGGTCCTATGGGAAAATGCATGGGGAAAACGCGTTTTGGGACCCCCTTTTTCTCGGCCCCCGCTTGAGGAATCCCTCCGAGACTTTCAGGGTAGGAGCTGAGCGGAGCGCCCCATTAGTTTTGAAAATTTCGCGAAGATTCGTCAACCGGCGCCAAAGTTATTCAAAATAGAATTTTGAGATTTCCTATGGAAACACGGTCCTAACTATAACTATCTACTGGCGACCGCCATTGAAAATAAAGGAGGTAGGGACTTAAAATAAAACCTCATAGGAAATAATGTTATATTAAATTAAATTATTTAAAATAGTTAAAAACATAAAAATAAATAAATATAATTTAATGTTAAAAAGATATTACAATAGTACATACTTATTATTTAATTATAAAAATTGTATAAACTATTTGAATAACGTAACAATAAATGTAACATTGTTCACGAGTCACAAGTTGTTCTTCTTTTTAGGGTTTCTCTCTCTCTTTTTGGCAAACCTCACCCCCTTTTGTTACCTAGTTTTCCCTCATGTTTTTTGGCTCTGAATTTTGGACGGGAAGCAAGGGAAACAAAAATTTTATAAACAAAACAAATAAATTAAGCAATTTGCATTTGTCGCTCTTTTTCAAGGCTTGAGATATTCTCCCTTTTTAACGTTTACTTCAGCCTAATTACTATCTAGTTTTAGGGCCAGGATGATCCCCGCCTACTTCAGCTCTTTCCAGTTAATTTACTTAAAACCCTTTACCGTCCACTTCCCAGTTTCCCCAACCACATGTTTTTTACCAGCCCTTCTCCCTTGCATGCACCTGGAGGAGCCACATTCCTCCAGGAACATGGCAGGCATCAGTTGCAAGTCTGGTTCATTCCTGGACTGAGAGGCACTCAGTTGGCGGCATCTACCTTCCTTGGCTGCCGTCATCAAGCCATGCTCCTTCTCTGTCGGGTTTTCTTTGGCTCTTCCCCTGTTTTGACAGTCTCTCACTCCCTAAGTAGTTGCTTTTCTTCCTGTTTGGTCAAGCACTGCTACCTTTATGTGTCCTCCTTTTGACTTCCCCGAGTTCCCCTCTGCCTCGGTGTGTCAGCTTCCTGCAAGAAGACACCTCAAGAGTGTCCGTCTTCAGTTTTTATGTTTTCTTGTCTCTGTTTGTCTATCTTAAGTTTTTTGTCTCCCTTACCCTACTTCCGTTTTTCACTATCCTAGGTGTCTTTGTGCTCCAGGGTGGTCGCTGAAGCCAGACGATCTTCATCCCTTCAGGCAAGTCTTCCTTCTCTCCACACATGCTTAGCTTAAGGCATCAAATGATATTGAGCCCATATCTGAGGCTCGCTTCTTAAGAGAATCACATGTGGAATAGATTTTTTATTCCAGGGTTCCTATGTAAAGCAGGAGCTTCTTTCAAAGCCCACTCACATGTATATTTTTACCTGAGTACTTCGGGCACTAAGGAGGAAAATACCAGCATTTTCAGCTCTTCACCTTGAAGTGCTCTCCTTACAAAAAATTGAGGCCAGTCATCCTCTGCAAGAATGATGTCACCCGCATCCCATAAAAGAGGTCAGAATATAGCTTTCATTTAGTGCAGTATATCCCCCTCAATTTGCATTTCTTTATCATGAAGCCTATCTGGGGGGTTTACATGTCCTTCCAGCATCTCAACCTGTATGTTTTTTTTATTTGGAGACACCACCACATGCTCCTTGAGAGTCTGACACACCATCATCACTTCTGCTGTGCTGTTCAGATGCGCTACTGCTCAAGACCCATTCTACAAGGCATGTTTTTTTTTTGCTAGACAGGCCACTTTCTTTTTCTAGAAGTAAATCTTTGAGCCTGAACCTTTCTCTTCCTTCTTTATGCTAACTTCTGCTTCACATCCTAATTCTTTTTTATGATTGATATATTCGTCTTTTCTGCTATACTCAGTCCGTCCTCTTCTTTAAACTCTATTACTGTCCCCGGAGTCCTGAAAAGAAAGGGAAGAACGGCTATCAGGGTTATGATACCAATCTGGCTTTTTGATTTTATTGTGGTCTCTGAAATTATAGCCATCCTTGCTGGATTCCAGTACTGAAGGAGATCCAGTCCTTGTTGTTTACTGTGTTTTCTGCTTCTCTTGGTATCCGGTGGAGCTTTTTCCTTGCCGGAATCTTCACTCTTATTGTTTGCTTTGAGAAATGGTTTAAAGCCTGTGAACCGAAGATATCCTGGCCCACGGAGGTGTACATTTCTGAAGCAATCTTTGGAAGTTCACGTTCATGATCCTGAAGGGCAACTGCTGCTAGCCACTAGCGGAATGCCAGAACTACAGCTTCTCTGCAAACATTACAAAAAACTATTGAGGAGACTGTCTTGAAATTACCCATTATTTCATTCCTAAATAATGAGCTGGTGGTGTTGCTCCATGCACATTTTGTACTTGCTTTAACACCTTAGGTAGCAGAGCTAGAAAGGTTGTCCAATAGGTAACAGTATAAATGCTCCCAAACACTTCTCCCTAAGTGGTACACTATTCTACAGGTGGCACTATCCCAAGAGGAAGAGACACAGTTAAACATCTATACCTATCCTGGGGTGTGATATGAGTATAGACTGCTTCCAATTGATTAGTATCGAGAGCCATCCAAAATGAGGATTTCACAGTAGTAATAGTCTTTGGAATAAATGCCTGCACGGTGGCATGCACATTTTGTGCAGGTCCAGGAGCAACTGGTCCTAGAGCAGTTGATGGTAAGATGTATTGTTGGAGTCACCTATAAATAGCCAATACCTGATTTAGTAACTGTTTTACTTCTGCAATTGTTAAATTAATTGTGTCATGATATTGTCCATACCCAGCCAATATGGGTCTTGTAGACCCATCATTACTTAAAGGGCACATTCTAATGCTCTGCATTACATTGGATAACTGACCACCAAACCATGCCTGGTGTTCTTGATACTCTCAAACAGACTTGAGCTGCTGGCGGGGTCATAGGTTTACGGTAAAGTTATCTCGACGCAACCGACACTAACAATTAGTGTGTTCCTACCCTGACCACATTGTCTCCACAGCCTAATAGGGTTGTGTGTTCTTGATTTACACGGCACCACACTTTTTTAGGGTGCTGTACGTGTGGCTACCACTGACACCTCTTAGAGGTTGTGGCCACCACCAAAAAGGTGCAGGTAGCCGTATACATTGGTCCTGAAGAATTGCCATTTAATCAATATCCAGGCAAGAAACATGTTGACCTTTTTTATTATTGTTGTAGCACATATCACTCATACACCTAATGGTGAGAGATGTGCCAATTATTTTTAATCAGGGTGTTGACCACACTTTATTAAATTTGTTTGAAGTGGATCACCTACCCTGTTTTAGTACACTTACCTTTCACTCCACTTGCACCTACACTAGTTATTTCAACTAACCATTTCCCCACACACCTCGCTCACCGGCGTTTGGAAATAAAGATCTCCGACAGGAAGGCCCCCTTGGGGTGCCTGATCGGGCATTGCACCGCCGGCCCGATAAGGAGCAAAGACCCGGTGATGAAGCAAGACACCCGCTTGTTGGGTGTGTGAGGGTCTTCATTTCCAGTAGGAGTATCTTTTACTCCGCGCAATTAGACCGCGTTCACACCATCACCTTGGGACTTAGTGATTCTAACACACACGACGTTATTATTAGGAACTGCATACCCTCTTGTTAAATACTAGTTCTTGATACTCTAACAAGACTTCTAAGTCGCGGTAGGATTCATAATTGGGCGGGAGTGCAGCAGCTCTTTCTGTATGAAAGTTCCCAATATTAGGATCTCATGGATCACACTCCATCCATGACTAAAATATTCCCAAAGGGAATGCAGCAGAAGCATTCACAACAAACATTATCCAGCACCGCTAGCAAGGATATGTTGTGTGACTGGTGACCTGAAGTTTCCCCTTATCGAAACAGGACAACTGCTTGCATCTTTTTCACCAAACAGATTCAAAACATGAGATTTAAACTATGAAGTCAAAATGAGAAATAACCTTTAATAAGTCAAGTACCTGACAAACCTACAGCAAGTAAGAACTGCCTATCTAAGCTGAAGGAGGTACCCAATATTACAACGGACGTCTCAGTTAATTGAGGTACTTCGTTTCTTGAGTGAATTATCCAAGATTACTTAAAGAGCTAGAAAAATCTGTGCCTTGCAGCATGGTGACAAAATTATATCCTTTCTAGATTTTCTAGAACACTGATCAGAATGTTGCCATTCTATAGCCCCTGGCCTACCAAGAATATTGTCAATGTACCAATCTGAAGCAGGAAGCTATTGGACTGCAACCACCACACAACCCACTGAGATGTGAGTGAGATGTGTTTCTGGTAACGATCAATCCTAAGACACATCACATGGAAAGTTAGTGGAAATCAAACCATCTTTCATTAAGAAAAGGCACACTCAAGAATACTAAAAAACAAAGGATATATTTCAAAGATTTAGTTTTAATATCAAAATCCTATCCTAGGGCACATGATATGAATTTTAACTATAATAAAAAATAAACAAAATGTTAGCTGCAAAGTTTAACAAAAGCATGAACAGTAAAAACACTCCAACATATTGCCAGTATAACTTTGAGCAATCCCACTCTCATTCTTCTATTTCCTAAACTAATCTTAACACCAAAAGGAAAGCCTAATTCGAGTTTCAGAGATACTCCACACCTGCAAATCTGTTTAAACAATAATACTTTATGTTCCCTATAATAGTACTGCCTGCAATTCTCGTCGGTAGAGGCAGCCAGGCCGATAAGCTCAGCAAGTGAAGGATGAATGACCCCTGGTTAGCCTTCATCAAAGGTAAGTGATGCGATTATGCATGGCACGTCTCTTCTGGGCACTTACCTCTTCAATCCTTGACACCCTTTTCTTAGCTTATATAACATTATTTTGTAATTTTTTTATCTTTTAAGATAAACAATTAGCAGAAAGCAACCTGATGCTCTTTTACTTATTTTAATTCTGTAAGAAAGTGTTCTTTGAACAATAATAATAAATGAAAACCACAATTATTAGCTTTCCATGAAAGTTTGAACAAAGCTCAATAACAATCCTTTAGAACACAGCAGTCAAATCAGATTAAATACTGTCAATATATTTCAGCAGACTTGATTATCACGTTACAGAGAAAAATAACAAAATGAATGTGCATTCTATATTAATCACACACATTCATATCTAAACGATTAACATGTATAACCTAAAAAGGGAAATACCTAGAAGAGAAAAGAATATAATCATAACATTATTATTTGGCATTTCTACTTGGTCTCTGTCCCCTATCTATGTTATTTGTCACTCCTCTGTTGACCTGACTCCTGGTCCATAGCAAAATAGACAACATTGCCTAAACTCTATTTGGCCTTCACTGGCTGTCTTCTAGAAGAGTCTCAGTTACATTTAGCAACCAAATACCGACTTGCTGGTCAAATGTCAAAATAAAATGATAAGGCCTTTCCTAGTTTTCTTTTCTTTCATGCCTCTTGTTCGCATGTGGACTTCAAGACTACAAGAAATTATCAGAGAACATTTTGATTTTCGAAATAATGAGCATTTCTAAGCTATTGTATTTTCTATCCATGTACTGCAAGAAATTCCAGTGGCGGTTTTTGCACCACTTTTCATTCACAAAATGTAGGATTTTTCTGCTATCAAAAAATCATAAATCCAGCGTTAGCCCCTCACTCACCTCCTTCCTACCAGTGATAACTTCACACATAATTTTCCCTTTCATAGCATTCATTGTGACAATATTGTCATTGCACAGTTTTCTGTTATCCTTTTTCGTCAGGGCACAGTGTTCTGGAAGGGAAGATGTATTCTTTTGTATGGTGTCATGTTTTCAAGTTTCTTGGTTACATTACTTATCCAGGCACAATATTTCTGCATTACATTGTTTATAAGGATATTATTAGTGCAGTGGGAATTTTAGAGCACAGCATTAATGACGCATTATTTTTAGGTCGAGCCTAAACAATGCTTGAGCTGTCTCTTTGAGACATGTTGTACTTACTTTGTGGGCTTACAGCCCGGCCATTGCTTTTGATTTGTTACTTAGAGTGTCCTTTAAAAAAGCTTGCTTGCCAGTGGTTAATCTTTACTATTTGTCCCTCCTTTTTAGGTCTCGCCTGACCCAGCGCTTGCGCTGGTCTGGCCGAGACTTTAAGTAAGGACTTAAAAAAATGCTACCGCCGGCTACAGCTTGCAGTGCATGTGCACGGGCGCGCTTGAGCAGAGGTGCCATACGGCGTGATTACTGCTGCGCACGCACCACTCGCGTGCTTCCCTCGCGAACACTTTCGCTTTGGCCCAGCGGCATGCTTTTAGTGCAAGCGCTTGTTTGTACAGCGTGTTATCAGCTCGTTTTTACTGAGGCAAGTGTTTACAACCTGCTTTTCGGTTGTGTTTTTAAAGAGGTACTTTAGTCACTTCTAGGGGGTAGTTCGACAGCTTTACACTTGTCAAATTTACTATCTGGTGTATTACTCCACATGGGACAGTAGTAGAATTGTTGAATACGCGATGCGGTAATTTCTGGTGGTAACTCACGAATCTTGAATTACCATCGTACTGTGAAAGAAAGTCAGAGGAGAAGTTACGCCTCTTTTATTTATTATATTCTCTGCCAGGCTGAAAGCTCTAATCACTCTTGAACGCCATACACTAAAAAACCCATATGCTTACAATGGATCCGGATATGATGCTCCATTCCACGGCACGCAAGAGAGAGTTCAGTGCATTCTTATCCGACATAGTGTGAAGTGTGGGGGAGAGGTCAGCAGTGCGCACAGATGTGGGTTCATCTGATGTAGTTAGCGAACAAGCATACTGGGCCAAACATCGCTGGGCACAAAGCCACACATTCTTACTCGGCTAGAAATACAGACTGCCTCCTCTTCTATCAATAATAGGCCAGTCCGCAAACGCAAGCACCCACGTGCCACGAATAGGAAAGCGCCTGCTATACCTGCTTCTAAGATATTTTCAACTCACCACAGCCGCACAACTCTCAAGATTCCCATGTTCATCCAGTCTCGGTTTTATTTATTTTTTGCATTGGGTTATATATATACTGTCCTTTTGATCCCGTTATGAAGTCAAAACTACAACGCTCAAAACACTAAGAAAAACCTGGAAAAAACAGGGCTGGATTCGTTACTCTGGGGACACATGTGAACTCTGCTGCTCCCAGTGGTGTCCAATCAGCCCCCACTCCCACCCCAGGCCTCGCGAGGACTCAGCTTCGGAACGTATAGGCCTCCAGGAGGACCAGGAAGTTAGAATCAGCCCACATGGCCCGCTCAAGTACACTCCAGATATGCACTGTATGACTAAATAACATCCATCAACCTTTTGAGGTTCACAATCCTCTGAAAGAAGACCCTCCACTATAAAATGAAACAAGCATTGGCATAGCCAATAGGTCTCGCTTTTGGACCTTATAAGTGTTCAGCCATGCAACAGCTGATGTTGTTGCACCAAGGATATTGTGCTGCCTAACTAAATACTTATAAGGTCCCAAAAGCAAGACCTATTGGCTATGCCAATGCTTGTTGTGTTTTGCTTCCTCCAACGAAGCACCACCCTACACTTGTACCCTTACACTTGTCCCATTTTACCATTTGTTTAGGGACTACTTTTTCCTCTCTCTAAGAGCACAACAGGAGCACCTTTGTTTTCAGTCGCTGAGCTCCGAGTTCTGTAAAAAGGGACGTAATTCTTGCTTTTATCTCCTCCCATGTGCTGTGTATTCACGGACCGGGGTCAAACGTCAGAAGCTGTTTTTGAGAGGCCGCTTGAATTTTCTTTCTCTGACTTCAAAGTGAGAGGATTTCCCCCGTCCCTCAACGCCCTTCCGCTTCACTGCTTCAGCCATCACCCCACCTCCTCCCTTACCGTGTGCATCAAGTGAGGCAGCAAGAAGCCTGGGCACCGCTCAGCTCTGGATCAATTTCATTTTCCATTCACAGATCTGCTCTTGTTGCCTCGTCTCAACCTGGATCCAAGGCGAAGTTACAGTGATGAGCAGGGGGTGCCATCTTGAGAGTAGAGGTTTCACAGGGCAATCGGGGTTTCACATAAGGAAGCATCGCTTAACGTAATGTGGAGAGCTAAAACACACACGGAGCATTACATCTTGGGAAATAAACAGTCACGTGAAACCAGATCCATACAGCATGCAGATCGGTATGTGTCCTGTGAGTGACAAACTCACCATGCAATGAAAACTGTAAACGGTGCCTGATACCTGTCCAGCTGGAGCATGGCCAGTCAGAGCCAAACAGGATAGCAACCTACGCCAATGGGTCTAGCACTGCCCGAGTGCCAATATGAGAGGAGAGGATGTGGCATAACGGCCAGAGTCAATGACTTTGGAACTGGCGAACCAGGTTAAAGTTCCATCGTCAGCTCTGCATCCTGTGATTCTGGACAACTCACTCAATCTCACTGTGCCTAAAAATAAAATAAATAACCTGATCTTGTGTAATGTAACTAGTGCTCGTGTAAAGCGCTCTGATGCCCTTGGGCTGAGCTTTCGCTCCATAAAACTGCAGACATAAATAAAAGACCTGACCAGAAGCGGCGCTATTCGGATTGAAAATATAGGAGACTGTGGATGAGAAAAGGTACTGCCACAATAATAGCTCAGCATCATAAAATAACCGCTGGCACAGCAGCCTTGAAAGTACAAAGGCCGTACTTTGAAATTGCTGCCCTAATAAAACTAAAGTTGTAGAGCCTAGAAGTTTCCCTTCAGCTTCGTTAAAGCACCACAGAAAGGGCAACAACATGCTGGAAAGGGTTAGTCTCGGTTTTAAAAACTGTACTAACCATGCCGAGAGCCCCTCAATGGCCTCCTCGCTAACACATGATGGTACAGCCCAAATAAAATTCGACCAGTTCCCAAAAACAAACCTTTGTCTTTTCTGTAGTGAAAATGATATGCCAAGATTCAACAACGTGAGGGGAATGTGCATAAGAACAGCACAGGTGGCGGCAGTGAAACCTATTCAGAGTAAAGCCGTTGCGCACACAATTCGCTGTCTTTGGATTCACGTGTAGCTTATGGTAGAAGTAAGATGTCTACCAGCGTTCATCCTGCCGCACTCATCTCTCACCAACCTGTTGGTGCCACACATCTAAAGCTCCCAGTGTTTCTATTCTCCAGAACCCCAACACCATAGTGAGATAGACAGCTGGCACTCTCATAGATGTCCATGCTCTAATAATCGGGATTCTAAAGATAAATGTATTTATTGGTCAGAGGAGGCAAAATACCCTTTTGCACCCGCAAATAAATCATCATTTAAGAACAGAAAGCACAAGGAACACCAATACCAATCCCTACAGATCATTCAGGACAGAGTTCTGAGAAAAAACTAGCACCTAGACAGGTAATAAAACTGTAACCCGCACAGAGAGGAGCAAAAGGCCATTTGTGCACTTGTAGTTGACAGCAAAGCATCCCATGACCAGTTCTGCTGGGACTGCTGATGCTCGACAATGACTACTGTAAGTAATTTTTTAGGTCGAGCCTAGACAGCACTTGTGCTGAATCATTCGATTTATATGTTTGACCAACATGCAGTGATTGTATTAACAGACACTTATCACGAACACATGCTTTTTTTCCTGCTTTTTTTGCATGTTACCTATCAAGCCCACACGCTGCTTTTGCAACATTGCGATCCCATAGATCGCATTTATACTGACTCAGTGGTCTTACCAGTTTAATTGGGGAGAGGAGTTGGCCTAACGGCTAGGACGGTCAACCTCGAACCTGGAGAGCTGGGTTCGAGTCTCGACAATGACGCTGAGACATCCTGTGATTCTGGGCAAATCACTTAATCTCCACGTGCCTACCAAAACAAGCATTGGCATAGCCAATAGGTCTCGCCTTTGGGACCTTATAAGTGTTTAGCCATGCACCAGTTGCAACTAAATACTTACAAGGTCCCAAAAGTGAGACCTATTGGCTATGCAAAGCGGCCACGAAAGTGAAAGTGATCGCGATCGCGATCACGATCAAACGTCAAAGCGGCCGGGGGGCCGCGAAACCGAAAGTAATCTCGGTAAAGTGCGGCCGCGCACATGCACTGTGGCTCTAGGCTGGCCTGGTAGCACTTTTTGGAGCCCTCTCAATAAGTCTCGCCAGACCAGCGCATGCGCTGGGTCAGGCGAGACCTAAAAATGAATGTGCCCTCATGTAATGCAACTGGTGCTATGTAAAGTGCTCTGATACCCGATTGGGGTCAAGTTCACGCTATATAAAACTCTGCAAAAAAAAAAAATGATAGTCTACAGTTTCACAAAACCACGAATACTGGCTGTAGGCCTAGTAACTCACGTGTGCATCAATACTTATGTTTTTAAAACATGTTATCATTTTTTATTGCAACACAAGTTTTCGGAACATTGTTTTAACACACAATCGGACTCATCGCTCTTTACCAGAAGTTGTAGTTTTGCAGGAGTTTCACGGTCATAAGCGGGTTGTCACTGCAATCAAGTGCCCTTTCACATTTAACTAAATGCCACCTAACATATCAGTCAGGTTTTGATGAATGGCTTACGCAGTATGCCTAACATGGATCTAGTGTGTATTTTCAATGCTATCAGACGATGTAAATCAAATGCCTGAACTGCATGTATGTTCATGTCCAACCACGTGGAACAGCCTTTACGTTTATGGTGATGCATCTCGGTTACACTTTCAGTACAACAGTAACAGCAATGTCCTCAATAATGTCTATGTTAAAAAGACTTAGAATGTGTCCATAAATGCTTCATTAGGCAATCATGTATTCCTGAATAAGACTTCATGCCCCAGTGTGAAGTAATTGCATAGCTATTCAATCCCTTGTGGCACAGTACCTAGGATAATGTGCTGCATGTCTAAACGCCTATAAGGTCCAAAAAGCGAGACCTATTGGCTATGCCACTGCTTGTTTAAATACAGCATTTCTCTTCAGCAACTCTACTCTGCATGTGGCTATGGGAACTGTTTTCCTATGTTAATTATTAGAAATTGGAAATATTTATGACAAGCAGAGTATTCCTGAAAGGAATTAGTTATTGCAGGTACACTACTTTCCGGTGTGCCTTTTTAGGTTTGGCTTGACAGGTACAGCTGTCTGCTGGACATACTGCTGTCAATTCTTTACAATATATACAGAGTAACTTTGGCTCCTCCTAATGGAGTGTTTCTTTCTCACATTATCACACTATTGGGTGTATGGTGTATCATTCTGTTTCTAGGACGTTTTTCCACTGGAATGCAAGGTGGCCTGTTATGCATCTGAAAAGTTCACTCGATGATCATCACACTGTTTTCCACATTCAATTATTTGTCTTTGTATGCATCCTATACAGAAAACAATCCTTTTTGCTACGTTTTTCCCAACATTAGAAAACACAAAAATGCTCTTTAATGTGTTAAACAGCATTTGGGTATAGAATTCACATAAACAGCAATTGAGAATGTCGTTTTTAAATGAGTAGCCTCCTGCCTATGTCAATGATTGTTTTGAAATTCTGTTGTACAGAATACTTTACAAATCATACGTTTTCCCCTCCATAGTAACTGTCTGGTATACTATCTTATCCGTGTTGCTTTCCCTTTAAGAACTGTTTTTATAAATGCCCCTGGTTATCTTACCACGCGCACCTTATTTTTTCTGATTGTACTGCATACCATTTTTTCAAATTCTTTCTAAGGCACTTTTGTCAAAACGCTCGATAAAAATCTTAACGTGAAGAAATGAAGGCCATTATACGTCCATGCACAGTATTTATGATGTCCATTATGTCTCCTTGCATATTATTTATGGTGGCATTATTTCTACTGTGGTACATTGTTTCGCAGGGACACTATTTCCTATGCGGACGGAGTACATTTGGGGTTTATGTGAGGTAAAGCATGCTCGGGATGAGTTCATACAAGTTCTAGCGACTGCAGAGGTGCAATGTGTTTGGGGGTCCTGCGGTGCTGGTCTCTCTCAATGTGCACACTACACAATGATTCACCTCTAGGTGACAGCAGAAGGGCGAAGCAGAAAGAGAATACCGGGGGTGGGTGAAAATGAAAAAGAGACTGGTGTGACAATGAGGGAGTTGGGTCTTTGAGTGGGAATGAGACCAGAGTTGTAGGTATCCATGGGCAGATTTTGTGCTTACTTAAAAAAATAAGAAAAAAAGAAAGGCGGTGTCCCAAAGGGTTACCGGATACCAAGACTGCATAGTCTTGCTTCCATCTTATGCCTCTTTCTTCTATCACCCTACACTTTCTGTTTCTTTGTTCACCATCTAGAGGAAGGCTGAAATGCCTTTTCTTTGTTACTCAACTCATCTTAAAGTTTCACGCTGAGAGGTATCAGACTCAAGAGTCAAGCAAAATAGCATTGCCTAAAACAAAATGGAAATCTAAATGTTTTGATGTGGGGCGAATGTTTAAGTTTAAAGATGTTAATTTACTGTTACTTGTGAAACACGTGCTGACTATGTGGAATCAATATGAGAAACTTTGAAGAGTGTTTGGAATTTGAAATAAAGAGGCCACTCGTTTTCATACCGCCTTACATTAGGAGTGAAGATTTTGTTGTCATAATATGGATTTTTGATTTATAATATTGGAAAACTCTAATTACTAATTCAATAGAGCACCGTAAAACGCATTCTGCTGTCTGTCTCTTTCTTTGACTCTTGCAATTTCCTTTTCATCTCAGCTTTTTCTCTTTGACAATCAATCAATCAATCAATCAATCAATAAATTTATATAGCGCGCTACTCACCCGGAGGGTCTCAAGGCGCTTGGGGGGGGGGGGGTCTGCTACTGCTCGAACAACCAGGTCTTGAGTTGCTTCCTGAAGGAGAGGTGGTCTTGTGTCTGGCGGAGGTGGATGGGGAGGGAGTTCCAAGTCTTGGCTGCCAGGTAGGAGAAGGATCTTCCTCCCATGGTGGTTCTTCGGATGCGTGGAACGGCGGCGAGGGCGTGGCTGGTCGATCGAAGCTGGCGGGTGGGAGTGTAGAAGGTCAGGCGGTTGTTGAGGTACCTGGGGCCCAGGTCGTGGAGAGCCTTGTGTGCGTGGGTGAGGAGTCGGAACGTGATTCTCTTGTTGACGGGGAGCCAGTGCAGGTCTCTCAGGCGTCCGGAGATGTGGCTGTGTGGGGGATGTCCAGGATGAGTCGTGCGGAGGCGTTCTGGATGCGTTGGAGTCTCTTCTGTAGTTTGGCTGTGGTTCCGGTGTAGAGGGTGTTTCCGTAGTCCAGTCGGCTAGTGACGAGTGCCTGGATGACCGTCTTCCTGGTTTTGGTGGGGATCCATCGGAAGATCTTACGGAGCATGCGTAGGATGTTGAAGCATGAAGATGAGATGGCGTTGACTTGTCTGGTCATCGAGAGGGAGGAGTCCAGGATGAAGCCTAGGTTGCGTGCGTGGTCCGATGGTTTGGGTGCTCTGCCCAGGGCAGGGGGCCACCAGGAGTCGTCCCAGGCGGAGGAAGATGGTCCCAGGATGAAGACTTCCGTCTTGTCTGAGTTCAGTTTCAGACGGCTGTTCTGCATCCACTCGGCTACGTCTTTCATCCCTTTGTGTAGGTTAGTTCTGGCGGTGGCTGGGTTGTTGGTGAGGGAGAGGATCAGCTGAGTGTCGTCGGCGTAGGAGATGATGTTGAGGTTGTGTTGGCGTGCGATGGCCGCGAGGGGGCTCATGTAGATGTTGAAGTGGGTGGGGCTGAGTGAAGATCCTTGTGGTACGCCGCAGATGACTTTGGTGGCCTCGGATCTGAACGGGGGGAGGCGGACTCTCTGGGTTCTTCCGGCGAGGAACGAGATGATCCACTCCAGAGCCTTCTCTTGGATTCCAGCGTTGCTGAGGCGTTGTACTAGGGTGCGGTGGCAGACAGTGTCGAACGCTGCGGAGAGATCCAGGAGGATGAGGGCCGCTGTTTCCTCGTTGTCGAGCAGGGCTCGGATGTCGTCAGTGGCTGCGATGAGGGCGGTCTCGGTGCTGTGATTGGCACGGAAGCCGGACTGCGAGGGGTCGAGGGATCCGTTCGTCTCGAGGAAGGCGGCAAGCTGTCGGTTGACAGTCTTCTCGGTGACATTGGCAGGAAAAGGGAGGAGCGAGATGGGGCGGTAGTTCTTGAGGTCGGTGGGGTCTGCTGAAGGTTTCTTCAGGAGGGCGCTGAGTTCTGCATGCTTCCAGCTCTCCGGGAAGGTGGCGGTGTTGAAGGAGCAGTTGATGTCTCGGAGTTGGGGTGCGATGACGGAGGCGGCCTTGTTGAAGACGTGGTGGGGGCATGGGTCGTTTGGTGATCCGGCGTGGATGGTGTTCATTGTGTGGATGGTGTCTTCGGTGCTGACCGGGTTCCAGGCGCGGAGGGTGGTGGTGGGGTGCGTCGGTTTGGTGGTTGGGTGCGTGGGCTGTGTGCCGAAGCTGTTGTGTATGTCGGCGATCTTGCTGTGGAAGAACGAGGCGAGTGAGTCGCAGAGTTCTTGCGAGGGGGTGATGGTGTTGGTTACGGCGCTGGGGTTGGAGAGCTCTTTGACGATGCTGAAGAGTTCCTTGCTGTTGTGTGAGTTGTTGTCTAGTCGTTCCTTGAATGCTGTCTTCTTGGTGGTGTGGATCAGCTGGTGGTGTTTGCGAGTGGCGTGCTTGAGGGCAATTATTTATTTTATTTATTTATTTTTAGTGTTTTATACTTCGCAAACAAGACCCAGTCGGGTGTCAGATCACTTTACAGGAATGTAGTTATAGTAAAACGATAAACAATAGAGGTCAACAGGGATTGGTCAAATAGGCAAAATTACATAAGTAATAGGAGGGGAGATAGGGCAAATAGTCACTTGTAAGTAATGAAGTGGGCAAACTCCAATGTATGTCATGATTATCTCTGATAAGCAGGAAATAGAGTCACGCTTGAGGAGGGGGAGGAAAGGTTTCAAAGGGAGAGGAATCTGTTAGATAGTAGAAGATTTACTTCTATTTTGAAGAAGGCAGTGGAAGGGTTGGACTGATCTCCGGAGAAAGAGAGTCCCAGATTTTTGGGGCGATTCCAGAAAATGCTCAATTGTAGATTTTCTTTTTGTTGAATTTTTGTGGCTTAAGTAGAAAGGTGCTTGTACTTCAGAAAGATCTGTTTCCACCCGATAGAGTTAGTTTCTGGGCCAAATAAGTGGGAGAGTTGTGCTGAAGAGCTTTATGAGTCATGCAGGCAATTTTGAGATGGATCCTGGTTTGAAATGGGAGTCAATACAAGAATAGGAGGTCGAGTTATATGATCCCGATTTTTTGAGCCAGTGTTGAGCCTTGCTGCCTCATTCAGGGTGACCTTTTCTGCCTTTCCCTACCTCTTGCTCTGGGTCAAAGTCTTATGATGAAAAATTGGTCCTGGTCACCAAACACGAGCGCCAATACCCAATATTTAAGCCACTGACACAAACTAAGCAATGGGTAGATTCTTAAGATCTACAATTTAAAAAGATAACAATAAGGAACAATCAGCAGCCCTAAAGTTTGTAGGTTTGATCTAGCACACAACCCAAAGCATTGCAGACAGAGACAGACTGGGGGAGGGAGACTTTAGTGATTCAATTAATAGGCGTATACATTCTGCATTCTTGACATATATACACAATAGTAAGAGAGGGAACCCTAAGAACCGACACTGCGTAGGCACCAGTGTGACCTGACTGCCTGTGTAAAGCACCATATTGAGAGCATAAAGACGATAAGGTAGTCCGAATTTTTTCACCTTTCTGTGCTGAATAAAATAAAGACAAATAGTACAATCAAGTCCTATAGAGAACTTAAACTGGCCCAACTATGGCAGGAGACCAAGCCTGGTTGTCTAACTTCTAGGTTCTTGGAAGTAAAACAGCAATACAGGGTAGAATCGGCCCAAGATTACATTCAACCGCTTCTAGCAAAGAAACTCTTTCTTCAATTTAGACATGGGGCGCTCCCGCTTCTAACATTTACTAACAAGTGGCAGGGCGCCCACACACTAGATTGTCCAGGGTGTGACCGAGCTGAGAAAACCGAAATGCACGCTCTCTTCTTCTGCCCCGCCTATGGAAAGTCAAGGTCTCAGTGGTTGCTACAATTGTGCAGGAACATGGGGATTAGACATTGCACAGAGGTGTTTAGGCTCTTTAAGTATGAAACCGACACACCTATTGTGTTCTCCATCTCACGGTTCTTATATTCTATGTGGTGCATTCGTAGAGCTATTCTAAAGAAAATCCCCACAGGAAATTCTTAGTTCTACTGCAACTATTAGTTACGCCATGCTATGCACCGACCAGAACAACGTGGTATGCACATATTGTATTGCATGTTTATCCCCACTGTAATTAACCCACTTCCTAGGTGTTTTCAATCATACAATTTTAGTCGCTTTAATTGGGATTTTTAACATTCCTTTTCAAATATTTATTAGATAAAGATAACGTTTTTAGTACCTAATAGGTGTTTTAACCCTCAATGAAATAGTAATTCGCTATAATATGTACCATCGCTTCCCCTCTTGCACCCAATGTAGAAATTATATATTTTATTGTACATTGCACTATATCCTGCCATAGAACTCAGCGCAGGTATGAGGGAGTCAATCTAAGATTCCAGTCAAAATTTGTACACTCAAAATGTTTTAACTAAAAAACACAGAAACAATGTAAATAGCTTTTATGATGATATACTGTATTGTCTTTGCTTAAATGTATTGTACTGTTTTGATGTGCTTTTATGGCCTGTATGGCCGAAATAAAGTTTTCTTTGACTGACTGACTGACAATCGAAATAAAAAATGAAAATCAACTTTCTGCTTCCTTCATGCTGTGACTGTGTCCTTGCAAAATCAAAGGAGCAATAAAGTTACCTTTGTGGTACATCTGTTACTCCTTTGCCACTATCTCCGTTTTGGGACCGTACCACCTGCTCAGAGAATCAGAACTGTTTTAAAAGCTGTCTAAATAGACATTTGCATGCCTTTACGATGCATTAACGTTGTGCCTTTTCACAATATCAATATGTGGGTAGGTTCCACAGCCTTGAGAATGCAAGGGGGAGCGGGGACATAATCATTGTGCAGCTTAGGCCTTGTACCTCCTGGCCAATGCATCGCTCTGCTATAAGGCCAGAAGTGGGCAATCTTGGTACCTCTAGTGTGTCTCGCATAGTCTGTAGACATATGACTCTGACAGGAACATGATTAGACACTGGCACTAAAGCCACCATAAACCTGATGATCAAAAACCAGATGGTGATTTTGACCCGTGCATTTGGCCTTTGTAACTGCTCGACTGGCATCACTGCCTCATAAGGTTACAATATTTAGGCATCACTGCCTTATAAGGTTACAAACATTAATCAGCAGAGCGCAGAGCCTTAAGGTAAAATGCATGGCACACTTCACCTCCAAATTTTGTAGCACCTAGTCAGAGAACTAAGTGTGCAGATGTTAAAAATGTATTGAGAAAATGTGTTTGTTGATATGAAGAATCATCAGCCCGTTGAGAACAAAGGTGAGATGAGACTGCTTGATGCAACGTGAGATAAGGGTTTGAAGTGCATAGGTCTTGAAGCTTGTTAACGTTCCAGACATTCTTAAAATAAAGAAACTTCCTAGCACAAGATGCAAAAAGTTTGAATGTTTTATGTATGTGTGAGGCCAGTTTTACATGCCTTGAGTGTCTCAAGAGTATTTAGACACTCTTGTGACAGGTATTATCACCGTCCTTGGGAAGACAGGAACCAGGTACTTCTGCAAGCTCACTGAATTGCCAAGTACCACTCTTTTAGGTTGGACTCTCAGGGGGTACTGAAATGGATTAGTCAGTGACTTCTCTTGGAGGTGGCCTGGGGTTGAACATGCATCACTCACAATAAATGTAATGTCCAAGCAGGGTTCTACTTTTAAGTAAACGCCATACGATTTTTGTGTACATTTTCGATATGATGTGAAGGAGATCTCTTGGCATTGCGCCTCTCTGAAGCCCATCTATGGAGGCCCCAAAGAGGTGCCATGCACTGTGGTTGCCCTCAGTCGCACACTTCCTTTGCTCCTCTCCTTTGGTCTCCTTTGCCAAGTGGTCATCCACACGTCTCCTTGTCAGGCAATGTTTACTACGAGGAGCTGGCGCGCAGATGCAGGAGGCCAGAAAGGAGAGGCCACAGACCAGGCGTCTTCGAAGCAGACAGGAAGTAGAAGCCAATTACACATACAACTCATCAGTGCAGAGATCAGAGGCTGGAGCAGGCAGCCCCCTGGAGCGGACAGAGCTTCATGACCAGCAGGGCGCGGCTGCAGAGAAAGTTCCTTCCCCATAACACTTACATCGCCCAGCCAACAGCCCCATGCAATCTTCTGTCAAGGGGTTTCAAGGCAGGAGAGGTGGTTGTGGGGGTGCACACTTTCACCGAGGGCCCGGACCACCGCACAGTCATGGAAACCAAACTCCAACTATCTCAAATCAATCTGTTTACAACTAACAGCCGCAGGAACAACATATTATTTCATTTGCGGAAAGGGCAAAGGGCACATGTTGGCAGTTCACGACTTACTTCTTCGGTGGGGCACCCACAAGCGCGAGCATGTGGCTCTATGCATAACTGCACTAGAAACAGCCGACCTAATGTGGGTGTCTTCTTTCAATGGGGGCGTGTAAGTAAATGATTTACGTATGGGGTGCCACCGTGCCCCCCCACATGATACCCCGCCGCCGACGATGAATCCACAAGACGCGCAGCAGCCATTTCTACGCCTCCATGACTCATGCAAAATAGAGGCGCTCTGGTGAGTAGAATGAGGGCGGCAGCCTCCTATTCGCTTGGACCGTGATACCGAGGTGCAGGTGTACACTCTTACCTGAGACCTGTGATTGTCAGGTGCCAATCTATCCTGAGTAGAGGATGGCCCCAGGCACTGCTCTCTAGATATGCTTGAAATCGTACTTCATTAAAAAAAATCAGTTGAGGGCGCCAACGTGTTTCTTAGTGGACCCCTGAAAGTTCTGTTGAATGTGACGGTTAATACCAGAGCTGCCCAGTTATAATCACTCTTCATGCCTCAGTCTTCCGCCATACCACGCTTCCTGTCTCCCATTCTCACTTTTCATCCATTCGTGTTCCCTTTGTCACTGTTTTCCAATGTTTTTCTCTTCCTCATTCTTTCTCCCTTTTCTTCCATTATCTCTCTTGCTTAGGGTCCAAGTCCAATATTAAAAGTAAGTCTCAGCGTCCAAAAAAGGAGTTCAGGTGACCAACGTCACAAATTAAACCCTGGCCTAGGGTACGCCTGTGGACCTTAAGCACATGCCTTTAGGATTCTGTGAAGAAGAGTCGAGGGCTCTCATCGCTGGGCACTGGGCAGAGGGGATTGCCAGCAGAAGCGAGCATGCCTGGAAGCCTCTTCTTCAGTTCCGACAACCATGGCTTTAAGTGGGGGTCTCAACAGGGGCCGTGGCCAGAGAACTATAACTTGGAATACACTCTTGCCTCATGGGTGCTTTCAACTAAACCTGAAAAGTATAGTAACTACACGTGTAGCGTGGCGATTTTTATACCACATAGCAATCGTACAAATGTCACATACAGAGTGCAATAAGCAGACAACTCAACAAATGTGTGCTGTGTCCAGTGGTGGCTGGTGACATTTGAAAGTGGTGATGCGTAAAGTTTCTGTCGGAGTGCACCGTGGCGAGCGATACAGACCTGCAGATATAGACACGTGTAAAGCAAAAAGCACAGTCCAATATACATACATTCGAGGTTAAACACACACACACATTCGAGGTTTCTCTCACACTGTGGTGACAAATGCATGCAAGCCAGAGATGAAACCGAGTGCTGCTGCAAGGACTTGCAGCGTGACACATCTCGACTTCAGCTTTCTGAAGGAGAATGAACACCCCTTCACAAGGGTGACTCGGCGCACTACCGCGACTTACCCGTCGTGCCTCCAGTCACTCTGGGTCATGCGGTATTAGTGTTATAGTCAGGGGTGTGTACTTTATACCCAGATCTGAGCCTGTAGCCCTGAGTCCTTACTGCACAGCAGTCACACACAGGAACACACATCATACGCCTCACACTCCAACCAGAAGGTACCTTATGATCTGGCCCGACCACCAGCAGGCCGTGGGACCCACAGAGTAGGTATTAGGGGGGTGTTCCACCCCAATCACCCCCCCCTAAAGATACGCCCCTGTGTGGGATGTGTCTCTCTACCGTGACGTCACAGAGGCAACTGAACTAAATGTGTAGCAATATACACTGTGAGATACCCTTTGTGTGCTGACATCGTACTGTGAGATATCCCTTACTGCAGTAACATCATACGGGGACTGAACTAAACCAGGGCACAAGTCCTAAAAAAAGAAGTGGGGGGACGCTGTCACCGGAAGTGACGTCACAACAGGAATCTCATGAAAAGAAGTGGGGGGACGCTGTCACCGGAAGTGACGTCACAACAGGAATCTCATGAAAAGAAGTGGGGGGACGCTGTCACCGGAAGTGACGTCACAACAGGAATCTCATGAGTATTCATATGCCTTTAGATGACGGGGCATTTCACAGCACTGCTACCCCTGGTCTGTTCCTCGATGTCCTTTGCAACCCCCCCTCCCCCCCACTCCCCCGAGGGGGTGCCCCAGTTGCACAACGAAGTGCTCAAAAGTGCACAAGATACAGAAGGACACACATTCCAAGCGTTAACCGCCAACGCCTGCTCGCTCCGCCTCCCAATCACTCCAGCCTGCACACACCACCGGTGCCTCTTAAAGTCTCCAATTACAAATATTAGCATATCTTTGGTAATTTACGGGAAACTTCCCTCCCACCCGGGCTCTCTGCTCACACAATGCTGTCCAGCTTTTGGGCAGGGGGGACGGCGTCCACCCGGAAAAACCTGGTAAAATAAGTGGGGGGACGCCGTCCACCCGCGTGGTACCCCGACTCGAGCCCTGAACTAAACTCAACAATGAAAACTGAACAATTTCCTTTGATCAGTGATGTCGTACTATGAGAAGTCCTACACTGCAGTGACATCACTCATGCAGCTGAAGTGAGCGTATAGGAATGTACAATCAGAACTGCCATTCCCGCGGTGACGTCGTACTGTGGAACATCCGTCATTGTAGTGACATCATTACCGCAAGCTAAATGAACCTATGGAAATGCACACTTAAAAATTTCCTTTGTGCAGTGAAATCACACATGCACCATCACTTACGTCCTTGGTAACAAGAGTGGAACTGATCATAGTGCAGTGATGTCATACATGGCGGACCGTCTCCAATTGTGGGGACGTCATGAACGAGTTTCGTTTACTGAAGTGACATCACACGGACATCTGCAACGACATCACGCAAGGAGCTGAACTCATCGCAACAACATCACACCGACAGGGGGAGTTTTAAATTAAAATAAAATAAAAACTTACCTGACCGGCCTCTGCTCCTGGGCCGGGGTCCAGCGTTGGCGCTCTTCAGTTTGTGAACAGGAGCAGCAGCGTCACAGGACTCCCGCCCTGCGTTCTTTAATTCCGGCCGGCTGCAGCTCTCCTTGCGTCATCAGGACACGCAGCCTCCCTCCGAGTCCCTCCCCTCCACCAATCAGACTCTCCAGGCGAATCTGAGCGCGCCCCACCTGGGCCATTTTCTCTATGTAGGCTGCTGCATGCAGCAGCCTACATAGAGAAAAGGGAGAGTGGGCGGTCCTGCTCAAGGGTAGGGGGGGAGTGGCTTGCCCACTGTTGTGCATACGGACTGTTTGATCGGCCCCAGGGCCGGCCAAACAGTCCCTATGCACAACAGTGGGCAAGCCACTCCCCACCTGCCCTCAAGCAGGACCGCCCACAACCGATCAGGCACTTCTGCTTTCTCGCAGTGCGAGAAGGCAGAAACATAAATGGTAGTTATTACCATTTATGTTTCTGCCTTCTCGCACTGCGAGAAAGCAGGGGGGCGGCGCCCAAACGCCCCTATGGAGGAGCCGCCACTGGCTGTATCCCAAGGGAAAAAACAAATACACATGGGTGGCAGTTTTAAATACATGTATCAGCCTTGATAATGTGTTTATAAATGCACACATCTGTGAATCATGGCAAATTCTTTGAAGCCAGCGATAATAAGTGTGCTTTGGTATCTATGGTGTTTTGAACTCCTTAGAAATGTCAGGTTCTCTTCAGGAAATCTTTGTGGGAGACCAATAAAATGATAGTTAATGAAGGAAGGGGATATCAGACAGGCGCTATTTAACAGGGGTGGTGGAGCAGGGGGAGGATGGGGGTGGTAAATGGAAAAATAATTAAAAAAAAATACCAGCAGGCCGGCCGGCGCCAACTCTAGGTCCTCTTCGGCTCTTCAACACTGGAAGTAGGAACCGGGAAGCACCCGGGTTCCTGACTCCCTTAGCCAATCACAACGCTACCTTAAGCAGCGTTGTGATTGGTATGAGCGCCGTAGTTCGGCTCTCAGAGAGAGAGTGGAAGCCTGTGCATGTTCCCCACCAGGCTGTGTAGTACAGCTTGGTGGGAAGCATGCAAAGTGCACATGACAGTTTGGCCGGCCCAGGACGGCCAGCCAAACTGTCATGCACACTCTAGAGTGTGCTCACCACTCCCCACCCTGGCCCCTGCTCTGGCAGCCCAGCCAGCCAGCACCAGGAAATGTCAAACTAAAATGATATTAACATTGGGTATTATAATTTTAGCTTTCCTTTAACTACTGCTCGCAGATCAGAGGGGTGACGCTCCTCCGCCTTAGCGGAGGAGCAGCCGCTGTATCTATTGGTGGTACGCTAGAATAATAACAGGATTATTACCTGAGTAAAGGTTAGTCACAAGGTCATGATTGGATGAAGGAACATGTGGATATGATAGATAAAAGTATTTCGGTGCATTGTTGCAGAAGACAAACAATGGAATAGGCTTGAGTTAACAGAGAACTCTCCAGGATTTGTAAGCGTTCCAGTGGCACTCAAAATGTGATAGATAAAATTTCGGGGTGGGGGGGGCTGACTCTTCCAGCAATAGTTATAGTGGAGATGCAGGGGCTCTAGAAGGGGTGAAAAAACAACAAAGCCTCATTTACAAGCGAATGGTCTTTTAAAGACCTGTGAAGTGCCCGGGTGCGGTTCTGTGTGTGCCCGGGAAGCTGTCTCAGCCCGGGCTGGCACACACGATGGGGGGGGGGGGGGCTGAAGCCCTTTGATCCCAATGGGCGTTGCGCGCCTGCTTCAAGGTCAGGTCGCAATTAGTGCGGGGCTGAGACCCGGAGGGACCCGCCCCAATCTCACTGTTCCCTTGCACTCATTGGCGTAGCTAGACCTATTGCCGCAAAGGGCGGTCCCTGAGTTACCTGGCCGGTGCAGGTAAGATAGCGTGGGGGGGAGGGGAGTGTTCCACAGACAATTTTTTCCTGGGGGTGGGGGTGGTGGTGGTTGACAGACGACTTTCTCACCTCCGCCACCCCCAAAAAGTACACCCCCGCCCTAGATACGCCACTACTTGCACTACATGTCCCAAACGATAACATGCCTGAGGCAGAAACCAGGACACAATGATACTGCCATCTGAAGATTTCACTCGGAGGAGCACCAGGCGGGACCCAGCTGTGCCCTGACTGTGGGAGAAGATGTGGTGACAAGGAGAAAGTCTCACAGTAACAACATCTGGATCGGATTCGGTAACAAGTCATTGCATATTTAAAGTTGTCAGCTCTCGGTCCACAACAAAGGCCTGGCAGCCGCTCAGCCATCAGACTGGGAGCTGCCTGTGATGCTTTTATAAGGCAAACATTATCTGTTCTCATTCCAGGGATCCTTGTTACGAAGCGCGCTTGGAAGAGAAGACATTAAAAACATTGGTCACAGTTAGTGCTTATGCTTTAAAACATGACCAGAAACAGCAGTACAACCCAGGGGCTGCCAATCAATTCTTTAACTCCCTTTCTTTGTAGACATATCCACTCAGCCTAACTTCCACTATCGTCTGATCTTTCTACGGGCACCCTTTTGACCATGCCTTTTCAAACCAATCGCCATTCCTTTCCCTAATCCCTTCGACCCACCTGCCTTCTTTCGTTCGTTTATTGATCGTTTGAAATAGAATTTCATTATCAAAATACTTAAGACAATCACAGTAAAGACAATACTAACATTTCTAAACGGTGCAATTAAAAACAACAATAAATAAGAAGACTAAAAACAAGTAAACAACAACATTTCAATGGAGGTTCTTTCACAGTTCATCATGACTTTATCAAATCTAGTCCCCTACGATGATCAATCTGTCCTGCTACCTACCTCACTGGCCATACTATATGCAGGAACGTAGACACCGCCACTACTACTAGCGTGACCATACTATATGCAGGAACGTAGACACCGCCACTACTACTAGCGTGACCATACTATATGCAGGAACGTAGACACCGCCACTACTACTAGCGTCGAGGTGTCACTCATACAGCTTCTATAAGCTTCTCCCCTTTCTGCCAGATTGAGGGAACGACACAGTGGCAGAATCCACCTACTTCTGGTTTTGGCATGGATAGGGCAAGAGAATAACAAGTGTTCGTCTGTTTCGGTAATGGTTTTACTGTGGATGCAGAAGCATTACCTCGAGTATGCACCACCCCCAATTGGCTGTGTAAGCTGCTGCTGGCAGTGTCCCATACCTAAAGTGCAAAAACACAAAACCAAACACGAGCCGGTAGTATGTAGTCTAAGAATTCTTCAGTACTTGCCAGGGTACCTGTGGGGGTTTGGTGTTCCCTATGACTAATAATTTTCTTATAGACCAGTTTTTTTTTACTAATTGTGCATATCCTGGCTGAATAGAACATGGCTCCTCCCAAAATATTTCCAAACTTGGATCAGTCCAGGCTCTTTTTATCGAGCCCACCCATTTAATCGTTACCACTGAGTTCATTCTTAGAATGTCTTGGAAGCCATTCTCTGTAGTGTGCAATCTTATTTCTTAGCTCATTTATTTTTTAGACATATTTTGCTGTATTAGTGTATGTACACTTTTGGTCATAATAACCGAAATAAAGTATTCTACTACTACTAGTGGGACAATTCACTAGTGTTCCAGATATGTATCCAGTATAAATGTGGTCTTAATGCAGCCAAGACTGCTATTTAATGGACGCCTAAGTCCAGGTATAGGGTTTCCAACAAGGTTCCCCTCCCTAAACCACTAAAAGATCTAGTAAAGTTATTTTGCGCCACAATCAGAGAGTTAATGTTACAATGGACCCATAGCTCGGTCCCATAAAGGGCTGCTCCTCTTGCTTGGACCTTATAAATCTCTATAGCTGGCATTAGGGGGATTCAGTTGGCTTTCTTTGTAAATGTACGTATAGCCCCCACTCTGTGCTTCACTACAAGTGTGCTTTTTAGGATCTTTGGTTCCCATGACACAGTTTCAGCTAACCTAATACCTAGGTAGTCGTACTCTTTCTTTTTGATCATCCCTCTCGCCATAACTCTCTTAGAGTAGGTCATGTACTTAGTTTTGGTGGTGTTGATTTCAAGACTATATTCTATGCAGAACTGGTTGAATCTGTTGATCAGATTTTGCAGACCCCCCCCCCCCCCGAGTTTAAGACAACAAGAGTTTGTCATTCGCAAATAGGAGTGCCAAGATTTTGTCCTCAGCCAAGGAGGGAGAATCGTTAACACAATTCAGCAGATAGCGGACACAGTTTTTAATATATAAGAGGAGCAGGGTTGGCACTAGGATGCAGCCCTGTTGCCCTTCTTGGTCCACTGGAATGGCCTCGGTCACTTCCGCCTTGGCGCCACACCTGACTTTTGCAAAATTACCCTTGCAGAGTATTTTAATTGTGCTCAGTAGATTCAGGGGCAACCCAGTTTCTTGAATCACCTCCCACAATTTACCCCTAGGCACAAGGTCAAAGGTGAAAAGGAGGTCAATGAAGGCCACAAAAAGGTCACCCTTGACCAGGTCCACCGTCCTCCATTTAACAAGGAGTAATCAGAAGGCCTGGTCAACAGAACACGTCTTGTGCCCGAAGCCCGCTTGCAGGTTTGAGAGAAACATGGTTCTCCTCGCACCTATCCAACAGATGCTTGAAAATCTGTTTACTGAAAACCTTTTGTAAGCTATCTATAATGTTGATTGAGCGATAAGTAGATGGGATGCTGGGGTCCCCCTTTTTAAAGATTGGGAGGATCTCAGCATCCCTCCAAGAAGTGGAAATAGCCTCGCCCCTTGTGATTGCATTAAAGACAACATTGGGTATCCAGACAATGGTGTCAGATTTGAATAGCTCTGCCAGGATCTTATCAAGGCCCGGTGCTTTCCATGGCCTAAAAGAGGCCACGGCGCGCAAAGTTTCCTCCTCTAGAGGTGGTCACAATCTAAACTCCCAAAATGAGCAACTCATTCGCAGGGCAAGATCGAGGACTTGGCTGGTTTGCTCAATTTCCCACTACCAAGGCTAACCAAAGACCAGAACTTCTTCGGGTTATTGGAGGTAGCAACTTCAAAAAGTTCAGCTCAAATAATATTTTCCCAGGTTGCTCCAGCTTCCTGTCGGGTAGCCCGATACATGGCCCTGCTTTCCCTAATGTTACTAGTGTCTCCCTTTTTTACCGCATCCAGCACCTGAACCTTTGCAATACTGCAGGATCAGTTAAACCACCCCGTTGAGGTGGTTGGTTTTGCACATCCAGAGACCGCCCTAGTACAAAGTTCGCCTAGATTTGAGAATACTGTGTTGTGCTCCCTCAAATTCGCTTTGCTCTTCCCCCAATTTGCTAACATATTACACATATGTGTAGCAAGTATTAGGTGTAAATCCATAACTGCTTTGAGGGATGAATTCACTATCTCCCATTAAACATTACTCTTACTGTTTATGACTTTCAAGGAGTTCTGTTGGTCACCTACATCATGGGGAGGGGGCATGGTCATTGACTGCTTCAGTTTAAGTATCGGGGGGGGTAAATGTCTCATTACATCACAATGCATTACATCGCATGCTTTTACAACGCGGTTGTTACAACGACCGTGGTGTTGTTAGTATGCGATGCATTTACATCGCAAGTCATTACAACGACTTGCACTAGGGGCGCGCTGGATTTAGGACTAGTATTAATTACTATTCCTACTCCAGTTTGCGCAACAGTAGGGAATGTGTTGGAATTAATTTCCAATACCTCAGCGCCCCTAGTGCAAGTCGTTGTAATGACTTGCGATGTAAATGCATTGCGTACTAACAACGTGGTCATTGTAACGACTGCGTTGTAGTATTAGCACGATGTAAGGACAGCGTTGTAAACGCTGATTCCCATCAGGGGGTTGTGATTGTTTGCCCTTAATCCTTGCGATGTTTCAACTCGCTAAAATTGTCTGCAATGGAAAACTAGGCGGCTGGGCAACAATGACTGCGGGATCAACCAGGGTACTCTAGTGCATTAAATGCTGGTGTTAGAAGGCGACCTCAGAGGAGCCCGGAGGGGGCCCTGGCTATCCTGAGACCAACCCTCGAGGTATCGTAGCCGGGCACTGGCGGGAGACTCTTCAGGGGAGGAATCTCGTATCTAGGATCGTACACTCGGCACCACACGACAAAGAGACACCACACCGGGAGTTCTTAAGAGCAAATCTTTATCAGATCGGAGTTGTAGGATCTTTATGATCAGCAAGGCAAATATATACAAGTGGAGCGCGGGCTCACAGAGTCTTGGAGGGGGGTAGGAGGTAGCGGGACAGTCTTTGGGGATATGGATCAAATGCAGGAGCGTACCCGGCGCACAGCTCACAATCCTCGAGCTGGGGGATACGCTTGTCGTCGTCGGGGTCCGGCGGGACCAAGAGAGTCTGTGGGAGCCGCGAGTCACTCAGCAGGGCTCAAGCACATGTTCGGAGGTCTTACGATCTTCAGGGAGCCACGAGTCACTCAGCAGGGCTCAAGCACAAGTTCGAAGGTCTTACGATCTTCAGGGAGCTGCAAGTCACTCAGCAGGGCTCAAGCACAAGTTCGGAGGTCTTACGATCTTCAGGGAGCCGCGAGTCACTCAGCAGGGCTCAGGTGTTTCCAAAGGCGAATCTCCGGACAGTCCCAGAGCACCCCTTGTTATAGGACGACTCCTCTTTGATGTCCGGAGTCTGTGCAGGCAGGGGTCTTGTCACCTGGGGGTCGCTTGTCAGGGTTTCCTGCCATTGTCTTTTGATCCTTTCAGGGCCGGGTCGGGAGGAGTCCCAGACACCCATCAGGCATGGAGCCAGCCCTCGGGGAGGTCGGAGGGCCTTTCGAAACCCACCTTCCCAGGGGAGCTCAGAGGTGCGATGGAAACGGCTCCTCCCTCTCTTATCCCAATGGGAGCGCGATGTCCTCCAGCCGGAGTGGCGCCTCTAGGCCAGGGTCGCGCTGGGGCCGGGCGGCCATCATGGTGCATGGAGTGGGCACGCAGGCCCGGTGTGGCCGAAGGGAGGAAGGCCACGGACGGGGAAGCCCGGGTCGGGTGTGTGTGTTCTGGTGGGAAGGATCGGCTAGGCCGTGGGCTCGGGGGCTGCGTGAGGTGCAGGGGTCAGGTTATGTGGTGCGGGGACAGGGATGGCTATGTTACGAGGGCCGGGTCTAACACGCGTCCCCCCCAGCTGAAAGCCGGAGAGAACTACCCATCCTCTTGGGGGTTCTATTCGCTGAGGCAGAAGAACCGGGAGAGGCCATCGGCGTTGGCGTGGTTAGTACCAGGGCGATGTTCCACGGTGAAATCCATCCCCTGGAGGGAGATTGACCACCGCAGTGGTTTGGGGTTTTCTCCTCGCATCTGCATGAGCCATCGCAAGGGGCGATGGTCGGTTTGGACCTTGAAATGGGTGCCGAACAGATAGGGGCGTAACTTCTTGAGGGCCCAGACTACGGCGAACGCCTCGCGCTCGATGGTGCTCCATCTCCGTTCCTTCGGCTGAGGAAGGCTACGGGCTGGTCTAGGCCTTGGTCATTCACCTGGGACAGGACGGCCCCAATTCCATGCTCGGAGGCGTCCGTTTGGACCACAAACTCCTTGGAGTAGTCGGGGGCCTGGAGGACGGGGGCAGTGCACATGGCCGCTTTCAGGGCATCGAACGCCTCTTGGCAGGCAGGGGTCCACTGCACTTTCTTGGGCTGTTTCTTGGACGTGAGCCCCGTGAGGGGACCGACGAGGCTGCCGTACCCCCGGATGAATCTCCGGTAGTAGCCCGTGAGGCCCAGAAAGGCGCGGACCTCCGTTTGGGTAGTGGGGAGTTCCCAGGCTAGGATGGCGTCGATTTTGGACTGTAGAGGGGCGACCTGGCCGCTTCCGACCTGGTGCCCCAGGTAGGTTACCGAACCTTGCCCAATCTGGCACTTGCTGGCTTTCACGGTGAGGCCTGCCTGGCGCAGGGCGGTTAGCACACTCCGGAGGTGCTGGAGGTGCTCACTCCATTCGGAACTAGAAACTGCGATATCGTCTAGATAGACAGCGCTGAATTTTTCCAGCCCGGCCAGGACTCTATTTACCAGTCGCTGGAAGGTGGCCGGGACATTTTTCATCCCGAAGGGCATCACGCGAAAGCGATAGTGCCCATCCGAGGTGGAGAAGGCGGACCGGTCCTTGGCTCCTTCTGTGAGCGCAATTTGCCAGTAGCCGCAGGTGAGATCGAAGGTGCTGAGGAACCGAGCAGCCCCGAGTCGGTCAATGAGCTCGTCGGCTCGGGGAATGGGGTGGGCATCGGCTCGGGTGACTTCATTGAGTCCCCGGTAGTCCACGCAGAAGCGGAGTTCTGGGGCGACACCGGGGGCAGCTGCTTTCGGGACCAGAACCACGGGGCTGGCCCAGGGACTGTCTGAGGGTTCGATCACTCCTAAGGTCAACATCTTCGAGACCTCGGCTTGAATGCAGGACCGGACCCGATCAGGGACTCGGTAGGCTCGGTGTTTCACCGGCGGGCTGTCTCCAGTGTCCACGTCATGGACACACCAGTCGGTGACTTTGGGGACCAGGGAGAAGAGGTTGGAAAACTGCCCTAGGAGCTGGCGGCAATCCTCACGTTGCTGGGAAGTGAGGGATGGGGAGAGGTTCACTCCCTCTACGGAGCCGTCCTTCTCTTTGGTGCACAGGAGATCAGGGAGGGGATCCGACTTCTCCTCGGACCCGTCATCAGTGGCCAGCAGGAGGCTCAGCTCCGTCCGCACAAAGTGGGGCTTGAGGCGGTTCACGTGGAGGACCCGGAGGGGGTCCCGTGGGGACTGGACGTCCACCAAGTACGTGACCTGGCTCTTCCGCTCTACCACTTTGAAGGGCCCGGTCCATTTATCCTGGAGGGCGCAGGGTTTCACGGGGGCCATGACCCATACCTGCTGGCCCGGCTGAAACTCGACTAGAGTGGCATTCTAGTCGTACCAGCGCTTCATCTCTTCCTGGCTCGCCTCCAGGTTGGCCTCGGCTATCTCTCAGAACTTCCTAGTCTGGTTTCGGAGAGTCAGGACGTATCGGAATACATCTCGGGGTGGCCTCGGGGCGCAGCCTCCCACCCTTCCTTGACCAGGCTGAGGGGCCCCCGGACGGGGTGCCCGTAGAGTAACTCAAAGGGGCTGAACCCCAAGGATTTCTGGGGAACTTCTCAGTAGGCGAACAGGAGGCAGGGGAGCAGGACATCCCACTTACGCCGGAGGGGCTCTTCCAGGCCCACGATCATCCCCTTCAGAGTCCGGTTAACCCGCTCTACCAGGCCGTTCCCTTGGGGGTGGTACGGGGTGGTGAATTTATATGACACTCCGCATTGTTGCCACAAGGACGTCATGTATCTGGAGATGAAGTTCGTACCGCAATCGCTCACGACCTCGCGGGGAAAACCCATACGGGAGAAGATTCCCATCAACGCCCGGCCCACCACGGGGGCTGTGACGGTGCGCAGGGGTATGGCTTCAGGGTATCGGGTGGCATGATCCACCAGGACGAGGATAAAAAGCGATGCCCTTGGGAGGTTGGGGGGTCCAGAGGCCCCACGATGTCGATCCCGACCCGCTCAAAAGGGGTACTGATGACAGGGAAGGGTTGGAGGGGAGCCTTGTGCTTTCCTCCGCTCTTCCCACTGGCCTGGCACGTGGGGCAGGACTTGCAGTGGGCTTCTACATCTGCTTTCATTCTGGGCCAGTAGAAGTGAGTCACGAGGCGACTGTAGGTTTTGTCCTGGCCCAAGTGGCCTGCGAGGGGAACGTCGTGGGCCAAGCCCAGGAGGAGGTCTCGGAAGCGTAGGGGTACCACCAGCACTTGGGCGGATCCCAGCTCCACCGACTTCTGCTCGCTGCACAAAAGGTCATTCTCCCAATACACCCGGTGCATTCCAGTTTGGTCGCCCGCGGCCTGGGCCTCTGCCTGTTGCCGGGGCCCGACCAGGGAAGGACAGGTAGCCTGCTCTCGGCAGAACTCCTCTCGGGAGGGGCCCCCCTCGTGGCGCCACTGGGCCAATTCGGGCAGATCGCCTAACTCGGTGACCTGTGTGGAGTCGGAAGGTGGGGGTTCGTCACTGGCGACCGACCCTTCTTGTGGGGGGATGTGGGGACCCTCGGCGAGGACCATCCTATCTTCAGTGGTCGGGGCGTCGTCAACTTCCCCCAGGGGGGTCAGTCGGGTCGCCATGGATCGGGTGGTGGCGCACACCCACTCAGGGAGACCCATCATCCCTAGGTGGGTCTTGCGCTCGACTTGTTTCCAGGGGGAACTTTCCAGGTCGTTCACCAGGAGACAGTCGACTGGCTGGGAGGTTCTCACTGCGACTTTCAGTTTACCAACCACCCCTCTCCATTCAAAAGGCACCAGGGCTACTTTACACAGACTTTCCGTGTTGTCAGCGGAAATGACCGGGCAAAAGACGTTGGGGAGGACCTGGTCTTCGTTGACCAAATGACTGAGGACACCGGTGATGCTGGCCCCGGTGTCGCGGAGGGCTTCTACTTGGTGGCCATTGATCGTTACGAGCTGCCCATATTTCTTCGTGTTGGAGGGCAGGAGGCTTCCAGGGACCATTTCTCGATCTCCTAAGGATACTAGGGCCATGGCTGCGGGTTCCCACTCTACGGTCTCCTCAACTTCCTCCCCCAGTGCTACATTGGCTATCTGTCTAGCGGGGGGTGCTGCCTGGGTGGTGTGTGGGGCCATGGGGCATTCAGGGTCGTTGGCGTAATGCCCGGGCTTCTGACAACGGAAACAAGTGATGGTCACCCGGTGCCCCCGTCTCAGGGGGGGGCCGGATACAGCTGGTGGGGGTGCCAGGAAAGGCGGAGGTTGGGTCTTCGGGGGACTGGACTGGGACTCTCTCTGCCCTCCCTGGTTCCCCCCCCCTCTCTGGCGGGGTGGTCCCTGACTGGCTCGGGGGTACTCTCCTACAGGGCCCCGGGAGACCCGGGTGTTGGTCCAGCGATCCGCCTCGACAGCCAGCTTTCTCGGATCCGTGAGCTTGCTGTCGAGCAGATGCTGGCGCAGTTCCACAAAGCAGTTCGCAGCCAGGTGTTCCCACAACATGAGGTCGGTTAGTTCTTCTAGGGTGGTTACCTTGCTGCCCATGATCCACCCATCGAATGCGCGGCTGAAGAAGTTTACATACTCCACCCAGGTGGTGCCCGGGATCTTCCTGCAGTCCCGGAACCGCTGGCGGTACATCTCCGGGGTGAGGCCGTACCTTGTGAGGAGGGCCTCTTTCATGTGGTCGTAGGAGGTCTGCATGGAGGTTGGTAGGGCGAGCAGGGTGTCTCTCCCTTCGCTCAGGAATCGTCCCCACAACCCGGCCCCCCAATCCTTCTGCGGGACCCGATGGGAGGTCATGGCGACCTCGTAGGCCCTGAACCACTGTTGAATGTCATCGTTTTTGTAATATTCTTTGACCACATCCTTGGGGATGTGGACCTTCTGCTCCGCCGGAAAGGCCGCCTCTCGGTTCCCCGGGGGCCGCGCTTCTTCGCTTTTTGCTTTTAGCTCCATTTCCTTCAAGCTGTGTTCGTGCTCCAGTTGAAGTCTCCTTCCTTCGTGTTCCCGTTGGAGTTTCTTCTCTTCTAGTTCTCCTTGCACCCGCATCTGTTCCACTGCTAGCTTTTTCTCGGCTAATTTCAACTCGCCCTCGATTTTGAGTTTGGCTAATTCGAGTTTGTGATGGCGACTTCTTTCTCTGTCTGCGAGTTCCTCCGGGGATAGGCCCCCGTCTGGTACGAAGCTTCGCACCTGGTTGCTGCTGCGTTCTCCTTGGGAGGGTCCAGCTTCGTCGTGGAGCTCCACCGCTCCTTCTGGGCGGGGGGCTTCAGAATCCACCCAAGCTTTTAGTGCCTTCTGCATATCTTCTTTGGTGTTGAGACCAGTGGTAGCGATTTTGAGTTCTTTGCAGAATTGCTTCAATTCTCTTTGCGTGTACTCCTCCAGTTGTTCCGCCTGGAACACGGCACTGGTGTCGTTTTCTGTGAGAACCACGGCGTTTCCTTCTGCCATCTTTGTCGGTAGTGCGTCAGCCGTTCACGGTACGATCTCTAGATTATGGGCCCGAATCCCGTCGCTTGCCACCAATGTTAGAAGGCGACCTCAGAGGAGCCCGGAGGGGGCCCTGGCTATCCTGAGACCAACCCTCGAGGTATCGTAGCCGGGCACTGGCAGGAGACTCCTCAGGGGAGGAATCTCGTATCTAGGATCGTACACTCGGCACCACACGACAAAGAGACACCACACCGGGAGTTCTTAAGAGCAAATCTTTATCAGATCGGAGTTGTAGGATCTTTATGATCAGCAAGGCAAATATATACAAGTGGAGCGCGGGCTCACAGAGTCTTGGAGGGGGGGTAGGAGGTAGCGGGACAGTCTTTGGGGATATGGATCAAATGCAGGAGCGTACCCGGCGCACAGCTCACAATCCTCAAGCTGGGGGATACGCTTGTCGTCGTCGGGGTCCGGCGGGACCAAGAGAGTCTGTGGGAGCCGCGAGTCACTCAGCAGGGCTCAAGCACAAGTTCCGAGGTCTTACGATCTTCAGGGAGCCGCGAGTCACTCAGCAGGGCTCAAGCACAAGTTCGGAGGTCTTACGATCTTCAGGGAGCCGCGAGTCACTCAGCAGGGCTCAAGCACAAGTTTGGAGGTCTTACGATCTTCAGGGAGCCGCGAGTCACTCAGCAGGGCTCAGGTGTTTCCAAAGGCGAATCTCCGGACAGTCCCAGAGCACCCCTTGTTATAGGACGACTCCTCTTTGATGTCCGGAGTCTGTGCAGGCAGGGGTCTTGTCACCTGGGGGTCGCTTGTCGGGGTTTCCTGCCATTGTCTTTTGATCCTTTCAGGGCCGGGTCGGGAGGAGTCCCAGACACCCAGCAGGCATGGAGCCAGCCCTCGGGGAGGTCGGAGGGCCGATCGAAACCCACCTTCCCAGGGGAGCTCAGAGGTGCGATGGAAACGGCTCCTCCCTCTCTTATCCCAATGGGAGCGCGATGTCCTCCAGCCGGAGTGGCGCCTCTAGGTCAGGGTCGCGCTGGGGCCGGGCGGCCATCATGGTGCATGGAGTGGGCACGCGGGCCCGGTGTGGCCGAAGGGAGGAAGGCCACGGACGGGGAAGCCCGGGTCGGGTGTGTGTGTGTTCTGGTGGGAAGGATCGGCTAGGCCGTGGGCTCGGGGGCTGCGTGAGGTGCAGGGGTCAGGTTATGTGGTGCGGGGACAGGGATGGCTATGTTACGAGGGCCGGGTCTAACAGCTGGCATTTCTCAACCTGCACTCTCCACATCCATTGTAACAATACATTTGGTGTCATTAAAACCATCGTTGGGGGATCTGAACCTACAAGCTATGCCTGCAGAATCTTTTTAGGATTAAAGGGAGCACTTAGCACTGAGCCCTTTCTTGGTAGAGGCCCATTTTCTCTATGGGGGCCAAATTGGGGCCACTAAGCAGTCAATTATTTTGAGAGAGGGAGGAAGGAATATCTACTATAGGTTGGCGTTTCATGCCTTTGCAAACCACACGAGTCAGACACTTTCTTTTATCACTAGGAATCCCAGAGGCTGGCTCCCTAAGTTAAAGCTGCCCATGGAAGCCCTCCCTTATACTACTGAATGTCTACGATCCTAACACCATACAGGACTTGAATCTGTGTAAATTCCTGGCAAGTCAGCTTCATGATGTACATGGGGATATTATAGTGGGAGGTGATTTCAATCTGGCATGGGATCTGGAAAGAGATAGAAATGCAAACATATATCAAGGCACTGAAGTAATATCTGCTTTCCTCAATGATGAAATTATGGAAATGGGCTTGCTGGATACCTAACAACAATCCACCCAGGCAAGAAAGACTATCCCTATTTCTTTTCTGACCACTCTTCCTATTCACATATTATTAAGTCCTCATCGCCCAGGTCCCTAATTTCCACACTCAAGTCAGCTTCATTGTCAGGCATATCGCTATCCAACCACACACATCTAGGGCTCACCTGGAGGGGCGGCCTAGATGTTACATATTTTTGAAAGTACCCCTCTTGCCCACTCAACCCCCAAATACAGGTCTAACAGATCAGTTAGATAGCATGCATGGGCACCAGCAACAGCACCACTCAGCATCCACCAAACTGAGGTTCACCCTGTTCATAACATGCACAGTCCACTATCAGCTATAGCCTCACCCGCATTCAAACTCCTCTCCCTCAATGTTAAGGGCCTCAACTCACACAATAAGTGACTCCAGATTTGGTGCTATCTTCTTCAGCAAGACGGTCTCTCCCCCTCTAAGGGCCCACCCCACTGGTGCCTAACCCCCCAAATATTGGGGGATCCAATGAACAAATTGACCATAAATATTGCGACCACTGAATATTTCATGCTCAACATTGACCAGGTGACATCCTGCCCATATGCCATGGGATACTTTCAAGGCCACAGTAAAGGGCATCATTATTGCCATTGAGGTAGCCAGACCTAGGGAGGCGCGTTTTGTGACACAAACTCTTACATCCAAGATCAAAGCACTAGAACTCATCGACACACAAAATCCTTCCAGAGCTACCCAGTGCCTGCTACTCAAGGTTTGGGGCCAACTAAGGTCGCACAGGACTACTCACGCGGAATGGTGCTTTCTAACCCTGGGACAACTTTTCTACGACAAGGGGGATGAAGTGGGTTCTTTCCTTGGACACAATATCAAGCTTCATAGACCTAAATTAATTTGCCCACACCCCTGTATGCCTCCTAGCACCTGGAGGAAGGGAGAAGCTGAAAAACAGGCCGTATTTCATACCTTCTACCAAACCCTCTACAAAAGGCGAGATGAAAAAAAACTCACTGATACACACACTTACTTAAAGGGCTGTGACTAACTGCTCATAGATCCCCATCACAGTGAAAATGTAAAAGCTTCCATAAAACTATCGGAACTTCGGTAAGCACTCAAACTTCTCCCATCTGGGAAATCCCGGGGGCCCAGTTTTCTATAAAATCTTCCTCCCAGCAGTGCAAGACCACTTACTCTCTCTGTTCAATTCCTTGTAAAAGTATACTAGCATTACACCTACAATATGTGAAGCAGAGATACAGCTCATTCCAAAACCTGGGAAAGACCCTGCACATTGCATGTCATAACACTCAATTGCTCTCTTAAAAACAGATGCAAAACTATACACCAAAATCTGTTTGGAACCAAAACCCACTTGCGTCTGGAAGTCCTCTTCCTGGGACTTATAGACCTGGATCAGGTGGGCTTTAGTCACAATAGACAAGGAGCAGACAATGTCATGTGCCTTGATCACTTGGTAGAAAAAGTTCATAAATGAGATATACCAGCACTCCTATTTTCGTTAGATGCCGATAAAGTGTTTGACCGGGTGAGCTGAACCTTCTTGCAACTAGTCTTAGTTAAACTACAGCTAGGCCCCAAAATGAAAGAAAAAAGTATGCCGGCTTATTCCACCCCACAGCAGTCATACGGGTGAACTGGAAATGTACTGCTCTAATTCAACTCATCAGGCGTACAAGATAGGGTTGTCCCTTCTCCCCACTCCTGTTTGCTTTAGTGGTAAAGTCCCTTGCTATTAAAATCAGACACACACAAGCGATTACTGGCATTCCATTTGGGGGCCAGGAGCAAAAAATCACTCTCTTTGCAGACAATATCCTTCTCACGCTAACAAACCCTATAGACTACCTTACCCGTGCTGATCTCCATGCTCGCCCACTTCGAACTTGTCTCCGGCTTTAAAATAAACAAAGACAAGTCTCACAATTCCACCTTAGAATAAGCGCACAGGACATACCACACTTACAAATTCAAGTCCCTTTACAGTGTGCTACTTCTTTGATCAGATATCTGGACCTTCATATCACCGCCCAGTTGGAAGAATCGTGAAGAATTAACTTAGTGGGCAGTCGTAAAGCTATACTGGAAGACTTTTGGAGTTGGCGCCCATTATATCTATTGACGTCATTAAGATAAACATCCTCCCCAGACTCCTCTACCTTTTTCAGTCCCTCCCCAACCCAACCCCATCACGGACATCCCCCAACTAAATCACATATACCCACGTTCACATGGAAAGGAATACAACCCTGCATAACGAACACATTCTTGTGCTTCCTAGGGATAAAGGGTGATTGGTCTGCCAAAACCTCCTAGAGCAGTAGTTCCTAAACTGTGAGTCGTGAACCACAGGTGGGTCACAAGCCAATTTTTAGTGGGTAGGGAAAGGCCAAACAATAAATAAAGATGCCTTTAAATTCTGTGTTTAACTTGTCAGAGTTGCTATGCTTCAAAAACAGAGGTCAAATGTCAGACTGTCTTCTGACAAGTTGCTGCTTATTCTTTTAACATGGGATTGGTATTTACTTTTCTTTTTCTGACTGCAAAGTGAGAGGACTTTTCAAAGTGAGTATGATGTTGCTTTTTTACGGCACACAAAATTTAAATTTTAGGAAATTAACTGCATGCATTCAATAGTTAGGGAAAATGAAGTACTTATTGGTAATTCTGAAGTGTGCTAGAAACAGAGATTTTAACAAATAAAGTCACTTTAATTGGTGATGCACAAATGATAAACATTCCTAGAAACCCAATTTCCACACATTATTATTTGAGTGCTGTGTGCTATCTTGTTTAATCAGTAAAACGGTACGTCTGTGCAAAGTGAGTGGGCATTTCAATGGAAAGGGAGCTTTCTGTAAATGACAATGCAGGACCCTAAAAGATCTTTTTCAGGGGAATTCCTTTAAATCATTTGAGCAATGCAAACATGACTACAACATCACAGAGAAATTCAGACTCCAATACTGTCAGTTAAGTAATTGGGCTTTACATCCGTCAAATTCCACAGCTGCCATGAGAAGCCCCACACCCTTCAAGAGTCAAGTACGCACATACTCTGGCACGAAAGGGCTAATCTCCAGGACATACAAGATCCTGCAAGATTCCAGATCCACGTCCACACACACCTTTCAAATCTGATGGGAGAGAGACTTAAGTAAAGATACACCGCCCAAAGACTAGGAAAGACTCTGGCACAATGACATAACTAAGACTTTACTCAGTAGCCCTCGGATAGAGTCGACCTACAAGGTTATGTACCAATGGTACTTTACCCTGATGCAACTACACAGAATGTTCCCTAATGCTTCGGTGCTATGCTTGGACTGGGTGTCAGAAGATTCAACCTTCCCACACATATGGTGGTCGTGTGTGCTCATTCAGACGTTTTGGAAGGAGATATATTGCCGCATCAGGGTGACTCTGGGCTATCCTATTCCTGATGAGCCAATCACAGGTATCTTAGGCATGACACCTTCAACCATGAGAGTACTTACCTGGCATATGAGAGGGGCGGATAAGCAGCTCATAGCTCGTTTTTGGAAGAAACAAGATAACCCCACTCAGCTCTCTGGTTTCATAAAATGTGGCAAGGACTCACCATGGAAAAGATTACTCACTCTTTAACGCACCCAGAACGAAAATTCTCTTGTACCATTCAACCGCTAATAGACTACATGTCTAGGCTAGAATATAAGTGCAAAAATAATGGGGTGACCCGGTGTCCCTCAGAACCTGGGTGGGCGTATTATATAAATACAATGGTTCTGACGACAGAACAATTGTATTTATATAATAGAATGTAAGTGCATCATTCGTCAGTAACTCGGCACTCTGTGACTTCTTAAATGACCATCTGGGATTAAGAGGTCTACCTGACATTTGCAATAGCCCCTTTACCCCACCCTCAAGCACGTCCCCCGCCTTCACCCATCTGGTGTTACATGTCCACGGTTATTACTTCTTGGCCCTCTGGATCCCTGCACCCCACAATGAGACAGCCTCTTAGGAGCTGCACTGTTGCCTTCCTTTCACGAACTCAAATACCACATGCTAAAAACGAGTGCACCAAGAGCACTCATGTACTCACCCGCAAACCTGTTACCTCGCTTCCAACGCCCCCACTAGGACTTTCAGACCCCCTCCTTTTTTACCTTTATTTCCTCCATACTCCAGCCCAAGTTCATATCTTATCTTTCCCCCAACTATAAAACGTTATATAGCCAAATGCTTTGTACTTCCGTGATACTGTTATGGCATTTGTTTGGTCTTATCTGCTCATTATTACAACTCCAGTTGTATTTTTGAAAACTTATAAAAATGAGTGATACAAAATTAGCAAACACAAGACAAAATGCTAAAAGTTGTCACAGAACAAAATCAAACGGTTTCATGTTCCTATGAAGGGAAGATTCCCTAATATGCTAAACTAGAGGAAATTAGGAAATTTGCAAAAGAAGTCAGGCATGGCGTGTCATTGAGCAAAGCCTTTAAGAGGCAGAATCAAATGGAGATTCAGTCAGGTAAGTGAGAGTGTGTTGCTCAGGAGTTTAACTCTTTAAGCAGGAGCAGACTAAAATATCCTTATAAAGAGAGTGGAAAGGTCATCAGAATCTAACTAGTTTAGCAATGCCCAATAAAAACACATTTTGCGACAGTCAGCAACACTCCCTGCAATTACCACACATCCAAAAGAACATTTAAGGTGAATAATTTACATTTAGAGCTACATTGACTCTGGCCAACTTTAATCATAAAATCTCACTTTATATATAAATGAATGTGGTGCATATTAATGTAAATGTTATGCCCAGCATAAAATAGTGACAGAGCATCACCATAACCCCTGCCTCCCACTGACAATAGGTGGCCCACCCATATAGAAGGTATTCCCCACATACAACAGGTATCCACTACAGACAGCAAGTATTCCGAAGAGACAAAAGATATCCTAAGAGAGACCAGCCTCCTCCTCCCCCAAGAGTGAGAGCTGCAGTTCACTAGGAGAACAGGAGAGCCACCCCGCAGATAGGAATATCATTAACACTTAGGAGGTAGCGCGTTCATTCTATTGTCTTCCTTTTCTCATTCAAGCTCTCTTGATGTGGCCTAGGTGACGTGCAGTGCTATAGAAAACTCCTAAATTACTATAGAAACAAATTCCCCAAAGGGAGGGTGGTATACTTTACATGAAGCAGAAGGTATGCTTTACCTGCAGCGATGGTGCTGCAGACAACAAGTACCCCTCACAGCGAAGAAGCATATCAACAAAGACCAGACCAGACCTGTGATGCAGTTTAGAGCTTGAAAGAAAAATTAAATTGGAAACTAGAGTGTAGAGCATTATGCTCAATTTTACTATATTCATCAACAGGCTGTGATAAAAAACATTTGTTCAATGTTACTTTGCACAAAACTCCATTCCGTGGAAGCATATGTATCCCGCTGTCCACCCTCTGATATCTCGGTGTCTTAAGTGTCTTTTCTACTCTGAAATGGGCCTGCATCTGCTCCAGCCAAGAAACGCACATGAACCACCCCCCACCCTATCGTCCTCTTTTTATTTTTAAATCAGCCCTGGAGGCCTCTTTTCACGGCCATGTTGATTTGATCAGTGTGGCTGTTCTGCTGTAACTCCCCTTGATTAAGCTGCCGCGCTTTCCTGTAGCCGGCCCCGCAGCGGCCTCCTCTCACAACCCACAGAGAGAAATTGAAAACAGGAACCCAGAGCGCGCGGGGTTATCCCTTTCTCCACGTTATTCGGTGAAATTGTGGGAATGATTGAAAGTGTGTGTGGGCAGAGTGACCAGGTGTGATGGCAAGAGCTCTGCAACATGATCGTTCGTGGTTTAGGCTACAAACCAAGAGCGACCTGCCAACTCACACGGTGCCTTCATGTGTCACACGATTTCAGCTTCCTTTACACGGTCACCCAGTGAGGAAGGAGCACACGGCGGCAGGAAAGACGAGCTGGAAACTACTGCACAAAGTGCCTTTCCATCTTGTCTTTGGAGGCACTAAGGAACCAATATACATTAGGAGGTGTGAAAACACCCCGGTCATCGGTGACAGTCTCAGCATACTTTTTTTTGGAGGAGGGGATGGGGGGGGGCTAGTGGAGGGCAGAGTGCCTTTTGGGTACGTCTCCGAACGAGGACCCGCCCCCTTGAAGGCCACACCCCTCCTTACAAGGTGAACGTTATTTACAAGTTGGCATGTCTGCATCACCCTTGCATGTGCGGGGGACAGTCAGGCTTGTGCTTTTCAGTTTTGAGGGCCTTCCAGAGCTTGAGCTGAGAGGAACTTGAACCCCCTGCTCAAAATGTTGGCTTCCACCGGCCTAGCAGGGGTAGGTGGAAGCTGATCCTTTTAAAGATTGTTTAGTTTCGCATCATGTTGCCAGCCTTGATGGCTCTTCCACTTCAATCCTCCTTTATGGAGTGTATTTATTCAGCAGTAGCCAGTAAATACATAAATAAAATGCTGCACGGTTACTCCTTATGTTATCATCACCATTCTTGCCCTTTTGATATCCTTTTACTCATTCAACAGCATCTCTGCCTGGCACATCTCTGATTAACCCCCTTTTTGGTGTACAGCCACACAGCATCCAGCTTACCCTGTGGCTAAGCTGGCTAGTCCAAAACAAATGGAGCGTATATTGCGTTCCAAGCACATGTCGCACAGCAAAGAAAATGTAGAAGAATCCTATAATCTTCAATATTTCTTTTATTTCATGCTTTTTTCAACCATAATTTCTTCATTCAGTTCATCACATCTTTCTACCATTTTTATGAGAACTTCATGAATCCCATATTTTTCAAATGCTAGGGAAATGCCTATCTAGGCCTTTCTCGTAGCACATGGGATTACGTAGCCCCAGGCAGCCTCATTTAAAATAACCCAATTCAAACAAACATCAATATGACAAGTATTTAACAATAATTGTGTACTCACGTCATATTGATGTTTGTTTTTAACTTTACAACCTCCCCTGAAGAAGGGCTGTTCTTTAGCCCTAAATGTATTGGGTAATTTTAAATGAAGCTGCCTGGGGCTATGAACTAGAGCAATGCTCCCACTTGCTCCATCTCTTCAAAGAATTGAAGCACTCATAATAAATACGTAGTCCACTCAAGAAGAGAAAACAAACTGCACTGAATACAAAGGGTGAGAAAAAGCCATAGAGGCATGTAAATGTAATAGAACCCCCCCGAGAGGGTATCACAAGAGGAAAAGAGCTGTTATTAGCTCACAACCATAGTCCTTAAGAGAACATACAACGAAGTCCAAAAAGGACTAAGCTGTTTTACAGAGAGATCTATAGTATAGAAATAGACTACAAAAGCCGTATTTCTGTATACAATAGCAAATCAATACTCCATGTAGAGTAAGTCACATACCCAATAAGGGGTATAGCCTCTTGAGACTAAGCTCTTCATCGGAGTAAAACAAAGTATAGAAAGCCCTTACTAAGACACAAGATGTGTCAACGCTCTCAAGACCGAACTAGTTGACGCAAAGATATTCAGGCTACACATCTCCAACCACCTATACTCTTTACCTGGCGGAAGCAAAGGCGAAACCTCCAAACTTGATGAAGCTGTAGCAGTTTGCACACCAAACCCTTTAGCAGTAGGGTGTCGAGAAAGACAAGTAGAGTCGTCTGGAGCAGGACGATGACGAAGCGAAATGGCACGAGCAACAGAGAAATCTGACATCGGACTTGCCCTAGTACCCATGAGAATGTTGTACAGAGACTCTCCATAATGTAATAAAGGTTCAACATCTGTGCCTCCCTGATGAAGCAGATCCAATAATGGATCAGATGACAAAGTCACCGATGGAAGCTGCATATTTTAGTATTCCAGCAGCTCTCTTAATAGCCTCAGCAAAAGCTGCACTAGCCTTCTTTGCTATTCGTGGTGGAGAAAGCAGATCATAATTAGGAGACGTTGCAGACTACTGTCTCCACCAACTGTCGCCAAAGATCTTCCTATATAAGGCTCACCAAGACCAACCAAGCAGTCGACGTCCCTAGTGTCTGTAGAGTCTTCTTGCAATACTAGAGAAATAGCAGCATAACCAGCTTCATCCCCAATTTGTAAAGGAGAAAGTGCAGGAACTGCAGTGGCTATAAGCGACATCTCTGGCACCGATCAACACCGGGGCGGCGTTGTATCGAAGTGCACCATGAATGGTGTCCCTGGCGTCGAACAGGGTTGTGGCGGCATCGTGACCACCTCATCCGATGCCATTGACGTCACAATGGGAAGCAGCACCGGGCTGTGTCCCGTTTGTCGTAATGACTCCAGGTACAAAGTCAAGGTCCTCGATCGGCGCCGAGTGCGAACCTGCCTGAGTGCTCCTGAACAGAGCCCCTTCAACTTCGTTGGGGCCTGAAGATTCCCCAGGAGTAGGTGTAGACCCAAAGAAGGATTCCAGCGCATGAAAATATGCCTGTATCTGGGTCATAGTCACCCAGCTCCAGGATAAGGAGGGAGTCTCGGGGTCGACTCCTGCGCTACATCCTCTGGTAAGGAACGAGAGGAACCAGCAGCGATGTCACAACTTCGTGAGGCCGAAGACCTACGTGACCTTGATCCCTTCCGATGAGATTTCCGTGACTTGGACAAGCGATGCCCATGGAAACGGCTCCTTGAACAGCCCCGCGCAGGAACTTCAGAGCGGGAAGGAGATCGGCGTTGCCTAGTCTCCGATCGGGAGAGCTGCACCATCAGCAACTTCATTTGACTTTCCAGCAAGGACTTAGGCTTCGGCCTCTTACAGGTGTCGCACTCCTCGGAGTCGTGGAGCTCTCCTAAGCACCACAGACAGAGGGAATGTGGATCCATAGCTGACATCTGTCGAGTACAGGTCTTGCACATCTTAAAACCCGAAGGCATTGTTTGCAGAAAAAAAAAGGCGTCAAAGTAAGCCAAAAACAGAAGACCTGAGGAACCGATTCTCTGGATCCGCATTGTAGTGCGTAAAAGAAGAAACTGACATCTGCGGGCTGGAGGAGACTTCTATGGCTCCACTGACTTCATATCAGGAGACATACAATGCCATCCCCCGGCGCGCAGCGATACAGCTGAAAGATTTCCGGATCCAGTCTGGCACCTGGGGAGAATTCAAAATTAAGGAATCTGCGGCTAGATGTCTCTATCAGATAGGAATGTTCCTTTATTGCAAGTGTGGCCCATATGCAAAGGCAGGGCTACTGCCTTAGGTTTATGTCTGGAGGCACCAGTAGGTGGCAGTAACCACCTTGTGGCGCTACCTACTCCCTCTATGTTCCTCCTACCTCCATTCCAAGGATTCATCTATCACTATCCTATGACTGAGATATAAGTAAAACACAGTAGACAACCCATTTTTTCACCAACTTTGAGTGACATGAAGATGTAACTAATCACTATGAACTAGTGAATTAGCGGTATAAGTGGGTCTTGTGATTAATTCTTCTACTCTCTTCATTGTGTCTTTGATGGCACTGAATGCATGCAAAGCTCCAATATAGTGTGTAAACTTTAATGTTGCACATTTATTTTATATTAAAACTAATTTTCTTCTCTTCTACTCTTCCTCAGATCCCACTGCTACTGTCCTATTCCTACCACCCTAGCATAATACTTGATTTACACCTTCAACTCGTCCTATCCTCCTCTACAGTTTCACTTATACTCATGTCCTTGAATGTTATCTCTCACTTCTCCCTTGTCCACCTGAAATCCTAATCCCACTCCTCCTGTCCTACTCCTACTACCCTAGTGTCGCTCCTCACCTGTACCTACACCTTTTGCCTTACTCCTACTACACTAATTACTTCTCATCTACACCCCCTGTCACTGTCACTTATTAGCCAAACCTACAACTCTTCGTAGTCTTCTTCCACTCCACTACCCCTCATTCTTTTCTCATCCTAAGCCATTTTAGGAGTGGCTCAGTGTCAGGCAAGATAATTATTGCATCTGAGAAAATCTGGCACTGATGTGCTCGTCATTTATTTGGTGTGATCATTATCGTCTGTTTTGAGGTTTGCCCAGATAACGGTACACAACATGGAGATTTTGGTATTTACCGTACCAAAAACTACATGTGCCGGCATTTACTGGGCATTTTTCACCCACCTAATTCTGGCAGATTTACCCTGCCAAAATGTAACCAGGGTTGTTGGGGGGCGGTGGGGGAGGGGCAATGCAGAATTTATAGTGCAATAAACATCACACCACTTATAACTGTGATTCCTGGGGGCATGGCTAAGAAAGCGATGAAGGCGGAAGCTCTTTTTTAATGCTCCACATAAGCCCCAATAAATCCTCTCATAATCCTAGAGGGAGGGGATCTCTTCACTACTTTTCAAGGACGACCAAGGTCAGAGTACTAAGGGAGAACCTTGGATTGCAGAAATGCAGCCGACTTGGCGTCACACACGAGGAGATCAGCTGCCTCTGTAGAGCAAGAGCTGCAGGTAGCAGGGCTGAAGCCAGCGATCTGGCCACCTCCGTGGGTGGCAGATGGGGGATGCAGGGTGAACGATGGCAGCCAGAGAGCCTGACACCTGCCCCACAGAGTTAACAGTGGAGTCAGCAGCTAATCCCAGTGCGCACCTAGGGCTGGAGCCACTCTGCTTATGCTCAATCAAGGGAGGGGCCCTGTCTTCCTCCCAGTAGGTGTGAGAGACATGGAAGGGCTTCCTGCCAGACCCTGAATTTGGTGAGTGTGAGGAACCGGGCAGACATGAAGATGTGGAGTGCCCTCCCGGCCTCATCAGGCCACGTGCCAAGGCACACTCGATAAATTAATGGCCTCCTCGCAACTGGCCTCACATTCCAACATCCGGTGAGCTGGGCAGTCAGACCCTAAAAGAGCAACACCAGAGAATCCACAGGCCGCAGCCATCATACTGCAAACTATACAATCCTCAAGGGAAGCCATAGAAACTCAAAATGGAGAGGATAGATCAGACATGTCGCTGCTTCGACATGCCAGCAGAATGCAGTTGAAAGGATTACCGCGGCTGAAACCAGGGAAATTGAAAAAGAAGACTTGCTCAAAGGTATGCAATAAAAACTCATCACTCTGATGGAAGTAACAAGCACTCTTGAGTCGAGAGCAATGGATGCTGAAGGCCGTGCACGGTGCAACAACCTCAGTCTTGTTGGGTTCCCTGAGAACCTTAACATAGGAGACCATGGCCTCTTCTTGGATGTAATGGATGCACACATGGGTTCCGGAAGTCAAATTATCCAGGTGGAAGACACTGCATCCAAACCCTGTGACATAAAGATCATCCTTAGCAGTTTGTGATCAGTCCTTATAGTGATGTATAACCCACATGATATAGCACGAGCCTCTTTTTCAATAACTGAGTAATTTCTCTCATCTCCCCTCAATGTGCTGGACACAAACGGAATGGGATCTTCCCTCTGTCAAACCGTTGAGCAAGAAGAACAGTAACTGCAGATTCCTCACCTTTTGAATATTCCCAGGCATCAGACAGGATCTGGAGGCTTTTGCATAGCAATTCACTCCAGGGTCGACAGATGGCATTGTGTAACACTCTGCTACTTCGTGCAGCCCTGTCTCATGCGGACGTGACACCAAGCCCAGTAAATATACATCACCTGCTCCCGTTGGTGTCAGTTTCTTTCTGGACATTGTTTGTGCCAACAGAGGTGGATCCTATAGAAACAAATATGAAACAGTGTGCAGAATTTTTTGAGATGGAATCTTATTAAGATTGGTCTGAATTAGACCATTCCACAGACCGGGAAAGAGGGAGGGCAGGTGAGGAATCTGAGGTTAGATATAGACTCTACGAGAAAAGGCAATACTGAGGGTAAGTAACTTGTACTTCTGATAGAGACTTCTAACCATAAATTCCCCACCTTTTGCAAACATACCAATGCAGTACCTCCCAGGTGGTTGGTCTGTGGAACGACTCAGACTAGGAAACTAGGAAATCCTGGAGGACAGATCAGGCAAAGTGTCCGTCCTGCTGGACTTGGCTGTCATTAGTGCTTTGTGAACATGTGAAGGGACGTCTATGTAGCAGCCTGGCAAATGTCCAAGACTGGCACTCTGTGCACTATGCCATGGTTGTAGCCTTTGCTTTGGTGGAGTGAAGCCATAAACCCTCTGGGGCTGCTTTATGGCCAGCCCATAGCAGTTTCTAATACATAAGACAATCCATCTATAGATGTTTTTTAGTGTACCGCCTTACCCTTCCTTGTTCTAGAAAACCCAACAGATATTTGGTCATCATGTTAAAATTCCCTGGTCTACTTGAGGTAAAAACTAAGGGCGCTTGCAGAATAGAAAGATTGTAGTCATTCCTCCTCCTTTGATGTATGAGACGGTGCATAAAATGTTGAATAGGTGATGGACTTCCCACATGAAATGGGGTGTCTACTTTGGACAGGAATGTCGCTTTTGTTCGGAAAAAAGGAGGCAAATGGTGGAACAGAAGACAAGGCCTGAAGTTCACTAACTCACTTGGCAGCTGTAATAGCAATGAGGAACACGATTGTAAGTGTAAATAAGCATGATGACGCAAGATTTTAAAAATAATAATGCAAGACACATTCAATGATTAAAGACAAGAAAAGCTGAAAGTGTACTTTGTACACTTTAGACACAGTGACACATGAAACTTAGACAGGTGTAGTTGAAGCACCGTAAAGGGTGCTTTAAAATGCAAGATGAAGAAAACATACATACAAAGCAATACTAATACGTATAAGTGAGTTGCACTAATGAGGATTTCTTATGAACATGTTGTTTATTAGCATTTATTAATGAAAATGTTGCTATTAATAAAGTGGCCTAGTGTTTTTAATGTTGTCTGTTAGAATGCACCAGTTAGAAAAGTCGGTGCAAAAATGTGTGGAAACTAGGTACAATCTTAAAAGTTCGCATAATAATACTAGAGATTCTATAGTTTATGAAAAAAAACAATTTTGCAGTGTGAATTAAAACAATTATATACTTATATGAATATTGAGAAAAATGTGTGGTAGTAGGGTATTTCTAATGTTAGCTATTTTCATGTAATGTCTGATGAAATTTCTACATAGTTCGTATTTGAATCAATTTTATTACACTATATCTGATATTGATTTAGAGTTTATTTCATTCTAAATGTGTGATGTCAATTTAAAGGTTTTTCTTGAAAAAGCTTTTTCTCTAATCCTGACCTTTCCCCTGAATTAATACAATGGTCCTTTTACAACTAGTGAAATGTTGCTTTATTTGTTCAGTACATGTGTCATTTTTGACATTCCTAAATGCTTCTTCAACTTTCACAGATAATTATTTCTGTGGGAAAAGGTTTTGTGCTGTTACTATAAACTGATATTTTGTATTTCTTCTTCACCTATGTTAGACCTATGTGGACTTTCAAATCTTTTGTTTTTCATGATTGGCATGGGAAAGCATCTTACTGTTGCGAGAGTCCTAGGTGAATCTGAGCATATGACAGTCTTTCGATGGTGAGGTGATGCTACACTGGTACCTTGTTAGAGACTTAATAAAAGAAAAAAACCCAAAGGAGGGGTTACGCAATTGATTTTTGCTTCTTGACAAACAACATTCTGATTTTTCCTACTTTGAGGCAACACCATACTTTTTCTTTTTCCCCTTGCGCGAGAAAACTATGCTGATCGATTTTTTGATAATTACTAAGAAGAAAATAAGTTACTTGCCTGTAACTGCGGTTATCCAGCATTGGTAGCTTTCATCGATTCACATGCTTGAATCATTCCCCGTCGTCGAGATGGGAATCCCACGGTAATATAATCAAGCAGTATATAACAAATATCTTAGGCTATAATGGCCCTAGGTCATGCCTTTGATAGCCTATATATTTCCTTATTTTTAAAGGACCAAATTTTAAGTACCCTCTAGAACATTCCCAGCAGAGGCAGTTTCCTTCAGATTTTCAAAGCACAAGTGGGAAGTAAGTATCCCATAAAACAACAGAGGGAATCCTCTACGGAGAGGAGGGTGGGTTGCATGTGAATCTATGAATGATACCAATACTGGATAACCGAAGTTACAGATAAGTAACCTTGGGACCTCCCTCACAGGGACCTTGCCACTGCCCTTGCAACTTGCATGCCCCTGGGAGGGAGAAAACAACAGTCGACATGTCACCCTGCCTGGGTGCCATGTCAGCTAGAACTGCCTGAAAGTATAGGTAAGTCACCCCTGTAGCAAGCCTCACAGCTCTAAGGCAGTGTGCACTATCCACCAGGTGAGGACATATCTACATTAGCTGATGTGCCTTTACAATATTGGGCCCCATTTCCTAATATTGTAAGTGCTAGTGAAGTTATAGAGAGCACATGGGCTAGGGTCTCGACAACTTGAGTTCCACAGCAGCATGATGGCTCCACTGAATGCAGGAGTGTTTGGTACCAACCTACTCCTTCCAATGGACCCATACTGATGCCAGTGTGGGATTAATTGTACCATGTACCCTGAGCTCACCTCTGAGGTGCTCCCCGAATCCCTACCAACCCTGGTGTGGCCTCTGACTGGTTGTAGGCAGCCAGCTCCCACCAGACATGTTTCTGGACCCCTGGGTAGAGAGCCCCTGCTCTCCGGGACCAGAAACAATGCACATCCTGGGCGGAGGTGTCATGTCTCCTCTCCTAGGATGGGCCAGTCCTCGAAGAAGAGAGCTTCAAAGGCCTGCCGCATTTGTAATGTGATCCCCAGCCTCTGCTGCTAGCAGAAGATAGCAGCCCCTGGTTTACACCCCCAGCTTGGGTGGGATAACCAGCAGGAAAATGAAAAAAGATAGGAGGTGTGCCCACCTCTGCCAACCCTACCCCTAAGGTGGGGGGAAGCGAGGTGAAGCACATCTTTCAGTCCCTGCCTTCTTGAGGATGGGGAGACCCCTCCAATCAGGGCTAGATCTATGCCCCCTCCCCCTGGAGGGTGGCACACCACAGGGTGTAGTCCCCCAGATACGGTGCCCATTGGCCCTACCTGCTAACCCCCTAAAACGCCTCCTAAATTTAGTATCTAGGTGGCTCCCCCAAACCTGGTCCTCAGAACTACGATGACCTAAGATGCAAGAAGACGACCCTGCAGAGATGACTGAAGACGACGACTGCCTTGGCCCCAGCCCTACCGTCCTATCTCAAGCTTCTGCGAACCTGTGACCCATCTTGCAGCCAGCAACCTCTGATACCCTGGAAAGAGTGCTACCTTCAACAAAGACTACAATCTCCTATGGATAGCGGACCTGTCTAAGATGAAACCATCTCCAAGAACCGCCACAGGGAGGACTGACACATGTTGACATGACTCCCTGCTACAAAAGAACTCCAAGAACCGCCGCAGTTTAGGACCAACACTGGTGTTGACGGGACTCACTGCTGCCAAAGATCTCCCAAAGACCGCAGTGGAAGAGGACCGGCACTTGTGTTTATGCGACTCTACCCTGCCCAAGAAACACAATGCAGCTGGACGACCTCGAGGGATCCTCTTGGCCCCATGGCCCGAGTTGCCCACTGCTTCGGGCCCGAGAGTCTGTACCCTCCTGCTAGTGGCCCTGTCGGTTGGCTCCCATACTCCTTGCCTGACCGCGATCCCTCCAGGACGATCCGACGATGGCAGACCCCCATCCAATCTATAGCCACCAACCACCAGTGACCACGACAGTAACTGTGTTGGCCGACTGCTGAAACTTATCCTGCTCATTGCCCCCGCTGATTGCGAGGGCAAAAATAATTGCAGGTATCGACTGCCGCTGCGAAGAAACTGAAATCCGAAACTTAGAGATGTTCCAGTCTCCCACAAGCACCCCTGCACTCAGTGTTGGTCTGACCACCCGAAGACTGGAATTATAAGCTGTATACGCGCTTGACACATCCTTCAATTGATTTCCTACACAGGATAAATCTTGGGCTGTTCAAATATTGCACTGTCGACTTTTGAACATGATAAGTGTCTTTGACTGAAACGTACTTACTTTTGCAAGAAGGTCTTGATCCGAAAATAAAATACAAAGTATAAGTTTTTCAGAATTTGTCTGGATGTCCTTCTTGAGTAGTGAGTCCGTTATTGATAACAGGTGTGCAATGGATGTTTTAAACACCTCTGTGTTAAGCTTAAGGATGCTCACCCACACTACCACTAATAGAGCACTTTGGGTTTTGCATTGAGCCCTGTACACTTTGGGGAGCCCCTGTACAGTATTACCACCTAGTGGCAATATCATATACAGAGCCAGCTTCCTACAGTAACTTATATTCTTATTCAGTATTTGGGTAACTTTCATAGATTCACATGCTTGAATCAGAATAGCAAGCAGTAACATCAAAGATCATGTTGTCTGTAGCGGGTGGTGGGAGATATCTAAAGTATGCATGCATAGCCTGTAATAATATAATTGATACACTTGTAGATGTCTGTATGCCCTTCTAATGTTGTGTTACATATCCGGGCTGAAGAAGCCAAAACCAATTTTACATATTCTAGAATAAAGAATATGAGACAACTTACACGAAGATTCAGAGAAGATACAATTTTCTTGTACATATAACTGTTTTTTAGAATCGTACACATCAATCTATTCCCAAGGAACACTTAAAAAGATCTAGTTTAGCAGAATAGCAAAGAAATGCAAGACAAAGAAGATTCAGAGAAGATCCAAATATCTTGTACATATAACTGTTTTTTTAGAATTGTACACATCTACCTATTCCCACGGAACACTTAATAAGATTTAGTTTTGCAGAATAGCAAAGAAATGCAAGACAACAACTCAATACATATGTATACATGAGTACCTATGCACATAAACGTATGCAATAATATATATGCATAAAATATATATGTTAGACCTGGCATCATTGGCATGAGTCTCTCCTCCATTTTTTTCTGTTTGCCTCCTCTGTTTACGATGTTTTTGCTGGATTATTGCTTTGGGCACTGTGCCACTGCTGATCAGTGCCACAGTGCAAGTGCTCCCTATGTTAAATTGTTACATTGATTGGTGTTACCATGATTGGCTTGGTTGACTTACTGTTCAGACCCTAGTCTAGTGCACTGCGTGTGCCAAGGGCGTGTAAGTTAACTGCTGCTGGTGGGCTTGCAGCACTGGTTGTGCCACCCACAGAAGCAGCGTGCAAAATGTGTCTCAGGCCTGCCACCGCGGCGCCTGCGTGCAGTCCCCGACTGCCATGTCGACTTGGTAAGGAAACCTACTTACCAGTCTCTAAACCTTCCCTTTGCCACATTTCAGACACCTCTATGGTAGGCCCTAGGGCAGGGTGCATTGTTGGTAAAAGGTAGGTCATGCCCTGATGTGTGTGGCATGACCTCATAGTGAATTACAGCCATTTTCGTTTTTCACTATTGAAGGGCTACCTGCCTCCAATAGGCCAGACTGGGCAGACTGATTATTAACTCCATTATAATCTATCTGACTCAGGGAGCATGGTAGCAAGTCGAGTTTAGTATCCCTGAACTCAGAATTTAATAACACACCCTTTAGGATGGATGGTTTTTAAATTCTATGTTTGAAAATAGCACTTTTAGAAAGTGGCTATTTTCTTGTCCAACTATCTACCGGTCTCTGCTGGTTTGGTGTGTGTGTCAGGGGCTGGGTGGCTCCAGAGGTCTGAGTGAGTCAGTGTGGGGTGAATGGGGCGTTTACACGTAGAGTGAGGGAAGAGTAGCCTGCCCTGCCTGACACAATACTGGCCCCGCCTCCTGCTGGGCGACTGATAGCCCTGCTCCTACCAGTGACAATACTGGCTCCGCCTCCTGCTGGGCGGCTGAGGACTCTGCCCTGCTCAGTGAATAGGCCAGGTGCCTCTGCCTGGCAACACCCACAACAAACCTGAGATGGTGGGAATCGCCCTGCTTGGACAAAGGGAACAAAGGGAAAAAGGGGTATAAGAGAAGGACCCCTGAACCAAGAACTCAGATCACTTCTGACAAGGAAACCTGTACCAAGGACAAGAAGCCTGCTGATCTAAGGACTTGCCTCCCCTTTCTGCCAGAGTGCTGTTTTGCTGTGGAGGAACCTGAAAGCTGCTTCTTTATTTTTGCCAAGGAACAAGGAGAGAGGAACTTGGTGTGTACTCTCTGAACACTTGCTAGAAAATCTCCAAGGACTGGAAGAGTGCCAGTCTCCTGTTGAAGTCACAGGGCCAAAGGACTTCACCATCTACTGAATTGCTGAATTGCTGGAAAGTGTTTTCCAGTACACAAGGGAAAATCTGCAGTCTCGACGCCAGCAGCAACGCCAGTGAGCAGTGGGTATCGGCCCCGGCTCCAAGTGACCCCGTCTCGACGCCGGTATCGACGCCAGTGAGGAGTGAGTATCGGCTCTGCCTCCAAGCGACCCCGTCCCGACGCCGCTGCTGATCGCATCGACTCGACGCCCTTCTCGACGCCGTGAGCGCTGCTCCGGCCCGACATCCCTCGACGCCGCTGCGGATTGACCCGACTCCGAGGCACGATCGACGCCGACCTCGACGCCGACATCTCGACGCCGTGGATCATCGTTTTCTTCGTTTCTCAAGGTACTGTACTTGTGGGGTCTGTTGCGACTCCAGGCTCGACGTAGCGCTCCTCGCGGTCGACGCCGAACCTTGGGAATCTTGTAGACTCGACGTCGTGTGACTCCTGTGGGGGTTACATTGTTGCCAAAGAACTGTGCTCAGAAGATACTTTGCTAAAGAACTATTTGCCAAGAAGAAACCTTACTTGAACTATTATTTTTCCTTCCAAAGAGTACTTATTAAGACTGTGGTATATTTTTGTCGTTATTTGGTCTTGTGCTAAACCTTATATAAAAATACTATTTTTATAATAACTTCTGTGTCGTGTCCATCTGTAGTGTATTCACTTTATTACTGTATGTGGTCATAAATGCTTAACACACTGCCTCTGAGATAAGCCTGTCTGCTCTGCCAAGCTACCAAGGGGGTAGCAGGGGTTATCTGAGTGTGTAATCCCCTTTCCCTGACTAGAGTTGGTTGGTCCCTATTTGTCAGAAGTGTATACCTCTGCCAACTAGAGACCGCCGGTTCTAACATTGGTGGTCAGCGGTGAGGATTTGAACTTTGCATTTATGACTCATGTGCAGTGATTAGTGTACGCTACATAGTGAAAGCAGACCATAACGCAGCCACAATCTGTTTTTGGTAGGATATTCTATTTTTGTTCTCCGCTTTCCTGGAGCTTATTTTCTTAAACACTGCCAGTTTTGACCATGGAGAATGCCGGAGCTGCTACACCTGTGGAGAATGTTGTGGGGGAATTCGATAAGGAGAAGATAGATTCCTACACGCTAAAAGACCTAAAAGGATTTTGCAAGCAGTTTAAAGTTCCTACCACAGGTGTCTCAAAGAAAGAGGGCTTCCTCAAAGCGCTGAAGGCCTGGTTAGAGGCCAGAAATCCCTCTGATCCGGTGGTGGTACCGGAAGAGGAAGAAGAAGAGGAAGAGCCCACAGGTGGGCCAGTGTCATCTCCAGGCAGTAGTGCGTCCTCTAGGAGCCTTTCCCCCGAAGAATTAGAAGACAGGGAGAAGGAGAGGGGGTACAAGTTGGAAATGGCGAAACTTAAATTAGGAGGGCAGTTGGAATTAGAGAATGCGAGAAGCAAGAGAGAAGCTGAAATGGAGAGCAAAAGATTAGATTTTGAGAGAGAGAAATTAGCGTTTGAACGTGAAAAGATGGTGAGGGAGATGGAGCTTAAAACTAAGAGTTTAGAGTTGAATCCCTCTGGTGGCAGCACTCCATCCGTGCCTGCAGAAAGTAGGTTTTATTTTCCTAAGGATGTGATCAAAGATTACAGTAAGAATGAAGATATTAGCCAATGGTTTAAAGCGTATGAGTTAGCATTGTTGGCCCACCGGGTCCCTGAGAAGGATTGGGGAACGGGGTTGTGGAGCCGCTTTACAAACGAGGGGAGAGATACCTTGTTGAGCCTTCCTGCTGAGGATAGGATGTCTTATACTCATATGAAAGATGCTTTAATGCTGAGATATGGCTTAACTCCAGAAAAGTACAGACAAACCTTTAGAGAATGTAAGAAGTTGCCTGGTACTACGTGGGTTGAATATGTGTCTTTTTTCTGCAGAACCATGGATGGTTGGATAAAGGGTAGCAAGGTTGATAGTTATGATGCTCTTTATGATTTGTTTGCTTGGGAGCACTTGTCTAATAACTGTTTTCCAGAGCTACGCCAGCACCTTGTTGACAGCAAGCTATCTAACCCTAGAAAACTTGCTGAGGAGGCGGACCGCTGGGTCAGTACCAGGGTCCACAAGGGTCCAGTGGGAGACTCAGCCAAAGGTGGGCAGGGTCCCCAGCAGAAGAGTGGGGGGGACAGGGGTAAACAGAGGGAGTTTCAGAAAGGGCCCCAAAGTAGTCCCCAAGGGAACCAAGGGAAGGGTTCCCAGCCTCCCCCTGTAAAGAAACCAGAGGCCCCGACAGGTAAACCTGTTCACAGGGGCCCCATGACCTGCTATGCCTGTAAGCAGGTGGGACACCGTTATTATGATCCCCAGTGTCCCATGAAGGATTCGAATGCACCGCCGCGTGCACCCCCTCGTCAGGTAGCGAGTGTAGCCCTGGGAGGGGAGGAGATGGGTGCCCCCGGTGGGTGGGGTCCCGCAGAAATGTCCCTGGTCTCTTTAGGAGACGTGGAAATGGTCCCTCCAACCCCTCTGCCTAGTAACACTAAGAAATATAGGCAGTGGGTGACCATTAATGGCCATAGGGTGGAAGCTCTCAGAGACACCGGAGCGAGTGTGACAGCTGTCAAGTGTCACTTGGTGTCCAGAGAGCAGGTGGTCCCTCATGCATTCTACCCCGTTGTAGCTGCTGACAACTCACAGAGTAAGTGTGAGGTAGCTCAAGTTCCTTTTGAGTGGGGGGGGGTCTCAGGTACTCTTCAGGTTGCTGTGAGGCCCGCCATGCCTGTTGATTGTCTCTTGGGCAATGATTTGGAGGACTCCCCTTGGGCTAAGGTGGAGAGAAAAGCGCATCTGGAAATGTTGGGTCTGCCTGAGTGGGTGTGTGCGACCACCCGGTCCATGTCAGTCAGTAAGGGTGTTGATGGGGGCCCGGAGCCTGAAAGTATGGCCCAGGTCCCAACCGTGAAGAGAAGAGGCAGGGGGCGCGGGAAACCGTCCCCCATCGTTCCCGCGGTCCAGGAGGGAGCAGACCCTGAGGGGGATGCCCTGGAACCGACAGGAGAACAAGTGGCCGAACTGGGAGACCTGCCCGAGCTGACCCATTGGCAGCAGGATGGTGGTCCCTCCAGGGAGGAATTTTGTGCTGAACAGAAAGTGTGCCCTTCTCTTGTGGGTATGAGGCAGCAGGCCTCAGCCCAAACGACAGGTGATCAGTCAGGATCACATTGGGTCTACTGGGAGAACGATCTCCTGTATAGCGAGCCTAAGGCTGCTGAACCTGGGTCAGCCCGTGTGCTGGTGGTACCCCAGCGCTTCAGAGCCTTCCTACTGGGGTTGGCTCATGACGTTCCGTTAGCTGGACATCTGGGGCAGGACAAGACCTATGACAGGCTTGTCACCCATTTTTATTGGCCTCAGATGAGAAGGGATTCAGATATCCATTGTAGGACATGTCAAACTTGCCAGGCAAGTGGGAAAAGTGGGCGGAAGCAGAAGGCTCCCCTCCAACCTTTTCCCGTCGTCAGTACCCCCTTTGAGCGAGTGGGAATTGACATTGTGGGGCCACTGGACCCCAAGACAGCCATGGGCAACAGGTTTATCCTGGTCTTGGTGGACCATGCCACCCGGTACCCGGAAGCCATCCCTCTCCGAACAGTGACGGCCCCCGTGGTGGGACGGGCACTGATGGGTGTTTTCTCCCGCATGGGGTTCCCCAGAGAGGTGGTGTCAGACCGAGGCACCAACTTCATTTCGAATTATATGAAGTCTCTGTGGAAGGAGTGTGGGGTAACCTACAAGTTTACCACTCCTTACCACCCTCAAGGTAATGGGCTGGTTGAGAGATTCAACCGGACCCTAAAAGGCATGATCATGGGTCTTGAAGAACCGATGAGGCGTAAATGGGACGTCCTCTTGCCATGCCTGCTGTTTGCTTACCGTGAGGTGCCACAGAAGTCTCTAGGGTTCAGCCCCTTTGAGCTTTTGTATGGTCACCCGGTAAGAGGACCTTTGAGTCTGGTCAAAGAAGGCTGGGAGCAATCTCCCAGGAAACCTCCCCAGGATGTATATAGTTACATGCTGGCCTTTAGGAACCAGACTCGGCGCTTCAGAGATCTTGCTCAGGCAAATCTGGAGGCCAGCCAGGAAGAGATGAAGCGGTGGTACGATCAGAATGCCACTCTGGTTGAGCTTCAACCTGGTCAGAAAGTTTGGGTCATGGCCCCTGTGGAACCTTGTGCGCTCAAGGACAGGTGGACTGGACCGTTTGAGGTTGTGGAGAAGAAGAGCGATGTCACCTACTTGGTGGACTTGAAATCTCCCAGGAACCCCTTAAGGGTCCTGCATGTCAACCGGTTAAAGCCCCACTTAGAAAGGTCCGAAGTGGGCATGCTCCTTGCCACAGATGCTGGGATGGAGGAGGAGAGTGAGCCTCTTCCTGACCTCCTGTGTGCAAAAGAAAAAGATGGGTCAGTGGATGGTGTTGTCCTCTCTGACACACTGACCTCTGAGCAGCAGCAAGATTGTCGCCATCTGTTGGTACAATTCCCTGATCTGTTCTCCTTAATCCCTGGTGTCACTCAGTGGTGTGTCCATGATGTGGACACCGGGGACAGCACTCCTGTGAGGCACAAGGCCTACAGGGTGACTGAAAAGGTCAGAGCATACATCAAGGAGGAGGTCTCCAAGATGTTTGCCTTAGGGGTGGTTGAGTCCTCTAGCAGTCCTTGGGCCAGCCCAGTGGTCTTGGTCCCAAAGGCTGCAGCGCCTGGTGCTTCACCAGAACTCCGGTTCTGTGTGGATTACCGAGGACTCAATTCGGTCACCAAGACTGACGCGCACCCCATCCCCAGAGCTGATGAGCTCATCGATCGGTTGGGGGCTGCCCGGTACCTTAGTACGTTTGATCTAACGTCTGGGTACTGGCAGATCGCCTTGACTGATGGGGCAAAAGAGAGGTCTGCATTCTCCACACCAGATGGGCACTACCAGTTCCGTGTGATGCCCTTTGGGATGAAGAATGCCCCTGCCACATTCCAGAGGTTGGTTAACCAGGTATTGGCCGGGCTGGAAGATTTCAGCGCCGCCTACCTGGACGATATAGCAGTGTTCAGCGCCAGCTGGGAGGAACACTTGCGCCACCTCCAGGAAGTGTTGTTGGCCCTGCGCAGAGCAGGCCTCACAATCAAGGCTAGTAAGTGCCAGATTGGGCAGGGTTCAGTGGTGTACTTGGGGCACCAAGTAGGGAGCGGCAAGGTGGCCCCCCTGCAACCCAAGATAGATACCATCCTGGCTTGGGAACCGCCCAAAACCCAGACTCAGGTGAGAGCCTTCTTGGGTCTCACGGGTTACTACAGGAGGTTTGTCAAGGGGTATGGCAACATTGTGCACCCCTTGACCTCGCTGACTTCCAGGAAGCAGCCGAGACTTGTGATCTGGACTGACGCCTGTCAGAAAGCCTTTGACACCCTGAAAACTGCAATGTGTACAGCACCGGTCCTCCAGGCACCCGACTTTTCAAAAGAATTCATTGTCCAGACGGACGCTTCAGAGCATGGTGTGGGGGCTGTTCTAGCACAGATGAATGAGGAGGGCCGAGACTTACCTGTAGCCTTCATCAGCCGGAGGTTACTTCCCAGGGAACAAAGGTGGAGTGCGATAGAGCGTGAGGCATTTGCTGTGGTCTGGGCGCTGAAGAAGCTAAGACCCTACCTGTTTGGGTCTCACTTCCGGGTTCAGACGGACCACAGGCCCCTCAGATGGTTAATGCAGATGAGGGGTGAGAACCCAAAGCTGTTGAGGTGGTCCATTTCCCTACAGGGGATGGACTTTACGGTGGAACACCGCCCTGGTACAGATCACGCCAATGCTGATGGTCTGTCCAGATTTTTCCGCCTTAGTGATGAGGACTCCCTGGGTGAAGGGTAGTTCTCCCCACATTTCAGCTGGAGGGGACACGTGTTAGACCTGGCATCATTGGCATGAGTCTCTCCTCCATTTTTTTCTGTTTGCCTCCTCTGTTTACGATGTTTTTGCTGGATTATTGCTTTGGGCACTGTGCCACTGCTGATCAGTGCCACAGTGCAAGTGCTCCCTATGTTAAATTGTTACATTGATTGGTGTTACCATGATTGGCTTGGTTGACTTACTGTTCAGACCCTAGTCTAGTGCACTGCGTGTGCCAAGGGCGTGTAAGTTAACTGCTGCTGGTGGGCTTGCAGCACTGGTTGTGCCACCCACAGAAGCAGCGTGCAAAATGTGTCTCAGGCCTGCCACCGCGGCGCCTGCGTGCAGTCCCCGACTGCCATGTCGACTTGGTAAGGAAACCTACTTACCAGTCTCTAAACCTTCCCTTTGCCACATTTCAGACACCTCTATGGTAGGCCCTAGGGCAGGGTGCATTGTTGGTAAAAGGTAGGTCATGCCCTGATGTGTGTGGCATGACCTCATAGTGAATTACAGCCATTTTCGTTTTTCACTATTGAAGGGCTACCTGCCTCCAATAGGCCAGACTGGGCAGACTGATTATTAACTCCATTATAATCTATCTGACTCAGGGAGCATGGTAGCAAGTCGAGTTTAGTATCCCTGAACTCAGAATTTAATAACACACCCTTTAGGATGGATGGTTTTTAAATTCTATGTTTGAAAATAGCACTTTTAGAAAGTGGCTATTTTCTTGTCCAACTATCTACCGGTCTCTGCTGGTTTGGTGTGTGTGTCAGGGGCTGGGTGGCTCCAGAGGTCTGAGTGAGTCAGTGTGGGGTGAATGGGGCGTTTACACGTAGAGTGAGGGAAGAGTAGCCTGCCCTGCCTGACACAATACTGGCCCCGCCTCCTGCTGGGCGACTGATAGCCCTGCTCCTACCAGTGACAATACTGGCTCCGCCTCCTGCTGGGCGGCTGAGGACTCTGCCCTGCTCAGTGAATAGGCCAGGTGCCTCTGCCTGGCAACACCCACAACAAACCTGAGATGGTGGGAATCGCCCTGCTTGGACAAAGGGAACAAAGGGAAAAAGGGGTATAAGAGAAGGACCCCTGAACCAAGAACTCAGATCACTTCTGACAAGGAAACCTGTACCAAGGACAAGAAGCCTGCTGATCTAAGGACTTGCCTCCCCTTTCTGCCAGAGTGCTGTTTTGCTGTGGAGGAACCTGAAAGCTGCTTCTTTATTTTTGCCAAGGAACAAGGAGAGAGGAACTTGGTGTGTACTCTCTGAACACTTGCTAGAAAATCTCCAAGGACTGGAAGAGTGCCAGTCTCCTGTTGAAGTCACAGGGCCAAAGGACTTCACCATCTACTGAATTGCTGAATTGCTGGAAAGTGTTTTCCAGTACACAAGGGAAAATCTGCAGTCTCGACGCCAGCAGCAACGCCAGTGAGCAGTGGGTATCGGCCCCGGCTCCAAGTGACCCCGTCTCGACGCCGGTATCGACGCCAGTGAGGAGTGAGTATCGGCTCTGCCTCCAAGCGACCCCGTCCCGACGCCGCTGCTGATCGCATCGACTCGACGCCCTTCTCGACGCCGTGAGCGCTGCTCCGGCCCGACATCCCTCGACGCCGCTGCGGATTGACCCGACTCCGAGGCACGATCGACGCCGACCTCGACGCCGACATCTCGACGCCGTGGATCATCGTTTTCTTCGTTTCTCAAGGTACTGTACTTGTGGGGTCTGTTGCGACTCCAGGCTCGACGTAGCGCTCCTCGCGGTCGACGCCGAACCTTGGGAATCTTGTAGACTCGACGTCGTGTGACTCCTGTGGGGGTTACATTGTTGCCAAAGAACTGTGCTCAGAAGATACTTTGCTAAAGAACTATTTGCCAAGAAGAAACCTTACTTGAACTATTATTTTTCCTTCCAAAGAGTACTTATTAAGACTGTGGTATATTTTTGTCGTTATTTGGTCTTGTGCTAAACCTTATATAAAAATACTATTTTTATAATAACTTCTGTGTCGTGTCCATCTGTAGTGTATTCACTTTATTACTGTATGTGGTCATAAATGCTTAACACACTGCCTCTGAGATAAGCCTGTCTGCTCTGCCAAGCTACCAAGGGGGTAGCAGGGGTTATCTGAGTGTGTAATCCCCTTTCCCTGACTAGAGTTGGTTGGTCCCTATTTGTCAGAAGTGTATACCTCTGCCAACTAGAGACCGCCGGTTCTAACAATATACATACATAACCATATTCCTAAATGTATATGTAACTACAAGAAAGACCCTCTTTGCTAGAAAGAGGCTCACCTTAGTTGAAGAGATGAGTTTGTACCTCCTGCTCAACAGCTGCGTTTCCACACTGCAGATTCCAGCTAGTAGTGCTGCATGAAGGTATAGGTACTTTTCTAGATTGCAGCACAACAAATCTTTTCCAGTTTCCCCCCAGCGAAAAGGGCTGCCGAAGTGGACACTGATCTGGTGGAATGAGCCTTAGTCCTTCTTGTCACAGGCCTGTTAGCCTTTAACGTGACAAAACTGAATTGTTGCAGAAACCCATCTGGCGACCGTAGCTTTAGTGAATGCAGTTCCTTCCCTGCCTTGACTGTAAGCCACAAGCAATTGATCAGTATTTGGAATATCTTTTGTTCTTTGCAGGTAGAATTTGAGACATTGTTTGACATCAAGCATATGCAATGACTGCTCCACTTGTTGGAGGTATGATTCCATGCGCTGGAGGGGCTCCTCTGGGAAAGCTCCGCAATACTCCAGGTAGCAGCCTTTCAGGGTCTGCTAGCAAGCTAGTGCTGCTGCCGATCACAAACACGATTCTGTCCTCCTGCTACTGAGCTGAGCTCGAGCAGGGGAAGCTAGAACAATAGGTTTCCTGTCACAGGGAGGTGTGACCACCTCCCAGACAGAACTTAGTGTATTGGGCTGGGGTGGGGGCGCTTGCCAGCGCCAACAGACTGCTTTGAAAGGCACATTTGGCGCCCTCCATGCATACTCTGGTTTGAGCCAGTTCAGGGAACCTTTAGCTCCCGCTCTGGCACGAAACTGGACAAAGGACATGGAGTGACCTCTTAGTCGTCCTAACCCCTTTCTTAGGGTATAAAAGGGCTTACCTATGGGTGAGTTCTCAGATTCACAGTGGGACAAGACACAAGCCTGAAACCACGCCACTCTTCGACAGACTGAACTTAGCCTGGAACCGAGACTGCATCAAGAAAGACTCCTGCTGCTCCTGGTCTCGCTGTTCTGCAAGTCTTCTTCGTCATCTGTGTCTGTGCTTTTTTCAGGATCTTCAACAGACCTGTGGGCCTCCAAAGTAATCTCCCTTGGAGTGAAGGAGTCACTCCCCTGCATATGCAGGCACTGCAATGAAGCTGACCGGTCGGCTGCTCCTGATATCCCACGGACATCAAAAGATTCAGCAAGACAGGTGGTGGTTCTACAACTACCTCGAGGCCTGACCTGTCCTCCCTGCAATTTTGAGGCCAGTATCCCTTGTCAGAACCACTGGGACCGAACCCCTGTGTACCGTGTCAACTTGCCGTTGTCAGGGCTTGTTGACTCTGCACTCCAGAGATCTTCAGGCTACAAGAAGCTCCAACCTCCAGCATCTCTTCATGCCAAGATCATCATCCTCACCGCATCCTCTGCACCATATGCCTTCATCTTTGGTGAGCTGCTCAAGGTCCTCTTGCGACTCCTGGGCCTTCGGCCTGTGGGTGCTCTCGAGGGTCTTCTCTTCCTTCAGTAGGCTGCCCTGCTTGCTTGGGGCCTCCTCTGACTCTCCTGCACTTGGTGAGTCCCTTGAACCTTGCTGGTCCCAACGTTGCTCCTTCCTCGTTTACCACTTCTGTTGCTACTGCCAAGGCGTGTTGCTGCTCCCGCCAGACACCGACTCCCTGGTTCTCGACTTCTGATGTGGGACCGCTTGTGCACAACTCCTGGTGTTCCGCAGCGTCACCTGGTCCTTATAGCTGCAGTGGCAAGGTCACCATCATCCCTCCTGCATCTTACGTCATCAGTGGGCTTTGCACTTCCGTCCTTCCTGGTCACCTCCACATAGATTCTGTCCCCTCTGCTTGCAGGTTTTTCTCTTCAAGAATCCATCCTTAGATTCCACCGGACTCTTACACAGTTTCTGGCAGCGGCAGCTTTACCGAAGTCCTCCATTGTAGTCTACGGCGGTTTCTGACATCACTTCACACCTATGCACTCAACTTTCCTGGTGTAAGTAACCTGGTTCCTGGGGTATCCACGGGTGCGGTGACTCTCCAACCTTCTGTCTTCTGGCTCCTCTGGGACGGGTCCTTCCTTCATTCTCCAAAACTGCAACTACGATTTTTCCATTTACTTGTATTGAGTACACAGCTGTGTTTCAACTTTGCACACAGCCTCCGTGGGGTTCCTGGGTACCTAGCTTGGGTGGTTCCTTGTGTCCCCAGCTCTTCAGAGTCTCCAGGCCCAAGTTCCGACTTTGGTTGCAGTTCTTATTACACTTTCTTAGTATATTGTTTGGTCTCCCCCTGGAGACCACTGTGTATTGTGCTTACTTACCTCTTGCAATTGAAATATTATAGTGTATTTGTGCTGATATCTCCAGGTAGGAGATATACCAATGTGTTAGTGAGTGTTGTGTAATAAATAGACTTTTTTATATAACTACACTCTGTGGTTCTTTTTCATTTAATCTACACTACATGATTAGATCTGGTAAAACAAGCTGCTTAACACTTCTTCTGGACTAAGCCTGAAGGCTACTCTCCACATCTCTACTTAGAGAGCTTTCTATGGTTGTCTAAGACCACTATAATCACCATAAGGGTTGACTGGATTAGTGTGAGGTGCTTCACTTAAATAAGTGTGCACCGTATACTTAGCCAGCCTCCTACAGCAACTAATACTTAGAAATGTATTACGTCGGGGCGTGGCTTGAACGCCGAAGGAAATGGCCGCTGCCTACCGGAGCTCCGTGACGGAGTAGTGCGTTCGTCTTCCTCCAGGGCTTCTTCCCTTCATGGCGAACTCCCCAGATTGTGGAATCATGCTCCGGATTCCTGCCTGCACTCTTTGTGACGTCCATGGGGTCTGAATAACAGCGGAATCGGCTGCTTTTTGGCTTCCTGCGTCTATCGAGGCTCCGTGAACGCCGCGGCCGCCATTTTGGATGTTCCGGTTTCCCGCGTTTCGTCCTTGAAGGCTTTCCTCACATCCATCTGTCTATGTGACTAGCGGTGAGCGCTTTTTTGGCCTCAATTGTCTACAACTTGGTTTCTATGTCTTCCTGACGTCGTGGTGATGTCAAATTACTGAAAATTACTGACTTTTGGCTTTTGGTATATTCATGAGGTAGGTTACTCATCTCTGCCTCATTGGTTAATTTTTTAAAAACAAGCTATTTTACCCACATTTCTTGGTTTTCCATCTCTGGAATTGAATGGCAATGCCTCGCACTAGCCGTGGTGGCGTCCAGCAGCCCAAGTCTTTGTCTATGGCGGACCCTAATCCTTACAGTGTGTTGCAGGAGTCGGTGGAAGAGCCCGGCTCTGAAATTACTAATTCTGCGCCTCTGGCTTCCGTCTCTTCATGCTCCAGTAATAAGTCACTCTCTAAGATTCCCTCTGCCTCTTCTGCATCTTCGGGTAAAAGAACAAAAATCAACCCTCCTTCTCCTCCTAATGTTTCACCTACGCTTTCAATGGAACTTTTATTGGACGAAATTCGCTCTCTTAAGCCATACATGACAGAGACTAATTTTCGCCTCCAACAACTGGAAGATAATTGGTCAAATACGGAGAAGAGAGTTGATGCACTGGAAATTCATGTTGACTCTATTCAAGCTGCTACAGACCATATTCCTGTGATGCGAAGGGAGATTATGCATCTGACACAACAGGTGGAGAATTTGGAAAACAGGAATAGGCGCAATAATCTACGCATTTATGGTCTTGCGGAAGGAAGTGAAGGCCCCGACCCCTTGCTATTTTTCCGTTCTTTTTTGCCAAATCTTCTTGGTTTTCCTGCCACACCTCCTCTCAACATCCAGCGAGCGCACCGCTTGGGTCATATGCCGAATTCTTCTGCTTCGTCCTCTCCTTCGTCCTCTCATGGGAAGCCAAGAGGTGTTATTTTATATTTTTTGGAGTATACCGACCTACTTAAAGTCTTACAAGCCGCCAAGCAGAAAGGAAAGATTCTTTGGAATGGTTCTAACCTATTTTTTGCCCAAGACTATTCTAAAGCCACGGCAGATCGTCGGAAGAAATTTTTGGACATGAGGCCTGCTCTCCGTAATTTGAATGCTCGTTATGGGTTGTTTCATCCATGTCTGTTCAAAGTCACGTATCAAAACAAAACAACTAATTATGAAGATCCTGCGCTTCTTCAGCATTTTTTGGACACATGTAGGGATGAATCTATGGACATGTCTCGCTCGTAACTCCGGCCAATGTATTATCCTTTGTTGTGTTCCTCTGTGTTATGCTTAGTTTTTTGCACTTTCTTCCCTATGTCTCGTATATAACTTTGGTGGTTAACATTTTTTCTTCTTGTTTCCTTTGTAGATATATTATTGATTCCCTTCCTCCTGCCTGTTTCATTGTCCCTGGAGGTCGTCGTCCTTCGTACCTTCGTCAGTCTTGGAGTTGTCCGTCTTGGTATGCTGCCTTTTCCTATGTGGCTTCACCCTCCCCATCCTCAATGTTTACCTGTGGTATGTCTTTATGATGCATTATATTGCGTTCTTCTACCATGTCTTTTGGTTCTTTGTTTTTCTCCTCGCACAACGGCGTTGTTTTGTAAAGTTTATTCTCTCATTACTTTTTCCTCAGTTTCTCCTTTTCCCATGTTCTTTCTTTTTCTCCTCTTTTTTTGCCGTTACATTGCACATATTGCTGGCGTTGTTTCTCTGTTTCTTGTTCTAATTCTCTTTACTATCTCTTTTTCTCCTACTGTTTTGCTAGTTTTCTCTTTATCTCATTTTCAAATATGTTCCTGGCATTTATTGCATCTCTTATTTCTGACTCTCTCTCGTTTTTTCTTATCTCTTTCTATTTATATTTTCTTCTTTTCCTTTCATTCTCTTATCTTAAATTTCTGTGCTACATCCTCTCATTTTTCTTCTAATGCTAATGTTATTTCTCTCCAATCTTTATATGATGATTGTTTGAATATTCATTTACTTGATTGTCCTATACACAAGAGTTATTATTGTTATGAGTCATATATTTAGATGTCGTTAAGTATATTTACTTGGAATGTTAAGGGTTTGGGTTCCCCCATTAAGCGGCAACGAGTTTTGTCTCATCTAGCAAATTTAAAGGGAGATATTGTACTGTTACAAGAAATCCATATACAAGAAGTGGAAGTTGCCAAGTTACGCCGTAACTGGGTAGGTCATGTATTTGCGTCTCCTGGTTCAGGGAAACGTAATGGTGTCGCAATTCTCTGTCATAAGCGGTTAAATATTAAGCTTATAAATCAAGTCAATGACTCTGATGGTAGATGGGTCATTGTATCTGTATTAATTGATAAAGTCCCTCTAACTATTTTTAATTTGTATGCTCCCTCCACATATGATAAATTATTTTGGCCCCAGATACTAGTCTCGTTAATGCAATCTTCTGATGATTATCTGATTTTAGGAGGAGATTGCAATATGGTTATGGATCCCCTACTAGACCGCAACTCACACTCACGTTTCTCACCATCCTCCATACATACTCAATTTACATCCACTATATCCCAATGCTCCCTTGTTGATTCTTGGAGACTCTGCCATCCTACACTTCGTGAATATACATATTACTCACCAGCCCATTCTTCACAGTCCCGGATCGACTACATTTTTGTCTCTAAAGCTTTGATCCAACATATTACCAGATCTGAAATAGGGTCCATCTTAATTTCTGATCATGCTCCAGTTTCTCTATGCCTCGATCTGCTTCCCCCCATAAAAGGTACCAGGAGGTGGAGATTTAATAATTCTCTCCTATTAGATCCCAAATTCACTCCAGCTTTCCTTGACTTTTCATCCCTATTTTTTACTGAAAATGAGTCTCCTTTGATATCCCCTCAGGTACTATGGGATACTTTTAAAGCTGCCTCTAGAGATTTCATTATCTCGTTTGTTTCCCATAAAAGGCGCAATGCTTCCCATTCCTTACAGTTAATTAATACACAAATTAAGCAATTAGAGCATTCTTATTATTTAACTAAGTCTCAGTCTGATCTAGATAAACTTCTCAAGGCCAAACTCTCCTTTAATAAACTCTCCACGGAATCTGCTAACCTAATCCTACTTAAATCCAGTGCCAAATATTACTGTGCGCAAAATAAGGCAGGCAATCTTCTTGCCAAGTATCTTAAAGTTAAGCAAGAACGCACAAAAATTGAGTCTATCGTCTCTTCATCGAATCTCATTCTTCGCAAAGATGAAGATATTCTGGCAGAATTCACTAATTTTTATCAAACTTTGTATACTCCGGAATCTCCTCCTCTGTTAACAGATATTGATCGTTATTTATCTTCCATTCCTCCTCCTTCATTTCCAGACACTGACTTTGCCCCGTTGGAGGCAGATATAGACTCTAAGGATATTTTAGAGTCCATTCGAATAATCAAAAAAGGTAAGGCTCCTGGGCCAGATGGCTTTACGATAGAATTTTATTTACATTTTGCTAAATTGCTTGTTCCTAAACTTCATCGATTATTTTCATTCTTTATATCGTCCAAAAAATCTGAAGGGTCTTTTCAAGAGGCCTTAATTTGTCTCCTGCCTAAGGACAATAAAGACCATACTTTATGCAAAAATTATAGGCCCATCTCTTTGATCAATTTGGACTATAAAATTTTCGCAAAAATTCTTGCACTCCGCCTTGATAAAATTTTACCTAGCATAATTGGTAAGGAACAATGTGGTTTCATTAAAGGTCGTCACCTTTCTGACAATACTCGCCTCTTTTTTAATGTACTGAGTAAATCCCATTCCTATCAACACTCTTTAGCCGCTGTTGCGTTAGATGCTGAAAAAGCATTTGATAGGGTTAACTGGCAATTTATGCTTGCAGTTCTGGTTTGGTTTGGTTTTGGCCAGAAATTTCTTGCTTATGTCTCTTTGTTATATTCTTTTCCTAGGTCCTTTATCTTGGCCAATGGTCTCGTCTCCTCTTCGTTCCCCCTCTTCAGAGGTGTCCGACAAGGCTGTCCTCTTTCTCCTCTTCTTTTCATTTTGGCACTAGAACCATTCTTGATAAAAATTCGCATGAATACAGAGATTACTGGTTTCCCATATGGGGATAAGTATTTGAAACTTTCTGCCTATGCAGACGATATTCTCTTATTTATTTCCAATCCACAGTCCTCTATTCCATCCTTTTTATCTGAGGTATCTAATTTTGCGAGAGTCTCAGGTTATAAGCTTAATGTTGATAAGTGTGAAATTCTCCCCCTGAATAAATTTTGTTTCCATGCAGACTTTTTGACTTCTTCCTTTCATTGGAGTCCGGTTAAGATAAAATATTTAGGCCTATGGTTTAAGTCCTCTATTAAAGACACTGTAGCGCTTAATCTTAAAAACCTACAAACATTGTTACTGGATTCTACGACTCGTTGGCATCCCTTGTTTTTATCCTGGTGGGGAAGACTAGACTCGATTAAAATGATGTTAGTTCCCATTATTTTGTTTTACCTCTCTAACCTTCCAGTTAATATCCCTAAGTCTTGTTATAAGAATATTTATTCTACGCTCTCTAAATTCCTATGGCAACATAAAAGGGCTAGAATGTCCTTTGCAAAACTTAAATGCCCTAAGCAGTTGGGTGGAGTTAATTTTCCGGATTTTGCCTCTTATCATTCTTCATTTTTCCTTAAACACTCTATCCCTTTATTATCCGGACAGGTGTCCGACGCCCTATCAAGACCTTTGTGGGTTGAGATTGAATCATCTTTTTTTCATCCTTTTACCTTTGACGAATTTGTATCACTGTCCCATATTCCCAATAAATTCTCTCTCCCTATTCTTAAAAATTCTCGGAAAACCTTTTCTCCTCTCTTATTAACTGGTCTAGATGACCGTTCGCGTTTTTTACAATCTCCCGTGTGGTATAACCCTCTTATTAAACTTCGAAATAGGATACTTTTTTGGAAGGACTGGTACGACCTTGGTATATTCTGGACCCATCAACTGTTTGATGAGGGCACGTGTATTCCTTTTTCTATCCTCCAATCTCGTTTTTCTTTGCATGTATCACATGCATCCAGATATGGGCTTTTACGTGAGGTTTTGCAAAACAGGTACAATGTTCTTTCTGACTCCATCACCCACACTAATTTTTCTCCTCTCTCTATTCCTTGCTTACTGGCTTCTTCTTCTGCTTCCCAGATATATGCAAAATTGAGAGATACTACTAGTATTCGCGATAAATCTAAAACAGAATTGGACTGGGAGTCAGATGTAGAGGACACTTTCTCTGTCTCACTGTGGTATAGGATCTGGACTAAGATAAGGAAAACCTCTAGAGCAGCAAATACGACTCAAACGTTATTTTTTATATACAACAGACTTTTGATTACTCCCGCCAAATTACATTCAATTGATCCTTCCATTCCCTCCTCTTGCTGGTCTTGTTCAGCGTCAGGGGCGGATCTTAAGCACATGTTATTTAAATGCCCGAAGATTCATAAATTCTGGTCTGAGGTATGGGCTCAGATTAATAGGATTTTTTCCACCTCTTTCCCTCTTACACTTTCACATATCTTTTTAGGTAGTCTTTCAGACATATGGTCCTCTCTTAACATTAACACGTCCATTATTGATTTACTTTTGGCTGTAGCGTTTCAGCAAATCACTAAATCTTGGAAAGATACCTCGTGTGTTTCCTTTCAGGCTTGGTGGTATGGAGTTTGTTATCATCACAGACTTGATAGAGCCTATGTTTACCCCATTACACTTGCTATTAAGCGCGATTTATTATGGCTCCCCATCACAGATTTCTTAGATGTGTCTGCTCGATCCCTACCCCTACATAATCCGTGTACAGAAGAAGTTCCCAAACCCCCATGATGGCATTCCTAATGGTTTTTTGTACATACTTTAATTGTTTAATCTACAACTACTTGTGTATATCTTTATTGGAAGAGTTTTTATACATCTGATGCACTTTTTCATTTTATGTATAGCTCTGTATAGCAATGATTACATTTCTACTGCAATTGCTTTTGCTATATCTGATGCCTTCTACCTTTTTCTTTTCTACCTCTCTCTCTTGTCTTTTCTTGCTCTCTCTTAAATATGACTTTCTATTTTTCTACTTGAGATAAGTTTTAATATTATGCTTTGTTGATAATATGTTGTAAATGAACTTTAATAAAATCCTCTTTAAAACTTAAAAAAGAAATGTATTACGTCTGGGAATTCACCCGTTCCGATCAGAGTGCACTAAAGTACTAGCAATGGGGAGCAATCTATTTGCCAAATCCTTTCCTAGGATCTTGTCGTCTAGGTTCAATAGCGATAGTGGCCGGTAGAGACAAACATCCAGTGAATCTTGGCCTGGCTTAGGAATCACCACTATCTGGGCCTTGTGGAGTGAGCCCGGGAGCTGTCCCCTCTCCTATGCCTCATTAAAAATCTCCAGCAGCTTGGGGGACAGCAATTCACATAGTTGTCTATGGGGAGGCTACTGGTGCCAGGGGCTTTATTATGAGCTATTTGAGTTATAGCTAAAAGGATCTTCTTAACTTGAAGAGGGAGTCCAGGCCTACCCACTGAAGCGGATTCAGCCGGGAAGAGAGAGCCCTTGCAAGAACCCACTCAGTGTATCAATGGAAGGGCCCTCCACCTCTGCATAAAGGGTCTGATAATAGGCTACAAAGGCACCATTTATGTCCGCTTGAGTGTTGAGGATGTCCCCCCATCCATTTGTGTTGCTCCAATTGACGAGCGTGTTAGGTCCTCCGGGGACCAGCCATGCCAGCAGCCGGCCTGCCCGATCTCCCTCGCCATGGAGTCGGGGAAGGTACTGAGTGTAATCAAGCTTTCCCTAAGCATGCCTCAAGATCTCGGTGTTCCCTCCACAACTGTTTAAGTCAGTCAGCCTTTGTGGTTTCCAGCTGCAGCTCATTTTCAAGCTGCTGCAGCTCTCGCTCCTGATCAGGCGCTACTCCCGTAGGGTACACCGGACCCCCCCATACCGAAGCCTCCAAATTAGTATGCAGGGGGGGCCCCCTCCACCACTGCAATGTCAACTGCAGCGGGCAGTGGTTAGAAAGTGTATGCGACACGTAATCTGTGTGAATGATCAATAGCTCTAGCGATGCGCTACAGAGGAAGAGGTCCACTCTGGTGTGGAGGTGATGAACCGGTAAATAAAAAGAATACTTACTATCCTCTGGGTGTTGGAGGTTCCATATGTTGTACACCCTGTTACTGGTCAGCCAGCCCTGGAAGTGCTGGTTTGTTCTATAGCAGCCCGCCGCATCCAGTGGCCGGTAGATTGGTCCTTAGTAATGTTTGGGGGCAGTTGAAATCCCCACCCCAAATGGTAGGATTGTGTGGTTTGTGGAGGAGAGCTGGAGTTAGCAGGACTAGGAATGCAGAATTACTGGTGTTCGGAGCATAAATAGCCAACAACGCAAGGGGCATGCCATCTACTCGGCCCTCTACCATCACATACCTTCTTTTCGGGTCCTCCCTGTCTGTTTCCTTCTCAAACGGGACTCCCAGGGCTATTCAAATCAGCACCGCCTTAGAATATGACGATGTTGTAATGTAATGTAATGTAATGTAGTACCATAAATTTTACCTCTCCATTTCACATGGAGTTTGTGTATTCCGTTTGTGTCATGAGTGTTTCCTGCAGGAAAGCTCTGTGTGTATGTGGTCATAGCAGGAGAATCAATGTAATCAATTCATCTCCAACTCAACCCATAGTCAGTAACAATCGAAGATCCCTGAAATGGCCATCAATAGTGGGCAAAATTGAGACCATGACAAAAATATACAACACTTTTTCAGAGGTTATTCTACCTTATATTGAACTGCCCCTGGCAGAAATTCCCATAGTAAATATACATCAAATAATGATAGATAAATTAAAAGTGATCACTACAAAAGCACCTGGAGATAACGAGATGGGGAAAACAGAGATCACTACTTGTTCTAATCAGTGGTATAACAGCGAATGTCGTAAAGCAAAGTCAGAGCTGTTATTGGCAGCAAAATCTAATAATACCGAGGCACTGAGAGTTAAAAGAGCAAGGTATAAAAGTTTACTAACCCAAACCAAGAGAAACTGGGATGACCGCATATGGTCCGAGTTGATAACAGCAGCTAAAATGAAAGATCACGTGGGCTTTTGGAGCTTAATAGCTAAAGGAAATAAATCAGGAAGAAGTAGTTTGGATCTTTTTTTGGATCCAAATACTTGGTTGGATCATTTTACGAGGCTCTATGCCGAGGTTACTAGCGAAACAGTTAATAATAATCATGGAACTGCACAAATCACCCCAGTACCTTCCAAAACGGCAGAAAATCCTACCCTTGCTTTTAGCTTAGAGGAAACTCTGGCAACTATAGATGCTGTCAAACCTGGGAAAGCACCAGGCCCCGATAAAATCCCAGGCGATATGCTGAAACATGATAAAGCTATTTGGGGACCGTATATCAACTGCCTTTGCGATGCTGTCGTGGCAGGAGCCCCACTACCAGAGTCCTGGAAAGACCCCCTAAGCCTTATTGACACTCTGCAAAGGATCTTTGCAAGACAGCTTTTATCGAAACTTAATGATTGGTTAGAGGGAAACAACATTTTAACACAATATCAGGCTGGGTTCAGAGCTAGAACCAGCACAATTGATCAGGTTTTTAGACTTCTTTGTATGGGCTGGAAATATACTGTTTTAAAGAAAGGGCACTTGTACATTGATTTCATAGACTTGAAGGCTGCCTTTGACCTTATTCCTAGAAATTTGCTTTGGAACTCCTTAAAAACACAAGGTGTAACCGAGGATATCCTTGCTCAGATAATAAGATTACATGAAGATAATTATGCGAAAGTAAGGTGGGGACCAAGGGGAGAATTAACTGAAGCAATCCCCATAAGGAGGGATGTAAGACAGGACAGTGTGCTGGCACCAACCCTCTTCTCCCTATTTGTAAACGACGTCCCAGAATATCTCTTGGGGTGCGGTCATGATTCTCTGAAGTTGGGTGGGGTGCTTGTTCGAGCCCTGTTATTTGTAGATGACACTATTCTTATCTCACAAACCTGAAGGGCCTTCAAAACCTATTGAATTCATTTAGTGATTATTGTGCATAAAAGGTTTAGAAATCAACTCCAATAAAACAACATATATGGCAAATAAACCACACAAATCATTCTAGAAAAATATTACCATCCAGGAACAGAGGTTAGAGTACGTGCCGAATTTTTATTATTTAGGTACTATATTAGATACTAAACTGATGTGGTCCCCTAATTTGCACAAAAACAGGACCCTTTTGATCCAGAATTCTGCACCAATACTAAAAAAACATAGAATAGCATTACTAAAGATGTATCCCCGCACTCAAAATAAATTAATATAGGGCACAATCTGCGGCTTTGTATGGTGCAGAACTCTGGGGGCCTTCCTGCAGGAATACGTTTACGTGGGAAGAAAACAAGTTTCTGAGGATGTTACTATGCCTCCAGGTAAGAACACCCATGATCCCAATTATCACTGATCTGAATTTAAAGCGCTTAGACCTTCAAGCAATTTTAAGACCCTTGTTATTCTGGGTGCGCCTATGGAGCACTCCAGAGTTAGCTAGGTATAGAGAAGGTTTAGAAGAGATCCTAAGATTCGATCAATCTCTCTCTCTCCCGTGGGTCAAACATGTGCGCATATGGTTCTGCAAATTAGGGCTCAACCACCTTTGGGAAACCCCTGCTTTAATAACACCGTCCGTAATAAAGATACTGAAAAGCACATTTTGGCTGTATATGCAAAGCAGTGGTTCCCATAGTTCCGCAATTGGTAGGTTGACGCATCCGTTTCTTTTATCAATGCCTTTTCCGTTCTTCGAGTCATATCTGAAAGAAGTCCATTCCCAACTTGCAAAATCGTTATATATGTTCTGGTGTTTTGCAAGTGTATTCCAACACAGCCAAATGGGGCCGTAAAAATGGTGAGTCCAATGATAATGGCTGTCGATGTGTCAATCTAACGCACCAGAAAATGACGCCCACATGTTGTTCTTTTGTCCAGCATATGGTAGTCAAAGGCAAAAATGGATAAAGCCAATATGTCGGAACTTGGGATTTAGAACATGTTCTGATGCGATAAGAGTTTTAAAGACTGACACTACCCAGAAAATTGTTTTTAGTGTTAGTAGATTTTTATTTGCTGTCAATCTAGTAAAAACAAAAAAGGCACGAAATCTTTACGTAATACTCTTATATGAGACTTTTATATGTATCTATTTCCACCCTTTGAGCTTTTTAGCGGTTACCTACTAATTGAATGGAGGTTACTTTGGAACAACTAGGATTTATATATATCTCTGTCTCCCTACACGACTAGCACTTTCATCTCACGGACAGAGATTATATAAATTACCTAGAAGCCATATGCTTTGGTCTAAAGAAAAATATTTTAGCACTTGCATTTATTTGCACCTTAATAGCTCTTAGTGGTTATCCTTTATTCATATAGAGGCTACCTTGGTGTAACTAGAAACTATACATACTCTGGCACTTTATAGTATTTGCACTGTTTTCACATAGATCATGAGATACGTCCAGGAGTTATATGAAGTTCTGCACCTTCCAGCACTTGCACTTTATCCATATCTGAAACTCATGCAATGAACAGATGCTTTTGGTTGTCTCAAACTAAATGTTCTAGTATCAGTGAACATCATTCCTCGCCTGAAAGTTTTAAACTTTTGGTCTTAATTGAAGAGACCTGAAAAATATCTACTCTTTTTAGTGTATTTTAATTGCTTTTACTGAGTTTGGTTCTTATAGTAAATGATAGCCGAAAATGATATTAATGATTGTTTAAAGAAGGGATTACTGTATTTGTGGCATTGTATAACGTTCTAGAATGTTACTTGTTGCTATCCTGTATCTTTTATGGTTTTTTAAACCGAATAAAGATTATTGAATGAATGAATGAATTAATGTGGTCAGTTAAGATAGGTATGGATACGGTGCCTCCTGATAGAAGTGGCCATGCCCCTCATGTTCCATGTCAGTAAATTATATTGCGGAATCAGCGCTCGTGTGGGTGTAGCCATTGGGTATTTGGGAGCCCAGCTACCCTGGGCCACAAGTCGCGGCCCATACCTGCGGTATTCCCCCGGCATGGGGCCCACCCTCCCTGATATATATGCTTCTGATATTGGCAATAATGGCCAGTCTAGTATGTAGGTGTAACTCCAACATCATATTAACAATTTCAACAACACTCCCTGTCCTATCAACTCCCTGATGCCCAGCCAAAACAAATTCAACAGATACACAACAATCATATGTAATGTAAACATACAGTCCAAACCCAGTACGGTGATCTAGTGTGCGTGGCAGGCTGTGTTCCATGGCAGCCGGACTCTGAACCCATTAAGATACACTGGGTGGCCACCTCCCACCTTACACTTCGCTACCGGCCAACTATAGTGTCCGCCCAGCCTACAGAACTAGACACGGGACTTACCAACCAGAAGAGCCACGGTTACTCACAGTAGGTCATTCGCCCGGCACAGCATCAACTCTGGACTAAGGCAATCCTCGCCAGGAGATTCCACAGTTTTGTTAGTGTCCGATCCAGTAGTGGAGGCACAATCCGGCTGCAAAAACGCAAATGTGTTACAGATGTGTTGTACCACCTCTGCCACTGCTTGTGCCCGTTCCCTGGCTGCCTGGTCGGTGGTGGGTCGATGTCGTGGCCTCCTGGAGTGGTTGTGGTTCGATCTCATACCAATCCTGGGTATGCTGTTCAGCTGCCGGCTGCGCCGCTAGGCCCTTAGCGTGCAGCCATATACAGGTGTCCTCAGGAGTCGAGAAGAAGCAGGTATCCTCTCCCTCTATGACTTTGAGTTTTGTGGGAAAGAGGACTGCGTATTTCAGTACTAGACTCTGTAATTGTTGTTTAACTGACACATAGAAGCTGCAGCACTGCTGTACCTCCGCTGTGAAATCCGGGTATGCATTGATAGGTATATCCTCAAATTGCCAGGGGAAACCGTAGCGGGCTCCCAGATGACACTGATCTGCGCTGGAGCAGGGATCCAGGGGATGAACTCCAAGGGGGCACCACCAACCCCAATCAGCAGCATTCTGATGCTACCATGACCATGCCCACCTGCTCCCGCCCCTCTCAGGACCTCCAGGGGCAGGGCATGACTCCTCACTCTGCAAGCTGGGCCACCCAGGCCTATTGTACTCCTATGCTGCGTCGTGCAAATCTGGGAGGGGGCCCAGTGCACAGGGCCCCTCTCAGCTTTTGGGCCGCACCCTTCAGGCGGGATTGCCTGGACCTATCCGCTTCCCTGTGGCGGGCTGCAATCTCTCCGGGCCTCCCAGAGCCGGACTGGCCTTAGCGGGTACAGGGCGTTTCCCCGGTGAGCCGGAAGAGTGGGGGCTGGTTTTGGACTGGTGGGGCCAGTTTGTTTACCGAGGGCCGGTTTTGCAGCAGTGCTGCAAAATCGGCCCCTTGTAAGAAAAGCGTATGCATCAGCAGTGTTCCTGCCAGCTCCCCCTCCCCCCCGAAACTCCCTCCCGGGGCCGGTCAGACCCAATTGGCAAGGCTGGTTTGGGATCCCAGTCCGGCCCTGGGGCCTCCCCGGCGGAGCCCGGGGCACCAGCCATCATCGTCCTGCATGAGGAGCCTGGGGCCATTTGTTGGGGTGGATGCCCCAGCCCCTTCGCACACCTTAGTGGAAAGAAGTCCAGATTCACAAGGAGCACCCCCAACTCCTCACTCACTCCGGGGTTCCCACCTGAGGCCAGCAGCAGCCACCTTTATTCCTACGCCGCAGGTTCGTCCCCAATCAGCGACTCTGCTTGTTTCCTGTGGCCCGCTCTCGGTATTTTCAGTCACTGCTGTGCCGGTGTCGTGTGGGGGAGTGCAGCTGCACCACGATGGGTGGCTACTGACGTCTGCACCAAAAATGTATAAGGATTGTGAACGGGCCCGGGCCGGAGCTTAGTTGGGATGCGTCTGTTCCAGTCGCCATCTTGGCCATGCCCCCATCAGCCACTCTGTTGCTTAACACATGGAAGATCTTGTGGAAGCAACAGGTGTCATTTTGAAGGAACACTAATTGGTGGAAAAAGCCAAACACCATAAAAAAACACTATAGACAGAATGGAATATCCAAGGTAGAGAATTGTGGAGGAACCTGACACACTGAAATGCTGGAATGGAACTGGAGCAGAAAAATTACAGGGGCAGAAAAAACCTCTGAAGAAAAATCAGGGAAAAAACAGTAGGGGGAAGAATCCATTAAAAAAGCAGAATTATTTGCGAGGCATGCTTTTGACTGCTCCTATTCCTTTTATAGGGAGACATAGCAAGTAAGTGTAAAGAAGAAGCAGGATATGACCAACAAGAAACAGTAATTGTCATACAGGAAACTGGTGAGCCATGACGAGTTAGTAAACTAATAGACAGTGTCTTAACTAAGGAAGACTTGTTGGGTTAGGAATAACACGCAGGGGCCGATTCCAATCCTGGAAAAAGGCTGTACAAATCGTTGTATGGAGCGTTTTTCCCGCACGACTCGTACCCGGTAAACTTTTCTTACAACCTAGGAAGTGAGATTCGTACAGAAAGCCTCTTTCCATACAAATCGTACAAAAGACCATACGGTTAAAATAAACCAACGATTCTGATCCGGAACAGCTTGTACGCGACATCTGTAAGTATTTAAGCAGCGGTTTCCGGCTCAGCAAGTACGATTCGTTCCTACGGCACTCCGTATGGCTCTTTTCTTACGGGAGCCAAAAACAGCCGTAAATGCAGAGTCCCCAGGGGTACGAGTTGTACAGGCATACACCCCCGTGCGTTGTGTATTTACGGTGCGTACTCCCAGTGCGCATGTACTGTGCGTACCCCAACATTGCGTACCCAAACATCGCGTACCCCCAATATCACGTACCCCCAGTACACATGTGCGGTGCGTACCCCCAACATCGCGTACCCCAATATCCCGTATGTACGCACTGTACATACGTGATGTTGGGGTGCGTGAAGTTAGGGGTACGCGATGGGGGTACGCGATGTTGGGGTACGCGATGTTGGGGGTACACGATGTTGGGGGTACGCAATGTTGGGGGTACGCACCATACATACACAATGCACGGGGGTGTATGCCTGTACGACTCGCACCCCGGGAACAACTTTTCCCGGGATACGAGTCGTACAGAGTTCGCTTCGTAGCGGGTAATGGCATTCCCCATGTACGGGATGTTTTCCGTACAAATCGTAAATCGGAAAGCCGGTCTGGATCGTACTAGTACGGTTGGACTGCATTTTTACAATTTGTATGGAAAAGTGTCCGGGTCCGTCTGGTACAACTTTTCCCGATCCGATTTGTAAGGATTGGGCCGATCCGTACAAATCGGATCGGGAAAAGTTGTATTTTTCCCACACGAATCTTACTTCACGGGTCGGACGGGCCTTGTACGATTTGTATGGAAAAATTTACCGATACGAGTCGGGTGGGAAAAAAAAATACAGGATCGGAATCGGCCCCTTGGTGTTTCAATGTTTAAGACTATTTCATTCTATTTAGATGCCAGAGTTTTTCATTTTCTAAAATTGTTTCTCAAAAGCTGCAATAGCGAGCAGTCAAGGCTTCCTTTAAGAGGTGATAGAGGAATTAGAACTTAAAAAACTTTATGAATAGTTCACATTACATGCAAAGTTGCAATAAGAGGATGCTACAATATGTGTGGGGAATCTATCTTACAATCACAAATCATTTACTTTTTTTGCACCTGTGTAAAAATTATTTTCTTTTCCTAAATTCACCAATTTAAAACAATCATCTTATTTGTATTGCTTATAATTTTGTAAGACGATTTGCATTGTGGAAAATCAGAAAAGTTTCATTTCTTTCCAATTGTGTTCAATTCATTATCCACATATTTTTCAAAGATTGTCAAAGTACAGCCAACATCAGATTTGCAGTGAGCTGTCCACCTCTTCTTTAGGGCTAATTATAATCCTATTAAAGGCTATGCTAAGTTTTTTTACTTGTTTCCTCAATCGCTTCACCATTCTCGCACTAGAGTTGTAACATGTTCAAAAATCTTCTGTCTTTATTTACAAGCATCTCCAATTTCTAATTAATTTAGCGACGAGTCTAGATAACAAATTTAAGGCGTTTCCAAAGGACCAATTTACCCATTATTACAAGGTGATATCTTTCCACATGGCACCGTTCAGTTTCCTTTCAACAAACAGCATGGCAGAGGAAACTGTACCTCCCCTTACATTTCCCACCCATATTGCAGCATACCTCCGAGGCAACATTGCATTTAGGTGCCGATTCCGATCCTGTATTTTTTTTTCCCGTACGACTCGTATCCGTATTTTTTTACGTACGAATCGTACAAGTACCGTACAAACGGTGAAGTACGATTTGTATGGGAAAAATACATACGAATCGCCTCGGGAAAAGTCTACGAGACGTTCCCGGACAGTTTTACGTACGAGTCGTAAAACTGAAGTCCGAGCGCACAAGTCCGATCAGTACCGGCGTTCCGAATGCACAAGCGTATGGAAAACGTCCCGTACGGAGTGAACTGTGTACGACCCCTACACTTGTGCCCGGGGTATGAGTCGTACGGCCCCCTCGCCCCAGCCTCGTATGTACGCGCCGTACCCCCACCCCAGCCCTGTATGTACGCGCCGTACCCCCAGCCCCGTATGTACGTGCCGTACCCCCACCCCAGCCCCGTATGTACGCGCCGTACCCCCACTCCAGCCCCGTATGTACGCGTCGTACCCCCAGCCCCGTATGTACGTGCCGTACCCCCACCCCAGCCCCGTATGTGCTGGGGGTACGGCACGTACATACGGAGCTGGGGGTACAGTGCGTACATACGGGGCTGGGGGTACGGCGCGTACATACGTGGGTGGGGGGGTACCGTCCGTACATACGGGGGTGGGGGGTACGGTCCGTACATATGCAATGTTGGGGTACGCACCGTACATGATGACACGTACGATGTGGGTGATGGCGTGTACATCGCGTAGCAGGCCCCGTTTTCCTCATGCATCGCGGCGTACTTAGCTTTTCCGGCACTTTTTGGCTCCCGTAAAAATATAGCCGTACGGAGTGCTGTGGGTACGAATCGTACTTGCTGGTCCGTAAAACGCTGCCTGACTCCGTGCGGACGTCGCGTACGCGCTGTCCAGGATCGGAATTGTATGTATTTTTTAGCCGTACGGTGTTTTTTACGAATCGTACTTGCTGGTTTGTACGGTGGAATTCCCGGGAACGAGTCGTACGGAGAAAACGCTCCGTACGACCATTTGTACCCGGGTTTTACAGGATCGGAATCGGCACCTAAATGTCAAACATTGGGTTAGTTATGGTGACATTCACCTAGGTGCATTTGAGTCTCTGTAGGGTCAATGGCCACACGGAACAGTGTACCTTTAGTCTCCTTTGCAGAACCCTCACTGGGGACAGCTGTTTCATTATGAACAGTGGTCATATTCAATAAGCTCAGTTTCCAGATGAATTATATCTTCTATGAGGACCTGAAAGAAACCCTGAAATGTACGACATGACTCATAGTCCTCCCGCTCCCGGATAAACATCTTCTGATGGCTCTGCAGGCGCAAAATGTCTCTATGGGTTCACTGTGTCTCCACATGTGCAAAGTGTCCTGCGCAGCGATAATAGAAATGTGGCCACACTCCTGGTAGCAATGAGACGTGATTCCCTTGTCCTGTGACAAGGAAGGTGTATAGCAGAGGCACCTGTCTGCACGTGAAGGCAGGGAATTAAGCCTTGGTACAGATTTCCAGTGACCTCGCTGCTCAGTGGCGAAACAAAGGTGCCATGGGCCCTAATGTGAACAGGGATAAAGGGCTCCATGTCCACCTGCTAGGTAGTAACATTATAGCAAGACAGGGGGCGCCATGGGCCCCTCAGACAACTGGGCTCCGGTGCCACCGCACCTGATGCACCGCTGATAGCTACGCCTCACTGTGCTTCTGGCATCTCTCGCGCCGGGGGTAAATCCACTGGCCACAGAGAGCATGTAATACCGGCTCACGGCTTCAACAGGCAGGCGGCCCCTTGTACCGCATAGCTGCTCCTCAGACCACTGGGCTCCGGTGCCACCGCACCGGATGCACCGCTGATAGCTACGCCTTACTGTGCTTCTGGCTCTCATGCCGAGTGTAAATCCTCTGGCCACGGAGAGCATGTGATACCGGCTCACGGCTTCATCAGGCAGGCGACCCTTGTACCGCACAGCTGCCCCTCAGACCACTGGGCTCCGGTGCCACCGCATCGGATGCACCGCTGATAGCTACGCCTCACTGTGCTTCTGGCATCTCCTTCGCTCTCGCGCCGAGTGTAAATCCTCTAGCCACAGAGAGCATGTGATACCGGCTCACGGCTTCATCAGGCAGGCGGCCCCTTGTACCGCACAGCTGCCCCTCAGACCACTGGGCTCCGGTGCCACCGCACCGGATGCACCGCTGATAGCTACGCCTCACTGTGCTTCTGGCTCTCATGCCGAGTGTAAATCCTCTGGCCACGGAGAGCATGTGATACCGGCTCACGGCTTCATCAGGCAGGCGGCCCTTGTACCGCACAGCTGAGCTGCAGCTCCAGGGAGAGCAGGCTGTCGATACTTACCCCAGGCCTGCGGCCTTTGGCTTAACCCGGCTTGCTATCTATTTGTGTTTTAAGTGATTGGCCTCTTTGCCAATGTCTTATCCATATTGAGTTACATCATTGACCCATGTAAATATATAGTCAATTGATTTACAATCCACCTCTGGTGAGAAAGAACAGAAGGAGCAGAGAGGAACCGCACTTAACGCGAAGGTATTGACAAAGAGCCGCGCCAGTGCTTTGGTATGAAGCGGGCACTTTTCAGCAAAGGTCAGGAAAACTATTCTTCTCTGCGTGGTGATGAAGGATTTCTGGACCTCCAAAAATGCCTACGCATGCTTTTCTGAGAGATGAAACTGTGCCCATCTCAAGTATAACCCATCACTCAGAGACGGGGGCAATAAGACTGGGTAAAAATGTAATTCATTTTTTTGTGTCAAGTACACAGATTTTGTTTGCAAAAATGAAGTGAAACTAAACATATTCTGCAAAAGCTTCTTGGCCCCGTATATGAGGTCAAAATTGAACATAGGGGCATATCTCGTATACATAAGTGAAGCAAGATAACAGAAGGAGAATGTTTCGAGTACAAAATGTTGCATCGCAGCTGTTTTGCAATTCGTGCAATATAGTTTTTGCTCAAACCAGTCCACAAGGCAAAAGGTTGCAAAACTGTGTGACCGAAAGATGAAAAAAAATGTTTATAAACTTTTCATAATGTGAAATTTGCATATTCCACAAGGTTTCCCTCAGTTAATAACAATGGTGTCTGGCTTTAGCCTTGATATAAAATGGTGCACGCTCATTGGTCCTGTCTTCCATCCTCGAACCATGTTGATCCTTTTTCTCGTGTTCATCCAGCACTAAACTCACTATGGGGCAAATCATCAAGGCGGCGCTATGAAATTATCGCAGCTTTTGTGTCCGTTTTCGGGCGAAAAGCGGCGATAATTTCATCGCCTTATCAGCAAAGATACGCTAGCTCGTGTTTTGCTGACGTAGCGCCCGTCACAACAATGCCCCACTTTACATCTCTAATGAGATGCAAAGTGGGCGTTCCGTCCCAAAATAACTGGAGAAATGTCGCTAACCGACATTTCTCCAATTATCAATGGGCCCGCTAACAAGCATAGCGATAAGAAAAGTAGCACTAACCCCGGTTATCGCTACTTTCCTTGCGCCTGCTTTTAGTTTGACTTAGCCATGATATCCAATGGAAGGTGGATATCATGGTTAAGTCTCCCCTGCCCTATCAGCAAGCTATCGCCAAACGTTGTGCGATTATCGCTGGATTTCCAGCGATAATCGCACATTTGGCAGCTTGCGCCTGGAATTTTATCGCTTTTGAGATAAGCGTTGCTGATAGCACACTATCTCAGCGATAAAAGTTAGCGCTAGCCGGCGATAATTATCCTTGCGCTAAGCGCGCTGAGCGATAATTATCGCCGGCCCTTGCTGATATGCCCCTATCTACATTAGGTTGCGTGTGCCTCTAGATGGCAGTTCCATGTCTGCTTCGTATGAAGTAGTGCCTGACAACAGAGCTCCATCATGGGGAAAAGGTACCAGCTGCGGATACATATACAGAGCAAACCGATAGTGCGCAAGTAGTGAACTACTGGCTAATGATCGTGTTTTATGAAATACATCTATGTTCACGCTTAGCAGGTCGGTTTCCTGATTCACACATTTCATAAAAGCAGCTTGTAATATTTTGTTTGCTACAGTTTAAAGGTCTACAGGAAATTTCGCAATTTTGCAATAGCTACAATATTTTTTTCGGAATGCCACTCCCACGAGACAATAGTGACAATGCGGAAATTTATTTTGCACAAATCATTGACACTAAAAATATGGTTTTGCATAGAATGTGCTTCTTGTAAAACAGAGTCATAATCTATCGCTACCGTTATACATCGATACATAGGCTCTCTAAAAAGTAATCTTGCACAGATTAATACTGCAAAACTTGCCATTGTGCAGATACAATCCTTGCACAGGTACATTTGCAGGGAATAATTCTGCATAACGATGTGGTTAGACATGCAAAAGCTGTACTGGACTTATCTATAGCAAGTTGCGCATGAACATGGAAAGTTTTGCAAAAATTAACTATACAAAAATAGTCTCCATACATTTTTCGGCTTGCCTGGGTTTAACTGTTTTGAAAGTTACCTTATTGAATAGACAAAATAACCTTGAAATGTGGAAAAAACTTGCAAAGGTAAACTGTGGAACTGCAAACTTTGCCATGGGCGAATAACAAAATCTTTGCAAGTGCCAGTGGAAAAAAAGCTATGAAGATTTGCTTCACCCTGGAGACAGCCAACTCATGTCATCAGCCGATATAAAAAACATGATATCATACATTTTATTGAAAGGCCTGAGTAAGAGCTGGCTGCCTCACCTCCACACTCAGCCAGCCACATCTAGGTGCCTTGAAGAGATGTTGGAAATGTACCCTTTCGGCACGGTATCCACTAGATTTGTTTGCCTTTTAGCTGCTCCCTATTTTTGCTGGGTAACTGTGCACTTTACTTACACATGCTAACTAGTACTAAAGTGCATGTGCCCCTCCTTTTAACATGGTAAAATTTGTATCCAACTGACCGGTTTGTTTAATTTTCCAATAAGTCCCTAGTATATGGTACCAAGTTTACCCAGGGCCTGTAAATTAAATGCTATCAGTGGACTGCAGCACTTGTTGTGCCATCCGTTGCAGTGGCCCTGAACACCATGTCTCCAGGCTTACCATTGCATTCTGGCTGCAAAGTTTTAAATTGCAAATTCAACCTGTAAAATAACCCCTTTTGACAGGTGTAAAGCTTCCTTTTAAATATTACTAAGACACCCCTAACTAGGGTGCCTGGTATTTAAAAGTAGGGCATGTAAAACTTTAATATGAAACATGTATTTACAGTGAAAAAGGCCATAAAAGCTATTTTCTCTGTAGCAGGTTTGGCTGTTCGACAGGAAAGCATTGAGATACAATACTAAATGTAATAAATGTTAACCCCGGTTAGGAAACAGCTACAAACGACAAGTTACTTATATTTAGTGACACTTTTTCTGATAGAGACTCTATGTATCTGCAGATTCCTCATCTTGTAAATTTCCCTCAGGCGCCAAATTGGATCTGGAGAATTTTAATGGCAATTCCCTCAAACAATGGGCGCCATTGTTGGTCTCCACGTCAGGTCCGTCCCATCCCAGATGTAATACCGGACCACTATATCTACGCCACCTCTGTGCACTGACGTCCGTTTCTTTCTGATCTCTGTTGACACAGACAGACACAGAGTCCATAGATTTCAGAATATGCCTGAGTGCAGACCTCCTGATTGAGATCTTATTAATGAACCATATGAGTCCATTCCAGTGAACAGGGAGAGGGGTGGGTCGGTGCACAACCTACGGTTAGGTAGGGTCTCTACCAGAAAAGGCATTAGCAAAGCTAAATAACTGGTTCTTCTGATAGAGACTTCTAACCGGAGATTTCTCACCTTGTGAATAGAATCCAAAGCAGTATCTTCCCAAGTGGTGGATATGTGGAATGTTTCAGACCTGGAAATTGTGCAGGAGAGATGGAGCGAAGCACCCGTCTTGCCAGACCTGAATGTCCATGCAGTAGTGCCTTGTGAACATGTGGAGGGATGCCCAGGTGGAAACCTGGCAGATGTCCGAGACTGGCACACTGTGCACTAGTGCAGTAGTAGCAGCCTTTGCTCTTGTGGTATAAGCACGCAAGCCGTCTAGGGGCTGCTTTTTGGTTAGCCCATAGCCGATCTCAATACATAAAACTATCCATTGAGATATGGTTCTCTTTTGCACTGCCTGCCCATTTTGTACTGGAGAAACCCATAAACAGTTGATCTCCAAACAATGGTGTCTGATCTGATCAATGTAATAACTGAGGACCCTTTTAGGATCAAGAGAGTTGGGGGGCCTTCCTTCTCAAATGGACTTTAGTTTTAGATGTGGGATGGCATTAGGAGTACCATAGTACACCCCCACGCCCACACACCCATCCCTCTTAGCCTAAGTTTAGTGTGGCCGAAGACTTCAGGCATCTTGAAAATACCCAAAGTGTGTGGGGTTAGCGATGGAAACCTTTAGCCCATTGGCTAGGGTGTCCCCAGGGGTCATTCCCACCCACTAGCTCATGACAGGTATAAATGTGGCATCTCCTGGCACCCACTTCAGACCATTTTCTGCACTTGTGGAAGACCAGAGGAGGACTGGACCTGCTGTCTGTGACCTGAGTAGAGCCCTGAATACGAGACCTGCTTTCCCCCTTGCACCCAGGACAAAGAATTGGACTGCAAGGGTCATAAGGCTAACCTCCTGATAAAGCTTCAGGGACACAACAAGCTACAAAAGGCCTTTTCCTGCAGCTGACCAGTGGCAACTGGGCCTTTACTGGACTCTCCTGTTGGCCTCTGACAGCCACTGTGAGACTCTAAGTGCCTCCGTAGGTCCTAGGGAGCTTTAGAAGTGCACTCTTATAGAAAATTAAGAGTGAAAGGACTAAAGTCTGAAGGTAAAATTGTTGTCCAGGAAGAACCTGATTAGTGTATCCGAGCTGCGATCTATCGGGGTCAGCGTCATATCGCGCCTAGGTCTTGCTCTACTGTGACTGTGCTTATTTGTACTTCTTGATGCATTTCTACTTAAAATAAATGCACATATCTACCCCCTTATTGGATTTTTGTCATTTATGTGTCATTTGTTTTACTACATTTTACTTTATTTTTCTAATTCATTTTGGGATTTTTATTGTTTTGTATTTTGACTTTATTATTGTTTTAGCACTGCATGAAAGCTTTACACATTGCCTTTAATTTAGGCCTGTCGGCTCTGTGGTTTTGCTACCAGGCAGCTGAGTTCAGGTTTATATAGCAACTTTAGTGGATCATTCTGACAAGGATTGTGATTATTACTTGAGGCGGGTGCGTACCCTCAACTAATAACCCCATTTCTTAAAGGAGGCCTGAGGTTACTTCTGTGGAGTTATCCGTCTGACAGTAAGAGACCAATGTTCCATGCACCTTCTCCTTGCTGGGATCGGCATATGGTTCTTCGGGATCGTCAGCCAGCCTCCTTTATCATTTGTTTATTTATTTAATTCTAAGGAGCTCTAACACCCATGAGCATGATGGTGCTCACACAACCAGGGACGTTTTAAAATAAAAATATAAAGCAGGACAGTTAGCAGCACAGAAATGGCTTCAACTGTTTAAAAAACCTGAGACAGAAATCAATTTGGCATAGCTTCAAAGCCAAGTTATTCCAAAGGGATGGAGCCAGAACTGTGGAGAGTCTATTTCCCGGGCACTCTCACTGGTAGTGAGGCACCTGAATCAACGAAAAGGGAGAGGAGGCTTGAAAATCTAGGTCCCTTAATCACTGCCAGCGGTCCAAATTGAGATTCGAACCGACTATGACCCTAGGAAATTTTAAATAAAGGCCGAGGCTAACACTAAGGGTCCTCAACGTTTCCGAACTATACAAAATAGAAAGAATACCACGTGAGGCAAGCGTAAGCGCTAATATTGAGGTTGACAAGACAGGAAGGAAACTGTACAAAATAAAGAAGGGCTAATATACAGTCCGTATCCCTGTTAGATATCACCAGGGGCACAGCAGTCAAAAAGAACAGGATGCTTACATCTACTGTATTATGAAATACTCAGAGGGACTTAAATCTATTACGGTCTTGATAAAGATGGACTATCAATAAGGAACCATCGAAACGCGTCGACGCAACTAACAGCATAATCTATGAGAATCTTGGTCTTGTAAATGGTGTAAAGACTAAGTATATAAAGACAAATTGTCAATTTTTGTCTCTATTGATATGCTCTTTCAATGACAAATTGCGTTGTCAAATCTTCTCTCTGTTTAACAAATGTTGTTTTTGAGTATATAATGCTTTGTATAATGTTTTAGTTGGACTGTATTTTATGAATTAATTGTGCCTTTTTAAATATATGTGTTATACACAGTTTATAACAAACTTTTTTATGTCATTATAAATGCATAATAATATGTTTTTAACAAGGTAGCCTTTGCATCAATATTTGGGAGCTGAAAACTTTATAAAATTGTTGTGTGATTGAATATGAGGAAGGGATTACTGTAGGTGTCTCAATGATATTCTAAGGGATAGCTGACTTTCAAACTATTTAATAGTACTACAATCCCTTAGTGTTATAAGGGGTCTCTCTCTATTTTTGATATGCACCTGCAAGAGCACCAGAGACCCAGGTGTCATGGCTGTGGCTGGTACATGTTATATAATAGTGGCATAAACAGTGGTGACATCTCTTTTGGACTGATATTATGGTATGCCAAGTGCATCATACATAGGACCTTGTAATTAAACCTCTGTCTCACTGAGAGCCAGTGGAGAGAACGGCACACTATAGATACCTGTTAAAAAGATACAGAGCCCAGAATAAAATACAGAGCCCAGAATCAAGCCAAGCAGCCATTCTTTGAATGTTCTGTGATTCTGCAATGTGGTATTTTGCCAGACTGAAAAAGAGGGCAGTCCCAAAACGTAAGCGGGAGAGGACAACAGCACTGAAGACCCCACCCAGTAGTCATGTGGAAGAAATGGGAGGATTCTCTTCAAGGTCCTCAGCAGAGAGGATGTGGCATAACGGCCAGAGCTTTCGACTTTGGAGCTGGGGGACCAGATTTGAGCCTCGGCATCGGCTCAACATTGTGTGATTCCAGGCAAATCTCTTAATCTCCTCGTGCCTACTAAAAATTCATGTGTCCTTCTGTAATGTAACTGGTGCTCATGTAAAGCACTCCAATACTTTCAGATCAGCTTTGCGCTATATAAAACTGCAACAACAAAAAACTTTTCACAGATCTGGCTGGCAAGGAGTGATTCCTAAAGGGAATAGCCACAAATCATTTGACCAAGTCAGGGAGTTGCCTCCAAAAACCAAGAACTCATTCTTGTCTCAATTAAGCTTGGGGACGTTTTCTGCCATCCAGCTTTGAGTGCTTGCCAGGTAGTAGTGTAGTAGTGATGGGGCAGTGCAGAGTCAGTATCTCCTAGGGCAAATTTGAAAATAATCTGGGTGTCACCCGCCTAGGACAGCACCTGGAAAACTAAGCTTGAGTGCCCCCATCAATTTTACATATATATTAAAAAGATTAGGCTATAGGGAAGACATTTAGTTTGTTCCTCTTGAATGCTCATATGCTAAACTTGCATTTTTGTTGGCTTCTACTCAGGCGTGCAAAGTTGATGTGTTGGGAAAATTATATTTTTGTGATTCTTTTTTTGAAAGATTACACAGGATGGAGCCATTCTTTAGTCAGGTCCATCTTCTCTGCTCAAGGTAGTCTTTCTTTCACTTTGAAAATAAATTGATCCTCCCTTCTTCTTTTGTGAGAGCAGGTGCTTCATTGCTTAGCCATGCCTAGGGCCACCCTAATTTGCCTAGAAGGAACATGTCAGTTCAAACATGCTAAGTTTCACTATTGAACGTGTATCTGGTGCAGGATCGAGAATGCTATTGCAAAGGCTTACGACTTGGCTTCTACGCTTTCCGATTCCTACCAATACTCAGGCACATTCTACAGGTGGGCGGTCAGCTTCATGGTCTGTATTCCAAGGGGTTTTTCAGCATATCTTGGTGGTTTCAGAATCTTTAGACTGTACTACAGGTTTCGGAGCATCCGACTGGCAATGTCCTATCAAAAGCAATGCTATCGGTGTTTATAGAGAGCATTTCTTCCACTGATGTGCCTTGTGTCTTCTCCTTTCGGGCTTGCACAGACTTTTCGATCTTGGGTTTCATGCACACATAAATATGATTGGTTCTCTGGCATTTTCATTTGGCTATCAGGTTGGTCCAGACTCAGGTATGGGTGTCTGTCGCTCTCTACATTTGAAAAGTCGGGAAATTATTTGGTCTTGTTCCAAATCTTCACAGCTGTTGGAAATAAGTACTTGTTGACATGTCTTGGGGAGACTTATGCCCACAGACCTGTGTATCTGCCCCTTGATGCCGGCAGTGCAGACATATGGTGAACTGGTGCTTTGAAGGCAGAGAGGTTTTCAAACAAGCGTTGGCTGCTTTTAGCACAGAACGATTTCTGGGCGGATCACAGCAGCTTTTGGGGTGAGAAGATTTCGACACCCTCGATTAACTTCAATGAAGACGGCCATTGAGTACTGTTGGAAAGGCCTTGCCTGCTGACTGCACAAACAGGCTTTGACACAGGCGTTGATACTGTCAGCGCAGGGATACTTAGTGAAAGAACCTGGCTGCCGTCCAGTTCGAGACCAGCCTCAGGCATGGGCAGACCTGCAATACTGTCTTGTGGGAAGTACATGGCTGCCGTATCTGCAAACAGACAGTCAGACCTTGACGGCTGTCAGCACAGACAGAGTTGGCAAAAGGCCTGGAGTATTTTCAGCGCAGTCAGACTTGAGGAAAGGTCTTTGCTGCTGCCTGTGCAGACAGGCCTGGATGTTGGCCGTGAATGCTGTCCGCACAGAGGGACTTCCAGAAGATCTGGGCTGAGGGTCATTTCATAGTCTGGAGATCCTGGGTCTGACTTGTGACTTCCTGTTGACACTCCCGCGTGCCACCTTAAGCAGCTCTTTTATCTGCTCAGGCCTCAGCAGAAGTCACTGCAGCTGACTGGCACTGTGCAGCTACTCTGCTGGGCGGAACGCTCTGTAGAAAGATCCGACTTGACTGACATACTTTACTTAATTCAGAGAGAGTTTCAATAGATATTTCACTGCACAATGGTGATGGCTCTGCGCATCTTTCCTGGCAAGGAGACAGGCGGGCTCTTCCATGCAGGTGAAGAGCACACACACAAAAGCAGGGGTCACGCCGCGGGGGACGGCAGGTCTGTCTTCAATACAGAGGCCGCGTTTATGCTGAGAGGCAGGGGCCTGGCGCAGTCAGTGAGCGCAGAGACGCTCCTCTGAGACCGGGGGTTTGCGCACACAGGCCCTCGCTGCCGTAGTAACATTCCAGCTGCTCTGATTCCAGCTTAAATCCAACAACAAAGAGGCAAGAGTAAGGAGGAGGGTGAGAAGGCGAGATGGCTGCCGGGGAAGACGTGGGACCCTGATAGAGGCAGATAGCAAAAGACTTTTATTCACCAAAATGCCAAGAGTTGAGGAAGTGAGAGCACGCACCCTTTGACCTCCAGTGACATCACATGATTGACCACCTGTCTCACTCATAGCCCCTCAACATTCTCCTATTTGCTACAGAGGAGCTAGAGGAAAGAAAGATAAGCAGACGCTACTACAGAAAGTAAACGGGGATTCTAGCGGACTTGCAGTCATATAGTGCTTTATGCCCTTGATAAGGCGCCAAAGCTCTTTCAGTGACTAGCAAACTACTCTGGGAACCCAGGGATAGTGGTTAACACAATGTTTATTCGTAAATTCACTTTTCAACTTGTGCTCTTCTGAAAGAAATGTGTGCATTATTTTAGAGTGCCTGTGGTCTGATCTAGTAGGGTTTAATCTTGTGCTTGTGACATACACCCTTTCATCCAATAAATCTAGGTTATTTGTGATTGAGAATAATGGAATTTGGTTTGGATTAGGATAGAATTTGAAGTGTAGGTTAAAATTTAAAAAATTTAATTAGAAAAGAAAAAAATAAGAATTACGTGAACAAATTTAATATATTGAGGAGTTAACAGTTATTGCTAGTACAAAAATGTGTGTGTTAGTGTGATTGATGGGAGAAATGTGCAAATGGAGTGTACGGAAATTAGGAGATTGTTATGGTTTAGAGTGGAAAATGTGTATATGGGGCCGGAATTGCAGAAAGCAAGCTATTTAGCAGAGGATGATTGAGTAGAGCAGGCGATAAAGCTAGATCGGGCCAGGATGGCAGAAGACATGTGAGGAGAATTGAAGGGGGGGGGCAAATTAAGCAAGGAAGTCAAATTCAGTTCCATGCAGGAGGGGCTCATCTTTACAGGTTGTCGCGAGCTGGAGTGAGCTGCGATATTTATTCAGTTACAGAGTTGATGAGCTCTACCCTGAGACTTCGAAAGTGGTGTAGTGGCATCTGTGGGTGGAGAAAGCTGCTGGTATTTGCACTGTCTCTTATCTTTGTGGAAAAGTCTTACTTATATTCCCTGGTGGCCACATCTGAAGGACCAGCTCTAGTCTTTCTTCTGAATTCCACATGGTTCTTAGTGGCTCTTATCTTTGTTGGGAGGTAATATCATTGTTTTGGCAGGTTGTGTGGAGAAAATAATGCCAACAACGGTTTTTAATGGGTGCGTTGTTATACTGGAAAGTGAGTTCCTATATTGGTGGTACAGCGATAGAGATCATGTGCCCTCCTTGGGATCTTTCGACTGTGGTGCAGGCATCTATCAGTTGACAGAGATGCTGTTATTTCTATTGTCTCTCATCATTGTGGACAGCTCATATGTACAGGGGCGTAACACAGGCCCCGCGCATCTGCCAAAGTGTGGGGGGCTAAAGAACTGCAGGGAATCCCCTCAGCACAGTACTCAGGCCTGAGACCTCCGGATTAAATCCGGAGCGGGGTCCCCTCTCTGTACATTGCAGGGGGGCGCCTTAAACTTTCGGTTCGCCACTACATATGTAGGTTCCCTGTTGATCATGTTGGGTCTACTAGCATTTAAGATCTTAAAGTCCTGATTACTTTCTGGCTCCTGAGACCAAAAGAAGCAAAGATTGTACCCAAGGCACCAAAGGGAAGACAGGGGAAGCCTCTGCAACCCCTGGCTACTCCTGATGTCCATGGCAAGCCAGTCTATAAGGACATGCCCCCATTTTCCAATAGACTGATTCCTCTGTTAAGGTAATAAGTGTAAGGCACACGTCAAGCTTTGCCTGATGCCCAAAGGGTTTTTAACAGGAATAGACCAGTTGGGAAAATTGGAAATTCCTATAGGTCTGCCACCTAAGTTTTGATAAAAATCTGAGTAAACACCGGAAGTCGTATGGTCAGCATATCATGATCAACTTTATCAGCAAATCTATCAAGTGAAAGGTCATAGGCCACTGCAGTTGACACCTGGTGTTTAATATGTAGAAGAATAGGCGCCGAGACCAAGGTTTTGCTCAGAAGCCTGCGGCCGGCGATATCGAAGGTTGAGATGCCAAATACCAAGGCTGCCTTCTCTTGAATCCACCTCTTGCTTATGTCTTCCACCACCCTGCACTTCCTGCCCCCCTTTCCCATTCTTGCAGCCTTTTTTTCATCCCTGCTTCTCCCTTTGTTACTATTTTGTGTCTTTCTTTCCACTTTTCGAGTCTTTCTTTCTATGGCGCTGGGTAAAAGTATGATAAGGAAAAATAAGCGCTGGCCCCCAAAAATGAGTGCTGGGGGGCACCACTGGCAACCACCTGCTCAAAGCAAGCATTGCTGCAATCCTTATTACAAAGCCCACTGCAACTAGTGCAGCTGAAGTCCCAATACCTTGGAATCAATTCTCTTGAGTGGTATGATGGCATTTGTATCAGCCATTTATTTCCTCACAATGAGCTCACCATCACTAGGTGTAAATGCCTGGCCTAATGTTACTACTCACTGTAGTAAACAGGAGTCATTGTTTGGTGGCTTTGGGACTGGCCCTTTAAGACAGCCCCATTTTTGCAATGTGTGCTGGAATTCATGTAGTAAAAAACATAACCTTCAGTTGAAAGAAAGTAGTTAGATCATTGTTAAACTGTAATTCTTTTTCGTTACAGAATAGAAAGATATTTAGTAAATTAGAAGGAGAGAGGTTGTGTGAACTATTTCCAAATACTGGTTTCAAATTCTTTTATTAGGCAGTTTTCACAGCTCCAATCAGATACTCCACATCAAAGACTGTATTTATGTTCAAAAGATCTTTTTTTAAACGTTTACACTTAGAAGTCAGGGAGAGGAGAGTTGAATAAACAAAGAAACCATTCCAAATTGGTGTGTTTCTGAATAATTACTTCAGTGGTACTGAAAGTAGGGCTATGAGGGCTGCTACATCACACCCACATAACCTCGAAGGAGTTCACTTTGAAAATGAGCAACCGAGGGCTTTGCACGTTTATCTTGCTGCCTAAAAAGCTTTTGCACGGACAGACTGTCAAATATCAGACAACTTCTTAAGAGCAGCTGCTGATCATTCTCTTCACCCAGTGTTTACTTGCCTTTTGCTTACTCAAAAGTGGAGGTCTTTTGTCGACTGACCCCACTGGCGCTCTTGCTGGGGTACTGGAGAGTGCACAAGGAGAAAGGAGGGGTATGTCCGTGTCCTCAAACACAAATAAATGCACCAGCATGGTTAACAAACTCAACTTTTCAAGTATTTCAGCAAGATCTAAACAGAGTGGGGCTCATTATGAGACCTACAGTATTTAGGAGCTGATACTCTCCTGCTCATACAGCTACAGTGCGGTATTCCCTGTCATGAGCTGCAAAACTCAGAATTGCCGTATGTACACTTATAAATGCTGTCAGATTTCACATGACAAAATGTGTGCTGCAAAAAAGCACAGTATTAGCGTAAATTTCAGGGCAATAACTTACACTTCGCATGTTCGCCACATATTTGTTAACACGTGCTCTCCCCCCTTGCACTGAGGGGACTCTCAGATAACATCACATACAGAAAAAAGTACCCGCCTTCTTTCTGTGGCATCCACCAACAAGTTACCTTTAATCTGTCCTTTCACTGCTGGTTTCCAGGCATGCGGTATTAATTGGAATGATTGTATTCCAGCATCACCTCCCACCGCATTCTTCCGGGCTTTCAGCGGCCATGGCTTCCTGCGTCTCCACTAAAAGACAAGCTATCACAACAAAATGCAGAAAAAACAGATTAGCATTTTGCAAATATAAAGCATGGCTTTTAATCTTATTAAGATCTAGGCTCTCTCCCCCCATCTCTGCCTTCATTCCACCTCTCCTTAAGAGACACGCCATCTCGATTTACATAAGTGCTGAAATCAGCATTCGCTTTGAAATAAGTTGTTACTACTTAGAAATGGACTGATTTTCTGGCCCTTCGAGAATGGTATTCTATCGTACTCTGGGAGTGCCAAGGTCATGGGCATATCTAACTGCCCAAGACTAAAATGTATTCACTAAATTCAGAACGCATGTGTAATGTGGCACCCCCACTTCGAGGAGACACTGCTTGGATGTCAAAAACAAATGCATGTTTCTCTTCCCTACACTCATACACACAACCACGCAATGTATATTTTGCGATTGCTGTGACTGTTAGTCTATCTATCTATCTATCTATCTATCTATCTATCTATCTATCTATCTATCTATCTATCTATCTATCTATCTATCTATCTATCTATCTATCTATCTATCTATCTATCTATCTATCTATCTATCTATCTATAGATGCTTGCTAGAGCGGAGTTTATACGTGAGCCGGCCATCTTGGCATCTTTAGATGCCACTATGGTGTTTGACACTTTGGAGTGGCCGTATATTTGGGCCGTGTTGGCGAAATTTGGGTTCGGCCCTGAGTTTATTGGTTGGGTAAAATTACTATATGCTGACCCACTGGCTCAGGTGGTGGTGAATGGTAGGGTGTCGGCTCCCTTCGCACTGGGGAGAGGTACGCGGCAGGGATGTCCGTTGTCACCCCTTCTCTTTGCACTTTCTTTGGAGCCTCTTGCCGCCTGGTTGCGTTGGGAGCCGTCGCTGCGAGGCATTAGATGGACGCCGGAGTTTGAAGACCGTGTCTCCCTTTACGCGGATGACATCCTTCTGTATCTCACCTCTCCCCGACAGTCGTTAATTGTATTGGTGGACGTACTGAATTCCTTTGGTCGCAACTCTGGCCTGGTCATCAACTGGGCCAAGTCATGTGTTTACGTCCTCTCGGGCGAGGCCCCCCTCCTACCACGGGATTGCCCCATCCAGATTGCTACACTGGGGTTCAAATATTTGGGAATCTTTATCTCTCTGGATCCCGCGGTCCGCTATGAGCGAAACCTTCTCCCTCCCCTCCAGCGATTAAAGGCCGACGTCGCGAGGTGGCGACGACTTCCGCTCTCGCCGCTCGGACGGGCGGCATTGTTTAAAATGATGTCGCTACCTCGCTTCTTGTATGCTTTGCAAAATACTCTAGATGTCGTGCCGGCCCGTTATTTCCGGGAGGTGGAGGGTCTTCAGCGCCAACTGTTTTGGGACGGGCGGCCGCGGATTTCTCTCGCCAAGTTGACGCTCCCTTGGTACGATGGGGGGGTCGCCCTCCCCGATATTAAACAATACTATTGGGCGTCTCAGTTGGCGGCGGTGAACCACGGGATATACGGTCCTGCCTTGAATCCGGCCTTCGAGATGGATACATTTCTGCTCCCGGGTGGGGATTATAATAGGGCGCTGTACTCGGTGACCCCGGACACGCGGTTGACAGGACCCACGCAGGTTGCGGTACGTGTGTGGCACGCGGCGAATGCTGCAATGGGGTGGAGGGATCGCTTGACTCGGGCGACGCCGTTGTATGCCTCCGGGCGGCTGGGCTGTTTGTGGAGATCGAAAGGCTTTGAGAAATGGGATATGATTGGTATATGTAAGGTGGGTGATCTTTGGGCGAAGGGGTCTTTCAAAACGTTTGAAATGCTTAAAACTGAATATAAATTAAACGATAGAGAGTACTTCCGGTATGCGCAAGTCTACCATGCGCTGTGTTCGGTTTTTCCGGACGTTGCTGCTATCCCCGAGTATTCCCCACTGGAGGATAGAGTGTTGGATGGCTACGTGCCCGACAGCACTATTTCTCTGATTTATAAGAAACTCATTAATGATCGCGCGGACTTGCTGCTCCGTCTGCGGGAGGCATGGACGGGCGATGGCTTGGAACTGGACGATGAGGACTGGGTATCGGCGGTGGCCTCCCCGAAAGAGGTGGCGATCCCGGCCCGCTTACGATTCGTACAGCTGAAGATCCTTCATAGAGTGTATGTCACGGGGCCCGGTTTGCTGCGTATGGGTTACTCGATGGATGGACTGTGTAAGCATGGATGTGGCCTGCCAGGTACCTTTCTTCATATCTTATGGGAGTGTTCGGAGGTTGTGCGATTCTGGAATGGTATCCACACCGTAATGGAGGAGGTCACGCACGTCGCTCTGTTGCCAGAGGCTAGGAGGTGTTTGTTGAATGTCTGGGAACCGAATGATTATAATGCGGCACAGACGCAGTGGGTGACTCTGGGGTACATGGTGGCTAAGCGTAACATTGCACAGCTATGGGGCTCCCCGAGGCTGCCCACGATCGAGGTATGGAAGGAGAATATGGACTGGTGTATGTTTAGGGAAAAGACGGTGTATGTGGCGAGAGGCAAGCCAGGGAAATGGACTAAGGTATGGGGTCCATGGAATTTATATCGTGGACGTATCTGCACCCCGCCTCTGCCATTAGAGGTCGATATTGCTTTGTCCCCCTAGCCACGCATTCTGCGGGATGGTGTGAGGTGTGTTCCATGCTTTGTCTTCCCGTTGCCCCCCATTACCGCTTCCAGACAAGAACTGCTTTGGACACTGTACGTTGTTCCCCGTCCTGGGAAGGGCACGCTGCTATTTCGGACTCTCATTGCCTTGAGTGTGTTTTATATTTAATAGAAAATGAAACTGTTTTTTCCGATTGCTCCTGGCCTATGGCCACGGCCTGTTACATGTGCTCACGAACTGCCGGGAGCTTTGCCTCTGGTTCATTTGAATGTGTGGCGTTGCACTGCGGGCACTCGGGCTCTATAGCGGCTGGCCCTGGTGGTTGTAGGCCCTTGTCTGTATTTTATCGTGTACCAACGGTTTCTAATAAAAAAAAAAAAAAAAAAAAAAATTGAGTTATGGTTCAAAATGACAAACCATGAAATTTACCAGTTATGGTTTATGAAGCACACACACAAACAGACAAATAGAGCGCACGAGACAAAGAGAGAGGGGGATTATGCATAATGAGTATTTGCGCAATATGGTCTAACATTCCAATATTGCCATCCAGGGTTTCACGTGACATCATAAACCACAAGGCTGAAGGCCAGTGGTTTATAAATGTCACCAGAACCCAGAGATGGCAAGTTAGGACCATACTGCATATTACCCTTCACATATTTTTTTGTATTACACGTTTATTTTGGTGTCATTAGGTTGAAAATGCAGTTTTTTTTCAAAGGGCAGCATACCATGGCCACTGATTGAAATTTAAATATTTATGTTTAATTTTCAGGTGACAGCAGATTTAAGTAATTCGGTGGCTAGAGACTTTTTTACATAATTATGGCAGATTTCAAAAGAAATGTTTCTAGCTCAAATGGAAACAATTATGCATAGAAGAATGTGCCACAGAATGTGCTTTCTCCGCTGTATAATTTAGATAACCTTGCAGCATAACTTAGATAACATTTCACAATAATCCTATCGGCCCTGATAATAGTCATGCTCTTTGGAGTGCGCTTGAGCTGCCATTATGATGACGAAGTCGACATTTCAACTGAAACTGTTAAATGTTTCACATATTTGACGATTCCCTGTGAAATGTGGATTTTTATATCTATGTATGTATGTATGTATGTATGTATGTATGTATGTATATATGTATGTATGTATGTATGCCTAGCAGTGCCACTTCATGCTCACAGTATTCTGCATTTGTCTGCAAGTAGCACACAGCACCGGCACTCCAATAATTGTGTTCAAATATCAATTTACTTACTATGCATCTTATGGCAATAAAAAAGACGATTCAATTCAGCTGTGAAAGCTTTGCTCACGATAGTCACCATTACGGCATAATACCCAATGAAACCACTTTCCTAAAATTCATGTGACCCGTCCAGCTTGAAACAAGCTTTTACCAGAATCTGTAGAAGAGGCGGCCATTTTGTAGTGGTCTGCTCATTATTCGAGAGATATGTTACACAAGTGTGATTTATCTTCTGAGATCCATAGATCTCTCATGGACATTCAGGCTTTATGATCATTCAAAAATGCTGTTAAAGACGATACAGTGGTGCCTGGAGGAAAATATCCTTCTCTTTGATGGCATTTTATAACAAATCAAGGGGGCTGCTTTGCTTCCAGCCTCCAGCTATGCAAATTGGCATATGGCCTAGTGGGAGGAGCCAGTTCCATGGCGAAGAACTGGAGACGCAAAACAAGAAGAGGCGTGAAGTGAAGAAAAACATGAAAGAATGCCTTATGGGATAAAAACGAGGAAGCTTCCCAAAAATGGGTAAGAACAATGTTTTAACTGTGGTCAATTTATCGGATCATGTGTTGACACCTGTGAAACAATCTGTACTTGGATTGGGTTTATCCTTCTGTCCCACGGTGCGATACAATTATGGTGATGTTCGAATAGAACCTCTTTCCCTTCATTAGAACGTTGAAGTTGGAGGGGCATGGCGAAGCACAATGGTCGCCAGGACGTAGCTGCCGAAGCTCCCATCCTGGCTCATTCATATCCTACATTATCTTCGCTCACTGCCTCACAAGAAGAGGTTGTGAGGTTTGCGGATGCTTTGGGGGCCCTGGTGGAGGTGTCTTGTCTTGTGGCGGCGATGCTGTAGGAGGGCTGTCATACCGCTGTACAAAGCTGTCTGCTGGGCACGGCCTACTACGGCATATTGCACCACGGTCCAGAGTGTTGGGTATGACAGAGTGAGGCGGATGGCTGACTGAGCTCCTGCTTGACAGAGCCTAGATGATCCTGCAGGACACGGCATGATGCCTTGAGGAGTGCCCATGGACTTGCACTACCACCATGATGGGGCAAGCGGGTGACACTGCATGTGGCGCTGGAGGAATGGCTCACGTTATGCGGCAGTAAGCTGTACGTTCCCCTGGGGCCCCTTCGGAGCAGCTGAGTGTGCAGGTGTCCTAAGGTGTGGGCCTGGGGTGGTCTGGTGATTGCTCCACCCACCCCTATGGGGCTCTGCTCTGGTTCCCTTGTTGTTTGGGGCGACTGGCCTCCTCCCCCTGCCATATGAGCCTTAAAGGGGGGGGGGGGCAGTAGTAGACACTTTCGAGGGGCCCTTCAGGTGCTGCAGTGGGACTGCTGTCCTGCAGCTCCTTAATTGGCTGGCAGGGACCAACTGCCGGTGCCACCCCTGAGCGGTAGAGAGTGCAGCTGAGAGGCATGCATGATCCCCTGGAGACTTACTGTTGAGGCTGGTGATACCTGCAGAGCAGTCACTGCAGAGTACATGCTTGTCGCCAGCAGGTGTATGCGCTCTCTTCGCTGCGGGACCTATTTGACTTCTGAGTGCCTGACCCCATATTGTGACCTGCTGTGTTGGCCGGGGTTTGTGCCACCGTCCTGGCTGTGATGGGTCTGGGCCCCCATGCACCCTTCAGCCCCGAACAGAATGGGGTTCTCCAGGAGGAGATTTGGAGACCATTTTAGAGACCTCCTGAGGCTGCAGCCTGTCACCATGGGGAGTCTGATTTTGCTGCAGTGCCTTGAGAGACAACTTGGTGGATTGCATATCTCGTTTGAGTCTGTGGTACAGCTTCTCTGTCCTCCCTTCCCGAGGCCCTCTCTTTGTGCCTGGTGGGAGAGCCTGGACAGTGAGGGGCTGTCCCTGCCTCCCCTTCATTTTCCCTCCCTACCAGAGCACCTGTCACTGCTGCTGAGATCTGAGCTAGCCGAGGACTGTCTCTACCTCTTGCCCTCCCTGGGTATTGCAGGAGAGGCTGGCTGTTTGATGACAGCGTGGGCCCAGTGGGTGCTTTCACTGGGGGATTCTGCTTATTGAAGTTACTTGGGTGTTGCGGGAACCGCCCCAGCCATAGGCTGGTGAGTCTAGTGGTCGGATGTGCGGAGCTGCACCTCCACCGCCGTAGAGTTGTGTGACTCTGGTGCTTGTGCTAGTGCCTGGGCGTCCCACCTGCCAATGGACACTTCAATCAATCAATCAAGCATTTGTATAGCGCGCTACTCACCCGGAGGGCCTCAAGGCGCTTGGGGTGGGGGGGGGGGGGGGGGGGGTCCGCCACTGCTCGAACAGCCAGGTCTTGAGTTGCTTCCTGAAGGCGAGGTGGTCTTGGGTCAGGCGGAGGTGGGTGGGGAGGGAGTTCCACGTCTTGGCAGCCAGGTAGGACAAGGATCTTCCTCCCGTTGTGGCTCTTCGGATGCGGGGGACGGCGGCGAGGGCGTGGCTGGTCGATCGAAGCTGGCGGGTGGGAGTGTAGAAGTTCAGGCGGTCGTTGAGGTATCTTGGGCCTTGGTTGTGGAGCGCTTTGTGTGCGTGGGTGAGGAGTCGGAACGTGATTCTCTTGCTGACGGGGAGCCAGTGCAGGTTTCTCAGGTGTGCGGAGATGTGGCTGTGTCGGGGGATGTCCAGGATGAGTCGTGCTGAGGCGTTCTGAATGCGCTGGAGTCTTTTATGGAGTTTTGCAGTGGTTCCGGCGTAGAGGGAGTTGCCGTTGTCCAGTCGGCTGGTGACGAGGGCCTGGGTGACCGTCTTCCTGGTTTCGGTGGGGATCCACCGGAAGATCTTACGGAGCATGCGGAGGATGTTGAAGCATGACGAGGAGACGGCGTTGACTTGTCTGGTCATGGAGAGGGAGGAGTCCAGGATGAAGCCCAGGTTGCGTGCGTGGTCTGTCGGTTTGGGTGCGCTGCCCAGGGCAGGGGGCCACCAGGAGTCGTCCCAGGCAGAGGGCGAAGATCCCAGGATGAGGACTTCCGTCTTATCTGAGTTCAGTTTCAGGCGGCTGTTCATCATCCACTCGGCTATGACTTTCATCCCTTCGTGTAGGTTGGTTCTGGCGGTGGCTGGGTCGTTGGTGAGGGAGAGGATCAGCTGGGTGTCGTCGGCATAGGAGATGATGTTGAGGTTGTGTTGGCGTGCGATGGCCGCGAGGGGGCTCATGTAGATGTTGAACAGCGTGGGGCTGAGTGATGATCCTTGAGGTACGCCGCAGATGACTTCGGTGGCTACTGATCTGAACGGGGGGAGGCGGACTCTCTGTGTTCTTCCGGCGAGGAAGGAGATGATCCAGTCCAGTGCCTTCTCCTGGATTCCGATGTTGTTGAGGCACACTAGGGTGCTGTGGCAGACCGTGTCGAACGCCGAGGAGAGGTCCAGGAGGATGAGGGCCGCTGTTTCCCCGTTGCCGAGCAGGGTTCAGATGTCGTCGGTGGCTGCGATGAGGGCGGTCTCGGTGCTGTGGTTGGCCCGGAAGCCGGACTGCGAGTGGTCGAGGGATCCATTCGTCTCGAGGAAGGCGGCCAGCTGTCTGTTGACGGTCTTCTTGATGACTTTGGCAGGAAACGGGAGGAGCGAGATGGGGCGGTAGTTTTTGAGGTCGGTGGGGTCTGCTGATGGTTTCTTCAGTAGGGCGCTGAGTTCGGCGTGCTTCCAGCTCTCTGGGAAGGTTGCGGTGTCGAAGGAGGCGTTGATGATGTCCCGTAGATGGGGTGCGATGACGGAGTCGGCCTTGTTGAAGACGTGGTGAGGGCAGGGGTCGGTTGGTGATCCGGAGTGGATGGAGTTTATCGTGCGGATGGTGTCTTCGGAGTCAGAGTTGATCGGGGTCCAGGCGCGGAGGGTGGTGGTGGGGGGCGTTGGTGCGGTTGTAGGGTGCATCGGCTGTGTGCTGAAGCTGTTGTGTATGTCTGCGATCTTGCTGTGGAAGAACGAGGCGAGCGAGTTGCAGAGGTCTTGCGAAGGGGTGATGTCGTTGTTTCCGGCGCTGGGGTTGGAGAGCTCTTTGACGATGTTGAAGAGTTCCTTGCTGTTGTGGGCGTTGTTGTCCAGTCGTTCCTTGAATGCGGTTTTCTTGGTGGCGTGGATCAGTTGGTGGTGTATTCGAGTGGCGAGCTTGAGGGTGGTCTTGTTGTCTGGTGTCGAGTCTCTGCGCCAGGTTTTCTCGAGGGCTCGGCAGTTCTTCTTGGAGCTCTTGAGTTCGTCGGTGAACCAGGATGCTTTCTTGCTGCCGGGTCTGCTGGGAGGTGTCTTCAGTGGGGCGAGGTCATCTGCGCAGTTGCTGATCCACCTCGTGAGGTTGTTGGTGGCATGGTTGGGGTTCGCTGAGCTGGCGGGAGGGTTCTGGCTCAGGGATGCGGCGAGCTGGTCGGCTGTGATCTTGTTCCAGCTTCTGCGGGGAACCTGTTGCTGGTGGTGGTGGAGCGTGGTCCTTCTGAAGCTGAAGTGTACGCAGCTGTGGTCCGTCCAGTGGAGTCCGGTGGCGTGGCTGAAGGAGATGTCCTTGCTGGAGGAGAAGACGGGGTCTAGCGTGTGGCCGGCGAAGTGGGTGGGTGGGGGTGCAAGGTCTGTGGTCGAGCAACTGGGAGTACGGAGTGTTGCAATTCGACCTGCCCTACTTTGTTGCTTGGGGTGCATCACCATCATGGGGAAGGACAGACCACAGCGGGGGCTGCAGCAGACCAAGATGGAGCAATTCATGGCCCCCGGGAGGAGTGTGCGGGGAGATCCTCTCCATGAGGGATAAGCAGGGGACCGGGGGAGCCGCAGGGCAAGGACCCATTGGCGCTCAGAAACTTGCTGCTAAAGAGGCGTTCAGCATAGCGGTGAAGGGCAAATAGATGCCGTCTCTCTGGACATTGGCCTCCTGAGAGTGGACCTGCGTAACGTGGCGGAACGGTCACCGGCCATGGAATAGACTGTGACTAAACTACAGAAAGAGGTCTGTACCTTGAAGACTGCTCTGACTGATCTGATCTCTCAGCCAAGACAGCTGCGCTGGAGGGCACAGCCAAGGATGCGGAGGGTCGTTCTAGGTGATATAATCTTTGCTTTGTTGGTTTTCCGAAGGTTGGCAGAGGGATGGTCGCCCAGGCTCTTTCTTGAGTGCTGGATCAGGGAGACTTTCCTGGGTGCCACTTTGTCTCTTCTGTTTGTGGTAAAACGTGTTCATTGTGCCTTTGCTCCGAAGCAACCAGTGGGGGCCCCTCCGTGCACAGTCATTGTGAAAATACTCAACTATAGGGACAGAGATGCAGTCCTACAGGCTATGTGGCAGGCTGGGGATCCCACTTTTGAGAACCATGTGATCTGCATTTTTCTAGACTACACCTGGAATGTACAGCAGATGCAGGTGTCATTTGGGGGGGCGAAAAGAAAACCAAAGGCAATGGGGATGTTCTATATGCTTCTCTACCCGGCCAAGTTGAAGGTACTCCACTCTGACCGTACACTTTTCTTCAACATTCCGGAGGCTGTGTGGGACTAGCTGGAGGTGCGCAGAGATGGCCGGATCCCAGCCCCGGCCTCTCATGCCTCTGGCGACTGGACTTCAATGCCTACCAATCGAGACTGGCGAGGAGGCGTAGGTGGCGTGGTGATGGTGCCTCTCAGTCTTCCACATGTGTAGTGGTCTGCCGTGTTGGTACGCTGTACCTGAACGCCAAAGATCGGAGCATGAGGAGACAAAGGCACCCATGGAGGTGATGGCTGAGGTGGGGGAGACCCCGGCCTTAGGGGAGCCCTGATGCTTCTGGACCAAGTGCAAACTGTTGTGGGAGACTACTCTGGGGATGGAGGCTGAGCTAGCCCTGTTCATGCAGCGGTGGAGCTGCAGGTCCAGAATGAGCTCCCAGACACTGTCCTATAGAGGATTTCTTGAGTTACATCTCAATGCTGAGACTGATATTAGATGAAGCTGAAGCACTGGGGGTGAAATCACTGTCTAAGAAACTAAAGCTACTGTGAAGGGGATAGCACACGGTAAAATTCCGGGTTCAGATGGTCTTCCAGTAGAGTTTTATGAGGCATACAAAATCCAACTAGTCCGAAAACTATTGGCAGTATATCAAACTTCAAGGGAAACCACCCCAGTCAACTAGAGCAGCTTTAGTGATTTCTTTACACAAGCAGGCAGAGAGCAGGCTGAGGGGAGGCATATAGGCTGTCACATGTGACACCTAATACACTCAGATCAGACGAGTTTCATTCCGGGGAGTAAAACAGAAATTACTATACACAACATTATTGCTTTACTAATGGATAATTGAAAAACTTGACAAGGAGGCTCTCCTACCTACGATAGATTTTGAAAAAGCAGTCAATACTCAGAAGCGGAAGTATTTATACACTGTCATAAATTAAATGGGTTTAGGCCAGGGTTTCATGGAATGGACCAGATTACTGTATATTATACCTATGGCTATGGTTTAAACAGACCGGGTTATCTCAGAGATATAAAGTGTTGAAAGAGGCACATAGCAGGGGTGTCCACTGTCTCCTCTGCTGTTTGCCCTAGCGTTTGAAACTTCTAGTGTGTAATACAAGGCAAGGAACCACATATGATGGCATATTGGTTGGGGATGTTATACACTATACATCATTATATGTGTATGATATGTTGTTATTTCTTTGGGATAAGAGGTCGAACGGATCAGTTATTGAATACACTTGGGGACCATTCTGGCATTCAAATAAATGGCAAAAATCAAGCATGCCTCCGGCGAGACTACCCCGAAAGGGAGATGTCCACATACAAGGGTTCAGAGGTCTGTCATGGGAAATTGCTTCTATAAAATATTTGGGGGCCGTATCTTTAGATCACAAGTGCACTTGGTAGCGGGGACTATTGGTACCACAATGATGGCACTGCAATTGGATGAAACTTTTGGGATGACAATTCTGGTGTCAGTGATTGGCAAGATGGCAACTGGTAAAATGATAGTGTTTCTTTGCATGTTATACTATTTTGCCACATTACCAGTGGTAATATGCAGGAAATGGTTCCGTGATATGGATAGTTTGCTTACTAACCTAATTTGGGGTCTATGTAAATACAGGGTAGCCTTGTCAAAGTTGCAACTTCCAGTGAACGAGATGGTGTAGCAGCTCTGACTTTGAGTCTTATTACTTGGCAGCTCAGTTGCAGTGGGCGACTAGATGAGTGGAAGCAGGAAGCGGTAAAGAGGTAGCGGTGAGTGTCTCGGCCCACAATTGAAACTACTGACTCAACTCCTGCTGAGTCCCAGAAAGACAATGGTGGAACAGCAGGGAGTTTTGAAAGTGACTAAATATTGTTGGGTTAGGAGCTTGCAAAAAACAAGAACCACCCCCACTCCCATTACATGCATTGCACTATGAGCATCTCATGGGCGTTGTACCTGAACAGCTGTGATAGGTCTTCACAGTAAGTTGCTTAGTTGTTTTATTGTTAACAGGAAAGCATTACCAGCTAATGGTTTTAATTCTCGCAAAAAAACAGTTGTGGCTGTACAGGGAGGCATGGACACAATTGCTAGATTTAGAAGTAAATATGGAATTCTCACCCACGTATCATACTGCTGCATCATTGTATGTTTCTGTAACTGAACCGGATATGAACATGGTGGGCAATGTTATTCTGTACACGTAAAATAAGGCATTTAAAGCAATGATTGAGATTCCTTGATTGTACAGTTGGTTAAATATATGACGGGGTAAATGGTAACATACATACAATAACATTTGTGTTTAAAAAATACACATAGAGACATAAAGAGAAAGACCGGTAAATAGACGGAAAGTGATAGACAAGCAGACAGTAGATAGATAGATAGATAGATAGATAGATAGATAGATAGATAGATAGATAGATAGATAGATAGATAGATAGATAGATAGATAGATAGATAGATAGATAGATAGATAGATAGACAGAGGCAGCTGGGCAGATAGATAGATAGATAGATAGATAGATAGATAGATAGATAGATAGATAGATAGATAGATAGATAGATAGATAGATAGATAGATAGATAGATAGATAGATAGATAGATAGATAGATAGATAGATAGATAGATAGATAGATAGATAGATAGATAGATAGATAGATAGATAGATAGATAGATAGATAGATAGATAAAGACAGATGGAGATAGAGAGAAGTGAGAGCGAGGAGACATATGAACATAAAGAAACACATTGATAGATTTAAAAGGCGCCAGCAAAAGTCAAAGCAATGGAGAGACACAGGTGACATGGCAAACATTGTATTTATCTGAACAGAAAAAGATAACTAGAGGGGTAGAGAGGTGGAGAGGTAAAGACAGAGAGCTATGGACATGGACAAAGAGTGAGGCAGATAGAGAGAGTTGGATGAGAAAGAACGAAAGAGGTGAACAGAAAAGCAGATGATAGTGAGGGACTGGCAGACACGTCGAGAGACATAGAAATAAAGACATCGACAGACAGATACATTGCCAGGTGAGCAGATAGATGGTGGTGAGTTCTGTGGGAGGGAGGGACACGATCACCCGCTCATTTCCTACCATTTGTAAACATGGAGGCAATAAAGTAGAAAACACGTTGCACCTCCTGGCAGCAATAAGGCCCTCTGGCAGCCGGCGCTCATATCGCCGCCTTTATGGCTCTCCTCTCCCCTCGCCTTGCTTTCCACAGAGTTTGATTTCATTATTACCTGCCTTGGAATGTCTGCTAAACAAGGGTCCCGCTCCTAATTCAGTTACTGCTAATCCTGCGAGATTGGCACACCCGGCGACCAAAAATGATTACTTGGCAGGGCCATCCTTCAAGAGGTTTCAATCATTCTCGCAGAGAGAGAGAGGATCTTTTATTATAGCCGACAAGAAAGTGTGCCCCCTTCACAACAAAATGTCACTGCTGGCAATTTTATTGCATTCCATGGGATTGTGCTCATTCTATTTTTGGTAAAAAAATTAATTGGGCTGCACCTGATTCCAGTTGCTGCATTATTATTTTATTTACCAGGTGTGATAAACTTCACTGGACACACAACCATCAAAGGGATAATCTGCTCGAATGAACGCTCTTCTGGCGAATAGTTGAGTCATTCTGTATCTGTTTTTCTAGTTTAAAGATTTTCTAGTTTACGATTTTAGCAGTGAAACGTACACTCCTAGGTAAACCTGTGCACATACACACATATTAACCATGCTGGCACCCATGTCTACCTGGCAAATATGAAGCCGGGACACCGTCAGAGTGAAGAGGAAAAAGGGCAAAAAAGAAATACAAACAACTATTGGCAACGCCAATAAATCCCGTCTCTATAATGAGCAGGGGCACAGCTGTGGGAGTAGATTCGGGGGGGAGGGGGGGGGGGAGGGGAGTGTGTTGCGGGTGCGACTCCACCTCTCCCCAAATACATACATTCTTTCCTTGGTAGTTGGGTATTATTATCATCTGTGCTAGTTTTCCTCGTCCTGTGCCAAGAGTGAAACAAAAAAGTGACCTTTGCTGTAAACAGAAGAGGGAGAGAGGGGCTTGACAGAGATGCCCATCTGGTAGATGAATTTTAAAAAGTTAAACCAGATAACTTGGAGTCAATACCTGGCTTACCTGCTTCTCCAAATTGTGTGATCCTAGGCAAATAGTTTATTTCACAGAGCCTCCTTCTTCTTTATCATCACAGGTGAGCGCACTTTCGAATGCTTGAGTTCAGAATGTGCACTGTACAAGCACCCCTTATGTTTGATCTAGTAGTAGACTGTAATGTTGCTCCATCAATAATAATGAACTAGGCCGGGACTACTGATCTACCTCTTACTTAACTAATGGCATTGTTCTTGGGGGGCGGGGAGCCATGAATGTTTCTATAAACTATCAGTTTTAATAAATGTCCGTCTATGGAATGACATGGTCTGATTTACTAACGTGAAACAAGTCCACATGTTAACGAACGACACTTTAAAATTTTATTTTGAAGACATTGCATCATATTTTTACTATACATGCTAAAAGTTTTCATGGCTCTTCGTGTGCACAGGCTGTTAGACCCATGGCTCGGCTCGCCCTATTAATTTTCCTACGTACCTTCTCCATTTACAACTCGGAAGTAATACATGGGGCCGTCAGTCACTTGATAAAATGATTTGTAAAAGGTGAGTACTATAAACTTAGAACACTGCCCACATGTACCGATTTGACAACTCTGCCATCAGAGTTTCGTGTATCAGAGACAAAGATCAGTGTGTTCAGTGAAAATACATTAAAGATCACTGATCCCAAGGCATGGACTCCAGGCAAATTGTGATGGGCTGAATGCTTACAAATAGACTAACCAGTGGCAATCACTCGGGTAGCATTTCAACACATAATGTTTCAACCACTGTACTGCTCTGAAAGAGGATCTTACCTAATACAAATCAGTTCTGATCCTGTTCCTCACTGAAACGTTTCATCCCACGCCGTGGTCATCTCACCCCTCTAACATGCGCCCACTTCTCTTTTAATTGGGTAATTTGAGATTCACACCCTGGAATCTCACTGACTTAGCTATACCCCTGAAAACGAGTGTGCAAGGTATTGGCTTTGCCTGTACTTGTTTGTAAAGCATTGTTTAAAAAAGTAAAAGAAACAAAAATCAAAATACTAGAGGAAAAGAAAACATATCTGAAACTTCGCAAAACAGTACATCAAATTCAATATTTTAAGCCTTTATAAATATCATGGTTTGTTTTTCAAATATCTTCCGCTCACAACTAAGAACAAAATATTTAAAAAAATAGGAAGTTTAAAGGAAAATGCTTGCCGACGCCTTATTTACTTTCCATATGGCCCAGAATTTAAATATGCTTCAGCCGTTTGGTCCTCTGCAGTGAGAATATTCATGGACAGAAGAGACATCTCCTTTTGAGTCATGTAGTTGCACCTTCTGTCTCCAATACCAAATGAGTTTCTGCAGCAGCCTAGCACCATAAAAGTCTTTGTTGCCAAGGCCTGAGATTTTGTGCAGTATGTGGAATGCAGGAAATGAAATAATAATTCCCAGACGTTGGTCCCGTGCTCACCATGCCACTGGATTCAAGCTAGCCTGGCTGATGAGGGGTTGATACCCCATAACAGGTCCTAGGATGCTTGTTTCTGGTATAGGGAGGACCATGCCTGGCAGGTCGGTCTGGACTGTTCCCATGGGGTGCACGGTCGACTGATTTGCATATGGCTGGGTTTAAACTGAAATGGTACGGTGCCCAAACAAAATGATAGATTTAGGCCCAGATCTCTGGATTGGGGGTGAATGTCTGGCATTGTTCAGCATTCTCTCCATCAATTATTTGTTTTGCATTTGTCACCATGAGTGGGACGGGTCTGCCCAAACCTAGGTGCCATGCTCACCATGCCACTGGATTCAAGCTAGCCTGTCTGATGAGGGGTGATACCTTGAAACCGGTCCCAGGATGCTTGTTTTTGGTCCAGGGAGGACCTGGCCTGGCAGTTCAGGCTGGACTCTTCCCATGGGGAGCATGGTCAAGACTGATTGCATACAGCTGGGCTTAAACTGGAATGGCTTGGTGGTCAAAAAAATGATGGCTTTGGGCCCAAATCTCTGCACTGGGGGTGACTGTTGGAAATTAATCAGCAGTCCGTCCGTCAATAGTTCTTTTTGCATTTGTCACCCTGAGTGGGACAGGTATGCCAAGACGTGGGTCTCGCGCTCACCATTATCCTTGGGCGTAGTTTGCGTAGTAGCGCTACGTGTAGCTACGCGAAGTGCACTTCGCACTACGCAAGATACGCGTAGCGCTACGCGAACTGCATAGTGCGCTGTTTGGGATGATTGCACAGTGCCCGATGCTTCTCCGCACTGTGCAATCATTAAAATGGCACCTTGCACAGTGCAAGCTGTTGTTTTCTGCCGCTCGAGTAGATTTTTACTCGAGCGGCAGCTTTCTCAACGCGGACTGGTAGTTTCTCATCGTGAGCGGTCGCGAGCATACGCGGCCACTCGCAATGAGAAACCTGACCTCCCCGTGTTGAGCATCTCGCCGGGAGGTTTATTTTCCACTCTCGCGATCGCCAACTTGAAGTTGCTGATCGCGAACGGGGAAAAAGTCTCGCCGGGATGTCTTTTTGCTCGCTCGCGGTCGCCAACTTGACGTTGAGGACCGCGAGCAAACAAAAAATGCCAACTACGCTACGCTTTTTTGCACTGAGCTATGTGCAATTCGCGTAGCGCGAAGTAGCACAAACTACGCAAACTACGCGAGCGTAGCGTAGTTGGCCGCCCAGGGTTACTCACCATGCCACTGGCGTCAAGCTAGCCTGGCTGATGAGGGGTGATACCCCGTAACGAGTCCCAGGATTGCTTGTTTCTAGTCCAGGTAGGACTTGGCCTGGCAGTTTGGGCTGGACTGATTTGAATTTGGCTGGATTTAAACTGGAATGGCACTGTGGGCAAAAGAATTATCGATATAGGCCCAGATATCTGTACTGGGGGGGGGGGATGTTTGACATTGTTCAGCATTCTGTCCATCAATTGTTCTTTTTTGGATATGTTTTATAAACAAGCTAGGAGGGGTGAAGAGCAACACAGAGTGCATGGGTGGGTATTTGAGGGCGAAGCATCACACGAGGGAAAGAGCAACAAAACACATGCACTCTCATTAAGTGCTGAATGAAAAGTAGTTCCCTAAATATAAGTAGTTGAAGGATACAAGTCTGCCAATCAAAAAATAATGATGAAGTGTTTGTGATCCAAAAGGCAGCAAACACAAGAGGAGGAAGGCAAGCCACCGTATAAGAATCAAGCACATGAGAGTGACAAGAAAAGCAACCAATGGTAAGCAATGGGTGAGCTTTAAGCTCACTGTAAGTTTTTGGTATGGTCCACAAGAGGATTTTGCCAGCAGACAGCTAACAGCTGTCTAGTAGGCGAGACCTAAAAATAAGCAAAGCATTAGGCCTTTTCTATCTATGCACTCAGGATCTGCAAAGACATCACTCTATACAATAGGATGACCCCAATACAGCTGTGATTCAGGAAATAGTTTAATACATACCTCTTTAAAAAAACATTACATCACAATGCAGTAACAATCCACTTCAAACTCTCAATAGCCTGCAACACTTCCCAGCACTCCACTGCCTCTCAGCTAAATTTGTGCAATACAAATACCAAGTATATATGGGTAGGGCCACTGGAACTATACACTTCTGCAGCCATGGACGTTTCCACTTCATTATGTATTTACCAAATGTCCCACATGGTATATCCATTGGCTGCAGAGGTTGCAGAGTTTAACAAAAACAGAATTGTGTTTCTTGCTCATACAGATAAAAACCTAATTTGAAAAAAGCACCATATGTGTGCCTCTCATTGGCAGGCACCATGAAAGGTTACATGATCAGTTTTTAGTTGCAAATTCCCTTAGTCAGGTATACAATTAGTTCTAATGTATTAAAACCTTTGTAGAGATATTGGTAATGGCTGTTAAATTGACAGTTACATAACAGAGCAGTAGATTGTGCTGCATCATTTGCCTTTAACGCTGCATAATTTAGTCAACCCTGCCACATAATTTGGTCCTTCTTTGTCCTATAATTAAATTGCCTCTGAATATAGATAAACAATACAAGTATCGAATACACCAATCAGTACTCCTATTTAATTTCAATAGTTTGTATTGTGCCGTATTGTAAATTTATATAACCCTTACTACTCCTGATGAGATGTCCAAGTGCTTTTCGGACAGGTAGCACACCACTATTGTGGAGCCCAGAGTTATTTTCTAAAGTTAATTACAAGTATTTCAATTAGTTGCATATTAAGTCAAATTATTAGAGATTGACAGACCAATTAGTGTCATGGTCTAGAGGAAGTTGGCTGTTATTGTCAGTTTCAGCCCTCTCTAGCTCCCTTCCACACTTCTCTACAGACGAGTCGAACTGACAACTCAAGTGCTCATACACACACACATATTTGGGGAACAGGTTGCCTCACTCTGTGGCATACTATAGGAGAATCTAGGGTCACAAAACCTCACCATACCTCACCATACAGCAAGACGGTGGAGATCCTTCCTACAATTTCTGACATGGGTGAAACTGCTACATGCTGAGCCACTGGCCAGAGTGACGGTCAATAGAGCAGTGTGGGAACCACTTATACTGGGGAGAGGAAAGAGGAAGGGGTGCCTGCTATCCCCAATTTAATTCACTCTGGCTCTAAAGCCTTTGGCCCTTTGGGTGAGGACTGATGCATTAGTAACATGTCTGCCATGATAATTATGTGGGATGAACGAATCTCGCTATTTCAGATGACATCCTTCTCTATATAGCAGAGCTGGAGGAAACAATAAATCCCCTATTCCAAATATTCACAACTTTGGGCAAGTACACTGGGTATAGCATAAATTGGGGGAAATTCAGGGTATACTCCTTGCTGAGATAAGGGATATTCCAGTGCCCTAGCACCGTGTCTCTAGACGGCTCTCAGTATCTGGGCTTTTATATAACCCGGGACCAGGAGGAGTTCTTCAAAAAGAATATTTAAATAGTACTTGGTAAATTTAAGGTGGATGTGAAAAACTAGCACACTTTGCCACTGTCCTTCCTTGGATGGGCAGCAATGTTAAAGATGACTCTCTTGCTAAAATGTATATGTCATTAAAAACACTATGTATCGTATCCAAGAAAATTTATTCGGGAAGGCAGAGGCTGAGGTACAGTTGCACCTAAGGGCGACCCTTCCCTAAGATTTGATAGACATGATTTGGAGCCGAGAGTCGGGAAACAGCGTTTACAACGCTGTTCTTACCCCGCAGGTCGGTAACAACGCTGTTGTTACAACGACTGCGTTGTTACCATGCGTGCCTTTACAACGCAAGTCGTTTCTACGAATTGCACTAGGTGGTGTGCAACAACAGGGAATGTGTTGGATTTTAATCCAACACATTCCCTGCTGTTGCGTTAACTGGAGTAGGAATAGTAATTTATACTATTCCTAAATCCAGCACGCCATCTAGAACAAGTCGTAGAAACGACTTGCGTTGTGAAGGCACGCGTGGTAACAACGCGGTCGTTGTAACGACCGCGTTGTTACCTACCGCGATGTAATATATGGCGTTATAACGTCACATATTCCGAGAGTCTACCCAATGGGCTCTACAAAAGAAAAACAAAAAGGCCCCGATCCTATCACTCATAATCCACTGTGAAAGTGTTGGAGAAAACAAATAGATACCTGAAATGGGGCATGATCACACGAAAAGAAACCCCACTATGGGTTTCAAAAATGAGACACAATAGAAATTAGCAAGTCTTTGGAGATATTATGGTGGAGGAAGGGCCAGTCTTACTAGTTGTGCATAGGGAAGAATATGAGCTGACCGATATGGAAAAAAATATTTACAATTCAGACACACACTTGCAGCCCACATCCCGAAAGGAACAAACAATAGAAGACAGCATCGAAGAAGAGCACAGGATATTATTGGAGCCCCTCCCTCAGAAAGCAATATCTCTAATATAAAAAAACAACAATAATAAATAATTTACTGGACCCATTAGAGAAATCAAAAGTACAGTGGGAAAGGGATGTAGGGACACTACATGATGGAAAATGGGAAGAGGAAATAAGAGCGGGATTTGGGCTGGGTCCGCTGAAAATACACCATAAGTTACATCTCACTAGGGGAACAGCAAGAGATGGCAGCCCCAGGGGATGTGGGCAGATAGATAGCTTCACACTTACGTTAAGGCTATGCCCCCACTGGTACCCTTCTGTAAGAGAGTCAGGCACTGCCAAACTAGTCTCATGGAATTCCATGAGGAGCCCAAAGCCAAATTGTTTCTATTAGATCTATATGGGAGGAAGCATCCATGCAGAGACACCCGTAGATACTTTATGGGCTGGGACTTATGGTAGCAAGATGGAACATAGCCAGTTAGTGGGAGCAGCAGGCGCTCCTGCTCTAGAAACCTGTGGGGAAAATGAAGTGGTGTATGATGGTGGAAACGTACATGTATGAAGGAAGTCTGAGGAAATGGGAGAAAATATGGGTCCAGTGGAAACCTACCAGGGGACCTTGTGAAAGCCACATACTCAGACATGGCTGTGCTTATTTATGTACAGCTGTTTATCTGTGCTTCATTAATAAAAAGGTGTTTAAAAATGTAATTGATAAAAATATAACTTTTCCCCCTTTACATTGACCAGGCACAACAATTTGAAATCAATGCCACTTCATTCAGAGGCGTCTGAATAGATGCTAAAAAAAGACTTCAATGCACACATACAGAACATTTATGGGCATTACAACAACAGGAATTATATGTCAGTGCAGGACCAAATTATGTGGCAAATCTGATTACATTTTGAAGCCATAACAGTCAAGGTGTGCATCATATTATGTGATTAAAAGCAATTCGTGTGGATAATTCGGTAATTATTATCATGCTGGTATGACATTTTAACAAATTGGTATTTATACAAAATGTATGCATAGGTTTCTTAACAATCAATACTTTATGCATTTAAAATACTATTCAAATTAATATTCACTGCAATTCATTATTTGTAACGTGATTTAGGGAACAGTGGTAACTAAAAATCCTCTAGTTTTTGTAGGAAATGGTAAACATAGAGAAGAATCCGTTGACAAAATTTGCTCCATAATAGATATAGTCTGATGGAGGAAATCCTGCTGGTGGATTCTACTTCGTAGGTAGCATTTCCACCAGAAAACAAAGCATAACAATTGCATTTGAATAAAACTGTTATGTCTAACAAAGTAAAATAGCTACACAATGTTTCACAAGGAGAACTTACATGTCCAGTGTTGGGGCTGAAATGTCACCCACTTGGCTCTGGAGAGCATGCAACTCTGCCCTGAGCTTCTCATGTACTGACTCTCTGGATATTTTTGATTTTTGTCCTCAACACAAACTGCAATTGTGTGTGTATACTAAGGGCCAGCATAGGAGTTAATTGAGATATAGAGTGGGGCTCTGTGATCTGGACAGGCACATCATGTACATCCTTCCTTTTCTGAGCTTACTGAGCTGCAGAGGACTGACAGTGGTGGCAGCAATATGATTCTACCTACAGACGCACCTTTTACCTATTGCCTCTGCATTGAGGCGCATAATGAGCGTATGTTCTGTATTTGACTGGTACAGCCCTGGAATTCATTTTGGATTTGCTGTGTATGGATGGTACAAAATATGGAGGTTGGAGGGGACATACCGCCAGCAGTGTAAATTGCATGATTCTCCAAAGCACTTCTGAGGTCCTTTGAGGTGGACCAGATATGAGGGTGGAGAGGATAGAAGACTCCTTGCTCTCTCCCTTCTCCCTACTCCATTCCTCCCCAGCTGTGTTATCTCCAACAGGCTGTAAGGTAGTTAGTTAAGAGATAAAAATCTCTCCCCCATTGCTCCTTTTTTTTTTACAGAGAGCTGCCAGCCCCACACCTCCTTCCTGATGACAGTAGAGGACAAAGACAGCATTTGACCAGTCTGGAAGGAATACACAAAAAGATAGAGACCCCCTGAAACCAGTATCAAAGCACAGCTGGTGTTATCCACAATCTCTGTCCGCAAACTGAGCATAAGTGTGGGGCAGAAACCTCCAGTCAGTGTAGCATGACTTCTCATTGGCCAGTGCCAGATCTCTCACACCAGCAGAGATGAGAAAGACTCCATGTTTGAAGTCGTTTGACTGACAACTCCCTTTTGCTAGTTACAGGAACAGGAACCTCAAAGTTCTGCATCCTGCAGAAAGAAGCTGCTGTGAACTTCCTGAAGAAAGTTAGGGGCATATTATCAAGGACGGCGTTAAAATTATCGCCGGTTTAGCGGCAGAAAACTGCCGCTAAAGCGGCGATAATGGGCTGGATAATATGCCCTGGAGAATTCCCATAGAAGCCCATGTTCACGCCAGAACATGGGCTTCTATGGGAATTCACAAGTTTTCTGCCACTAAACCGGCGATAATTTTTACCGCCGTCCTTGATAATATGCCCCTTAGCGTTTATTGTCATTTTAAGTCCTCTCCTGCTGCCTTCCATGGTTTTCTATTGACCAGTTGGATGGAGAACCCACGTGTTTATGTACAGGCACATGTTTTGGGAGCGGGTTGCCTCACTCTAGGACACACTACAGAGGATCTAGGGTCACAAGACCTCATCGCACAGCAAAATGGTGCAGATCCTTCCTGCAATGAAAGGATCTGGTGAAACTGCTACTTACTGAGCCACTGACCTAAGTGAAGCTGCTGTGAACTCCCATGAAGAAAGAAGCCCACTGACTGTGGAGAGGGATACTGGAGCTATCCCAGTACAATGGAAAGGCTGTCTAGAAAATAAGGACCCGAGGAGATTTGCTTGGAAGATCAAACATTGGCTTGCTACAGCCAAGGGATTTGTGCCAACATTCAAAATATTTACGGCCACTCGAAGGTGTCAAATGCCTTAGTGGCATCTAGTGACAACTATTGGCTCCTGCACATCTCTCATGCATGCCAGCTATCCAAAGAGGCACTGGAGCTTGAAGAGAGCACTCTTGTTGGGAAGAAATCTGGACTGATCCGGGTGTACTGATGTTTTCATCGTTCCTCGTAGCTGAGTAGCCAATACCTTAGCAAGCATTTTTGCTTCACATTTAATAACGACATTGGCTGTCTGTCCTGGCCCTTTCAAACATGTTTCTTTGATGGATAGTCAATTTATTTCACATTCCCTTCTAGAATTCTGCTGGCAGGCTGTTAGGACTTGAAGACTTCCCAGCCTAGAGTTCCTTGATCGCTTAGGGTAAGAGCAGCCTCTAGCTAATTCCTTTCATCACCGGACAGCTTAAGCATACAAAGCTATTAAATAAGGGTGGGCATAGTTGGCGGAGTACTACTACGTTGAACTTCCGCTCCGCCAACAGAGACCTCAAATATTTTTGGTAAAATAACAAGTATCTCTGTCTTTACATGCTAAAATGCATATAGTCTTTTCACAAAAGTGAAAGTGATAATTTAGCAAGCAGTGAGAGAGGTGATGATTTTGGGATCCTCCCTAATGTAGCAGGAGGACCAAGCAGATGCCTTGAACACAAAGAGAATATCATGCTGAATGATTCAGTGGTGGTGCCATCCTCTTAGGACCACCCCAAGCACAGTTATTATGGGCAAAAATACAATCCCAACTAAAGGCCCTGCAAAGCATTATGGGACAAGATTAGCAGCGGGCAGTGAATATTATAGTATCCAATATCAAAATAATTCTACAAAGAGCTGCAGTTCAAATCGTTACTAGGTGTCCCTCACAAGTCAAATGCAAAAGCATTGAATCAAGCTGCAGTTCCACTAGTCGTTATTAGATGTCCCTCACGAGTCAAATGCAAAAGCATTGAAATTATTACATCAAGCTGCAGTTCTACTAGTCGTTACTAGATGTCCCTCACGAGTCAAATGCAAAAGCATTGAAACCCTGAGCTGAGAGCTAATACTATAAATTCTACAAAGAGCTGAACTGCAGCTTCATGAAAGGGTTTCAATGCTTTTGCATTTGACTCGTGAGGGACATCTAGTAACGAGGTCCTTTAAACATAGTGATAACAGGACCTGACCTCATAGGAAAAACTCATCCAAATCTTGGATTGGGAATCTCTGATAACATTACATGAGTAACCCAACATCTTGGATAAAGCTACTATATAATGTCCAACCACGCCCCAATGCCTGCAATTCGGTTGGTTCACTTGCTAGTCCAAGAAACCCAAGAATTATATCCTTATGCCAGTGTGTTGTTCTGCAACTCTGCCCTGCATGCTCGGTGCTCCAGCTAACTCCTGGAACATCCTCCCATGCGGATACAAGCAGGAAAATACCAGAGCGACAAAGGTGGCACCTTCACCGAGCAGTGTGACTTTCATGTACACGTCATGCATCAACGCGAGCTGCTCCTCTTTCACCTCAACTAACAGGGAGCCTCTACTGAGTTTCTGAGATCAGTCTCAACACAATTACAATAGTGAGGCTGATTTCTGGAAAACATATCATGCAAAATAAAACTGATACAACTGGGTTCATGAAGAGAGAGGACAAAGGTTAAATGAGTTAATAACAATAAGAAAGGCGGCCAATGAAAAAGCATGCTTAATAATTTGAAGTGGCTAAGAAAGACTAGTCAGGCAGCTGCCAGATCATCCTTTTGGGTGGAATGCTTTGGATAGCATTTCAAGGAGGAAGCGGAAGGAGGTATGCTCCAGCTTACTCTAGGACACAGGCACGCAGTAAGAGTTTGAGGGATGGAGGGCCATGAAGTAGGATAGCAAGGTACAAAAAAACTAGGAAAACTTGAGGAATAGATAAGTAGTAGACTTTTGAATAAGGGAGTCAATGCTGTAAAGCTTGCTACCATAAGGCTAATCTAAAACTGACATAAGTCAATGCAAATGGTTTACTACCCAATAAAAACAGAGCATGTAAATGAATTTTTAAAACAGTCCAACGCTGATATGATATTGTTGCAAGATATTCCGTTTACGGTGGTAAGTATGGATGTATTGGCTTAATATTATTTGGTACAGAAGCTTTGACGCTCAAATGCGAGTGGTGGCTGCAATCCTTAGAAAAGGTAGACCCTTGGGACTCGGACGAGGGAAGTGGCTTTTATTATCTTTGCGTAAGCGTCATGAGAAGTTTTTTTGTGGTTCCTACTATGACTCATGAGCGTTACGTTCTCACCCACTGAAAGATTTATTATTGTCACTGGCAAACTATCCACTCCCAATAATTTTTGGTGGATATTTTAATGCTATACTTCAGGAGAATGGTAGGGTCTGAACCGGTGTGCAAGGAGAATATAAGTGAGGTTCACATATTAAGGTACCCTTCTGGATATACTGTAAGGTACGTTTAGGAGTGTGGGCCTTCTAGATCCATAACTTGTGTTGCATATTGTATTGTATTGTAATTGCATTTATACAGAGCTTACTAACCCTGACGAGGCGTTGAAGCTTTTTTTAGGCGAGTAGCACGCTACTCCGGGACCCATTGAGGATTAGTGTTGAACTAGCATAGTGAAACATGCAAGTAAATTTTAAGTGGTAGATAGATTATTCAGTTATTTGGATTCGGAAGGATAGCAGAAGGATAGAAGAGGAAAAATAAAAAAGGTTTGTATTTATATAGCGTGTGTTACCCCTGATGGGGTGTTGAAGCACGCTACTCGGGAAACCCATAAAGGATTAGTGCTGGATTAGTATGGTGAAATATGAAAGTAATTTGAGTGGTGGATATTAGGCAGTTATTTGGAATGAGAAGGGTAGCGGAGGGATAAAAGGAAAGAAAGGTTTGTATTCATGTAGCACCTGTTACCCCTAATGGGTGTTGAAGTGCTTCTCAGGCGAGTAGCACGCTACTCCAGAACCCATAAAGGATTAGTGTTGAAAATGAGTATAGTGAAGTATGAAGTAATTTGAGTGGTGGATATGTTATTCAGTTATTTGAATAGAGAAGGGTAGGTTGCGGGATAGAAGAGAGAAAGAGGTTTGTATTTATATAGCGCTTGCTACCCCTTGATGGGGTTTTGAAGCGCTTTATTGGCGAGTAGCACGAAACTCTGGAACCCATTTTTTTTTTTGAGGTCATAGCAGTAGGAGGAGGCTTTTGGATGAGTAAAAAGGAGTTTTAGAGGGGAAGAGTCAGAGGGAAGAGTTTGGAAAGGTTTATTTTTGGGGATCGGTATAGTAAAAAGAGTTGTCAGATGACGCAAGGAGGGATAGAGTAGGAGAGAGTCTAGAAAGGGTTATTTTGGGGATCATAATAGTGGTATGGGGTTTGGGATAAATGAGAGAGTGGGTGTAGAGGATATATTGATAGATGTATAGGGTGAGAGATGGGGTAGTGCATTGGAAAGAGTAGTATCAAGAAGTTTGAGATGAGGCAGAAGGTTGGGCCTGAGGATATATTGAGAGAAGTATAGGCTGAGAAATTGGGTAGTGCATTTGAAATGCTAAAGAAATGGATACATATATAGATTCATAAGTACATTGAAAGTATAGATGCATAAAGGAGGTAAGTATATATAGATTAAAGATATTGATAGAGGTACAGTATGAGAAATAAGGTAGTGCATTGGATATGCTTTTTCAGGAGAAAAGTAACAGACACACAGATCCAAGTACATGGAAAGTACATATATACACAATGGAAGTAAGCACATGTAGACCAAAGATGATTTTTATTTATTTATTTATTTACAACAACATAATTCTACATGTCTATACAAAGCAATACACAAAGATAGGTACATATCTATAGTGAAAATAAATGCTTATATACAGAGGAATATGCTGTAAATTTCTGTTTGCGTATGGTGCTTATGTGGGGAAGAGCCAATTCTTGAGTCGTTTCCTGAAAATAAGGTGGTTGTCGGTGGATCTTATGTTGGGGGTAAAGAGTTCCATAGTTTGGCTGCTTGAACAGAGATGGATGTGCTACCCATGTTTTTTTTTCTTATATCTTGGCATTTTGAGGCGAGATGCCCCTTTAGAGCGTAGGTTCCTTTGTTGAATGTGTTTGGTGATTTTATTCCTGATGAAGAGCAGTCCCATTCCATGTATTGCTATGTGGGTGATACAAAGCAGCTTGAACGTGGATCTTCTGGCAACCGGTAACCAATGAAGGGCTTTCAAGGCAGGTGAGATGTGGCCTCGCGGTTTGATATGCAAGAGTAGTCTGGCAGCCGAGTTCTGAATCCGTTGTAGTCTTTTCATAGTCATTAAAGGTGATCCATGGTAGAGGTTATTGGCATAATCGAGTTTGGACAGAACAAGGGAGATGGTAGCTTGGACCTTGTGTGGAAATCCCAAATGAGGGAAAACTCGTCGCAGCGTTTTTATAGTGACAAAGCTTGATCTTGCTAGTTTGTCCACTTGGGCATTCATCGACAGCTTGGAGTCCATGGTCATTCCGAGGTTTATTACTTCCTTCGATACTTTAGGTGGTGATCCCAGTTCATCAGGCCAGGCGGCAAGCGGGTCGTAATGTTTCCAATCACCACACGTGAGTATTTCCGTTTTTGAAGCATTCAATTTGAGATGGCTCCAAGTCATCCACTGATCCACGGCTCTGAGACAACTGAAAATTGCAAATTTTTTAATGTCTTTGGGGCATTCCAGTTGAAGGAGTATTTGTGTGTCATCTGTATAGTTATTGCATGTGAGGTGAAATTGATTGATCAGTACCGGTAATGACTTCATGTAGATGCTGAAAAGCATGGGCGAGATGATAGAACCTTGAGGGACCCCTGCTTTTGTGGAGTATGGTTTGGACGAGAAAGGTGGGGTATGGATGACATTAGTTCTGTTTTGAAGGTAGGACGCGATCCAGTCTAGGGCAGTTCCCTCTATGCCGGCTTCATAGAGTCTTTGTTTCAGAGTGTAATGGTCAACCATGTCAAAGGCAGCCGAGAGGTCCAAGAGGAGTAGCGCAGCAACCACACTGCAGTCAACTGTATTCTTCAGGTCATCCCAGATGGCAAGGAGGGCAGATTCAGTGCCTCTTCCCGGACAGAATCCTGTTTGGAAGTCTGAGAGTATGTCATTCTCTTCAATGAATTGTGACATCTGGGCGAACGCTGCTCTTTCTATTAGTTTGCCCAGGAAAGGTCCATTTGTAATGGGTTTGTAGGTGGCAGGGTTCAGCGGGTCCAAGTTGTTTTTTTCAGTAAAGGGCGTATGTGTGATTTTTTAAGTTCTTCTGGAAATATTCTGGTAGTTGAGGAATCGGTAATGATTCTTCTTACTGGAGTGGCAGCAGAGGTTGTTAAAAGAATTGTCTTGAAAGTTTGTGGTGGACAGGGGTCAGAAGGGCTGCTGGCAGACCTGCTTGCTTTGGCCAGGTCCATAAATTCATCGTGGGAGATGTGTTGGAAGGAATGGAGAGGCTGGGTTAGAGTATTCTTGGATTATTGTTTTGTACAGGGGTTAGTGCTGGTGCTTTGTTTCTGTTTAGAGTTTGAGTCCAATGTGTCTACTTTGTCTGTGTAATGATTTGCCAGTTTGTCTGTGAAATCCTGAGTAACAGGATGAGTTCCTTCTAGGCAATTTGGTTTGCGATATTCATTGAGTATTTTATAGACTTCTTTATTTGCACATTTAGCATTTTGAATTCTGTCTGAATAGTACCTTTTCTTAGCTTTTTTGATAGCTGACTTGTATAATCTGTTAATTTTTTGTAGGTGAAGTTTGTTTTGTTAGGTGTTTGTTTTGAGCCAGGTACGTTGCAGCTTTCTAATTTGTTGTTTTATGTTTTTTATTTCTAAGTTTCTCCAAGGCGCTTTTTTTCTCTTGTGCTGTTGTGTGGTTTTGAGTGGTATCAGGATGTCAAAAGCTTCCTGTAGCCACTCATATAGATTTTGAACCAAAGTTATTGTTTCCAGATTTGTACTTGATGTTAGTTGTGAGTCTAAGTGTTCCAAACTGAGTTTGTTCCATGGCCGATAGGTGGATGGATGTAAGCTAGTTTTAGGTGAGTCCCTTAATGTTGTTTTATGTTGGAAAGCAAGCAAATGGTGGTCTGACCATATGACTGGAGTTATAGTTTGAAAGGTAACTAGTTCAGTATTAGCAAAAATGACATCTAGGATATGTCCAGCGATGTGTGTGGGTTTGATGACAATCTGATGCTGGTTCAATGCGTCTAGGCCAGTGATTATTGTTTTTGGATGGGTCATATTGGGTTTGTCAAACCAAATGTTGAGGTCACCCAGAATGCATAAGTTGGAGTGTATTGTTATCAGGTTTGAAACTGTGTCTAGAAGTGCGTCTGGGACTATTGCCTTGCTTGTTGGAGGTCTGTAAAGGAGCAGGAAGTTACAGGATGAAGACGGTGTAGTATTGCATCTTGTTAGAATATCCTCACAATTCTTTATGGCGATGTCATCAACTTTAGCGATATGTAATGTTTGCCTGAACACAACAGATAGACCACCTCCTTTTTTGCCTATATGATTTTGGGTGATCGTTTGATAGCCTAGAGGAATGGCTTCATGCAGGACTGGAGCCATATCATCTCTCAACCATGAATAGTAATAGGTTTTGCATCAGTGAGAAAGTCGTAGATGTGATGTTTGTTTTTAGAGAGGGATCGAGCATTTATTAGTAGACAGTTTAGAGAATGGCCTTTGGTGATAGTGAGACTTTGTTTTGTAGAAGAGTTATCAGTATTGTGTGTGTTTGTAGCAGGTGTGTTTTTAGTGCTGGCATTAGCTGTATTAGGATAGCAATCATGTAGCTCTTCTGTATCATGTTCCTCATCCAGCATGCTAAGAAGGCATTTTGATGGATCTGTGTGTGTATGTGGTGTAGATGGTGTTTGAGAGTGAGTTGGTGTGAAGTGTTGTTTCGTGGTGTAACATTGTTGTGCAGTAGACATGGGGAAGCAAAGTTGTGAGGTGTGGCACGTCGCTTATGTTGTTTGTGTGTGTTTATGGTGGAAGGTGTATGAGTCAGTGGTGGTGGTGCAGCATGTGGGTCATGTAGTAAGGTTCTAAATTGGCCAATGCATATCATTAATTAGAAGCTCTTATATTTCCAAGGTCATTCATATCGAGACAACTGGTTCATGAAACCAATAGCATTTTATATGTATTCTGTACATCATATCCTTTGATTGTATCGCATTGTCGTCTGAATGTATGCCTGTTCTCTCAAACTAATAAAATACTTTGACATGAAAAAAAGATAGCAAATTCAGTAAAGCAGACAATAATAGATATTTTATCTTACCACTGGAATGTTAAAATGTTTGGAAACAGAACGCATTCCATGGGTCTTATCATAGCACCGAAGATTTTTGGGAATTGCAATCTGAGTAACATAAGAAAACGTTTTTTTAATTACACACAGGAATTCCACTGTGTGGGGAATTTTCAAATTGTTTCTAAGAGAGGTGCTAATGACTGAAAGTGCAGGACAAAATAAATAGATAAATCAGGTGTAGAAATAAAGATCCAGCAGAGTTACAAAAAATATTTGGTTTATAAAAAGACTACCTAGCAGATTTTCAAAAGTAGCAAATTTTTAGTTTGGATAACAATATCATCTTTAAATCAGATAAAAACAAGAAAATAGAAGGAGAAAGTCTGCGAAATTGCCCAAATCTTCCTGAAATATTATCCAGATTATCGACAAAGTGTGATAATATAGATTAAAACTTTAAAAACAAGAAATAATAAATGAACTGCTTAGTAAAGAAGAAATTTAGTGAGCCATTCAGTCTCTCTGAACAGCTTAGACTCGGAAAGAAGGACTTTGATTGAAATAAAAAAACTTTTATAGTCACTAAAAAGATATTACATGCTATCACTCTAGGAGACGCTCCACCCCATCATTTAGAAAGGATAAACCGGTTATTTTTTGTTAACCTAGTGAAGGGCCCACAAGTTTGTGGATAATACTATCCAAACATTTTGTTGAATTCTGACTATAAGATTCTTCTGAAAATTCAGACAAGGAGATTGGTAGGTTTCATAAATTGGCTTATTCTCAGGAATTAGAGCTTTCCTGCACCTACATCTTCTGGAATCCAATATTCACTACTTATGGGAAGCGATGGATTAGCTGAAATGACAAGGTAATCTCTGTCAATTTTTTTTTTTTTGTAAGCTGAGAATGCATTCAGTTTGATGAACCGGTAATATTCATAGACAGTTGTGACATAGATAAAAAGTTTGGTTTAGTTTAGCAGGTTGATGATTTTTAGTTCACTGTCACATTGGAGTGCAGATGGCATTTCATGTCAGTTTACCCAATCAGATGATTACGTTTCTCCCACCAAGGAGCATGACCCAGCCAATCTGATCTGCAGTGGAGGTGCCTGTTGCAACAGAAAGTTCCCTGCATGGCTCTTGCTGTGCTGTCCTGCCCTGTAGCATATTCCGGTGTTTTTTTAGTTTTTCCCTCAGTGAGCTGAACAACCATGCAATCCCAATGATTGTTCACCAAGTTAGCTGACCTGAAACCCCAGAGCTGTGCTCTGAGTCTGAGGTGGCAATCAAAATGTACCCATCTTTTCAAAGAGTGGCTAATGCACTTTGTACCTAGGCTCAGAAAGACTGGTGGTAGTGGCATGTTTATAGCATAGGGACAGGCCTTTTAACCTGTATCCTCCCTAGAGAGACATCTACTGGTTGCCCCTGCAAATGGTCTACCCAGTCTCATTAGATGATGGTCCTTCATCTCCAAGTAGTATGGGGGCATGTATACAGGATGATAAGTACATGCCACTATATGTTTGTGAATAAGCGTGAGGTGGGTACATTTGCCTGACCGAGTGCATGGTGAACTCCACTGTTCTACACTTGTGTGTGTGACATTCTAAATGGTGGGTGACTGTGTGCAAGACTATCCAGGTGACCCTGGTACTTGGTAGCTTGCATATGTTAATGTACCCTAGTTCAATTGTTCTTCTAAGTGGGGGCGTTTACCCACCAGGCCCTTTGAAGTAGCCCAATGCCTTTGCCAGAGTGTTCCCTGATCCTCCCCCTCGTGCTTCCTCAATCTGCATACTTGAAGGATGTGACTGTTTGCATTAAGTAGATACCCACTCTCTCTGAACCAGCTGAAACCATCCCTGAGGAAGCTTCAGTTGTTCACATCCTCTACATGCACTCGTCCTGCAGAATTCAAGCCCTCTGGGATTGGAAGAGCTGCCCGGAATTCAAAGATTGCAGAAGGACTGCATGGTCAATCATGACCATTCATACTTGGTCCTTTAACTAGTGTGTTGCTCCAGGAAGTTCTTGATATCTATGTCAGAGCCGCACACATGGGGAACAGAGAACAAAGAGTTACAGAGGTCGCAGTCTGCTACTTCTTTTCAGGCTGGGGACAAACCTGAATCAAACATTCGAGAGGAAATGCTGTTGTGATCGTCCGGTGTTAAGAGAGACTACTATCTGAGGATAAGAAGCCAGCTGAATTGTTAGGACCTGTGGGAGCCATGATGGGATTGCACCAGCTCTGAGATATCCTTCAGCTAGATGCTTGAAAACCTTTCATCACCATCTGCTTCAACAACAGGAACCCAGGGGAAGAGCTGCATCTGTTGAGGGTGAGTCTCCTTTGTCCTTGTCCCCTCTCTGTGCTCAGAAAACCTGCCTGCACCTTCCAGTTGACTCTAGAGGCTTTCAGTATTAACTCAGCTTCATCCTTCACTGGGGATTGAGAGAGATAGCTGGAAGAAGTTGCCCTGAGTCTGGAACCATTTACCGCATCTTTCTAGGGTATGTACTTCGAGACATATTTGCGTTTGAATCCTTGGGTCACAATCCAGCTTCTTCCTTGCTATTGTCAGTGGCAAAAGCCATTGCCTATTCCCATAGGAATGCCTGCCACTGGCATTTTTTTACTGTGACCATTTTCCAAGATATAAGACCCCGAACCATCCAGTGCCTTTCCGTGGGTATTTCAGTGTGTTGCAGCATGGATGGGATTTGCGCCGTACAGGTCGTTGGTGCACACTTAAGTACAAGCTGCACTCAATTCGGTTCCTAAATTAAAAAGAAATCAGGACATTTGTGAGAGAAGTCAAGCAGAAGATGTCGCAAGTAAAGCTTCTAAAAGGCAGAATCAAATAAAGATTCAGTCAGGCACATGAAAATTGATTTGCTCAGGAGACTAACTCTACATGCAGAAGCAAAGTAGATGTGTGATTTCAAGAAAGTAGAAAGGGGCATCTGAATCTAATTAGCTCAGCAATGCACAATTAAATTATACATTTCTTTACAGTGTGCAATACTCCCCATGGTTTTCTGGGAGAGGAGGCCAATCAGGATCAAACTTTCCTCAATAAGAAGACTTCTCCCTTCTTCCCAGCCAATGGAAGGTTTCAGCTGCATAGCCTTCAAGATATATCTAGTAGCAGGATCATACATCTCGGTCAGCCTGTCCTCAGCACAGGTGCAGAGATTCATTATTCAGGTCTTGGTGAAAAACATGCAGATAAACTATTCTCACATAAATGAAAAGAATCTAATAATGTAATTAACTAGAACTATTGCAGCTTGGCCCCTCGGATGAGAGACAGAGAGAAAGAACACAGCCATCAAAAGTACATTTTCATGTTAGTGTGATTAATTTAAACTGAGGCCTACATTAACTATGGCTAACTTAACGTGACAATCTCACTTTATATATATGTGTGTATGATGTGCAGTTCAGTATACATGTTGTGCAAAATAAAAAATTGTGAGAGCCTCACCAATTCCCCCCTTTTAGGAGATTTATCACACATTACATTCATAAGTCTCCATGTGACTGATTTTCAAAAAACCAATTGTTGACTTCGGCTGTTTATGTTGAGACTCCTCTAGGCTATTAATTAATCAAACAGATGACTCTGCATCTCCTCAAGGTCCACTTCTTCCCTCTTTCATTTTCTCCCATTTCCCTTTGTCACTGGTTCTCCTCCCTTACACTTTGATCCGTTTTACCAGTCATCAACCTAATCACCCTCATAAAAAGAAACAAGCATATAGTTAAGATAACAATAATCAATATAGGGTTCAATATAGACCTTAGTAGTCCATTGCCAATGCCACTAAGCCATCTACAGACTGGAAAAAATCCTTTCCCAACAGCCTCCCAGACACCTGTTGCTTCCAGCTCCTTCAAATCTTTAGAAATGTCAGAAATATCAGTTATAAACGTGTTAATCTCACTACTCTTGTTAGCCATATACGTGCAGCACTGCTGAACACGTACCATGCAACAGACTCTGCCCTCTTTTGCAAGTAAGGTATCAAAACAAGCCTGTGCTGTAGAAGCATGGCTCTAATTGCCACAAGCTCTGTATTGATAGCGGATAATGGACAAGATGTATTGGTTTCATGCTGGCCAACTAATGAAGATAGCTTTCTAATCTTCAGGTCACTCAAAACAACTACTACAGAAGATATCATAATGCCAAAGATGGTACCAACTATTTGTGAAGCACTGCACTTAGCTCTCCCCTGAAGCACTACTCCCTTATAGTCTATCTCATCTACATGGTACTTTAGGGAACACTAAAGCTAAATAGCAGCTGCCCACCCAGTTTGCAGGAAGCTGAAAATAAGTAATCTTACTGCAGATCTAATTAACTCCCGCAATATTATAATTCTTACCACGGAACACGTGATCTCTCAAAACTTCAAATTTCTCTCACTTTCATTCCGACCCACTATCTAGGAGTCTCTAATCTTTTCCTTTTTTCCCCATAAAAAGCGGTCCTTGCTGCTGCCAGTCTAAGCTCAACTTTGTGAGTATCCCAGCAATCTTTAGTTTCTCTTCATCATTTACCCACTCGCTCTTAGCTTATTTCTTTGACTTTAACTGCATTTATTTTCTTCTGTCTTCCAATTCTTCAATAAAATCCTTCTCAGGTATAGGCAACTTACATGTCATCCTTTCTTTCTGAGAACATCAATCTTTGTTGGAGACCTAAAGAAATGCCATACCGTATCCATATGCATTATAATGAGGATTAAAATATTTGTAAAAATACCTTGAAAGACTAAATCAAAGCTTGAAAAATAATATTCAAAACAACCTTAATGATAAAGAAGACTTAGAATTACACTACAAGACAAGGAACAAGTAAGAGGTAAGTGATGGTATGTCACTCCCCCCGCTGTAGATGCAGGTAAATAGGTGCATATATAATATTCTTGTGCATGCATGACCCGCGAATATTCATGCAACAGGTTAAAGATGACATTATTAGAAAATGTCCCTTCAGAAACATTTCTACGTAAAACTTTTATGTTAAATCTACGCTGTTCATCTAGGTGAGCTGATTTAGGCTTAGCTGTTATGAAAACATGCTCAACAGCAGAATTTAAGACTACTAATAGACCGATCATAAGGATAACCAGCACCACTGCCTTATGGTTAGTATCACTCTACATTTGTATGGGAGAAAATGTTTTCTCCCATTTTCTCCCAGGGAAATGGGAGAAAATGAAAGAGGGAAGAAGTGGACCTTGATGAGATGTAGAGTCATCTGTTTGATGAATTAATAGCCTAGAGGAGTCTCAACATAAACAGCCGAAGTCACAATAGGTATTTTGAAAATCAGTCACATGGAGACTTATGAATGTAATGTGTGATAACTCTCCTAAAAGGGGGGAATTGGTGAGGCTCTCACTATTTTTTATTTTGAACAACATGTATACTGAACTGCACATCATACACACATATATAAAGTGAGATTGTCACGTTAAGTTAGCCATAGTTAATGTAGGCCTCAGTTTAAATTAATCACACTAACATGAAAATGTACTTTTGGTGGCTGTGTTCTCTCTCTCTGTCTCTCATCTGAGGGGCCAAGCTGCAATAGTTCTAGTTAGAAGACACCAATGCTTCTTCAGAATTAGATCAGAAAAAACATACACAAATCAAAAAGTAGAGGCAAACCATATTTGTCATCTTCTACTTGTCCAAATCAGCAAAATGTTGATTAGTTTAAAGATGAGTATATATGTTCAATTTTATGGCAAGTCACGGAGGCTCCTATTATGCCTTCTTAACTTTTTTGCAGCTTGCAGTCAAGATAAGTATCTCCATATCATTTTTCCTTATTGCGCTATATACTTTGCACATTTATTGGTATAATATTGTTGCTCGCATGTTATTAAGTTTGTTTATTCTATTGCTGCAATGTTCTTTTAGGGAGAGTTCATGCTGGCAAACTCACCCGTTCACAGGCGTTGGTTTGGTCCAACTGCCATGTTTGGGGTGCAGTCGCTTTCTCGCACCATCTGTCCCTGTGTCAGCGGTTTAGGGTCATTGCCAAAGGTGTTTTTTAGGTCTCGGCTAGCGAAGGCTGCGCTTGCGCAGTCTTGCTCGCGAGATTTAATGTTTTTTAGTACGGGGCTTGAACCCGCCCCTCTTCTCCATTGGCTGGCTTCCTAAACGGAGGCCAGCCATTGGAGGAGAGGGGCGTCTGTCCGTTTAAGCCCCGTCTTTTTCAGATTCAGGAGAGTGTTTTTTACTTTCTTTCTCTCCTCTGGAATGTAAACATTCCAGCCAATGGGAAGAGGAGAGAAAGAAAAACACGCCCCCCAATCTGAAAATGCCACTGCGTTTCTCCGAGGCATTTCAGCTTGACCTCGGAGAAAGGCGGTGGTGTTCATGGCGTCATCACCGTCCACCACTCCCCCTCCTCTCGGCTCCCTCGGTGCTCCTCGGTCTAAACACGGTCCCTCCAACTTGGACGGTCCCGCCTTTCCGCGGATGGCTCGCCGTCTGGGGAAGCCCATCCATGAGAGAGCCTTTCCGTCCCTCCGCCCCCTCGCTCATCATTTCACTGATGACTGCCCAGGTTTCACAACATCACTCACACAGACAACAGTCACTAGGAAAACTACACAAAGCACTAAAAACACCATTAGAGTTGCCGCTCCTGCTAGTCAAACAACTCATGCTTTAATTATGGGTCTATCTGCTGGATAAATACCACTGGCACACACTGCTTGCCATCAAGCCCCCGATGTGCTACGTACTTCCTGGCAATCACCAACGTTGAAACGCTTGCAGGATACAGTAAACTGGTTTATAGAGATTAGAAATGGCAGAAGCGCGGTGTGCAGGAAAGTCCGCTACGTGCAGCCCCCCTTCCCCCCCCCCGAGTACTGTACAGGACAGTAAAAAGGGGGCGTGGGTTACATAGCGATAGTGATTTGAACAGAGGCGACCCGGTCACGGATGTATGACGTTACAACGCATGCTGTTACAACGCATGCTGTTACAACGAAAGTTTTACAACGCGAGTGCATTGACAACGCAGGCCATTACAATGCAAGTCTTTACATCGACTTGCACTAGATGGCGTGCTAACATTAAAAAAGTGTAATTTACTATTCCAACTCCAGTCCACGTAACAGTAGGGAAGGTGTTGGGATAGTAAACTACACTATTTTTAATGTTAGCACGCCATCTAGTGCAAGTCGATGTAAAGACTTGCGTTGTAATATCCTGCGTTGTCAATGCACTCGCGTTGTAACAGTTTGGTTGTAACGGTAGTGCGTTGTAAAAGTTGCGTTGTAAAGGTTGTTCCCCCCCGGTCACATATCTGCAATGAAGCTCTCCAAAAGTCTTCCGAGTGAAAAACTGCCAAAAGTTGTGCCGCTCAAGCACCCGAGCTGGCGTCACAAGGAGGTTTCTAGCCACACTGCTTGGCTGGCCTCGTGGTTTTAGATATTACACCCCATCCTTCAGTAAAACAACATGGCGGGCGTTTCACCGCGTCATTTCAAAGAGCACGTGAAGGAGACTCCTAGCATTACAAGGAATTGACATGGGAGTGCGGCGATCAGTTTATCGCTGGACAGACGCAGAAAAAGCCCCACAACACAGCTAATAGAAAATATGTACACCTCTTTACATACGAGCTCTGAACTCACTGCAGCCTTTCATTCAGTTGCATAAGCAAATTCAACATCTCCCTTTGCAGACTTCATAAAGACGATGATGCGAATGCGCACGGAAGCAGCTTACTATATAGTTACACGATAAGATCTACATAGTATAGGGGCCAACGCGAGCATCCAGGCCCTGTTCCTTAGACTGACAGCTCAGATTGGCCTGATGTCTTACATACAATGAACAATTACCGCAAAGCTGTCATTAATGCGCGCAGCAAACCAAACAATGGGGACTAGCTTATCCTAGTGACGCCAGCACAAGCACATGGGACGTTACACTCACAAGCCGGCTGAGGGAGTGCAGATGGCTGTGTGTGTGTGGGTGGCTCTGTGTGTGTGTGGGTGGCTCTGTGCGTGTGGGAGGCTCTGTGTGTGTGGCTCTGTGTGGGTGGCTTTTTTTGTAGGTGGCTCTATGCGTGGTGGCTTTGTCTGTGTGTGGGTAACTCTGTGTGTGTGTGTGTAGGTGGCTATGTGAGTGGCTCTGTGTGTGTGGGTGGCTTTGTGTGTGTGGCTCTGTGTGTGGGTGCAAATGCAATATGTCTCGCATTTGAGAGTGATTAAGCTATTGACATTGTAAATAACAATGCTGTTTCTTTAAATGTTTTAAAAACAAAAACAAAAACAAAAATAATGTCATGAGCAATGCCAATAGCTCTAACTTTAACAATGCCGAGACCATTGCATTGTAAATGCTTGTTAGTCCTTCCTGTCTTTCTCATTGGTTTTCTTCCTCGCGCTGGGCGCATCGCGGTTGCCAGCTTTTTCCAGTCTCCCTCAGCTGAAGTCTGTGTCAACGCACCGGGGCACAGCCTGCATATTGGCCAGTCCCATTTTCTATTTTCTCCTCACAGGCAGGCCCCTTCCAGTTGGGAGGGTTTGAAGCTGGTATACTCCCAGCATTATTAACCCTTTGTCTGCCAGTTGGTGAATTCTCTTCATTTTTTCCAGCTCTTTATTATTAGCATTTAAAATGAAACAAGAGGATTCAGTTTGAGATGCCCAAGACGACGGCGAAGCAGACGTTTTTTGCCAAAATGTAGATGACTTCATCCAGTCATCAGGCAACAGGCAGTGGATTCATCTATGTCAAAAATGACAAAAAACATTGCGAACACAGTAATTAAACTCATGTCAAAAATGTGTTGGAAATCAGAAAACGTAAAACCATTTCTGTAAAAATGTTTACTGTGCCCAAAGATTCTTTTTCCAACGGGAAAGCAAACCCTGCCCTAAACCCAGTAGTGCTACTATGGTTGGTGAGGTTTCCTCACATGACGTTGATTAGGACGTTCCTCCGAGGCTTCTGACTCAGGAGGGGTTAGATAATTCCAAAGAGATTAACACCATAGCAAAAATTGTTATTTCAAGTATTCAAGACACCGGTGATAATTCCTTTTATCCTAACACAGAGGACGATGAAGATAAAGGTGATGACTCCGAGATCTGGCTGGGGTCCAAACAAAAGAAAAGAAAGGTTTTACCTTCGGAATATGATCCTTTTGCTTCCAAATTGATACTAGATTCTGAGTGAATTCCCATGTTTGATCCCAAGTTTATCCACCATCCAAATTCCACTAAATGTTTCTCAGCAGAGCACTTGGGAGAATATATTTATATTAGATTACACCTGCCTTTGGATAAGCAAACCAGAGCAAAACTTAAATCTAAATACCCTAGAGTAGACCATCTTTATTCTTTACCCTTTGATATTACTGCTAACCCAGGTATAGACCCAAATAAGTTAGCTTGTTTCCTCTAAATTCAGGAAGGACCCCAGGAAGTGAGTTGATAAGGCTTGGTCTACATGCCAAGATAAATTGTTAGATGTAGTCGGTCCAATATCCCGCATTTGTTACCTGGCAGAAACAGCTAGACTGGACAATTTGGCAGTTGATGGCGAGGAGTTATCCATGTGGATTCAGAGTACTTTATGTCTCTTAGGTAATGTAACTCCTCCAGTACGCATGAGAGAAGGAAAGGTCTCCTCTTGAAACTGGATCCCAAGCTAGCTAATCTGGCATCATTGGATCCTAGGGTCAAAGCTGATGGACTTCTTCTGGGAAATTCCTTCATAAAAGAATTCAGCAAATAAGTGACCACATTTGCTTCCATACACCATGCTCAACAATCCTTGAAGAAGGTTTTTGCCCAGCAGGTATTTGCCAGGGTCAGCACAGGAAGAAGCTGCTTTGCCGGCTGTGGCCTCAGAGGTCAATATTCCAGAGGCTTCAATAACTACAACTCCCAAGACATCAGGCCCAATTCTATCCCAAGAGGAACAGGGGATTCCGAAACAGAGGTCAAAGTGGCATGCATGCAGCCACCGATACTGGTAGGTACTCCTTCTTTTCCTCTTTCAGTCGGATGTTGACTAAGATTCCTTCTTCTCAAATAGCAGTCCATCACCGCAGATCCCTGGTTGTTATACGCCTTTCCGGGATATTCAATAGAACTCTTTTCCATATCTCTTCAATTACAGATACCTGAACCTCTGTATTTTTCACAAGACATGACTGTGTTAGTAACACAAGAGATGTCTCCCAGAAGAGGGCTATTCAAGAGTCGTTCCTTCATCCAAAGGGAGTTCTAAGTTCCCTCTTTGTGGTTGAAACGAAAAACAAAAAGATGAGACCAGTCATAAACCTCAAACAGTACAATTAATTTGTAGTATGTCAACATTTCAAGATGCAAACCATCATCAAAGAGATTCTTTGCTGCAAAATGATTTGATGGTCCATCTAGATTTACAAGTCTCACATTTAACCGTTCCTATTCATCCTTCTTCCAGAAAATATATTCAATTCAAGTGGCAGGGGAAGACCAATCAGTTTACCTCCCTCCCCTGCAGTCTCACTTTAGCCCCTTTGTGCTTCACAAAAATCATGAAACCTGTCATAGCTCTTCTTAGGTCTCAAGGGGTCCATTTAATCATCTACCTGGACGATATCTTTCTGATGAGTCACTGACTGTCAACCCTTCAATCCCAGCTTCAAAGTACTTGTTTTCTGTTGCAGGGGCAATCTTTTCTAACCAATATGGAAAAATCAATTCTTACTCCCTCCCGGCAGATGGAGTTCTTGGGGTTTCTAGTCAATTCAGAGTCGGCAACTCAACATTCACCTACGGCAAAGGTCAAAGCGATCAAAGTCGAAATTTCTCACACTTTACTCACTCCTGCCATATCTCTCAGGATGCTTGCCAGGATTGTACGTCTTCTATTCTCGTCCATTCAGGCCATCTTTCTGGGGGGACTTTCATTATCGGGCTCTCCAAAGACTCCGATCTAGTGCAATTGAATCCAGTGTCTCGCAAGGAGCTTCAATAGGTGGATAGACCGTTTATATGCCTGGAAGGGCAGGACAATCTTTACCTCAGCCCCAGATCTTCTATTAGAATCTGATCCATGCCGACAGGTAGGGGCACCCGGTGTTGGCAGACCTCGACTGGAGGCTCATGGTCATTGATGGAGTCAAAACTGCACATAAATTGTTTAGAGCTGCTGGAAGGCTCCTTTGCAATCCAGAGCTTCACAAAAATACAAAGTAAAGTGTTCCATCCTTCATGGAATGGACAATCTTACCGCAGTGCGGTATATAACTCATCTCAGTGGCACACAGTCCAAACCTTTGGCCGAGCTAGCAAAACTTTTTTTTTTCTCTCCAGCGCAATTTCTCTGTTCAAGCAGAATATCTACTAGGCTCTCTGAACACCCTTGCAGACTGGCACTCATGTTTCTTCATGATTCCAGCGACTAGTGATTACATCCTTCCACTTTCCCGTCTCTTTACCAAAAATGGGGTCCCCTTCACACAGACCTGTTTGCATCCATATTCAACTGACATCTTCCTCAGTTCATCAGCTGGAAGCCGGATCCATTAGTGCTGGCGACGGATGTCTTTTTCCAGGATTGGTCCCAGAACACCAATTACGCCTTTCTTCCTTTCATTGTGATTAACCCTGGGCGTAGTTTGCATAGTAGCTCTACGCGTAGCTACGCGAAGTGCACTTCGCACTACGCGAGCTACACGTAGCTACGCAAACTGCGTAGTGTACTGTGCAAAATGCTGTTTGCGATGCTTGCACAATGCCGGATGCTTGTCCGCACTGTGCAAGCATCGCAAACAGCATCTTGCAGAGTGCAAGCGGTCGTTTTCTGCCGCTCGAGTAGATTTCTACTCGAGCGGCAGCTTTCTCAACGCGGACTGGTAGTTTCTCATTACGAGCGGCCACGATCATACGCGACCACTCGCAATGAGAAACCTGACCTCCCCGCATTGAAAATCGCGCCGGGAGGTTTATTTTCCACGCTCGCGATCGGCAACTTGATGTTGCTGATCGCAAACGAGGAAAAAGTCTCGCCGGTATGTCATTTTGCTCGCTCGCGGTCGCCAACTTGATGTTGAGGACCGCGAGCAAGCAAAAAATGACCGCGATGCTCTGCTACACTACGATACGCGTGTTTGCACTGTGCTACGTGCAATTCGCGTAGTGCGAAGTAGCGCAAACTACGCAAACTACGCGAGCGTAGCGTAGTGCTTCGCCCAGGGTTAATTATTATCAGCAGAGTTCTGGCTCAGATGCGACGTCAGGCAGCCATTCTAATTTTGGTGGTTGTCTTTTGTCAATCTCAGGTTTGGTTCCTGACCCTCGTAGAGTTGTCAAGATTATCCCATGCTCCATCCAGTCTTTCCGGATCTCCTGTTAGCCCCAACGGATCTGGGCACTCTCATTCTCAACAAAACCCTCTTACTGTCTGCATTGAAGGTAGCATGATGGTCCAATCTCATCCAGGCATTTCGGCAGAAGTTGCAGAGTATATCAGCGAATCGTGGGCTCCAGGGACCACACAAGCTTATAATTCAGACTGGTCTGCTCGGACAAGCTGGTATATTGGAAAATCTGTTGATCCCTTTTCAGCGAATGTCACCTATGTAGTCAATCTTTTGGCCTCCCTGGCAAGTGGTGGGAAAATGTATCATACAGTCAATTAGTGCAGACTTGCAATCTCAGCTAATCACCCCTAAATAGATTGAAAACCTGTGGGAGAGCATTGAATGGTGTGTCATCTGTTAAAAGGAGTAACATTTTGTAATGTCCCTCTTCTTAAATACAGTCGGTTATGGGATGTTAATTTGGTTTTACAATTGTTTACAAATTGGGCAGACAATCTTTCTCTCTCACACAAAATGCTGTCTGATAAACTAACTATGTTGCTATGTCTCATTTCTATCAACCGTATTTCTGATGTCAAAGCTCTAGATTTTCTTCTAATCATTTTACTCTTACAGGGGTCCTTTTCAATATACGAAAACTCACAAAGACCAGTTTAACTTTTGTGCTTTATCCTTTTTTCCTGACCATCCTCAACTATGTATGGGCAATTGTTTGAAGGTGTATGAACAACAAACCAATATCTCAGGACGTCCTCAATTCCTTTAAAACAAAAAAAAACATAGACCAGTTTCTTCCCCTAACCTGACTTGTTGGGTTAGGAGGGTGATGTCCCAAGCTGGGATAGATACCTCCATTTTTGGAGCCCACTCCTCTAGAGGGCCAAGGCATCCAAAGCCTTTTGGGAGGGTTCACGTTTGGAGGACATTCTGAGATTGGTGGATTGGTTGAATGATAATAGTTTTCATACTTTTGATTCCAAACCTATACATACAGCTTATTCTGTGGTGATAAATATGCTTTAACCAAGCATAATAGGAGCCTCCGTGACTTGCCTTAAAATCTAGATTTTTCAATTTTTACGAAGGAAAGTCTTAATTTTATTAAAGACATAGAGGCAAGAATTATCCCACTGCAACATTTGATTAACAATGTTTCTCCCACCCTACAATTACCGGTGCTTCAAACTACATATACATGAGCTGCCTCATACAACTTCCAATGCCAGGATTCCAGTTGGTTCCTCGCCACATCATTTATGGCATGGTCTTATTCCTTCAGAGGCTCACCCTCCTGGACCCAGATTCCTGGACTTTACTCAGGAAACGTTTACCACCCCTCCTGTTCCCTTTCTGGGACTTCCTCCTACAAACTCTTGATCTCTTACCACGTATCAGCAACACACAACAAAATACTTGTAGTAACATAATGTTCAGAATCATTTGAATGTCCTCTATTCAATATGCAAGACCTAAAAGCACAGTGTCTGGCCATCTCATCCGCATAGAGGTTCCCAATAGTCACAAAATCACATCCACTCTTGTGTGCTGCACATTTGACAATTTCTCAGTGGGCAACTGTAGAGACTCAAGCCAAACCCTGACATTGGTTTGTTTTCATTGTGGATAGGCGAGTCAAAGGAGATCATGAAACCTCTCTGGGACTACAACTATCCAAAATCATGGACCAAACAGTATTGGCTATTAGAGTAGATGGTGACTCTCAAACTGTTAAAGACACAACAGGCTCTAATAAGAGCGATCAATTCAGCCACCTGTGCAGAGGTTACATTGCACAAATAGGAGGCTTCCAATACACCTTCTAAGCTGTAGACAGCAAAGGCTGCTTTCAGAACACCTCATCCATCTCTTAAACAAGAACTGTCTACAAACAACATACAATTAGGCTTTTCCAAAGGAACATCTCGAATGCCGGATCTTGGCTTGGAAAAAAAAACAATTGATGGACAGAATGCAGAACAATGTCATACATTCACCCCAGTACAGAGATCTGGTCCTAAATCTATCATTTGTTTGCTCGCCATGCCGTTCCAGTTTGGACCCAGCCATATGCAAATCAGTCTTAACCGTGCACCCAATGGGAACAGTCCAGCCTGGTCTGCCATGCCAGGTCCTCCCTGGACTGGAAACAAGCATCCTAGGACCGGTTTCGGGCTTTCAACCGTCATCAGCCAGGATAGCTTGACTCCAGTGGCATGGAGAGCATGGGACCCACGTCTGGGCACACCCGTCCCACTCGGGGTGACAAATGCAAAAAGAACAACTGATGGACAGAATGCAGAACAATGTCATACATTCACCCCAGTACAGAGATCTAATCCTAAATCCATCGTTCTTTTGTTCACCATGCCATTCCAGTTTGGACCCAGCCATATGCAAATCAGTCTTGACCCTGTGCCCAATCGGAACAGTCCAGCAAGAGCTGCCAGGCCAGGTCCTCCCTGGACTGGAAACAAGCATCCTAGTACCGGGTTCGGTCTATCAGCCCTTATCAGCCAGGATAGCTTGAATCCAGTGGCATGGAGAGCACGGGACCCACATATGGGCATCCCCGTCTTACTCGGGGTGACAAATGCAAAAAGAACAATTGATGGACCGAATACAGAACAATGTCATACATTCACCCCAGTACAGAGATATGGGCCTAAATCCATTGTTTTTTTGCTCACCATGGCATTCCAGTTTGGATCCAGCCATATGCAAATCAGTCTTGACCCTGCGCCCAATGGGAACAGTCCAGCCCGAACTGCCAGGCCAGGTCCTCCCTGGACTGGAAACAAGCATCCTAGGACCTCATCAGCCAGGATAGCTTGGCTTGGTGCACAATTCTGTAACATCCATATAGTCATGGTCAACCCTGTCACCATTTTCATCAGTCATAGGCAAAGGCAACAGTGTAGCAGGGTTGAGACAGGAGCACTGCCACAGAGCGATGTTCTCCAGAGGGTTAGCCTGCTATTGGTCATGTGTTGTGTTCCAGTGCGGATAAGCAAGATCTCTGCAGAACGGGGAACCATAACTATAAGCGGATACCCCATAACTATACCTTCATATTGCTGAATTCTGACACCAACTGCGGCCACTACCTTTAGGCAACCCGGCAACACAGCGGGTACCACATCAAGAGTGGCAGAAAAGTATGCAACTGGGGGTTGTTTCAACACGGACAGGGCACACCCTTCTTGTTCACTGAAGTATAATCAAAATTATCTGCCATTCTTAGATCTGGGCTATGGCAGAGACTGCCTTTCAACTCGAGGAAGGCACTCATGCATTCTTTGTTGCAAGGTAGCGGATCAGACACATCTTGGTGGGCGAGGCTGTACTGAGTTACATGGTAACTGTAAGGACTTCATATTCTTTTTTGGTATCTGATTGAAGATCAATGGACTTTCTTTATACCCCTGTAGGATTCTGCACCTTATCAGAACCTTATTTTCGTATTGGAATTCAAAGAAGAACTGGCTGTCCTTGTGCAAAGGAATGGAAAAGAAAGCCTGGCACAGGGCGATGACTGTTAACTACTCTGCATCGTCGGGTTTTTGGAACAGTATCACAGCAGATTGGGGGTACCACATGACAACATGGGACACCAATATTATTTATCTTTCGAACGTCCTGCACAATTCTCCACTTCTTATTTGGCTTATGCAAACCCATTATAGATGAATTGCTGGGATTCCATAGTATCTTTTTTAAGCTGCCTTGCTCTACCATGGATTCAATTATGGGGGTACTACCAGTCACTGCCTCTAGGGAGAGGTTGTATTGTGGAATTTTGCTTTTTTGTTATTCTCACTGGTTCAACATCTTTGATCAGGCCAATGTCTTTGCCAGAGAAATCCCAGAGATCTTCCTTCATGGAGTCCTTTACATCAGGAGGCAAGTATTCCCTGGTCAAAACCAGGAACATTCTAATGGTAGACTTTTGCAAGCTCAGTTTAAAGTCTACACCCTAATTGTGTGTCTGAAGCTCAACACCATCTGGTGTACAAAACATCATGCAATTAAGGTTGCGGAGTAGATCCCTACCCAATAGATTGACTGGACTCAAACCACATATTACGAACTGATTGTCCTCTTCAAGGTGACCTAACTTCACACGGACTTTTGCTTAAACTTACTTAATCCTACTACCCTTCCTGTGGTATAGGCCATAAACCAGGACTCTCTAGCCATCTGTGTCCTGGGTTTTTCTTTCTGACTCCAGGTATAGCCCATCTCCTTGCAGTCATCTTCGAGGCCTTGACGCCAGGTGTTTCTTGGCCTTCCTCTTTTCCTTTTCCCTTGAGGTTTCCAGGCAAGGGTTTGCCTTGTGGTGTTTGATGTGGGCTTGCGGAGAGTGTCACATATCCAGTCCTAGCATCTTTTCATGATTTCTTCATGAGCAGACAGCTGGGAAGTCTGCTGCCCTAGGTCATTGCTGCTGAAGTGTTTGGACAGCGAATTCGGAGGGTTTTTCTCAGACAGGTGTTGACAAAGGTCGGGACTTAGTTGGTGGTGGTCACTATTGTCTTCAAAGTTTCTGCTCCATACAGAAAGACCGATTTTATATTGGTGTTAAAAGACTGATCTTGGTTTGTAGCGTTAGGTCCTTGGAGCTCCAAATCTTCTTTAGCTGAATTGCAGCAGCCCTTGCTTTGCCGATTCTTGCTTTGACATTGTCATCTGTGCTGCCCTGTCTGTCTATGACACAGCCCAGGTAGGTGAAAACCTCACCAACTTCCAGTGCATCGCCTGCAAGAGTGACTTTAGTTGTGCTGGCTGTGTTAGCCTTTAGGATCTTGGTTTTTCTCTTGTGGATATTGAGGTCAAGTTGTGCTGATGTGGCTGCAACTTTGTCGGTCTTCTCTTGCATCTGCATATGGGTATGGGAGAGTAGGAGCTGGTCATCTGCAGAGTCCAGGTCATCGAGCTGCATCCAAGGTGTCCACTGGATACCACTTCTTCTCCTTGCTGTGGATGTCTTCATGATACAGTCTATAGCCAGCAGGAAGAGCGAAGGTGAGAGCAAAAATCTCTGGCAGACTCAGGTCCTTACTTCAAAGACTTCTGTGAGTTGTCCTCCATGGACTATCTTGCAGTAGGTCATTCCCTTATAAGATTTCCTGAAGACTGTTACAAGTTTATCTGGCACACCGTAGTGGCGGAGGAGTTTTCCAAAGGGTCTCTCTGTCCACGCTGTTGAATGCCTTATTATAGTCGATGAAGTTGACATGGAAGGGGAGTTTCATTCCATCGACTGCTCAATGATGATGCGCAGTATTGCAATCTGGTCTGTGCAGGGCCTATATTTGCAGAAGTCAGCTTGCTGGCCCTGCAACTGAGTGTCAACGTGTTCCTTCATTCTGTTCAGAATTACTCTATTGACTTTATCTGGGGTTGATAGAAGAGTTGTCCCTCTTTATTTCGTGCAATTGCTCAGGTCACCTTTCTTGGGGACCTTGATCAGATCTCCCTCCCTCCTTTCAGTCTGATGGCACCTTTTCCTCTTCCCAGATCCTTCCAAACATGGGGTAGAGCATGTCTACTGATGCTTCAATGTCTGCTTTAGTCTGCTTTAGTGCCTCTGCAGGAATGTTGTCGGGTCCTGCTGCCTTCCCAATTTTCAGATGGTTGATGGCTAGCCGTATTTCTTACTTAGTTGGTCTGCTGCAGTCGATTGGTAAGTCCTTGTCAGCTAGCTATATGTCTGATCTCAGGGTTAAGCAGTTCTTCAAAGTGCTCCACCCATCTTCGTTGTTGGCCTTCGCTACCCATGATTGTTTTCCCAGCTTTGCCTTTAACAGGTCTTTCTGGTTTGCTGTATCTGCTGTAGAGTGTCCTTGTTATATCGTAGAATTCTTTCAGGTTTCCATGGCTTGCTGCTTCCTGGGCTTCTGTGGCAAGACCACTGATAAATCTTCACCTGTCTGCTCTAAAACTTCTATTTTCTTTCTTGTTGGTTTTGGTATATTTTCCTTGAGCTTCCTGGGCTTCTGTGGCAAGACCACTGATGAAACTTCGCTTGTCTGCTGTTAAACTTCTAATTGCTTCCTTGTTGGTTTTGGTGTATTTGCCTTGAGCTTTCTCATTTTCTGCTCATGTTCTATTGGCATTGACTTCAGCTTTCTTTGTCTTTCTCGCTTGGATTTTGCTATAACAAGATTACAATTTGTTTATATGAGATACATACAACCTGCACTTGTTTTTCCAAGAGGGGCAAGTTAGGGACTTCTACAGTTCTTACAGTAGTGCAGGTAGCACTGGTATCGATAAGAAAAGATGCAGGGTAGCCATTCACCTCTCCATCCACATATGGGCCACTTTGGTCTACCTCGACGACTGTGCCAACCATGCAATCTGCCTCCCAGCTCAGGCACCGTCATTGTGAGTGATTGGAACCAGGAACTCCGAAATTGTTGAAGACTGGAAACTGTTGGAAACAGTCAAGGCTCGTGAAAATGTTTTGCTGAATTCTCAAGTTGAGGTTTGAATTAAACCTCAGATCATACGTATTCTGCTGCATTAACTGTGGTTGGGACATGTTAGAATTGTAGGGTCTTTGCATTTCCATATTTTGCATCAGCATCACATTCATAATCAACATCTGACCATTAATTTGCATTCAACTAGGATTCAACCTATAATCCAATTTTCTGTGGCCCATCTCGTTAAAATCATAACATGCAACAGTCTTTTTCAACATAGCTATGTCCATACCTGAATTTGAGTCAACTGGCATACCTCGTCCCCTACCCTGTAGGACACCATTCCTTTTCTGCAACATCTAATCACCACTTGATATCCCACTCCCTGCATTCCAGTACCTACACCAGGACTATAACCTGCATTTGTCATGTATGGGCCATTCTGAAATCTTTTCCGTGATACCTTAGTTTGAGGCAATATGATTTTCTCTTTGGTCTTCCTCTGTCTCAATTCCAAATCATCACTGCAAAACTTTACATACAGCACAATTTAGTTCACAAGCTTCAACAGCCAACAGATCCCACTGTTATGCTGTCTGAAGATCTGCATTAGCCTTTCATTATAGGCATACACAGACTCCTTAGATTCTTGAGTAGTCCTTGATATTTTCAACCAATCCATCTCCTACTGCAGAACCTTGATCTTCAAAAAGTAATCACCTGATTATACTTGTCCATGACAATAGGGGTAGGGGCATTTGTTTGAGCAACTGTTGGTGGTTCATCAGTCTGCCACTGCACTGATACCTTGTACTCTGCCCATAAGTCACTAGGGATGATGATATCAAAGAAAGTATTCAAATCCTCCCAAAGCCTCTTTGACATTTTCACAAACCACTCAACCTGTGTGTACCAAAGGTCAGAACTTTCAGTAAGGTTTAGAAATTGATTTCCAAATATAAAATGATTACATGCACATAGGCTTTGACCTCTGTGTCACTTTGGACACCTTCCCCATGTGGCCCTCCAAAATCATCTTTCTTTTTCTTTTCTTTTTGAGCCCACTGATCTTTAATCTTTTGAAAATCACACCACTTTTGGATGTTACCAACTAATTCCCTTAGGTGTAATTTTAGTTCAGGCATTCACATGTTCTTGAGAGTTTCCTTACTCATGGACATCCTGAATTGTTTCTCAGATTCTGACTCTTGGACAAATCAACCCCAAAATATGTACCTATTCCCTCAAAACTTTCATACATCTTACATGCACACCTAGCAGCTTCTTTGGACCCATCTAAGAATCCCAACTCAAGATTTTCCTTGATAACTTCCTCAAATTCTGCCTTTAGACTCTAAACATCAATATCCTTTGATGGTGCATCCCTCTCTGGAGTTTGTGGCTTGTTGCTTCCCTCAACCTCTACCACAGGCAGCCTCACGAAAGAAGCATCTGAATCTTACTAGGTCAGCAATATACAATTAAATCATAAAATTCTTTAAAAGATGCACCACTTCCCATGTTTCTATGGGATAGTACACCAATCAGGTTTGAATGTTCATCAATAAAAAGGCTTAATCCTTCTTCACAGCCATCGCACAAGGAAAGGTTTCAGCTGCACAGCCTTCAAGAGATATCTCGCAGCAGGATGATACATTGCAGCTAGCCTGTCCTCAGCACAAGTGCAAAGATTCATTTTTGAGCTCTTGGTAAAACAAATGCAGGTAAACAATTCTCAGAGAAACCCAAACAAATTCCAACAATCTAATGAACTTGAACTACTGCAGCTTGGCTCCTGAAACAAATGAAAAGACACAGCAGCCAAAAGTACATTTTTCATGTTAGCATAACTCATTTAAACTGAGGCCCACAGTAACTATGACTAACTCAATATGAAAATCACACTTTATATATGTATATATGATGTGTAAAATAGCATATAGGTTATACAAAACGAAAAATAGTGACAGAGCGTAACCAAGTGCATTTACAGCAGAAACAGCTGTTGTTGACCTCAACGGTTAGTCACTAAACTAGTAGCATTCCAGACACAGGGACCTGGTTGTTGCCCCAGCACATCCTTAAGTGACTAATTGCTTGCCAAGGCTTTGGGAGACCACTTTGCCCTTTGAGAAGGGGTGGGTGGGCAGTTCTTTGGGCCTGGAGAGGTATTGTGGCAGGTGCATAAAAATCCCACCAAAATACCAGCACAAGTAATTATAAACTGAAATAATTTTTTCTCCAACAGATAGATATATGTTGTCCTTGGAAGTGTATCAACCTTAACGAACAAGCTCCTTACCTTCAGTAACACCTCATCTAGTAGAGATTCTATCTAGCCACAGATTCCTTCCCTTTGAATATCCCCAGGTGCCAGAGTGGATCTGGATGTTTTTTGAACAATACCCCTGTTCACCGGTAGGAGGCATAGTTCGGCTCTGCATTGGCGGTATTCGTGCTGGAAATTACGTGCGCTGTACCTATATAGGCACCTCCTCGGTGCGCTGATGTCAATTATTTTAATGACTTTCCATGCCTGGAGTGCGGAGCTACGATGAAAACTGACCACTGGTGTGGAAAAGACTTAGGCCATGAAAAGGGTGTGCCTTACGCCTGAACTAGTTCACAGAGCGAGGAGAATAGGAGGGTCGGTAAGGGAATCTTTGTCTAGCTAGAGTTTCTACCAGATAAAGCTTTACCGAAGGTAAGTAACTTGTTCATTTGATAGAGACTTCTACCCGGAGATCCCTTACTTTTGAATAGATACCCAAGCAATATCTCCCTGAAGGTGGGTCTGCGAACTCAATTAAACCAAAAATTCCTTCAGGACCAAACGTGCAAAGTGCTCATCATGATGGACCTGAGTATCCAGGCAATAATGTTTGGTGAACATGTGCAGGGATGCCCTTGTTGCTGACTGACAGGTGTCCAGGAGAGGATGCCACGCGTTAATGCAGTGGTCGCAGCCATGGCTCTGTTAGAGTGAGCTCGCAAGCCCTCAAAGGAATGTTTCTTGACCAATGCGTAGCAGATCTTAATACACAGGACAATCTATCATGAGACTGTTTTCTTCTGTACAGCTTATCCTTTTTTTGCTCCCACATATCCCACAAAGAGTTGATCGCCCACCCAGAACTCTCTTCTGCTGTTATGGTAGATCGACAATGCTCTTTTTGGGTCCAGGCGGTAGAGTATCTCCTCTTCTTTGGAGGGATGAGGAAGAGCAAGGAAAGTAGGCAGGGTGATGTTCTGGCCTGCATAGAATGGAGTCACAACCATTGGAAGGATGGAGGCACACTTCTGGACAACCAGCTTGTCCGGGTAAAAGGTGGTATAAGGAGGGTGCACAGAGAGCGCTTGCAGTTTGCTAACCCTCGTGGCCAATGTTATGGCTACTAAAAAGGCAGTTTTGATGGTCAATAGACTTAGAAAGCAATTGTTCAGAGACTCAAGTGGTGCACACATGAGAATGGTGAGGACCAGTTTGAGGTCACGCTGAGGCATGATGAAGGACCTAGATGGGAACATATGTTGCAGGCCTTAAAGGAGCCTAACCACAACAGGTGTCTAAAAGAGAGAAGGTTAGTCCGGCAACCGCAAGAATGCCAAGATGGTGGACAGATAACCTTTAACTGTGCTCAAAGCAGTGCCCCGCTGAGCCAAAGACTATGCAAACATGAGAATACATGAGAGGGGTGCAGATAGGAGGTCAACGTTGTGGGAGCATGCCATGACAGAAATTTCTCCCAACGGCAATCATATACCGACTTGGTGGAGGGACGCCTGGCTGCCAGAATAACATCACAGACTTCAGGAGAAAGTTTGAAAGCTGCCAACTGTCCCCGCTCAATCTCCACGCATGTAGGTGGAGGGTCTGCAGCTTTGTGTGCAGAACCCTGACCTATTGCTGTGATAGAAGAGGCAGTATTTCCGGAGAACAGGTGGATACCAGACTTTCCGTGCCCAATCCGGAGCCACAAGAATGACTTGGGTCCGGTCATTCCTGATCTTCTTGAGAACTCTGGGCAGGAACTGTAGTGGAGGAAAGGCATACAAGAGGCCGGAGCTCTACTCAAGACGAAAAGCATCTCTGAGCTTGAGTTGCCTTGGGAACTCCAGGTTGCAGAACTCCTAACATTGATTATTCTTGGCGGTGGGGAACATATCTAACCAAGGGTCTTTCCACTGCTGAAAGAGACACTGTGCCACCTCCAGGTGGGGACACCATTCTTGATCATCTAAGCTTCTTCGGCTGAGTTTGTCCGCTCTGGAGTTCGGAGATCCTATCAGATTCTGCAACAACAGGGAAATGCCGACATTGCAGCCATGTCCAGAGGCACAGAGCCTCTTAACACAGAACCCACGACCCCACCCCACCCTGTTTGTTGCAGTACCACATGATGGTGGTGTTATCCATGAACACCTGCGCCAGCCTTCTCTTGCTTGAAGGAAGAAAGGCTTTTAATGCCACGTGGATCGTCTTATGCTCCAACAAGTTTATGTGAAGACTCTGCCGGAGACCAGAGTCCTCTTATCTCCACCTCTCCCAGATGGTCTCCCCTGCCCAGGAGTGATGCATCTGTTACCCACGTTAGATCTGGCTGGGCAAGGGAGAGAGGCCAGCCTAATCGTAGTTCGCTAACCACCACTGCAAGTGTTTTGAAGTTCCCTCCGAGATCTTGACCATGTCAGAGAGATTCACTTGATGCTGTAAACATTGGACCTTCAGGTCCCACTGCAGAGCCCACATATTCCAGTGGGAATGTGCCACCAGCAGGATGAGGACCAACAGCCTCAGAGTGAGTCTCACCGAAATCCAGGATAGAGGCTGAAACATCTGTATCATTGCCTGAATATCGAGGACTTGGAACTCAGGAGGATAGGCCCAAAACTGCATTGTGTCCAGAACAGCTTTGATGAAAGGGAGCGTCTGAGAGGGAGTGGGGTATGACTTCGACATGTTGATAGTGAACTCCAGCGAGTACAGAAGGTCTGCCACAGTCTGAAGGTGAGTGACAACTGCCTGGGGCGAGCCCGTCTTCAACAGTCAGTCGTCGAGGTAAGGGAAGACTGAAATCCTTGACATCCGAAGATGAGCTGCGACCACAAGCATCACCTTGGTGAACTCCAGAAGGGCGCTGGTAAGGCTGATAGGTAGCACAGCAAACTGAAAGAGCTTGTGGCCCACCGTGAACCATAGATAACGTCTATGGGCTGGCGGTCGGGGATGTGGAATATGCATCCTGCAAGTACAATGCTACCAACCATTCTTCCAGATCTACGGCAGACAAAACTTGGGCGAGCATGACCATTTTGAATTTCTCCTTCATGAAGAGGTTGAAAAGGCACAGATCTAGGATATGATGAAGTCCTCTGTCCTTCTTTGAGACCAGAAAGTAGCAGGAATAGCAACCACAGCCCACTTCTAATGCAGGCATCCTCTCTGTGGCTCACTTGACCAAGAGAGCCTGCATGTCTTCGCGGAGCAAGGAGAGACGGTCCTTCTTTAGCCAATCATAAGTGGGTGGTATGGGTGGAGGGGGTGTTACAAAGGGCAGGGCGTAGCCCCTTTAGAATATCTGGAGTACCCAAAGGTCTGATGTTATTGACCGCCAGTGGGGGAAGTGATGGTGTATCCTGCCTTCCACAGGGTGTCCATAATGGTTTGAGGGCTGACTAAAGAGGCTTGGAGGCAGCGGCTGCCTGGGTGGTGTGGACTGACCTGACGACTGGCCACTGGATGCCTGTCCCACGTGGTCTCTGAGGCCCATGGCCACAAAAAGGCTGGGAAGTCAGCTGGCCGTGGTGGCTGGGTATGGGCACGGTTTGAGACCCATTCTGTGGCCATGAGAGGGGCGGAAGGCAGATTCGGGTTGAGGAGGGGCCATATACAAGCCCAAGCTCTCCTGACGTTCAAGCGCTCCAGCGCTGAATCCGCCTTCTCTCAAAGAGGCGAGAGCCATCTAAGGACATGTCCGTGAGGGAAGCCTGGAAATCCTCTGAAAAAAAACAGATGTTCTCAGCCAAACGTAGTGCCGAAAGGCCACCGACAGTTGACGCAGTTAGTTGGTCTTGCCACGAGAACAGGACCTCGAGCTTTGCGGAGTCGACCGAAGTCAGGCGGCGAGGAGCTTGAGGGATTGCTCCCTCAACGCCTTCGGGTACATGGCGTGGCAGTCCTAACATGCCTTGGAGTCATGTCCTGGTTCCAGACACAACAAACACACCAAGTGGGCATCTCTCACTGACATTTGCCTATGACAGGCCGCACATGATTTGAAAACAGCTGGTTTCTTGGGTGACATACTCACGCCAGGAGATGAAATCTCAAAAAAGTTGACAAAAAGTCGAAAAAGACCAGTCAAAAATTGCTGAGGAAAGAACTGAAGTCCGCGTGCTGAGCTGGCGCCCATGTAGGTACTGCGCACATCACTTCTGGTGCGGACCATGCAGACATGGAGCTGAACAATGCCACCTGCTGGCACACAGGATACTGTTCGAAAATCTTCTGGATCCAGTCTGACCCCTGGGGATATTCAAAGGTAAGGAATCTGTGATTAGAAGATCTTATCACCTTTATTGTCTTTGAACTTTTACAACGAACTGAGATTTGGGTTCCTGCACACTTGGTTGCTTGTGTTCTGAAGTTGTGAGTTGTCTGGCTTTGGGGACACCATGCATTGACTAACATTGGCCATAGGCCCACATGTGAACATTTTTACAGTGTGCTTAAGAACTATCATAGGGCTGTTAGTTCCTATCTGTATCTTGGAAAGAGATAATGTGGTTTTCTTTATTAATCCTCATTTTCTGCATAGTATCTTTTAAGGTATTTCCTACAGTCAGTGTCTGTTGTCAAAGGACTTATTGTTTACAATACTAATACTTACGTTGGGGTTTGGGTCAGCTCAGTATTTATTAATGGTTAGCTTTCTTGTGAATCTCCTTTGGTTGTTTCTCACAATTCACATCCCTGACCACCACCCCTCACCTCCCCCCGAGCTCTTCATGTTTCTCCCTCACTCCAGGCTCCTCCGTTGCTTCCCCCAACCCTCACCGTCCAGCTGGCTTTGTTTTCATACACTCCACTGATCATTCAGTGCTCCTCTGCTTCCTCTCTCTGCTCAACGCTGCTCACTGGTGGTGTTCACATGCCCCTCCGCTCTCCTTCCTCCATTGCTACCTTTCCCTCTCCCCGACCAATTATTCAAAAATAGCTTTTTTTACTTTTTGGGATGGTTCATCAGATTCATTTTGCGGCTGCTACTTTCACTGAATGCGCTTTCATGCACTTTGTATATTTTCGAATTCACTGCACCAAGATTGGTGTGGCTTCATGATGTATGCATGTTGGGGCCAAAACGGCGGCTGCATCATGACACACATGTGCATGTGCTTCATTATGCTGGGGCCAGCTATTGTGTTTTTATTTTATTTTGTCAATGAGATTTAGCATTGGCAACAAGCACTGGAAAAGCAAAAACATAATGTAACACGAGACCTTTTGTCTTTGCCAGGGATATGAACGAGTCACTCTGCAGTTTGAGGGTTGACCTGCATCACCTCTCCGAGAAAGTCCTGGTCTGCGCTGCCTCACTTTCCAGGGGAGAATGCAAAAGGGGGGGGGGGGGGGGGGTCACGTACTAAAACTGAATACTTGGAGTTCAATAATACCCCGGACCCCACTGGTAGAAAGCTCCAGGTGTTACTAGAGCAAAGTAACCTCTAACTGACCTGGGACCACAGAAAACAGGTCTCACGTCCAGTTGTAACAACAATGTGTTAATCGGGCACAGAAGCACAACACTTACCCGGTGCAAACCTTACTTCTGCTTTTCACCGGCCAGTTTTTGCTTCGATTATAAGGTATCACCAAAAGTAGGCAGCTGCGGATTGCTGTAGCTATTCTATTAGTCTGAGCCTTCTGGGCGTCGATGGACTGTATTAACCTCTGATGGGGGGCTGCTAGGCTTTGCAGCATCCAGTCACAGATGGGGCCCGCTGAGGGCCAGGCGACTTGGGCGCACTGGGACAAAGATGGCTTGTTATTTATTCATTTAAAAGAAGAAAATGCATCCTAGGGAAGATTTTTAGGGTGCATTACGGGGGACGAAAGGAGGATGGGGCGAAATGAAGGAAATAGGAAGAAAGGCAGAATAGTGTGTTGGGTGAATGGAAAGAAAATAAGGGTGTAGTGAGTTCTCTCTGAATACGTACAGGCATTGTTAAGTTAGCATAATCACGTTAGATGTTAGAAAGCCATCTTTTTGCTTTTGCACACGGCACTGCGTTTACATGTTATTTCTTAAAACAAACTGTTGACTCGAGACTTGCTTCACACAAGCGCGATCTGTTGTTACTATCCCAAGCTCTGCGCAGCGACCTTGGTCTGTACATGGTGTGACAAACAGTCTGGGTTATTACACAATGCATGTTTTTCACTCTAGGTTGATCGGCCCACTATTTAGCCATAACACACGCGCAGCTGCAAATGCTTGAAAATTAGTGCTTTTAGTATCACAGACATCATGTTTATTATTCAGACCGAAGACGAGCCTTCCTGCGAGAAGACTCCTGATGCTCCTGTGATGTGATTTCACTAAGCTGATCTTTGAGGTATGGGGTCCCCTATTCAAGCCTAAGAGACCTTCTATTAGCATAATAATAATATTAGCTTCTTAGTAAAGGGAAGGTGGTAGTATCCACTGTCATTATAATATGATCACCCCTTTTATATTCTATGGTATTGTAACTATGTTGCTGGTTTTGATATTAATCATTTGTCTGCTTGTATTAGCCAAAGTACTGCATCTTAGGACACGTGGTCTATAAAAATAAACCCCTTTTTATTTACAACGTGTCTCTGTTGATTATTGTTGTGGACTGATGTGAGAATAATATACGAACAGGTATTTCCGATTCCCACCATTCCTGAGTACCCTGAGTCGCTTGTTCTGGGTTGTCTATTCATTGGGATCTCTGAGCTAAATCTTGGATAACGAATGGGACACTTATGCTAGCCGGATACTGGGTTCTGGGTTCTGAGGTGAGTTTCTGGTACACCACAATTCACTGAGGTCCTGGGGTTCTTCGCATAGTTCTGTGTATCAGCAGAATCCCTGCAACATGGCGCACCTAACGTTTGGTCTATGAGTTGAAACGCCTTAGTAGTGCTTACATTTAGTCCACAGCACCCTCATTCTTGTTTCCGGATAACAAGTCTGACGGATTTCAAACCTACCTAGTTCTATTGATATAGGTTCCTTCAAGCTTGATTATTAAAAAGGTTATTGAACCCTTGTGCTACTGAACACTTTAAGTGTAGCTTGTCCTTATGGCAATTAATATTGCGGCGCATAGCCGTGCGGCCCTGAAACGTCACTTGACGCAGTATGGGGTGCCGGACGCGGGCATGGACGTCATCTTTGTGGTGGGAGCCGATGCGGCTCACCCCTTTGAGTTGTTCTACTCTTGGGTGACGATACCGGCAGTCAGTGGTAATGATAATACATTTCATTCTTACACTGCCACTGCCGTCCCTGCCGCCTATGCGCCTTATAGGACACAGGAGATACCAATATCTGCTTGGCAACATCAGATTTGGTTTAATGGCGCCCTTCCCCATGTGGTTATACCGCCGAGAATGGGCCCTTTATCAATTGCGGGGGCCACTTGGCCGGTACTAGCCGGATTTACGCCTCATCCCCGTTACCTCACGGTGACGGTGGATGAATTGCGTGTACTACACACTGCCCTTATAACAGTATATAGGGCGTTAGTGCAGTATGTGTCGCGCACTGTACAGGCGGGGGCGCCTGTTAGTGCGGGACAACCTAGTGATCGTCACGCGGTGGTCATTAGTCCTGTTATGGTCAATTCTGTTGTGGGCAAGCGCCCCCTCACAAGGGATGATTATCCTTTTTGGCTTGCTGAAAAATTTGACCAAATAGAGGCGGTTTATCCGCGTACAACTCCTGTGGAAAAACACAGGATCCTCACCATTAGTTTGCCTAAAGACTTAGTTCCCCATATAGATGACTGTGTATCCTGGGGTAAGATTTTTGCTGCGACGTACGCGCAGTGCTTCGGCACTCCGTCTATGTTACAGCTGCCCTCCATCATTAAACAGGTTCAAGAGGACCATGGAGCGGAGTCTGCGATAGAATTGGGGATGCGGCTCCTCGGAGATTTTGGCCTGGTGGCTACCATGATAATGGGAAACCTTAAGGGTGATGCGTTGCACTTTCAGGTTCGTAATGAACTGAAGAAGGTTGCTGAAGAGGACAAGCCGCAGGAATTTGCTAAAATAATCGCAGAAGCATATCGTGATTTGGGTCGTAGCTCTTTAGGAGTTAAGCCTGTGATCAAGAATCCCGATTCTAAGCAGCAGGGTAAGGCAGGAACTTCTGGTAAGGATGAACGCCCCTTTTTTCCAAAACAAAAGTGGCCGTTTAAACAACAGGGTAAGCAGCAGCAGAAACAGGGCTCTCGGCCTGCCTCTCCCGTACAGTCAAGTAGTGAACGCACTTATGATCTGCGAGATCGTGCTACTGTTAAGTCTCCTGATAGATTTCAGGTTTCTGAACCGCGTTCTCCTCGTTCTTCACAGGAAACATCGGCTACACAGTCTGGTGGCGGAGGCGGTGGCAAAGGTCGGGGTGCTCCACAACAGCGTGACCAACCCCGACAGACTGAGGGTAAAGGCAAGCAGGACGAGTTTGCTCGACAAAGACCCCCGTTTCAGAAGAAGAAAGTGGCGGCTCTGACGGCAACATATGCCTCAGATAGTGCGGACACAGCTTCAGAACCGGACATGGGCGCTGACGCTACTAGACAGCGCAGCGGAAATTACCATAGTCCGTCAAGCTCTGCGTCCATTTCTGGCGGCGACAGCAACTGATGTATTGGTTACTGTTGAAACAGCTGACACCAGAGTGGCTCCCCCTGATAGACTTTATGAAATAGTCTTGTTAATAGAGGGTGACATACAACGTACTATAAAAGGGATTTTTTGGGATAATCTGACCACCACCTATGATATCCTCCTAGCGGAGGCAGATTGGCCCCCGGCCTTCATTTTGGATGCTCCTAGAGGGGAGGAGAAAATCCTCCCGTCCTTTGCGCACACGGTGCCTAAGGACCAAGCTGAAATGTACGCTGGTGAGTGGGCGCTGGCGCTTGCGCCAGCGGTATATCGTACTCAGGTGGGTTGGGACCGGTTGTCCCCCTGCCATGAGATTCCATTGCGGTCTATGCCCCAGCCTCAGCCCCAATATCCCATGCGTCGTGATGCTAGACCTCACGTCGCGGCGATCCTTGAACAATTGGAATATCAGGGTGTAATTGAAACATGTGTGTCCCCTATGAATAACCCTTTATTCACTGTGACGAAGCCTGACGGCTCGTACCGTTTAGTTTTGGATTACCGGCACCTAAACTCCCATTGCCGGACCTGCGCGGTACAAAATACACATAGCTCGGCTCTAGTCGACAGTCTCGTGCGTAAACGATTTAAAACGACACTTGACATTTCCAATGGCTTTTTTAGCCATAACCTGTCCACACTGAGTAGCCAGTGGACAGCGTTTACTTCGGGCGGTAAACAAAAACAGTTTACGAGATTAGCCATGGGCTACAAAAATAGCCCTGGCGTCTTTTCCGCTCGCGTGGTTTCCCTCTTAGAAAGAATAGACCCCGAGGCATACTCCTATGTTGACGATATCTACCTCACGGATGACGAGCTGTTGCCGCATCTGTCCCGAGTCGACAATATTGTAGTGAGTTTTGCTGACTATGGCTACAAATTCAATTTTGCGAAGTCTCACATCGCGGAATATACAGTGTTGTTTTTGGGCTACGAGCTCAATAATGAAGGAAAGGGGTTAGCTCCCCACTTTCTGGAGAAGTGCGCATGCTTGAGTGCGCCAACGACACTAAAGAAATTACAATCTCTACTGGGCTTTCTGAATTTCGGCCGTACGTACATTCCTGATTATGCCCAGCGTATCAAGCCGCTTTACGCCTTGGTACAACCCACATTTTCGAAGTCTAGCTGGCAGCTGGAACATTCTAAAATTTTACAGTCTTTACAGGCTGACCTTCTTGCTTCACAATATTTGCTGACACGTGATAACCGCACCAACCTGGTAATAAGAATAGTGCCAGGCGCCGTGGGTTTCACGTATTTGACGTTTAATGAGGGCGATACAGTCCCCATTGCGTACAAATCCCACTTGTACACCTCTGCTGAATTACGTTTTTCCGCGGTCGAAAAAGTTCTGACTGCTGTACAGATGGCGATCCTTAAAGAACGCGCACTGTCACATGGGAAACAGATTCTGGTTGTAACACCCTATCCCGCCTTAGAAGCGGTGACAAAGGCAAGTGTACCAAATTCTAAAGCTTTGCATCCTCGGTGGATACAATGGGCCACAACACTGACGTCGCCAGACGTCACCTACATCTTTGATGCCTCATTACAGACTCAAGAGTTCTTGCAGTATGAATTCGTTCATCCGGCTCCTCTGTCTTTGCGCCCGCTCGAAGAATACCATTGTGTCATATACACTGACGGGTCTGCGCAGCCCGCAATTGGATCAAAGCACGCCTACTCGGCGGCTTGCGCAATTGTCGTAGGTACTTTCGTAAATGGTGAATTCCAATCTGATGCAGTGCATACGCAGTCATTGGGCGATTGTACCGCGCAATTGGCGGAGCTTCGGGCTCTAGTGCTTGCGCTGGAATTTGCCGATCCCCGAGTCACTACTCTAATTGTGAGTGATTCTTTCTACTGTGTCCAGTCCTATAATGACAATTTACACTTCTGGTCTCAGAATGACTATCGAGACACGAAAGGTGGCACAATTAAGCATAAAACGCTTTGGGTTCGAGTGGCAGACTTTAAAGAACGTCTCCCTCTCGTGAATGTTATTCACACTCTTGGTCACCAGCGACTTGGTGTCCATGCTGTCGGCAACAGCTTAGCTGACGAGGCAGCAAAAACAGCAGTGGCTACATACTTAGTGGCAGCAGTTACCAGATCAAAGAGTAAGATTGATGATGACATCTTGGCAGCTATTGCTGCTACAGAAAAGGGAGGCGATTACCCGAAGGGTTTTCCTTCTCGTTACATTTACCGTTTAAGTCCTGATAATGTCCCATTAGTGAGGATTAACGACGTTGGTGACAGAATTATTCCCAACGCGGACTGCAGACCCGCACTGATTCTGGCTGCTCATGAGGGGTTGGCGTCAGCCCACGCCGGAGTGTCAGCCACTATATCTCTGCTACAACAACGTTACTGGTGGTTCGGTTTATATAAACAAGCGCGCGCTTATGTTCTCGATTGTGACATTTGCCAACAGATTAAACCTTCTACTGTTGCGCGCCCATCACAAACACAGTTGTACATATCCAATAAACCATTTGGTTGTGTTTATTTGGATCACTGCGGTCCTTTTTCTTCTGATACTGCGTACAAGTACATCTTGGTTGCAGTGGATTCGTGCACACGTTTTCTGTGGGTATGGCCACAAAGGAGTGCTGACTCGCGGACTGTCATCAGAGATTTGCGTGTCTTTGTGGGAACTTTTGCGTGTGGTACCTTCCATTCTGATCAGGGCCCTGCGTTCGCCTCTAAGGCTTACAAGGAGGCTATGAGAAATTTGGGGGTCCTAGTCAAATTTTCGTCCCCCTACCGACCTGAGGGTAATAGTGTGGTGGAGCGAATGAACCGTGACTTAAAGCAATCATTGACAGCCCGTGTTTTAGGCACAGGCCGAAACTGGCTAGCCCATTTGTATAACGTCCAACGTGCACTTAATAATCTCCCTAGAAGGTCTCTGGGTGGGCGGACCCCGTACATGATGCTCTTCGGAATCAGAATGTTTGTACCAGACCTTGATGGTCTAGACATGGCGGCGTCGACCGCACCCTTTGACGTAGATGATCACTGTGCTGTTTTACAGACTCTGCAAGAAGCCAGAGACACTCTATCGAAGGAACACATGCCCTCCACATCTGAAGCTGAAGTTCAGATTCCGGTAGTCGGCTGGCTACCCCGAGTTGGTGATCTGGTCCGTGAGAAGGTGGAGAACAAGAAGGAGTTCGGCCCCTCTTATCGTGCCCCAGTTCCAGTGCTTGGAGTGCAGGGTACAAGAACAGTCATTTTACCTCCACTTCCTGGTCGCAAAGAAAACAGGTACATCTCAATTGACAATGTCAAACTTCAGCGAGTGGCCGATACTTCTTAGTGTGACTCCAGCAGTTTCATGCCAGACGATGCAAAGAAATTCAATGTTGACTCTTGCTTCTAACACCTTGGCTGATGTTGCCATCGAGATGCAATCGGTTACTGATCCCTTGTTGATACCATCGGCTGGTGGTTTGCCCGAAGAGACTGAGTATGCTTACCCTACACGTGGTCCCTCACCTGTTTTACAATCTACGGCGCTTGGACAGTCCCGTTTCTCCTTTGACACAAACTCATTGCCCTCAAGCCCCCCATCGAACATTGCAGTTTTTTTCAGCTGGTTTAAGAGACATTTTTTGATTGCCCCTTGGACATACATTTGGCTGTTGCTTTTCAGTGTTTTTTTGTTTATGTCCATTGGATTTGTAATAGTTTTTTTCCGTCTTGTGGATGGCCACTATCTGAGTGAGAGATCGACAATTAGACTTATCAATGGAACTTTGGCCCCCCACTCCTCGTCCCACATCATGAAGAGGGACCAGACTTTTGTGAATATTACTGCCTGGCCCGTCTTGGATGGAATCGCATGGGATGCTGTTAAATTCCAAATTCATGGGCCTACAGAGGTCATAAATGTACCTAATGTATTTCGTGTTTCTATGGGTGATGTGGTTAGGCAGAACATACGTTCTGATGATTGGGATGTACACGCCATTGAATCACTGTTTTCTGATTTGAAATATTATGCCGCTTTTGATGCTGAAGATTTATACGAAAATGCGGCTAATTATGCGGAACAGTATTGTTTTCAACATTATGGCAATCATTTCCTGCATAAAGCAAATACATTTAGAAATTTTGTAAATTTTACCCAATGGGAACACTGTCCTACTCCCGAATTCGGAAGTTCACAAACACTAGTTAACAAGTATTCATATTTTACCGATTTCAGTGTTTCCAACCCGGCAGCGTTTTATTTTAAGGTGCTGCCTGAGTCTGCCGCAAAGGTTAGACTGACACACACAAAGTTACTTTATTCCAAGTCCTTTATGGACGAGTTGTCGATCAAAGGTTATGATGTATGGAAGGCTACTATTGATCTAAAGTCGGTTTGGGGTTCCAAGCCGTGGCAGGTACAGGGTACAGAGGCTTTACATCGTGCCTGTCTTATACCAAATCATATTTTATTTTTGAATACATCCATCTTCCAAACCACCTGTTTTGGATTGGCTACTTCTAAACAATTAAAATCACCTTCTGTGCCGGATCTGGGCGCTTATCCCAATTGGGATAACCACACAGATCTGTCCCTTGCTGCTTTGCACTCCTTAGTTTCAAATACATCTTTCAATATTTCGAAAGTTAATAGTGAGGGTTGGTTAATTTGGCAAAGCAGTTCAGATATCTGTCAACGACGTTTTCTGGGACTGAAACCGGGGTATACTCAGGAACGCGTAGACCCTCGGTTTGAGTCGACACATACTGTAACTACATACTCTGTGGGCAAGTTATGTCAATCTTGGCTGCGACATTCCACTTTGGCGTCTGTCAAAGTTCATTTATCACAATTACATGACAAAATAGATTTGAATGATTTTGTTAAGGGTCCTGTGGGTGGCAGAACCAAGAGGTGGGCGTATGCTATTTACAACGAAGTCTGGAAGTTGTCACAGATTGAGGCGGCTTCCAGATTGAGGGCTATTGACCAAGCCAACATGGAAAAGGTTTTAGCCGTTATAGATAACAGCATTAGCACTCTCTCTTCTAGGATTTATACATTAGATAATATTGTTTCATCAGTAGTTGATATTGTGCATGATGATATGTCTGTGTTATATCATGGTCAAAACCAGTTGCGTTCTGTTATGCAGTTTGCTTGGACATTGCAGACTTTAAAGGCAGGGAGGGTCCCTTGGGACTATCTTAACACTACATCGTTATTCCTTCCCTTTAACCTTACTGACAAGCAGCGATTTATGTCCATGAAGGATGCTACATATTCATTGTTACATATTGAAAAATTAGAACCATTGCCTTTTTCTGTAGCGGAGATCAATTCGGCTACGTGGTTAGTCCACGGATTGATAACTCTCCCTTTTGCGCTTTTTAAGTTTACGTCTTGTATGAAACATTATGCTTTGGGTAGATATGAACCGCTGGGCACCGCTTTCATTCATGAGGTTTGGTCCCTCCCCTTTACGTATAGATGTACTAGGGACGGGACTGAGGTTTATTTGAAGGGCGAGGAATGTACCACGTCACCTGACCATTCCTTGGTATGTAGGCACATTCAATTACACGGCGCATGCAATGTACAAGCACCGAATTTAGCATGCGTCCTACGGGGTGTCCCAGTGCCTGTGATTACGCCTTCTTTCACACTGCTTGCTAACGGTAGTTATTTGATTTTGAATAGTGAAGCTTGCTGTGGGATGTTAGTGGGAATCCCGTATATTGTAACTGTCTCGCAGAAAGTGGTCTGCTGCAATAATGTTCTCTTTCCACCCCCGCATGGGCGGCTGGATGCTTCCATCTGGCCTTCGATTCCAACCTTGAAAGCAGAGTTCAACAAGTTGAGCAGAATAAGAGCCTTATTGTCCCAAAAAGAGGTGTCTTTGACTTCCTCTCGTGAAACATTCGACCTTCACGTAGCTAATACGCGCACAGAGGTACAGGCGCTTCTGAATACTGACCTCCCCCTACATTTCGGCTCTTTGATCCAAACTATTTTCAATGCCTCGTCCACGACCGGCCTGGCTCATTTTTTTAAACTTGTGGGCTCGGGTCTCGTGACCTCTTTCCAAACTATTTTTGGTGTGGTTCCGGGCTTTTTTCATTCCCTTTTCTCGAGCATCTTTGGAGGTGTTCCGCTACTTCTGGCGCTAGTGGCAGGTGTGCTCCTTTTCCTTTTCATACTACGAAATGGCTGCTCCATCTGTGCCACTCGTGCACCTGTCCCGTCTGCAGCTTCTTCGGGATAGGATGCTTGACTTTTATGGAACTCTGCCATTGGCGACATTAAGCCTGGCGTATGGATTGTCCTTCCGGTATTGCTACTTCACCTGCGTACAGCCTGTGCTACACTGCCTGGATTGTCCCTTTGACTGGCCTTTGGATTTGTGCTTGACCAGCCTGGTGTCTCCGGTGCCGGATTTCGATCGACTAATGAGGCCCTTAGTGTCTCACGAGTTGACCTGTTCTGGTGTCCGGATAATGGCTTGTGGAGCAGCACATGGAATCCTGGGTAATTGGGACGTCTCTACAGCTGCCTACAACTTCTTGGCTATGAGCTATTTGGAGGAACATTCCGGGTGCCCTCCGATCGTGCTGGAAGCTCCACTGATTGAAGAACACGTGTGTTCCTTTTCGTTGATGGATTGGATGGCTGAGACTTTCGCTGGCCCTGCAAATGATTTTTTGTTGGAAGCGGTTGCCACATATGCTGCCTATACATTCATGGATTGACTGAACTATCGTCCTTGGCGCCTGTCGCTCCTGGACAGCACCCTGCCGCGGCATTTACTTTTTTTGCTTTCTCCATGATGGTGGTTTTGAGTTTTTTGTTTTTTTTAATTGATTATATTTTTTTTCCGGACACCACAGTTTCCCCTGTTGCTTTTCAATTTTTTTGTTTCAGACTTTAACTCATTCTGACCCTTTGAATTGGTTACGCCTTGTTCTGCTCTGACGAAACTGAACTCTGCGTTCTCTCCTTTCTTGCCTACTAAATAGTGCTTCGATCAAGGGGGCGTGTAGTGAGTTCTCTCTGAATACGTACAGGCATTGTTAAGTTAGCATAATCACGTTAGATGTTAGAAAGCCATCTTTTTGCTTTTGCACACGGCACTGCGTTTACATGTTATTTCTTAAAACAAACTGTTGACTCGAGACTTGCTTCACACAAGCGCGATCTGTTGTTACTATCCCAAGCTCTGCGCAGCGACCTTGGTCTGTACATGGTGTGACAAACAGTCTGGGTTATTACACAATGCATGTTTTTCACTCTAGGTTGATCGGCCCACTATTTAGCCATAACACACGCGCAGCTGCAAATGCTTGAAAATTAGTGCTTTTAGTATCACAGACATCATGTTTATTATTCAGACCGAAGACGAGCCTTCCTGCGAGAAGACTCCTGATGCTCCTGTGATGTGATTTCACTAAGCTGATCTTTGAGGTATGGGGTCCCCTATTCAAGCCTAAGAGACCTTCTATTAGCATAATAATAATATTAGCTTCTTAGTAAAGGGAAGGTGGTAGTATCCACTGTCATTATAATATGATCACCCCTTTTATATTCTATGGTATTGTAACTATGTTGCTGGTTTTGATATTAATCATTTGTCTGCTTGTATTAGCCAAAGTACTGCATCTTAGGACACGTGGTCTATAAAAATAAACCCCTTTTTATTTACAACGTGTCTCTGTTGATTATTGTTGTGGACTGATGTGAGAATAATATACGAACAGGTATTTCCGATTCCCACCATTCCTGAGTACCCTGAGTCGCTTGTTCTGGGTTGTCTATTCATTGGGATCTCTGAGCTAAATCTTGGATAACGAATGGGACACTTATGCTAGCCGGATACTGGGTTCTGGGTTCTGAGGTGAGTTTCTGGTACACCACAATTCACTGAGGTCCTGGGGTTCTTCGCATAGTTCTGTGTATCAGCAGAATCCCTGCAACAAGGGAGGGAAGAAGAAAGAGTATGAGTGGGATAAATGGAGGAAATAAGGGAATAAGAAAGAAAAGGGAGTAAATGGGGAACAGAAAGGAGGAAATAAGGGATTAAGGATAGAGGAAAGAAAGAAGTAGGTGGAAAAATGAGAAGGCGGGGTGAAGGGAGAGTGACCGAGTAGTGAAAGGGGGGGAGGGGGGGGGGGGGCGAAGGACGGATGGATTCAAGGGCGGAAGAAAGAAGGAAGAAAGGAAGGAAGGAGAGTGTGAGAGGGGAGGAAAAGAGAGGAGAGGAGGAAAGGGCGAGGACCGGGCAAAGGTAGAAAGACTGTGATAGCAGAAGGTAAGACAAAGACTGCCCTTTCGTGTGACTGGACGGAGGTCGTGACATTAACTCAATTACACGAACCGACTGACAGATATGTACATAGAATTTAGCTGATAGAAAAAGAGGTTATTCACAGTCTCCAAAATCTAAAGCTTATGTTATGTTATATGGTTTTATAAAGCGCACAGATGCCGCAGCCAAGAGGCGTCCCGGCACTGGGGAGATGGTGATACAACACAACACACAATTAAAAAGGCTCCGACAGGGAAAAGTTATACTGTGGAAAATAGGAAGGTTTTTAAAGCCTTCCTAAACAGAAACAAATCTGGTATGGAACGGAGTGAGGTAGGCAGAGTGTTCCAAAGAGAGGCCGCCATCACAGCAAAAGAACGTCCACCTATTCTAGTTCTTCTGTAGCGTGGGACAATGGCAAGATTTTGCCCTGCTGACCGGAGAGCTCTGGAAGGAGTGTAATAGGAAATAGTCCGGGCAGGGATGGGAGGAGAGGCCAATTTAAGGATTTTAAAAGTCAGACATAAGGCCTTGAACTTAATCCTTTGCCCTACCGGCAGCCAGTGAAGATCATAGATAGTACGTCGAGCTGAACAAAATTTAGGGAGGCCAACCAGCACCCTGGCAGCCGCATTTTGGACACGCTGGAGGCGAACTAACTAGCCTGATTCACTCCCAACAGGAGTGAGCTAGCATAGTCTAATTTGGTAAGAACCATAGCTTGGACAATTATTTGTCTGGTGGCCGCGTCAAAAAATTTGAAGACCGGCCGGAGGCACTGCAAGGTGCCAAAACAGACACCGGCCACTCTCTTAGTGTGGGGAGTAAAAGAGAGTTTGTCATCGAGCCACACCCCGAGATTTCTAACCTCTGTAATGGGAGTGGGGACGGAGCCCAATTCTGCTGGCCACCATTGATCTCCCCAAAGCTTAGAGTCCTTGCCAAGGACAAGGACCTCGGTCTTAGACGCATTAAGTTGAAGACAGTTCTTCAACAACCACCCAGCTACTTCTTTAAGGGCAGCCTGGAAAGCGGAGGCATCCATAGTGGTGTCACCATTAAGTGCCACCGCAAGCTGAGTGTCATCAGCGTATGACACCATGGTAAGTCCACACCTACGAGCTACCTCCGCCAACGGCTGAACATAAAGATTGAACATGGTAGGGCTGAGAGCCGAACCCTGTGGGACACCATGACAAATAGGGCGAGAAGAGGACTCATAGGGTGGCATGGAGACTTTAAAGGTGCGCTCCGCAAGAAAGGAGCGAAACCAATCCAACGCAATTTCCCCGACTCCCGCCTCAGAAAGCTGTTGAAGAAGGATCGGATGAGAGACAGTGTCAAAAGCGGCACTTAGATCCAAAAGGATCAGTGCCACCGTTTGATCACTGTCTAGCATCTTCCTTATCTGCTCCACAATTGCTAACAGGGCGGTTTCAGTGCTGTGTTCTGCACGAAACCCATTCTGAGAAGGATCAAGAATGTTAGCTTCCTGTAGATGTGAAGAGAGGATGTTATTGGCATGTGCTTCTGCTAGTTTTCATATCCAGGGAAGAAGGGAAATGGGCCGGTAGTGTTCAGGTTTGGCGGGATCAAGAGAAGGTTTCTTTAGTATAGGAATGATGGTGGCCTGCTTCCACTTAGTGGGCAGAGTACCTGAAGCAAAAGAAAGCTCAATAAGATTACAAAGTAGAGGATAGCAACACTCTGCAAGATCCTGAAATTGGGCAGGTCTTAAAGGGTCCGTAGGGGAACCAGACTTGACTTTCGTGGCCAGAGAACTGAACTCCTCCAAGGTAGGGCCCGGAATAGATAATAATACTTTTGAAGCAGTTGGCTTGTGAACTGATCTTTTATTTAAAGCGGTGGACAGAGGGAACGACCTATATATAGCCTCAACCTTTTCAACAAAAAAGGAGGCGAGATCTTCACAATGGGCTAGGGTGGCTTTAACTGGAGTTGCCGCCTTTTTACTAGTTAGATCTTTACACACCTTAAAAATTACCTTCATTACCTTGGATTTGTGCTGTTTTTAATTTCCAATGAATAGTACGTAGCTCTGGCTTTGCATATGGCCCGATGGTATAGCCTAGTGCAAGTTCTGTAGGCTAACTTGAGATTGGGGTCATACACTTTACGCCAGGCTCGCTCCGCCTTTTTACAGGAAGATTTAAGTTGCTTAAGAGAGTCATTATACCATGGATTGGAAGAACCTGTTCGGGTTCTACACCATCTAGCAGGTATAAGCGAATCCAGAGCTAAAGTTAGCCATTCACAAAAGCTATCATACCCACGGGTGACTTCGGTGGGGAGGTGAAGATGGTATTTCATCAGAAGCTGATGGAGATCCGCTAGATTTAAATTTTTCCATGGTCGTTTGAAGATATTGGGGGTGTGATTTCTAAAAGAAGAAGTAGATGTAGTAATATGGGCCTCGATCAAATAATGATCGGTCCAGGCCATGGGTTTAGGCTGGAGCACCGAAATATTAGTAATATTTGTAAAAAAGGGGTCTAGTAAATGACCACCAATGTGAGTTTGTAATTCAATCAGCTGGGCTAGTTGAAGAGCTTCAAGATCAGCCAGAAGGCTGCTGACAGCGTTAGAACTCAGTGACTCCATATGCAGGTTAAGATCTCCAATTATGGAGAAGTTGGCTGTCTTCAGCGCAAGGGAGGAAGCTATCTCCGGGAGGCTGTTACGAAAGGCTGCATCAGGGCCAGGAGGCCTGTATATAAGCAGACCCGAAAAGGTAAAATGGGGGTTTATAGAAATGCTAAATTGAGCACTCTCACATCCCGCAATAGAAACAGGCTGCCAAGCACATGGGTAGCATGATTTTACCGCCACCGCAATGCCTCCCCCTCTAGCATTGCGATGGTGCGTGTACATAGTATAACCCATAGGTAGGGCTAAGTTTATAGTTACCATGGCTTGATCATGTAGCCATGTTTCGGTGAAAAAGAATACATCAGGGTTCTCATCCGTAATCAGAGAGAATACTTCCAGATGGTGGCAGACCAAAGATCTGACGTTAAGATGTAAGATTTTTAATGGAGGTCGAGAGGCATGCTCAACGACAGCATCAGCTGTATACAGCATAGATAAACTAGATCGAAATATTAAACTTGGCTGAGGCCTTTGAAGCTTAAAGGAACAGTTGGGGCACTGATAAGGGCCACTCAGTGGATCTATGGCATCGTGATGACAACCTCTTACCTCATAGCGCAGTTGGCGCAAGGCGTCAGCCGATATCATCCTGAGACAGCTAGCGTCCCCTGCCCTAGCCCTGCCTTAGCGCTGACGGGCGCAGACGGGCAGGACTCTGGCTAGACTCAGGCGTAGTGAAGGCGCGACCGCTGCGCGTCACCGCTGCGCGCCAATGCGAGCTTTAAATAGGCGGTGTGGCGGTGCAGCAGCGCTGGAGCGCTAACCCCCGAACCCAGGAAGGGTCATAGACCTATCCAAGATGGCGGCGGCGCGTCACGTGACCCCGTGAGCCCGGACCCGCAAAATGCGGTGCAGATAAAGATTTTATAGTGCGTGAGAGGGCCAGGGGGGGGGTGCAACTGTCATAAAAGCAGGGATAAGAAAATAAAGCAAATCAAATACAAAATAGGGAACCTTAAAAATTGCATGTGCAAGCAACAACGAAGCGCTGTACGTATGACCCTAGCGCAGCGTGGTAGTCACCTTTTCCAGGCTGACCCACGATCAAACTCACCTTAAATAGGCGGTGTGGCGGTGCAGCAGCGCTGGAGCGCTAACCCCCGAACCCAGGAAGGGTCATAGACCTATCCAAGATGGCGGCGGCGCGTCACGTGACCCCGTGAGCCCGGACCCGCAAAATGCGGTGCAGATAAAGATTTTATAGTGCGTGAGAGGGCCAGGGGGGGGGCGCAACTGTCATAAAAGCAGGGATAAGAAAATAAAGCAAATCAAATACAAAATAGGGAACCTTAAAAATTGCATGTGCAAGCAACAACGAAGCGCTGTACGTATGACCCTAGCGCAGCGTGGTAGTCACCTTTTCCAGTCACCTTATAAAAAAAAGCCCACCTTAAGGCTGCCCAGGCCCGTTACTTTGTCTATAACGTTTCTTATGAGTAATTGTAACGCCCAATATTTCAAGTCAATGACGTGAATGGCATCAGTAGTAGCAGGGTCACCTCCCCAATAGAAACGGACAACGGACTAGCCCGTAGCATGGCAGACACGCTCAGGTGCCGCCCTACCCTTCTGATGGCAGGCGCATTGCCTCTCCATGACAAACACCATCCACGGGTGTACCACGCTTAAAACTGTTTTCTGTGGTGTCAAATTCGTTTTGAGGTAATTGCACGCCGATTTAGAAATGCCATTTCTACAGATGCAAACGAGTATGTTTCCTTTTTTTAATTCAAAATCAGTCTTTGTAATTAGTTGACTAATACTTGGCGAGCATGGACCACGGATTGATAGTGTTGAATAACTAAGACTGGGGCGTCAACCCCCTCCCCCCCCCCCCCCTCCGATACTTTGGTTATTTTAAAACATTTGTTCCATGTCAGAAAGGGCTCTCGTTTTAAAAGGGTCCCGCCGTTTAACATCATCCAGAGACGAGGTTTTTAAGCGCAAAGTCTGCGGCTTTGTGAGCTAGAATTGCAGCTTGTGGAATGGGTTAGTGCTGCGAGACCACTGGAAAGAAGTATCAGCGCTTTATAACAACCCCTAAAAATTGTATCAATGAATGTACTGGCATAACGGCAAAATAAAAGGCACCAATCACTGTGTTAATTTGTTAATTTTAGCGCGTGTAAAATACTAGGTTTGTAATCACCGATGTGATCCCCGTTGCCTGGACAAGTCAAGAAATATCACACTATGAACATTATATCTTTTCTGTATAGAAAACGGCTCACATCCTATTATTCCCAAAATAGATCTAACGATCATTTGAAGCAAAGAAGCACAGCGAACCCGCCGTCACATATTACACGATCGCACTTAATTTGTACATCATCGGGGCGCGTGTTGTCTCTTCTCACTTGGGGCTTTCACCCTGAGGTATTTTGTGAACTCCATTTTATTTCGGTCCATTGTGAAATGGGGATTTCCAGAGTTCATTGTTGGGAGATCATGACATCACAGAATTTATTTCGTGCTGGTTGTCCGTTTATGGGAAGGCGTTAATTTCAGTTTAAGACGCTAAAACATAAATGCGGCAAAGTGTTATTTCTGGGTGAAATTTTGTAACGAAACGGAGTATAAGTGGTGTTTACGAAAGTCGCTCAAAGTGCACGTGAGGAGCGGCGATGACTGAACCAACTCTCCCCCCACAGCCCCTCCCACCCCCATTCTTTCAGTACATCCTTTTTTCCTTCCACTTTTCGGGCAATTCTTAGTGCAAGGGTGTGAGAAGTTGGCCTGGTATATGATGTTCACTAGTTAAAGTGACCACCTTGTACCATGCCAAGCAACCCTTATGGTGTGGTTGTAAGTCAACCTTTTCGGACTAGCTGCCCTAGTGGTAGCGTAGGCTAAGCAGTCTTTGAGGCTAAACTCGTTAAAGCGTGTTAAGCAGGCTGTTTTACCAAATGTAACCCCCCTTTATACCAATGAAAGGACACCACACAGATATATATTCAAAATATATATGTATTTATTACTCAAAGTATCCCCTAGACTCTTTATGAGCACAGGAGCACAAATCGTTAAACAAGAAAGTATTATAATATACAGAAGTTGCACTTTATATGGATGGGCCCTGGTGGCCACTCAAACCATATACTAAAATAGTGGTATAAGTACCACGAACAGGAAAGGGAAAAGGCCTAGGGCCTCTAGAATCGCTGGGCCTACAAGGAGCTAACTTCAGTTAGTGACCAGGAGGTCCACGGGTCGCGTGTGCAGTGAGGAAAGTTACACGCGTGCTCCCATAGGTTTTCAATGGGTGCGTAAAAGTTCAAAAGTTACTGCTAGAAGGGACTTCTGGATGGACTACGAATTTAAGATTCAAAACACAGACACTAGAGATGTTTCTCTACACTTGGGCACTGGAGTGCCAGCTTTACCTCACCCACAGGAAGCGGGTGCATAGGTCTCGAAGTGCGTCGGGTTTCTTCTATCGATTCAATGGAGCCTGATGACAAAGATGCTGCAGGCGGTCGGTCCAGAAGAGATGCGGTGGATCCAAGAGTGGATCGGAGTTGTAGAAGACCTGAAAGCAGAGGGGACAGTGTTCACAGTCACTAGCCAGTGACCGGCATGGCACCAGGTAGGTACCAGGCGATGTCGGGTGCAAACAGGTGATGAGGTGTAGCTTGTCTCTGCAGCCACGTGGTCCCTGAAGGTCGACGACGTCCAGGAGTCGAGTCACGAGCTGTGCCACGCAGGCTCTCTCTGTCGGCGGTATCGGCGACTCAAAAGAAGCAAACAAGCCTTGGCAAAGGCAGGAGTCGTGGAAAGTCAAGAAAGCTGATTGTTCTGACCAGCAAGATCAGAGGGGCTGCTCCTTTGGAGAGCAGCAGGGGCCAGTCTGGAGCAACCAGACCAGCGTCGTTGATTTCAAGGTTCGTCGCCAAAATGGCCACTAGCCAACGGGCCAGGGACCGGGCAGGCACGTCGAGTTGCAAAGTGCAGAGGGGCCCCACGCAGATCGTGGAGATGCTGGAGGGCTCACCTTTGGTGCAGATGCTGCTCGGTGGTTGGGCTTCTCAGGACCCAAAGCACAACTTGGAGGGAGCCTCTGTTGTCGCGCTTGCAGCTTGTCGTCGGTCTTCCAAGATGGCTGGCTCCACGTGTCTCGGTGCCTCCACGGGTTCCTTCCTTGCAGGGACTGTGGATCGGCTGTGAGAGGTCTGGAGGTCCAGGTCTTGTCAGGCTCTGGGCTCGGGCTCCGGCGGGAGGCGGCGGCAAAGCAGACGTCGAATAGCTGGTTGGTGCTTGCGTTAGCAAGATGGTCACTCCCTGACCATAGGGGAGATTTCCTTCAGTCCTCTGTGCAGCAGAGCGTCGAAGTTCCCGTCTTCTTCTTGTGGTTAAGTTGATTCCAGGATGTCTGAAGTCTTAGGACACAGCTCCTACCTTTAAGCGGATTCTAGGGGCCGGACTACCTGCTAGGTCCCTCCCTAAGGGTGGGACCAGGAAGGGGGGTGGTTACACCCCCAATCCTTTGTCCAGCTCGCCCCAGGTCCGGGGCTGGTGTGCCCCAGGACCGGTTTGAACTGGCATATGCACCGAGGCTCCTTGTGAGCCTCAGGCATGTCTGTTTCCTTTCACGCCCTACCTGACCAATACACAAAATCCTGTCTGGGGTGGTGCTCGCACCTCCCCTGGCAGGAAACCCTTTGTCCACGTCTCCCAAGCTGGAAGGACTCCCAGCAGCAGGAGGGCAGACTTGTGTCTGTGGTGGCAGCATCCATTTTGTGGAGCTGAGGCTATGTCTGATTTTACCCGGGTTTCAGGTACTGTACATGTCGTGTCCCTCTAGAAGGGTGGAATGCTAACCCCGTCACCAGAATTGGCGAGGGGTTAGTATTCCAATTCGTATGACACCTTACTCGACATGTTTTGATAAAGCCAAACCAAAGATAGCATTTAACCGCGAGGTTCATAATGCACTTAAGAGTATATGGTATGACGATATCTGGAAACGGTAGAAGGAAGTTGTTCCGACCACTGCAGACAGGCTCAGCTCATGCCAGAGCACCATCTCAGATGGAACCAAGCACTCTGCCTTCAGGATTGTCAAGGCCTGCCATAGGAGTGACCTATAGGTTAACATGTGTCCCATTTAAGGTTAGGTATAGGTATACTACACCTAAGTAAGAGGTGGTTACACCAACTTACCCCAGCTGAGTGATCAGCCAGTTGTGTCAAATTTGTTAGGCCAGGCCTGGGGTGGCATAATACATGCTTCAGCCCCTGGTAGGCCTTAGATACACCAATGCCCTGGGTACCTAGTGTACACTGGTACAGGGGCTCACAGGGTGATCCTATTCCAATTGGTTATGCACCTAGGGTGCATAGTGTCAATTTAGTTAGAGAGAACAGCAGGCTGGGGGTCTGATTAGCAGGCCCACAGCCTCAATATGTCAAAAACCAGTGAAGCAAAAAGCAAAAATTTGGGGTGACCATAGGATAGCAGACCCTACTCTCCTACACAACCCCCCCCCAAACGCAGGGACATTAAACTAGCCTTGACCAGTCTCGTCTTCATGTCCTAAGTGGAAGTACCTGGAGAGACCATCTGCATTCCCATGGTCTGTACCTGGCCGGTGCTCCACTGTAAAGTCCATCCCCTGTAGGGAAATGGACCACCTAAGCAGTTTGGGGTTTTCACCCTTCATCTGATTTAGCCACAAGAGGGGCTTATGGTCGGTCTGAATCTTGAAGTGAGTGCCAAACAAGTATGGCCTCAGCTTCTTCAGGGCCCACACCACAGCAAAGGCCCCCCTCTCAATAGCTGACCAATTCTTCTCTCTGGGGGTCAACCTTCTGCTAATAAAAGCAATGGGTTGGTCTTGACCATCTACATTAAGTTGTGACAGCACAGCTCCCACACCCAACTCAGAAGCATCTGTTTGGACAATAAACTCTTTGGAGTAGTCAGGACTTTTCAGGATAGGTGCAGAGCACATGGCCTTCTTCAGGTCTTCAAATGCCTTTTGACAGCTTACTGTCCACTGAACCTTTTTGGGCATCTTCTTGGATGTCAGATCATTAAGAGGAGTCACAATGGACCCATAGTTCTTAACAAACTTCCTGTAGTACCCAGTCAAGCCCAAGAAAGCTCGAACTTGAGTCTGGGTGGTTGGAGGAGACCAGTCCTTGATGGATTGTATCTTACTCTCCAGTGGTTGAACTTGGCCCCCACCTACAAGGTGGCCCAAATATACAACCTTACTCTGCCCTATCTGGCACTTAGTAGCCTTGATAGTGAGGCCTGCCTTTTGCAGAGCCTCAAGTACCTTCTTCATGTGGATCAGGTGATCCTCCCAGGTGGAGCTAAAGACAGCAATGTCATCAAGATATGCTGCACAAAAGTCATCCAACCCAGTAAGGACTTGATTCACCAACCTTTGGAAGGTGGCAGGTGCATTCTTCAGACCAAAGGGCATCACCAAAAATTGATAGTGCCCACCTGGGGTTGAGAATGCTGTTTTGGCCTTGGACTCCTCAGCTAACCTGATTTGCCAATAGCCAGCTATCAAATCAAATGTGCTCAAAAACTTAGCAGAAGCCAGTTTACCTATGAGCTCATCTGCCCTTGGAATAGGATGTGCATCTGTCCTAGTGACAGCATTGAGTCCTCTGTAATCCACACAGAACCTCATCTCTCTCTTGCCATCTTTGGTGTGAGGTTTGGGGACCAGAACCACTGGGCTAGCCCAGGGGCTCTCTGAGGGTTCAATGACACCCAATTCCAGCATTTTGTGTACCTCAGCCTTTATACAGTCCCTGACGTGGTCAGGTTGTCTGTAAAGTTTGTTCTTCACAGGCAGACTGTCACCAGTGTCCACCACATGGGTGCACCAGTCAGTTTGACTAGGTATCAGGGAAAACATGTGTTGAAATGATTGTAGAACTTGTCTACATTCAATCTGCTGATGCTCAGTGAGGTTGCCTCCAAGGGTCACTCCTTCAACTGAACCATCCTCAGGGTTCTGAGACAACAGGTCTGGGAGAGGGTCACTCTCTTCCTCCTGTCCCTCATCTGTAACCATGAGCAAGCCCATATCTGCCCTGTCAACATATGCTTTTAACCTGTTAACATGGAGTACCCTGTGGGGACTCCTGGGAGTTCCTAGGTCCACCAAGTAGGTAACCTCTCCCTTCTTTTCCAGGATTGTATGGGGTCCAGACCATTTGTCTTGGAGTGCTGCTGGGGCCACTGGCTCCAACACCCATACCTTCTGTCCTGGCTGAAACTCAACCAAGACAGCCTTTTGGTCATGCCAAGCTTTCTGTAAGGCCTGGCTTGCCTCAAGGTTTTTGGATGCCTTCTCCATATACTCAGCCATCCTGGAGCGGAGACCAAGTACATAGTCCACTATGTCTTGCTTAGGCTTTTTGAGAGGTAACTCCCATCCTTCCTTCACTAAACACAGTGGGCCTCTTACAGGGTGCCCAAACAACAATTCAAAGGGGCTGTAGCCAACTCCTTTTTGTGGGACCTCTCTGTAAACGAACAGAAGGCAGGGTAGAAGGATGTCCCATCTTCGCCTGAGCTTTTCAGGTAATCCTTTGATCATACCCTTTAGGGTCTTGTTGAATCTCTCCACAAGCCCATTGCATTGTGGGTGATAAGGAGTGGTGAACTTGTAGTTGACACCACATTCCTTCCACATAGCTGTCAAGTATCCTGACATGAAGTTGGTACCTCTGTCAGAAACCACCTCCTTAGGAAACCCCACTCTGGAGAATACTCCCAGCAGGGCCCTGGCCACAACAGGAGCTGTAGTGGTCCTAAGGGGAATTGCCTCTGGATACCTGGTGGCATGATCCACTACCACCAGTATAAATCTGTGCCCAGATGCAGTGGGAGGATCCATGGGACCCACTATATCTATTCCCACTCTTTCAAAGGGGACCCCCACCACAGGTAGTGGTATTAGGGGGGCCTTTGTTGTGCCACCTGATTTGCCACTGGCTTGGCAGGTCACACAGGAGCGACAAAACTCCTTGGTATCTTCATTCATGTGAGGCCAGTGAAAGTGAGGGACAAGCCTGTCCCAGGTCTTGTTCTGGCCTAAGTGTCCTGCTAGAGGAATATCATGGGCCAAGGTAAGAAGGAAGCCCCTAAATTGCAGAGGTATAACCAACCTCCTGGTTGCACCAGGTTTTGGGTCTCTAGCCTCTGAATAAAGGAGCCCATCATCCCAATACACTTTATGGGTACCTTGAGCATTCCCAGCAGCCTCAGCAGCAGCCAGCTGTCTGAGGGGTTCAAGAGATGGACAGGTTAACTGAGCCTGCCCCAAGTCAGCCCTGGAAGGTCCCCCTGTCCCCAGAAACTCAACCTGATCAGGTTCAAGCTCTTCAGGGTCAGTTCCTTCAGGGTTCTCTAGATCATCTTCCTGGGAAGGCTGATCATCACTTGGAGGCAGGGGGAAGGCACAGCCTTAACCCTCCTGTTCTTCTTCTTGGTAGGTGCTTGGTCCATTGTTCCAGGATCCAAGACCTGTGGTTCAGTAAGGCACTTTTTGGCCTGTGACCTGGTCACAGCAAGGACATGTGGTGATATACCTAACATCTCTGCATGTGTCCTGTACTCCACTTCTGACCATAGAGAACTCTCTAGGTCATTGCCCAACAAACATTCAACTTGGAGGTCTGCACTAACCACAACCCTTTTGAGGCCAGTTACCCCTCCCCATGAGAAGTTAACTGCCACACTGTGTGAAGTAGTGGCATTGCTGGCATTGGTCACCAGGTAATTCTCACCTGGTATGTACTGTCCAGGGTCCACAAAGCCTGGTATCACCATAGTGACACTGGCACATGTGTCCCTGTAGGCTTGAGCCACTTTTTCATTTATTAAAGGAGTCTGTCTGTACTTGCCCGGGTTACTGGGGCTCACAGTCAGGGACAAATCCATGTCCCCATCACAGATCAAGACTGCCTGTGTCAGGGTTCTGTCTAAGTCAGAATCACCTTCAGTTCCCATAGTGATTCCCACTACACCCTTTGTCTGGGGACCAACACTGCTAACAATAGTACTGGGAGCAGGTGCCTTAGGGGCAACAGTGTTGGGGGCTCCACCCTTCTTACAATCACTAGTCCAGTGAGTTGTATTCTTGCAAGATTTGCACCAGGGTTTCTTTGGACCTTCTTTCTTCTTCCCTTTTGGCTGGGACCCACCCTCGTTAGTACTAGTTTGGGGCCCTGTTGAAGACTTCTGGTCTTTAGATTTCTGATCTCAACCATTTTGGTCTGTTTTCTTCTGATCACCCCCTTGGCCCTGGTTCTGGTTCTTTTGCTTAACCCTGGTTCTGACCCACTTGTCTGCCTTCTTTCCCAATTCTTGGGGAGAGGTCAGATCTGAGTCAACCAAGTGTTGATGCAGTTGCTGGTTCTGACAGTTATTTAAAATCTGTTCTCTCATCATCAAATTGTACAATCCAGCATAATCAGATACCTTACTTCCCAGCAACCAACCCTCCAAAGCCTTAGTGGCACATTCAATGTATTCAGACCAGTCCTGAGCCTGTGTCTTCTGGGTGTCTCTGAACATTAACCTGTACTGTTCAGTGGTTAAGCCTAACCCATCAACTAGGACACTCTTCAGGGCTCTGTAGTTTCTGACATCCCCCTCTCTAACAGTGAGGAGTCTATCTCTGCCTCTACATTCAAAGGAGAGCCATAAGATTGCTGCCCACTGGTCTTCAGGAACCTGCTGCACTTTGCAGGCTCTCACAAGAGCAGTCATCCATTTGTGGATGTCATCCCCACTTTTGTAGGGGGGCACAACCTTGAACAGGTTCCTATTGTCAAAGACCCTATCTTTGTCCTTAGGGACAATGCTGCCACCAGTGGGTATAGACCTACTCTCTCTAGGTTGCCTAGCCTTACTCAGTTTCTCTTCCATCAGAGCTACTTCTAGCTCCTGTCTCCTGATTCTCAGCTGAGCTTCCTTCATTCTGGCCTCATGCTCCCTCCTCTGAAGGCTGGTCATCCCCCTTCTGGGTCGACCTTGAGAGCCTCTAGAGGCATGAGAAGCATTAGACTCGCCTGAGTGATTCCTCTGCCTCCCAATCCCCTGGTTAAGTCCACTAGGGAGATCCAATGGGATGATCCCATTGTCAGTCCCCAGTAGCCTTAGGTTAGCTGGGCCACGTATAACACTTGGCACTGGGCTAGTTCTCCCTTCATCCCCACTAACATCTGTATCCCTATCACTTTCATCCTCTGTAGTCTGATTCTCATCTAAGGGGTGACTATTGGAAAGGGGTACCTCAGTAGCATCTTCAGAAGGGGGGCCTCCTGTTCCAGTCCCTAAGGGGACTAACTGGGAGGCTTTCTTGAGAGCTTTCTGATCTTCATCAGCTTGTAAAAGCTCTCTGAGTTCAGCAGAGGTAGGGTTCTTGGGCTGTTTAAGGCCCCTGATATTTGCCAACTGCCTGAGCTCATTTTGGTTTAGGGTAGCAAAGCTGGATGGTGCCCTCTGGGGGTCACTCTCAACAGAGATGGGTACATTGGACCCCTCTGCCCCAGCCATTGCTCTTAAGTGTGGGTGGATGTGTTGCAATCTACCTACACTTGGGTTTTCCTACTAAACCTATCTAGTAGTTGTAGTCAGGGTGTGCTACTCCCTTTGCTCTACAACAACTAAGTTCAGTAGAACTTAAGTATATCTAATCTTGTTTTATATGTACCTACAGGTACCTATGTGATCTTTCAATTGGTAACCAAAAGATTACAATGGTAAAACACAGCAAGCTCAAATCCCACCGCTGCCACCAATGTGAGAAGTTGGCCTGGTATATGATGTTCACTAGTTAAAGTGGCCACCTTGTACCATGCCAAGCAACCCTTATGGTGTGGTTGTAAGTCAACCTTTTCGGACTAGCTGCCCTAGTGGTAGCGTAGGCTAAGTAGTCTTTGAGGCTAAACTCGTTAAAGCGTGTTAAGCAGGCTGTTTTACCAAATGTAACCCCCCTTTATACCAATGAAAGGACACCACACAGATATATATTCAAAATATATATGTATTTATTACTCAAAGTATCCCCTAGACTCTTTATGAGCACAGGAGCACAAATTGTTAAACAAGAAAGTATTATAATATACAGAAGTTGCACTTTATATGGATGGGCCCTGGTGGCCACTCAAACCATATACTAAAATAGTGGTATAAGTACCACGAACAGGAAAGGGAAAAGGCCTAGGGCCTCTAGAATCGCTGGGCCTACAAGGAGCTAACTTCAGTTAGTGACCAGGAGGTCCACAGGTTGCGTGTGCAGTGAGGAAAGTTACATGCGTGCTCCCATAGGTTTTCAATGGGTGCGTAAAAGTTCAAAAGTTACTGCTAGAAGGGTCTTCTGGATGGACTACGAATTTAAGATTCAAAACACAGACACTAGAGATGTTTCTCTACACTTGGGCACCGGAGTGCCAGCTTTACCTCACCCACAGGAAGCGGGTGCATAGGTCTCGAAGTGCGTCGGGTTTCTTCTATCGATTCAATGGAGCCTGATGACAAAGATGCTGCAGGCGGTCGGTCCAGAAGAGATGCGGTGGATCCAAGAGTGGTTCGGAGTTGTAGAAGACCTGAAAGCAGAGGGGAAAGTGTTCACAGTCACTAGCCAGTGACCGGCGTGGCACCAGGTAGGTACCAGGCGATGTCGGGTGCAAACAGGTGATGAGGTGTAGCTTGTCTCCGCAGTCACGTGGTCCCTGAAGGTCGACGACGTCCAGGAGTCGAGTCACGAGCTGTGCCACGCAGGCTCTCGCTGTCGGCGGTGTCGGCGACTCAAAAGAAGCAAACAAGCCTTGGCAAAGGCAGGAGTCGTGGAAAGTCAAGAAAGCTGATTGTTCTGACCAGCAAGGTCAGAGGGGCTGCTCCTTTGGAGAGCAGCAGGGACCAGTCTGGAGCAACCAGACCAGAATCGTTGATTTCAAGGTTCGTCGCCAAAATGGCCACTAGCCAACGGGCCAGGGACAGGGCAGGCGCGTCGAGTTGCAAAGTGCAGAGGGGCCCCACGCAGATCGTGGAGATGCTGGAGGGCTCACCTTTGGTGCAGATGCTGCTCGGGGGTTGGGCTTCTCAGGACCCAAAGCACAACTTGGAGGGAGCCTCTGTTGTCGCGCTTGCAGCTTGTCGTCGGTCTTCCAAGATGGCTGGCTCCACGTGTCTCGGTGCCTCCACGGGTTCCTTCCTTGCAGGGACTGTGGATCGGCTGTGAGAGGTCTGGAGGTCCAGGTCTTGTCGGGCTCTGGGCTCGGGCTCCAGCGGGAGGCGGGGGCAAAGCAGACGTCGAATAGCTGGTTGGTGCTTGCGTTAGCAAGATGGTCACTCCCTGACCATAGGGGAGATTTCCTTCAGTCCTCTGTGCAGCAGAGCGTCGAAGTTCCCGTCTTCTTCTTGTGGTTAAGTTGATTCCAGGATGTCTGAAGTCTTAGGACACAGCTCCTACCTTTAAGCGGATTCTAGGGGCCGGACTACCTGCTAGGTCCCTCCCTAACGGTGGGACCAGGAAGGGGGGTGGTTACACCCCCAATCCTTTGTCCAGCTCGCCCCAGGTCCGGGGCTGGTGTGCCCCAGGACCGGTTTGAACTGGCATATGCACCGAGGCTCCTTGTGAGCCTCAGGCATGTCTGTTTCCTTTCACGCCCTACCTGACCAATACACAAAATCCTGTCTGGGGTGGTGCTCGCACCTCCCCTGGCAGGAAACCCTTTGTCCACATCTCCCAAGCTGGAAGGACTCCCAGCAGCAGGAGGGCAGACTTGTGTCTGTGGTGGCAGCATCCATTTTGTGGAGCTGAGGCTATATCTGATTTTACCCGGGTTTCAGGTACTGTACATGTCGTGTCCCTCTAGAAGGGTGGAATGCTAACCCCGTCGCCAGAATTGGTGAGGGGTTAGTATTCCAATTCGTATGACACCTTACTCGACATGTTTTGATAAAGCCAAACCAAAGATAGCATTTAACCGCGAGGTTCATAATGCACTTAAGAGTATATGGTATGACGATATCTGGAAACGGTAGAAGGAAGTTGTTCCGACCACTGCAGACAGGCTCAGCTCATGCCAGAGCACCATCTCACATGGAACCAAGCACTCTGCCTTCAGGATTGTCAAGGCCTGCCATAGGAGTGACCTATAGGTTAACATGTGTCCCATTTAAGGTTAGGTATAGGTATACTACACCTAAGTAAGAGGTGGTTACACCAACTTACCCCAGCTGAGTGATCAGCCAGTTGTGTCAAATTTGTTAGGCCAGGCCTGGGGTGGCATAATACATGCTTCAGCCCCTGGTAGGCCTTAGATACACCAATGCCCTGGGTACCTAGTGTACACTGGTACAGGGGCTCACAGGGTGATCCAATTCCAATTGGTTATGCACCTAGGGTGCATAGTGTCAATTTAGTTAGAAAGAACAGCAGGCTGGGGGTCTGATTAGCAGGCCCACAGCCTCAATATGTCAAAAACCAGTGAAGCAAAAAGCAAAAATGTGGGGTGACCATAGGATAGCAGACCCTACTCTCCTACACAGGGGCATGAAACAGTCTCCGTTTGAAGTATAAGCAACTTGTAACTCTTTCCTGGTCTGCACTCGCTCCCCGCAGATACCGTCCGGTAATCTTTGTGCAAAGTCTGCGCCAGCATTACCGTCCGCGGCCCTCGTGCCGTTTATCGGACAGCTCCGTACTTTCTTTCGTTTGGAGCCTCTTTCTGTTGTGTACTTTCTTTCACTTGGATCTTCTTTCTGTTCAGTACTTCCTTTCGTTTGGAGCCTCTTTCTGTTGTGTACTTTCTTTCACTTGGAGCCTCTTTCTGTTCCGTACTTTCTTTCGTTTGGAACTCTACACCTGCCCCCCCCCGCCCCCCCCCCTCCGCAGCCCCCCTTCCGCAGCCCCCCTATTACCCGCTTCAATACACCGCGCTTCTTTGCAGCGCTTCTGAAAAAGTGAAGTCTAATTCGGATCTTACTTGAAAACAGGGCCGCGAAAGAGAGCCCCAAAGCCCTCCGTCAGAGGCCGACTTGTCCTAGAGGACGGGTCCTTTACTCGGGTTGTCTCTCCAGAGACGCAGAGGGTTCTGAGGGGTGACACTGCGGGTATTTCAAGCCCCCGAAGGTGCTGTGGCCGAGCCCGGAGCACGCTCGTGACGGAATTCGTGGTGAGAATTAGAGATATAGCTGCCAATAGTGCAGAAGGTGCAGCGGCATTGGGGCCACATATAGCTACATGTTTCTACCAGAGCCGGGTTGGAGAGGTGGTGGTGTTGGGGGGTTATGGGCAAGATTTTTTTTTGTTCTGGCTTGAAAGTTCAGCTGTCGGTTTACCTATTCTTCAAATTATATAGTCTGGGTTTTGGTTCCTCCCAGAGTAGCAACTCTCACACCATATGCGAGTGGCTGATGAGTGTATCATTCTACCTTCTAGAAAGTTCTTCTTTTGGAATGCACGAAGGACTATTGTGCATCTGAAAGGTGCCCTGAATCGTCACATTCGTTGCTTAACAATTATATTCATTTGTTGCAGACAGTAATACATGCTTTCAACGTATTCACCTTGTATTGGCAAAACCAGCAGGCCTGGCTTGAACATGGTAAACAGCATTCATGCATGGAACTAGGCCTGGGCAGTCAGCTTTGCTCCGTTTGCGGAGTTTGCAGAGTTTTCTGCACTCTGCAAAGCTCACTGAGTGCAGAAAACTCCGCTTCGTGATGTGCAGCAGTTTTTTTTCCCCGCTTGCGATCGCGAACGGTAAGTTCGCTATCGTGAACAGTAAGTTCGCGAGCGCGAGCTGCCGCTCGGGTTGAATTTTTAACCATGCCGCAGGAATACCAGCACAAACTGCAGTTCGCACTGCACTCTGTCACTTGCGGAACTTCGCTGATGTTTTCTTTTGTAACTTCGCGGAGTTCCGTGTAGCAAAACTCTGTGAACTACGCCCATGCCTACATGGAACGCATCCACACATTACTTGTGAATGTTTGCATGCGTGGGCCATTTACAGCCTGTCCTATTGGCTTTGCCAATATTTGTCTTGTTTGCATGGGGTCTCATGACAACCTTGCCACACCACTGGTGGTGATGCAGTGCTGGTGACAGTATGAGTCACAGGGCTGTCACTGCGCTAGTGACAGTGCAGTGGTGGGCGAGCAAAGCATCGAGGTTGACAAGGCAGTAAGACAGCAGTAGTGGTTAGAGCCAGAGGTACAGTGGAAGCTACAGTGCTAGTGATAGTGCCTACGACTACGCTTGCTTTTGACAATGATAATGGTAATAATGAAGATCGAAGTGTTGACAGTATGGTGGAGAGCAGTGACTGAGGCCAGTGACAGGCGTGGTGACAGGGCTAATGACAGTACAAAAGGTTAAAGCAGGGGTTTAATGAAGGCCAACCCTTTAGTGGGCCCCTGTTTAGCCCAAGGCCAGTAGGGTTCTGGCGTCAGCAGGTTTGGATCCGGCAGACTATAGTTCCCATTCACTTCGGATTGGCGCAGTGACCACTGCGGCAAGTATGGGATTGGCTGGACAGGCAGTACAAAGAATAGGTAGATGGAAGTCTGATTGCTACAAGTGCTATGTGAGATTGAACAAGTTGTGAATGTCCCGGTGCTTCTTGTGTGATTTACCCATTCCTTACCATAATCTCCTGTCAACACAGGTGGAGGAGATGTTAAAGCGATGCAGCTGTTGGATCCTTTAGTGCCTCCGGTCTACGCTGGAGCAAGAGGCATTACAGATGTTCTGGTTTTGGGACACTCCGATGTGAGGTCCGCAAAGAATTTTTATTCTACAGGTGACCGCATCATAAGCAAAGAAAGACGGATATCATCGGACTTTCTGTGGACAAGGGGGGTTGCGCTTTGCCCATTGGAGAACAGCATGGGACAAAATGTTGCCCTGGAGGCATACGCTTCCAGGGGGGATAATTGTGCATCTGGGAGGCAATGATTTGACGGAGCTAGGTCGGAAACGCTTGTTTGAGTTGATTGTCTCTGAAATGTGTTGGCTCTCAAAGAAGTTTATGGAGGCCATAATTGTGTGGTCCAATATTGTCCCGAGGTTGAGTTGGAGAGGTAGTAAGTCGGTCAGAGCTATCAATGAGTCAGTGAAATGGTTGAACCGAAAGAAGGGTAGGTTGTTCAGGACAGCTTGTTTGTCAGCCGTACCTCATGAGTGAATCAAGGGTGAGAGTTTTTTATTACAAGATGAAGTGCACCTGTCAAAAGAAGGTAATGCAATATTTCTTGACAATCTGCCTGCCAGGCTAGGCCAACATACACTGTGCGCAGGGACGGGCAGATAGTCGGTAAACTATGCTGGCCTGTGGAGAGTGAAGTCAAGATTGGGGGAACACTTCAGGTTCCTTACAGCATCCTTTTCATACCAAATTTAACTTCAGCGTCACTGGATCCTCCAAGGAGTGCTGTCAACAGGTTAAAAGGAGGTTGCAGGGGCCCTGGGCGATCGCTGACAAGCAGTCCTTACCTATCAACCACCCACGCAGGCTCATTTAGGCACAACCTAGCACTGGCCCTCGGAAGACAAGGAAGCTGGGTGTAGGGGGTGCCCGCGATAGGTATCCTAAGAGCAACCAAGCAAACCTGCACAAGAACATCTGAAGTGGGAGAGCTCCCAGTACGGAAGAGAGAAGGTGGGGCACTCCCATGTCGATGGCCCCTATCCTTTGGGACAGAGGAGGTGGAATAGGAAGGGGCACAGAGCAAGTCTTGATCTCACTCAGAACAGTTATAGAGTTTTTTGTTGGTTGCACAGGAACAGACTATAGTTAGGCGATTCCCATGTACTAGAGTCTCTGTTAAGGCTCGGTCTCATTTGTAAACAAGATGTAAATAATGTGGTTACTGTGCAAAATGTTATGAAAATGTTTTTGTGTGAAAAATAATGAATACGGCCAGGGGTCTTATGACCCCTAACCTAAAGAGAATCAGAAATGGTCTCATGACAATGTTTTTGACAATGATGTTGGTTAGGTAATGGTAAGTACTCATGGGACATCAGCGACTCTGTGGCCATATAACAGAGGCTCTCCCCTTCAGGAGAGCCATCAATATGGGGGGAGCCTAGGGCCATGCATGGGACTGGGGAGTGTTCGCTCTGGGTCCCACGGTTAGGAGTGGCAGGGATTGGGCCAGGTCAGGCACTGACCCGGAAGCCTTAAAGTTCTTCGGGTGTAGCGTGGCCCAAACCCTGCCCCTATTTAAAGGGCCGCACACCTTTGAACAGGTCCCTTGGTTCCTGCTCACTGCTGAGAAGGATGCAGTCGCTTCTCTCCCCACAAAGCCTATCCCCACAAATCAATCATGCGCTGCTGGTGGGCCTCCTGCCATCTCCTTGCCCGTCCCAAGAGCCGCACATGCTAGAGAGTTTCCCCCACCCACTATCACTAGAGCAGTATGCCCAAAGGAGTGCTTGAGGTAGGAGGAGCTGGGCAGTTGCGGCCGGCACGGCTCATGGGTGGCAGAGCAGCCAGAGGGGCACGGGGGAAGAGGGTGCGGGCACAATGTAAAATAATTAAAAAAGTACACTTACCTTGTCGCCGGGCCCAGCGTCTCTGCTCCTGCTCTTCACTGTCTCGGACTTCAGGAAACACAGCCAGCCTCCTCTGACCAATCACAATGCTGCAATGCAGTATTGTGATTGGTCTGAGCGCCGTGGTTTGGCGCTCAGCCAGGGACTGGGGGGCTGGGCATGTTCTCCAAGGAGGCTGTAATGCAGCCTGCTTGGAGAGCAGGGAAGGTATCTCTGACAGGAATACGGGAAATCCAATTTCTGTATGTTATTTCCCAAAACTCATGATTTCATTATTCCCCCCCCCCCCCCCATAATTATCAGAACCCCAGTAATGGTAATTCCACAGCAAACGAATTACAGGAATTCTTACGGGCCACTTGTATGAAAGGCCAGATGTGTCTATCAAATAAAGCGTGCCTTGGTGATGGGAGGGCTTACTGCTTAAGACCCACACTATTTAAGCTGCTGCGGATCAGTCGATTGAACTTCCATAAGGACGAAAAGGCAAGAAAACTGCTTAGTGTTTTCATTTGTATATATAGGTGGGTGTGGGCCTAAGCTTGTCATGGAAAGTTGAAAGTAGACTTTCCCATTATTGTACAATCATCCATCCAATCATAAATGCGAATGAGAGAAATTTTGCATAATTGTTTCCCGGCTTCAGGCAGACTAACAGGATTTATGTTATTTTTTCACGTGGGCAGGCTATTGTGAATACGGTTTCTAAAATCATAGAGTGAACGTTGTTAGCACAGCACATTCGGCTGTTGTAAACGTCCAGTTTCACAGTTCCTGTGAGACATTTTCTTCTCAAACCAAGTCTCATGCAGGAGGAAATTAAGGCCTAATCCTAGAAACCAAATTCTGTACATCTCAGTATCATTGCTGCCTCCACCTCCACACCCACAGTGTTCTGAAATTGGCAGTTTGCTTTAACCTTCTGCTATTGGTGATATCGATATTCCCTTGCAGAAGAGCTTAGAATTCTGTTGACGCAGCAACTTATTTTCCCAGAGACTAGAACAAAAAAAGAGCAGAAATTTGCACTTTTCTTCTAAGCATCCCAAACATTCAACACAGCAGACAAAAGCCGTCATCGGACTATGCCCAGTCAGGTCCACTGGTAAAGCCACTGAGTCAAACTACTGCCAGGACAAGATTACTGGAAGACAAGGACAAGGTTCCTCGGTTTAGGAGAGCTGCAAGACTTAGTCATGTGCATGTCCGCAAGGACTTTACCTCGCACCCACATTTCTCTGTGTTGCTAGAAGTTCTGAGAACCTAAGAAAAGGTATCACAATCGCATGCACTGAGCAGCGAGCCCAAATGAACAGCACCTTCCCTTTGTCTCAACAATAGTGATGCAAGAAAGCGATGTGCACACACTGTGAACACCCGCTGCTCAAGGGTGTGACAAACGGCCAACAATATAAGAGAATAAATATAGTGGTGCACCAACAGAAAGTAACAATACTTTAAAAAGTCCAATAAAAATGTAGACTGTTCCATATCTTCTGTTTTTTTGCTTTCACGACAGTCATGTAAATTCAAACGTTACAGCCAAAAACAAAGCCCAAGTGTTTGTCCTAAAACCGTAAACTTCTTCAGGGCATTCATATTATGCATAGCCAATATGCCATGAAACAATTCTCATAAATGTGTGATCTACCATAAAGGGATTTCCATATATGTGCAGAGTCACTGTCATGTTTCAAACACCAGGTGACATCCACTGTGTTTGTAGGAGGAACGGTGGATGGCAACAGTAGCAGAAGCATATAGTGTTGGCACAATAATAAAATGGAGGAACAGAGAAAATCAAAAATTGATGAATGGAATGCTTGAATTAATCTCAGCCACTGGTAGTAACTTTAGGCCGTGTTCCGGTCAGGTTTCTTTGCCCACTGTGCCATTCCAGACAAAGATTAAGTATATGCAAATCAGCCTTCAATAGCAACAGTCCAGCCTCAACTGTCAAGCCATATTCCCTCTGTCATTTGATGTTTGAAGTCATTTCCTTTTCATGTTTTTTTACTGTTTAAAGGTCTCCGTCTTGTTGGAGGGTGCATCACAACAAAGGGCCTGATTCTGATGCGGGTTAGGAAAGCCTCCTAATGGCACTTGCTCCTTCCAAATCGGATCGGGAATGTGTCCTTTCAACCCGCTCGGAAAGGTTTCCGACCGACCGAGTATGATGCAAGTTAGGCATTAGGAATATCCCAAATCCAACCCGACGGCATTTTGAATGACTGAGCCGTACGGAGCAGAATTGTACGTCTCTATAGACTGCGTTTCCGAACAACCGAGTACGATGCTGGATTTGGACAGCCTTTCTGAATCGTGCCGTCCGACTCAAATCGGCAGTCGGATTCTGACTTTGGTGGCCGGTAGTGGGCCCCCCTGAACCCAGAGCCTTCCCAATCGGGCCCGTGGGGGTACACATGGGTCCCCCCTTACCAGCCATGCACAGTGTGGCAGGCACCAGGGAGGGCCGGCCACAGGGTGCCCGATTTTCCCCAGTCCCCCTTTCTTCAATGGGAGCCTATGCATTCAGTCAGAACAAAGGCTCCCATTGAAGTCAATGGGAGTCCACCAAATCGTATCTGGAAGCATCCGGATGCATTGTACTCGGTCGGTTGGACTCTCCCGATCCGATTCAGTCAGAAACCATTCCCAAGCCCATTTGGTCAGGAAGCTTTCCAAACCGCATCAAAATCGGGCAAAAAGTTGTGTTCCTTCATTTATTTCCTCACTTTCTCCACTTGCTGATCCTGACTGCTTGCTCCTGAAGTATTCCACTATTGGGCTCTGGGTTTCTGGTTTTCTTCAATCCTCTGAAGTCTTTCTCCAGCAAGGAGGTTTTAGAAGCTTTGGATTTTATCTTCTGAGAAGGTGGCAGCTTCATGAAGGCACTTGTGTACAACATATTCCAGTCTGATGGCCTTCTGTGAAATGGCATGCGACTCAGAACGAAGTTCTGTGGTCTAGAGGGACACAGAAAGGTGATCACACTTTTCTGAGAAGGGCTTCTGTCTCCCCATCTGGCAGAGAAGAAATGTCACTGGATGCAGAAACAGACTGTAGTGGAAGGAACAGGACGTTTTACCTGTAGACTTCATTGGGAGTTTTGTCTACTGGCCTTTCCTGATTAAAACCTTCTTCCAGTTCTTCCACCTAGATCCTTTTCTCTATCGGTCCCCTATATGGATGACACAGACATATTTGCTCTATAGGAATTAGGCAGGGAAAGCATGGAGTATGTATGTGGTGCTTTATAATTATAATCATTATATATAGTAATAAATATAGGTACATTCACAAACACATATATAACATGTAAATGTCAAAATAATTTACATCAGTTCCTATAGGATGTTATTTTATTTCCCTGCCTTCAATGTTTTCTTTGGGAGTGTCCTGTGTGACTTGTGAGTGGCCATGTGAAGTGCTTGACTTACGCCAAGACTTGGCTACGGGACATTTAAACCTCTTTTGACACCTTTGTGGCTGAGGTACCTTCAGTAGCTTTTGATTAGCAACGTGCTTACTGTTGTGTGAGTGTCTGTTTGTATTAGCTTCTACCTCCCTTAATCCATCCTTACATTCGTCTAAACCCGGAAGCGGCCCGTGGAGGGAGTGGCGTGGGGCGGTGGGGAGGGGCATTTCATTTCATTGCGCGCGCTGAAACGCATTTGGCGTTTCAGCGCGCGCAATGACATTTGTTTTATTATTATTATTTTTTTCATTACTCCTGTCGGCCGTTAGCCGGAGTTTACTACCCCCCACCCTACCCCTCCCCGCCCACCACCCCGCAGCACTCCCTCCACGGGCCGCTACTGTCTAAACCCTTACCATTTAGGAATAAGCATTCCCAATTTTCCTGGCACTCCACCTTGTCCCTTCCTTATTTACTGCTGAAACGAAGACCTATCAATGCAGAAATATGTGCCACCATGCGAGACAGGTGAGCTGGAAGAGGAGGCCTTACTCGCCGATTTGTGAATAGCATTTTGTAGTACATGAGTAGTGGAGCTGTAGTAGTATTTTACGTACTACAAAGTGTTGTTTGTCAGTAGGCCTCAAAGTGCTGGCTGGGCAATGAGTTCTGAGTCACAAAAACAAGAGCTCTCGGAGTAAAATATGAAGAGCTCTGTGTAGCTAAGCTCAATGTAAAGTGCTACAAGGGTGTACTTGATGTTCAATTTGTTGTCCAATACTAAGGAAGCCCCAAACATCGGAGGTAAAAGGCCCCACCTGGCCATACTGGAGTAAAGGAACCCCAGTTTGCGCCGTGACCCCCTCTCTCCAAACATTTCCCAGCAGCACCTGCTGTAAAAATGCTCATGTGAGTTCCTGATTGAACGACCCCCCAGTTCTACAGAAGGGACCCTTTGCATTCGAGCCCCGCACTCACAATGGTGACAGGCCTCTTTTAAAAGTTAATTGACCTGATATTTTCATTTTCCTCTGTTCGTTTGGTTAAGGAATGAGTCTCGTTAAACCTCTGCCAATCTGGCGTGTGTAATCTTTATCTACAGGAGAATTCATCAGAGGATCGGGCCAGCCACATCTATCCGACCTCCATCGACTTGTAAAAACAATATTTGAGATGGCTGAGGCGCTGGGCTTCATTAATGCAGGGACACTGCGAGGCTGGACTGCTGCACAGAAATCAAATATTTACCCGCTCCACTCTCTGCACTCGCGGCCTCGCAGGACTGCGTGGGATGGGAGCGGGATTCCAGGAAGTGGGGCCGGGGGTCCTCTGCGGCAGCTACTTGCTGCCACTTCATAACATTAACCGAAGTCCCCAAGTGTAGAGGAAATCAGCTTCCAGCCGCTGGGCCTCTTTGGGGACAAATCACGTCATAGGGAGATGTGCTTCCGGTTTGGAATGTCATCTTAAAATAAAATGGTGAACTATTTTAAAGAGGGAGGCCCAAGGATAAGGGAACATCAATCCATCTAATTGCAGTATTCTCTAAGGAGTAGCTTGTGACCTACTGGTAGCTCTCAGCCACCTAGAAGCAGCTCTCCTGTGCCCAATCCAGCTATTATTTATTTGGTGTTTTATATAGCGCGAACTTGACCCTAATAGGGTATCAGAGCGCTTTACATTCACATAATGTTTTCCACTTATAACAACACGAACACCTTGCAATTTCAGTAAACGTAATCATTATACAGTAAGTTACTAGCAACAGTTATGCAACAAAGTCATAAATTAGTTGTACATTGAATTGTGATAGAGACATTTGTGCATGGCATACCAGTTTACGAAATCAAAATCAAAATGACGTCAGTGGTGGATGTGTGGTAGTGTCTGTATTAAACAAGAAGGTCCTCTGATAATGACCGGACTGCTGGAGTTATGGCAGGAATTTGTTCATAAGAAAGGTTTTGGCTGCGTTTTTAAAAACCGCAATTAAATGTGAAGCTTTTACTTGACTGAATTAATATATGTATACCAAAATTGAAAAATGTCCATTTGAAACAAAAATGTGTCTTCTTTCAGAACAGATAAGTTGATGTATGAATTTCCAAAATACTTTTCAAGCTGATAGGTGAATGTTAAATCATGTGGGTTGGGGAGGTATATCACTACCTTGGTGCCATGGGCATTGAAGCTATGGCTGTTCTGTATTACCCACATAAGGGCATTCCAGATTGACAAAGCCTTTTTAAAAAAAATTACTGCTGGCAATCCTGCCTGATGCACTGGAGGTAATTGTACGTAGGGTGGCCACTAACGTAATCTTGTTTGATGTGATCGTGATTACAACACTAATGATATTAGTAGCTAGGGATAATTATTATTATTTATAAGTATCTCTCAGAACAGAAAGGTTGAACACCCTTGATCGAATATATGATGTTACACCGCGGGCAAATACCACGCGGTAGGTTACAACGCGGACGTTACATCGTCCGCGTTGTTACCACGCATGGCATTTTATCGTAAACTTAGGAATAGTATAAATTACTATTCCTACTCCAGTTAGCGCAACAGCAGGGAATGTGTTGGACATAAAATCCAACACATTCCCTGGTGTTGCACGAAATCTAGCGCAAGTCGTTGAAACAACTTGCGATGTAATGCCATGCGTGGTAACAACGCGGACGATGTAACGTCCACGTTGTCATCAATGCGCGTGGTACTGACAGCGTTGTAAACGCTGTCTACCCCCCTGATCTATTGCTTTTAAGATGCCTTCCTTGATCCTATCCTCTCATATATCATTTCCTTGCCCTTGTCCTTTTTCTATTCCTTTCTTTCTGTGTCTCTACCAACAGTCCTTTCTTCCATCCTATGCTTTCAAAATGCCTTTCTTGAGCCTATACTTCTTCCCCTTCGAGATCTAGGTGACATGTAACATAACATTATACCACATAGGTAAGTAAATTCGGCTTGACAGGGGTACTGACAGATGGGAAAGAAGCAATGGGGGTTGAAGGAGGAAGAACAAGAAAGGGGAAAGGAAGAAACAAAGGCAAGGAAAATAAATACAAGAGGATGGGATCAAGGAAGGCATCTTAAAAGCAATCAATGGATTTAAGGTTAGAGGAAGAGAGGGAGATAAGGGTGAAGAAGATACAATGGAAGAGAGGACTGTTGGTAAAGACAGAGGGAGAGAAAGAAAGGAAGAGAGAAGGGAGGCGGGAGATTGAAAGGAAGATGGAGAGATGGATGGAAGAGAACAGAAAGGAGGGAGACAGGAATGAAGAAAGCAGTGGCGGCTCGCTCAGAACAAGGGTGGTGAGGTTTAAAAAACCCACAAAAATGAACTTACCTTGTCCGCTGTGCCACTGCACGCCTCTCCTGCCACGGCACACCCCTCCTCTGTCTACTGGAAGCACCCAGGCTTCCAGACTCTCCCAGCCTATCACGACGCTGCAGGAGCAGAATCGTGACTGGTCTGAGCATCCTGTTTGGGCTCTCAAGCTGGGCATGTTCTCCACGGGGCTGTGCAACACAGCCCAATGCAGAACATGCCAAGTGCGCATGACGGTTTGGCAGGCCCCAAACTGTCATGTGCACTTAGATGAGTGCAAAACACTCTTCCCTTGCTCTGTCGTCACAAAGCCAGCACCGTCTTGACTCCCGCATAGAAAAAGAAAATGATAACGTCATGTTATTATAATTTTCTTTTTCTTTACTGCACTGCTGAAATAGCAGTGGGGCGATGCTGCGCCACCTTAACGGAGGAGCCGTCAATGGAAGATGGGGAGAGGTAGGAAAGAAAGAACAGCCAGTGCTGTAGAGAGAAATGTGCAGTGTGATACAGTGCTGCCTGGAGGATTTTTGAGGCCCAGGAAGACATATTTTGGGTAACACATCCAGTTGGCCGCACACTGCTCGTCACACCAGCATGTTGCCCCAAGGAACTCTGGTAGATGTAGTGGCGACGGCGAGTACGCCTATGCCACAGTGTTGAAAAAAAGTATGTGTCGCATTAGCCATCCCTGGACACGTGTTTCGAGGTAGTTGCCTCTCGTCAGCAGGGAGTAGGTAAGTGTAAAGGGGTGCCGCGTGGACTGCCAATAACGTAAAAACAGGTAGAGTACCTCTCATGGCGCGCAGGTGCTGGCCCAGAGCTAGTCAGCCCAAATGGCTCAAGGGAGCCTTTATATAACAAATGCCACAGTGTTGAAAAAAAGTATGTGTCGCATTAGCCATCCCTGGACACGTGTTTCGAGGTAGTTGCCTCTCGTCTTGCCTATTTTGGGGACCTCTGTTTGTAACAACTTTGATTTGTACTACTTATTTTCTGCTAATTGAAGACCAAATGAAGTTCACCAAACGTTCAGAAATGGGGTCACACAAAGACGAATTATGTCTTTTCAGACCCCCAAAAATCCTTGAGGCTGAAAAAAGAGCGGCAGTCATAGGTAATGGTAGGCAGAGAAATATGTGAATAGACAGAGATGAGCTGGAGAGAGAAAGTTCATTTTTTGAGAGGGATCCTTGTATTCCCCACTTTGCTCATGCGTTAAAACGTCTATGGTGCGATGGTAGAAATGAGACTAATGGTAGACAGCAGCCTGGGTGAGTAGAGCGAACCAACTTATAAGAATAACTCAGAAGGGGCATAGAAGGGGCAGACAAAGGGCAGGCATATAGGTAGAAGGATAGGTAGGTGTAGAAGCAGTCTTTGTGAGTGGGGAGGCATAAGGAAGGCATAGCTATCGTACAGGCTCAACTGAGATACCTCGGAGATTGGAATTTATCAGGTGCAGTAATGATGTGTTTCGAGTTCACCCCTGCAAAAAGGGGCATAACATGCAGACTTTGATGCTGGCAATTACAACTCCCATGCGCACGTCCTGGTATTTTCCAGAAGTTACATTTTGGCAGCTTTGACCAACCGAAATTTAACTCCAGGGGTCGGCCTTGGTCACACCTGGCACATGAAATTCAGGGGGGCTCAACTTACTGGGCAACTCCTAACGAGGCTCATAAGTGGAGACAGACAGGCAGACGGGTGGGGGATGCACGAATGACTTTAAGGCTGAATGGTTGAGTGCATAACTAGATATAGTTAGGCTAGAGCTGGAATGGCAGGTTCTTTCTAGGGAGTGCTGGGCGCACACCGCACTCGTTACTCGCGCGAGAATCTTTCGGCCCCTGCCCTACTTCCAGGCTCCTCGTGGCTGCCCATCTCTCCTCGCCGCCCTGTGAAGGAAGGTCTTGGCTACGGTGCATTCTCGTGTGTTTTTTAAATGTCTGCATCTCCTGCTCTCGAGTTACAGCGGGGACAGCATATGTGGATCTGTTACGTGAAATGATCCGTGCCACTGCACCAGGGTCAGCAGTGCGAGGCCCTCTCTGTCTCCGTATCCATCACCCCAGCATCTTCAGCCAGACATTAACGATTAGGGGGAAGGCAATAGGGAGGGGGATACTTTTTTGCGGAAACTTGTAAAAAAAAGTTCTGTATCAAATCTCTAATAACTGATTCATAATTCATGCATTTTGTGTAGCTTGCTTCAGAGATGCTCAAATAACAAAAGCGCCCAGTCTGCAGTTTCCTCGGGGCATTCGTCGGGTCACAGCTCCATCCGAAAGACAAGCCCGGGTCCCACGAGCTCACTGCGGCTTTCCCTGAAACATCTCTGCAGCTTCCCTGCTGGACGACCCCACTCCTGGGGCATCCACGTGGCGAGGGAGCAGACCCCACCCAGCTGCTATTTACGATTTATTACAAACACCTGCTATTTGGAACATGTCATCAAAACTATCTGTTTCTGCATTTATTCTGACCTCTACAAAACAGATGTGCTGCATCGATGTGCGTAGCGCCTAGAGATTACACAACGCGTATGTTTTATGATCATATCTTTAAACTCAAGACTCGCAATGAGTCTCGAATACCAAGAAACGATTCCAGTCCAGGTACCAAACCCAGCTCCATACAGTAGACGCCACGCAGCCTCTAACTAAACTACTTACTACAACATTACCACAGTAGGGAGCGCGCTGGGCTCCTCCCAGGACACCACAAACAGCCTCTGATCACACGCTGCAGCATTCCTAGTATATGGACCAACCCAGCTCCTCTCAGGACACTACAAACAGTGCTTAATTTGTAAAATTTGAAGTGCAGGTGCTCAAATCTTTATCAGAGGTCACACCTATTTTTTTTTTTACCCCACCCACTTTCTCCACTGGCTCCACCCACTTCCTCTATTAGCTTCTTCCACACCCTTAACTGGCACTGCGAAAAGTCAGATGAATTTCAGCAAGGGAGCCTGCCTTCCTCATAGTAAAGTTTTGATAGGAGGTTCCCCTGCCCTGTGAAAATTTTGAAAAAGATTAAATCAAAAGTGCATTTAAAGCACAATTTTGGAATAAATTAGATAACATCACCAATGCATTGAAAAGGGACAATTCCAGTGCTCTATGTGCTGATTTGGGGAAAGGACAATACTGGGGTAGGGTATAACCTTTTTAATAGAGCCTATGAGATCAAAGATACAACTTTTACATAGCTTATAAATTGCAAGTAACAAAATGATGTCTCTTTTAACAGCAGTAACCCACTGACCTATTTACATTCTATGCACTTTGTAATTGTACTGAACTATTAACTTTTATCAAAGAACTACACGCATGCTGCAAAGTATAGATTTGAGCAAAGATTAATGTTGGAAAAAGGGTTAATTTGGGCAGAAATCTATTCTCATTTGAAGAGAACACCCAACTATGGTGTTCCTTTTTAAATTCTGAGTTTGTGCTTCTCCAGACCAAGCACTATTAATCTATACTGCCTACCAGTATTGATGACATGTGACTCCTACACCTTGTAGTCCTCTGTCTTATGGAACATTTCCTATACGATGAGTTACACACATATGATTGATTGTCTCAGTGTAATGCAAAGTGATCTGACACCACACTGGTATGAGTGGCGCTATATATGCATGTGAGAGAGTGTGGTTATGGAGACTTGGGCACTATTAAAGGGTGGTGGTGAGGGAATCTGTGGCGGAGGTTGTCATTGGGGGGCGCTTACAAACATTGTCGCACCGGCGTCACCAGCTCTAAAGCCGGCCTTGCTCAGATATGTTGCCTCATTGTAATAAGGGGTGATTTTGTATTAGAAACTAGCCCAAATCCCAGGAGATTGAAAACAGAAGATCAGTGGAAACCCAGGGAAGGTTGGAAACTAGGCGGAATTAATAAAAAGAGGGACAGCTTTTATTGGAAAATGTTACATAGTTTACTAATTTTTGCGTGGCGCACTTCTATTATTTGTATGGCGTTTGTAGAGCTTCCAGTGCCTGACTGGTGTGTACGCAGCAAGGGGAAGACACGCATTTAGAAAAAGACTGAGGTGGGGGACAGACTGGAAGGAAGGGAGACAGAATCTGAGGGACAGAGAGAGCGAGAGATTAGGAGCGATGGAAAAGACAGCTAAAGACAAGAAGAGAGACAGAGAAAGACAGGGAGCGAAAGAAAGATGAGATTTTGTGTAGTGACACAACACATCTTATGTGATGTCAGAGAAGGCGATCCATCTACAGCGCATGTCTGCCATGTCGCGCTTGGAAAGTTGTATGAGCACTTTAAGTGGGCTGGGTTCTGCCAGTGCCCAGCACTTACTAAGCAATAAAAAGAGTGAGCCAGGTCCCTACCCCACACTGTCTACACAGTTTCTTCACTAAGAATGTAAATGTAGATGGCAGCTAAAAAGCATTAGCAAAGACAATAGGGCTCGCCCTAGGAAACCACCGGCATTGCCAATGGTTCTAGCCGTGCTGTAAAGCACTCCTGTTGCTGTGCTCTAGCCTCTACAGCATGGCTTAAAAAAGCACTTTGTTTTCCGATCCTAGTTGGATTGGTAAACAAAAAAGAATAACAAAAAATAGCATGGGTAAGGGGAAGCAAGGCGAGAGAGATGGGGGAGCGGAATCACGGAGGGCTGGGGGAAGCAACACGGGTGAGCAGGGAAGCAGCACAGAGGATGGGGAAGAAACACGGAGGGCGAAGGTGGGGGTAGTGAACATGGAGAGAGGAACGTGGTTACATGGGGGCAGCAAACAGCCAAGAGAGAGCGCAAGGTGGAGCTGGGGTGCAGAAGCACACGGGTTCACAACAACTCGGTGGTATAACCACACAAGCAGGGCATCACGTTAAAGGGCGTGAGAAGCACAGCACAGGAGCAGCGAATGGCCAACACGAGCAAGTGCAGCGTGGTAGGAATAGTACACAATCAATTAATCAATCAGTGGGTGGGTACCCCGAAACACAACGCACCCGCAGACACTCGGTAATTCTCTTTCCTAGACGCACTTATTGGGGACCAGTTGAGTGGGACCAGACGTGGGTGGCCAGGCCGTGGGAGGGACTTCGAATCTGTGCACTGCCAGCTGCTGCGTAGCTTTATTAACTTTCTGATTGATTAGGGTTTACTTAGGCCTGCCAGGAGGCCCTGTCTCACCTGGTGCAGCTGAAGGCTCACAACGTTGTCCGGACGCCGGCCGGATCGCTTAATCAGTAGTAGTGAGTGCAGTCAACTGCCTTTGAACGAACCTGCATGATGGAGACCGTCGCTGGGGCGTGGCACTGACTGGGCGAATGTGTGCGCAGTGTGCACGCTACCACGCACAGACCCAACTCCCGAGAACCAAAATTCAGCCCTGCCCAACAGTGTCCCGCCAACAGTGTCCCGCCCACTGGGCGGCGACACTGCATCAACATTCGAACCACGCCCGTGAGCCGACTCAGTCCCATAGCGATAGCGAAGCAACTAAGCAAGGTAATTACGAGTATTATCAATTAAGTGCTTGCACTAGCGTGTGTAGACCCGGCCCTGATAATTAGGTGCCGGTGCTAAGCACCGGAAAGCACCGGCACAAATTAAGCACTGACTACAAATAACTCCATATCACACACTGCAACATTTGCTTTTATTATATGAACCAACCCAGCTCCCCTCAGGACACTACAAATATCCCATCATAACACAGCTCCCCCCACTGCACTACAAACAAGCCCAGATCGCACGCTGCAGCATTCCTATTATATGGACCAACCCAGCTCCTCTCAGGACACTACATATATCCCCTGATCACACACTGCAGCATTTGCATTCATATTAAATGGCCCAATCCAGCTCCCCCCCAGTGCACAACAAATAAGCCCAGATCGCACGCTGCAGCATTACTAGTGTATGGACCAACCCTGTTCCCCTCAGTACACTACAAATATCCCCTGATCACACACTGCAGCCTTCTGATTGTAGGTGCCAAGCCAGCTTCCCTCAGTACACTACAAACAGACCCTGATCACACATCGCAGCATTTCCATTATATGCACCAGCCCAGCTCCTCTCAGTGTTCACTGACCGTAGTGCCAGGCTGAACATTCTCTTACCAAAAATGTCCAGCCTCTTGGATTCCCTACCTACCGGTTGGGTGGTAGGGAACGCGCTAGGGTGAATGTGGGATGAGGAAGCTTGGACCACCAAGCTCTCCGGGGTGGGGTGCTGAGTAAGGTAACTGGGATCCCCAGTAGAGGGGCAATGGCAGTGGGAAATCTTCCTATTCACAGGAGCCACTATGCATGGCTTAGACCAGGCACCAAAAATACATCCTTAAGTGCTTCCTTGAATGAGACTAGGGGTTCTGAAGAGGTGACTCCCCAGTGAAGCAGCTCTGTCAAGTTGTTATTCTTGACTGCCACTGAGGGCAGGTTAAGGTCTGGGCCTCAGCCTCCTTCTGCACAACCATAGCAAAAGAGGCTCCTTCATCCGTGGCCACAGTAGAAAGGGAAACCAGGCGAGTCAGGTGAGGTGTCCAACCCAATGCCTCACCCAGTTCCTCATACCAGTTGTTCTCCTTAACTGGATATTTTCCATAAGGGTCCACAGACCCCTCCTAAACGCCTCCCTCACCAGGCCTATCCATTAAATATGGCACTGACTCTGCCCCAGGAAGGATGTCCTCGGTCGGCACTGGACTTGGCTTTGGGCAACACCCATGCGACTCCCTGTAGGAGTCGGGAACGGCGATGGGGATGGCGCTGGGGGCGTCGGCACCGGAGCGAGTGCCAAGGAAGGTCTTGGTCACGCCGGCAGTTTTGCACCAGATCCAGTGAGGGATCCTTGGGGCCCAACTTGTGCCAAATGCGAACCCGCCGGCGTGGTCCCAGTAGGGGCTCTACCCGCAATCAAAGGCACTCCAGAGGGGCCGGGCCACCCAAAGATGAGGTACATGCCTCATAAAATTAATTTAGCTGGACAGCGGGTCACTCTGGCTCCAGGAAAATCTGGGAAATGTGGAGCGGACCCAGTTCAGGCCCCGCCAACTCACGGGGCCGGGAGTGCCAACACTCCCTTGTCTCATTAGATGACTTTCATGGATGCAGGGAAGTCGAAGAGTATTTGGACTTCTTCAACTTCTTGTGCTTGTGGAATTTCCCCGATGAGTTTGTGTGTGACGAGGAATGTCGAGAGGGACTCCACGAACAGTCCCTGGACCACCCACATGAACAAGACCTTGAGTATTGTTGAGTCGGCCGACATAGGGTTGCGAGTGCGACAAGCTTGAAGGATTGCTCCCTCAGCACCTTTGAGTGCATGGTGCGGCAGTCCTCACACACCTTGGAGTAATGTCCTGGCTCTAGGCACCGCAACAACATCACAAGGGCATCTGTCAATGACATTTGCCTATGACAGGCCCCACATGGTTTGAAACCAGCCGGTTTCTTGAATGACGTCCTCACACCAGGAGATGAAAAAGGCCAGTCAAGAAGTGACTGAGGGGTAGCTCAATCTGGATCAGCGCTATTTGGCATGGAAAGGAAAGAACTGTGGTCTGTGTGCCGAGGTGGTGCCGATATAGGTACCGTGCACGTCAACTCTGGTGCCGACGATGCTGACGCAGAGCCAAACACCGCCACTTACTGGCGCTAAGGGATACTATTAGAAAATCTTCAGGATCCAGTCTGACTTCTGGGCATATTCAAAGGTAAGGAATCTTCAGCTACAAGCCTTTATCAGGTAGTGCTTGCAGCATGATTTATAGTGCAGAGACAGGTCTTTCACTTGTATCCTTCAAGGCAGTGGCGGCTCCTCCGCTAAGACGGAGGAGAAACGCCCCACTGCTCAAAACGGAAAATAAAATGCTAATAACATACTGTTATTATCATTGTATTTTCTCTCTTGCAGTTAGTGGTGGGGCGGGGCTGGCCTGGGCAGGGGAAGAGTGGTGGGCACTCCCAAAGTGCGCATGGACTGTTTGGCTGGCCCTCTGGTGCCGACCAAATGGTTCATGCACACTTTGCATGTTCCTGCCAGGCTGCATTACACAGTCTGGTCAGGAACATGCACAAGCTCCCTGTTGCAGTCTGAGCGCCGATTCACGGCGCTCAGACCAATCATAACGCTGTATTGCACCGTTGTGATTGGCTATGGGGAGCCTGTCTGCCCGGGTGCTTCCTATTGCTGTGGGCCGGAACAGGAAGATTACCAGAACGAGGACAGAGGACGGAGGAGAGGTGGCGGCTGGCTATTCAAGGTGAGTCTTTTTTTTAAATTGCATTCCTCCCCCCTACCACCCCACTCTACTCCACCACCCCACCACCCTCGTCGGGTAGCAGCCGCAACTGCTTCAAGGGGAAGTGTCTACCAGACTCTCACATGTAAAATATTCGGCCATTTGTGTGTGTTTCTGTTTAAATGCGTATTTAAAGAAATTGGCTCTGATTTCATCAGTTTTTGTTGAATCTTTTTTGATGAACTTTTCTGTAATAGTGGTTTTCACCAGTTTCACACAATCAAGCTAGTGAAAACGATTACTGAAACAGTAACTGAAGAAATATTAATTTCTTAATTTTTTTAAAAGGGGAGTTTCACCTTGCTTTCTCCTCTATTTTTTAGATGTTTTCCCCTTGCGCCTCTTCACATTCCCCCTTTTACTTCCTCCTTTCCTTTGTTTAATGACCATACATATTGTACCTCCCACTTTTGTCAAATTTTAATCTACAATTTCCCCCATCCTCCCCGTAATGCTTTCTTACATTTCTCTTGGTAATATATACCATTCTATGAAAACCCTCAATTTTCGTGGAAAAGGTATTTTGTCATTTTGGAATTTCTCCACCGAATACACTGACAACAAGGTTCTCCTGATCTAAAAGAAAAAAGGTTAACATCTGCCATGTAACTGCAAGGCAAAAGCACTGTTTTTGTACTTCCACCAATCATAATCCAGAAACCAATTCTGAAACACGGCCAGGGTAACCACTTTCAACTGCGTCTCCTCTCCAGGATTTTGGAGTATTCTGTACACCTTTTATGAATTGAACTTACGCCTTAAAATGATTGTGGTGCTTCAGACAAGTAACCTTGTCCTGATGAGACCCTTCAATCCACTACAGTGTCAAAATGTTGATAGCCCACCCTCGATACCAGGATCAATACTGTCTGGAACTTTGAGATTATTCCTGGGAGCTGTTTCAGTGTTTATACACAATTCTATATTAATATGTGTTTTGCATTGTCTGCACTAGTTACACATAATACATTGCACCTGTACATTTGATATATAAATACATTTTTTATAAACAAGTGAAAAAGATGTTTTGGATGTTCTTTGAGGAAATCATTTTATGCCTGATATTCAAATCGACTCAAAGTAATCTTTTTATTGTTTCCATTACCCTTGCTTCCCTAAAACATTCCCTTGCCTTGCCCAAGGGTTGTCGGGTGCTTGTTATCACACTCACCTCCTGAACTGCCCAAGTGCAGAGGGTATTGCTCAACATTCTCCACCTTGCCAAAGGGTAAGAGGTGATGTTAGCCTCCCCCTCCACATCCCATGTAGTGTCAAATGTAATGGCCAACACCCCCCCCACACTTTGCTTAGTGGCAGAAGGAACTATATAATTGCCTCACACACGTTCCCACCATGTCCTAAGTGCAAAGTGCACCTTTGCTCCTCCTCCCATCTTTGCCTAAGGGAGGAGGGCTGACAATACGTAGCAATACCCCTCTCTTGTCAAAGGGCTGGGGTATACCATAGACCCAAATTATGAGACAAGGGAAAACTAGGGGAACCGGTTTTTGAGTGGTCATGAGAGGTAGGAGGATGGGGATTCCTCCTCTTGGAATTTGGGGTCCTCACACACCCGGCTGGGTGTCATGCTTCATCATAGGGCTGCTCCTCGTCAGGTCGGTGCTGCAATACCTGACGGGCTCCCTAAGAGGGGCTCTTTGGCAGAGATCTTTTATTCCAAATTGCCGTTTGGTGCCGTGTGAGTGAGGGGCCTAACCAGGCTGGATGAATGAGGGGAGGTGTGTAACCTGAAGGAAGTTTAAAACAGGTTTGGAAGTACCAACAAAAACAATTTTAATTAATAGGTCTCCCAACCTGATTAAAAGAGACAACAGCGCATGTCTGAGGTTATGTCTCAGGTAGGGCGCTCTATTGTGTGGTCAACATGTTTCTCGCCTAGTAGTCTGGTGGCGAATCGTCAGGACCCTATAAAATCAAATCTATCCACACGCGGGTGGTTATATGGTGTAAACTACCTCTTTAAACCAGCCTAACACATACTCTGTGTAGTACCTGATTAAAATTGTTTTGTTGGTACTTCCAAACCTGTTTTAAACTTCCTTCAGGTTACACACCACCACTCACTCATCTACACTGGTTAGGCCCCTCAACCACACAGCACCAAATGACAATTTGGAATAAAAAATCTCCGCCAAAGAGCCCCTCATAGGGAGCCTGTCAGGTATTGCAGCACCGACCTGACGAAGAACAGCCCTATGATGAAGCATGGCACCCAGCCGGGTGTGAGGACCCCAAATTCCAAGAGGAGGAATCCCGGTCCTCCTACATCTGATGACCATGCAAAACCGGTTTCCCTAGTTTTGCCTTGTCTCGTAATTAGGAACAGCATACTTTCTGTATCTTTACTAAGTTTGGGCACGTATGCTGGACCTGTCCAAAGAGCCCAGAGTCCCTTCTTTGTGATTGGATACCATAGACCCTCCCACTCCTTGCTCACGGGTGAGGGGACAATAATTAACAACACTCCTACTTTGCCCAATGGTTTGGGGTGAGGTTCCTTTGTGCCCTTATCATGCCTGAGTATGAGAGGGCTAAATTTGAGTAGCCTACAGCAACTAACAAACGCTGCACTCTGAATGACTGGCCTGCTACACTGTTCAAGAACTACGAGTTTGCAGTCCTGACTTAGCTTAATCATGATTTTACTGAGAGAAAAGGAGGGTTGTGACATCTTATAGCTGTCCCTTAGCAATGTTTGTTAATGAGCACTGGGGAGGGGACAAGCTTTGAGATGCCCCAGGCCAATTAAATCTAGCTACATGTGCATTGGGTAAGGAGGGGAAAGAAGGTGAAGGTACCTACTTGCCATTGGGCAAGGTAGGGTTTTTGGTAAATATAGCACACTTCATTCTTGGGCAAGTACACCTAATCATCCCTGTCTCCCTGTTTAATTTCTAACCATGAAACTGATGGCAACCCAAAAAAAACACTAAACCGTCAGATCTTTCAAAGAATTCTCATTGAGAACCTAAAGCTTGAACTCAGCTCTCATTCTGCCAACTTCACATCCAATGTCATCGCCCTTCTAAATAACTTCAGCACTTATTCTTTAAAAGCATTGGAACATCTATGCTCCAACCAAAACTGCAAGTGCAAGACAAATCCTTCAACAGTCTGGCACTCCAATGAGCTCATTAGCAACAAATGCTCCATTCACAGAGCAAAGAAAAGAAAAACAGAATCCCATTCTACATGCAGACCACCCATCACATCAGCCAAAACAAAGTACTATACCAACACCATCAATGAAGCTGCCAACAAAAGCAGAGCGCTCTTAAAGACAATCAAGCACTGAATCTGTCCCCTGCCTGACCCTCCAACCCTACACTCCACAGACAATTGCAATGCCTTCAACCATTTTTTAGTGAATAAATGCAGCAGATCCGACAGCCCATTGACAACATAAAAACTGCTACTCCCCTTAGCATTCCACAGTGGTCATATTTTGAATCCCTAGCTCTCACAGATCTCGCCAACATACTCATCTCCCTCACAGTCACTGCCTATAAGGTAATACCTTATCAATGTCCTTCATCTAACCTCTCTCTGGAGAAGGACTCTCACCCCTACTCACCATTGCCAATGCCTCTCCCAATCAAGACAATTTCCCAGAAGCTCACAAATCAAGCCAGACACTCTAACGTCTAACAAGACCTACGCCAAATCAACTACCGGACTCTCACTCACCTACCCGTCATCGTCAAAATCAATGAAAAAACAGTCTTAGTTCAACTGCAAGTTTGCATCAATGCAAACCATCTCACGCATGACTAGCAATCTGACTTCAGGTTCCACAGCAGCACAGTGACATCTACCTTACACATCATAGACAATGCCCTCCTAACCACAGTTAAAGAGTACCTGTGCATCCTACAATTTCTGGACCTCACAGCTGCCTTTGACACAGTCAACCATCTCATCCGTATCTGCAACCCTAAAGTCTTAAATAGGATTCACTGACAATGACCTTCAATGGTTCTCCTCCTACCTTTCCAACTAACACCATTTCATTCACATGACAGCCTCCAGGTCCTAGAAGATCCCTATCACTTGTGGAAACAGCAAGGGTTTCATACTGTCCCCTGTCATCTTCAACTCCTACATGGTGCTCAACAATAACAGCATCAAATTTTACCTAAATACCAACCATTCACAACTCTCATTGAAAGTCTCCTCCAATCCAGACAACTAACGCTTCAAAAACTGCCTGCATCTCATCCAGTACTGGATATTCAGCATCTACTAGATCCCACCAAGACATAATACCTGTTCTTTGCCAAGAAAAACAAGCAAGAAATAGTACAAACCTGGCTCAATCACATGATCTTTGATGGCTTCGAGCCCAACTTTCACCTAATGCCCAGTCACTTGGATTCAGCCTGCATACTAACCTCACCCTCATAACCACACCGCTAAGAAAACAGATATGGCCCAATACCAGCTCTATTTGAAGAAGAAGTGAAATGAATCCCCCCAGAAAGTGACTTCAGAATTGGAGCTCAAGCCCTTTTACTCTTGCACCTGGATGGTGGAAATGCCTTGCTCCATGGCCTCCCAGACTCCCCACTGGCCCTACTTAAGGGCATCCTACATGCATCAGCACATCTCATCCAGGACCTAAACAAATATGATCACTTCATCCCTATCCCCATCTTGATGGAACTTCACTGAATCCCCTTGCCAGTCTGCATCATTTTCAAAACCAGTTGCATTATTAACAAAGCCATCAGAAACTGCACCCCAATTTGGCTGACAAGCTCACTCTCTTGGACGGCTCTCAGCACACCAGCAACCAAGACACAGTTAGACAGGAGCTAAACAAGTGTATACAAAAAAAGGAACATGCCTTTTTCAACAATGCACTCAGGATGTGGCACAGCATCCCTGTATTTATCAGGACCACCCAAACCTTCTCCAATTCAGGAAATAATTAAATATTCACCTCTTTAAAGAGAACTACATCATGATGCAGTAACATCCCACAAACCAGCTGTTATAATTTGGATGAAGAGGACTAACTGGAGACAGGCTCTGATGATATTCCAATATTCTCCTCCCTAAGACAGCAGACCAGTGAACGCAGATAGGCTCACTTCAAAAACTGTAGCACGGGGAACAGGGGGTAAGTGATTGTGGACTGAGGGAAGACAACACCACAGCCTCAGATCATCTAGATTCAGAGAGCCAGGAAAACAGAAAATATTCCAGTGCACGTTAATTCAGCCAATTTGAACACAGTACTCAAGTGGTAAAGACTTACCCAATGCTCTAGAGTCCATTATCAAAACCCAGACAGTACCAGGAGACCCTTTGTGAGTTCTGGAGCACAGGAGGCAGCAGTAAACAACATGCAATGGAAACACAAGTTGAGAAAGGGACTCCAAGAGTGTCCCAAAACCTACAGATAGGAAACATGAAGAGTGAAGGAAAAATCAGCAATGGAGTACGCTCACAAACAGTGAACAAACTGAGAGAGCGGGGACCTTACAACACTGCAATTTGGGAGTCACAGACTGTTTCCCACTGTTGCTATTTAAGATTACCTGGAAGTACCAGCCCTATCCTATGGGTTGGGTCTTGTTTTCAGGCTGCACTGCCAGTCCCTTCCTCTCAAAACTGGCAACCACAGGCCAGTCTGCCACTGCTTTCAATCTCACCCAATTCGATATTGTCTATGCGCTGCTGTCTTTCTGTGACGGAGCGTTAATCTCTTTTTTCTAGTCTCAGAGACCTTGCCTACCTGTCTTTTGCTACCTCTCCAATCACTTGTTACCTTTATCTTTGCCTTTGGCCCTGTACAGTGCTCCATTTCCTCTTGGATAGGTTAGTGCTGTACAAATATTAGATACATACATCAACACTTTTAAAGTGTAATGTCACAGGTGTTCGAGAACATTACAGAGGGATTAAACATTTTTTTCCAGCTGACCATCATTTACATGGAGGTGGGGGGGAGTTAAAGATTTACTGTGCCATCCCCCTCCTACCACGGAATAAGGTGGTGAGACAGCCAATTTTCAACAAAAAAAACAGTCAGTGGTCAAAGAAAGTTCAATGTTGCGGAATTGCAATTTCGTGGGAAAGGTGGTGGTAATGCATTTACCCCCCATCTCCCAATGGAAGGTGATGGACATACACAATCCCCACCTTCATAATGGGGGTTGGGGGTTGTGTATGTCCTCTTCGCCTCCACCTTGTCTAAGGGTGTCTGTGTTGAGAAAGAATGGCCAAAGGCTCAAGTTTCTATACCTAAGTGTTTCAAGAACAGTAAGCACTACCAACAGCGTGAAGAGATCAAAATGCAGGAGACCACCTCATAGCCCCCATTTACTATCCCCATTGAGACACAACTGATAACTGCATAATCACGACATAAAAAAAAGCAGCTGAGCCAGCCTGGGCATGGAGAGCATGCCTGGTGGACCCACTTCACCTGTATCAGCATGATTTTATTTTCTAAGGGGACTTAACTTACACCAGTACCCAATAGCTTGTGCCTGATGAGTTGGTGAGGATAGCTGAAGGTCTCATTTCGGCCATATATAGATCCGATTGAGGGCAGGGATCATTACTTCTGCCACTCAGAGCAGCATCAGCCCTATTTAGAGATCCTCACCTGCACGGTGGGGATCACTGTGGTGTGGATCTCTGTGCTGTTAGCCACAAGCCATATAGGTTGCCGAGCAAGCGCCACATTTAAATCACCCGCTCAGAAACTTATGTGTTCAGAGAAAAATAAAATCCCAAAGTTGGAGTTTGTCTTCTCTGAACAAAACACAAATGGCCAAATGCACAGGGAGTTTTCTTACTATTCGGGCCATTCTGCCTTTTCCCTGTCAGTTCCTGCTGTGCCTTGCATGAGTGAAGGTTGTTTCCTCTTCAGAAGACCAGGGCTACTGTCACTGTGACCTGGCAGTTCCATGGTGCACTGGCCACCAGGTCAAAGGTTTAACTGCACAGCAGATGCTTCACCAGTGTAAACTTGGTGCTTCCACTGATTCCAGCTGGGGGGACCATAACTTTAATAGTGTGCAAGAACTGCCAATCTGCTGTACAGCTCCCACTCCGCTAAACTCTCTATCGAGCCCTAACTCCCTTCATATTCCATGTGGAGAATGTCCATGGTCACATTTAAGGGAACGACCAGACTGCACACTGGCCAGCCCCCAGGAAACTATTTTTCCTAAACAGAGTTCAGCATCAATCCCTTGCTCCCTTTATGGTCAGAAATGATGACCACCCTGCCTGGATTAACAAACAGCCAGAGAAACTAGGAAGTTCCCTAACCCTAAATGCGAGGTAGCTAGTGGACCTGACCTTAGGCCAAAGAAACAAGGCGACGGCCCAGTCCAAAGGTATCACATTTAAAGGGAGGATCTCCCATCAGAGTCTCCTACCCCGGGGTTAAAGGAACTTAAAAGGTTGAGTCAAAAGACATAGAAAAAGGTACCTGAGGATAAGTATGAAATAATGTCCCATCCAGAAATCTTCTCTGTGAACATTCTGCACCAAAGTAAAGGTTTATTTCGGTCTGTTGTAACCCTGAAGCTTAACTGCATACCAAGAATGGTTCAGGGGCCATGGGGCTATCAATAACTATCTACGTTAGATAACAGAACTGTTGAAAAACAGATCTAAATATTATTTTTGGGAATTTGTATTATGTCATTAAAAAAAAAAAGCAAATAAAACATAAAACTGTGGCGGCACTGAAACACTGCTCCAAATCTAAACTATCAGCACTGGACGACCCTCTGGAATCAGTGGCTGCTAGTGGACTCCCATGTAAACAATCCTCAGCACCAATGGCACATCGCTAGTATCAGTAGTCTCAGGCTGTCCTCGGGTAGCAATGGCCCTTTCAATCCTCCAAAGCCCCAAAGACAGGACAGGCGTATTTCCATCCGGGGAGACCGTGTGGCTGGAAATAACTTTTCTGGCTTGTATCCCATCACCTAAATCTGACTATTCTGACTTTTTATCCACAGAATGCGAAATGACATGGAGACCGAGTGCAAATCTGCATGGAGGGGAGTCTCTAAACCTGGAATACATGTTGGTAAATGGGCGTGGGAAGCCCGGTGCAAGGGAGGGAGGTAAGAAGGGATGGGGCAGCAGAGGCTTGGGCTGGCAGGGAGAAGCCTTCTGTTCTTTCTCGTAGCATACGATGGGGTCAGGCAAGGGCAGAGGCCAGGCCGAATCTGCAGCCTGAGCCTCGTGAGATTTTACCAACTGGATGTTTTGTGTACGTTCAATCTAAGCTGGGTGCTCTTGCATCTAGGAAGTCCAACTGCAGGAGCTCCGGGACAGCTGTAATCGGAACACCGCTCCACTATACTTATAATCAGGGCCACTGTAATTATGCAGCAGGGGATGGTCACATTACGTGGCAGGGTTGAGTAAATTATAACGCAAGAAAAGGCCAAATATGCGGCGTAATTCGGCCTATTTTGTGATAGCAATGCTATATTTTTTGGAATTTTTATGCTTCTTAACACTGTATGTACCTCATTTGTACTCGTTTAATATCCAAACATACCAATAAGCAAGGGAAAGGTGGCCAGTTAATCCTTTCAAAAGGCTGGCTGTCCACTGCGCAGCAACATGTGTTGCTGCGTTGTTAATAACTTTTGAACCGTTCGACCTAAAAACGAAATTATTTTTTTGTTAAAATCTGCAAATTATGCAGCAGAGGGTGGAATATGTGGCAAATGCGGCAAATCCATAAATATGCATATAACGCTGCTGCCGCAAAATCGCATAATTCCAGTGGCCCTGCTTATAATTAGGACCTAAAAGGGGAACTTTTGAAATAAACAGAATGAGCCATGGTCCAGCTCACAGACCACAAAAGAGGCACCCAAATTCTGAAGCTATTCCTTTGAATATATTTTGCGCAGTGAGTAACAGACACTTCCAAATTTTGTTATTCTTACAAATTAAAGGTGTAGGAAAGGTGAAGTGCTTTCGGCACTCAGATAAAATAGCATTTTCACATATGGAGCACACTCCATGCAATGAATGAATGAATGAGCAGGTTTTGTAAAGTGTGCAGCTTATTCAGTGTCCCAGCGTGAAAAACTGCAGGTATGGGCAACAAAAGGGAAAGAAAAAGAATGCCTGAAGGCCAGATTAACCAAAAGACAAGTGCGGTTGGAAGACCCTCACGCTCCCTCATGATAGGGGCGGCCTCGGAGTGCCGGATCTGTATTTGTACTATCTGGTTGCTCAGTGTGCGCACGCCTATGCCTGGTACCACCCTGACGCTCGTATTCCGTTCCTGCGTCCCGAGGCGGATTTCGTTCTCCCGGGCCGTTTGGCGGCTGTGTTGCCAAAGGGGGTTCCCCGGGACCCAGTAGACATTCAAACGGTGTACACCACCAGCTGGGCATGGCATCGCCTCACTCGCTATCTAGCCCAGCCTCTCCTCTACTCCTCTTCTCTTCCACTTCCCAACCCCGGGTTGCTGCCTGGCACGGGGGAGGCACTGGTGCAGTGCACTTTGGCCAAGTTTCATCTTACTAAGATCGGAGACCTCTACCCTGGGGGCCACATATTTTCTGTCTCGGAGGAGGAGCGCTTCAGTGAGGCCACGTTCATGGACAAATTTGTCCTGCGCCGGCTTTATTGTGCTGCTCGTTCGGTCATTGCGGGATTCCCACTCGAGCCCGAGTCCTTCGAGCCCCTAACGCTCCTCATTGATAAAGACTCTGGCGCCCATTTGGTTTCTAAGCTTTATAAGGCTTGCGCAGCGCTGGTTCCATGTGATGATGGCCGATTGAGAGCAGCTTGGGAGGAAGATTTGGGTAGGCCGATTACAGATGACCAATGGACCACCTGTTGCAAAGTCACTAGCGCGATATCACTCAATAGTCGACATAAACTCCTCCATTATAAATTTCTTCGCCGCTGCTACATGACCCCTGATAGGCTCCACGCCATTGACCCCGCGCGCCCACACACATGCTGGAAATGCGCTGCGCCACACGCTGACTTTGCGCACCTGTCCTGGACATGCCCCAGACTGCAATCATACTGGACGCAGATACATGAGATCCTTGGCACTATGTTGGGGCTCACGCTGGTTCCCACTCCGGAGGTCGCTTTATTGGGCTACACAGCAAATTTCCCAAAGAATGTCCTCAGGCTTGCCTCCCTGGGCCTGCTACTCGCCAAGCGGGAGGTGGCAAAACATTGGGGCGGTAGAACGGCCCCCACGGCCGGGACATGGCTCACGTCTATGGCTTATTGCAGCACAAATAGCGAGATCTACGCCAGTCTCCTCCCTACAGTGGTGCGTCCCAAAGATATCTGGGGCCCCTACAAGACCTATATAGCTACTCTCCCGAGCTCTCCCCAATCGCGTGCCAATTCCGGAATAGTGCCCACGGGAGTAGGGTAGTTCTGGTAGTCCTCCCTGTTGGATGTTGGGGGGCTGCACTCTCTCGGGGCGGGCTACATTGGGGGATTTGGGCCGAAGATGGTGATGTCCGCTCTCCATGCTTGGTGTGTCCTGACTGCGTCCTTTCCCTTTAGTGGGCACGGGCTGATGAGAATGGTGGGCTCCAGATGGAGGGTTTTCTATGGACCGCTGCCCTGATGCCGAACTGCTTTTTGTATACGAGGGGGGAATGTAATGTTGTATCTCCGCACTTGCTCTTAACTGTCTGCACAGCCGATATTTTCACATTGTTATGTTTTTCAAAACTAAATAAAGCTTTAAAAAAAAAAAACCAAAAGACAAGTGCCAGATTTTCAGACGACTACAGAAAACAGATTCAGAAGAAAGAGTCGGCAATTCAAGGGGGTGCAGGCTCCATGTCTTTGAGACCAAGAATGAGAAGGAGTACCCTGCCTTCCTCATGCGCCTGATCCGCGGCACTGCCAAGAAGGCTGCCTTCCCCAAACGCAATGTTCTTGATCAACAATCTTTCCGTGAGATAGCTTGGACTCGCAAGAAAAAGTGTGTGATGGACCAACACTAAAGATTTAAAAATAATCTGATTCTTTATGGGCAGCCAGTGGAGAGATCTTAGATTTTGGGAGATTGGGGTATGCCTAGGAAGTTTCAAGAAATCAAGGTATGAATCACCGTCTTCCTATAGTGAAGAGGCAACAGAAACAAAAAAAGTCTTCATGGTGTTAAGCAACCCAAAGCAGGCACCAACGACAGCTGAAACCTGTAGTTGAAAATAGAGCTGGATATCAAATTTGACTGCCAAGTTTTTTGCCACTAAGGAAGGAGGTGAGGGAGCCGAGAGGTATACAAAGCACATTATAAGGGCATTCCATTAAAATTTGGTGCCACTATTGTTTAGCACTCAATTTCTCTCTAACTGGGTTCACCCTAAACAAACAAGTTACTTACCTTCGGTAATGTTATTTCCGGTGGATACTCTATCGAACCACAGATTTCCTACCAGACTTGATCTGGAGGTGACATCAGGGCCACAATATAACTACCACCACTGCACACTGACATCAGTTTTTTTCTGATATCTGTCCTCGCTGTCAAAGGCAAAGCCCTTAGGAATCAAATTGTGCCAGTGTGGAACCCATCAATAATGCATCCGTCACAACCGTTAGTCCTGGATGGGGTAGGTAAAGCGGTCTGCTGCTAGTAATTACAGTCCATCAACCACCATTGCAGATGTTTATCAGTTTCCTCGAACACCTAGGTCGAATCTGAGAGGTCCCCTTGGTGCTAAGTCAACTGAGACCTCAGATCCCAAAGCAAATCTCACTTGTGCCTTCTGATGTGCTTCCACTAGAAGGATGCAGGAGGCCAATTGGCTAAAAGCCTCACATCTGCTCTCATTGATTCCCAGGCCATAGGCTGAAGAATCAGGATCATAGCCCGAACATCCTAGACTTGTTGAGGTGGAGGGAAGACCCTGTTCACGATGGCTCTAATGAAAGGGAGTCACTGTGAAGGAGTCAGGTGTGACTTTGGTACATTGATGGTAAATTCTAGGGATGTTAATAGGTTGTCTGAAGGTGGTTCACAACTGTTTGAGGCATGCCCACCTTTAGCAACCAATCCATTAGGCATGGGAAGTCTGGTTTTCCCAACCTCCTGAGATGGGTAGCGAGCACCACCATTACTTTCATGAATACCCTTGATGCACTGGTCAGGCAAAAGGGGACCATGGAGAACTGTCTACTTGAAACTGCAGGTAACATCAGTAGGATTGCAGGACAGAGATTTAGAACTAGGCATCCTGCTAATCCAATGCCACCGGGTGAGCATCTTAAACTTGTCCTTCTTGAGGAAGAAGTTCAGGGGACAGGAGGACTAGAATAGGACAAAGTCTGCCAACTTTTTTGCCACCAGAAAGTAGCGGAAGGAGTAGAGAGTCCAAATCTCTGATGCTGGCAACCTCTGTACGACTCTCTTCTGCAAGAGAGCATAAACTTCTTGCCAGAAAAGGGACAAATGGTCCTCCAGAAGCATTTGTGGTCTAGGCGGCATGTCTGGAGGGATGGAGAGGAAGGGAAAAGCATAACCGCATTGGATGATTTTAAACACCCATGTATCTGATGTGATGATTTTTAATCCATGGAGGTAAAAACGTATCCGGCCTTCATCCGGGCAAACTAAACGGATTTTGCAGCATAGCAGCACGATGGAGGCTTGGGTAGTTCCCTGCTCCGGGGGCGTGGAGGTTGGCAGCCTGGTCTATGACCTCTGTCTCAATACAACTAGGAGATCTGTTGTTGCAGAGGCAAAATTTGTCATGCCAGCTGCTGCAACCCTCTTCTAAAGTCTGAAAGGGGTGATATTATTGGGAAGACTGCCATACAGGGGATGCAAGGAAAAGATATTGAGCTGTTGTTTTGTTTTCTTTGAGGAGCTCTAGTGCTGTATTTGTAGGCTGTCCGGAATTCGGTTTAAACCGAATCTGACCGACAGTACCCTACCGGATGAAAATCAGCGGACTCGGTTTAAACCGAGTGTCACTGATTTTCATTGCTTACTGCAATGCTCCGGCGCACCGCCTCGGTTTCGCCATTTTTATTTCATCGGATCAGCAGGGCCCTGCCGCCCCTCTCACCACACGCTGTCGTTCCGCTGCACTGGCTTATGACTATGATGATATTGCTTTTGAGAAAACGAGAGCTTTGTTGCCATAGAGACTCTCTTAGCATCTGGCCAGCACACTGAAATATGACACTTTTTGTTTTGTCTCGTTACGGCAGATTCTTCTTATCAGTCATGAATCTACGGCATGATAACCTCTCATGTAGAAACATATACTGTGCTCCAAGCGCGCAACACCCATTGGACTTACAGGGCTTCACCCCCCACGTCGTGTGTGGCAGCCTGGGATGAGACTGCTTCCCAGCGCACATACAGCCGCACCCGGGCACTTCACAGGTCTTTAAAAGACCATTTGCATGTTAATGAGGCCTCGCTGTTGTTTCACCCCTTCTAAGAGCCCCTGCAGCTCCACTCTGCCTATTGCTTAAATTTTTTCTTAGCCCCCCCTCCCCCCCACCGAAATTTGGCTCTAGATGCGCCTCTGTGCCTGAAGGAGGCCAGATTTCCACCAGGCATCTCCGAGGTTCTTACAGGGCCCGGAGCCTACAGACTATCGCGGGGCCCCACAGTGCGAGGACCTGTTTTAAAAGTGTGCTGTGGGGAAACCGAAATCAGGGCACGTCCTGCCTCTGGCTCCATTTAAGGCCCCGGCATGGTCAGGTGGCTCGTCATTAATAAATAGGGCAGACGTGCTTTAAAATCTATGTATAATGTTGCCCACGTTCAAGGCCTTGAGAAAGCGTGGGGCCTGGGGACCAATGACCTCCTGAACCCCCCCCCCCCACCATCTGGCCGGCCCGCAGGTTACCAATGGCGACGTCGTGGTGTGCCAGTGAGAAGTGCTTGAAACTATCTGCAGTGGCTTAAGTGCTGCTATTGGGTCCAGCATTGGAATGCTGACTCCCAGCTCACCCACTAGAGCAAACTATGTGAAACTAGGAAAACTCCATATGGTTTTCGGCTTATTGTACCCTGCAGATGGGAAACCTATGACGTAGCTGGATATTCCCAGGGTAGACCTCAGATATCTGCATCTATTTGGTAAGTCGCGGCATCAGTGCGGGCCTCTGGTGGGGTCATCAGAGCTCCAAGTGCGGCTGCCAGGGCTGGGCTCTGGATGAAGCCTGCATAACCCATGGAAGGCCTCGGGTGATGCTTCAGTAGTTCGAGCAACAAAAAGGAATCCCAGGTTTCTAGCAGCACTGACAAGTGTGTGTGTGGGTGGAGCGGCACCCTGCTCCTCAGGCCGCCAGAATGCTGACCTGACAGATGTCTTTTACCAAGCAGAGGCACCTCTGTTTTGTCACCCTTCAGTTTATGCAATTTAATAACTGTGGTTCACGCGCGAAAAACAATTCTACTGAAAAATAATACTGAATAAAGCACAAAACACAAGTTGAGCTACCACAGAATATAGACACCAACAATAATGATGAAAGTGATCCCCTATACAATAATCAAACACACACAGGAAAATATTACAAAATATTCATTCAATTATTGTTGAGAACATTTGTCGTACGTTTAAAAATGGAATGTATAAGTTTCTGGGCAGGAAGTGTAAAATCTTTGCAGGCATTCCTGGGCCTAATTTTTCAGGGGGGAGGGTTTTATATAGCGCACACAAAAACCCGGAGGTATCAGAGTGCTTTACATGAGCACCAGTTGCGGTACAACCTCTTCTGACATTGTTTAGTGCAACACAGAGTGCAGGGCGCGAAGACAGACAAGAGAATGGGGAGCCGAGGTGTGAATGGCCAAAGGGCCAGAGCAACACCAGGCCCCCTGCCTGGCTCACATGGGGGGGAGAGGAGCTATTGTGTTCTGGCGTCTATCTTACCACAGCCGCACCTGAGTACTTCACAGGTCTGTAAAAGACCATTTTAGTTAAGAGGCTGTCTTGTTTTTCACCCCTTTTTACAGTGGGGAGCTTAGTGCCACCGGTCAGAGTCAGCTTTGCACAGTTAAAACTTGCAATCATGTTAATAGAGCAGTTAACTTGGTGATCAGTTATGAAAACTAGAAGCTACGTCAGTGGCCAGAGTTGGCAAATTGTGTACTGTATGTTTTGGCGTTGCCAGTCTCAAGTGCCAATGTCGAGAGGGCCTTTTCCCAAATAAAAGTGTACATGGGTAGGAAAGAGGGAGCGCGAATGACTAAAGATTCACTGAAAAAATATTGTATGGTGTACTACATTAAATTCGACTTGTAAAAATTTATTTTAACCTCATATACACTGTACATAGACTGTCTATATTCCATGCACCAATCAAGACAGCAAACAATAATAAAAGCAAAGCGTCCCATAAACACCGGTAAAACACTGTTTCAGTTGTTTTTTATGGAGCGAAAATGAGTAACCACTGAAAAGCACTGTTTTTTTTAGGTTTTGAAATCACTGGAAAACACTGAAAAAACACCACCAGAATTCACCCAAAATAGAAACTGAAAACAGGAAAGCCTATGTTTTTGCCTTGTCTCTAAAGAGACAGGTGCCTTCAAAGGGTATGTCCATGAGAGACTGTTGGAGATCGCTGGAGAAGTCCAAGGATCATATCTGCATGTGATGCTGAAACACCGTGCTGGTACCAACTGCCCTACCCAAACAGTCAGTAGAGTCCAGGCTTGACCTGATAAAGTACTTCGCTGCATCTTGACCATCCTGAATTATTTGTTGGAGGTTGACGCTAAGGTCATCTGGAACTGAGGCAAGATCTTGCTACACATGTCCTAAAACATGTGCAAGCAACGCCCCAAGATGCAGCTCGAGTTGACAGCTATAAGGGCAAGGCTGGCAGAGGGAAACAATATTTTCCCAAATGCCTCACTATGTTTTGAATCACTGTCTGGTGGAGCGGTTGGGAAAGCATTTGGGCTCTGTAAACTGGTGGAAGCCTGAACCACGAGGCTCTCTGGTGTTGGGTGTTGCAGGAGGAAAGATGGATCCCCAGAGCTGGTCTGGGCCGTCTGGCTACTTGTCTATTGACAGGGGTACAAGATCTGACTTCGCACAGGTGCCCAAGACTATCTGAAGAGACTTAATGGAATGGGACCAGGGGTTCTGAAGAGATCTACTATGGCTGAATGACCTTTTTAAACACATTTGTTTTAACCTTCACTGAGGAAAGTTGGAGATCAAGAACTTCTGCTGCTCTTCTAATCACCAAGGCAAAAGAAACAGATTCCTCGATACAGGAACCAGGTGGCAAATTAAATCCAGTGTCTGGTGCTTGTTTCAAGGCCACTAGCCTGCTGGAGGTCCAGAAATAGATTCACATCATCATATAGTGGAGAAGTGTGGCTCAATGATTAGAGCGGCAGACCCTGATGCAGAGATCTAGCCCGGGACCAGGGTTCCATTCCCCGCCTCGGCGGGTCTTGGCCTCAAAAATTCCACGGACCTGATAATTCTCGCCTCGGTGCCTATTCCAATCATGAAGTCCCACTCTGCAACTCTGGGCAATAGCTTGCTTCATCTCCACAACGGCCCCCACAACGCTAAGGGTGCCTGGCCTCCACCTTGGGGGTGCCCAGGAGTGGACACCTCACAGGGAAAGCCCGGATGGGTTCCACAGCGGTATTCATACAAGCGCCTTGAGACCCTTGCGGGTGAGTAGTGCGCTATACAAGTATCAATTTACATTTACATTTACATTTACATAGTTGTGATTCATCATTGCCATTGTGATTGTCCTGTGGCTCCAGGTCTGAAAGTCTGCTTAGGAAGTGTGCCAGAATCAGAATGCTGTTGGATAGGTGGAAGTGGGCACTTTGATCACGATTGTGAAGGATTCGCTTCCAAGTCTGAAATGACTCTTCGTTAGCCCTTGGCATCTGCAATGTCACTGCTAATGTTGATGCTCGTGGATCTGGTGCAGTTGCTGGTGCTGGAGTAGGAGTTGGAATAGGTGTTGGTTTCAAAGTCAGGACAGACCCTAGAGGGGGTGTTGCGAGGCAGTCGGAGACAGAGCCACTGGCAGTAACTCGAGTGGAAGCCTATATCAATATCAGCCTAAGAAACTCGATTCCGTTTTTTAAAGAGGAAAATGCATGTACCCTTATGAATGGTCTCTAACAAGATGTTCCTGGATGGCTTATGAATTTTATGAGTGTGTCAGAAGGATGACTGGTATGTATGTGTGAGGCTTGGCTACGGGATTTGAGACAATGGGTTGGTTGCTGTAACTACACTAGAAAAAATATATAAATGTAATGAATTTTTGCAATGAAATTATACTTGAGTGGTCCGTCTCTCCTTCTTCGCCGCTTGGAGGTTGCGGGAGTTTATATTAAGCGCTACAAACATGGCGCGAAACTGTGAAACTCTCCCTCCTGATGACACCAGTGAACAAGGGCTGAAGAAGCCTGAAACGCGTTTGGTCTTTACATTTGCGAGATGAAGTTGCTGTTTTCCCTGCCACTCCTGAGGAATAAAGGTTGCAAAACGCTGATGTGTGGTGCCTCAATTGGAGAGTAAATAGCGATTGGAATATATATATATATGTTAGACCTGTCAGCCCTTTGGGTGGTCCCTCCTCATCATTATTTATTTTGTCCCACTTTTGCCTCAAACCCTGTTTGAATTTTTCCTTTTTGGGAACCACCAGACTTTTTCGTGTTGCTGCAGATTCAGGGAGCCATTTTAGCTACCCCTGAAACTTCTGTCTGAGGGCCTGGAGCACAAGATGGTGGCCACCTGTGACATCACCAGCATCCACTGGAACCTACCAGCACCTTCCAGAACATTCCAGGAGATTCCAGAACTCTGTGACAGTTGGAGACCGTTTAGAATGTTGGGAGGATAAGAGAGGCAGTTGGCAGTTGGAGCTGGCAGTTGGCACCTGACTGGTGAAGAGAGAGCAGCACAAGAGTGAAGGAGGAAGGAGTGAAGCAGCAGGGGTGGAAACTTGTGCCTGGAGTGGGGTCCATAAACCCACCCTTGATACTTGTCCCTACTGATGGATCCCAGCCTATAGCCCTGTGTGGGAAGAAGACAGAAAAACTCAACCTAAGGACCTGGACAGCAGGAACAGGCCTTAGAAGCAGAAAGCAGCAAGATCCTGACCTGGAAACTGGTTTCCCTGGAGTCCGGCGTCGAGTAGCCTGAAGACCTGGAGCCCGAGGTGGAGAAGCGGCGCTGACTGAAGTAGCAGACGTCGTACCCGGAGCCGCCTGAGGTCGTGAGAGGGCGCCGACGGAGGTCGTGAGGAATACCAGAGGTCGAGGAGGAAGTGAACCGAGGTCGAGCGAGCGGCGTCATCGGAGGAGTGAAGTCCGCCCTCCGGAGTCGTCGGAGACCGAGGTAGAGGAGCACCGGAGGTCGGGAGTGAGGATCGCACTCCGGAGTCGCCCGGAGCCTGTGAGGAGGAGCACCGGAGGTCGGGGGTGAGGATCGCACCCCGGAGTCGCCGGAAGTCGACATCGAGGCCAGGCCGGCCGACGTCATCGGAGCCGAGAGCGCCATCGGACCGGAGCCGCCCGAAGTCGACATCGTGAAGAGACTGCCCGACGCCGTCGAATCGGAGGTCGAGATCGAACCGAGGCCACCGACATCGGACCGGAACCGCCTGCCGGCGTCGTCAAAGAACTGACATTGTGCCGAGGCCGCCGAGACCGAACCGGAACCGCCTCACGGCGTCGACACGACTCCAGCGGCGCCGGAACATCAGAAAAAGGGCAGTAAGTGGAGTAGAGGGCGCCTAAGGCCCTGTGGAGACCTGAGAGACTGCTCTAAGGGGCTAGGGAGGTGCTGAAACCAACCTGACTGTGCAGGGGTGAACTGGGACTAACCTAGAGAGGTTGTGTGGAGAGAGAAAGCCAGGGCATTGGTATTCCCCCCTTTGATCTACCTCAGATTAGGCCTCAGCCTTGTCCCAGCCAGGGAGTAGCCCCCCTCAAGCCTTCCACAACCCTACAAGCTGTGCCTGGGCCATCTCAGCCCTTAAGAATTGAAGTGTCATCTGATTATATGAGGGTTGCGGTATACTTTTAATTATTTATTGGGGATACTGTATTTATTGAATTTTGACCTATTTATTGCTGCACTATATTTATAGGTCCACAGGACTTGATGGTGTACAATATTTATTGGTACAGTATTTATTGCCTCAAAGTATTTAATTGTCTGTATATATTGCACTTGTATTTATGCCCTGTTATTTATGATCACCCCTATTTATTTCATCAAACAGCCAATATTTATTTGACCTGCACTAATTGAAACTTGTATATTGTGATTGACCTATTCATTTTTCCAATCAGCAACTAAGAGAAAAAGATAAAGAAAGAATATTTTCATAATTTTTACGGTGTAGAGTCGTTTTTGGAACGGATGCACGCATGGTTATTGTATGGGTATATTGTATGCTTAGCACTGCGCCTGTTTCCTGACCACTCGAGCCAAGCTACCACAGTGTGTCCGGAAGACCACCACCACCTTTTCTAGTGTGGGAGTGGTTTTCCAACATAAATTGGTGTTCAGTGGTGGGATAGAGCTGTGCCTACATATACTCAACAATAACTGTGGGTAGTCCATAGGCCTACACCGGGAGTTTTCTCACAGCGGCCTTCCTAATTGTGGGTTTTTGTTTTTTCCAAATGTACTCTGGTGGTGGGAGGAGGTATTACTAAAGGTACCACCCTACATTGTTACTGCACAAAACCTGTCCTCTAACCTGAGTGGGCAAGATGGAGTTTGTACTAGAGAATCTAGAAACGTACACTGTGGCCCAACTCAGGGAGTTTTGCCAGCGGGAGGGGGTGTACTGTCCCCCAGGAGCAAAGAAGGGTGCACTCCAAACCAGCTTAAGGGCTTGGGGGGAGGCACGCCGAGAAAGCAAGGCTGAGGAGGAAGACAGGGATGGAGAGCCTGACCCCGAGGGGGCTGAGATGTACCAACCTGAGGTGGGGAACCTGTCAGCAGGGCCCAGGACACTTTCTAGGAAGGGCAGCACTGTCTCTAGCGGGGGCTTATCCAGCGTGGAGTTAGCAGATCGGAGAGAGAAAAGACAGCTCACATGGGATTTAGCAAAGCTGGAGAAGGAGAAGGAGGAACAGAGGTTGGCTCATGAGACGGAGAAAGAGAGGATGGCTCATGAGATAAGACTGAAAGAGATAGAGCTTCAGATCTTAAGAATTGGGGCACCAACTGTTCCTAATGGTGGCAGCAAAGACCAAGAAATCACCAGGGAATCCAAACCTTACCTGCCAAAGGACATGGTAGCTAGCTATGGGGCGGGTGACGACATCGCCAAGTGGCTAGCAGCCTATGAGGTCTCGTTGAGGGCCCATGGGGTTCCAGTGAAGTATTGGGGAGGAGGACTGTATAGGTACATGCCTCCAGCTGGTAGGGATGCTTTATTGGGCCTCGAAGAGGATGAGCAGACCCACTACCCCACCATGAAACTGGCGCTCATCAGAAAGTTTGGACTAACACCTGAAAAGTACAGACAGAAGTTCAGGGGTAGTCACAAACTGGGCACACAGAATTGGGTGGACTTCCTGGACTATGCAAAGAAGGCACTGGAAGGTTGGATTCAGGGCAGTGAAGTAAGGAACTACGAGGAGCTGTTTGACCTAGTACTGAAGGAACACCTACTCGAGAAATGTTTCCCTGAACTGCGGCAACACCTGGTGGATAGCAAGCTGACCAGTCCCCGGAAGCTTGCTGAGGAGGCGGACATTTGGGCCAGTACCCGGGTGTCCACAAGGGGGACTGGAGGGGATACTCAAAAGGCCGGACAGGGCGCCCCCCAGAAGAAAGAGGGAGGGGAAAAGAAAAAGGAGTTCTCCAAAGGCCCCCAAAATAACTTCCAAGGGAAGGGAACAGGATTCACCTCTAAGGCTAACCCACCCAGAAACCCTAATCCTGGCCAGAGCCAGCAGCCAAGGGTTGTCCATTGCTATGAGTGCGGTGGCGTTGGACACTATAAAGGAGATCCGAAGTGTCAGAAACGATCACCCCCTCCCACTGGAGGAAAGACCCCCGGAGTAGCTAGTGTAGTGCTCGGGGAGGAGATGCCCTTAACTAAGGGAAGGGAGTGGGCGGGTGTCACTTTAGTGTCCCTGGGAGAACGGGAGATGGTTCCTAAGATCCAGGTGCCCGCAAATACCGCAAAGTATGGGCAGTGGATCACCATCAACGGCCAAAGAGGGGAGGCTCTGAGAGACACAGGAGCCAGTATGACTATGGTGCGTAGCCAACTGGTGTCTCCAGAGCAGGTAATTCCCGATGTACTCCACCCAGCCGCGATGGCTGACGGCAGAACAGGTCACTATCCAGTGGCCGAGGTTCCCTTTGAATGGGGGGGGGTTGCAGGTTCACTTCGAGTTGCCGTAAGCCCTGCCGTGCCAGCCGATTGTCTGCTGGGCAATGACATGGAGCACAACGCTTGGAAGGAGGTGGAATACCGGACTCACACCGAGATGCTGGGTACACCTGACTGGGCCTGTGTTAGCACAAGGTCCGAGACTACCCGAAGAGGGAGTTCATTCCGGCTGGAGCCTGGAACAAAGGCCCAGCCAGCTGCCAGTCAAGGGAAGAACCGAGGACAGGAGGAGCCTGCCTCGGCGTCTCCACCCCGTAGGACGGATAGGCCACCGGAGGTGGTGGGCCAGGAGTCTGCGGAGGGGGACGTTACCAACCTGGAGGACTTACCCATCCCGGCCGAGTGGCACGTGGAGGGAGGCCCGTCCAGGGAGGAATTCTGCCAGGGCCAGAGGGAGTGCCCTACCCTTGAGGGGCTGAGGCGACAGGCCGAAGCCCAGGCAGCAGGGAACGTTGAAGGGAACTACAGTGTTTACTGGGAGGATGGCCTCCTCTACAGTGAACCCAAGGCACCCCTACATGGATCGTCACGAGCCTTGGTAGTTCCTCAACGTTATCGAGCCTTCCTTTTAGAGTTGGCTCACGAGATACCATTGGCAGGACACCTGGGGCAAGACAAGACCTTCGCCCGTCTTGTCCCACACTTTTATTGGCCTCAGATGAAAGTGTCGTCCGATACCTACTGCCGGACATGTGTGTCTTGCCAAGCCAGTGGGAAAACAGGGGTGAAGCTGAAAGCTCCCCTGGAACCACTTCCTGTCGTTAGCACCCCCTTTGAAAGGGTGGGCATCGACATTGTGGGTCCATTGGATCCACCAACTACAGCTGGTCACAGGTTTATCCTGGTTCTGGTGGATCATGCCACACGGTACCCAGAGGCAATACCTCTGAGGACCATAACAGCACCTGTTGTGGCTAGGGCCCTGATGGGAATCTTTACCCGAGTGGGTTTTCCCAAGGAAGTTGTGTCCGACAGGGGGACCAACTTCATGTCAGCATATATGCGGGCAATGTGGAAGGAGTGTGGAGTGACCTACCGGTTCACAACTCCTTACCACCCCCAGACCAATGGTCTAGTGGAAAGGTTTAACAAAACCTTAAAAGGCATGATCAGAAGTCTGCCTGAAAGCCTGCGGAGGAAATGGGACGTCCTCCTACCCTGTTTACTTTTTTCCTACAGGGAAGTGCCACAGAAGGGAGTGGGCTTCAGCCCCTTCGAGCTTCTGTATGGGCACCCTGTACGTGGACCTCTCAACCTGGTGAGAGACGGATGGGAAAGAACTCCCAGAAAGCTTCCCCAGGATGTGGTGAGCTACATGCTGGCCTTCCGGAGCCAAATGGCTAAGTTGTGGAAGCAAGCTTCTGACAACTTGGAAGCCAGCCAAGCAGTAATGAAGGCGTGGTATGACCACAACGCTCACCCGGTGGAGTTGGAGCCTGGCCAGAAGGTGTGGGTGATCGAACCAGGAGAGCTTAGTGCCCTCCAGGATCGCTGGTCAGGACCCTTTGAGGTGTTGGAGAAGAAGGGTAAGGCTACCTACTTGGTGGACCTGAAGACCCCTCGTCAGCCCCTGCGGGTGCTGCATGCCAACCGCCTCAAACCCCACCACGAGAGGCCCGAAGTCATCTTGATGATGGTGACTGACGGAGGAGAGGACGTGGAAAGCGAGCCTCTCCCTGATCTGTTTGCGTCTCAGGAAAAGGATGGGTCGGTGGAGGGAGTGATTCTCTCCCCATCTCTAACTCCTGAACAGCAGGAGGACTGTCGCCAGGCCCTGGGGCAGTACTCTGCGTTGTTCTCCCTTGTCCCGGGTAGGACTCACCTGTGCGTCCATGACGTGGACACAGGAGACAGCCCACCTGTGAAGTCCAAGATCTACCGGATGTCAGACAAGGTGAAGGCCAGCATTCATAGTGAGGTCACTAAGATGCTGGAGCTAGGAGTGATTGAACCTTCTAGCAGCCCCTGGTCTAGTCCGGTGGTGTTAGTACCAAAAGCTGCACCACCGGGTGCCCAACCAGAACTGAGGTTCTGTGTGGACTACCGGGGACTGAATTCAGTGACAAAAACTGATGCTCATCCGATCCCTAGGGCGGATGAATTAATTGACCGGCTGGGAGCTGCCCAATATCTAAGTACCTTTGACCTTACTTCGGGGTACTGGCAGATCTCTTTGACTGATGGAGCAAGGGAAAGGTCAGCCTTCTCCACGCCCAATGGCCACTACCAGTTCTGGGTGATGCCCTTTGGGCTCAAGAACGCACCTGCCACGTTTCAGCGCCTGGTAAACCAGATCCTCACCGGGATGGAGAGTTTCTCTGCTGCTTATCTGGATGACATAGCCGTCTTCAGTAACAGCTGGGAGGATCACATGCGTCACCTGCAAGCTGTTCTCCAGGCCCTGAGACAAGCTGGATTGACGATCAAGGCCAGCAAGTGCCAGATCGGGCAGGGGTCGGTAGTGTACCTTGGACACTTGGTGGGTAGGGGAACGGTGCAACCCCTCCAGGCGAAGATCGAGGCCATCATGGCCTGGGAACCCCCCAAGACACAGACTGAGGTCCGAGCATTTTTGGGCCTCACGGGATACTATCGCCGCTTCGTGAAGTGGTACGGTACCATCGTAGCCCCTCTCACGGAGCTCACGTCCAAGAAACAACCTCGACGGGTAGTCTGGACGGAGGCTTGCCAGCAAGCCTTTGAGAAATTGAAGAAAGCCATGTGCGAGGCCCCGGTCTTAAGGGCCCCAGACTTTTCCAAGAAGTTCATTGTCCAGACAGATGCATCAGAACATGGCATTGGGGCAGTGTTATCGCAACTCAACGAAGAGGGTCTGGATCAACCCGTGGTCTTCCTATCCAGGAGACTACTTCCCAGGGAACAGAAGTGGAGTGCAATAGAGCGTGAAGCCTTTGCAGTGGTATGGGCTCTGAAGAAGTTGCGGCCATACCTGTTTGGCTCGCACTTCCTAGTTCAGACCGACCACCGACCCCTTCGTTGGCTGATGCAAATGAAGGGGGAGAATCCCAAGTTGTTGAGGTGGTCTATTTCCCTACAGGGGATGGACTTTCAGGTGGAACATCGGCCTGGAGTGGACCACGCCAATGCAGACGGTCTCTCAAGGTATTTCCGCCTTAGTGATGAGAACTCCCAAGGGGTTGGGTAGCTCTCCCCACTTTCAGCTGGGGGGGACGCGTGTTAGACCTGTCAGCCCTTTGGGTGGTCCCTCCTCATCATTATTTATTTTGTCCCACTTTTGCCTCAAACCCTGTTTGAATTTTTCCTTTTTGGGAACCACCAGACTTTTTCGTGTTGCTGCAGATTCAGGGAGCCATTTTAGCTACCCCTGAAACTTCTGTCTGAGGGCCTGGAGCACAAGATGGTGGCCACCTGTGACATCACCAGCATCCACTGGAACCTACCAGCACCTTCCAGAACATTCCAGGAGATTCCAGAACTCTGTGACAGTTGGAGACCGTTTAGAATGTTGGGAGGATAAGAGAGGCAGTTGGCAGTTGGAGCTGGCAGTTGGCACCTGACTGGTGAAGAGAGAGCAGCACAAGAGTGAAGGAGGAAGGAGTGAAGCAGCAGGGGTGGAAACTTGTGCCTGGAGTGGGGTCCATAAACCCACCCTTGATACTTGTCCCTACTGATGGATCCCAGCCTATAGCCCTGTGTGGGAAGAAGACAGAAAAACTCAACCTAAGGACCTGGACAGCAGGAACAGGCCTTAGAAGCAGAAAGCAGCAAGATCCTGACCTGGAAACTGGTTTCCCTGGAGTCCGGCGTCGAGTAGCCTGAAGACCTGGAGCCCGAGGTGGAGAAGCGGCGCTGACTGAAGTAGCAGACGTCGTACCCGGAGCCGCCTGAGGTCGTGAGAGGGCGCCGACGGAGGTCGTGAGGAATACCAGAGGTCGAGGAGGAAGTGAACCGAGGTCGAGCGAGCGGCGTCATCGGAGGAGTGAAGTCCGCCCTCCGGAGTCGTCGGAGACCGAGGTAGAGGAGCACCGGAGGTCGGGAGTGAGGATCGCACTCCGGAGTCGCCCGGAGCCTGTGAGGAGGAGCACCGGAGGTCGGGGGTGAGGATCGCACCCCGGAGTCGCCGGAAGTCGACATCGAGGCCAGGCCGGCCGACGTCATCGGAGCCGAGAGCGCCATCGGACCGGAGCCGCCCGAAGTCGACATCGTGAAGAGACTGCCCGACGCCGTCGAATCGGAGGTCGAGATCGAACCGAGGCCACCGACATCGGACCGGAACCGCCTGCCGGCGTCGTCAAAGAACTGACATTGTGCCGAGGCCGCCGAGACCGAACCGGAACCGCCTCACGGCGTCGACACGACTCCAGCGGCGCCGGAACATCAGAAAAAGGGCAGTAAGTGGAGTAGAGGGCGCCTAAGGCCCTGTGGAGACCTGAGAGACTGCTCTAAGGGGCTAGGGAGGTGCTGAAACCAACCTGACTGTGCAGGGGTGAACTGGGACTAACCTAGAGAGGTTGTGTGGAGAGAGAAAGCCAGGGCATTGGTATTCCCCCCTTTGATCTACCTCAGATTAGGCCTCAGCCTTGTCCCAGCCAGGGAGTAGCCCCCCTCAAGCCTTCCACAACCCTACAAGCTGTGCCTGGGCCATCTCAGCCCTTAAGAATTGAAGTGTCATCTGATTATATGAGGGTTGCGGTATACTTTTAATTATTTATTGGGGATACTGTATTTATTGAATTTTGACCTATTTATTGCTGCACTATATTTATAGGTCCACAGGACTTGATGGTGTACAATATTTATTGGTACAGTATTTATTGCCTCAAAGTATTTAATTGTCTGTATATATTGCACTTGTATTTATGCCCTGTTATTTATGATCACCCCTATTTATTTCATCAAACAGCCAATATTTATTTGACCTGCACTAATTGAAACTTGTATATTGTGATTGACCTATTCATTTTTCCAATCAGCAACTAAGAGAAAAAGATAAAGAAAGAATATTTTCATAATTTTTACGGTGTAGAGTCGTTTTTGGAACGGATGCACGCATGGTTATTGTATGGGTATATTGTATGCTTAGCACTGCGCCTGTTTCCTGACCACTCGAGCCAAGCTACCACAGTGTGTCCGGAAGACCACCACCACCTTTTCTAGTGTGGGAGTGGTTTTCCAACAATATATATATATATATATATATATATATATATATATATATATATATATATATATATATATATATACACACCATTTTTTGTATGATAGATAAACAAAGAATCTACTTATGAAAAGCTGAATGCATTGATCAATGTTATACTCTTAAGAAGTAATACAGGTTAATCAGAATATGTTGTGATATATTCATGATTTTGTATGCCTTTCCCAAACCTAAAAGAAAAATTGTGGGGGGGTTTCTTTGTGTATGTGTGTTTGTATATATACATCCCAATAAATCACAAAAGAAACGTGTATATATATATATATATATATCCACTTAAAAAACCATAGGTTTCACACATGTTATAGTTAGGTGGACATTTCACTCGTAAAAAAACAATGAAATTCCCCCGTTATAGTTAGTTCAGATAACTATAACTCGCGCGCCCGCAATCCACTGCTCATGACGTCACATATTACATCACTCATGACATGGTCAGTGGCATCACTCATGACATCACTGATGACATCATCCTTTTGATAGAGTGGCGGACGCGCGAGTTATAGTTATCTGAACTAACTATAACGGGGGAATTTCATTGGTTTTTTACGCGTGAAATGTCCACCTAACTATAACATGTGTGAAACCTATGGTTTTTTAAGTGAATTTGCAAGGTTTTTTAAATGCTAATTCCTAACTATAACGTGTGTGAAACCTATGGTTTTTTCAGTGAATTTGTACGGTTTTTTAAATGCTAAGTTATGTATTTATTATTATATTTTTTATATATTTATTTTGCAATAAACTACGTATGAAATTTGTAAAAAAAAAAATTATGGTTTTTCACCATGCGCGCACCCCGCGATTTAAAAAAAAAAAAATTAAAATGTTTTTTTCTGCCTTCGTGGTCCTTCAGGACAAAGGCTAGGGGGTCAGGAACTCTCTACCCTGCCCACTTTTCACGTTCGCCACCTTCCTTTTTTACTCTTGCACTCAAAACAAACAAAATGGCGGCCGACACTTCCTGATTTCGACCGATTCGAACGTTGACTGACATGTAACCACCAATCAGAAGTACGCTCGCGCACGTTAGGGTGCACGCACGGTGCGCGCACGGTGCGCAGCTGTAGATATTTATGTACTTTAACTGCAATTTTCTCAGGAACTACTGAACAGATTGACTCCATATATGCAAAAGGCACATCCCTGACCTGAGGACTACCTCTTTGCCAAATTTCAAGTAATTCTGTGCAGCCGTTCGGGCTGTACCTTCGACTAAAGGTCCTATGGGAAAATGCATGGGGAAAACGCGTTTTGGGACCCCCCTTTTTTCTCGGCCCCCGCTTGACGAATCCCCCCGAGACTTTCAGGGTAGGAGCTGAGCGGAGCGCCCCATTCGTTTTGAAAATTTCGCGAGGATTTGTCAACCGGCGCCAAAGTTATTCAAAATAGAATTTTGAGATTTCCTATGGAAACACGGTCCTAACTATAACTATCTACTGGCGACCGCCAGTAGATAATTTATATATTTTATTTTCTCTCGTCTGGAGACCTCCTCGGATCTCTCTTTGAAGGTCTGAATTTACTGCATCATCGCCAAGGACCCGGGAACTTGGGCTTTATATGAACTAATGGTGGGGCCGGATTCGCGGAGGGCGGACGAAAATCTTGAGGTTCTCTGGCATCCATCCAACATCTCCTGATGCAAATGGTGGGAAGAACATGAGCCAAGTTTGTACTTCTTGTCTTTCTTGTTTCTTGACTTACCTAAATACTTGGAGTGGGATGAAGATCTTTCAGGACCGAGAACGAGTCCGCATCCTCAACTGCAATCGGGACGTTGATAGTCAAGCTTTCATTTTGTACCCGGTGACCTCCCAGAGGGCCTTTGGGTTCATGGGAGTGCATTTGCCGCACAACTTTGAGTCATGCGAGGAACAGAGACATCAGAGACAGACCTTGTGCGGGTCCATCACTGACACCTGTTTGTGGCAATCCTTACAGGGTTTGAACCCTGCTGTTTTTTTTTGGGGGGGGGGGGAGGGAGACATGCCCCTTGCACGCTGGTAAAATATTTTAGTAAAATGTTTTGTGTCAGTAACAGAAATTGAAGGAGCGACATTCTGATCCATATCAGAAGGCACGGAAAGAAAGGAACTGATGTTGAATCTTGTAGGTGGAGGTTATTTTGTGGTCCCGATGTCACTTCATGGGCGGGGTGGAGAAATTGCGGAGCCACACAATGCCACCTACCAACTCACAGGAGAATTGATGAGAAAAATCTCTGGAATCGTTCTGGCTGCTGAGGCCATTCACAATGTGAGTAATCTGTGATTATAAGTATCCATCAGAAAAAAAAGTACTATTACTGTGTTCCAGGGCTAGAGGATACACACCGGGGGGAGGTCCCAAATAGAGCGAAATACATATTGGGAGTTGCAGGAAAAAGCATTGCTGACAAAGCACTGCAATGAGCATAATGCACTTGCATGGGCTACTGGTTCAAGGAATGAATCTAAAGAGATGAGAAACAAGAGCTGTGTTATACTTAACCACAAGGTCCATAACGGGGTGCTCACACGTGATGACACATGTGTGCTTTGTCATTATATGCATGCATGCATACATTATCAGGGCACAATATATATACTTTCTCGTTATTTTATGAAATGAGTATGATTTAAAGGTGGACAGCACCTTAAACGCCTATGAACTAAGCATTAGAGAGCAGGCGATCCATGGACCTTTAAAAAAGTATATTTGATGTGCCACCGGCTCGCAGGGTGCCTGATCGCATTCCCCCGGAAGACTTTTTCCAGGGACAATGCTTCCAGAAACAGATCGAGCTTCGAAGAAAGAGGTTCCTCCTTCCCGGTGTCACTCAGAAGACAAACAAGCCAAACTGCTAAGGATACCCCGCTTAGTCGTGGAGTGGCCCCTTGAGTGATTCGACACGTGTTCCTCGCGGAGAAATCCAATCAGCTGCGGAAGAGGCTTTCACACCAGATTACTGTCTGCAGAGGCGCGCATTCAAGTGGGTATTGATTAACAACAGGCAGTCGCATTCAGTATGTCAATTTGACTTCCGCACCTCTGCTAATCTGAGTTAGTTTCGGGGTACTACTTCTTATATTTTCATTTTCCAACTCGTGGCTTCAAATTGTGCAACTGTGCCTGGGCAATTCATTAAATGTAACAAGCGAACAAACACCTTTCAGGCTATTTCACATCTGCGTTCCTCGTATTATAAAGGTGGTCGTAGAACTCTGTTTGGCCCCTCGGTAATTCTTATCATGTGGGCAACAAGTTAGCACCGTGTGCATGGAGATGGAAAAGCGTTTTGCCCTGCCTGCACCTGGGCCATTTTACAGAGGTCATTAGGCACGCAGATCTTGGTCCCCACCCAAAAGAGCATTGTGAAGTGGCACAGAAGGACCGACCTGAGCATCCCCTCTGGGCAATCACACCCGCACCCCTCATGAGAGGGAGGTCCCTGGCCCCACTCCAAGGGATGAAGGGGACAGTCAGAGTTCAGCAGGACATCTACAGTCACTGCATTGGCGGATCACACTGTTATCTCAAAGCTTGACTGCATGCTCGCGATGGATATTGTATTGACCTGCTGGTCACTGTTCACAGGACATGTGACCCTGATAATAAAAGTGGCCAGGAGCACGTGGTTGTTGGTTTGTTCGGAAACAGTAGCAATTGGCCAATGAGTCGTGCAATCATGAAGATAGATGGTTTGGAATACGAGTGGGCAACCAATCTCGCTCAGATGCAGAGGACGGCAAAATTAAGAGGAAGAACTGAGCTGAGCCAAGGGTCTGGATTGGCTTTGAGAATCATTACACAAGTTGTGTGATAATAATATAATAATGATGAGTGAGATTTATAAAGCACACAGCTACCTCCAACGGAAGTGTCCCGGCACAGTGAGGAAAGCCAAGGGGGAACTATGGGAGGTTAAAAAAACAGGTTTTCAGTCCTCTTCTGAAGGCCAGTTATGACTCCGTAATGCGGAGGTGGAGAGGCATAGCATTCCAGAGTTCAATATATTTGGCAAATACATTTTGCAACAGAGATCATATAAAATATAATCAGTCGTCAAAATTTTAAAAAAGTATTTCTTTTAGTAGCAGAAGGTTTTCATGTTTGTACATTAGACCGTATCGCTGTATTCAATGGCATTTATTAGAATTAATAGTTTCTAAATATGAACTTAGAAACATTTGTGCCTCGCTACCATGACAACTATGTCATTTATGAACCAAGAAATAAGTTAGTTTATATGTGTACCCTAAATGTGCCCTAGCATATTCTAGCTGGAGCAACATTATATTTGGGCTATTGCAAGTTACCAAGGAATTCCGTGATCATTTCGTAGAACAAGAGATTTCCTTTATAAGATCATTGAACTCTGAGATGACTTGTAATATCCTTATAATATATGGCAAGAGGTATTCTATTCCTTATTATGCATGGTCACACCACCACCTTTCTCACAAACAGCTTAACTCCTTGGTGTTTTCCAGCGGCGGCTCTTCCGCTAAGGCAGAGGGGCATCACCCCACTGCTTTTCCACAGTGCAAAAAAGGAAAAATAAAATTATAATAACATTGTATTACTACCATTTAATTTTTCATTGCAAGCTAGGCTAGGGTGGGGCGGGGCTGGGCTGTGCTGTCAGAGCAGGGTGAGGAGGAAATATGTGCACTTAAGGGCACATGGCGGTTCGGTCGGCAGTCTTGGACTAGCCAAACAGTCATGTGCACTTAGCATGTTCTCCACCTGGCTGTATTGCACAGCCTGGGTGGAGAACATGCACAGGCTCCCACTCCCTGTCTGAGCGCTGAACCAGGCAGCACAGACCAATCACGATGCTGCTGTCATGCTAGTGACATCAGTGTTGTGATTGGCTTAGGGGAGCCTGTGTGCTTTCTGCTTCCGGGACGAGAGACAACGGAGGAGAGACAGTGGCCATGCAGAGGTACAAAACCTCTTTGCAACACTTTTCAATGTCTATGGATAGATTGAAGGATTAGTGTAAGACAAGGCAACAAAAGGCAAGACAAGTAAACAAGAATCTTTCTGACTCCCTGCTAGACTGTCGAGCAGAGTAGAGAGGGGAGTAATTCTAGAAAAGAACATTGTTCCTTTCAATGTAATTTATCCCTTCGGATCAAACAGATATAAATAGATTCTGTGAGGGCCCAATTGAATGAGATAGAGAAAACAGAGAATTAGACATAGGTATGCTCAAGATGAAGCAAGTTAAGAAGGGTAAAGATAGGTCTCATTATTTATCAGTAAATAAGCTGGAGTTATCAATTGTCATACGATCCAGGTTTGTCTTCTGCTCAAACAATATGAGTGAAGGAAGAGAAATGCTTCAAACTTTGAGAAGGGACATTATCTTGACTGCTCTCCAGCGTAAGTGGGCAGTGTTCCTAATGTGCCTTTGTTGAACCCAAGATGGTGAAATGCTTTTCTATGGAAAAGCGTACTGGATCTATATCTCCCCTGGTCCCAAATCACTCTTGTGTTTTTAACTGTTGTGTGGGACCAGAAGGAGAGAAGTCAAAGTCTTTATCCTGCAGAAGTCTAGGAGAGGCCATTGTCCAGTTACTTGATTGTTATCAAGGCAAATTGAGGATGCTAGCATAGTTAGCTGAGCCTGATCATGAGACTTGCTTCTGTAGGACCCAGCTGAAGGGCATGGACTAACCTGCTTGATGTATGTGTGCATAAGCAATTCAATAACAAGTTACTTACCTTCAGCAACACCTTTTCTGGTAGAGACGCTATATAACCACAGATTCCCCACATTAATAATTTCCCCAGGTGTAACAAATACCTCGTGTGTCAGTAGGCAGTGTCGTGCACCTGTGTGTCGGATCCGTTCTGTCTCAGATATGACATCAGGGACCCCATATATGAACCACCTCCACGGGCAGGCATCAGTTTCTTTCTGATCTCTACCCACGTCATCGGACTCAGCCATTAAAATCTTATTAATGGTCTGTATGAGTCCATTTCACAGAACAGGAAGGACACTGGGTGGGTGAGAAATCTGTGGTTAGATCGAGTCCCTACCGAAAAGGAGTTACCGACGGTAACTAATTTGTTCTTTGATACAGACTTCTAACCACATCCTCACCAAAGCAGTACACCTCCCCAGGTGGTGGGTCTGAGAAATTACTCAGACCAGGAAATCCTGCAGGACAGATTGGGTGAAGTTCCTTTCCCGTCAGACCTAGTTATCCAGGCAGTAATGTTCTGTGAACCTGCGGAGGGACGCAAATGTCAATGACTTGGGGCTGCTTCTTGTCTAGCTCATAGCATATTTTAATACTTAACACAAACCATCTGGAGATGGTCCTCCTTTGCATCGCTTTGCCTTTCTTAACTCCAGAGACACTGCCAAAAACTTGTTCATCCTGTCACTACTCTTTCGTTCTAGTGACGTAGACGCTAAACGTCCTTTTAGGGTCTAGGTGATAAAGCTGTTTTTCCGTATTGGGATGAGGCCGTGCATAGAAACCGGACAAAGTGATTGATGTGGAAGGGTGTGATGACCTTGGGGCATGAATGTCACCTTTGTCTAGAGGACTACTTTGTCCAGGAAGAAAGATGTTTATGGCAGGGCCACAGTCCGGTCTATGCCTGGAATTCACTCACTTTCCTGGCTGATGTTATTTTTTATTTTTGTAATTCTTTTTATTGAGTTTATATGCATCAAACAAGAGACATTGACATACTTCAAATGCTGTTAACAGCTAGTGACAATCAGAAATAAGCAACGCTGTACCATGCTGAAAAAGAAAGATTAATTACAACAAGCAATTGGAAGACCCAATCTCCTTAGTGACATAATCCTCTCCACTGTCTTAACCATTTAATCTATGGTTGAAGTCGGATGGCCGGTGTAGCCTGCATCTGTCAGGTGAAACGCCACTAGGTGCGCACATGGTCACGGGGGGTGGGGGCGTCTGTTGCGGGGAGGTAACAGTTCACTGTAGTTTTCGGTCTGGGTGCAACAGAACATCATATCTTTAGGCCACTGAGTTATCGTGGACGTCGGGCCGTGAAGCCAACAAATCGCAACGCATCTCTTAGCTAAAAGTAGGGCCATGTCTACCAGTAATCGCTGCGCCTTAGGGAGAGGCTTGGAGTACCCCAGCAATGTTAAGAACGGGTCGGGGGTCAACTTTAGTTCTGTGATTCGATTTATTTCGAGAAATACCAGGCCCCAGAAGCAGCAATCCCTGGACACGTCCAGGCCAGGTGGAAGAAATCTGCAATTTGTTCCCCGCATCTTTTTCACAATGAGGCTCTTCGCGCAGCCCATAACGATGTAGACGTTCTGGCATGTAGTAAACTCTGTTTAGGAATTTGAAATGAACGAGTCTATGCCGCCCATTTAGTGAGACACGTTACGTGCTCATGCAGCAGTAGAGCCATTTATAATCCGTAAGGTCTACCTGCAGGTCATGCTGCCAGGCCAGCCACGGTTTGGTGTAGACACTTCCCCTAGCCGACATTGTGGTGCGGTAGATCTTAGATACCATTTTAGCAGGTGTTTGCACTCTAATGACAGCAGTTAGGGCCACAACCTCAGGGGCCTGTGCCATATCCTCCCCTAGTAAGCCCTTGAGAGCATGTCAAAGTCTATGGAATTGGAATTGTGCAAGAGGCGTCGGCTGAACATCCCCGCCATTCATATCTTCCCATGTGCGTGCCTCACCATCTGTGAAAAGGTCCCCTATTGTATGGGCATTTACCGCCTGTAAAGCGGCCGTGACCCCCCTATCTTTACATGGAGCGAGCCAATGGCACCAGTCAAGTCGGGCCACCGGGGAATACAATATATTGCCCACCTGAATAGCTAATAAATAATGTCAAGCATGAGCGACCGTATTAAGGGAATCCAATATACCAGTGCGTCTATCAGGGGGTGTGAACAGCAGGGCACGAAGAGGCTAAGGGGTAGCAACTATTGTCTCTATTCGTACATGCAGAATGTCAAAGGGTCCATGTATCTAATGATACGCCTGGGAACTTTGAGCAGTTCCATAATATAAATCCAAATCTGGAGCACCCAGTCCCCCCATTGAGTATGGCAATGTCAATATTTGCCGGGCGACGCGTGCCTGCTTGCCCGTCCAAGCCAAGTGTACCATTGGGGACTGAAGACGCTTGAATAATACATGGGGAAGTACCATGGGAATATTCATAAAGAGGAAGAGAAAACGCGGTAGCACAATCATTTTCATAAGGGACACTCTGCCCAATAACGATAAAGGGAGGCGTACCCATCGGTTAATATCCTCTTCTAGCTTGGAAATAGCGACCCCATAGTTCTCCCTGAGAAGAACCTCAGAGTCAGTGTGCAATTTGATCCCCAAGTACCGCACCGCCCCCATAGACCACTGCAGTGGGTATACAGGCTCGAAGGCCAACGTTGCTGGGGTAAGTGGGAACATGATGGATTTGTTCTAGTTGACTCTCAGGCCAGACAGGGATCCAAAGAGCACCACCTCTCGCAGGACCGGAGAGAGATTAGCGTCAGGGTTTCTGACATAAAGCAGTGTATCGTCCGCATAGGTGGAGACAATTAGACGGTAGTTCGGAAAGCGAATGGCTCTATGGCTGTGATACTCCCGCAGTGCGCATGCCAAGGGCTCAGCGGTCAGGGCGTAGAGAATTGGACATATGGGGCAGCCCTGCCTTGTGCCCCTGTATATTCGTATAGGGCTAGTGACCAGGGAGCCTATTTTGATACGTGCCGTGGGAGAGGTATACAGTATGGCAAGAAGTTGTAGAAATACCTCCCCATCCCCCATGCGACTGAGAACCTGCCTCATGAAGGGCCATTCGACCAAGTCGAATGCCTTTTCCATGTCTAAAAATACCGCAATAGCCGGCACCTCCGGTCTTGTATGCTGTAGAGCAGCGAAGACAGTATGTAGGTTGTATGTCAGGTTTCTGCTGGGAACGAATCCGGCCTGCTCCGGGCTACCAAGGTCATGACAAGTGGTGCCAGACGGTTTCGCGAAAATGTTGGCGTCCACGTTCAGCAAGGACAGAGGGCGATACGAGGCGCACTCGTCAGGGGACTTACCATGTTTAAGTATGGCCACTAAGACCGCTTCCCGCATAGACGGGGGCAGCCCACCTGTGGTACACAGGACCTCAAACAGCGTGAGCAGGTGGGGCAGCAGAAGATCGATGAACGCCTTATAAAAGGCAACAGTGAGGCTATCCCCCCGGTGCGCTCCCCGCCCTCATACCAGAGAGAGCCAGTAGTATTTCATCCCGTTCGATCGGTCGCATCAAAAACTCCCGATGCCAGTTGGACAGCCAAGGGAACTTTATGTGCATCAAGTAGTCTAATATTTGCTCGTCCGGAGTGCAGCCCCGGGAGGCATATAGGTCCGCGTAATATTGTTGGAATCGCTCCGCCACCTGGGCTTCCGTTAGTGGAGAATCTCCAGGTTGTGTTCTAATGTCTGGGATCACCGTATTGTCTCTACGCTGCCTGAGGAGCTGCGCAAGAACCGCCCCAGGCCTTTCGCCCTCGCCATAAGTGCGGCAGTGGCATATTTCCCAAGATGCTTTATTTCCGCATCCGCTTCTGTATGAAATTCCTGTAGAGTCTGCGTCTACTCTAAGTTAAGCGCGTCACTCTGATCATCAAGCAGGGAAGCCTCTAGGGTCTTTATCTTACGTTCCAAATCAGTCAGTCTGTTACGAAGAACCCCCGCATCTTTAGATATTGCTACCCCCCTAATATATAAGACAGAGGTGGCTCAGCACACAACTTGAGTACAAATATAATGGACAAAATTGTTCGTCACGTTCAATAAACAGACAGATATGTAGTGTATCCCCAAAGATTCACGATAAACTTCGAAGTCTTGAAGATGAATTTTTCTTTATTTGATAATTCAGATTTTTGATTTAAAATACAGCGTACAATTCATAGCCAGTTCATAGCCGACGCGTTTCGTCCCCACGGGACTTCTTCAAGGCTTGTGTGATTCGTGGTAAAACTTTATTAACGATCCCTGGTGTGGTTTTCAATAATTTTAACGCTGTTTCAAACTCGAGTGAAGAAACGAGTGAAGTCAGGTCACACGATAAGTCAGAAGCATGTTCAGTGTCACGCGCTTAGTCGAAGAAGGGGGACTCCGTCAGTGTTATGCTGTGGGTGCTGCTCCTGTGCGATGAAAAATAATTAACTAATGAAGGAGTGCGATCCGGTTTCGCAATGTAACGTCATTCAAGGATTAAATCAGTATCATGATCGTGCGTGTGAAAAGAAACTTCCCTGGGTAATTCTTTTAAATTCCTAGCAGCATCCCTCTCCGACCTCAATCCTTCCGCATTACTGAGATGCCGAAGGAATGAGGTCGGAGAGGGATGCTGCTAGGAATTTAAAAGAATTACCCAGGGAAGTTTCTTTTCACACGCACGATCATGATACTGATTTAATCCTTGAATGACGTTACATTGCGAAACCGGATCGCACTCCTTCATTAGTTAATTATTTTTCATCGCACAGGAGCAGCACCCACAGCATAACACTGACGGCGTCCCCCTTCTTCGACTAAGCGCGTGACACTGAACATGCTTCTGTCTTATCGTGTGACCTGACTTCATTCGTTTCTTCACTCGAGTTTGAAACAGCGTTAAAATTATTGAAAACCACACCAGGGATCGTTAATAAAGTTTTACCACGAATCACACAAGCCTTGAAGAAGTCCCGTGGGGACGAAACGCGTCGGCTATGAACTGGCTATGAATTGTACGCTGTATTTTAAATCAAAAATCTGAATTATCAAATAAAGAAAAATTCATCTTCAAGACTTCGAAGTTTATCGTGAATCTTTGGGGATACACTACATATCTGTCTGTTTATTGAATGTGACGAACAATTTTGTCCATTATATTTGTACTCAAGTTGTGTGCTGAGCCACCTCTGTCTTGTGCATTTTTTTGGGTGACACCAAATATTAGGGGCGCATGAAGGTCACGTCCCTGGCTCTTTGCACCACATTTTTGTTTATTTACAACATTGTATTAATTTGATTGGTGCAGGTTTTCGAATGCCCTGATCTTCTCATTTCTGTTCTATATTGTACCCCCCTAATATATACCTTAAAAGCCTCCCATATTGTTTGGAAGGAATCAACTGACCCCACATTGGTCTAAAAAAACGTCTCGATTGCCGTAGCAACCTCTTCCTTAAAAACAGCGTCCAGGAGAGAGTAGGGCGGAAAGCGCCACATGAAAGGGGGGATGCGCTTTTTGGGTGAAGCGAGAACCATGAGCAGGGGAGAATGATCAAAGTAAGTGCGCGGTAGAATCGTACAAGACTGGATGTGAGGCAGTAAGAGTCTGGAGGCAAACCAGTATAAAATTCTGGTATGGACATTATAATACGCAGAGTAATGTGTGTACCCGCCCTGGCCCTCATGCCTGCAGCGCCAAACATCGCACATATCAAACCTGATCAATGACGTCTCCACAACTCTAGCCGAAACGGAGACACATCTGTCCGGGCCGTCCGACCTATCCAAAGCAGGGTCCCGAACAAAGTTGAAATCGCCTCCCCACAGAATCTGCCCCTCAGCATGAAGGTGAGCTAGGGCAGCCAGCTTATTATAAAAGTCTGGGTGATCATAATTAGGACCATAAACGTTTAGAAAAAGTAACTCCATACCCTTACCGCAGCATTTGGTGAGAACAAACCGGCCCTCCCTATCTGTTTCCAGAGGCGACAGTTGGAACGCTGTCTTCAGGTTAACCCACGTCAGGAACCCCTCGCATGAGTGGTGAAGCCGGCCGCATGCACATTCGCTAGGAGCCCTATCCAGAGGGAGGTGTGTCTCCTGTAATAGGGCGACATCAATATTATGCCTATATAGATAGCTCAAAATTTTCCGGACTGTCCTATAATCATTAACACCACGAACATTCCAAGTGGGCACGGCCACTGAGTCCGGAGGATTATCATGACTTGTCTCGGCCCTATCCGTCATGAGGGAGTTTCCAGCCCAGATACCATAGTGTAAGTCTCGTCGGGTCAACACAGCTATGGCGTCGCATTGCATGAGTTGTCACATCAATAAATACGTCCAAAAACAGTCTCAACATGTTCCCACTCCCCACCCACACCAGGCCCACCCAATAGCACCTGTACAGTTCAATCCCCCATAACGTACCTTTCGACACAAAAAATCAAGCTCCTCAACCACACAAAATATCAATTCGTAACACAAACCCCTCCCTCCCCCCACCCACGCCTGATCCACCCCAACTTGGCCACGGTACCATCCCTCCCACCAATAGAACTGCCCCACCCTCACCCCAACAGAAAAAGCAGTCCCCAGTGTGATTCACGCAAGGGTGGATGTAGCTCACCAAACAGAAAGAAAGAAAAATGAGGTCCATGTAAGGCCGTACTCCGAACCCCGTCAAGAGAATAGCATGCAACCATGTAACAGTATAAACCACCAGAACCCAGGGACCCCCCCAGGGGCGCCACAGTAAGTGGCACTACAGGACTATGATATGCCCTTTCGTAAGTTCAACCAGAGGTGTCACATAAGTTCTATGCAATTCCCATCTGCATGGGAAGTTGGGGGCCGAGTTAAGCGATATCCATATACATTCCCACATTCGCCTCCCCCAGGAAAGAAAGGGTCCAGTATGTCCCCCCTGGGCAGCGGAGTTCCCCAAGGAGAGAGTCATTCCATCAGAGACATTAGGAGGAGAGAGCAAAGAGCCGCAACCCCAGACCCAGGGCCATTACAGCAACACTCTCTCCCATCCTGGGAATTACAGGTCATACTTATCAAATACTGTCACCAAAGAGTTATTAGTCCTGTTCCTCCGGCAGGCCGCCCACCGCTTCATGGAGCAGGTGCTTCTACGGGCTGTGTCGCCTCTCCTTTGCCCAGTCTTTCAGCGCCTTCTACAGTGCCTTCGGGTCTGTAAAGATGTGGGAGCGGCCCTGCCTGTTCACTCAAAGTTTCGCTGGGTATAACATGGCATAGTCCACTCCCAATTCACGGAGTTGTTTCTTCATGGGGGCAAAGAGGCGTTGTGCCTCCTGGACCTGAATCGTGAAGTCCGGAAACAGAGATAGAGTGGATCCCTCAAATCGTAGCGGTTGTTTCTCATGGGCCAGTTTCAGCAAGACATCTCGATCGCGATAGTTAATCAGCTTAGCTATGATCGGCCTAGGGGCAGCTCCTGGCGACGGCCTCAGGCCCAGAGAGCAGTGCACCCTCTCCACCACGAACATATTGGAGAACGAGTCTTCGCCAAGTAGGGTTTTCAGGAGCCTCTCCGTGAAGTGTTCCATGTTGCCCGTCTGGGTAGTTTCCGGGAGACCCGTGATTCGGAGGTTACAGCGCCTGGAACACGCCTCCAAAACCCTTGTTTTGTCCTGCAGGACCTTCAGGACACTGCCCAGCTGCTTATGTTCGGGATCCAGGGCAGTCTGTGCTTCCTCCGTTTCCGTTATTCTGCGTTCCGACATGCCAAGCCTCTCAGCGTGTTTATCCAGCCTTTCAGCTATTCGATCCATCCTGTAGGACATCGCATCCATCTTGGTGCTAAGAGATGTGATACCCCCCTGTAGGTTCTTTTCCATAGCTAATAGCAGGCTGCGTATGTCCTCCTGACGTGAGTCTATGGTTGGCTGTTCTGGCTCACTATCCCTTCCCGATGGAGGCATCGCTGGACTTAGACCTCTTCTGGTCGAACGTCAGCTTCGGTTGCACTCTGTCCACTCGCCCCATCTTGACCCCCCGTGGGTGTCCTCTCACTCGGATTACCGTGCCCATGCACAAGGGCAGCTGCAGTGCCAATGCCACATCCCCACAGAGGAAGCAGTGAGTCTCCCCTGGCGATGGCGCCGGGCTCTCTCTCAGCTAGAGCAGTCCCCACCAGGACGTCGCCTCTACCGCCTACCGCAGAGAGCGCCTCATCTCACCTGTCCAGGCACAGATATCACCATGCGATGTGGCGGCGCCCGTCGCAGTCTTCTTAGTGGGTACCCACGAGGCACAAAACCCGAAGAACAGGGTCGCCCCCCCCCTCCAGCTGGGCAATGTCGTGACCCCTGTGGGGGAGCAGCACCACAACGTTCCGGCCAGCCAGGTTCCACGGCAGCAGCCACCGGGGCTCAAGGGTCAGCAGGCAGCATGCACCAGTTTTGCTCCAGAATCATGGAGAGTAAGCAACAAGGAGCTCTCCCACCCCTCCGTAGCGTGTCCACAAGGCTGCTCCCAGCAATTCAACAGGCGCTCCACCACTAGGAGGAGCAATGGGCAGACCCCACAGCTCGCCCCACACAAAATGGCTGCCACCTTCCGAACAGCCCGCCGGGGGTCACAAGGCCCCGTGGATCAATGTGTGCAAAGGGCAGCTCCCGCAGCACGTGTCTTGAAGTGTCCCTGATCAGATCGAACCTCAGGTTAAGCGGTAATCACCCAGGCGGGTGCAGGGCCTGGGTCGCTCGTCCGCATTAAACAGGCCTCTTAACAAGTATAGCCCCGCTCTCCAAGGGCGCCAGACATGTAGGCCCGTGGCCAGGGGGAAGCGCCAATGTCCCAGAGCTCCGCAGCACCAGTCGCCCCTTCACTCACCAGGTCGCTGCCAGGCCGTAAGTCGCTCACATCCACGCGGTGCCGCTCACTCCACAGAGGCGTCTCTACTAGTGCGGTAGCTCCCGCTCTTGTCCCGCCACAGAAGGCCAGGCCCCGCCGGTCCGCGGACCGCAATGTTCAGCGGGTCCCGCACACCGTGGGCGTCAGCAGCATAGGACCCCAGCCGAGGGGAGCCCTGATGGCCAGGAGCTCAACGACGCTGGATGTGACTCCGTGCCAGCAGCTCCCGCAGATCAGCTCGGCAGCAATGTCCAAACACCGCCCTCTCAGTCGCAGCAGCCTCAGCGCGGGTTCTCCGATCGCCTGCTTCAGCGTGGCCCCGGAGCCCAGAACCCGCTCGGCCCAGCACAGACGGAGGCTCATACTCTGCGCAGGGGGCAGCCCGGTATTAGGCGTCTCGCTCCGTCGAGGCAGCACGACTTCAGGGGCCAGGCGATCGCTTCCTCACACCGCAGTAGTGGCACAGTTGCAGGATAATTGGCGGATATAAAGACGGGATATCGGAGCTCTCGGCTCAAGCGGCCATCTTGGTCGCGAGCTAGCGCTGCCCCCACCCTTCGTGGCTGATGTTATGGCGAAAAAAAATACTGTCTTGATGGTAAGTAGATGAAGAGGATTACTGTGCATGGGTTCGAAGGGACTGCTCATGAAGTAGGTGGGTACAAAATTAAGGTAACACTGCAGCATCGCAAGAGGTATTGCCGGGAACATGTGGCCCAGCCCCTTAAAAAAACCCTCACAACTGGTTACTTGAGGAGGGATAGCTCTTCAGTAGAAGGGCTGAAAGGGCAGAACTGTAACATGTAACTGGTGCCAGAAAACGGCCTTGCTGGGCTATGAACAAACAGAGCAGGAGATAACTGTGTCTTCATGGGTTGAAATTTTTTGGACGCACACTATACACCAAACTTCTCCTAGCGTTCTGCATAAACAGATTTGGTTGATGGATGCCTCTCTGTCAAGATGACACCAACCACTGTGGGAGGAAGACTGGACACCATTAACTGTCGAAATGCAATCTCCACACATGGAGGTGCTAATTGTGCAGGCTCAGGGGCAAGACCTGATGCTGCTGCTGCTACAGGAGGGACAGTCGGATTGGAGGACGTGCTCTTGGCCAGATTTCCCGCGTACCACACTCTCCTCACCCCATCCTGGAGACATTAGGATGACTTGGGCTCAGTTTCTCTTGATCTGTTTGACTACTCTGGGCAGGAGAGGGAGGGCAGACAAGTAATGCAGGAGTCCTGACCCCCAATGTATGCCAAAGGCGTTAGGAACTTCAACGTGCAACGGTTTTGACACTGCACGTTCTCTGCACTGGTGAATAGATTGAGTTAGGGTTCTCCTTGTTATTTGCTCACCATGGCATTTTAAGTAACTGTCAGGTGCTAGGCAATCAAGGAGATTCCCTGAGAGTTCAGTCCATTCCTGGCACAGAACCCACAACCCCACTTTGCCCTGTTTATTGCAATACCAGATGGCGTCTGTGAGAACCTGCACCTGTTCGCCCGATGGTGGGAAGAAACACCTTCAGTGCCAAATGAATCGCTCGCAAATCCATCAAGTTGATGTGAACTTCTGACTGGAGACTAGAGTCCTCTGATCTCCACCTCTCGCAGATGACTGCCACAATCCAGCAGCGATGCACCTATCACAACTGCTAGCAATACGTGGTGTGGGGAGAGCGATTTGCTACAGATCCAAATGTGGTCAAGTAGCCGCCAGTGCAGATCTTTTGCAGTCTCCTTTGACACCTGTATGGACTCTGACAAGTCCCCTTGGTGCTGACCCCACTGAGACTTCAGATCCCATTGCAGAGCCCGTATGTGCCACCTGGTGTGGACGAGCACCAGGATGCAGAACGCCACGAGGCCCAGAAGCCTCAGAGCTACTCTCACTGAAACCCAGATCAAAGTTTGAAACATGGGTATCATAGTCAAAATTTCCTGGAATCGTTGAGGTGGAGGGATGGCTTGGAAGAGCACAGTATCTAGGATAGCTCCACTAAGGGGGTGACTTTGTGAAGGAGTTAGATGTGACTTTGGCATGTTGATGGGAAGGCCCAACAATGTCAACAAATCGGCCATTGTCTGGAGGTGGTTTGAGGTGAGCCTGCCTTTACGAGCCAGTCATCTAGGTATGAGAAGACTGGTATTCCCAAACTTCATAAATGGCCTACAACCACCACCCTCCCCTTTGTGAACAGCTGAGGTGCACTGGTGACTTTAAAGGGGAGAACAGAGAATTGAAAGTGCTCTTGGCCTACCTGAAACTGCAAGTAACAGTTGTGATACTGCAAGACGGGGAATGGGAAAATACCCATCGTGCAAGTCCAGCACTACCATTCAGTATCCTGGCTCCATTGCACGCAGAACTGGGGTCACTGTGAGCATCTTGAACATATCCTTCCCGAGGAAGAAGTTCAGAGGGTAAAGATCTACGATGGGCTAAGGCCTCTGTCCTTCTTCAGCACCAGGAAATAATGGGAGAAACAGCCAGTTCCAATTTCTGATGTCTGCACCCTATCTAATGCTCCTTTGGCCAAAAGAACCTGAACTTCTCTGCGGAATATGCAAAAGTGGTTCTTTGGGAGATGTTGCGGTGTGGGTGGTTAGTCCACAGAAAAATAGAAAAGGTAGGGAATATTCGTATTTCATAATCTGCAGCACTCATTCGTTTGACTTGATGCTCCTCCATCAGGGGAGGTGAAAAGTGACTTGACCTCTAATTGGGCGATAGTGTGCCACCAAAGATAAATCAAAGAGGCTTTGCTGTGGTTGCAAGAAGAGGTGTAGGGGTTTTGGTAGTAAGTTGCCCTGTGGGGGCCAGATGTTGTGGACCTTCTCTGGGGCAGGTATTGGCTCTGCCTTTGACATCTATGTCCACCAGCACGTCAATGAGGGCCTCATTACAAGTTAGCAAAGGTTCTGTGGTCAGTGCTGGATTAAGGACCTCAGTTAGGACATTTGTTTTGACTTCCTGCATAGGATGAATATGGTCAAGGACTTCTGTCGCCATCCTCATCACCATGGCAAAGGAGGTGAAGTCTTCATTAAATACAGTCTGATATGGTCAGGATAACCCAATATCCCGCGAGGTGTCCAGGCCACCGGCAACCTGTATGTACCAAATATATTCCCCTCTTCATAAAAATCACCTCGACAGTCACCATCATCATCATCATAGTTGTGGTAGGTTTCTGGGTTGGAATAAGCATAATGCTGCAGTCCGGAGGATAGGGGCTGATCTTCCGAATTCGATAAAATTATCGAATCGAATCCATATCAAACTTGAGGTATGAAGGCACCCCAGCGAGATCCAGAAGGGATACCAAAGATTTTGCTCACAGCCTCTCTCAGCTGACGCATTTCAAATTCTGTTGCTGTTTGCTGGGGAACAAGGTTGAGCCAGAGCACTTCAGGGGTCCATTCCGTGGAACAGGTCTGCACTCTGGAGGTAAACAGAGCGTAATGCGACTCCAAACGGTGCGGGTGGTGAAACATTTGAGATGCATGTTTGGATTTTTGGGGTTTCTTGTATGACTTTCAGGACTTATCTGAGCTCTGCAACTTCGATTTGTAATGCTCACGTGAGTGGCCCCGGGAACAAAAGCTCTCCGCGTCCTCACTTTCAACTGGCAGTACTTTTTCTACGGAGCTCAGCGATGTCTAGTTTGGCTTTGCGGTTCATCCCCATACACAGCAAGGACCCGATTTCAAGTCATGTGAAGTGCTGAGGCACCAAAGGCAGATGATGTAGGTATATCTGTAACTGGCATCTGTCTGTGACAGTCCCAACACAGTTTACAACTTGTTGTTTTTGGATCCACGCTGTAAAGAAGTTTGGGGGAAGAATGTGCTTCCCTCAGGGAAAAAGTCTGTCAGCTAGACAGACTGCGAGGTTTGAATCTGCATCGGAAAGGGCAGAAGGAAAGGAACTAGCACCAGTGTGTAGAGTTGGTGTATCCATGGAGGCCCGACGCCACATCTGGAGTGGATTGGAGCCAACACAGAGCCACACAATGCCACCTACCGACACGCGAGAGCATTGCTACAGAAGTTTTGGGATCCGATCTGGGTCCTGGGGAAATTCACAAGGTGAGGCATCTGTGGTTGGAAGTCTCTATCATAAATACATTTCAGGATGTTGTCAATCACAACTCCTCATTAATCTGGAGAGAACACTAAAACTTCACATGCAAATGCAGATGGCCTGTCAAAGAAATGCAGGCATTTAGATGACTGGGGCTCCCCTGAGGGAAAGTAGTCCCTAACTTATGTGTATCATGAGAAGGGTACGTTCTAGAGATGAAAACCCTCATATATATGCACCAATTATCCATTCCTGCCTATTTTTGATTTTCCCTAGAAGGGTCACCTATTTTTGCTGTGTCCACTTGCCTCCAAATGCAGCCATAAACTGCTTTTGAGAAGCGGAACCATCAAATCACCCTGGTACAATAAGTTTAAAAATTATCCTCCATCGCACAACCCCCTTATTAGGAGTTTACTAGTTGGTGGTAGTGATTAGGATTACCTTACCTCACAGTGTACAAAAGGTCCAGTAACCCTCTTTACACTAGGATATTTAGCCCCCACCCTGAGAATGTCGTGTTCTGTCTGGTGTGCAAATATGCCCATGTGGAAATTGGACTGTGTCTCCAGAGCAAGAATGTGTGCCTGTCTGATTTACAATTACCCACACCTTCTTTCTCCTCCAATGACTGGGAACATCTAGAAACTTTCTTGCTGAGGCAGTCTCACTTAAACTGAATAGGAAGATGCCCAGAAATCTGAGCAGCAACACCAGCAGTGAGATCCATATATCGATACACTTTTTTTGTCCGTTAGGTCGGCAGTTCCTGAAACTCCAGAATACAAGGAAGTCTGCACTATGTCTGGAACTGTTACCAACAAAAACTTGAACTAAGCCAGTCTCCTAATTGGAGTGGTCTACTACTCAACAGCATACACACAAAAATAGCCACCCTAAAGTTGTATTAAGTTACCGTTTCCCTAATAGCACTGCTCAATAGGAGTGCTGGGCATGTAAACAAATGTGAAGGGCTGTCCTCACACATCAACAGGTGAGATGCTTCATCGTTGGCAGCCCTCGTTCTCTAAAAACTTGCTTTGATAGAGAGCGGGCCTACACCTGAAGACAGGGAGGCACTTCTAATTATTAAAGTGAGGGCCCGTGTGAGTAGTGAGTTAAAAACCAATGTAATCACCCAAATTGAATTGAATTGTGGGGTGTATTATTTGGTATTAAAATCTGGAATGTGGGGCTTAGGGGACCTACTACCCCATCACCACTCTTACCACCGTTGACATTTTCTGCCCATGGCTCTTATGAGTCTGCGGCATTCTTCAGGACGAAAGACGGGCTCCTGGAATTGCAATATAATACTAAATATTGCTTTTTTTGTTAGGGCGACCTGTGTCTACCTCTAACCTAATGTGTGATTCTTAGATACCCTGGCGTAGGGTCTTTATTGCCCCATGGGAGAAGGGTTCAGGGACCCCTGTAGTCACACTTGCCTCAAGGTACATCCCTTGCACCTAGATGCGATTGCTCCTTCTCCTTCGCCCTGCACACGGTAATTGTAATGCAAACAAAGAAAGCTATATTTAGTATTATATTGCAAAGAGATGAATAGCCATGGGCTCGATGGGTGTGAGGGGGGCTCTGGTTTCGAGATATGATGGAACAGGCCCTGTCAGAAGAGACCCATATTAGATACAGTAGAAGAGATGAAACGTTACTAGAGGATCTGGAAGTGTTGGCAGATGTTTTGAATGACTGTCTTAGTTTCGAGAAGCATGGCCCAGATTACATGCCTGTATGTCTTGCTTGCCCTGCTGCTTTCACCTGTGTCTTAGTCATTGGAGGTGCTGGTGAATTGAATAGGTCAGGTGTTGGGGCTGTAATGGCTCCACTTCTAGTTGTCCTGGAAGCAGGTGCCCGGATGTGTAATGGTGATCACCCAATATGCATGTAATCGGGAATTTCAATCATTATTCATAATATGTTTCTTGGAGGGACGGGGGGGAAGGTGCAATATGTTCTATTTATCTGTTGTGCTATCATAATGGAAAATCTCAAAATAAAGGTTTAAAGAAAAAAAAAACAAGAGTAACACAAAATAACCCCCATTTCGCTAATGATGCTGCGGAACACACATTTTGCCTGGACCTAGTTATGAGTGGCTTACTGTAACCTCTATCCTCCAAAGGGGCGTTATAGGCCTGGACCTCGTTTCCTTATGCAAGGGCAGGGAAGTCATAAGTATTACCGCCACCTTGCTGAAGGATGGGAGTAGAATGTGTACGTATGCCTCCTTCTTTTCCCAAGACCTATGGTGTTTTTAATTCAACTACCCAGACTTTGCTCACGGGTAGAGGTAGTGTGTGCCTGCATGATGTGAAGACAAAAAGTGGTGCTAGTGCCAGTGGCCCTTCTGCTCTGTTTGCAATGAGGTTGCAGGGGTAGGTAGAGCTAATCCACGCCTCTGTGGTCCGCAGCATTGGGCAAGCAATGGGGAAGAGCTTCGGCTAGCCTCCTATCTGCACTCTGTTGGCAAGTGCAGGAGTACTTGCCTATTGATCTGCTCCTCCTTGCCCCACACAATATTCTGGGTCCCAAAAGAGGGGGTCATTTGGCACCCACTCGCAGGGTAGAGAGAGAGGGTTCATTTTCGGCCCCACACAAGTAGGTGGGAGGCAATTCCCCTTGAGGTGGTTGATTGTACAGCTCCCTGCACTTGGGCAGTGAACAGAAGTGAAGCATTTCCCCCTCCCTCTTGGGCCAGGTAAGGGAGGTTGTTTCTAGAACTCCATTTAACCCCTCACCCTTTGGCTGGGTGAGGGGTAGTGGTGCTTTTTCCACCAACCCTTAAGGAAGACGGGGCTGTTTGTAACTTTGCCTCAACCTTGGGCCAGGCTAAGCATAATGTGGCATCACCTCTTCACTTTTAAATTGCCCTCCTGTCCTTGGGCAAGGCAGAAGGATGTTGCACCATTCATCCCTCTCAGACCCCTAGGCAATGCCAAAGAGGGAATTAATTAACTCTCCACCCATAAGCAATGTTTGTGGCGATAGTGGTGGTGGTAGTAGTAATGCTGGTAATAATAATTATGCTAATAGTGATGGGGTAATGGTGGTGGTATTGGTAATAGAGGTATTAAAACTGGTGGTGGTGGTAATATACATTTCATCTGGAAAGCATGAAAGGCCCATAAACCTCTGCCTTGCTCTAGGGTGCTGGGTTGTAATTACCTTGTGGGATGTGGGCGTATCCCCTTATCCTTGCCCAAAGGCAGTAGTGTCTTAATTTAGTTATTCCAGCTTTGCAAAAGGTTTGCAGCACTGGCTGGCCCCGTTTCCCACTTGTTTTGTCCAAGAGTGAGGGGAGGCTTAAAGAACAGAGGGAAGGAGGTACTGATGTTCCACTTGCCAATTCACCCTCTTGGCAAACATAGCACAGGGGCAGGTGATCTACTCTTCCGTAGCTGACAGCATTCTCCGGTCCACAGTAGGCTAGTCACAGGGTGATTGAAGAACTCCTCCTGCACTTTGGTAATGATGAAGGAGGAAGTGGGTTATTTCCCCTCCCTCTCCCCAGGCCAAGTCAAGCAGACGTTGTTTGTCATCTCCAATCACTAGTAAGCAAGGCAGAGGGGGGTGAAGGATCACAATATCAGATTGAAATTATTGTGTGACATGAATATATTGTGTCAAAAAAGATTGTGACTACCAAAATTCTGTGGAACATAATATGTACGGAAAGACTATTGTTACTTTTTGGAATTTAATATTGTTTTTAGGAATAATGTATTGAATATATTTTACTTTAATATAGTTGTAATAGATAAAGATTTTTAATTTTATTTTATATATATATTAGTTAACATATTAATTTTAACTGCTAGTATTGTTAGTATAATTGTTAAAATTTTAAAAAATATAATTTGTAATGCGTGAGGAAACATTGGGCCTGAGACAAATCCCCATAGCCACGCACTGAAACACATGCTTAGCCGAACTACAACAACACACAAGTGGGGATTTGGGGGACTCCACAACCTGAGAACCAAGCAGGTCACAGGCGAACACATGCGTGCTTGCATTGACTTGTATACGAGTGCGACAGAACCCTGTTCGGTAGCATTGTACTAGCAGGGCCGTAACCGACGACAGCAGGTTGGTAGGTTACGGCTCCTGACCGATGTCGGACGGACCTGAGTCCGTCCGACATCGAAGTCGGCCCCTATGCATGCATGTAACAACAGACAAAAGTGCACAAACTTAATAAAAGAGATTTAAAAAAACATATATATATATATATATCAGCAAAGAACTCTCCTCACTCGTGTCAAACCAGCTGAGTACAAGGGAGCAAGGACCACGGGATTCTTGTCAAATATCTGCTTGTTTATTCAGAGAACTCAGACAAACAAGATGGCCATTACACGTTTCATCCCTCCTGGGGGACTTGATCACATATATAATTTGTAATTTAAATGTGTATTTCTTTATTTAATTACTAATTTATACTGTAGTAGAGGGTTGTTGGGTTTGCAGGGGAATAGGATAGGAACTTAATTTATAATTACTTCATTTTAATGCAAATTATTTATTATTATTAATGTTTTATTGATTATCAATTATGAAGATTGTTTAATTGTTATTTTTTTGTTTAAGATTAATTGAGAAGTGGGATGTTAGGTTTGCTAAGCTTAAAGTTAATTAAATTATAATAAATGTAATTGATATGTTAATATGTTATTGTAAATGAATATTTGATTGATTACTATTTTTAGTAGTTAAATTATTTAATTGCTGTGTTATTTAAGTTTAGTTTGTACATGATAAAGCACATTTTATTTTTAAACTTTTGCTTTTAATTTATATCTTAGGAGCAGTTTGTTGGGTCAGTAGGGGAATGGGGGAAAGATACTGACAATGCATTTTTTAAATTTATTGTTTAACTCAATTATTTTTTATTCATAAGGAATAGTGTATATTTTTGAATAGTTTTTTAATGTTTAAATGATTTGTTTTATTTCATATATGTATTGCTATATGTGTTTCTCTTTACTATTTGCACATTATATTTCTTACTTTGTTTTAATTTTATTTGTTTAATTTAAGTGATATTTTCATTTAAATGATTATATTTATTTTTGTTAGCTGTTTGTTTTCGTTTGGTTGTAGGAAGGGAAGTGAATTTAATTTTAATTAATGTATTACTTTTTTGCAGTTTATATTGTATGTATTTAGATAAAATAGGAGTTAAAATGTATTCTTGTTAGGTATTTCAATGTTTTCTGTAAAATAAATATAAGTTTGAATTGTATATGTAATTCTTACAAATGTTGACACTTCTCCTGCTTTTGGAGTAGAAATAGTAAACCCCTCCAAAGTCTATCACTTTCCCTGGTGCTGCTTAGACTGGAGTAGGAATAGTAAATTTCCCCTTTCCGAACTCCAACACTTTCCCTAACGTAGCTTAAACTGGACTGGAAATAGTATGTCTAACGACATCAAAGTCCAACATTTTCCCTATTGTTGCTTATATTGGAGAGGGAATAGTAAATCTAACTTCTCCAAAGTCCAACACTTTCCCTCTGTTGCGTAGACTGCAGAAGGAATAGCAAATCTTACCCCACCGAAGTTCAAAACTTTCCCTACTCCAAACCCCTCCAAACTCCAACAGTTTCCCTAATGTTGGTTAGAGTGGATTTATAATGGTTGCATTATCGTTCTTTACATTTTTTTAAATATATTTTTTCAATGTTTATATTATTTCAACACAATGTTTTCATTTATTCTTTATCTTTATTATTATCCTTTAATTAATATTTATATATATAATACTAACCGACAAAATAAAAACTATATATAGAGTTATTATTTTGTCGGTTAATATTATTTTTGTAAATGTTTTAACTTGTTAAAATATGGTTATTATTCTAAGTGTGTATTTTTCTATATTAAGGTGCCGATTCCGATCCTGTAAAACCCGGGTACAAATGGTCGTACGGCGCGTTTTCTCCGTACGACTCGTACCCGGGAATGCCACCGTACAAACCAGCAAGTACAATTCGTATAGAAATACCATTTCCGTACGAATCGTAAAAAACACCGTACGGCTAAAAAATACATACAATTCCGATCCTGGACAGCACGTACGCGACGACCGTACGGAGTCAGGCAGCGTTTTACGGACCAGCAAGTACGATTCGTACCTACAGCACTCCGCACGGCTATATTTTTACGGGAGCCAAAAAGTGCCGGAAAAGCTAAGTACGCTGCGATGCACGAGGAAAAGGGGGCCCGCTACGCGACGTACATGCCATCACCCACATCGTACGTGTCATCATGTACGGTGCGTACCCCAACATGGCATATGTACGGCCTGTACCCCCCACCCCCTACATACGGTGCGTACCCCCCACCCCCTTATGTACGGCGCGTACCCCCCACCCCCGTATGTACGATGCGTAGCCCCCACCCACGTATGTCCGCACCGTACCCCAAGCGTACCCTAATCCTCGCGTATGTACGGTCCGTACTTACGTGAGGATTGGGGTACGCCTGGGGTACGGTGCGGACATACGCGGGTGGGGGGTACGCCTGGGGTACGGTGTGAACATACGCGGGTGAGGGGTACGCCTGGGGTACGGTGCGAACATACGCGGGTGGGGGGTACGCCTGGGGTACGGTGCGAACATACGCGGGTGGGGGGTACGGGCCATACATATGGGGGGTGGGGGGTACGGGCTGTACATACTGGGGTGGGGGTATGGGCTGTACATACGGGGGGTGGGGTTACATGCCGTACATACGGGGGTGGGGGGTACGGTGCGGACGTACGCGGGAGGGGTGGGAGGCTGGGGGGGGCCGTACGACTCGTACCACGGTCACAAGTGTACTCGGGGTAGGGCTCGTACAAAGTTCGCTCCGTACGGAGCCTTTTACATGCGCTTATGTTTTCGGACGGGCGGTACGGATCGTACTTGCGCGCTCGGAATTCAGTTTTATGATTTGTATGTAAAACTGTCCGGGGACGTCTCGTAGACTTTTCCCGAGGCGATTCGTATGTATTTTTCACGTACGAATCGTACTTCGCCATTTGTACGGGACTTGTACGATTCGTACGTAAAAAAATACGGATACGAGTCGTACGGGAAAAAAAAAACAGGATCGGAATTGACCCCTAAGTGTACAATGTTAAATAAAACTACGTTATATGTTTAATTGAAAATATAAATTAGGTTACATATCTTTGTTGATTGTATATATGTTTGCTAATTTTCACTTTATATTATTTTTAATATTTTAAATTACATTTATTAAAAATAGTTTATTTGTTTTTATATTTTAAGAATATATAAATATATAGTTAAAATATATATGTAAAGAAATATATGTATATATATATTTAATTAAATGATGAAAACTATTTAACATTATATTATTTTTAATGAACTATTGAAAAAAAAATTACTTTAGAGTTGACGTTTATTTAAAAAAAAAAAAAATTCGTACCTGTTTCTGGTCGATATTCTCTTCCACAATATTTTTGACATTATTTTTTGGTTTTTACCATTATAAGTATAGGAACACAATATTATGATAAATTATGTTTTTTGACACAATATTTGTGTCTCAATATTTCTGTGCACAATATTCTGGCAGACAGACAAGTGTGGAGAGTGGCATTCTCCCTGATACCTTTAAATTGCCCTCCTGCCATTGAAAAAGGCAGGGAATATAGGTGCCTCACCCACCAGCACCTTTAATTGCCTTCCTGCCCTTGATCATGGCAGAGGATATGGGTGCAATTTACCATTCCCAGCCGTTAGGCAAGTTCTGGAAAGGAATTAACTCCCTGCCCATGGGCAATCGGAGCAGGTAGGGCTCTGCCCATTATACCTGAATCTATTCACCGATCTGCATCAAATTAGGCATGCTCTTAAATGGCCTACTAAAATCCTTTTCCCCAAGGCTAGTGAAGATTGGTCAAGGGGTTATTAAGTATGCAAACATTGTATTTCCTAAGGAGAGAGGTGTAATCCTCAACTACAGAGAGGTGATTGTACCTCTGTAATGCATATTTAGTTAGGGCCTGATTACAAATTTGGTGGAAAGGGTACTGCTGTTGAAACGGCATTGGATTCCCAACCCTGCCTTGTTGGTGGTCCGTACGCTGCATTATAATGTTGTGGGTTGCTGAACGAAAGATCGCCGGAGTCCCACTGATTCCGCCAGCCATTCGCCGACTGCCTTGATGGCACCATGGGGAAAAGCAGCTGTCAGAGGGCAGTATAGACAAGGTCCCCGTAATCCGGATTACGAAGTGCCTTTCCATCAAGCCGACTGTGGCAGGGAGACCACATGCTTTGAGTGGGCAGAATCAAAGTAAATTGGGTGCAAACTCACCCACAGCCTTCTGTTCCCTTCAGTCTCTGATATGGACCCATTTTTCTAGAGCCCTCCTTCAAAGCAGCAACTTGACCCCCAAAAAAGCGACCTTGTTGGCGCGAAAATCTAGGTAAGTACATTTTTTCCCATTGACTGGACTGGGCACATATGGTCCAAATTCCAGCATTTGAAAAGTACTGGTAGAAGGTATTTTTTCATGTATCATGCACATGTGTACATTTTACACTTAGTCAAAATGTACACACCTGCATTGACACATACGAAAAAAAACGTTTAAGTTGCTGACCGCATCCCGTGCCGGTCCCCTGCCGTCAGAAACACCGCTGCTGGACCAGCAGTGACACCTAAATATGGCGGGCGAGAGACTGTTGACTTGATGGAGTACTTGGGACCGCCGCCACAGCGGGAACTTGCAATCAGGCCCAATATCATTTTATCTTGCCATACTCCTCCTGCTCAAAAATAAAAAACCTGAAAAAGATTCTAATTCAGTGCTTGCTGAAAACTAGTGCCTTAATCGCACAGTGAGGGCATTAGTAGAAGGAATAGAATCCCTATGCTGATGCGTATGTATGTTTGATTAGATTGTAGATCCAGTCATCACTGTCCATGAAGAGTATGTTCTTGAACAGAAGAGAAATCTTGCAAGACCTTGCCTCGGCTCACTGTCTCAGGCCAGTACATATGAGCTGTCACCTCTGGTCATAACACTTTCGAGTGAAAACTACGAACTCTTGTACATATTTAGATCATGGGCAGATTTTAAATATTGAACAGGACATTGGGATCACAATTCTGCCAAAAACCAAAAACCTTTTTGATTCTTAATTTATCTGGCTTAAGAACTTTTTTAAAGGTGGAAACCAGGATAGTGGGCATAGAAGCACTGGGTGAAAGAATCTATACAGATCATTCTTTAACAATAAAAAAACCGAATTGCGGCTGACCAAGGTTCTGCACCTCAGCTTCTAAGGTAAGTAATTAAATAAATTGTCTGTGCAATCTCATCCAGAGTATGCCGCAATTATACTCCACTGGAAACCCAGATAACAAGATTCAGGAATTGATGGACGGTGCACCAGAATGAAGTCAGAGTAGGTCCAAGTATATTCCAAAATATATATTAGTTTATTAAAGACTCCTAAAGTAAGGATTTGAACATCAGCCAACGCGTTTAGTCACTTCTGGTAATAAAGTAAAAAACAGGTCCTTCGTATTCCACAATCAAGATCTCATCTGAATATAGGAAAATCCTATTCTTCCCATGATATGACTAATATTCAAATCATGGGAAGAATCGCACACAAGTCAACATTGACAAGGAAATATTTTTTGGGATTTTTTTAATACTTGGATTTTCCTATATTCAGATGAGATCTTGATTGTGGAATACAAAGGACCTGGTTTTTACTTTATTACCAGAAGTGACAAAATTGGAATTTAGTGGGACATGGAAATCACCATATGACTTTTGCGTTGGCTGATGTTCAAATCCTTACTTTAGGAGTCTTTAATAAACGAATATATATTTTGGAATATACTTGGACCTACTCTGACTTCATTCTGGTGCACCGTCCATCAATTCCTAGATCATTCTTTAAGTTAACCAGTTGTAGACATCACTAGTTACCTGAAGAAAGCAGTTTTTTGTCTCAGTAACATTATGTAGCTCAAAGATATGTAACCCAAAGCACAGAACAATAGAACAAAAAGTCTGTAGAAATTAGAAGATTCTGTCAAAGCAGAGGTCTGTGTGTTTCTATTGCATTTATATAGCGCTTACTACCCCTGACGAGGTGTTGTATCATTTCTATTTGTAGTAGGGTATCGTACTAGTGTCGTTTCTGGAAGGCCCCAATAGATGTTTTCATCTTGTGATCTTGCTAATAAAGGGTTCCTGGTTTACTGGCTACAATACCAGGGACAGCACTACTTGTGAATCTGTAGTAAACCAGCTAATGCAGACAGATTTATGTGGTCCACCATGACAGGCAAGGCACAAGAGACACAAGAAGACACCTTGCGCCCGTCAAAATCACTCCAGTGTCCAGTGATAAAACACCATTATAACCTAAGTTGAGAACCAAACCACAGCAAAAACCAACCTGTCAATTTTTGTGGCTTGTACTCTTCAAAAAGTCTAAGTGTGCGCGCAAGCTACACACCTGCACCCCATCAGGCACTATGACTTCCCTAAAACTGGGGAAGGTGAGTGACTGAGCCAACTCAGCCAAGTGCTCGTAGAGACTCATGGTGTCAGGGACTGCAGCTGTGGGTTCCTCATAACACCTTGGGATTTGGGGGGCAGCTGACCAAAGGCTATACTGAGCTTCATTGGGCTACTGTGGGCTATACACCATTGGGCTATCAGCCCAATATATATGCGGCCATTTGAGGAATGCAGGCACCATTTTAGTAGGTGACACTGTGGCTGTTTAAGGCGCAAGTGGATTTTAGGTGATTTTCAGTAAGTTTCGAGAATTACAGTGGTACGGAGTAATTTGTAGGAAGCTTTCGTTGGGATGGAAGATTCCAGGGTGCAAGAAGCCATGAGCCTGCTCGCAGAGGCAGGGCGCATGGATTTACCAACACCGGGCACATGTGTAGTGGCGCGTTCAATGAGGCATGTGTCAAGCGGTGTGACGGCAGTGATCTAGGCTTGCTGGCCTCCACATTGTGGTCATCATATGGGGGCACTGCAACGGGTAACCTCCAGGGGCCATTCAGTGGGGAGGAGAGCGACACAGAAGGGTGCGCGAGGCTCATGCGCTGGGAGAGGCACAGTGCGGTGGCCCACGCTGGAATTTATAGCCAAGAGGGGGGCAGGGCTAGAATTTGGTCAGTAGTGCTGGCCAAGGGCGCGCAAGTGAGGGAGGGGGCACAGGAGACAGCAGCGGGCCCCATGAGGGCCCAATGGAAGTGTGTCATGGTGGAGGGGAAAGGAAGGAGGGTGCAGGAGTGGTAGTGGGAAAGGGGGGGCAATTTGGGCCCAGGGCCCGGCATGCAGACGGGAAAACCTGACAGCAGGGGGCAGATGAGGGGTAAAGAGGGACAGGATACCGTAACACAGAGGGAGGAGGAGGAGGAAGAAAGGAACACACGGCTCATGTCAGAGAGGGGAGAATGGGGGAGGGGGTTACAGCAAGGGCAGAGTTGCGACAAGGTGGTCCCCGGTGCCGCTATTGACCGGGGGTTGGTTGGAGAGGGCCACCAGGGCCCTTCACTCACGATGGTCTGAAGAGGGCAGGTGGGTCCAGGATGCTGCCCTTTTTTCAGGCTTCCGGCCAGGCAGGGAGGCCCAAGGGACGGATAAGGGAGATGCTCAGGGCAACGTGGGGGGCCCAGCGACAGCATTGCTGGCGGCAATGCTGCAGTGGAGCGACAAAGATAAGCAGGAGGACAAGGAGGGGGCTTTGAGGAGAGAGGCAGAGAGTCTATGTGAGGCCTCCTGCCAGGACATATTTGTGGCAGGGTACAGATAAGGGTGTGGAACCAGCTTAGCGAGGGGGTCACTCGGCAGGAGTGGGTAGGGTTAGGGCAGAGGCATTGCCCGTGGCAGGATGGGAAGAGCAGGAATACACAGTAGGTGTAATAGGTAGGAAGGGTGGGGACAGTAGCGGGAGCTGGCTTTGGGTGCCGGAATGGGGTGCCGATTAGGTAGATAGGGACACTAACTGCGGCAAACCAGACCTCCCTTTTTGATTTCAGGGTCACAGTGGACATGAGGATTGTAAGAGCTCTATGTGGCTCACAGACCACGAGGAGAAGAGATGGCAGGGTCTCGAGTGCCCAGTCGGATGCCGACGTGAGACAGCTACAACAGTGCCACACGAAGGGCTAGTGTGGCTTCAGCAGTGCATCAACCAGGACGGCAGCCAACAGTGTGGAGCGGCAGCAGGTGGGTGTATGGCCAGGAGGGGGTAACAGGGCACCCTGGCCACCCTCAGGTAGTGCAGTAGGGTTCAGATCGACTGCGGTCTGCGGTACGGATGCACAGGTCATGCCGCCCACATGGATGTGGAATGTAGGGGTGGTCATACACAGTTAGATTATGACAAAATGAGTTTGGAAGAAGGAGAAGTGATGGATGATGAGTTTCAAGAGAAAGAAGAAAACAGGTGGAGGAAAAGCGGCCCTGGGGGGTTGGATAATATGTTTGTTCCTAGTATTTTGCAGGAGTGTCATTGCGATCGGGGAGCACGTCAGTAAGAATTTGTGGTACCCCTTCCCAACTGGTTGAGCGGCTGGATCTGGAATGGAGGCTGACCTTGACGCCAGGTAAGGGTGCTGGGGAAAACAGTACACACACGTAAGGTGTCTGTGGTGTGGGTGCGGGGGTAAGATAGAAGCGAGGCTATGTTTAAGTAAAGGTTTGTATGGTAATGATACAGGGGTGGATACAGAGGTGCTGCCATCTGAAGGGAAGGCTAGCATCAGTCAAGGGCAAACTGAAGGTTTTGTGGTGCAGGCACCACAGGTACGGATGCCAGAGACAGGGGCTAAAGGGCACCAGGGCACACTGCAAGGAGATAGTGAGGATGGACTGGATAAGGCAAGAGCACGGGACACAGGAGCAAAAGAGAGTAAGGAACTCAAGATGAAGAAATTGCCTTATATGGGGTGACTAAGCCCCTTGGTGCTCATTTAATGTTGGCAACCAAGGAGAAGATATGGAAAGGGGAGTACACAGATATGCTGAAGCTCCTCCATAAGAAGGTTTGGGCAAAGGGTGTCCAAGGAAGAAAGAATCTGAGTTGTCAAAATAGCCTAGGATGCCTACGACAATTGAAAATTGGACGGCGGCATTCTTAATTTTTCGCAATTATATTGCAAAAAATACCCAAAACGGTGTGTTTCATTATTTAAAAATATGGATGTGATCTGCAGAGCGCAAATCATGTACAGTCGGGGGTGGGGGGTTACGCCTAGGCACATTATGACTAGGTATTTTGTGCCCGCCTAGCATGAGATCCTGAGGCAAAATGGGGGGAAATTTACACCGATCTCTATCAGCAGACGATGAGGTTGGTGAAATTCGGTAAAACCACTTTTACGGCATGTAGTCTACCATTGGTCTAAAGGCCTTTTCAGCCCAGCCCCACCCAAGTGGGGTTGGGGACGGTGGCCAAGACGCAGGGAGGAGCAAATGGGACATGCTGGGATTTCAACAAAGGTTTATGTACAAGGGAGTACTGTAAGTTCCGGCACAAATGCTTTAAATGTGCAGGTACCCTACTAAATCTGGTCTCTGCTGGCGGGAGTGTGGACACTCTGGCACTCTCATACACCTGTTGTGGCGATGTCCAAAGCTGGTGCGGTACTGGGCGGCGGTCTTGGACGATCTTGATGAGGTGTTTCAGATCCGCCTGCCGCGGGACCTCTGTGCACACACTGTTGGGCCTCCCTCATTCCAAGTCTTTTCCCCTGCGCACATTGAGGGGTCGGCAGCTTGCATTGGGGTTGCTCGCGGCAGGTTCTGTTGGCGCAGTGGGGCTCTCTGGCTGTGCCAGACCCGCGAGACTGGCTTCGGAGACTTTGGCATCTGCTTGCGATGGAACGTCTATCGCTTCGGTTGGATGGGAAGGGCATGGACTATGTGAAGCTTTGGGGCCCTTTCTTGCGGCTTCTGTCGAAGGAGTTGCGAGCAGTTACGAGCCCCAAATATTTGCAGATTCTTCAGCTTATCCCTTTGGAACCGGCGGGGGCCGCTGGGGAGGCTTGACTCCTCTTTGATTCAGACTGGTGCCTTGTGGGTCCCCGGGGTAGGGGGTAGTGACTGATGCGGAGTGGGTGGGGTTTTTCTTTGTTTTGTTTTTTAATTTAATTTTGTAGATAAATGTGATACATGAGCTATTGCCTGTTGGGCCTGGCCCGTGCTTCATCAGCTTCTTGCGGGGTCGCCCTCCGGGCTGTAGACCCATGCGCTGTGTATGGTCTACCTTGCTTTGCTCTGCCGACCGCAGGATGTAGGCAGTTGAGCTGTGTAATTTCCAGATGCATCACTTAATGAAAATGATTGATTCTAAATGTGCAGGTAGACACCCCTTCGAGCAGTGCTATGGGCCAGGGGGGAGCAGGCAGGGGACACAGGCAGGACAATGGAATCACCATAAAGGGGTGTACTGCAAGCAGCAGGGCAATCATGCGATGGGAAACAGGGGAGGAAGCAGAGCACATGGAGATATGGGAAAAAGGCTCATATGCCAATTAAGTAGGAGCGCCTGCAATTTTGGTTTTGGGAACGGTTTTGGCTGGGGTACAAAAGGCCTAGAGCTCCTAGATGGGCGGAGAACTTGAAATCAGCACATTCACAGTGATGCAGGCAAATCCACAGAAGGAAGTGCAAGAGTGCAGAATGGCAGGGCCATTTAGTATGGGGCAGATGCTCAATTTGATTGCATCAAACATTGGGGTGGTGCCAAAAAAAAGGAACAAGTCAGTTCGGGAGGTCACAACGGTTTCATATTCCTCGGTGGACGTGGCCATGGACTTGGTGGAACAGGTTGGAAAAGATGCACACATGGCAAAGTGCGACATTAAGTCAGCTTTTCGGCTGCTACCAGTCCGTCCGGAGGATTTTCAGTTACTGGGCATACAGTTTGAAGGGCAACTGGTACGTAGAAAAAGCATTCCCCATGGGGTGTTCTATCTCTTGCGCTCTGTTTGAGCGGGTCAGCTCTTTCCTACAGTGGGTTTTCACGTGCCACACAGGGAAGAGAACAATGAGGCATTACCTTGACGACTTCTTTTTTTGTGGGTCAACCTTGATCTGTGGACTGTCAACAACAGTTGGCAAGTTTTCAAGAGCTCATGAGTGAAATTGGGGCGCTGCTGGCTCCCAATAATGGGGCCAGCCACAGTACTATCATATTTGTGTATCAAATTGGACTCAGGGTCTAAGGAGGCATGCTTCCCAGTTGACAAGAAAGCGCAGATGCATTTCTTCCTAGACTCGTAGTTGGAAAAACTCAAGGTGACTGCCATTTCCTCATCACCACATGAGGTTGTGCACAGGTGCAAGAGAGGACCTGCGTATGGGGTGAAGGCTCTTCAAAGATTTCAATGGCATTCCAATGGTAACCCTGAAGGAATGTGACTGGGACGTGCAGATATATTCTGATGCTTCTGGGGGGTGGGGCTTCAGGTTGTATTGGTTGGGCAGGTGGTGTGCAGAGGAGTGGCCCTAGGCACAGAGGCACGGAGACAGGAGCATTGCTGTTCAGGAATTCTTCCCCCTAGTTGTAGCGGTGAGGCTCTGGGGCCAGGAACTGGCTCACAGGAACATGTCATTCAGAGTTGACAATATGGCCGTGGTGTACGTGGTAAATCGTCAGTCTGCAATGGATGAGTATGTCCTTAAGCTGCTGCGCATCATCATGATGGGCTAGTTGAGACATCATGTAGCCTTTAAGGAGCAACATGTGCCGGGGGTGGACAATGACATTCCAGGTGCTCGGTCTTGTTCACAGTGGGAGAGATTCCATGGGCTGGCCACAGAGGCAGACAAGGACAAGACACCTGTGCTGAAGGACATGTTGAAAGGATGCTTCAGTTGGTAGTAGGGTCTTTGGTGGAATACACCAGGAAATCGTATTTGCCGTCTTGGCAGGAGTTTCTAGCAGGATGAAGGTCAGATTATTGGAATAGGGAAGAAGATGTGCTATAGTTAATCTTTTCATTGATTGTGAAAGGTTTGTCTACAGTAACAATAGCAGGGAAATTGTCAGGAATTACCTTTATGGGCAAGCTTTTCTGGGGTTATGTGCCATAGGCTGAGGAGCTGGGACGGAGGGTGCTGGAAGGGTGGGAGAGGGAAAGGGGTCGCTGGCCACGGGTAAGGAGGCCGTTATCAAGGCATTTGCCCTGCGAGGTTTTGGCCGTGTTGCCAAAATTATGCAAGGCGATGGTTTTGTTCTCAACTCTGATGTCGTGGATGTTTTTTGGGCCTTTAGGGTCTCTGAACTGGTAAAAAAAAAGGGTCCCCGGGTTGGTAGGAGGATGTGGGAGGTATGAGTGGTAATCTTGAATTGAATTGCACATTTGTCAATCCAAGATGGATCAAAGGGCCACAGGGAAGATGTTTTTTTACAGGCATTACCAGTTATGGGCGTGTGCCCAGTACATTCAGACACTAGTTTGAGGGCGATTACTGGGGCCCCTAATGGAGCAGTTTTTCACCACAGCGTATGGGTGACTTTTTACCAGCTGTTGTGGGTGATGTGGAAGACTTTGTTGGGTATTGGGGAACCACCGGGGACTATGGAACACATTCTTTCAGTATTGGTGTGGCAATGGGGGCAGCTTAGCTGGGCTGGGGTAGGAGTAGGATCATGCAGTTCGGGCGTTGGTTGTCAAAGTGCTTTCGTCAGTATGTGCGCTTGGAAAAAAGGGGATGTTTGTGAGACAGAACAATTTGGTTGTACCTCACATATATTGTTCTTTTCAGGTACAAATGCCAGTCCGGAGGCAAACGAATTGTCAATATTGATTATTTGACATTCCTTTATTAGGTGGACAGAAAGGCACGAGATCCAGAAGGGACAAGGAGCTAATTCTGGGCTTAGTTAATGCTTCTTTAAAGTGATTTGGCAGGAGAAAGGTAGTATGAGATGGCAGGAACTGTTACAATGCTTGAATAATTTATTGAAGAGGCATAGATGCCCAGGTGTTATAGTCCTGAACCTGTGTGGAAATGATTTGCTGGAATGCAAAGGACTGGCTTTGTTATATGAGATGAAGAGGGATATGCTGGAAATTAAGTGACAGTAGTCGGAAACCTTCATCCTCTGGACGGAATTTATTCCAAGTAGACGTTGGAAAGGGGCAAACTAAACTGCCACCATTGATGAGGCTAGGCACAAAATAAGTAGGGACATGCAAGTTTTTTGTAGGTACAAAGTGTTTGGGAAAACCAACCTGAGTTGAGGTAAGATGCACCCGAATTTTTGAGGAGGGATGGGGTTCATTTGTCTCAGAACAGGATGGAGCAAGTGAAAGAGGTGTTAGAGAATACACTGAAGAGGAACAGGTGCAATATAGGATCCTGGGTGTAGTGGTAGGGGTAAGAGAGGAACACACAGAGACGTCACTTGTAGTCCAGTAGAGATTTATTTAAGAATAAAGGTAGAAGGTAAAGGGAGCCCACGGCAGAGACACCAGCAAAGACAAGTGACAAGCAGCAACTGCCGTGGGAGGATGGAACATGATATGACAGAATGCAATGAGTGTTCCAGAAACAGAATAATGAGTATTAAAGGAACAGATAACATAGTAAGTGACTTACCACATACCCCCCCATGAACAAAAACTAATACAAAACATAGTCTTGAAATTGGATAGGTAACTTACAAACCCGCTGATTATGTGCAGCTCCACTATCAGGTGAAGAATGAGAATGAGAAGGTAAGACAGCACTTGAACAGCATAAAGAAGAAACAGGTGTAGTTAGTACAAAATTGTCAGTACGAGCAGTCTGGAAATTAGTAATGTCAAAACCAGGACCAAAAGTGAAATCAGAATAATTTTCATCAAACCTGTTAGCATAAACTTTGTTAAAGATCTGAACCTTAGTGTCTGTAATTTTGACAACAATGTTCTTGTTCCACCAACCTGTCTTCTAAAAGAACAGAAGGCTTGGTGACTCTGATAACAAGAACAGGCAGTGTAAATCTAGACTAGCCTTTGCATACCTGTAGGGTTTCTTAATGAGAACCCATTCGTTAACTTTAAGATATGAACCTTGGAATCTAGAAACACCATCATAAGATTTCATCTGCAGTAACTGCTTTCCGGCATCTGTGTTTTCGGTTAATTGGAGATCTAGCAAAGCGTTCCTTTTTTTTTCAAAAGCAGAACCTACTACTAAGTTATTGAACAATTTAGGCATGAGTTTAGATCTAGCTTCTCTACCCCTAAGAGCACTGAAAGGTGTAACATTAGTGGTGGAATGAGGTGTAGTAAGATAAGCCCACACTTTACTTCGTAAGAAATCACCCACATCGACATTAGATGCAATGGCAGTCTGAACTCCTTCTTTTATGAACTGGTTGGCTCTCTCAACAAGTTCATTAGAGGAGGGACTGTATTGGGCAACTTGATAATGTTTTACCTCAGAATTCTACAGAAAGTTGGTAACTTGATGAGAGAGAAATGGTTGACCATTATCAGTGACAGCAAAATTAGGAGTGCCCTCAATCCTAAAAAGGCTTTGAAGAAAGGAAACAACAGTGGAGGAATTGGCAGCTTGAACAAAAGAATAATAAATCCACTTGGAATGGTAATCGATAGCAACTATACAATATCTTTTGTCTGAGGGTGGCAAAGTGAAAGGTCCTGAAAAATCCAAGGCACTTTAATCCCAAGGTAGATCAGGAAATGGCACTGGGAACAAAGGTTTTTTGTTGGTTTTCCAGTATTTGTCTGAGACAACACAGCTAGGACAATTAACCACAAAAAGAGCTACTTGTTTGTCTATTTGTCTAAGTCTGGCCACCAGTAGATACCTTTCAACTTTTTACAAGTGGCAGAAATGCCCAAATGACCTTTGTGAGCAATGTCGATAATTCTTTCCCTTAGTGAAGCAGGAGGGACAAAAATACCATTCCTGACACAAACTCCGTTTTCAAACGACAATTCCTCACTGATTTGTGCAAAACATTTTAAATCATTACTTAAGCTTTTATTAGCAGGCCATTTACTTTTGATGATAACATCTACCTTCTCAAGAGTCTCATCCAGCGCCATGGCAGATTCCCATTCATCTTGTGAGATGCTGCCATAACACATGGAAACAGCATCTATTAAACCAACAACACAATCTTTGTGAAAATTGTCTTCACCTTCACTACAATCAGGAAGAGTAATGCGAGAGACAATCTGTTCGGATGTTTTTACCTCCTTGAATGTATTTGATAATGAGATTGTACTCCTGTAATTTAGAAAGTAACCTTACCAGCCTTGCAGAAGATTTTCCTAATCCATTACCTGATAATAATGATACCAAAGGCTTGTGATCAGTGAAAACCTCACAACGAACTCCCCAGATGTACGTTTTAAACTTCTGGACAGTCCAAACAATGGCAAAAGCCTCACATTCAATTGTGCTGTAATTACATTCAGTGGATGTCAAGGCACGGGATGCAAAAGAAATAATGTTCTCTTTACCATCCACCCACTGTTCAAATACTGCACTGAGACCTTTTTGACTTGCATCCACGGACATGAAAGAACTAGCATTAGGAACAAAAGGGTGTAATGCTGGTGCATTTATAACTAAAAGTTTCACGTTCTCAAAAATGTCTTGAAGTGTGTCAGTCCATGCAAATTTACTACCCTTTTTAAGGAGCCATCTTAGGGGTTTGACTAACTGAGTGTAGCCAGGAACAAACCTAGCATAATATTCACAAAGTCCAAAGAATGACCTTAAAGCATCTTTATCAGTAGGAGGGGGAGCATTACGCATAGGTTCAACATTGCAAAATGTAGGTATGATACCTTCACTTGAAATCAAATGTACAAGATATTCAACCTCATGAACAAGAAGTTTACATTTGCTAGGTTTTATGGTCATTCCTTGATTTTGCAAAATCGAAAGTCCCTAGTCGAGAACAAGTAAGTGTTCCTCCCTGGTTTCTGTATGGACTAAAATGTCGTCTTGAAAGGCTTGCACTTGTGGAAGCTCACCAAAAAGGTAGTCCATAAGCTTTTGAAAAATGCTTGCGGCTGAAGCGAGACCAAAAGGTAACCTCAGCTACTTAAAGGCACCAAAAATAGTCACAAAAGCAGTGAGCGGTTGACAACTTGGTGAAAGTTGGGTTTGGTGGTAAGCGGAATGCAAATCGAGTGTGGAGAAAAATGTTAATTTACCAATGTTGGCTAACATTTCATGGATATGCAGTAAAGGGTGACAATCGACGAGGATATTTTGGTTGAGAGACCTTAAGTCCATACATAGCCTGAGATCCCCAGTCCTTTTCTTCCGTAAAAACACTGGAGAAATCCATTCAGAGGCATCGATAGGAGAAATGATACCTTCGGACTGGAGACTGGATAGTAGAGATTTTAGATCATCTCTGACACTGAGAGGCACAGGTCTGACTCTATGTGCAATGTGAACGGCATCTTTCTTGAACAAAATAGTATGTTCATAGCCTTTGACAGTACCTACAGAATTTTTAAACACATCGGAAAAAGATAGTACAAGTTTATCAACAGTTGAGTCCTGATGATTAATGGAGAGCATGTTGGAAGGAAGGTCACCAAAAATAATGGGAGGATCTTGTCCGGTACGCAGAATGATGCTTAGGAGAGCAAGATCCTTTCATCCTATGATATCTCTTCCTTTGACTGCCACATAAATCTTAGTCTTAGCAGACCTGTCTAAGCATTCAACTTTGTCCCAAAAGTAACCCAATAGTGTTCCCCAAAAGCTTTGGGGCTGATATCAGGAGTAATTAGTGGTACACTATTGGGCCATAATTTGTAAAATGTGAGATCTGCAAGGATAGTGACAGGAGCGCCTGAATCCGCCATAGCTAGAATAGTTTTATCATCAATAGAAATATCAATTAACGATCCTTTGATAGGCTTATCAGAAAACTCAGGAACATCAACAGTGACTAAAATGTTAGCAAACTGGGAAGTACAGTCTTGGACCTCAAGAGCGTGTACTGAAATGTTAGAAATTCTAACTCTACTAGGGTTGCTGTTGGATGCTGTGTTCATACCTCACCTACACACACTTCGAAAATGTCCAAACTTCTGGCACTTGATGCATTATTTTCCTATAGCTGGGCAAATAGGGTTGTTTCCTACGTGGTTTCTGGAACCACAATGAAAACAAACTAATTGGGTTCTTAAAGGTTGATTTCTTGATAATCATTTGTCAGAATTTTGCTTCGAGTTGATGGCACAAACAACATTCTCATCAAAAACAAAATTCATAGTTGGAGGAAGTGCAGGATGTATAGTGGACTGTGTGGGAGAAATCAAAATTTGATTACTAGCTAAAACTTTGGATGTAACAATTGATCTCTCAATGCTTTTAGCAATGTCAATTGTTTCAGTCAAAGTTGGATTACGGGAAGTAAGAAGGCGCTCTTGGATCTTCTTGGAGTAACAATAGAAAACAAATTGATCTCTTATATAAACATCAACATTTGTACCAAAATCACATTTCTCAGCTAAAACCCTTAAAGTTGCTATATAATCCTCTACTGACACTTCAATTTTACACATAGCAAAATTAAATCTCTCTAAGAGAACACTTGTGGAATCGGAATATTGTTTTCCCATACGTAGCTTGGCTTCAATAAAAATGTTCCACACAGTATCTTCAGACGCAGGTGCAGGAAAACGTGGAGGATGTCAAAAACTCTACGACCAGCTGCTCCCAAATGATTTATTAACAATGCCAATTTCCTTGTAGGAGAGTAACCATCGGGGTCAATTGCAGTAAGATAATTTTCAAAATCCTTCAGCCATTCTGCCCATTTTAAATCTGGTTTGCCTGGTTTTAGCAGGAAAGGTGCAGGCTGAATGACACCTTGAGCAGTTGCCATAATAAAGTATAGTAAAGGAACACAAAAATAAATAAATATACATAAATGAAATGAAATTGTAGATAAATAGTGTGTGAATCACCGAAGCATAAGGTGTCATACAAGGGGTCATACAAGGGGTTAAATGTATTGCATACATTGAAAACGAATGGTGTGTGAATCACCGAAGAGTAAACTGTCACACAAACACTACTTGAACTCACTGACTTGTGTGGCAGGCGAAGATGCATAGGTGTGCAAGACGTAGAGAACAGCGCAGCACACAACAGCAAATGAAGTCGCCACAAATGAGGATGGTGTGCGAATCATAGGAATATCGTTGGGGTAAAGTCGGAAGAAATCGGAAGTCAATCAGCTTCACGACTTACCCAAAATGGCCGCTGTGCGCGTGACGTCAACGCGCTTCCCAAAATGCACCGCGGGATTTCCTTTGTATCTCCGTGACGTGGGAAGAACAGAAGAATGGAGGAGAAGTCAGAACTTCTAGGCTCCAGAGATCCAGGATGACGAAATCAGGAGCGAGCAGCGCCACAAGTGATGACTTGAAGGAGGTCGCACGAGCCAACCAACAGTAAGGTAGTAAAATGCAGAAGAATTTTGATCCACCTTTCGGAAATGGCCTGAAAAGTGTCCTGGCCGGGTCGAGGCAGGGTCGACGCAGTAAGAACACGTACCGGTGGGCTCGAGTAGATTTTTTGTAAAAAAAATGTTCCTTTTAGATGTAAGAAATTGAAGAAAAATACCCCACTCCTGGTACCAATTTGTAGTGGTAGGGGTAAGACAGGAACACACAGAGACGTCACTTGTAGTCCGCTCTAGCTGAAGGGTTTGAGCAACTCAGGAAGTGTGGCACTCTGCTGTGTAAACGTAATTGTTGTTCAGGAGATTGCTTTACGTACGGTGCAAGCAGGAAAGGGGATATTCCCTTAAACCCCTGGATGTGCGTAGGGAAAGCCCTACACCACGTTATGTGAAGCCTGGGCACACGTAAAGTAGTACTACAACCAAAGGTATGGTTCAATACAAAGGAATGTCAATGTTCATCTTTGATTAATTAATTTCATTGTTCTTCATTTATTCAAAAGTGAGCAAGAGAAAACCAGCCAACACGTGTTTCGTCGCCAATGGAAATAATCCTGCGACTTCCTCTGGGCTGAATGAGAAGCTGAAAGTTCATGTAATCGCCCGCCGGTGATAATTCCAACCCGGCTGGTCAAGGTATGCGTCACTAGATTAGTGAACAGGATTCGAGAGTACAATAATAAAGATGTATAACATGTAATGGTGATCTGGTAAATTAATGAGCCGCAAGTGGTCTAGGATGGACGGTAGTCCTTATTTCGAGATTGCCTACAGCGGGTGCGCTGTGGTGTCTCACGGGCACGATTAATCCGGCGTTCTGTTCCGTGTGCGAATTCAATGAGTGTTCCAGAAACAGAATAATGAGTATTAAAGGAACAGATAACATAGTAAGTAACTTACCACACTGGGGTAGGTCAGAAAAGTGGGGAGAACGCCTTTTCTGGGTCGCGGTTGGCAATTGCATGGTTATACATTAAGATTATTGTTGTGTGCATAGGGGAATCAGGACAATAGGGTGGTAATAAAGTTGAACCCGGAGGAAGCAACACGTTAAAAGGTAATATTTAGGATACTAACTGGCACATGCATCAAGCCAAAATCCAGTCGGTAAAATACCGAATCGCTAAAATCACCCGTTAGCGAGTAAAATAAACCGAATCCCAATGCATCAACCCAAAACGTGAGCATATAACGAATCGCTAAATGAAATCCGGTAAAATACCGAATCGCAAATAACCAACATGCAAAAATACCGAATCCCTAAATACCGAATTAGCAATCACTAATAGCTCCCGGCAAGTGCCAATGGCTAATAACGAATCGCAACCCAATGCAACAACAGTCGCAAATACCGAAAATCCCACAAATCGCTATTTAGCATGAGCCTGAGCCTGAGCCTGAGCATAAGGGGAATCAGAACCTGGAGGTAAAGTTAAAAAAAAAGTCATGTGAATAAAAAAAAAAAAACATGTGCAACTGATTGTGTTAATCACCAAACCCTAAATGTGGCCAAGGAGACCCTGTTAGCTACCACAAAATGGCAGCCCTCTACGTGCTTGCAAGGAGGATGCGTATCAATGCGGCAGGACAGCGCAGGAGAAGGGTCCAGGAGAGAGTTTTCAGACTGCGCATCACCTTGCTCGGGCAGAATGAGGACGAGGTGTACGAGAAGTATCGACTGAATCGTGCCATGAGCATGCGCCTCATTGCAGACCTGGAACCATTACTGCAGCACCAGACACACCGGACCAATGCAATCCCTGCGCACGACCAGGTCCTATGCAGCCTGCACCTACTGGCCTCAGGAAGTTTCCAGGGGGTAATTGCGGTAGCCGGAGGCGTATCGCAAAGCGCACTCTCACGCTTCTTCAAGAAATTCCTAGATGCCATGCTGACAATGCTACACACCCACATCAGCTTCCCCACAACCCCACAGCAGTTGGACCGCAACAAACAGGCATTCTACCAGGTGGCACAATTCCCCCATGTAATTAGATGCATCGACTGTACGCATATCCCCATATGTCCACCCGCAGCAAATGAGTACATATTCCGTAACCGCAAGTCATACCACTCAATCAACGTGCAGGTTGTGTGCGATGCCAATCACATCATAACGGACCTAGTGGCACAATTTCCGGGGAGCACACACGACTCCTACATATTCCGCCACAGTGGAATCCACAGGCGTCTACTCAACGGAGAATTTGGAGAGGGAGTCCTGCTTGGTACGTACAAATTCCGCTTCCCCACATGAACACCACACATGTATGAACATCACCATTGCTAAGTCTTTGCTTCTATCTTCTAGGTGACAGTGCTTACGCCCTGCGTGAATATATACTCACCCCATACATCAATCCAGCAACCCCACAGGAACAACGCTACAACACAGCACACATAAGCACTAGGAATGTCATAGAGAGGACATTTGGGATTCTGAAGAGTCGCTTTAGAATCCTACATAAGACTGGCTGCGCCTTGCTATACAAACCTGAAACTTGCTGCAGGATTATTGCTGTATGTGCAATGCTGCACAACATTGCGACCAGAAGGGGGATACCCATAGAGGTGGACAGGAATGACGACGACCGGGATGACCAACCACCCGCCCAACACCGACAGGCACACGTCTCTAACACAGCAGAGGACCATAGGAGGCGGACATACATGATGCAACATCATTTCTGAATCAGGTGAGAATGATACATTACTATTTTGTTGGGGGTGCAACTGTTTAATGCACAGTAGCACTGCGTTATGTGCAACCAAACAAGCGATGTAAATAATGCTCCACATGACAAAAGTAATTACACATGTGCGTTAAAGTCACGGCTGTGCAGCCTCAGGAAGGGGAGGACCATGGTTGCCCACCACGGTCAGGTATGGCTGTAAATCTGTCTAGTGGCGCTTGCCACGTACACCAAGCCTCCGCTCAGGTGTCTCCGACGCCTCACCACGGCCTGTCCCCGTGGAGGCCCGCGAACTGCGGCGCCTGGTGCTGGCCTCTGCCACTGACACACTGCTGACACTCGAGGCAGCCTCACTGCCGTCTTCCCCTCCCAATGCACCAGCACTGAATGTGCCGCTCTGTAGGTGTTCGACAGCAGCGGTCATCTGCCCTAGTGCCTTGGCAACATCCCCGCAAAAGTGCCCAAGGTCCACCTGCAAGGACACCGAGCGGCGTGCCAACACTGCGGTGCTGTTGCTGAGACGTGTGATGGCCTTTGTAGAGGCCGCGGACCGCACCAATTGCTGACGGTGCCTCCTCCTCTCGCACTCATGGCCCTCCCTCATGGCACGGGTGAGCTCATGGATGTCCTCCCTGAGGTGCCCATTGCCCTCTGCCACCACAGTGGTCATGTCCCTAACCGCCGCAGTCATGGCACGCATTTCCCTTGCAAGGCGCACGATATTTGAGCTTATTGTTGCCATGTGTCGTCCCTGCAGGCGCTGTACACGCAGCATCCTCTCCTCGATGGCAGAAGTTTGTGGGAGATCAAGGTCGCCTGAGGAGACAGAACTTGGCCGAGCCCTGCGCCGCTGTGGCAGTCTGCCGCGTCCAGGTGGTGCAGCAGGCGGTGTGATGGTGCACAGACTTTGTCCCAATTGTGTGGAGGGTGTTCCCATCACCTGCAAGTGCGCAACTTGGGACCTGCGCCTCGGCGCTTTAGTGGCTGTTGTAGCTGCAGCTGGTGTGGCTGGTGCTGGTGCTGTGGTGCTGGTGCTGGTGGTGCTGGTGGTGGGGGTGGGGTGGCAGGTGGAGGTGATGTATGCGCATCCTGCGCTGTCTCCATGTCGGAATCCACAGGTGTCTCGGATATAATCAGCTGCCCGCTGTCGTCCGATTCCCCAGGAGATGCATCTGTGTGTGAAACAGTGCATGGTTAGTGGGATAGTTACACCTACGTAATGTCGTACACATACATGTCCCTCTGTGATCCACTAAATAAACAGTCTCTATCCATGTTCAACTTATGTGGTGATTCGTAATTGTATTTACGCCTGTACATGCACACTGGGCTGACTAGACTACAACTCCCATGATGCACTAGTGTTAACAGTAAAGCTGTGTGGGCCAAAGCTGCATGCACACTCAGATCCTGCTGGGGGCATGGGAATGGATTTACGCTATGCTGGGTATGGGCACAGGCATGCATCTTACCTTGGGCACTTGTGGCTGCGCCGGAGGTGTCCATCTGGGTCACTCCCACGACAGCTTCACGCTCGATTGTCCCTTCCACCAGCTCCTCCAGGGCAGTGTTAGCTTGGACCGTCGAAGGGCCGCCTCCGGTTCTGGTCGCCTCCCGCAGCCTCTCCGCAATCCTCTCCTTAGCACACTTCCGCAGGTCGTACCATCTTTTCTTGAGGTCGTCAATGCTGCGGGTCGTCACACCAACAGCATTCACCCTCTCCCGGATGCGCTGCCATATGCGCCGTTTCTCCCCCTCAGGCACCTTGAGGGACAGCTTACCAAAAAGGCGATCGTGCTTGCTGCTGACTCCCTCTATCAGGTGCTCCAGCTCCCTGTCGGAGAACTTGCGCTTGCGCTTGCGTGCAGCCTCAGCGCTGGATGGTGCTTCCTTCTCAATGGTTCTTTGGTTTGGCGGATAGCTCAGTCGGTGTGGCTTCACTCTGCACAGGCAGTCTTCACTCACAGCTCCTGTTTGCTCCTCTGTCGAGGCAATGAGGGTGGGGCTGCAGTATTTCCTGGTTGGTGATGTCATCTACATGTTCCCGGAGCGACGCGGTCATTTGCGATTTCGCTAATACCGAATTCGCTAATAGCTAATTCGGTATTACCGAACTCGCTATTAGCTAATCGGAGTTTGCATGCCCCGCTATTGATTATTCGGTAAAAATAGCGATTTTTAAGGAATCGCTAAAATTTACCGAATATGTTGATGCATGCCCTAATACGATTCCTTAATAACGATTCCTTATTTTTCGCTATTAAGGAATCGCTTTTTGTATGGTTGATGCATGTGCACCTAAGATAGTTAGATGTTAATAGATGTAGGTTCAAGTGTTAATGGATTTAAGGGTCAATAATTTCAATGACAGGGTAGGAGTTACACAGTTGCAGGATAAAGATGTTAAGGGGGCGGGAGTTTTAGAGGTGGGGGTAGTGGAAGTAGGTGAATTATTGTATAGTGAGGTGTAGTTTTGTGAGGCAAAGGCCTAGGTTTTTATTGCTGTGGTGTGCACCTGTCTTTAATAAAGCAGCCTTTTTCACACAATAAGCGAGTAGGTGGTGTGTGCTGCCCCTTTTTGCCCATTGGGCTTTGGGGGGGCAGCCGACTGAAGGGAGGTGTGCCCACTGGGGAAATTGGGAAAATGTGCCAGCCCAGGCTACATGGATTTCATTGTGTTATTATGGGCTATATACCATTGGGCTATCAGCCCAATATATATGTGGCCATTTTAAGAATGCAGGCACCATTTTGGTAGATGATACGGTGGCTGATAAGCAGCAAGTGAATTTTCCCTTCTACCCGTCCCTATAAGATATGTCTTCTTTCTCATTAGAGGATGGGATGTATTGAGGTATATCCTAGGTGTTTTTCATTGAACACAGGTACGCAAAGTTTGTTTTCCTATTTGTCTGTCGCTTGGAGCAGCTGCAAGGTGGTTGGCAGTTTAAGTTGCCATGGTTATACATTAAGATTATTGTTGTGAGCATAGGGGAATCAGGACAATGGGGGCAGTAATCAAGTTAAACCTGGAGGAAGCAACTCATTAAAAGTTAAGATTTTGATTACTTGCTAGTTAGATATTAATAGATGTAGGTTAAAGTGTTAATGAATTTAAAGTTCAATCATTTCAATGACAGTGTAGGACTTACACAGTTGCAAGATAAAGATGTTAAGGGGCGGGAGTTTCAGGGGTGAGGTAGTAGAAGTAAGTGAATTATTGTGTAGTGAGGTGTAGTTTTGTGAGGCGAAGGCCTAGGGTTTTATTACTGTGATCTGCACCTGTCTTCAACAAAGCAGCCTTTTCAACAATAAGTGAGTATGTGGTCTGTGCTGCCCCTTTTGGCCCGCTCCCAAGGGTGGAAGATTATAAGTCCTTTCCTGAAGTCCCCCATGAACATGGATCACTTATTGCTCACCTGCTCCCTCCCAAAACTAAGCAGTCCATCCCAGCCTTACTAGTCTGCCAAATCCACCCCACCAGGTACTAGTCTTTCTGGAATGTGGCACTGACTGTGTTGCCTGCATAAAGAGTGAGCCTTAGAAACACATAGGCATGCCATTCAATTTAACAAATTCTGAAATATTTGAGTGAATCTGGAAGCCTGAAGCAGTAGACAGAAGTAGTAAACGGAGCAAGGCAAGCGGAGCGAGAGCAGAGGAGGCGCGGTAAGCCGGGCATCACTGGGCCTCTTGCCTTGGCCTTTCAGGCACTCCCAGTGAGTCACCGACCCCGGCCCTTTCCCCCCGCACCTCCCCGCATCTCCAGCATCCAGAATCTCCAGAGGCCAAGAAGAGAAAAGGCCAAGCTGCTCATACGGCTCGCACCACACATCCACAGCTCTCACAGACCATCACAACATCAAAGAATTCAGTTACGAACTGAAGTCTCATTGGCTAGAACTCCACAATTCATAGAACTCAGTATTGAAAACACCCACAAAGGCAGGAGGCCTCATCCAATTGAAAGGCCCGAATAAGCATATGGACAGGCAACATGGTCAGACACAAGAAAATCATCAATAAGAATCGCAGAGGAAGGCCCCCTAAATGAGCTCCAAAGCTCACCTCCGCATCCCACAGAGCCAATAACACATGCCACAAAAACATATCATGGGCCAATAGAGGCACCAGTAGTGACCCCAATACAGGGCAATAGGAGACGGGCGAGGGATTTCCCAAGTCAGGTCGGCACCAAGATCGAGTTGATCCCTCATTTCATATCAAGGGGCGCCTATGACATTTTCAATTGAAGCACAATACTAAGACTACCAAACGCGCTGCCAGGCCATAACCACATCAGATCAAGAAATAAAGATAGATTTCAGTTTAAACCAAATCCTGAACAGCCAGGGACCGACATCACAATCACAACCTGGTCAGACGCGACCATAGCAAAGCAAGTATGGCAGTACATGGAATCCTTCACAACATGGGGCATTGAGTTAACAAAGGCAGAGCCAGCACATTACCCAAGCCCACTGCAGTGGCCAAAACCAATGCTAAGCATGCTGAAGGGAGCAATAGGCCCAGACCTGCCCATCATAATAAAAGAAGGACTCCAAATAACGAGGCACATCTTCGTCAAAAGCCCAACGCAGCAAATAGCCAATTTCAAAGAAAATCAGCCGGCCATGTACAACAGAGGCAGACACAACAGGAAAGCATGAAAGAAGCTTTCAAGCCCAACCACTCTAGCTACCCCTTGTAAAATCTTCTCCTGGAATGTGAACTGCTTAAGAAGCAAGACGGACGAGGACGACTTCACAAAATTCCTCCAAGAACATGAGGTCTTGCTATTGCAGGACACTTGGCAGCTCACAAACACACCAATTGTGAGTTACAATGAATACCACAACAAAGTCATCAAAGAAGCAAGCTCTGGGAGAGCAAAGGGAGGCCTATCGATCTACATCTCTACCAACATACTCTGGGCCCGTGAAGAGGTGGACTTGGATACAACATGGATGAAGTGTGTCAAATTCGAAGCCACAACCTACCGCACACTAATAATTCTGAACATATACATACACCCAGCTCTCAAGCATAAGGTGGAATTTTTTTTGTCCCTGACAGGGATGCTCAAAGCACTGAAATCCATATATCCACAAGCAAGCATAATCTTGTCAGGGGACTACAACATGAATTTATTACAGGGCTTTGAATGCATTTAACAGGATAAAAACAGGAAAAACACGTCAACCAAACAAGATGCGATCTGGCAAAAAATGCATCTCTGCGCTTGAGAGTGTGAGCGTGTTCACACTCAATGGTTGCAGTCCTTTGGATCATCCAGCAGCCTTCACAAGAGTAACCGAAAGGGCCGGCTCAACCATAAATTTTACTCTTGTAGACCCTGACCTGTACAAGTACATTTCCAACTTTAATATAAAAGAAAGTTCGGACAGTGACCATTCTGCCCAAACCCCCCAGGGCCCAAAAAGCGCAAGGTCTTGTCTCAGCTGCACAGCCATTCAATCTAAGGCACCTCCAATGGAAGGAAGAGACGATAGATGCTATTATGGAGGCAAGTACCATCTACCTGACATGCTATGATGACAAGCTGACTTATGACATAGGTTTGGGAGGAATTTGTCTAAACATTAAACTCAAAATTTTCGATCAAAACTCCCACCAATAAATCGAAAAGAAACACCAGGGTCAGTATGGTTCATCCTAGACTTAAAGATCAGGAAAAAACAACTCAACTAAGAACTTAGAAATACGCGCCTATGTAGAAATCAACCAAGCCAAGTTCCAATCGCTAAAATTGCCAAAATGAAACAAATGTACAAAAAAGTGATAAGGGTGGCAAAACACAAACAAAAGAGGCAATCTGGACGAAACTGCTATACACAAGCCAGCCAAGAAACTAAACACCTTTGGGCCAACATAAACAGCCTGGCAAATGGTCACAACCAGCATCACAACTCAGACATCACGGAAGCCAATTGGACAAACCACATAACCATGGTGTATAACAAAGTGGCCTAGGACAGTGTGCCAATAAGTCACGCTGGGCCTCGAAGGGTCCAACCAGCTCCAAAAACATTCAAAGCCAATCACTCACACACAGAACAAAGGCAAGTAGAGCATAACAACTCTAATCTCATGGAAGCAGCTTGTGCCAACCACATCACCACCAATAACGTCCAAGTGGCTCAGGCCAGCTCTCCATCAAGCGACGAAAAGCCCAGCCGGGTATCCATCACTCCAACAAAATCAAACGTCGACCACCTTCCACCTACCATCGATAACAACCCAGTGATTCAGGTTATCCCTCCATTAAGAAAGGCAAATCCTAGCAGGGTCTCAACAACGCTGATAAGCTCTAAGGACAACAGCCCATGGTTTGCTCAAAAATAGGTCGTGCATACCATATGAAAATTCAGGTTGGGGGGGGGGGCCAGGACCAAATGGCCTACCCAACGCTTTATTCAAACAAGTCCCCAGCTTTTGGTCAGCACATTGAACTCCCCTGTTCAACCACGCACTGGAAACTGACACCATTCCAAATTCATGGCGAGGTAGCAGATGTCAGCCAATATGCAAATCAGGGGAGCGTTCAAATCCCAATAACTACAGATTAATTGCATTAATAGATGTGGAAGCCAAAATAAATGCCTTGAATCTGCTTTCTGAATTAGAGGACTGGGCGACCAACATAAACCTAGTCCCTAAAACGCAAGCAGGCTTTCGCGCAGAAATGAGCGAATTAACCAATCTATCAGCTGTCACTCTCTTGGCCGAGCAAGCCATCACAAGATCAAGCAAACTCTACGCATGCTTCATCGACCTCAAAGCAGCCTTCGACAAGGTAGGGAAAAAGATGGCACGTTGGGGAGTCCCTGCGCAATTTCTAGAGGCAATCATAAATCTCTACTCAAACACATGGGTCCAAATAAAGCTAGGAGACGTCCGAAGAATAACCAACAAAATCTTCACCAATAATGGCTTAAAGCAGAGGTGTGTCTTGGCGCCCTGCCTGTTCAACATCTATACAGCCACCCTAGAGAACCCTCTATGCCAAGTTCAGATAGACCCTCCTAAGTTGGGCAATGAACCAATAAGAAGTTTGCAATATGCAGACGACATAGTATTGCTTATCAAAACTTCACTAGGCCTACAGCGGCTGATCGCCCAATTGCTAGACTCCACTACAAATGCGCATCTGAACCTTAACTACAACAAAACTAAGGTTCCATGTTCCTCGAGCACACATAAAAGACAACCCAAGTTGAGCTGGAAGGAAAAATAGTAACAACTTGGAACAGGTCTCAACTTATAAATATCTTGAGGTGCATCTGAGCTACAAACAGCAAGTACTATCCAGGCAAGCAAAAGCTAACAAACTGCTATTCGCATTTAAAACTTTGCAACAAAAGCTAAGAGATTGCTCAACAAACCATCTTTTGCAGGTTGTAGGAGCAAAATCAATCCCCTCCTTATCGTATGGATCAGAACCACTCAAAAGCAAAGATGCTGCAAGTCTGAACACCTTACAATCCAGCCTCTTCAAAAAATTGTTTAGGATCCCGCAACATATATCACAAACCCAAATCAGGTTGGAGTTTGGGCTACAGAACCAGATCCCAGTTAGACAGGGCACCCTAATAAAATGCTCTCTTGAGAATGAGAACAGAAGATACAAACTCACTTGCCTACCAATGTTGGCTCGAAATAGAAAAACAAACCAGCGCCAACAACTCATTCTACACTTCACTACAGCAGTCAATCATAGCCTTGAGAGTAGAAGAAGCCTGGCACACGACAACAGAATACCCTGAGTTCAAATGGGCAATCAACAAAGCAGCCAAACAGCAATCACTTTTAACAGATAAAGCATAATTGGCGAATAAAAGGTAAGCGTGAGTGGTCTTCCCAACATATAACGTTTTTGAAACCCCATCCATACCTGTTGGAAAATACTTCTCAGAGTCAAAAAAGCACAATTTGATGCTAATTTGACTGGCAGTCTTTCCATCAAAAGAGTTAACACCAGCATGGAAACAGACCTGGACAACCATGGAGATTCGATTGCGGATTCAGTAGTGAATCATTACTCCACCTATTATACATTTGCCCAGCGCTTTTATCACTCAGGAAGAAACTATTACGTTCAACACAGTTGCAAATAAGATAATGCTGACCAGCCGTAATAAAGCTATTAGGAGGGTCTTCGGTCCAGTCAGCATGTAAGGCAGTGAAGTTCTTGGCACTAACAGCCAAGGAGTTAGAAAAGGATAAATATGAAAAATAACAAATAAAATTTACTCTGTAAATTCGGGCCTAGCAAGGCAGGTGGCCCGCCATTTGTCTACTACGCTTTGCACCAAGGAGTAACAGCACTTTAAAACAGGACCAAAATCCCTGTGGTATTTTCTTTTTATAATTTGTGCGTATAGCACTCCTGCACTTATCATTGCACACAGGCCATGAAACATTTGCAGGACAGGCACAGAGGACAATTTCTTTAACAGACTGTACGGAGCTTCTTATGCTATTCCACCTGTAGAACCAGACCCGTCACATTACACATGTAAACAAGCATTGGCATAGCCAATAGGTTTCGCTTTGGGACCTTATAAGTGTTTAGCCATGCAACAGTTAATGTTGTTGCAGTAAGGATATTGTGCTGCATAACTAAATACTTATAAGGTCCCAAACGCGAAACCTATTGGCTATGCCAATGCTTGTTAGCTGGTAGCGGCTGGGCAGAGCACGCGCATGTGGTATAAATGGCCGATTGTTGCCATAGTAACCAACGCCGTCACACACATGGCTGCCGGAGACATGGCGCACCTAAACGGACTACAGAGTCAGACACCGAAGTAACCCCTACGATGATAGTGGTATTCAAGCGGGTACCCACTGGGTCTATGTCATAGGATGCAGACTCCGCATTTGATGTGCCTTGTTAGCGACCTGATGCACAGCTCATCAACGGGCCAGATTTACAAACAAACAAGCACATTCTAACCAGGCTCAAACACATTCTGTAATTAAACTGTTCCATCAAAAATAAAAATCTATTCATAATGACAAAATATGGAAACACGTCTCTCTGCACTCACCATGAGATGTGAACTCTGAGGGCAACCAGCGACGTCTGATTAACCAGCAGAGGCAGCATGAACGTACAGTTGCCAGCAGGGGGTGGGAGGGAGAGAGAGAGAAAGGGAAAGGGAAAGGGAAAGGGAAAGGGAAAGGGAAAGGGAAAGGGAAAGAGTGCGAAAGAGAGAGAGGGGGAGAAAGAGAGCGATAGAGGGGGAGAGAGAGAGCGAGAGAGAGAAAGAGAGAGTGGGAGAGACAGAGAGAAAGAGAGAGAGAGAAAGAAAAAAGAAGTGCACGAAAAGGAAGGGAAGAAATGGGAGGAGAAAAAGGATGAGGTTGCCTGGAGCCAGGGTGGTGACAGGCAACCCGTGGTGGAAGGTGAAGTAAATTATACCCAATACTGCTGGGATTGTTGGACAAGGGAGGAGCCGGGTCAACCTTTCTGGACAGGGGTGTAGCTTCAATTGGTGCAGCAGATGCAGTGACACCGGGATATAGAGGCTAAGGAATGAAGAGAAGAGTGCAGACGTCAGAGAAGCTGTGAATAGACTGAAGGGAAAAACGGGGACACAGCAACCAAGAGAAACGCTACGCTATACAACCATAATACATACAATGATCAATTTTTGAAATATATAGCTGGAGATAGACATTGGTAAAGAATTGAAAGACGAACAGAAAATAGAGCTTAATGAAGGTGGGAGAAAGAACAATAGGGGTGCGAGGGAGGCTGTAAATGAAGGGCAGTCAATGACAGAGAAAGGGAAAAATAAACGGAAGGTGAGACTGAAAGGAAAGGAATGGGGAAGTGTGAACGGGGATGAACATGCACTGTAAAGCTAGGACCGAGAGAAAGGAGAGAAAGGGGCGGAAGAGCCAAGAAGCGTAATGATAATTGCATTAAAGTAGCACTTTATACCCCTTGCAAGGCGCCGAAGAGCACTGTCGGAGCGGCAACGAGTGAGCCTACGGGGTAGTGCGTCGTTGGAAGGGGGGGGGGTGCGGCTGAAATGTACATGCTCACGGGAGATTACGTCACCGCTGGTGGAATGTGTCGTCATCGGAATCTTGTCTTCTCAGAGTGGCGCTTTAAATGAAAAAAAGGGGAAGGGACTGGTGACTGCTTGAGGCGGGTCTTACTGCCACGTCTACTGAAAGGAGGAAGGCAAATTTTTCGGTGCCTCCCAGGCAGAGCGCGGAGGAAAACGGCAGAAGCAGTCAGGGAAGGACGGATGCTTGGTGAGTGTTTCTTGTCCCTTTTGCGTCATGTGAGATGTGACTGCACTGCATCGCCTGTTTTTGGTGTACAGGAAGTGGGTACTTGGATAAATTCAAGCAGAACCACCCACCTGTGTTTGTCAGCCACGTGTGGTAGGAGTCATACGTCTCATGTTACCCCAGCAATTTGTAACATGCCCCATATCACAACGAGGCTTTAGAATAAACTCACACGCCAGCTGAGTTGACCGAACACTTGCCTTTGTTAAAATGCCCCGTTCTAGTTTATAGCCGATCCAGTGACCCAAGGCAATTCCCGATCTTGAAGGGTACCCAAGTTTAAAATATCCGTGCCCTGGCACTAATGTGGTTTGGAGGCGAGGGAAAGTGAAAGGCTTCGTCCCCCCGCAACCAAAGAACTTCTCCACTCACCTACAATAAGTTGGCAAACTGCAGGAGTACATGCTGTGATGTCACACTGGTGGTAGCCTTTCGACAATTGTTCCTAAAGTGACAATGTTTATTTTTTAATGTATTGGTTTGCAAGTAACAACAAGCACTGTAATACAAGCGCGGCCCCGAAAGTTAATTGTGAGAGGGGGAGCAGGAGGGGAGACCGCAAGTGGTGCGTGCACGCGCGCTGGGGAGAGGCACGTCTGGCGAGTGGTGTGCGATGTGCGCGCACCATGACGAGAGAGGAAAGCCAGATGGCGCCTCTACTCGTAACTGTGCGCGTAACCGCACGCTCTAGGCTACACAAAAAGCTGTGTTTGGCTTTTTAAAAGCCCACTCACTAAATGTCTCGCCAGAGCAACACATGCGCTGGCTCAGGCGAGACCTAAAAAAGGCCTTTTAAACACACTTGCACTTTCATTGGGGTACCGCTGATCAAAACAAGGAAAACCAGCTGCTATATAAACAACCAACCAATGTGACACAATATTGCCGTAGTAACATGCTTGCACCTCTTGTTGTTTTTAACCCCTTCCATGCTGCGCAGATTCCGCCGCTGTGCTGACGGAATCTTGCGCGGGCGTGGTCATGACGGAACGGTTCCGTCATGAGCACAGCTCAACCGTGGCTCATGACGGAACCGTTCCGTCATGAGCACCGAAGGGGTTAAGAAGAAAAGAAAAGTGATTTTTAAATACACCACTTATAATTTTAAAGGTTTTTAGCACCTAAACAATATTATTATTATTCCAATGATTTTACAGCATCATAAGGTAGAAATGAATGTCGCCACTATATTTTAGCTATTGTTAGTCCAGTCGCAATTTAATATACTGCTTTTCGATGAACAAAACATTGTAAACGATTTTAATTAATCATATAATAAACAGAGATATATATATATATATATATATGTATATAAATGTGTGTGTGTGTGTGTGTATATATATATATATATATATATATATATATATATATTACCTACTGGCGGTCGCCAGTAGGTAGTTATAGTTAGGACCACGTTTCCATAGGAAAACCTCAACATTCTATTTTGAATAACTTTGGCGCCGGTCGACGAATCCTCGCGAATTTCTCAAAATAGGTGGGGCGCTACGCTCCACTCCTACCCTGAAAGTCTTGGGGGGATCCGTCAAGCGGGGGCTGAGATAAAAGGGGGGTCCCAAAACGCGTTTTTCCCATGCATTTTTCCATAGGACCTTTAGAACGAGCTACAGCCCGAACGGCTGAACAGAATTACTCAAAATTTGGCAGAGAGGTAGTCCCTAGGTCAAGGAAGTGCCTTTTGTAGGTTTGGTGTAAATCTGTTCAGTAGATTCTGAGAAAATAGCCTTTAAATCAATATATATATCTGAGCCCGCTTACGGTACGCTTACCGTACGCTTACGGTAAGCGTACGGTGGCGTGCGCGAGCGCGATTCTGATTGGCTCTTAGATCTTAGTAAACATTCGAATCGGCCGAAACCAGGAAGCGGCGGCCGCCATTTTGTGTATTTCACTCTGAAAAAAAAGAGTGAAAACAAGGAAAGGGGGCAATGAGGAGAGTTACAGACCCCCTTACATTTGTGAGGGGGTCAAAGAAGGACTGTAAAGTACAAAGAAAACATTTATTGATTTTAAAAAAAATCACGGGGTACGCGTACGGTAAGCTTACGGTAAGCGTACGGTAGAAAAAAAAAAAAAAAAAATGAAAATCAGATTTAAGTGTTTAGATATTAGGGGGCTCTAAAAAGAGCCGTTGTGTTTATGAAATGATTTTTTAGTGGTACCTACAAGTAAGTACCGATGCAGAGTCTAAGGTTCAAGAGGAAGACTCTGTTCCCTTCATCATTGAAGTGCACACCATCTCCTCTATAAATGTCTTGCATGTCATAACGCAAGTTGTTGTGGTAAATGGCACCCATACCATAGTCACGGAGGAAAGCAGAAACAGATTTGTTGACGTGCTTTCTTGCTTTGTCATCGCACCGCGTGCCCACCGTGCGTGCACGGCACTAACTGCGTAAAGTGGGCGCGCAGTGCGCGAAGCGCACCGCGTGCTCACTGTGCGCGCACGGTGCACGAAGCGCACCGTGCGCGCACGGAACGAACTGCGTTAAGTGGGTGCGCACGCCACGAATGGCGTAAAGTAACTTAGCATTTAAAAAACCATACAAATTCACTGAAAAAACCATAGGTTTCACACACGTTATAGTTAGGAATTAGCATTTAAAAAACCTTGCAAATTCACTGAAAAAACCATAGGTTTCACACGTTATAGTTAGCGGAAATTTTACTGATAAAAAACCAATGAAATTCCCCCGTTATAGTTAGTGCAGGCAACTATAACTCACGCGACCGCAATCTTCTGCTGATGACATATGTGTCTTTATGAAAAAAAAATATTTGTAATATATGTATAGCTAAAAATGTATGGAAGAAGACATGGGCAAATAAGTGTCTAAATACAGTATTAGCATCAGCAGAGGATTGCGGTCGCGTGAGTTATAGTTGCCTGCACTAACTATAACGGGGGAATTTCATTGGTTTTTTATCAGTAAAATTTCCGCTAACTATAACATGTGTGAAACCTATGGTTTTTTCAGTGAATATATATATATATATATATATATATATATCGATATATATGATTCACAAACAGATTCTGTACGGAGCCATAGCATATTCAAAACCCCTTCTGCATGGGCACCACCCAGAAGGCTACTTCAGTATGGGCCATTAGCAATATAGAAAAAACATGAAAGGGAATGCCTTGCAGCTTAGAATTGTCGAGGGGAAATTATAATATGCATACAAATTAAGGTAACAGTTCCTAAAGAAATATATATGCCAGTATGGTCTACTAGGCAGGGAAGAAAAAAGGGGAGGGGAAATGACAAGTAGTCTCAGATGAGGTTCGAAAGTGGTAATGTGGTGGAGACTAGAGACTCCTGGATGGTACTAGAAGTGCCCTCACACACCCTTGCGGGTGCAAAGCATCATCATCGGGCTGTGCTCCTCGTGGGGGTGGCGCTGCAGTCCCTCACGGGCCCTAAAAGGGCTCTCTATCGGAGATCTTTTGGTGGAGTCGCCGTAGTTGTGCGTGTGGGTGTGTGGGGAGGGGGGGTGTGTAGTGGTGAAAACTAAAAAGACCTACTGGTGCCCTAACTATTTATTGGTGGGTCCAGGAGGTCTATTAAAAATTAACGGGGATTGATGTTATATAAACATACAGAGTGGGGAAGAACGGTAAATACGTCCCACTACTCTCGACCCGTAAGAGTGAGGGTTTAAAGTGAGAGAGAGGGGGTGCAGGTGGTGGTCAACATGTTTCGCGCTGTTGCCGGTCCCTAATGGATCCTAGCGCTTCGTCAGGACCGAGGTGGTGATTACAAAGTAAGGGATGGGATTCAGAAAAAAGAGGGGGAGTCTGCTGTAATCGCGTTGATAACCTAACAGCACAAGGAGGGTCAATTCGACTCGCACAACACCACAAAACACGTCTACATGACAAAATACATCTCAGTGACTGACCTGGCACATCCAAACAGGCAAACAAAGTCCCAAAATCACAACCACCTCTTATAACACACCCACCAAAAATTAAAACCCAGCCACACCCACAAATGGACCAATAAAAAGGGCCCACACACACAACCCATGAGGCTTTGCAACAGACCCACTGCTGCCAGACCCCACAGACAAACAACTGCACCTTACTTACACCTTAACTACACCTTAACTTACACACCTTCACACAACCTCCTCCACAAACACCCCCTCTTCACATTCACACACACACCGTCACATTCACACCCACACACCCACAACCATCCACACCCACACCCCACACCATACCCACAGACAAGAATCCAAAGTTCACAACGGTGGAGCTGGACCTCCTTGTCAACGAAGTCATCAGAGTCGAGTCACAGCTGTTTGGAACATTGGTCAGACAGACCTGCATAGCCCAAAAAACTAGCCTGTGGCAGAGGATCGTCGATAAGGTGAATGCTGTTGCGCCCATCCGAAGGACCAGGCATGAATGCCAAGCCAGGTGGTACGATCTGCGCAGGGCAGTCAAGCGGAAAATGAACGAGGAATACGCCCAGAGCAACATCACTGGAGGTGTGCTGCCCCGCAGACCCGTACATTACCATCCCTGGGAGGAGAAGGTGATGGCCCTGCTTCCGCCGGTGGGAGTACACGGAGTCGAAGGAGTCGCAGAGCCTGGTGAGTACACAAACTACTTACATAACATGGGGGCAATGGCATCCACACCCCAAATACACCAAATGCACGCAACTACCCCCAAGCCCTCACCGGACACAACCACACTCAAAAAGCACGCTCATGCCACTAACATGCCCATACCCCATTCACAAAGCAAGGCCATGCCATGTCCCAGGCTACACGAACCACAAACCCAAGACTGGATGTCCGGGGTGCTGGGAGGGTGGGCCTCACAAAACACATTGTGACACTCAGAAGCAGACAACAATGCCCTCAGCCCAAATGGCCTAGGTACATACCCATGCACCATGCCCAAGGCACAGGGACTGGCAAAGTACTGACAAGGTAGCTGACACTTGGCCCTGCTGTATGCAGCACAAGGCCCTCCTGTGACCACTGTACACTCAAACACCAACTCCACAAGCTCAGATATCTAGCACAGGAACTCACATTCACTGTCATGCCAGCATGCAACATGAGGGGACAGACACATCACCTGGGAGACCCAATGACAAATCACACTACACACAACAGCAGGCCCGGTCACAACCCCCCCCCCCCCCCCCCTTATACAAGCACACACCCCTGGGGCAGGCAACGGATTTACCCACTCTCACAATGGACATGTGACACAACAAGATCAATCCATAGCCAAATAAGCATCCTAGCCACAATTCTACAGGTCAAACACTCAGGAGAACATATCAATCTGTCCCCCGCAACATACCCATCCACAAGTGGACATTGAGAGGAATGCTAGGCACATCCAACTACCTGGAGGAATTGTGCCAACTTGAATATGTATGAAACATGGATGTCGCATGAAACTGCATTGACAGTGTCTCTCTCTCACACACAGGGCAACGTCATGGATCTCCCCCCAACAATGGGGGGGAACAATCACAGTCCCAGGCTCGGCGTGAAGATGATCCCACCGGCAGCGACGACTCTCACCACTCCGTGGATGACCCCGACCAACCTGGACCCTCTGGTGCCCAAGCCCCTGCAGCACCTGCTTCAGGTACATCTGTGCCAACCACCACCCCCATTCCTGCCACATCCCAGGAGACACCCAGGAGCCCTGCTCGCACTGAACAACAGAGCCAGTCTGGCCAGGAGGGACAAGGTTCTCCGGGCACCCAGGAGGAGGCAGGCAACCCCGCAAATGCCATCCCTCAGGGGTCCCGTAGACCCGATGTGCCCACAATGGCAGGCCAGGCTCGTGTGGGCAGGGGTGGTGGGAGTGGAGGCAGGCGGAGGCGCGAACCTGACCAGCCAGCTGAGGGAACCGGTATGTCACACATACGCCACATCCTGGACACATACCGGCGTGACACCAGGGGTATCAGCCAGGTAGTGGGGAGCCTCACAGAGATGAAGGGGACCCTCGACGAGATGAAGAACCTGCAGGCCGAGCAACATGCCAGTCAACAACAACACCAAGGACGGATGGAGGCAAGACTGGCTGAGCTCCTGGTGGTGCAAAGGGACATAAGCCATTCACTCCGTCGGATCGCCAACAGCATGGGCAACCCTCCCTGTGACACCAGGCGCAGACCAGCACCAGCCACAGGGAGGGAGGAGGAGGAGGAGGATTTGTCCGACGGAGCGTCCCAAACATCGTCAAGGCCTGCATCTGAGGGTCCCCGGAGTAAGGTGGGTCGTCCACGGAAAAGACCGGCAGCGGACCATCCACATCTCCCAGGTCACCTGGCCTGGCACCTGACCCTCTGGCGCAACAGCAGCACCACATCCAATGACATTCTCTGCCACATGGACTTGCTGGTCACAGTCTGACCAATGATGACCAACACTGTTGTCTGGACTCTGATGACTTCAAATGCCAAGGATACCATCTCCCCCTGTGAACTTTGGATTCCATGCACCCGGTAGAGCACCTTATTTTATCTACCAAAACGCGTACCCCACCGCAAATAAAAAGAATTTTTTTTTAATGAGATGTTGCAGTCATTTTGCATTAGTCCACAACATATGTGTGTGTAAATGTCAAACTATGCCTGAGTGTTGAACTAACTCCACCCATCCATGCCCTGGGATCTGAATCTGGTACAGGACACACATGGGTCACAATGTATCATTCAATGCAGACATGGAGCACAATACTCACCTGTGATGGCCTCAAGCTGCTGAGGGGGGCATGCAATACTGTGCGGACAGACCTATTTGGAAGAGTATCATTAAGGCGTAGAGGTCATGGCTCATGTGGAGGTTCCCGGGGAGGGAGTCCCAGGTATGTTTTGCCAGGTGGGAGAACTATGTCCTGCATGCTGGAGTACAGTGGATGTGAAGAATGGTGGCCAGGGCAAGGTTGGATGCACGGAGATGGCCCAACGGGGTCTCGGATGACAGTGGTACAAGGCTGGTTTGGAGTCGGCGTTGTGGCCTGACTCCTGAGTGTGGGTGGGGAGTCTGAAGGTCATCCTGCAGCAGACAGTGATCCATTGCAGGTATCTCTGCTGGACGGTGATGTGTCTGGGGCGCCGGATGTTGAAGCTGAGGTGTGCAGATGCACCCTGGATGTGTACAAGTTTCCCGGGAGTTTGGATGTACTTGCTCCGTAGAGGGCAGAGCAGTATTTGACACGGATGTTGTCGTGGACCTGGGGGATGGTCTGTCTTTCCTTGGAGTGGATCTATCTGTGGATCATGTGCATAATGCAGAGGGTGTTGCAGCCTGAGGTACAGATGCTGGTGATTAGGATGGCAAATGTGAGCGAGCAATACATGATGCACGCCATCTTGTGTGCGTGCCCACTGGGTGCTTGTGCAGGGCTCTTGCGGGTGGGACACAAGCAGTTGACCCAGCTGTAAGGGGACAATCCGCAGATGATTACCTCAGTCCTGTACAAGTCCAGCCTCAGGTGGCTGATGTTCAGCCATTCATCAATGGATCTCATGCATTCTTGAATATTGGAACTGGCAATGTCGGCGTCTTTGTTGAGGGTGAGGAGCACCTGGCTGTCAATGGCATACGAGCTGATGATGAGGTGCTGTGCGCATGTGATGGTGGTGAGGGGGGTCCTGGACACATTGGAGATTGACACGCTGAGAGATGAAACCTGTGCGATGTGCCAGACGACGACACCATACTACATGCAGAAGCCTTGAGTCCCACTCCCATGGCCTTGCTAGGGTACAGAGCGGGTGGGGAGTAGGAGGGACATGACCTGGTTGGTGTGACAGGGCCTGGAAGGCGTGGCAGCGCTGTGTAGGCAGTCGGAGTTGCACACTCATCATGCAAAGGTGTTGTGTGTGCGCTTAGTGTATGCCTGAGAGCAGGCGGTAGATATGCGGATGGACATTGCTTGGAGGGTGGCTGCAACTTCTGACTGTAGTGTGATGTGGGTCATGCAAGGACATGAGGGTCGTGCAATGTGCACGTTGCATGTGCAGACGGTCCAGCCTTTGGCACCGCGTGGCCGCAACAGTGGCACAGACAAGCAGATGACAGCCAAATGAATGGGTGGAGGGAGGAAGGGAGGAGCATCTTTGAGGTGTGTGTGTTGCCAAATCCGGAAACTCTGTGTGCCCTTGCTGCAGGGGCTGCAGCAGCAGGCGGCATGTCCTGGAAAATATGCCACAAGTTGCACACAAAGACAAGGATGTCAGAAAGGACAACTGCAACATGCGTATGTAAAGGAAGGAGTGTGCGGTTTTCCATGGCACACCCAGAGACAATGGATGCACAATCACCAAAGATGACTGATACCGGATCAGGAAACTGAAGGCCGAGCGGCGCACAGGAAACACACCCTCAGCAGGTGTTGAGGGCCCGTTGTGGGGACCAACATGCCCAAATACATACACAACCATGGACTTCATGCACAATAGAGATTCTGTTGGACATGGCCCTTTTTGCAGGGTCATCCCTAAACTGTTTGCCTTCCTCCTGTATTTTTTCTGACCTGTTGTTGGCTGTTTTATGACTCTGGGCACCTTACCACTGCTGATCAGTGCTAAGGTGCATATGCTCTCCCTATGGTAAAATGTAGACATTGATTGGTTTCCATGTTTGGCTTATTTGGTTTACTATCAGCCCCTAGTAAAGTGCACCAGGAGTGCCAGGGCTTGTAAATACAAATGCTGCTGGTGGGCTTGCAGCACTGGTTGTGCCACCCACAGAAGCGGCCTAGTAAAATGTGTCTAAGGTCTGCCACTGCAGAACCTGCGTGCAGTCTGGTACTGTCATGCTAACTGCGCAAGTGCACCTACTTGCCAGTCCCTAAACCTTCCATTAACTACATATTAGTCACCCCTCTGGTAGGCCCAAGGGCAGGGTGCATTGTAGGCATAAGGTAGGACATGTCCTGATGTGTGTGGCATGTCCTAATAGTGAATTACAGCCATTTTCGTGTTTCACTATTGAAGGCTACCTGCTCTCCATAGGCCAGAATGGGCTGCTGGAATTATTACACTCTATAATCCCAGCGGACTCAGAGAGCATGGTAGAAAGTCAAGTTTAGTATGCCTGAACTCAGAATAATAAAATACTTCTTTTAGTAAAGTTTATTTTAATATCCTGTGTTTGTAAATGCTACTTTTAGAAAGTTAGTATTTACTTGCTTAGCCATTTCAGTCCGCCTCTGCTTTGTGTGTGTGTGCTGCCTAGTTTCAGTGAGGGGCAGGGCTGCCAGGTAGTGGGTAGAGAGATTACACCAGGATGGGTGGGAGGAGTACACCTTGACTCTGAATAGACCTGTGCTCTGCCACCACAATGCTGGCTCCGCCCCCTGTGGAGCAGCTGATGTCTCTGCCCTGTGCACTGAAAGGAGAGAGTAGAGTCACCACAACAAAGTGCTCCAAAACCGGACTGAGCCAGGTGTGGTAAATATTTCATTACCGGTACTATTTTTTATGCGGTAAAGTCTATTAAGAATAACTCAGTAAATATAAGAGGCAGAATCCGTGGTATTAAAGGTTTAAAAAGGCTTTATTCCTATACAAAGGAATACAATTCGAATTGCAGGCTTTCTATTCCATCACCACGAAAGTTCAGGAAGGAAGGGCATACATTATTGACAGATAATTGGTTTTATAGGAAATGCATTACAGTGAAACAGATGCAAGAGGCGTAACAGCTGATAGTACAGACAAAAGGTGCATACGTAACTAATAGAGGCGGATATATGGGCGTAATTTAATAAACGTCATCATACATGATGTCACAAGTGGGTGGATCCATAAGAGAATCCTGCAATGTCAGCAGAAATATTTGGCAGAGATGCGCGCGCAGCCGCATGACGTGTGATTGACGTGCAACTAGAGGGTGAAGGGGACTTGACATTTAGCTCTACATGTGGAGACAGAAGTCTGGGGGTCATGTCAACCTAATCCCAAATCATATCTAATATCCTATGTTTAAAGAACTGTGTTATCCAAAAGGAAAGGTTTCTAGGATAGAATCTATTCTATACTGACTGTTAGTGCGTGTACAAGCGTCTAAGTGTCTACATGAGATGCGAGGGGGTAGGAATATTCCATGGTAACGGGGGCTATGAATTACTTGCATGAGGACAGCGAGGCCTGGCCCTTTGCACGGTAGCTGGAGGAATGTTTACCTAAACTACTAGACAGGAATGCATCGGATGAGGAGCGGAGTAGATAATCTTGAAGGTGAAATACAGTTTTTGGCAGGCAACAGGCTGGATCAGGCACCGTTAGCCGCGCAGGGAGTAGGACAAAGTTCATGGATACAGATGCAGGCTCAGACTGGAGCTTTCAGAGGCAGAAGGCAGGAAAAGGCTTGATGACAGAATTCAGGGCCTACTCGCCTGAATCTGTAAAATGTGGAAAGTGAACCACATAAAGTCGGTGGCCTTTCATACTTAGGAATGGAATATCTGACCCATTCATGGCGGATCTGAAAGAGGACATGTTGACGGTGGACGCACATACATTTGCGTCTTCAAAACTGGAACTGGAGGGAACATACATGTACTTATAGCATGCACATGGAGCCGTTGGGGTCTACGATAGGGGACATAACTGATCACAAAATTCATATTTCCTCATTCCCTCCTTGTCCCCTACGGACCCTCAGGAGATATCGATCTTCATCAATCCATCGATCTGCTCATATAGCATCATTTGTTCTTCTTTCTTCTTCCGGGATCTTGAACGAAAACTTGGATGTGAGATACACGATGTGGCACACAGACCACAAATCGCTGGCCCACATTGTAGACATAAGCAGCAACTGAATAGTATGAGAAAGCCAATACCTAGGAAGGATAGTATTCTCCATCCCCAGGCTGACAACACGCCCCAGAACCAACCGGACCAAGTCCAGGTGCCTGGACTCTGGTGTATCTGGCTTACAATCTTATGAAGGCGAGTTATGGCTTTATATACTGATGGCGAATTTTCTGGTATGAAAATGCAGCAACTTGATCCGATGACCCTACAAGCTCCGCCCCTATCGGCCAGGATGACGTCAAGGACAAGACGATTTTGAAGCACAACAATCCGCATAGCAGACTGCTCTTCTGTTAAATTGCCTAAGGCGGAAGTAGTTTCGTTCACTACTGCTTCAAGGGTTCTGGTTAATCTACGTATCAGCTTACTATTAGTAACTGTACCTATATAGGGAAAGAAACCTTTATTGAAATCTGTGTATTGTTCCCATGCTGTTTCAGTGTAATCGACAATTGGGAGATCTCTCTGCTGTCTATTGTGTACTAAATGCGTATTTCTATGATAATCAGGAGGAGCTAGGAAAACAGGTGGCAGAAGGAATGCTATGTAACAGGTACCATCCCAATCTAGAGGTAGACGTATATATGCGGTCTGGCCACATATGAAGTAGGAATGACGGGAAGCTCTAAATGTAGACTTGCCTTGATCACTGAATTTTATTACAGTGGTGCATTTACTATGGCCCATGTGTATGGAACCATTCTTTCTTACACATAATTCCCCTTTTACTGGGAATACTGACATGGCGGGCAAGATTGGTGTAGCTTCAGATTCAACGTTCAGGATCATGAGGTTAAGTGTAAAATTACCTAATCCATATACTTCATTTTCTAGATCAGTTCCTGTTCTTTTGGGAAGTCCCTCCTTGTTAGGGTAGCAGACTTTAAGCAAAACTAGGTTCAGGTTTCCCCATACCCAGTTGTCTTGATAAACTGCGGAATTTGAATCTAGGGAATTAATCAAACTAAACCATGCTCCACAGGAGCCATTGTGTGTGAACGGATATGGAAAGAGGGGCAAAACTCCCTTATAGTTCTGATAGGGAGGGAGTCGGCCACATATCCAACAATTTGTGGCATTGCTGGTCTGATGGGAATGATGTAACATACTAATGAATGTGTTGTTGCGCAGCGCAAATCTATAGGACAACTCATGCGGAGGTAATTCGCTAAAAGAATGTTCTGCAGTTACATTGTAAGCACGCTTAAGAATAGGGTAATACATGTGCAATAGTATGCTGACAATGATGATCAGAAGACTTAGAAAAAACAAAATTAATAATGTTACTGTGCAGTGACTACGAAGTGATTTACAATACGCATGCTTCTTAAGCTGCATCTGTTGATTTCTTTCTCTATTCCGGTCTAGAGGATACATGTCAGAGACAAATTCAACCGATTCACCTTGGAGAGGACTTAAACAATCAAATTGTCTGACTTACTAGACCTTAATTTTAGTTTGTAAAGTTCAGTGTTTGTTAATTCAGCCAAGGGGAGTTTTGAGTCTGTCTGTGAGGGAATGCAGGGCTGAGCGTTCACACTAGATGGTAGTCCATAAAATTTCTTGATATGACTCGAGTGCAACCACCCTTTACGTCCTTCAATCTTCACGGCTGTCCTTGTAGTTAGTAGAACCAATTTTGGCGATGTCCATCTAGGCTCCAGTTGGGTCTTTCGGTCAAAATTCCTGACCAAAACCAGGTCGCCAGGAACCACGTCATGGGGCTTCACCTCTGTATTGTCGGGAAAAGCTGCGGCTATCTGTGAACTACAAGATTGTAGTGCAGACATCAAGGAAGCCAGGTAATCTGTCAGCATATTACAGTCAACATCAGTGATTTTGCGAGGTATAGGCGTCCCCCACATATTTGGTGGTCTACCGAAGATCACCTCGTATGGGGATAGCCCTGTTCGAGAATGTGCTACCATTCTCATGTAAAAGAGCACAACTGGTAAGGCTACTATCCAATCGACACCTTTTTCCCTACATATGTTGGACAATCTAATTTTCAGAGTTTGATTATGGCGTTCCACGAGACCTGCTGCCTCGGGATGTCGGACACAGTGAAATTTCCATTGGTAGCCTAACAAAAGGGAAACGTGTTTCATTAGTTCGGATGAGAACGGCTGGCCGTTATCTGAGTAGACAACACGTGGTAAACCGTACCGTGGGAAGAATTCTCGAACTAACTGTTTGGCAGTAGTCGGGGCAGTGTAATCTGAAACCGGGTATGCTTCTGTCCAACGGGAAAGAGCACAGACAACTACGAGAACATATTTGAATCCTCGACATCGTTCCATCTGGATATAATCCATCTGGAGGACTTCAAAAGCATGATCGGGAGATTGAAATCCACCCTGCTCTACGGGGATGCTTTTACCTGGATTAAACTGACAACATATCATACAGGTACGAACTTTTTGTTTAGCTGCTGCTCGCAAGTGTTTGTTGAACCAAATGTGTTGAATGCTGTCTAGCATAGCTTTTTCTCCTAGGTGCGCTGGACTATGTATTGTGTTAATGATGACTTGAACCATGGAGTCGGGAAGAAACCATATAGATTTTTCCTTCGTCATCCATCCTTGATCCGTTTGGATCCCTCCTAATTCAGTCCATTTCTTTATTTCTTCTGGTGTAGCATGTGTCTGTATGTCAATTACATCAAGGGCGGGATCCTTAACTGTCATGCAATGTATTGGTGTCGGAACTATTGTCTTTGTCATGTCAGTTGTGTGAGTCTGATTCTGAGCAGTCTGTTTAGCTGTTCTGTCAGCTAGGTCATTACCCTGAGAAATGATATCGGTAACTTTTGTATGGGCTTTGCATTTCATAATCGATATTGTAGTAGGTAGATGAATCGCGTCTAATAGGGCTTGGATGAGGGGTCCGTGTTGGATGTGGGCACCGTGAGAAGTTAAATAACCTCTCTCTCGCCACAGTACGCCGAAGTCATGGACGACTCCGAATGCATAACGTGAATCTGTGTATATGTTGACTTTCTTATTTTTGGCTTGAATACAGGCTTGTGTCAGAGCGATGAGCTCTGCTGCTTGAGCTGACAAAGTGGTAATACAATTTGTTTCAATGACTTCAGTGTCTGTTGTGACTGCGTAAGCGGCCACTAACTCTCCTGTACTTGTTCTCATACATGACCCGTCTACATACAATGTCAAGTCTGGATCTGACAAAGGGATATCTGTCAAGTCTTGTCTGGGTTTCGTCGTGATAGTAATGACTTCGACACAATCATGTGCCAATGGATCTGTTCCGCCCACTGGTAACAGTGTGGCAGGATTTAACGTATTACAACGTCTGATTTCTATGTGTGGCTGAAACAATGTTAATTCGTAACCCGTGAGTCTCGCTATAGTCAAGTGTTGTGTTTGTGTGCGGTTCAAGAGAACCTCTACTGCATGTGGTACTTGTACTGTCAATTGATGTCCTAACACTATGGCATCGCTTTGTCTGATTGCTAAAGCTGTTGCTGCCACCGATTTCAGGCACGCAGGAAGAGCCTGAGCTACTGGATCTAATGTACTAGAGAAATAAGCACATGGTTTGCGTGATGCTGCTTGTTCCTGAGTGAGTACTGACAAGGCAGTACCTTCGCGTTCTGTAACAAAAAGTGTAAATTGTTTACTGTAACATGGTGTTGCTAAAACAGGTGCTTGGCATAAAGCTTTCTTTAAGCTTTCAAAGGCGTGTGTATGTTCTGGAGTCCAAGGGAGGACAGTCGATGTGGCTGCCTCCTGTGTTGTCAACTGGATGAGTGGTTTTGCTAGAAATGCATATTGAGGGATCCACTGCCTACAGTATGAAGTGAGGCCTATAAAAGCCCGCACCTCCTTTTGTGTCTTGGGTGGTGACATGTTAGCAATTAACTGGATGCGATCAGGTGTAAGCTGCCTTCCCTCCTTGGACAGCGAGTGCCCAAGGTAAACAACTCGCTGGACACAGAATTGCAGCTTAGAAGGGGACACCTTGTGCCCCTTGTCGGCCAGAAATTTCAAAACCGTCAGTGACGCTGTTTCACATTCAGGTTCGCTTCGGGCGGTGATCAGCAGATCATCGACATATTGAAGCAAGGCAGTGTTAACTGGCATATGGATACTGTCAAGTTCTCGTTTCAGTGCTTGGCTATAGATGCTGGGGCTTTCTGTAAATCCTTGAGGTGCGCGTGTGAATTTAAAACTTCGTCCATTTAAACTGAATCCGAACAGATATTGACTTTCCGGATCTATTGGGACACTAAAGAAAGCATTCTTGAGATCAATTACAGTGAAGAACGTTGCTTCTGAGTCAATAGCTGTTAGTAATGAAGAGATATCTGGGACCACAGGGTATTGTGGTACAATACATTTATTTAATTCGCGCAGATCAATAACTAATCGATATACTGGTGGTGCCTTTGGATCCGTTCTTTTAAGAATCGGAATTATCGGGGAATTACAGACATTGGAGTCGGTTTCGACAACCACTCCTTGTGCAATGAGCTCGTCAATGATTTGCAGTAAAGCCACTACAGCATCTGGTGGTAACTTGTATTGTCGCATTCGTGGTAGTACTACTCCTGTTTTTAGTGTGACACGATATGGTGTAATATTCATGCAACCAACATCAGTGGGGCCTTGTGCCCATAAATGTGTAGGTAAATTCTGCAGTCGGTGATCCATGTCTCTGGACACGTAGTGACCTTTAAAGTCACGTAAAAATAGTCGTACTCCTTCCGGAGAACAACATATTATGGCTCCTAGAGCTTTCAATGTTTTTATACCTAACAAGTTTTCTGGACATGATTTAGTAAGCAATAAATCTGTAGTACGTGTCAATGGACCGACCGTAAGTGGAAGAGGTTGTGTTACTTCATTAATGATAGGTTTTCCTGAGAATCCAAGGGAAATATTCTGTAAGCCTGAGAGGGGTGCCCCTGGAACTTCACTGCGTCTTATAGTTGTTCTGCTTGCCCCTGTATCAAGTAAAAACTTTCTGTCTTCCCCTAATAGTTCACTATGTACATAAGGTCCCTCTTGGTCTACAGGAACCTCTATAAGGGGTAAGCCAACTTCCCTCTCTAGGCTATTTCATGTGTATCGCTGATAATCGGGATAATCTGCTTGTGCATACTGATACATCTGTTGTGTCGTTGCTTGTGTGGCAGCAATAGGCTGCGCTTGTGGTGGTGCTACGGTCTGTTGTGGGGCTGCCTGTTGCGGAGCTAGTTGTTGCGGAGCTAACCTAGGTTGTGCATGCTGAGGGATTTGTTGTTGATTCTGATCCTGTCTAGGTGGACGTGGTCTTTCCTGGGTTCTACCTGTAGCAATATTATGTTTCAGGACTGGACAATCGTGTATATAATGACCTTGTTGTTTACAATAGTTGCATGTCCCTTTCGTAGGACCTGCGGAATCACCCTTTTGATGACCATCAGCTGGAACTGACTGTGCAACAAGCATTTTCATTTTTGTATCTTTCATACGTCTTTGTTCGTGTTCTTGTTCTTCTCTAATTCTATTGTGGTGATATTGTAACATCTGTAACATCTGTGATGGGGTATTACCTTGCCAGGTACTTTCGAATTTCAATACTCTATTCTTGACTTGTAGCAGAGAATTTTCAACTAATTTTGTCACAAACAGGTGTGGATATGATTCACTACTGGCTTTTATGCCACTATTTATACCAAAACATTTTTCAAATCGGGAATAGAAATCACTAGTGTCTTCATCTGGCTTTTGTTTACAGGCTGAGATTGCACCCCAGTCTTCCTTTTTCGTAGTTAATAAACGTGGCAGTACCTGCACTAGTAGCCCTGCTAGTGCTGTAGTCTTTTCCCCAAGCCCTGCTCCTGCAGCTCGGGCCCTTTCTTCGTTTTCTAATGCTGTCCAATCTATCTTTTGGTCTCCCACCTCCCATTCCTTTTCTTTGAGTTTCTCATAAACACCGGCGGGTAATAGGACTTTTAATATTTTCATAATGTCGGGGTAGGTATACTCTCCCATGAGTAACTTGTCTTTTATTTCACGGTGGAAACCTGCTGGGTCCTTGTCATGGCTGGGTACTACTTTCTTCATTTCTAATAATTCCAGTTTAGTTATAGGCGTGTACACAAACACGCGTGTAAAGTTATTACCGTCACCTCTGATTGGGTGTACTTCGCGTAACGGGTTCTGTCTATCTATGTGATACATTTTTCTTCCCATAATGGGAACTGGAACGTGTTCTGGGCATACGAAAGTTAAATATTGGTTTCGAAATTCTAGAATTTCTTTAATCAAATCAGTACCTGACCCTCTCCATATATTCGTGAGTAGTTCTGTCAATATGTCAGGTAAGGGTCCTGGATCGGAGTGTTGGCTTTTATATAATATAAGGAGGTGTTGAATCATGTATATACTAGCTAAACGCTGTTCGTATGGGTCAAGATTCAGAAACGTGTGTGCAAGTACATCATCATTGTATTCGCTGGGACTGTCAGCCCATTGTACTGCTGACCTGGCTAATTCTTGTTCGTCCATGGAATCGAGCATGTGGTACCCCCTTCGATCTCGGAGTAATTTATCAACGGCTTGGAATAAGTGTTCAGGGGATCTTGTATTTAACATAGGGGTTTGAAAATGTCTATTATGTTCTGGACGTATCGGACGTATAGGATCATTGAAACCTCTGGTATTATTATGGGGTCTTCCTCTACCTACATAAGCTATCGTTTCTAATTGCTCTGATTCTTGCTCCTCCTCTTCTTCTGATTCTACTCTGTCTGTTTCTCGTCTTTCTTTATGTATTCGTTCTACTTCCTTGCGGATCTTTCGACACATGGCGATTATACACGCCTGTCTATCATGTTTCTCTTCTGATATGTTCTGACCCCATTTGGCAAGTCTTTGCATGGTATCGTGATCTGCCCCAGGCCTGTCTTGATTCCTAATTACGCAATTTATGAAAAAACGTAGTAGTTGTCTTTGGACATCCACTTTCTGGTATTCCATAGCTTCGTTAATACTTTCTGGACCTCGCCCTGTTTGGACAAAGCGATATATTTCGTCTAGGTGTTCACCCATTCCTGGTATTGTCATTAAATATAATGTAGCTCGTCGTATACGTAGTGATGATATGAGCAATTTGTCCTGTCTACCTGGTACTGGGTCGTATCTACAATCCACAAGCTGTTCTTTAAACATGTCGGATGTCGCTAGTTGGGGTGTACGTTGGAGTGCTAAATCTCTAAGGGTCTGTTTATTTCGCGGCGGGGTGGCAAACATGTCTGTCGTACCTCCTGTAGCACCATCTGAGGTGCTAGGCACGAAAGGATTCGTTGGACGTAGGATAGAGATTGTAGATGCGGGAAAAACTGTAGAAACGGACGGACCTGTGGGAACTTGTGTAGGAGTTTGTAGTTGCGGGGATACAGACGGATGCTCTTGGTGTTGAACACCATCGGCAAGCGGTGTGGGTGGTATGGCATTAGCATACTCGGGAGCTACGTCATCTAAATAGGAGGAAAGGAAAACGTCCTTTGCTGTTTTGGGATGTGTTTTGGGATGTGCTTTTATCGGGAGCAATGGAGGAGTTAAGTCTTTTGGTATTTCCGGGGTAGCCTTAGGTAACCCTTCGGCCAGAAGAGGATACATACCATTCATAAGAGTGTTTCTTTGTCTATCTATTTGTTCTGATTTTACTCGGGTACCTTCCTCAATTAATAGATTTTCTCGGGCTTTATTTGAATTCTCTCTACCTTTCTCTTCCTGTCTGAGCGCTTTTTCTGTTCGTCTATATGATTCTTTACGCCATAATTCAATGGCATCTTTCTGTGACTGTCTGGCTTTCTTTTTCCATAATTCTTCTTCTACTCTCATGATGCAATCTGCATCCCAGGTCCCCGCTGCGGGCTATCTCTGATTTTCTGGCAAATCCTTGGTGTAGTCCACCCATAAGTCAAGAAATAATACGGCATCTAGGCCATGTTTATGATACATAAAGTACCCTGGAGTGTCCCTAGGTGGGATGGGAACAGCTTCTTCGAGTACCCCTTTTCTGGTTTTGATCTGTCTTAGTTTCGAAAAGAGCGGCATTTTTAGACCTTATTACTAGAACACACTTTATACAAGGAACACAATAATGAACAGTCATTCACACCACAATATATAGAACGTATTTAAAACATTTAACACTTAACAGTTTTACGAACGATGATAACTAATAGAAAACTAGTTACTGACATAATACTGACATTAGATAATACTTATTTATATGCAAAACATACTATATATACTGCTAAAACAGTACAGATACACTGCTGAAACAGTGCAGACCGGATTTGTGTACCCAAACCCGTCTTGACCGGCACAGACTATGTGCACGTTAAATGCCTCCCCGGTAATGGTACTCACCGGGTAGCTCGGAACGGAAGGCCTCGGAACGGAACTGAAACTGGACCGGACTGGACTCGACTCGACTGGACTCGGAACTTCGGAACCTGGTGGGCCTCTGTATACCTCGGATCTTGCTCTCTCAGCTAGGCTCTGGTCGGGATACTTCGCACTTCTCACCGCCTCGTCTGGGTGTTGATCGCAGCCTCAGTCGTCCCCGCTTGGCCGGAGGGAGATACAGGAAATCCTGCAGGTACGCGTTTTTGTCCGTTCAGCTGTGGCAGGAGACCGGGCCTGCAACGCACCGCCGGCGCGTGAGATGAGAAAGTGTCCCTGTTCGGGCGCCAATTTATGTGGTAAATATTTCATTACCGGTACTATTTTTTATGCGGTAAAGTCTATTAAGAATAACTCAGTAAATATAAGAGGCAGAATCCGTGGTATTAGAGGTTTAAAAAGGCTTTATTCCTATACAAAGGAATACAATTCGAATTGCAGGCTTTCTATTCCATCACCACGAAAGTTCAGGAAGGAAGGGCATACATTATTGACAGATAATTGGTTTTATAGGAAATGCATTACAGTGAAACAGATGCAAGAGGCGTAACAGCTGATAGTACAGACAAAAGGTGCATACGTAACTAATAGAGGCGGATATATGGGCGTAATTTAATGAACGTCATCATACATGATGTCACAAGTGGGTGGATCCATAAGAGAATCCTGCAATGTCAGCAGAAATATTTGGCAGAGATGCGCGCGCAGCCGCATGACGTGTGATTGACGTGCAACTAGTGGGTGAAGGGGACTTGACATTTAGCTCTACATGTGGAGACAGAAGTCTGGGGGTCATGTCAACCTAATCCCAAATCATATCTAATATCCTATGTTTAAAGAACTGTGTTATCCAAAAGGAAAGGTTTCTAGGATAGAATCTATTCTATACTGACTGTTAGTGCGTGTACAAGCGTCTAAGTGTCTACATGAGATGCGAGGGGGTAGGAATATTCCATGGTAACGGGGGCTATGAATTACTTGCATGAGGACAGCGAGGCCTGGCCCTTTGCACGGTAGCTGGAGGAATGTTTACCTAAACTACTAGACAGGAATGCATCGGATGAGGAGCGGAGTAGATAATCTTGAAGGTGAAATACAGTTTTTGGCAGGCAACAGGCTGGATCAGGCACCGTTAGCCGCGCAGGGAGTAGGACAAAGTTCATGGATACAGATGCAGGCTCAGACTGGAGCTTTCAGAGGCAGAAGGCAGGAAAAGGCTTGATGACAGAATTCAGGGCCTACTCGCCTGAATCTGTAAAATGTGGAAAGTGAACCACATAAAGTCGGTGGCCTTTCATACTTAGGAATGGAATATCTGACCCATTCATGGCGGATCTGAAAGAGGACATGTTGACGGTGGACGCACATACATTTGCGTCTTCAAAACTGGAACTGGAGGGAACATACATGTACTTATAGCATGCACATGGAGCCGTTGGGGTCTACGATAGGGGACATAACTGATCACAAAATTCATATTTCCTCACAGGCACAGGCCCCCTGGCGACAAAGAACAAAAGAAACTGTGTATAAAAGAAGGAGCCCTGCTCCTAAGAAATCAGATCCTGTTTACGCCAAGAAGAAACTCTGTCTGAAGAGAAGGACCTGGGAAAGCTGCATGGAGGAGTACTGTCTCTAAGCCTGAGAGACTGGCCTGTGGTGGGTGCCTTGCTGCAAGAAGGAGAGGAAAAGACTGAGAAAGACTTTGGAATCAACTTGTGCTGTGTGAACAATCTACTTGCCCCCTGAACTGCGCCCCAGGAACAGTGGGCGCTACCCCCCCCCAAGAGGAAAAAGGAAGCTGCTGCTGGTGACTTGCCCTCCTGACTCCAGAGAACCTGTGTGTCCCCATCTCTCCGAGCACCGCGACCTCCACCCGACTGTGCTGCTGTGAGCACCGTGACGGCCTGCCCTGCCTGGCCTGAGCAAAGTGAATTGCTGCCCCCTCGAGCCGGAGCTCGCAACGTAAGGAAAGACTGTCTGACTCTGAGCACCGAGGCTCTGTGGCCCCCGAGCTGTAGAGCCCACCGCAAAGACTGACGCCCACCGGTTCGCCATCGCTGGACGACGTGGCTGCACTGCGTGCTGAATTCACCCCCGAGCCGCCCCTCCTTCCTCGCACCTCGAGGTGAGCTGTGGAAGTCCTGAGGCGCCCCACGAAGCATCGCCGTCCTCTGACCAAGCGGGACTGCAACGCGAAGCGGGCCGCCCCTCTGAAGACTGCTGAGGCCACCGCGAACTCCCCGTTAAAGAAAAAGGTACTGTGCGCCCCTGTACGACGCGTACTTCCCTCCGTACGACGCGTACTCCCGTTGTGCGGCCCGGACTGGCTTTCCCGTACGCTGACCCCAGCGAGAAGCGTGAGGAAACGCAGGGGAAGCGGCCCTGAGTGTACGGAGCGTACTAACATCTGTACGGCCCATACTTTCGGCCCGGACTGGCTTTCCCGTACGCTGATCCCAGCGGGAAGCGTGAGGAAGCGCAGGGGAAGCGGCCTTGGGTGTAGGACACGTACCTTCGTCTGTACGGTCCGTACAGCGTACACCGATTCACACGGGAAGCGTGAGCAAAGACAGGAAGCGTTCTGAAGAGTGTACGGCCCGTACGAAAGTGGTACGACGCGTACCAACACCCGTACGAACCGTACGAAAGGCGCTCCGACGCGCACAGGTCCCAAGAAGGTGAATATTGGCCCCAAAGTGTGCCTGGTGAAGAACTGTGGCCCTATTGAACATTGAACTCAAGTAACTGGAACAAGATTGAATTGAAGAGTGTATTTTGAAGCCTGCTTGAAGGGTCTTTTATATAAAGAGCTTATGTTTGATAATACAGTCTTGTGTCTCTGTGTGGTGGGTTGGTGGTTGTTGTGGGACATCCTAAATGCTTAACCTCATGCCCTCTGGAATCTAGCCTGACTGCTCGCGCCACGTTACCTAGAGGGTGAGCAGGGGTTATTTTCTAAGAGTAATCCTTTGCCCTGACTTAGAGGAAAGGGTCCCTGCTTGTCGCAAGTGCATACCTGCGCCAACCAGAGACCCCGGATTCTAACAGATTCTAATCCATGAAGAACAGCATGCATGTTGCTAATCTACACATAGACTCATATGCACAATCTTTGACAACTATGCCAGAGATGCCGCATGCACAGTGGCAAGAGACCTGCATTGACAGAGATGAGGCACCTTGGAGGGTGAGGAACGCCTTTATTACTCAGGCTCACACCTAGGGAAATGCATCAATATGAACAGACTCACAGGTCATTTGGCTGAACATGTGGGACCTACACTGGACACCCCCTTCACACCACAGATGCTGTAAATCCATTGAACTGGCACACAAGTGAAGGGGGTGAGCCAAACAACCCCTGCTGCACATGGAGAGGCTGCAATTCCCCATTGAGACTCTTATGGGGATGTCCCACACTATGTCCACCCGTAGCCTCCCGTATGTTTCAGAGGGAAGTTTTACACACATTGATGCCTTCATCACAATCCACAATCCCATTACAGATGACTGTCACGTAGGGTGACTATCAATTCATGGGAGTCATGCTACATGTCATGTGCCCCTTGGTGAGTCGACATGTTTGCATAGTAACAAAACCTGCACAGAAGCAGTGCCCACACATTCCAAACAACCACCACACCCAAAATGCCTTGCTGCAATCCTTACCCAAAGGAGACTTTTCACCATGTCCGTGCATGTAACGCTGATTCAGCACACGTTGCAATACTCATGAGGAATAGCAGGAGCCCAACGATGCCACGAGCAGACAGCATGCGCAACTACCTGGGGATGACAGACACACAAGAAGTCAGCGAAAAGATAGTCAACCGCATGCATGGTCATTTACTCTACAGGAATAAGGTTGTCACCATGCTAGTTTTAAATTTACTGTCTCAGCGCCAATGTGTGGAATGACATCATCACTCGAGTGACACATCAGAACACACCTCTAAGTCACTTAGCATACAGTCAGCTGGACACACACATTGCAACACATGCCACACAAGGCTCAAAGCGTGCCCACACAGACCCAGGGACTCACCATTATGAGAAGAAGTTGCGTATGAGCTGACTCCGGATGTCCTCCTCCTCCTCCTCCTCACTTGCCTCGTGACCAAGCCCTTCATCCTCCACGGGTGGATGTTCCTGCTCATCCGGATCCAGGATGAGTGGCACAGCTTTCTCCACTGCCATGTTGTGCAGCATGCAGCACACAATGAAGATTTTGCAGACTTTCACCGGTGCATATGGGAGGGAGCCGCCTGTCTTGTGAAGGCACTGGAATCGGCTCTTAAGGAGGCCAAACGTCCTCTCAATCACTCGCCTGGTCTGCCCATGGATGTTGTTGTAACGGTGATCTGCAGCTGTTCTGGGGTTGCGGCGAGGCGTCATCAGCCATGGCATGTTGGGATAGCCAGAGTCCCCTACATGGAAACATCATGTAAAGAAGTGGGTCAGGAGATGCTGTAAGATACAAAGATACCGCTAAATACAGGACAAACAGAGTATACCCACCAACAAGACATGCACGTTCATTGTGCAGCCACAGCATCATTTATGGCACCCTGCTACGCCTCATGATGTGGGCATCGTGTGCTGAACCTGGAAAACGTGCACAGACATGGGAAATCAGCACGTTAGGTAAACACACCACAAGGGCATTAATGGAGTGATAATGTTTTCGGTTTCGATAGGCTACCTCCTGTGCCTGTGGTGGTACCAAAGCCACATGTGTCCCATCAATGGACCCAATTACATGGGGCATCCCTCCCAGGGCATAGAACTCACCCTTGACACCTGTCAACTGCTCACGAGTCGGAAAATGGATGAATTCATCCAGGTGCTCCAACATGGCTTCTAAAACATCATGCAGGACACGGCTGAACATGGCCTGGGACATGCCACCAACCTCAGCTATGGTGAATTGAAACGTACCGGTGGCAAAAAAATGTAGGGCTGCCATCACCTTCATCTTGGGGGTCAGCACAGTAGGATACCTGTGTAGCGGTTGGAGGTCTGGGTCCAGCCGGGCGGTCAAGTGCTCAATCAACTCTTGCGAGAAGCGGTAGCGTCTTATGCAGTCACGTTCCCTCATGGCACCCAAGTCTGGCATTGGCCGGGGGAGAGGCGGTGCCCTGCAGAAATTTGGAAGGAATAACGAAGAGTGAGTACATTACAACACCAATGTCAATAAACTGAGCACATGTTCAACAGCTAATACACATCTGCTAAATACAGAGTCTGGTCTGTGCAATACATCCAGGACACGTATGCCAGCCAGGTGAGACTCCTACGAAGAGCCAGCTACAACCGTTGATTGTCAAGTTCTACATTACATGCCCTGAAACAAGCTGTGGGCCAGTGTAAGTGAACAGCCAGAGACATCACAGGAGTGACATACATCCACATATCTGCATTTGAAGGATGTCATCTCATACAGACAGCTGGCGGCAAGCTAGATGCACAGGGCACATGTCATTAAAAATTAGCAGCTCACATACATTGCGATGAAGGGGTACACGTGAAAAAAAAAACACAGACATGGAGACGACGCAGATATGTCCTCATGTCAAAAGAACATGTTCGAAGCATCCAGACACACGTAACGTGTGAATCCACATGTGGCATGGTGTGCGTATATGTGTGCCATGGCCATCTACGCACAGACACATGTTGGATGCAGCAACAGCAGATGCAGTTGACGGAACACCAACAGCAAGCTCATGGGAACACATGACACGCACAACATAGTCACATCGGGGCACGCTGGTAGTGAGATGTCAGGTGTTAGTGTCCCTGTCCCTGGCATCAGGGGACAGTTGCGGGTGTTGGTGACTGTGCCATACCAGTGATGCAGTGCTTGACACGTTTGTACCACATGCACACATGTGCAAAATGTGAAGGGGAAGTGTGCCACATAGTGCCCCATCATACATAGCATGTGTACACAGGTCATCACACATCTATTGTGCAAAAGCATGAGGCGATATGTGCCATATCACTGCCTGACACACATAGGCCCTGCACAAGAAGGACTGCACTGGCAATGACTTGATGTACAGCCTTGTGCGAGTCTGAGACCTCCATTCCTTTCCTGTGCACCTCCTATCACCAGTGGAAGATGTGAAACGCACCGTACACACGCTCTGAGGGCGTGCGTACGATCCGTATCGCTCTATTGGTGTTGGCGTAGGAGTACGCATGTGTGTACGAACCGTACACACGTACGTGTACGACCAGTGTGTACACGTACGTGTACAACGGTAGTACACGGACGTGTACTACGGTAGTACACGTACGTGTCAAACGCGCTGTGCAACTGGTGCCGTAGGGGTACGTGTGAAACGCACCGTACCTGTGTGTGGATTGTAAAATTACATAGGGAACACATGAGGGACTAGTATTATGGCCTAAATACATGCTGGTTGTCATGGAGACTGAGTTTCCAGTTCAAATTTTTCCATCAGGTGGCCAGCAAAAGTCAGTTGGAGACAATATACAATGTTGCAAAGTGGTTGTTGACTTGACATGATGCTCAAATTTTGAACCATGCAAAGGCACTCACTGGTGTATGTTTAAAGGGATTGGAGGAAACGTAGGATGCAAATGAGTCTGACCAATCACTCTGTACTCCTGTAAATGAATCAGCCCAGCAAGGCAGATATAAGGCAGCCAGAACCCATGAGAGGGCACGTGCCTGCACAACATTTCATAGGACACCACTGCTGCTGTCATTGCTTCCTCTGTCACCATGGCCAGGTCTGTGGAGAGGGCCCAGCCTTTCACCCAGGAGGAGAATGAGGCGTTGCTGGACGTCATCCTCCCACAGAACCCCAGCCTGTATGGGAGACCAGGGGAGCAGGTGAGTGCTGACTCCACTAGCTTTGACTGTGCACCTTTTTTGTGACTGTCACTTCTGGCATTGTGTCCAGGTGTGACAGACATGCAATGTTGTTTAGAATGGGTCCCGGGGGGGGGGGGGGGGGGGGAGATGCCTTATGTCTCTCATGCAGAGCATGATGTAGTTCGTGTCTGCACTCCTCTCTTGCATTGTGCTTACTGTGACAATCACTTCAGCCTGGCTAATCCTCTTGGGCATTTTTGTTCTATAGTCCTGAGGTGATTCAGTGGTCCCCCCGGTGTGACAGGTGACTGTTCCCACAGATGTGTGTGAGTTGAGTGGAGCTGTGGTGAGAGTGTCCAAATGATGTGTACGCACCCTGGACATTGATGTGTGTGAATGTTCCTTGTCATGTGGGTGAGTGTCTATGTGGAGTGTTGCACCACAGCTGCATGGAGGCGGCAACTGCTCTACCCATCTGATGTGAGAAGGAAGCCGTGCTGTGTGTCTGACGTGCTGAGCTAGCCCCACACCGGTGACACCCCCCAGGCAAGTGGCACATGTGCAGAGTGAGATTTGTATCCGCTGTTGCCAATGGCAGGTGATTGATCTGTGCCTGTGTGTGTCTGTGTACTCTGCTGAGGTTGTGTCAGTGGCCTGGGGCATGTGACTGCTTTGAGGTGCTGTCCATCAGCCTTGTGTTGCTTGTGATGCACAGTGTGAGCCATGATCAGGGAGTGTGTCGCACCCCTCATGCCACCTGTGTACTTTCAATGCCATGTAGTGCATTGGGGCTTCCCCAGAGGCTAATGTCCCTATGACAAAGGTGCTATTAGTTGGCAGCATACTATGCCCTGTTCAAAACATCAAAGATGTTCAAATGTGTGTCTCTGTGACATGGAGCAGGTGTAGTGATGTTGTCTCACTTTGTCATCCTCACAGGTAACCGCCTACGAGAAGGGGAGAATTTGGAAGAGGGCCGTCAGGGCCGTGTTGTCGGTGGAGGGTCGCAGTCGGCGCCTAGCCCAAGTGAGGAAACGCTGGCAGGACATCCGGTGCTAGACCAGGAGGATCGCCCGGGTCCTGCTGGGGGACTCACCTCCACGCCCCCACGGCGGGTGTCGACGACTGACCCACCAGATGAAGCGTGTCCTGGCGGTGGTCTTCCCTGACATGGATATAGGCGGTTACAGGAGGGACAGCAGCAAGGAGGGGGTAGGTACATGTGTGTTTGTTGTGTGTTACCAGCTTTAGGAAGTGCTCAGTCGCATGGATACACAGCCAGGGTTTATATGTGCAGTGCATATCCTGTTGCCCCAAGTCAACCGGAGCTGTTCTTCCTCCCTTCCCCTCCTTGACATGTGTTCCCTGGTCTGTGTGTAATCACTCTTGCACATGGTCATCTAGGCTGCCAGTTAATCCAAGTGCACAATGCTTGCTGCATCATGTGTGGGGGTGGTCTGTAACATGTGTTGGTACCTTGCCTGTGCCCTGTCCTGTTCAGTAATTTGGGTGTCCATAATTGCTGGCACTGATGCTGAGTCTCAACATAGGAGTGTGAGGTTTAAAATGAACAGACTTGCAGCATGCATGACCGATGTTGTGGCCTCAGACATGATGTGCATGAGTGGGAGATATGCAAAGTGCCGGGACGGTTGCTCCTGTTACAGTCAGATCATTCCAGGACCATGGAGCAATGTGCCCACTACAGTCCCCTGAGACACCTTTTCCTAGGCATCATGTGTGTCATCCAACACTGTGACCATTCTCGGTGTGTTCAGCATAGGTTGGCCTCTGTGGCATTGCTCCCTGGCCTCATTTGTATTTACGTAAAGTGTGCTACATGTGTCCACTGTACAGGGTGACCCCATTTGTCTTGTGCATACTCACACTGGCCAGTGCCTGTGTGTCTATGTACAACTATCTGATGATGGTTGTTTGTCACTAATATGTGTGGTCAGCCTCACGAGGTGATGTTGAGTACATTTAGGAGTTCTTGATGCACATTTTAGTAAACCCAGATTAAGAGGTGTAAGTACTTGCTCTGTCTCAATCACATTGCCTCAGGTAGGGGGGGGTTTGTGTGGGCAAGGCCTACATGTCCAAAACTTAAGTCTCCTTGCCAGGTCTGACCTGTGTGTGATAATTATCTGGACAGACACTCAACATGCAGTGACCCAGTCATGTTGTGCAGGGTTTAATGTTTGTGCTTTGCAGCATGTGTCAAACGTTAAAAGACATGGTTCCTGCTAATCCATTTTTGGCACCGGTGTGTGGTCCAGATGCTACGTAGTTTGGTCTGTGTGTGCTGACATCTGTGTGGACAATCTTGGTTCCCATGAGGGTGTCTCCTCAGTGCAGGTGCTCCGTATTCAGACACAATTGCAGGGCCATTAGCTAATGCATTATCCTGTGTTTGGACATGTGTGCCACTTCACTTGACAGGTAGTGGGTCAGATGTGTTGCCAAATGTGTCATCATGGTATGGATGGCCATGTGACAGGTGGCATGATTCAAGTTGTTAGTCAAGAAGTCTTGTACGTTGGCACTCACTACACTTGTCAACATGTCTCAATAGTTGATATGCATGACTTTGATGTTTTGTGGTGAATGACAATAATGTGCCTGCATGACAGATGTCTCCCAAGGAAGTGCACAGGACACCACCTTTACACTTTTCTGGGACACGCTGGCACATTTAAAACAAAGGCACAGTTAGGAAAAAATGTGTTTAGAGATTATACATGTACATGTTCCCGCAGTGTGGTTGCATTTGGGTAAGTCCTTGGTTGTTGCTGATACCAACTTACGAGTGTCAAGTCATCCAGACCACCGTGGTGCCATGTATATGTACTTACTGATACCCCATTTCTTCTTTACAGTGGCTTATTTGATATAGGCTGCCAGCTCATACAATGACTGTGTAAATGTAGTTTTGTGTGCACCTCCTTGTGTGACTTCTGTTATACAGGCACATGTGTGTTCTGATCAAAAAGTGGCACATTCACACATTCCAAACACGTCGATTGTGTAAAGTGTTGTGATTCCCAAGGGTTCACAATGTTTTTCTTTTGGCTTTCCAAATTACTCACAGGTCTCTGAGTGTGGGGACACCTTCAGCATTGGCGTCTGTTATTTGGCCTTGGGTGCACCAATACTGTTTCTTTCACAGTGAACAAGAGGTGGCATGCCTTCATAGTCTGGCTGTGCTCAACAATTCCCAGACACCATATCCTCTGTATAATTGGATATCGAGTTATTTGCTGTTGTGTCCTAATTTTCATTGTTTCCAAGTGGCATGATGGGTCAACCAACTGGGGAGTGCAGGGCTTACATATGTGCGGAGTATTCTAGATGTTACTCATGATGCATTTCCTGATATGCACTGTGACCTATTTTGTTTGGACTCATGTGTCATATGTATACAGGTGTCTGATTATTTCCTGTCTCTTCACCTTGCCCACAGCATCATCGGGGGACACCGAGGGAGACACCTGCATGGACGTGGAGGAGGGATCCAGCACCGGTGCCACCAGTGCTGGCGAGTCTGGCGCAGCAAGTGGCACGGAGGGCGAGGGGAGTAACGCGGATGACCTGTCTAATACCAACACCGACTACGACGCTGACGGGTCCAAGGCTGAACTCCCAGAGGGGGCGGAGGCTGCTCCAACAGCTGGCAGCAGCACTACATCTGTCACCGCCCCCTCCATTCCCATCACCGCCTTCCCAGTTGCTCCGGTCCCTTCTGTCCGTGTAGGGTAACAACATGTCTCCTTCGTGCCAGGCACCGCACCCCCTGCCCCTGTCTCCCCTGCTGCCCTCACTGCCGAGTTTGTGGACATTCCGCGGCAGTTGCAGGTTGGCCAGACATCGCTGCTGAGTTTCCTCCATGGCCACACCAGACTGCTGACACAGATGGTGTCGTACATGGAGGGCATGTCATCAGCGATGTCTGACCAACGGATGTTGCTGAGGTCCATGGACTTGTCACTGACGGCAGCAGTGAGTCTCCTGCAGCGCTTCGTCCCCCCCCTGCACCATCCACACTTCCCACTCCCATGCCTGTCCCAAGCACACCCAGACATTCCCAGGCATGCACCCCACCAGACACAGGCAGCACACCAACACGGAAGGGCAAGCGCACACCTCCTGTCACGCACACTCAGGGGGAAGAAGGCACACCCACTGGGTCTGGGGCACACAGGCAGACACGCAGCCACAGTCGGAGTCCACATTCCTCACTCCCCAGTCCCTCCAATGTCACTCCCCTCGGCTCCCCTGCCCCACAATCTGAGAAGGAGACCTACTTGGCTGTGCTGGGCCTCAGCCCCACTGGTTCACCAGCCCGCAAACGGGCAAGGCACTCCACGGGTAGGGGAGTTGAGTCCCCCCCTTGTCCACCACCTCCCCCAGTAGCGCTGCAACCCATCCCTCCGACCCCCCCCACCTCCATGGGGCCTGTGGTTTCTTCAGGTGCAGGGGAGACGCTGGACGAGCTTGCGGAAGTGTGCAGCGCCGTGCTAACCACCACCTTTGGCGCAGCCCCACCCCCTGTGGTGGAGTTGTCTGTCCCTGAACCCACAACACCTACCCTTCCCCCTCCTGTCCCTGCGGTGCCTGGTCCTTCCCCACATGATGCCCCCCCCAGTCGATGAACATGAAGTGTCTAATGTGCAGGAAGCTAGGGGAGACACGTGGCCATGTGTCCCCCCCCAGGACTTCGCATCTGGACTGGCCTATGGCCTTTGTAAATAGTGTCCTTTTATACATTTTAATTTAATGCTGAATAAAGCATTTTGTTTTTCCTTTGAACACTAATGCTTTTCTGGTATTGATGTTGGTGCTGATGCTCCATGAGTTGGGGTGGTGATAATGTGTTAGGTGTCTGGGAAATGTTGTAGTCTGCTGCTCATGGGGTGGACCCTGGTATCTGCGTGCCATCACAAGGTCTCTGCAAAGATTCTTTGGTCGTGTATGCTCTTTGTGTTTGGAGACATTGTCCCAAGGAGTGTTCCTTCCTCTGTGGGACCTGACATCTTCCCTGCAGAGAGTTGCACAATTGTTGTGCTGACCTGTGTCTACATTTCCTTGGTGGGTGACGGATCCCTTCAACTATGGCCATGCCTGCTGAGCAATGTCTCCGCCTGCATCATCTGTGCCATCCTTGGTAGCCACTTTACTTGTGTATAGAGTATGTTGCCATGCCTTCATGTAGAAATTGTCCCTTTTACGCACCATGCATGTGTGTACTCCCAGCCTAGCACACATATGTTACTTGTTCTGCAGGGTATTTGGGCACCTGACTCACAATTGTAGGCATTGTATCTGTGGGAACGCCACCCTATTCCTTCCATGGGAGACAACAACTTGGTGGCTGTCCCAGCACCTGTACATTCCTATCAGTCCTGGAATATGCGTGACAGTGTGTGTTCCCTTTGGCTCTCTTAGTTTAGTAGGCTTTAACATGACTATACAGTCTAGTGGCATGATCTCAGTGTGTGTATTGTGCTGCATCCGCCAGGGGTGGGTATGCATGTGTCATTTGTCATCACACACACATGTGGTGTGTCATGCAGTGGGGGAAGGACATCCATCCTCATGGGAGTGGGACACTGCTGTCAGTGATGTGTTGTTATGGCACTCTCAACATAGTCGCACATTGGGGATGCGTTCATACACCCATGGAGTTGTGGTCATCTGAGGATGATGTACACACCCCCATGTCTCTGTCCACTGCTGGTCTTCCTCTGCACCCACCCCCATGTCTCTGTCCACTGCTGGGAGTGATAGGCACCCACCCCTCACATGTCTCTGTCCACTGCTGGGAGTGATAGGCACCCACCCCTCACATGTCTCTGTCCACTGCTGGGAGTGATGGGCACCCACCCCCATGTCTCTGTCCACTGCTGGGAGTGATGGGCTCCCACCCCCATGTCTCTGCCCACTGCTGGTATTCCTCTGCACCCACCCCCATGTCTCTGTCCACTGCTGGGAGTGATGGGCACCCACCCCTCACATGTCTCTGTCCACTGCTGGGAGTCCTCTGCACCCACCCCCATGTGTCTGTCCACTGCTGGGAGTGATAGGCACCCACCCCTCACATGTCTCTGTCCACTGCTGGGAGTGATAGGCACCCACCCCTCACATGTCTCTGTCCACTGCTGGGAGTGATAGGCACCCACCCCTCACATGTCTCTGTCCACTGCTGGGAGTGATGGGCACCCACCCCCATGTCTCTGTCCACTGCTGGGAGTGATGGGCACCCACCCCCGTGTCTCTGTCCACTGCTGGTATTCCTCTGCACCCACCCCCATGTCTCTGTCCACTGCTGGGAGTGATAGGCACCCACCCATCACATGTCTCTGTCCACTGCTGGGAGTGATAGGCACCCACCCCTCACATGTCTCTGTCAACTGCTGGGAGTGATGGTCACCCAGCCCAATGTCTCTGTCCACTGCTGGGAGTCCTCTGCACCCACCCCCATGTCTCTGTCCACTGCTGGGAGTGATAGGCACCCACCCCTCACATGTGTCTGTCCACTGCTGGGAGTGATAGGCACCCACCCCTCACATTTCTCTGTCCACTGCTGGGAGTGATAGGCACCCACCCCTCACATGTCTCTGTCCACTGATGTAAATCCTAGGCAGACACCCACCGAGCCGCCTTCACCCTTGGGGCAGTACACTGCTCTCCTGGGCATACACCCCCCCCAATATACTGGTTAGATGCTGCACCAGGTCCTATGACAACATTCGTGGCGTGTGTATGCCTTGTATCACTAATGTACTGGTGCCCTAGGGGTACGCGTGATGCGGTCCGTACACACGCTCTCAGAGCGTGGGTACGGTCCGTACCCCTACATCACCACAACTATGGTGGTACGGACTGTACACACACTCTCAGGGTGTGGGTACGGGCCATACCCCTACGTCAACACAACAATGGTGGTATGGCCCGTACCCACGCCCTCAGAGCGTGGGTACGGACCGTACCCCTACGTCACCACAACAATGGTGGTACTGCCCGTACCCATGCCCTCAGAGCGTGGGTACGGGCCGTACCCCTACATCACCACAACAATAGTGGTACGGCCCGTACCCACGCCCCCAGAGCGTGGGTACGGGCCGTACCACCATTGTTGTGGTGACGTAAGGGTACGGCCCGTACCCACGCTCTGAGGACGTGGGTACGGGTCGTACCACGCGAACCCTACGTCACCCCAACAATGGTGGTACGGCCCGTACCCACGCCCTCACAGCGTGGGTACAGGCCGTACCCCTACGTCACCACAACAATGGTGGTACGGCCCGTACCCACGCCCTCAGAGCGTGGGTATGGGCCGTACCCCTACGTCACCACAACAATGGTGGTACGGCCCGTACCCACGCCCTCAGAGCGTGGGCCCCTACGTCACCCCAACAAGTGGTGGTACGGCCCGTACCCACGCCCTCAGAGCATGGGTACGGGTTGTACCACGCGTACCCCTACGTCACCCCAACAAGTGGTGGTACGGCCCGTACCCACGCTCTGGGGGCGTGGGTACGGGCCGTACCACCATTGTTGGGGTGACGTAGGGGTACGCGTGGTACGACCCGTACCCACGCCCTCAGAGCGTGGTTACGGGCCGTACCCCTACATCACCACAACAATGGTGGTACGCCACGCGTACCCCTACATCACCCCAACAATGGTGGTACGGCCCGTACCCACGCCCTCAGAGCGTGGGTATGGGACGTACCACCATTGTTGTGGTGATATAGGGGTACGCGTGGTACGGCCCGTACCCACGCTCTAAGGGCGTGGGTACGGGCCGTACCACCATTGTTGTGGTGACGGGACGCGTCCACGTCCACTTCCGTTGTGGCGGGACGCAGGGATTGGTGGACACGCCCCCCGAAGTGACCAGACCCTGGAGGTACTGTATGTACATGATATATGTGGTATAATTTGGGTAGAGGTTAAGTTTCATGCCCCTCGCCCCCCTCCCTTTGACCATGGGTGTTGTTCTGACCTTCTGCGGCGTCTGCGTCGGTTTCTGTGCACCAGGTCGTAGGCTAGGAGGGCCGGGATAACACATAGGATGGGGTCCATGGCTGTCCGTCACGTACAGGTGCTCCTTCTTCGCGTCGTCCTCAATTTCCCAGGAGTTTTTGGCTGCCGTAAAAAATGAGCCGTGCGGAGTGATGTAGGCACGAATCGTACTTGCTGGTACGTAAAACGCTGCCTGACTCCGTCCGGACGTCACGTACGCGGTGTCCCGGATCAGAATTGTGGGTATTTTTTAGCCGGAACGTAGTTTTGTACGAATCGTACGGAAATGGTATTTCTGTACGAATCGTACTTGCTGGTTTGTAAGGAGGATTTCCCGGGTACGAGTCGTACAGAGAATTCGCTCCGTACGACCATTCGTACCCGGGTTTTACAGGATCGGAATCGGCACCTAAATGCCTTAAAGGGCTAGGTGCGCAGCTCCCCTGGCTAGGTTTCACGGCTCCCCAGGGAGCCACGGCACACTGTTTGGGAACCCCTGATCTACTGTGTCTGGTTGCACCTTGTGAACCAAGGGAGCGCTTGGTAATTTAATGGTGGGATCCGAGAATTTTTTAATTGTCTTGTGGTTCCTCACCTTAATTTTAATTAACTGCAGGGCACTCAGTCAAGGATAAAAACAAAGGTGATGCTGATGAAGACCTTTTAACAGAATCCACCTAAGTGGCAACAGTATGGAAAGTTTTCCTTAATTTCACAAAACTAATCCCAATAGCCAATATCAATCACTGGGGGAAGAAAACTACCCTTGGGTTTTGGAGGAGCATGCACTTTAATACCTCACCAAGGGCAGTATCTGCTATATAAATGCAATTTCAATACAATGTATAACCCTCCTGGCCCACACTAATACTAGTACTCAGTGGTTGACCTGTCAATTGTAGTTCATACAGGCTGCTTAATAATTCTGCTATACTGCTTGACATTCTTACACTCACATAAGACAAAATTGCTGTGAGACTTGTCCAGGGTCAGACTGAGGCAGAAAACAGACCCGGGGCACCAAAATAAATGTGGCCCCCATTAGTGAATCAGATAGCCAAAAAATGGCCCACGTTTGCAAAACGAGGCAGTTTTGTAGTTGTAAAGACACACTTTGTAAGTGTTCTGCAAGATATGGGAGATTACAAGCATTATTGTTTGCTTCAGGCAACGTTTATGGTAATATCAGGGAAATAAACCATAAAAACCATCTCACCAGATCATACAACAGGCACAGAAACACTCAGAAAAATGTCCTACATACAGACCTGTCAGACCAGCCTTTCGGAAATTGCCGTACTGTCCTATAGGCCAATCCGACCCTGGTCCTATCCATTGCCCAGAAGTGTACCAGTCCACAGCATTTAACCACACATCACCAACTGAACAGACATGGAATAACTGAATAGATCTGCCACATGCCACTGGCCAATGAAGAACTTTAATTTAGCCCACCACTGCAAGACCCGACAAGCTACACGCTACAATTGTTTCTTGATACCTCACAATGACAATCAGATATGGGATGATATCACCAAAGTCTATGCCTGCAGATCTCGCCACCATTTCTTTCCCCAACTTATGCATTCTCAGGATAAACTTTAAACAACATATCTCAGAATGGACAACTCAATGAAGTAACCAGCTAAGTGGACTTTGTTCATAAGAAACACCATAAAGGGACCTGCACAGCAGCTAAAAGCTGCCACCTTAAAGAAAACCATAGATTTGAGCACCTCTCTCACACGTTTTCATTCATCAGACTGTTAAGCGCTGTGTACTATAACACAATAACCACACATCGATGGTCATCACATATGGAATTTACAATTTTCCCAAATAGGATCAAAACAAAGACAACACACTTCCAACCATACACATACATGGTGTAGCGTGCTACCCATGTATGAAAAAGCTTTAGTGCCCCGCACAGGTGTATGTAAATGTTGCAATCCAATACATTTGTTCATAAATCTGCCATTAGGACTCGCAGTTTCATTGCTGTTGCTCCATCCGTCCACCCTCGTTCGTCCCCTCAGCCCCCACCCTGCCCCCACCTAGAGGACAGTATTATTCCATTGTTACAAATGACATGAAATAGCCGCCTGACATCTGCCTTTGCAGGTCATTCATGCAAAGCTGCATGTCAGAATCCAAACTGGCCCATCCATCAATGACGCGCACGGGCCTAGCTCCCCAGCCTGACGCAAGGGCCAATCAGCGAGGCTGACCTTCCCGGCACTTGCAACCGAATGCAAGAATAGAAAGCGATTGCACTGCCGTGGCTGCTCGACAACGGAGGCTCCGGCAGATTGGGCATGAAACGAGAACTTTCGTTTCCAAACTCAGTCATGAGGGAAGCAGTTAAACTCTTCCTGGGGGTCCTGATCATGGCAGAGTGCGGTTTAGCCTGCCGAGGCAAGACCACAATCAGAGACAAAAGCAAGTAGTAACACGGTGAAAAAAACGCACCAAATATATTTATGAAAACAAATGACCGTGAGCTCAGGTGTGGTACTTCCATCCAAAGCACGTATTGTAAATATATGAAATCATTTCGTCCTAGCCATGTTTTGGGTTGTTTTGCAAAATGTGCGCAGGTTTATAGAAATTTTGTAACTTTATGAAGTTTTTTGCTTCAGGATATCCAGCTCGAAAAACCAACATTTGCGATATATATGCTTGCTTAATCCCAAAAGATGTTTCAATGCAAGATATACTGCACTGAAACCCATTACATGATCATTCGAGTTGCACTGAACATTCCAAACGGTGTCTCTGAAAGACTTCTCATTGCTGCTGAAATTGCGATTGTCGCGTTTGCTACCTAAGTACAAGCCGACCGTGTTTAATGACGCCTGTGCATTGCGTTTCTCCCGGGATATGCGCTGATTTTTGCCTTTGAGGCTTGTTAGGTGTGTCAGTCAAAGTCTGCGTGTGAAGGTTAGAGCAAAGAATGTGCTCCCAAAGAAATTATTGAGAATCATTTCAAAACGAAATTCAAAGTCTAAAATGCAAGACATCTGTTGACTCTTATATAAGCTAATATATAAGCAACCAAGCTTCATGGCAAATAAAGAACACATTCTTTATATTTGACTGAGAATATTGAGTTCTGGGTTTGTATGTAAGAAAATAATAGTATCAATTTTTATTTGAACGAACACATTTTCAGTGCATGCGATGAAGTGCTCATGAGAGTTGCAATAGCTGGCAAATATATATATATATATATATATATATATATATATATATATATATATATATATATATATATATATATATATATATATATATATATATATATATATATATATATATATATATATATATATATATATATATATATTCAGCACGCTTGCCTGTTTCTCCGTTTCGCTTGAAGAAGACAAGAGTAGACCCAAATTCTTCCAAGTGATATTTATTTTGCAATCACCATGTCGCCATGACGCGTTTCGACCGTTAGAGACGGCCTTGATCACATGACAACGCATGGGCGGCATTACCTCCTTTTTAAAGTGCAATACACAGCAATGATAGAAATGGAAGACATACTGCACATTAAAATATTCACTTAAATAACAGCATAAATGCTAAAATTAGGATAAGTAATGTGCATGTGTCCTTACTATATATAATAAAACCAGAAAACAGTTCTTTGTAAAATACAATATTGGACAATGATAGATACGGGGACATTATTGCAGGCAAAATACCAGTCAATCCCATAATCATGTAAAGATTCCTATTATTCTGGTTAATACAAAAAAATAATATTTTCCAATTGCTGTATAAATAAAGTGACTAAGTGCTACTTCTAGGTTACCCCCCATTTTCCTAAAGTGCAAGACCCATATACAAGAATTTTATGTGCAAATGTGCAATAAAGTGCAAAAGTAATTCATATAGAGAGTGCAAGCTGCTATTCATATATAGTTGGCCAGGGTTGTGGCTTTAGGATAATGCCATTTGCCATAAATGCCTAATGGCAATATACATCATGGTCAAGATAGAGAAAGAAAGAATAAGGGAAAAAGGGAAGAAAAAGAGGAAAAGGAGGACAACAGTTAAAATGCAATAGAATAAGATCAATAGGCTGATTCCCACAAAATGATATTCACAATAATAACATTGTTAAAAGATCATTCCTACCTAAAATCTCAATAAATTAACTAAAATCGTCCAATTTGTGCAATGTGGGCCAACAAAGAATCTTTAAGACATATACAGGTTTTCAAAAAGGCCTCAATTCTCTTGTCCAAGGTTCGGGGCGAAAAATCTTAACCCAGTAGATCCCCTATGTGTTTTGGACAATTCTACTGTCAATTATCTAATAATACAGCGTAAATACCTACCCAACTGGATAAATAAATAAATAAATATGCAACGAAAATCATACAAAAGTACAGAGTAAAAGTACAGAATAACTATCACAGTAATAGAAAATGAACAAATCATGATTGTATCTATCATAAATATGTATACAAATCCTCACTGGTGTTAAGACCTTTAGGCTACTTGGTATCTAGTTCTAATATGTACCTAGTCTCCAAACGCCATAGTTTTATTCCTCTGTTACCACCCCTTTTGTTGGATGGCACTGTGTCTAACACATAATATTTAAAGTGCTTAAGGCTACTTTGATGTTGTTCCTTAAAGTGCCTTGCTACCGGGTAACTAGGGTCTTTGTTTACAATTGCACGTTTGTGTTGCAAGATTCTTTTATGTACTGGCAGTTTAGTACTACCTATATATGTGAGATTGCAACTACACATCAGTGCATAAACAGCAAAGTCTGTTTTGCATGACAAGTATTTGGATATGGAATACTGCTTAGAACTAAAAGCAGTTTGATAGTGTTTGGTATTCACACCAAATTGACATGCCTTGCAACTAGAACATTTGTAAAAACCTATTCTAGGTGCCAACCTCGTATTTGATTCCATATCTTCTGGGTTGTTTTTCATTAATGAGTTACCCATAGATGCCGTTTTTCTAAACGTGATAGAGGGTCTTTTGGGTATGGCTCCCCCTATGACCGGGTCTCCCATTAAAATGGGCCAGTTGCGTCTAATTATGGCCCTAATCTGTCCTTCCGGTCTATTGTACCCCAGTATCAATCTGGTAGGTTCTGTCAAGGTAGCACCCGTTGCTGTGATAGGCTTAGATTTGTATTGTAATAGATCCTGTCTTGCTCTGAATTTAGTTGTACATATTGCAGCTTCAATAGTACGATTGTTGTACCCACGCTGTAAAAATCTATTTTTACATTGTTCTTGTTTTTCCCACATATCCTGTTCCTCACTACAAATTCTCTTAATTCTCAACATCTCCCCATAGCCATAGGGGATGCTGTTAATTAAGTGAGGGGGTGGGCACTTGTTGCATGCAATACAGAATTGCCCGCTGTGGGTTTTCCAAACAGTGTTGTTGCCAGGCTTTTGTGGGAGATGTATACCTGAGTGTCTAAAAATGTGATAGTCTCATAGCTGATGTCACATGCGAATTCAAGATTCAAGTTGTTTACATTTATCTCTGCAACAAAATCCTGAGCACTGTGAGTTGACCCATTCCAAACAACAAAAATGTCATTGATAAACCGTAACCATGTTACTACATTGCCAGAAAATATATGGGCATACTGTTTCATGAGGACCGGCTCCTCCCACCATCCCATGAAGAGGCAGGCATAGCTGGGGGAGGAACTGGCCCCCATTGCCACACCTTGTATTTGTTAGTAGACTTGATTTTTGTATAAAAACAAGTTGTTCTCCAAACAAAATGTTAGTAAGTCCAACAACATTTGATTATGTTTGACAAATTTTAGGGGTCGGTTTGCCAAGAAGTACTCTACAGCTTTCACCCCATCATGACTGCGTATGCAGGTATATAGTGCAGTAATGTCCAAGGCTATGAGACAATAGTTCTCCTGCCAGCTGATTATTTCAATTTTTGGATTAAATCGCTTGTATCTTGCACGTAGGATTTGAGTGATTTCACATGTTGTTGTAAAAAAGAGTCAATATTTACTGATATATTCTCTAATGGACCGTCACATGCAGAGATTATAGGTCTGACTGGTGGTTTTGACACTGATTTCTGTACCTTAGGCAAAAAGTATAGCAGGGGGATGGTTGGATTCTCCTTTTTCAAAAACGTAAATTCCTGTAGATTCAGGATGCCCGTGCTTTTCCATGCCAACAGTTTTCCAAAGAAATTATCTTGTGCCTGTTTGATTTTTTGCATGGAACTTTTGCGGTAACAATCAATATCATTCAGTTTTTAACTTGCCTCCTCCGCATAATCTTTGAGTGTCCACAAAACCACATTTCCCCCTTTATCTGCATTTCTGACTACAATCTGTTTGTTCTTGTTAATTTTTTCCATTAATTGGTGGTATTTGCGTTCTTGATTGCTGATAGGTATCTTGTTTTTACTGGTTTCCATATGGATTTCCGCCACTACTTGTTCATTGAATAAGTCTATGGCATCGCGGGGCATAATGGGTGTAAATTTAGACTTTTCTTTGAAATTGGTTTCAGGTTTAGCACAAGTTTCAAATCCTGGTGATAAAAAATCCTGAGTCGCCAATTCTTGATATTCTCCTGCCACTGATTCATGCCCATCATCCATTTCGCATTCTTTGCCAAGATTATACAAGTCTTTGAGTGAATTTAAATCGGCCACATGTAGGCTGCCCGTCACAGTTTCAGCTGTTTGATTACTATCATCATTTGTTGTTTGGAGCGTGTTTGGGGAGTTCGCCTTCATTTGATAACATTTTTGGAGTTTGAGTTTCCTGACAAACTTATAAATGTCGGCTCGAGTATTTGTATAATCGAAATTTGCGGAGGGACAATATGACAAACCTAATGAAAGGATCTGTTGCTCGGAAGGGTTTAGTGTGAGGTCAGTAAGATTAATGATGGTATTGTTGGGACTGTCTGTTTTTTCAATATCTGTAACCCCTTGGTTATACTGGTCTAGGGGTATTATCTTTTCCTCCATTGTCCCCTTCCTCTCACCTGTTTCGTGTTTCCACTGTTGCCACCTTTCTCGAGCTGCCCTCATTCGCTCCCGCCTGTTTTTGGTCCGTCGTTTTTTGACATATTAGTGATCCTGGGTCTAAGAGTCTCCCTGCGACTCCTTCTAAGGCAGTCCAGTTCTTCCCCCAAGGAAGGTTTAACTGCTCCTGGTGCTGGTCTGCCCCTCATATTTTCCATCTCAGTTTCACTTTCAACAGCGGAGCTTAAATCTGACACTGAGGTTGATGATGCACCTCCCTGTTCGTCATTTCGCTCCTGTTGTAGTCTATTACCTTTCATAGATTTAGCTTTGTACACATCATATTTGCGGGCAAAGGTAAATATTTGGCCGTTGGCATAATCATCCTTATCTCTTTGAAACTTATATGTGTTTCTTTGTTTAATTTTATCTTCTTCTTTATTGAGCCTTATTGTCATTTCCTCATGATATTTTTTCCTCAACTGTATGTCTCCTTGTTGTTCTATTTCCTCACTGAGACCCTTGATTTTTTTCTGTAGCTCCAACCTGTCCACCTCCGCATACTTTACCAATATCTCCACCAATCTGCGAGAGGATTCCAGGTTGCATTCAGCCCACTCAGCCAACATCCGTGGATTAGGGGTATCATAGCTGGGGGCTAACATAATTCTCAGCCCACTCAGGATTCTGCCAGCATCTAAATACTTTTGGAGGGACTTAGCCTCCCACCATTTGGCAGTTTCCTGTTTCATCAATTTCTCAAGTGTGCGGTAATTATCTTTCAAACCTTTGACTGCCGTTGATGTGCCCACAGCCCCTTGGTCAATGCTTAGCTGTTTGTGAATGGGATTGTCCGAAAACATTTCCTCCGCTGCACTCTGTCGATCTCGGAGCGCTGCTGCTGACATGGTGATTGCCAAATTGTACACTATAGTAGATTGCTAAGAACCCCCACTGTCCCAAATGCAAATGTCCCTGGGATGCTTGTAAAAGAAAGTTACCTCGCTCTTCGGGCATCTGCTGGGCACCTCCTCTCACGCTGTTTACTGAGCAGCCCAGCTGAGCCGCTACTGGCGTGTCCGAGAGTAGCGCCGAACGGCAAACACCTTTCCGCTGGTACAATTCTTCCGTTTCAACTGCGTAAGCACAGGGGGCTCCGTGGATTCCTGAACCGGAAGTACCATTTTCAGTGCATGCGATGAAGTGCTCATGAGAGTTGCAATAGCTGGCAGATATATATATATATATGCGCAGAGAATCCCTGCAGTTCCAACAGGAAAGACGAGCCACTCCGGTTTTGTAGTTGAAGTATTACGGGTTTATTTTGCAGCAGAAAAACGACGCGTTTCGATCTCAGCCGAGTTCTTGCTCACATGTTTATATATATATAGCTGCGTGCGTTAGTAAAAGGCCGTCTCCAATTTCCTTATTGAAGACAACTTCTGACATCTCTCGTAATAAAGAAATGATGTGGCCACTCAACAGCAATTTATTAAATTGAGTTCTGACACCACAATTGCTGTTGCCAAAGCCAGCAGCCAAGGTAAAAGGCAGGTCACGTGTCATGACTGTAGTTGCAGTTTAAAATGTCAACGGTTCACTTTTTGAAATTAAAAGGCTGGTCATCCAGATGTATTACGATACCCCAGCAACCGGCGGGCACCCCACATTTGTACTGCTGTCTTTTCATCCCAATTACAAAGTGTTGTACTTTCCTCCATTAACAGGTACTGTGTATGTTTGGGTTGAGGCGCTGAGCAATGTTTTTTTTTTTTTTTTTTTTTTTTTTTTTCTTTTTTTTTTTCTTTTGTCCTCATATTACGTGCTTAGCTCCAATCTATCAAAACCAAAGGACCGCCACAGAGCAAAGGAAAGAGTGGTCGAGTGCAGTGCTGTCTCAGCTTATAGCTGGTAGGAGAAAGTTCATTCGGGAGGGAAGAAGACCGGTTCCCCACAGCAACAATCGCAACAGCCAAACATGATTTTGCTTAGGGAAGTGCCTCCGGAGATAGTGCCCAAGTTATCGAGACCCCCATAGCTCCAAGACTGTTGGTCATGGCAGCGAGGATAAGCAATGTACGTGTTAATCATAGGACCTGGGAAAAAGAAAAAAAAAAAAAAAAAACAAAAAAAAAAAAAACCAAAAAAAAAAAAAACCAGGTTTATCGCTGCTATCCGAGCATTGCCCAAAAAGCTCTCCTATTGGGGTTTCCTGCTCTGGCGAGATCGAGTTTGGAAATTTGAAGAAGTGAAACTCGCCATTCATGCTCTGTAGGTGGTTGAGCATCTTTCCAATGCCTACATATCTCCCTACGCGCCGCTAAAATGGAGTAGAATGTTAGATTGGTTGCGGCATTGCGGATTTTACTCTTGAGACCAAATATAACAAGAGCTAGGTCTATGGAGATACGTTCACCCAGAAATTGTGAAAGCTTATTACTAATGGCTTCCCAAAAAGCGGATAAATTTGGACAATCATAAAACATATGAGTGTCTGATGCTGCGATTAACCCGCATCTTGGGCATAAGACTGGGCCTGTTAAAGAAAACTTAGTCAACCTCTGAGGGGAATAGTATGCCCTATGTATAGTGAATAAGTGGTTTCTACGAAGCCATGCCGGTTTAACTAGGTCCCAAAGCATTGAGCAAGAGGCTATCCAAAGTTCTTCAACATCTACGCCTGGCATTAGTTCAGCCCATAGTGACGTCGGTAGATGAAAGTTAGCATCTATTTCATCGATTATTTTGTTATACCAACATGAAATTTCTTTTTTTGCGGCGGGGCTTTCCATGAGGCAAGTTACCAAGTCACTATTGCCACCTATAGGCAGCTTACTAATCCGTGCTGGCTGCTCTTTGTATGACTGTGACCAGCTGGAGATCTGAATATATTTAAATCTCGAGAAACTTGTGCCTACTTTGTTTGTTAAATAGTCCCATGGAAGTAATGTCCCATCCATAAACAGGTCATCCCACCTATTTATACCTGCCTCTATTAGCGGGTTAGTCAGGGCATCTGTTGTCCATGCGGGAGGGACGGGTAGATCCCATATGGGAGCCCTCCCAGAATAGTATCCAACATTTATCGCATGCCTCACTTTATACCAAGTAGATGCAATCCCTTGTAAAACTTTCAATTTTATTTTCTTAAAGAATTTGGGGTCACCAAATTTAAACAAGAATGCAGATTGGTCTACTCCTTCACATTCAAGTAATGTAGAAAAGAGAAGGCCCAGCCCTGTTAAAGTAGGGGTTTTAAGTAGCATACGTGTGTGCGTGAGCTGAAAAGCCCATGCATAAATTTGGAGATCTGGGCCAGCCAACCCTCCCTTCTCCCTCCGTCGCCTGATTTTTTTCCACGAAATTCTTGGGCTCTTACTATTCCAGATAAAGCTGGTTATCGCGCTCTGTAGCTTTACAATCAATTTTGAGTCAAAAAAAAGTGGAATAGAGTTAAACAAAAAAGAGACTTTAGGTAAGATACTCATCTTCACTAAGTTAACCTTTCCCAAAACAGTGAGAGGAAGATGTGACCAGTCTCTCATATGTTTCCGGCACTCTGCAGCTATTTTGTTGAAGTTAAGTGAAGCAATCAAATTAATGTCTTTAACTATATTGATCCCCAGATATCGAAGTTGGGTTTTAGATGTGCCATTGTTGCCAATTGAGTTACTATTCCAGGACATTGACTCTGTCTTTTGGGCATTAATCTCATACCCAGAAACTTTACCGAATTTTAGAGCCTGGTCAATTATCTCTGGGTATGCTTCATCATAATTCGTTGTAAAAATCATAATATCATCTGCATAAAGTGCCACCTTTTTATCCCAACCACCAAAAATAAAAGGTTTAATCAGTATACTGTCTCTTAAGATTTGGGCAAAGGGTTCTATATAGACATCGAAAAGAAGGGGTGACAGGGGACAGCCCTGCCTAGTTCCCCTCGTGACCCTGAAGGTCTCAGTCAAACCCCCGTTTATCAAAAGTGAGGCAGATGGGCACCTATATAACAAATTCAACGTTCTCAAAAATCTGTCCCCCACATTGAACTTCCTCAAGGCCTCCGACAGGTACAACCAGTTCACCCTGTCGAAGGCCTTTGTTGCATCCAACGTGAGGACATCCAGAGGGATAGCCTCCTTTATGGCGATGTCTATAGAGCCTAGTAATTCATACGTGAGCTCACAAAGCTGTCTCCCCTTAATAAACCCTTTTTGGTTATGTGCTATAATGTCTGGCGCCACCCGACCCAACCGTTTGGCCAGTATGGTGGCAAAGATTTTATAGTCGGCATTTAATATAGAAATAGGCCGATATGAGCCGCAGTCTGTGGGGGGTTTGCCGGGCTTCAAAATAAGGGTTATAGAGGCATTGTCCCATGATTCAGGTGGTATTTCGCCATGTCTTAGTATTTGGTTAAAAAGAATCACTAAGATTGGAGAGACCTGAGTGATAAGCTTTTTATATATTTCACTTGGCAAACCGTCAGTGCCTGTAGCCTTTCCTCCCTTTGCTCTCCTTATTGCCTCTTCTACCTCTATAATAGTTATCTCCTCGTCCAAAGAGTGGTTCTGTTCTGGTGTTAGAGATGGTAGAGAGATACCTTCTAGCCAACTCAAGATGTCATTCTGGGTAACGTTTAAGTCATCTTTATAGATGGATTGAAAGAAATTTCTAAAAACTACTCTAATTTCATCATCCCTTGAAAAGGTGCCCTCCGTGGATGTAACAGACGATATGTTGTTTCGAACCCGGTCTGATTTAATTTTCCAGGCAAGCAATTTCCCTGCTCCCTCCCCGTATTGGAAATGCGAAAGCTTACTTGCCTCCCATCTCTGAAGGACACGTTTCTCTAGAACTGCGGATAATGAGTGCTTCAGCCTGTCCAACTCAGCGTGTTTTCCGGCGAGGTCGTTGTCATTGTCAATTACTCCTGTATTATCTATATCGGCCTGTACTAATAAGATATTGTTTTCAATAAGGGTTACTTCCTCTGCATATTGTCTTCTTCTATAGGCCACTTTGTTTTTAATAAGACCTCTCAATGTACATTTAAATGCATCCCATAAAATTCCTATTGGGGTTGTACCGATATTGGTGTTAAAAAAGTGGCGGGTTTCTGACTGTAGAAATTCGATATCCTCTGTTGTTCTGAGTAAAGACCTATCAAAGGACCACATTCTTATTAGAGGTGGCGTGTCCAACTTTAATTCTAACACTATTGCAGAGTGGTCAGAAAGATGCATTGGATTATAGTATATTGAAGTAATATTATCAGCCAGAACTCTACTAGTGAGAATAAAATCTATTCTTGATTTGTGTCTATACTTCGAGTTCCTGAATGAAAAATCCTGCCTTAGACCCTCCCTAAACCGCCAAATGTCGATAAAATCGTACTGGTTCATTAAGCCTACTAAGCAAGATCTAGATTTAGAGGTGGTTTTTTGTCTGCTGTTAGGGGATTTGTCAAGAAGTGGATTTAAAGTGATGTTAAAATCCCCAGCTATAATCACCGGGTCTGGGAAATTTAGCAAATGATTGAAAAGGGTTTTCAATACAGAGGGGTCATCGATATTTGGACCATAATAGCCCACTAATGTTACCTTTGCTTCTCCCAGGCGCTGAGCAATGTTGTGGATTGTATTAAAATGTTGTTTCATGAAAATACAATAAACAGATTTAAACAATTTTTTTTATTGTAGTTGCAGTTTAAACAAAGCATTTCCTGTTCATTCTTAAAATATATTTTCCTCTAACACTGATGAGCAGAAACGACATATTTATGGCAAGGTTTAATTTTTACACACTAAACACATTCGCTCTGTCTTTTTCTACACGTTTTGAGCCTGAACTCTTTTTTAATCTGACATCCTTTAAACAGATTCTAATATCTTTTTGCAACTTTACTAACTGCTTTTTGATGTGTTTAATTTCACACAAGATTCTGCTTTTATTCTTCCTGTCTGCAACATTACTACCTTTTTCATTTGAAAGAGAAAGATACCAAAGATATAAGTTGTTTGCGGGATGGGGGATGGTTTAAAGATATATTATAAGGAATAAAATACCCCATGTCATATATTTTTAGGATATTGCAAGTTACAGCAGAGTTCCATGACATTATAAAGGACCACAGCCTTTGGCCTCGTTCCTCTATATGGTCATGGAACTGCTCGGTGACTTGCAATAACCTTATAATGTGCGGGAGGGCGTACCTTAACCCATATATAGTGGTGCAGCTGGTAAAGCAAAAGTTGATAACCAACTGCTTATTTGTGGACAAAGCGGAATTTGTACTATTGTAACTATACATACAGTTTCCTGATCAATCAAATAGCATAATGTTGTCAAAACACACTGGTATTCACATCTTTCTTTCAGGGCCCTTTCATCTGGACAAATGAATGAAAAAGAATTTTGAATTGCAAGCACCGCACATCTGGAGCCTTAGCATGGTAAGTTTACGTAACCTGAGTTTTAGACTGTTGAGGACAGAGGCAGTCACCTTGATGTGAGCTGTGACCGAGATGCCACATGACACAAACATTCAATGCCATGAAGGTGCTTATTTTCTCTGAGTAATTGAGGGATCCTTGGCTCATCCTTGTTGGCTTACTTCAACCAGCAAGCCCTCTCTAAATGAAAATAACATGTTATGTATGCAACAGCTATACAAAAGAACAAGTTAATTACCTTTGGTAATGCCTTATCTGGGTAGAGACTATCTAGCCGCAGATTCCTTACCTTAGAATACTCCCTAGGCATCAGATTGGATCTGGAAACTTTTTGAGCAGTGGTGGCGTGAATCGACTAGGCGTTGTTCGTGCAAGTGATGTCTGAGGACCTATATAGGGCCACCCCAGTGCGCTGACATAACTTACTTTTCACAGAAGCACAGTGCCATGAAGTCTGCTGATGTACCAGTGTGATGGGACTAGGGAGCTTAAAGGGGTCACCCTACACAGATAAATCAGTGCGCAAAGTGGGAAGAATGGATGGGTTGGTAAGGAATCTGCAGCTAGATAGAGTCTCAACTAGATAAGGCATTACTGTAGGTAAGTAATTTGTTCATCTGATAGAGACTTCAAGCCGCAGATTCCTTATCTTAGAAGAGATAGCCAGGCAATGCTTCCCCAGAGGAGAGTCTTCAAACTGATTTAGACAAGGAACTCCTGGCGGATCGAACAGACAAAATGCCTGTCATGGAGAAACTGACTGTCAAGGCAGTAGTGCTTGGTAAAACTGTGCAGAGATGCCCACTTGCAACCTGACATGTCCAAGACAGGGACTCCATGAGCTAACACAGTGGTTGGAGCCTTGGCTCTGGTGGAAGGAGCCCACAGGCCCTCAGTGGGTTGCTTCTTGGCCAGTGCGTAGTAGATTTTTTTTTTTGATAAACAAGTTTTTATTGTTTTCTTGTGCAACAAAAACAGTGAGCCTTTCAGACCAGCCTTGTACATTAGTCCCATCTGGGAATCAATACCCCTTACCGCCCCCCCACCCCCGAACCACCTCCCCCCTCCGCCCCACCCCGCCCCACCGATCACAATACATTTCCTAACCATTTCCCCCAAACCCTACGATACTTTTTGTAGCAGCCCCGAGCTTGGTAAAGAGTCCGCTCCTGCGCCGCACACCAGTCCACCCCTGCGCTCCACCTGGTCAGACTGGGCGGCTGCGGCTGTTTCCAGGCTGCCGCAATGTCCCTTTTTGCCACCATTAACGCTGTCATGAGAAACACTTTTTCAGCGCGCGTGCCGTCCAGGCCGTCAGTGATACCCAGTAGGATGTGTTTGGGGTCGTGCGGCACCTCCCACCCCAGGACCTCCGTCAAGTCAGTCTCTATACAACGCCAATACCCCTCCAGTTCTGGGCATGACCATACCATGTGGATGAAGTCAGCCGGGTCAAAGCTACAACGAGGGCAAGCTGCGTCGGTGGAAAGGCCCGCGCGGTGCAGGCGCGCTGGTGTAAGGTAGGCCGTGCGCAGATAGTAGATTTGAATGAGCCTCAGCTTGGCGGATGCCGTCACCAGCCTGGGAGCCATAAGGGCTTCCCGCCAATCGATCTCGTCCAAGGGACCCACCCATTCCTCCCATCGCTCCTTCAGACCCTCCTGGGGCACAGGGGTATTGTTAACAAGGGAACAATATATTCTGGATATGCCTCCCCTTCCTAGGTTACCCATCAGGACCTGAGCCTCCGGGGGGCTATGATCCGGCAGCCGGATGTCAAGCGGGGTGTGGGCCCGTATGGCGTGTCGCAATTGAAGGTACCTATAGAATTGGGACGGGTGGAGAGAAAAGCGCGCCTGCAGTTCCGAGTATGAGCACATGCGTCCCCCCCGCCATACATCCCCCAACTGGGAGATGCCGAGCAAGTCCCACGGCTCAAAACCCTCCAACCCCGCAACCTCCCGTAACCATGTCCCATGCCAGAGAGGGGTGGCGCGCGTCAACTTCCCGGTCCATCCGGTGTGGCGGAGCGCTGCCCGCCAAGCCAGGAAGACCGCCCTGGTGATGTCGGGGCAGGAGGTGGGAATAGGGGCGCCGTACATGCGGTCCTGAACACTGGAGAGACTCAGGGCCTCCAGTTCCACCCTATAGGCCGGATCGGACCATCCCCCCCCAAACCAGTCATGAATGACCAGAAGTCGGGCGGCCAGGTAGTAAAGGTAGAGGTTGGTCATGCCAAGCCCCCCGTCAAAGGTGGGGAGGCGGCAGATCGGCAAGGCCAACCGTGGCCTTCCCCCACCCCAGAGGAACCTGGTGGCCATCCCGTCCAACTCGCGAAACCACGACCTCGGAAAGGACACTGGAGTGTTCTGCAAAACATACAGAAACCGGGGGAGGATCATCATTTTGTAGAGCGCCACTCTCCCCAGTGGGTTCAGCGGGAGCGAGTGCCACCGAGTGAGGTCTGCTTTGGCTTTCTTGACCAAAGGGGCCACGTTGAGCGCCCAGCTCAATTCCGGGAGGAGGGAGACCCAGATGCCCAGATACTTGAAAGACAGCCGGCGGAGGGGAATCGTGGTCTGCCAATCAAAGCATTCCCGGGAGGGGTGAAGGGGTACGAGGACCGACTTGTGCGAGTTGAGGCGGAGGCCAGAGGCGCGGGCAAAGCGGCCCAAGATGTGGAGAGCCCGAGGGCCCGAACGCGCTGGGTCACCAAGGTACAGCAGAACGTCGTCCGCATAAAGGGCGATCCTGTCCGCCTCAAGGCCCGGCCATTCCCACCCCCGAATGAGAGGGTCCGTTCTGATTAGAGCAGCAAGGGGCTCCATTGCGAGCGCAAAAAGAAGGGGTGAGAGCGGGCACCCCTGCCGCGTGCCCCGGCCGATCGGGAACGCTCTCGACAGCGCCCCGTTAACCAACACTCTAGCGCGAGGGCGCGCGTACAGAACCCGCACCATCCCAACAAACTTGGGACCGAAGCCCATATGGGCCAAGACGTCGAACAGGTAGGGCCATCCCACCGAATCGAAGGCTTTCTCGAAGTCGGCAAGCAGGAGAGTGAGGTAGGGAGATATGCGATGGCGGTGTGCCAGAGCCACGTGGAGGCGGCGGAGGCAGTGGCGGGTGCCCCGATCCGGCATAAAGCCGCATTGATCCGGGTGCACCAGGCACGACAGGAGGGGCCGGAGCCGCTGGGCCAGGACCGCAGCAGACAGTTCGATATCGGTACTGATCAGAGAGATCGGCCGATAGGCCGACCTGTCACTGGGCGGCGGAGTGGATTGAGGCAGGACCACAATCGTGGCAATGTCGGCCTCCGGGGGGAAGGAACCTCTCTGAACCGCCTCCGCGTACAGGGCACCCAGCCGTGGAACCAAGTGTTCCTTGTAGGTGGCATAAAATTCCTGTGGGAACCCGTCCGGACCAGGGGTCTTCCCGGCGGACGTGCGCCCTATCGCGTCTCCGATCTCTTCGGGAGAGATGGGAACCTCCAGACTCTCCCAATCACTGGGCCGCAGCCGGGGAAGGCGTAAATTACCAGCGGTGAGCAATGACGCCAAAGTCAGATCCGATGCCCGTGCCCGGTAGAGTTGTGAATAGTACTGAGCGAAAGCGTCCGCTATAGCCACGGACGAGGACTGAAGCGCGCCCCCCGAGTCGGTCACCGCCGGGATGATGCGCGATGCCTTGGGGTAAGTGGCCAGCCGGTGCAGGAGCGCCCCATTTTTGTCGCCCCAGCCATATACCCGCACCACCGAGGATTGCCAGAGAAGTTTAGCCGCGTCAAGCGACCGCTGACGAATCTCCTCGCGTAGGAGCCGCAGTTGCCGGGTCTCGGCCGGATCCCCAGAGTCAGAAACGGATTGCTCCAGGCGCAGCGCCTGAGCCTCGCAGGCCGTGAGCCGCTGCAGCTGCGCCAGGCGATTTTTCACCACCTGTGCCTTAGCAACCCCCCTAACCGTGGCCTTACATGCCTCCCGGAGGGTGCCCGCCGAGGAGACCGATCCGTCATTGTCGCCAAAATAGAGTGCCAGCGCGGATCCCACTTCCCTACGGAGCGTCTTGTCCTGCAGGAACCATGCATTAAAGCGCCACATTTGGCGAGCCCCGTGAGGCGGGGGGCCCAAGCCCAACAAAAGCGGAGAATGATCGGATATCCCCCGGTGAAGGATACGGACGTCCTGGGTACCCGGGCAGTCGGCCGGGGGGACAAAGATCGCGTCGATGCGTGCCTGAGAGTGGTGGGCGGCCGAGGTGTGGGTATATAGCCGCCACACGTCACAGAGACCCTGTGCTTCCGCCCACCCGGCCAGCTGCCTCGCCCGCGCCGCGCGGGAGTCCGAGACCGGACCCGAAGAGTCGAGGTGCGGGGCCAAAACGGCGTTGAAGTCCCCTCCAAGAACAACAGTGCCAGGCGGAAAAGTCGCTAGCCAGGACGCGGTCAGAGATAAGGCCGAAGACAGCCCCGTGGGCGGCACATAGAGTGACAAGAGGCTGAGTGGTCGGCCCTCAAGCGTGCCGGTAACCGCAACCCCCCTCCCCTGGGAGTCATGGACCACCCGGGCCAACACAAAGGGGAAGGAACGGCGCAGGAGGACCGCAACCCCCCGCGACCCGCGCGAGAACCCGGAGTGCCACACCCGGTCATATCCGAAGCGCGCCAGAAAGGGACAGTTCTCACCGAGGAGGTGGGTTTCCTGAAGCAGGATCACGTCCGCACCCGCGCGCTGGGCGTATTTGAGAGCGACAGTGCGCTTAAGCCGGTCCAGCAGGCCATTCACATTCCAGGACAGGATGCGCACCTGGGCTTTGGGAGCTAAGTCAGCCATGGCAGCAGTGGGAAAGAAGCGTGCCGGGAAGGGGGCAGGCAGGGAGCGCCGGGGGGACACCCGTGGACCCGGGCGCCAGCGGAAGGGGGCACGGAGCGTGCAGGCCCCGGAGGGACCACTGAGCCCCCACCAGGGGAAGCGATCGGACGGTGGCTAAAGGTGAGCGGCAGTAGAGTGCACAGGTAGAGCGGGACGAAGGGACACGACGCCGGGCGCCGCGCAGCGCTGTGTGAGAGGCTCAGTAAATAACAACTCAAACCCAAACAAAACATTCTCATAAAGAGAGACCCCAAGCAAACACCAAACCCCAACCCCCCACCCCCCACCCTACACTTCGAAACCAGAAGCATCTGTCGCCCGAACCAAACCAACAGTCACAAGACCCCAAGCTCAGGTGCTCGGGTATAAAGAGCGTAGTGGACCCCTCCTGAAGTACGGATGACATTGTTCTGACCTGGGCTGGCACTGGGAGGCGCAATATTGTGGAGCCCCCCACCCCCGCCCTCGGGCAAGGCAGTCACCTTCCCCGCAACTGCAAGAGACAAGGAGAAAGTCATATAGCAGGACTGCGGGAAAGGTCCGATGAGTCAATGCGCGTGATGAGGGGGGTCGGAGACCCGTCCGGCCCAGGCGATGCTCGGCGTCGGGATCCCCCGGCCGCCCGGGAGGAGGCTTCGGAAGAGGCGGAGGAGTCTCTCATTGGTCTGCCAGAAGCACTCGCAGACCGGACCTTGGTGACCGCGGCACCTCGCCGCTGCCGGGAGCGTGTGCGCTTCCCGCGCCGCGGCCGCTGGGACCCAGCCACCACAGGGCACCCGGGGCCCGCAACGGACGGCCCCCCCGTCCAGCTGTCGCAGAGGCCTCTCCTCGGTAAGCCATGTCCAGGCCGCCCTGGGGGTGTCGAAGAACAGCGTCTTACCCTGAAAGACAAGTCGGAGGCGGGCCGGGAACTGGAGCTGGTACTGAAGGCCCAGGGAGCGCAGCTTTTGCTTCACCTCCGTGTATGATCGGCGTTGCTCCTGGACCTCCCGGGTGTAGTCTGGGAAAATCATAATGGTGTGGTTGTTATAAGCCAGTTTGCCACTCACCCGAGCCTCCCGCAGAATAGCATCTCTGTCCCGGAAGTTAAGGATCCGAAGAATAAAGGGGCGTGGAGGGGCCCCTACCGGAGGCCTGGACGCCAGCGACCGATGTGCCCTCTCCACTACGAACCAGGTAGACAAGCTGCCCGCCGGCATCCAGGATTTAAACCAGGCCTCTAGGAAGTCGTCGGCCCGGCCCGACTCGACCCCCTCCGGAAAGCCCACCAGGTGAAGGTTGTTGCGGCGGGCGCGATTTTCGGCATCTTCCGCCCGCCTGTGCAGTTCCTTGGAGTGGGTCGTGAGCTCCCGGACCTGGTCCTGCAATTGATGGATGTCGTCCTCCGTCGCGGAGATCCGCGATTCTGCCTCCGTGATGCGGGCCGTGGCGTTGCGGAGATCCTGCCGCAGAAGCGCAACATCTACCTTCACCTCCCCAACCATCCCTTCCAAAGAGGTGTGAGATGCATCGATTGCGTGGAGGATGGTGGCCAAGTCTTTGTTGGGGGTGGGCGCCTCCCCCCCGCCGGCACCCGGGGGGTCGGGGGTCGCATAGCGGTCAATCTTCGTCTGGTGGGATGCCGCCGGCTGTCTAGGGCCTTTTTCCTTGCCCATGGTGGGTCCACACGTCTCACCCCCCGAATCAGAGTCCAGGCCAGCACCGCCCCGCCACTGGTCCCGCGCTGCGGGCAACTCCCGGAGATGGCCCCCAGGCTAGCCGCGACACTCGGGCCGCACCAACGCCGTCCACGGCCTCAGTCCGTCGGGCCAGTCCTGCAGCCCGGAGCACCGCTACTCCCCAGCTCGGGGCCCACAGCCTGATCCCTCCCGGGATGCAGATGTCGCAGGGCGCCCCTCTCCAGCCCTGACACAGCTCCGTGGGCAACCTCACCGGGCAAGGAGGACGAGGGGGAATGGGCAGGGGGGGGTCCCCTCAGCAACAGTCACCCAACAGGTGGCACCAGGCAGAACAGTCCAGCGTCGCTCCCCCGTCAGGTCGCCGCCGTGGGAGCCAGGGCGCGGCCCCGCTCTACGCGTGGGGGCCCTCCACAAGATCCGGGAGGGGCCAAGCCTCCACGTCGGCACCCCGCCAGCAGCAAATCCCCACCTGGCGTGCAGAGCAGGAGGGCAGGAGGGGCAGAGGAGGGCAGTCCCCCGGGGGACGCACCGGTCCGCAGGCTAAGGCGCTACGACGCGCAGGGTGGCGGCAATTGCTAAGCCGGGCCCGGTCTCACAAGCTCTCATCACCCGGGCCGGTCTGCCCGCCGATCGGGGCCCCGCAGCCGGGGGCGGTCCGGGGAGGCGCTTAGGAGTCGTCGCCCCCCCCCCGACTCACCCGCAGCGCGCCACAGGCCGAGGTTCGTCTCCGTGGGCTTCTCCCGCCTCAGGTCAGTCGCCAGCAGACAGCGGCCTGCACCCCTCGTGTGACGCCGCGGGCGCTCGTGGCAGGCGCTGCCGGCCGAGGAACCGGACAAAAGCGCGCCTCAGCAACGGTGCCGCTTTCAGGCGGCAGAACTCAGTCCCCAAGGCTCGGAAACGGCCCAAAGTTGCAGCGAGGGTAGGGTTACGGCTCCGCAGCAGATATCGGGAAGTGGAGTGCGCCCAGGACAGCGGCAACGGAGTCAGGACGGATGCGAGGGGTCAGGCATCACAGAGCTCTACCTCGGCGCAGCCATCTTGGCTAGCGCCACCTAGCGCTCCCGCGTAGTAGATTTTAATGCAGAGCACAATCCATCATGAGTGGTCTGTTTCGGCAGAGCCTTTCCTTTCTTCGCCCTGATGAACCCAATCAAGAGCTGATCATCCACCCAGAATTCTATTGTATGAACAATGTAGAACGACAATGCTCATTTTTGGTCCAGACAGTGGAATCTCTCCTCTTTCTTGGAAGGAGGAGGTCGAGCAAAGACAGTAGGCAGTGTGATGTTCTAGCCTACGTGAAAGGGCGTACCTTTGGTAAAAAAGGAGGCACTTGTTCCCAGAACCAGTTTGTCTGGGGACAAAGATGTGCAAGGACGGTGCACAGATAGGGCTTGCAGTTCACTGACCCTCCTTGCCGATGTTATGGCCACCAGGAAAGCTGTTTTGATGGTCAACAGACAGAGTGGACAGTTATGCATGTGCTTGAATGGTGAGCACATCAAGAATATTAGGGCTACAGTAGGTCCTATTGGGGCATTGTTGAGAACAGATGTTGGGAGTCCTTTGAAGAAAGGCAGCAGAAGGGCAGATAATGAGCCAAAAAAATGGCTCAAGGGCGTAAAATATCCTTGTATAGTGTGGCTGGTGCCCATGTTGTGCCCTCAAATGCCAACAATGTTGATGGGCGCACTGTTTTCCATGCACAACTTGGTGCATGGAAACAGCACGCTCGACTGGTTGAAGGCACCAATATGGCCAGCAGTGGCTTACAACTCTTTCTCAGAGCCAAAGCTTGCCACCGCCATAACTGCACCGCCGACACACAGCCAGCCCTGCTGGAACATCGTAATGCAGCGGTCGGGATGCCGCAGGCTTTGCAGTGTTTTTTCGACTGCCGTCACGGCAGGCTGGCGGCGGTGCGGCTGCCAAAGTCATAATCATTGGCCCTTAATTCTTATAAACAGTACAACTTAAAAAATATTTTTGAAATATTAACTTTAAAACTCAAATTTCAAAACTATGTAGATAAATGTTATTAACTTTTACATTATAAAACATTTTTTTAAAGAATACAGTTTAGTGATATTACGGTTAAAATACATTAATTAAATATATATTTAATTCAAATATTTTTTAAACTTTTAGTAAATTGATTTCTTCAATTGTTTTAAACCTTATATGCCATTAGAAATTTTAAAATAATATTAATACAAATAGAAAAAATCTGAAACATACACTATTCAAAATTATTACATTCTTATTTACTCATTAAGGGCCTCATGTAGGAAGCCAAATACCGGTCGGTAACGGCCGATTTTCGGTAATTATACCGTTACCGACCGGTATTTTGGCTTTTGAGATGTAGGGGGAGAATTTCATGATTCGGTATTTACCGAATCGGCAAAATTACCGAATCGGTAATATTACCGATTTGGTAAATTTACCGATTCGGTAAATACCGAATCATGAAATGAGATGTAGGGGGAGTGTGTGGTGGGTGTGGGGATTCGTTATTTACCACCAACTAAAGGTTGGTGGTAAATGACGAATAGGTGACAAAAAGCATTTTTGTGCACGTTTAAGTGTGCAATGTGGCAGACATACATGCCCTTAGGGCATGTATGTGCGCCACATGTGCACACATGGCCGAATCAGGGGTGCAACAGGGTGTCAATGTGACACCCTGCCACCCTTGCATGTGCTCCCCCATTACCGAATCGGTATTTACCGATTCGGTAATGAGGCATACCTTCCCATCAATGGGAAGGTATGCCTCATTACCGAATCGGTAAATACCGATTCGGTAATTACCGAATTTTTCCGAATCGGTAATATTTACCGACTCATTACCTACATTGCATTTACCACTTCATAAATACCGAATCGGTATGATTTGGTATTTATGAAGTGGTAAATGCAAGCACACCTACATAAGGCCCTAAATCAATTATTTTAGAATGAGTAAGTGGCAATGAAATATTTTAAATATTTCTAATCAACACATTTTTTTTATTTCAAATATCTAACGATTTAATTATATTTACATGATTTATATTAGACACTAAACCCTCTGTTTCCCCAGTAAAACCAAAACCACAACAACAACAACATCTATTAGAAAGTAATAAATAAATAAATCCTTAAATCAGTAAATAATTAGTAGTTCACATAATTACAAAAGTCAAAAATATAAAACAATTCATATTTTTTTTAAAGAAATAACTCCCTCTCAATATCCCGATAAACACCAGAACCTTTACCCACGATATTCCTTTTCTCTATATGTTTGTAGTCACCATACTTTGACTTCACAACCATGGCCTAATGATAATCTGGAGTCAATATTCAGGATCTCCACCTCAAGGGACTATTTTACATCGCAAAGTCTACTTAGTCATTTCACAGTTGATCACAATCAGTTCGATATGTCCTATTTACATTTTATACAGAAAGCAAACGATTTTACTACTTTTTTCCCAGCACTGGTGAAGTCAATTACTCTGGCTTTAACACCCTAAGCAACACTTTCATTCTACCTCTCTTTACATCCCTATGTACACAGCCCGCTCTCTCTCCACTCAATGTCTCACCAATCTCTTCCTCACTTTTTAAATAAATCTCTCTACCCCACCTCTCTCTACCTCTCTCATGGCTTCACCTCTATACCACTCTCTGTGCCTCCTTCTACATCTCTACCTCTTTTCTCAACTCCAGCCCTCTCTTCACCTCTTTCCTCCTCATTGCACCTGTTTCCATCTCATCTCCCTGTATCTACAGTCCATCTATTTATCACTCTCTTCACCTCGTCTATTTACCTCACTTCCCTAGCTCTCTCTCAAACTCTACATCTCACTTGTCTCTATCTCAGCCCTCTCTCCACCTAACTACTCTCCATATCATATCTCTGCCTCATTTCTCTCTCTGACAAACTATGGTGCAAAAAGGAAGAGTTCCTTTTGCTGGCGCGAGCACTTTTCAATGGGCTATTCAAAAGCCATTATCAAATTTAATCTGGTTTCATGTGGAGACATATAAACCAATAGTCGTGTTATCGAATCAATTTATTCTCGATAATGCTTGCATTCAAAAATTTCAAGTGAAATAGGTTCCTTGTCAAGCTGGGAGAGGTTATCCAACTTATCAATATTTCAACATTTCAACAGTGTACCCAATGCATTTCGGGTCCCGTTAGAACCCTTCATCAGGGGTATTCCTTAAAGCTGAAAAGAACAGAAAAGGCAATTCAATCACTAGTCCTCGTAATCAAATCGTAAATCTAAAACATCAAAGAAAAGCAAATTATAGAAATACAGTCGTAGCAATGGATTAGTGGATAAATCACAGTGATGTGATTATGGAATCGAGTCATAACGGCTCCTTGAAGTGTCAGTATACATTTAAATCCTAACAAGTGGCAATGCGATATAGCCAACAGTGAATAACCACGTTAAAGTAACAAAAAGATAGAAGCGAAAAATGAATATGCATTGGTGTACATAATTAAACGAAGGAACATGCGAATCTGTGGCAAAAGAACACTTATGAGTTTACACGGTTGGTGCAATGTGGATTACGTATGACAGCTCTGCGTGAATTAACGTGACTAACGTACTACTAGCGAAATGGTGATGGTTAAAAAATCAAGAGTGAGGACAAAAAAAAGGATCAAACAATAAAGTGAGAGCAAGACGTTCCGGTTAAAAGATCTTCGATGTCATATTGACAAACAGGTGGAAGGCAAAGTAAACGTGCTGCTATAAAGGTTTAACGCGAAAATCGCGTGTAGGCTTACCCGGTAAGTGCAATGTGATTATGTCCGGCGGAACCACATCAGATAACATAGCTGGCGTGCTTACATCGGACTGGGGGTGGCTTAAATAATAAAAAGTGATAACGGATCTTAACCATTAATGGGAACCAATAGACCTAGAAAGAGTCTGTTTAACGGAGAGTTATAAGTAGTGAACATAGATGATAAATAGTGGTAAGAGATGATGCATTTCAATAATTCAAAGAGCTGCTCAGAAAAAACTTATACATCATGAATGAAAATCAATTTACAAAAAACAATTAAATTCGATGCGATCATTGAGCCCCAGGGGTTGAAGCGATTGCAATTTTTTAGTCCAATAAAATTCTGCGCGTGCAAGTACTTTTTGAGGATCCACATCTGTCCGTGACCTTTGTGCCTCCAATATAGTGAAACGAAGCTGGGAAATATTATGTTTAGCTTCCATCCAATGTACTGCAACTGTGGACTTCTCGTTTTTCATGCGGATGTTACTTTTGTGCTCACCTACACGTATCTTAACTTTTCGTTCAGTTCTGCCAACATAGATTTTGCCGCAAGGGCATTTAAGTGCGTAAATAACATTGGACATATCACAAGTGCTGGAATGTCGTAGTTTAATCTTGTGGCCTTTAGTTGGATGAATAAAACAGTCACCTGTTATTACATTGTTGCAATGAACACAGTTCAGACATTTCTGCATGCCTTTGAAAATCTTGATGGGTGTGTTAGAAGGTTGGGTTAACAATTCTTTCAAATTTTTAGATCTTTGCATAGCGAAAATCGGTTTCTGAGGGAATAAAGCATGTAGATCAGGTTCAGTATGAATAATGTTCCAGTGTTTCATGATGCTAGATTTAATAGTGGTGGCTTGAGTGGAATGTCTTAATACACATACCAGCGGATTAGCTTGTTTTTTACTTGTGCGTTGTAACAAACTATGGCGGTCTGTATTGTCAAGTCTACGTTTAGCATCCTCCAAAAGCTGTGATGGAGAACCTCTTTTGAGAAATCGATTAGAAAATTGATTGGTAATTGAAATTGTATCATGTGGATCAGAGGTAATTCTTTTTAATCTGATGAACTGCGAGAAAGGTAGATGTTTCTTAAGTGTGGGTTGATGAAAGCTGTCGAAATGAAGAGAGTTGTTTCTGTCTGTGGGTTTAATATATACTTTGGTTTTGATGGATCCTTGATCAATCTGAATCAGTACATCTAGGAAGTTGATGCTGTACTTATCTATGTGATAAGTGAATTTGATTCGGTTATGGATGTAGTTAAGATGAGAGATGTTGACTTCAAGGTCGCTGCGGTCACCTTTCCGGATTATAAGAATGTCATCAATGTAACGTTTGTATAGAACCAGGTTTTGGGACCATGCATGATTGTTTACGATGTGTTCATGTTCAAGTTTGGCCATAAAAATATTGGCGTATGAAGGAGCTCCAGCAAAACCCATTGAAGTTCCATTGTTTTGGGCGTAAAACACGCCCTTCCATTCAAAATAGCTAAGATAGAGTGCAAATTGAAGTAGTTCCAGAAGGAAAACTTTTTCTGCATTGATATGGTTGTGTTTTAATAAAACCCATTCAGTGGCTTCAATGCCGTCCGCATGTGGAATAGAGGTGTAAAGGGCAGTGACGTCTATAGTACATATACTTTCTTTAACAAACATTTACCTCTGACACCATTGATCACAATTATATCTTTTCTCAGCAAGCCTGTTTAATGACTGCGAGTTTTAAGTCAATTATTACAATCTCTGATTTTTTGAAACGGAAAGAACACTTCTTCATTTCGCAACACACATGTCCTTTACATAAAACAATGAAAATTATTTACATTTTATACAGTGACTTAATGACATATCACGAAACATGAATAAAGTACTTTGAACAAACGGAGAAATTATTGCACTACAGTAATAAGGTGTCCACTTTTGTAAATCTTGGGAACTCAAGCTAATTGGCTCCTCAACATTTAACTTTTTAATGTGGTCATGAGCAGAGTCAGAGAGATGTATTGTAGTAATTCTAGAGAGCGGTGAGCTGGTTTGTTGTTTTAGCTCTCCAGGAAACACTGGTGTCTAATTTTTGCGCCCTAAACAATGGAACTTCAATGGGTTTTGCTGGAGCTCCTTCATACGCCAATATTTTTATGGCCAAACTTGAACATGAACACATCTTAAACAATCATGCAAGGTCCCTAAACCTGGTTCTATACAAACGTTACATTGATGACATTCTTATAATCTGGAAAGGTGACCACAGCGACCTTGAAGTCAACATCTCTCATCTTAATTACATCCATAACCGAATCAAATTCACTTATCACATAGATAAGTACAGCATCAACTTCCTAGATGTACTGATTCAGATTGATCAAGGATCCATCAAAACCAAAGTATACATTAAACCCACAGACAGAAACAACTCTCTTCATTTCGACAGCTTTCATCAACCCACACTTAAGAAACATCTACCTTTCTCGCAGTTCATCAGATTAAAAAGAATTACCTCTGATCCACATGATACAATTTCAATTACCAATCAATTTTCTGATCGATTTCTCAAAAGAGGTTATCCATCACAGCTTTTGGAGGATGCTAAACGTAGACTTGACAATACAGACCGCAATAGTTTGTTACAACGCACAAGTAAAAAACAAGCTAATCCGCTGGTATGTGTATTAAGACATTCCACTCAAGCCACCACTATTAAATCTATCATCATGAAACACTGGAACATTATTCATACTGAACCTGATCTACATGCTTTATTCCCTCAGAAACCGATTTTCGCTATGCAAAGATCTAAAAATTTGAAAGAATTGTTAACCCAACCTTCTAACACACCCATCAAGATTTTCAAAGGCATGCAGAAATGTCTGAACTGCGTTCATTGCAACAATGTAATAACAGGTGACTGTTTTATTCATCCAACTAAAGGCCACATGATTAAACTACGACATTCCAGCACTTGTGATACGTCCAATGTTATTTACGCATTTAAATGCCCTTGCGGCAAATCTATGTTGGCAGAACTGAACGAAAAGTTAAGATACGTATAGGTGAGCACAAAAGTAACATCCGCATGAAAAACGAGAAGTTCACAGTTGCAGTACATTGGATGGAAGCTAAACATAATATTTCCCAGCTTCGTTCCACTATATTGGAGGCACCAAGGTCACGGACAGATGTTGATCCTCAAAAGACACTTGCACGCGCAGAATTTTATTGGACTAAAAAATTGCAATCGCTTCAACCCCTGGGGCTCAATGATCGCATCGAATTTAATTGTTTTTGTAAATTGATTTTCATTCATGATGTATAAGTTTTTTCTGAGCAGCTCTTTGAATTATTGAAATGCATCATCTCTTACCACTATTTATCATCTATGTTCACTACTTATAACTCTCCGTTAAACAGACTCTTTCGAGGTCTATTGGTTCCCATAAGATCCGTCATCACTTTTTATTATTTAAGCCACCCCCAGTCCGATGTAAGCACGCCAGCTACGTTATCTGACGTGGTTCCGCCGGACATAATCACATTGCACTTACCAGGTAAGCCTACACGCGATTTTCGCGTTAAACCTTTATAGCAGAACGTTTACTTTGCCTTCCACCTGTTTGTCAATATGACATCGAAGATCTTTTAACCGGAGCGTCTTGCTCTCACTTTATTGTTTGATCCTTTTTTTTGTCCTCACTCTTCATTTTTTAACCATCACCATTTCGCTAGTAGTACGTTAGTCATGTTAATTCACGCAGAGCTGTAATACGTAATCCACATCCACATTGCACCAACCGTGTAAACTCATAAGTGTTCTTTTGCCACAGATTCGCGTGTTCCTTCGTTTAATTATGTACACCAATGCATATTCATTTTTCGCTTCTATCTTTTTGTTACTTTAACGTGGTTATTCACTGTTGGCTATATCGCATTGCCGCTTGTTAGGATTTAAAGGTATACTGACACTTCAAGGAGCCGTTATGACTCGATTCAATAATCACATCACTGTGATTTATCCATTAATCCATTGCTACGACTGTATTTCTATCATTTGCTTTTCTTTGATGTTTTAGATTTACGATTGGATTACAAGGACTAGTGATTGAATTGCCTTTTCTGTTCTTTTCAGCTTTAAGGAATACCCCTGATGAAGGGTTCTAACGGGACCCGAAATGCATTGGGTACACTGTTGAAATGTTGAAATATTGATAAGTTGGATAACCTCTCCCAGCTTGACAAAGGAACCTATTTCACTTGAAATTTTTGAATGCAAGCATTATCGAGAATAAATTGATTCGATAACACAACGACTATTGGTTTATATGTCTCCACATGAAACCGGATTAAATTTGATAATGGCTTTTGAATAGCCCATTGAAAAGTGCTCGCGCCAGCACAAGGAACTCTTCCTTTTTGCACCATAGTTTGGCTGTGTACCAGAAGTCGTCATTGGACAGGCGCCTTGGCGTTTGCAGCACAACCCATAAACTGTTGCTATTTGGATTCTACAGCTTATAATCGTGTGCACGTTGGCATTTGTTTTGTATTTTTTCATTTCTCTCTCTACCATATTACCTAATGTCTCTCTTCCCCACCTCTTACTACTTTTTTAAAAATCATTCTTTATTGAGTTTCACTATTATCCACACGTGTACTTTGCCAGTGTCGAACATTTTAGATATGGAACATACGCTTTGTTACAGAAAAGTGTGCTCTATGTTGACATTTACATTATTTACCATTATTAATAAACAATTATTGATACTCAGAAAAGAAATGTAAGCGGAGTCATATAAGGAAGAAACTAACAACAATAATACCGCTGCAAATTATTCCTGCCGTGATGTACATTGCGAGTCGTAAGGGTGTTTTCCTTTAGGATTGATAGCGGCTCTTTTAGGGGGATTAGAGTGTGTTTCAAGGGCACGTTCTCAGCAACCAGTGCTGTGTGTGGCGTGAATAATTTGTTATTGCAATGAGTTTTTTTTACAGTGGTTTCTGGCCTGGCTTGGGTACAATGGCCAATATTAACGAGTCCCAGTCAATCACATCGGATTGTCTACTCCTCTTTGCTCTGCACTGTCTACAGGTATCTCCCTCTGCTTGCGCTATTTTGTGTAATTCTATTTTCCACTTTTTATGTCAGTGATTGGGGAATTTCCAGTTTACAAATATCGGTCTTCTCACTAGCACCATGACCAGATCTGTAAATGTACAATTAGACTTGTCTGCTTTTGGTCTCTGCACTAATTCCTATCGACACACTGTGGGGTTGGCTAGGTTGTACTCGCCTGTTAGCTTTGCCAATTGTGTGATTACCTCTTCTCAGTATTTATGGATCCCTTGGCATGATCATACCACCTGTCAATGGTAAAAGGAAGCCTCATCTCACCCACCTCTGGGGCATGCATGTTGTATATTAGGAAACATGGCATGCATGGTCGGAGTTATGTAGGTACGTTGTATATAACTGAGTTGTATTCATTTTTGCCTGGCATTTCTAGCGACCTTGGCCAGGCGTTGCAGAGCTGCAACCCATTCTCTGTCAGGTGACCCCTCTCCCAAGGCTCTATCCCACGAGGTTCTCAGGCTCTCCAGGTCTCTTCTTCCTGTTTCCCAGGTGGCTCTATGAAGCATGGTCAGTCCCGGGTCTTTATCCATATCCCCCCATGTATTACTAACTGCATTTTTTAGAACGGCATAAGAGAGAAATTGACCCTGTGGTAGGTCACGTCATGACTAATTCCACAAGTGACATCACTTGGGTCAGTGATGCCCTGTTCCATGCTGCTCGGTCTGCTGTGAACCCTATTAGTCTGATCTTAGGCATGCATCAGAATGACAGCTCCGGAGCATATAGTACTCCTTCGGATGACCCTCCATGCATACTCTTTTTCATAACTTAATTTCTCAATTTACCTCCCCATTCATTCATTCCTTCACCTCTCCACCTGCCTGCTCTCTCCTTCTACCTCTTTCTCTTCACTTCACCTCTCACTATGTTATGCCATTTCTTTCTGCACCCCTACCTCTTTTTCTCTTTCATTACCCCCTCTCTGTCTCTGCACCTATTCTATTTTAATTCACCCCTCTACCACACCTCTCCATCTAATTTCTTAGTCTCTTCCTAATCCTCTTTTTACATCTCACATCGACCTCACCTTTTTTCTACCTCAACTCTATCTCTCTGCTTCACCTCTTTTTTCTTCATCTCGTCTCTTTTTCTACCCTTATCCCTTCTCTATCATTCTCTCTGTGTTGCTACTTTTCTTACCAGATCAGTATTTCTATATTGCACTTCTCATTTGCCCCACTATCTACCTCACCACTCTCTGCATTGTATACCTCCATAAGTCTGTCACTACAAAACCTCCATACCAATCGCTCAGTGTCTACCTCTCTCAAAATCACCTCACTTTCTACCTTACCTCTCTCTTTACCTGACTCCTTAGTTTCTCCCATCCCTCTTTACTGAGCCCCACACCGACCACGATACAGAGGTGGAACCCCCGAACACCAGGAGAGCCAGTATCAGTAATAATATGGAGGAAAAAAAAGAAACAACAATCAAAACACAAGAACCTTGCCCCCTTTAACATGACGAAACCAGAAAAGAGGAAAAACAAGAAAGGCGTGGGATCGGAATACAATGCCTTACTAGCCGAATAGGGCAGCCATATATCACAACAGAAAGTTGCCTGGGAGCTTCTGTAAGCTAACCTCATGCTTAAATACTCCCAAGGCCTAAACTGCCCCAACACTGGTTGGCCTAACCCGCACGTCAGTACACTAAACGGTTAGTTTTTTAGTCCTTGCAGTTAAATTCCAGTGACCAGTTTTCCATGGTTTCCAATCCACATTACAGCCAATTCCCCTGTTGCATGCAAGTGCATCTGGGATACATAGTTTCACAATACTGACACTGCCTATCGCTCTGTATCTTTTTCTGGCCAGGCCCGCCTGACGTACACCGCCGCCACCCTCATCGCACTCAACACCGGCCGATTCCCAGGATGCCACCGAGCCACACCACGACGCACCCACGGACCCTTCAGCTGCCACGCCTGCAAGTTCTCCTGCATCCGGACCTGCCTCGCACCAGCACCCGCCAAGTCGAACACCAGCAGCACCCACCTCAAGTGCATCCTGCTCAACACCCGCTCCGTCCACAGACACGCCATCGAACTCTGGAACCTCCTCGACACCACAGCTCCAGACGTCGCCTTCCTCACGGAGACCTGGATGAACGCCTCTTCAGCTCCCGACATCGCCATCGCCATCGCCATCGCCATCCCAGAGGGCTACAAGATCACCCGGAGGGATCGCACCGCCAACCAGATGGGAGGAGGCATCGCCATCATCCACAGGAACACCATCCGTCTCACGACCAGCACCGACAACACCCTGACCACCGCCGAACACCTGCATTTCCAAATCCACACCAACCTGAAGACCACCCTCAGAGGCACCCTGATCTACCGACCTCCGGGACCACGCACCCAATTCAGCGAGGACATCGCCGACTTCGTCAGCCCGCATGCCCTCCCCTCCGCTGACTACATCCTCCTGGGGGACCTCAACTTCCACCTGGAGAACAACAACGACCGCAACACCAGCACCCTGCTCGACAACCTCGCCAATCTTGGACTCAAGCAGCTGGTGTCCACCCCCACCCACCTCGCCGGACACACACTCGACGCAGTCTTCTCATCCAGCACAGACATCGCCTTCAGCCACGCCACAGAGCTTCAATGGACGGACCACAGCTGCGTCCACTTCACCTTCAAAAGAACGACGACCCACCACCACCAGCAACAGGCTGCCCGCAGAAGCTGGAACAAGATCACAGCCGACCAGCTCGCCACCTCCCTGAGCCAGCACCCTCCTGCCAGCTCAGCGAACCCCAGCCAGGCCGCCGACAACCTCACGAAGTGGATCAGCAACTGCGCGGACGAGCTCGCCCCGCTGAGGACCCCGCCCAGCAGACCCGGCAGCAAGAAAGCCCCATGGTTCACCAACGAACTCAAGAGCTCCAAGAAGAACTGCCGAGCCCTCGAGAAAGTCTGGAGAAGGGAACCAACACCGGACAACAGGACCACCTTCAAACTTGCCACCCGGAAGCACCACCAGCTGATCCGCGCCGCCAAGAAAACTGCATTCAAGGACCGGCTGGACAACAACGCACACAACTGCAAGGAACTCTTCAACATCGTGAAAGAGCTATCCAACCCCAGCGCAGGAAAGAACGACATCACCCCATCGCAAGACCTCTGCAACTCCCTCGCCTCATACTTCCACAACAAGATCGCAGACATACACAACAGCTTCAACAACCAACCAACGCACACCACGACCGAACAACCACCCCCCACCACCACCCTCCACGCCTGGACTCCGATCAGCACCGAAGACACCATCCGCACGATGAACTCCATCCACTCCGGATCGCCGACCGACCCCTGCCCTCACCACGTCTTCAACAAGGCCGACGCTGTCATCGCACCCCACCTGCGAGACATCATCAACACATCCTTCGACACCGCCACCTTCCCTGAGAGCTGGAAGCACGCCGAACTCAGCGCTCTTCTCAAGAAACCCACAGCGGACCCCACCGAACTCAAGAATTACCGCCCCATCTCGCTCCTCCCGTTTCCAGCCAAAGTCATCGAGAAGACCGTCAACAAGCAGCTGGCCGCCTTCCTTGAGACGAATGGATCCCTCGACCCCTCACAGTCTGGCTTCCGAGCCAACCACAGCACCGAGACCGCCCTCATCACCGCCACCGATGACATCCGAGCCCTGATGGACAATGGAGAAACAGCGGCCCTCATCCTCCTAGACCTCTCCGCGGCATTCGACACTGTCTGCCACCGCACCCTAGTACAGCGCCTCAGCAACGTCGGAATCCAGGAGAAGGCTCTGGAATGGATCATCTCCTTCCTCGACGGAAGAACACAGAGAGTCCGCCTACCACCGTACAAGTCAGAGGCCACCGAAGTCATCTGCGGCGTCCCTCAAGGATCCTCGCTGAGCCCCACCCTCTTCAACGTCTACATGAGCCCCCTCGCGGCCATCGCACGCCAACACAACCTCAGCATAATCTCCTACGCCGACGACACCCAGCTGATCCTCTCCCTGACCGACGACCCCGCCGCCGCCAGAGCCAACCTGCACGAAGGGATGAAAGAGGTAGCCGAATGGATGACGACCAGCCGCCTGAAACTGAACTCAGACAAGACGGAGGTCCTCATCCTGGGCTCTTCACCCTCTGCCTGGGACGACTCCTGGTGGCCTCCCGCCCTGGGCACCGCACCCAAACCGACAGACCACGCACGCAACCTGGGCTTCATCCTGGACTCCTCCCTCTCCATGACCAGGCAAGTCAACAACGTCTCCTCGGCGTGCTTCAACATCCTACGCATGCTACGGAAGATCTTCTGGTGGATCCCCACCGAGACCAGGAAGACCGTCACCCAGGCCCTCGTCACTAGCCGACTGGACTACGGCAACGCCCTCTACGCCGGTACCACCGCCAAGCTCCAGAAGAGACTCCAGCGGATCCAGAACGCCTCAGCCAGACTCATCCTCGACATCCCACGAACCAGCCACATCTCCGGACATCTGAGAGACCTACACTGGCTCCCCGTCAACAAAAGAATCACCTTCCGCCTCCTCACCCACGCACACAAAGCCCTACACGACCAAGGCCAGAGCCACCTCAACAACCGAATCAACTTCTACGCTCCCAAACGCCACCTCCGATCAGCCAACCACGCCCTCGCCGCCGTCCCGCGCATCCGAAGAGCGACTACAGGAGGAAGGTCCTTCTCCTACCTGGCTGCCAAGACCTGGAACTCCCTCCCGACCGACCTACGCCTGACCCAAGACCACCTCTCCTTCAGGAAGAAGCTGAAGACCTGGCTGTTCGAGCAGTAGCGGCACCCCCCTTCCCCCAGCGCCTTGAGACCCTACGGGTGAGTAGTGCGCTCTATAAATGTCTTTGATTGATTGATTGATTGGCCATTCACCTTTCTCTCTTTACTATTTGTCTCTCCATACATCATCTCTGCTTCTCTTCTCTCAGAACTTCACTAGTCTCATCATACTGTTTTCTTTACAACTGTGTAGTTATCCTGCCTCCTCTATCCCTTATCCAATTCTCCTACTCAGAAGAATTGGAGGTCATTCTCTAGCCAGAGAATTGATACACAAAGAAAAAAGATGGGAAGAGACTTAAGGAGAAAATGATCACATTTCACCCAACGCAATGGTGACGATCCTGTAGCACGTGTTGATTGTCACTAGCACAACGAGAATACAGTTGCGAAAGAGTATGTATGATTCGAATATCCAGTAATTAAAGGTACAATTTCAAGTGCTATGTGCATATGTCCTATTTTAATACAATGCACTGGTCAACTAAATTTCCACCAAGTCACCCTAACTGTGACACCTACAGGGGTGGGGGCAATACTGAATATCATGTAAAATGTTGTTGCCAGACAAAAGCACAAAATGAATAGCTTTATAAATGCTTGTTCACACTTTCTTTTGATACTATGTATTTTTTTGTATTGTAATTGCATTTATATAGTGCTTGCTACCCCTGACGAGGCTTCAAATCACTATTTCGGCGAGTAGCACACTACTCCGGAATCCATAAAGGATTAGTGGTGAATTAGTATATTGAAATATGAAAGTAATTTAATTGGTAGATATTAGTCAGTTATTTGGATTGAGAAGGATAGCGGAGGGATAGAAGAGGGAAAATGATTTGCATTTATATAGCGTTTGTTAACCCTGATGGGGTTTCGAAGCGCTTTTTCGGCGAGTAGCACACTACTCCGGAATCCATAAAGGATTAGTGGTGAATTAGTATATAGTAAAATATGAAAGTAATTTGAGTGGTAGATATTAGTTAGTTATTTGGTTTGAGAAGGGCAGGGGAGGGGTTGAAGAGGGAAAAAGGTTTGCATCTATATAGCGCTTGTTACCCCTGATGGGGTGTTGAAGCGCTGTTAGATTGCAAGCAAACTGATCGTTCTGGATTTTAGAATACTTTCTCTGCACGTGTAACATAAAATTATTGTTTAGCACCACGAGGGCTTGAATTAGCTAAAAATGGGTAGTACAATCACATCTGTTCCACAAATAAGACCACAACATATGTTTGGCCACAGGTGTAGAGAAGGGCAGTGGTGTGTGAGGGGACCCCTGCATCCCATAATGTCGATGGCTTGTACCATCCAAACATGGTAGAGTGGCTCGTTTTCTTTCCTTGCTATAGGCTCCATAGCCCCCTTAGTACACCACTGTCCAAATAAAATGCAGCAAACTGACTGTGCATTAGTTTTGTCATTTGAAAGACTGCAGGAAATATGGGGCAAATGTGCTCACTTGATACCTAGAAACTGATACATTTATATTGGCCTGTGCCCAGCTCACCCTCTCCATGCACTCGGATTTGTAGTGTCATAAACAGAGACAGCAGTATGTCACAAACTGGAATCCCCTAGGGTGCCACAGAAGACAAGTCCCTTTCCCGACATTCAGAAAATGGTCTCTAACACTCTTCTCTTGGGATTCCCATACAGAAGCCTGACAGGGACATTAAACCTCTGTCTGCAAGTGAAAAGAAAACGAAATAAATACAACTTGTCCCACAGGATTAAGTAGATGCAGCGAAAATGTCAAAGTCTTGGAGGGGCAGAGGATCGTGGACCGGTGTTAATAAGGAGCCGTGTGGGATATTAATAAAGCACAGGCAGAGTACAGCAAAGGCGGCAGGCTGATGTATTGTTGTGGCAGGCTGGAGCATTGATAGGGGCACAGGCAGGGCATTATTAGAGAGGCTGCAGTATTAACATGGAGCAGGCAGGTTATTCATACTGATAGACAGAGGAAGGCATATGGAACAGTCTGGGGTATTAACACGGGGTAGGTTATCAAAAGTGGAAGGAGTGGTATTACCAGGGGCGGCTAAGGTAATAGGAGGAAGGAAGAGATGATAATATTAGGGAGTGCGCAAGATTGTTTGCAGGGACCGGATTAGGATATGAAATTAGGGAGAAGGTTGGGATGTCAGAAGGGGTATTAAAAGACAGCAGGATGGCGTTTGGGAGGAACTTGTCATGGGTACTGAAAGTGAGAAGTTTATCAGTAAGGGCGAGGTACGGTACGCATACACCCTATTCCGCTGTCATACAGGAGCTTTTCAGTAGGGCATTTATTTTTGGCCATCAACATTAAGCATCCAGGGACCCGGTTTCATACAAATCCCAGCATGCATAGTGCTGTTGGTTGATAAACCAGGTCCCTCGTGAAATTGCGCCAGTAGACTGATTTATATACATGGCAAAGTGTAGCAGTCTGTTAGTGAAGGGGGGCGAGTGCTTGGAGGTTTGAATTGGAGCAATCCTGCAATAAATGGCAGTGGGCTTCGATCTTGTGACGTGGAAGCTACCGGATCGAGCTATCAAACTTCTGTGTTTAGGTTAAGCCTTTAATTTAGACTAAGCAATACTGGGGTAGCTTCTATCGCCAGAAGTTAAATGAAAGACATCTAAATGACTGCAGCTGTGGACGTCCTACTGGTGAGTTAAAGTTTAATACCTTTCAGTTGCTTCTGGGCATCTCTGGCTGGAGTGCAGTATTTATGTTAGTGTCACTGACAAATGTTTGTTTAGTTCCTTCTATATTAACCTGACAGAAGCTCATTGCATAGTCCACTAGGTGCTCGATAAACACAAACTGAAAGTAACATATCCAGTCTCTGAGGACATCACCAGCCAAGACTATCACATCCTTATCATAGCATATAAGGAGGCCAGACTCAACCAAACTGAGCAAGCCTTTAGAAGCCTATGCATGACCTACATGGAAAGTAGGACTCAAGCTAAAGAAAAACACTAAAGGTGCCTGTTATAGATCCTTGCTCAGTCACTGATGCCCAAAAGCACTTCATAATACCAAAACAAAGACCTATTTCACCAGGAACACATCCAGATTTTACAATATGAACTGTGGATTGTCCACCGCTACATTTGGAGCAGAGTTTCCTGCAGGGCAAGGGCAATGGGGGAACTCTGCCTTATTATACTCATCTGCCAGGGTATGTGATGTTTCTCTACCATAATGGCTGAATCTATCATCAGAAGAACCATTTGGGTGGGGGGCAGGGAAACCCTGGAGCTTAAAATCCATCAATATCCATATCTTTTTATTGAATGTCCACCACCAAACATGGGGAATAAAAACATTCTCCCTTGTGGAGGTAAATTGTCAGTGCCTACATACCTACTCTTCCTAACATGCTGAGAGGAGGGGTGTCCCGACATATTAGGGACACCATAGTTATCATTCTCCTAAATCCTTCGTCCTCTCTATTCACAGGATAGCTCCTTCACACATGGTGGCGGATACAGGGGCGTAACACAAGCCCCCGCAGTGTGGGGGGACCCCAAGCTGCAGGGGGCCCCCTCAGCATTGTACTCACGCTGGAGCGCTCCGGATTAAATCCGGAGCGGGAGACCCCTCTGTGTACCTTGCAGGGGGGCCACTTCAACTTTCGTTACGCCACTGGGCGGATTAGCAACTCTTGATCAGGCTCTTCATCGACCACCATTTCTGCTGGACTTATCTGATGGTGTAGTGTATATGTAAAATAGATGAAGGACTAACTGGCCTCCTGAATGGCAGTGATGACATCTTCATGTCTCTGCTTGCTCCAGTCATCACTTCTAATATCTCACAGAAAAACAATGTTTGCTTCCCGTGCATGGCTTCTTGGCTATGTCTTCCACTCTGATTAGCTGTCCTCTGATCCTACTAACACTTCTCTGAAAAGACAAGAAAAATTGAACTGGAGCTGCAACCTGCCACACCAATATTGGCGGCCTCTGAACTACACCGCATCATCGGATGAACCTATGGAACCATCGGTAGGGACTGCACCGTCCTACCACATAGGTTGTGCTCCCAAAAACAATGCCTTTTGGAATGATTTTCTTCTTCCAGATGACACGGAGCTGTTCCACTCTAAGGAATCCTTAAAACCTTCCAATCATTTCAGCGATCCACTACCAGCTACATTTTTTAAAGATCTCAATTTGGCCATTCTCCCTCTGTAGTCCCGGATCATTCGTGAATCTCTCCTGCAGGGAAGGAGCCCTGATTGCCTTAAGATTGGTCAAGTCACTCGCATCCCTAAGAAGCCTAACACTGATTTAGCTGATCCTAACAACTTCTGGCCTATCACCAGCATCATGACTAGCTAAATTGCTTGTGAAATGCGTCCACATGCAGCTGTGCAACCACATAGAGAAATTTCAACTCCTTGACCTCTACCAGTCGGGTTTCAGAGTAGGGAACAGTACTGAAACCGCCCTAACTCACATCGTTGATGACGCCCTGAGATCCCTTGATCAAAATGTTTCTTGTCTTCTGATCCTTCTTGACTTGTACTCAGCATTTGACACCATCAAGCATGAAAACTTGATTGCTCTTCTTCAACTTAGAATGGGTCTTTCGGGCCCTGTCTTAAATTGGTTTGCCTCTTTCTTAGAGAACCGCACACAAAGAATCAAATGTAACCATACCCTTGCAACCAGTACCCCAGTCACTAATGGAGTTCCTCAAGGCTCTGCACTTTCGCCCACTCTTTTCAACCTTTTTTGGAACCACTTTCCGATATTCTGAACCGTTCTAACATGTATTACCACATGTATGCTGATGACACGCAACTGTACTTGAAGATCTCCTCTCCTGAGGACATAAAAACTTTTAATGATGCACTCTAGTTATCTTTCGACTGGAATATGGTTTGGTGACCCTTGCTGGGCTATCTAAAGCTAGTTTGGCTCCGCTCAGAGCCACTCTAATGGCCAGGCTCATCACAGGCTCCAGAAAGCAGACCTAATTCAACTACATTAGTTGTCTATCGAAGCTAGGATAAGTTTCAAGATAGCTTGCCTGACGCATAAAGTTATTCATTACAACACCCCGGTTTACTTGGCTAAAAAGCTTGAACTTAAGAAGTTCGACCACCCTATTTTTGAAACCTTCCATATTCAAAAAGAAAAGAACTTACAATCATGCTTTCACTGGTCTTGCTCCAAGATTTTAGAATGCTCTTCCTCCCGAGATCAGATCCAACCCATCCACTGCATCTTTCAAGAAATATGTCAAATGGGTAATCTTGAGTGAGCATCAACAGCATTAACCTTGTTACCTGCTCAAGCCTCCTCTCTTTCCGGTTTTGATACTTCTCTTATACGCTTATTCGAATTATATTATGCTTTTCAGTTCACTTGTTATCTCGTTCTATTGACCTTCTGAAACTGTTCTGGTCCCTCCAGACTGGTTGACTCCCCTGCCCCTTGAACTTGATTGTTCCCCCCTCTGTTTGACCGTGTGTATGTAACTACCTCATTTGTTCCATTGTGTTGTTTTACTCTTGCTTTCGCCACTTCGTACAGCGCTCTGATACCTGTAAGGGTCCTGTTCACGCTTCATAAAACTTTTCAAATAAATAAATACTAAGGTAGTCAACATAAAAATACACCACCATTCGCATCCATCAGGAAGATGGAAAGCTTCCTTAGTTTGTCAACTATGGTGCAATGTACATTCACAACGTAACCACGACCTCACAACCATGCTTGAGATCCAGCAAAGGTTGTTCATTGTGGCACTGGAACGGGGAAAATAAACAGACTTTTGATGACATCGGTGGCAAACATAGTTTTTCACTCTGCAGGGTAATAGAGTGCTATGTGTGGATACAAGTCCAGTAGCCCTAGTGGGCATTTTCTCTCGAGTTACATCGGACTGCAAATGCATCATTGACCATCCTAGTGTCAGGGCATTGAGGTATCAAGGCTCAAATATTACACATTTTGGTCCTACAATATCAAGCAGGGTGCTCAGGAAGCAGCTATACCAACTGTTTTGTACTCTGGGGTCAGAGTGGCATGTGTGGTAGATGACTGGTAAGTAGCGCATCAGCAGGAGAACGCTCTAGTTTGGGCAAAGCACTTCTCACTAGACACACATCATTTCCAGACACAGAAGAGCAGTAAAAATCAACAATTTTACGGGACTATGGCTTTTAGCAACTGTTCACATTTTTCATCCTACTCTGTGAAACCCTCATCATTTTTTGTTTTGGCTTCCTTCTTCCTCCCTGATAGTTGGTTTGGTTCCTACCTTGTTTTGTTCTTCTTATCTTGCTTTTATTTCTGCAGTATGTGTCTGGTCCTCTCTTTGTGCTGCTGGAATTCGGGACTGTAAGAAAGTGGATTGTTATTTGGGGTGGGCAATTGCTCACCTCAATGAATAATGATACTAACTTGCCAGGGTGAACCCCAAATTCACTAAATAAACCTGAGCTCAACCCATTGGTAGCTATGGCACAGACTAGGCAGGCTTAACTTAGTGCAATGTGTAAAGTAGTTATGCAGTCCAAAACAGCAATAAAGTCGTAACACCAAACAATAAAAATCCCAAACCAAATTAGAAAATAATGTAAAATGTATCAAACAAAATGATACCAAAATGACAAAAATCATCCAATAAGGAGAACCTGAGATATAAGTTTTTAAAGATTTAAGTAGGACTTGCACCAAGAAGCACAAAAGTGTCAGTGATAGTCTATGGAAACGGTAGACAGGGACCTAGGCATGAATAATAGGTTGACCATGTTGGAGCGCGGATTGGATACCCCAAGTAGGTTCATCCCAGTCAAATTTTTTAACTTCTGACTTAGTCTTATTTATGAAGCTCAAAATCCTCAGGCGGGGGAAGCGTTAAAATCGGACACCTTGCTATGAGGCAACCCTATTGGCTCTGGAGGTCTTGGAAGTCCAAATACTTTCTAAATCTCAACTTTTCAAGGTTTCTGGAGCAACTCCTCTGGGTCACTTATAAGGCATGCAAGACCTCCGGGACAGCACTTAGTGGGCAAAACATACTCCAGCAGAGACCACCAGTAAGGCTCAGTCCAAGTCCAGATGGTAATGGGCATCTGGTCACTTCAGTAAAAAGGGCTCTCTTGCAGATTGCTGTTTCCCTGTAGCCACACAGGAAGTCAGCCAAGTGACTCTTGGAGTCCTCTTCTTTGTCCTGGGTACAAAAGGGAGCATCTCTAGTCCTTTGAGGATCCTCTCAGGTCACAGATAGCAAGTCCAGTCTTCTGATGTTCTGTAGGTTCAGAATGTGTTCTCAGGGGGGTAAATGGGGTGCCACATTCATGGTTGGCACTAGCCTGTGGATGGAGATTACTCCTGTCTCCTCCCTGACCAATGGGGTTAAAGCTTCCAGGGGCAACGTTACCCATTTTTACAACAGTTCCTGTTTGCCCTACTTAAAACAATCCCACAGTGCATTTTACTTCAAAATTTCAAGTTGCAAAAACTTTCCTCCCTTGTGCAGAGCCTGTGCACCCAACTAGAGGCTTGACCAGGGAAATGAGCAGTCCTCTCCTCTGTGGTTCTTGGGGTAGTTCCGCTCACAATGGGTTTGATGCCGGCCTGGCTGGGGGGAGAAAGGGTTGGCTTTCCATGGTCTCCCCTTACATTTCCTTGTGAAAGGGCAGGCTCCTTTACATGTTAATGATGTTCCTGGATCCACTTTAACTCGTCTTCCTACAAGGGCAAAAAAACACCTCTCAACACTCGGGCAATTTTTCCTGCTCTGGGACCAGTTTTTGACCCTCATTAAGGTCAGGCAGTGGGATGACATACCATCGGTCACTGGGCTAATGCTAATTTGCCAGCTGGAGGTTCAGGCAGGTAAATGGTAACTTTGTAAAAGTTACTTTGACTAAATATTTATTGGAAATCCGACTTTACCATTAGATTGGATTCCCAATGAATTTTAAAAATAGTTCATAAACAGCTTTTTTAGAAGTTTCCTGTCAAAAGGTACAGATTAAAGTTTATAATCTTTACCTTGACATTTTCTACGATTCAACTCCAGCCTGGCAGTGAAAATAGCATTTGAGGCCTAGTCACAGGAGAAATATGCTAACTTTAATTTCACAGATGTTCCACTTTTAAATATCAGTCACCCTAACTGTGGGAAACTAGTGGGTTAGTTATTATTTAAATGCTGTGTTTCCCACCTGTCGAATAGGGTATTTTGACAGGTTTAAGAGTAGGTTTTTTTTTTACAGTAATTTTTAGGCTGCGTCTGCCAGACTACACATGGTGGACTTAAAGCTATGTATTCCACGCCCACTTTAGGGATGTCACAATAGGTGCTGGAGTCCACAAATGACATTTAACTTCCAGTGCCTGAGCACCTTTCTATAGCACATACAAGTGACTTATGGGTAGGGCCACTGTAATTATGCTGCCGAGGAGCACTAAATTATGCAGCAAGAAAAGTCAAATTATGCATTATAATGCGGAACATTTTTTATCGCATTACTTCCTCATTTTGTAGTGTTTTTTATCCATGGTAATACTGTCTGGTCAAAGATTTCAGAAATACTGAAATAAGCAACTGGACGCTGACCAGTTAATCTTTGCGATGGGCCTTCCACTGAATATGAACATATGTTGCAAAGTTTTTAGTAACTTGATCCATTTGAGCTAGAAACTATTTTTTTTGTTAAAATCTACAGATTAAGCACAGTAGATGGATTATGTGGCAAATGTGACAAATCCATATTTATACTCACAAAGCAGCAGCTGCAGAGCCCCATAATTCAATTTGGGGTAATTCATTTTAACTATGTTTAAAGGGGGAGCACAGGCACTTTACTCGTGCTTAGCAGGGGTAAAAGTGCAACAGAGTTCTAACTCCAGCACAACAATTATGGTAAAAATTGGGTGAGGAAGTCAGCTCGACTACTAGTAAGTCAGGTTTATTGGTTTATCATGGTAAAACCCTTAAAACCATTGCCACAACACCATATCCTAAATAAAAGTGAAACCACTTCTAAAACATATGTATGAATGTGATCAAAATGATAACCACAACCCACATAGACATTATTTAATTAATCATCTCACATAATTACAATTTCTGAAATTTCAGTCGGGTCTACCAAGTAATTATTATAAAGTGAGAAACTGCAAAAGAGCAAGGAGAAAATGCAGTGGAATAACACAATACATAAGCATCCCTTACATATCTTATATTAAAAGTCCTTAAAAAAGGGGAAAGAGACATTTTTTCCTAGCACAAAGGTAGAGGAACAAAAGGAAAAGGTGGAAAATGGTTTCAACCTCATCATCATGGCAAAAACAGTCCCACCCATCCCTAAATAGGCATATACCAGTACTTCATATCCGTATTAATTAATAGTTTAGTTAGCATAGCACAATATGTCAATTTCTGTCAACAGGATACCTGCCACCTCCGAACATGGTGCATATTCATTTCCTATTACCTGGACTGAGTGCTATAAAATCAAGCTATTTTACGGGCACTCTGACAAATGCAAAAGGAACTCGGAGTAGCACTCACAGCCTACTTTTCGAATGTGTTTTTTATTGTTGCACTGAGATCCCTCTGGCGCTGCTTAACAGCTTACCTGGTAGAGAAACAGCTGGAGGATGCACTTTCTACCAACCGGCTGGCCTGCCAGATCCTTTCCATGTAATCATCACCATTGCAGAGTCGGTTGGGTGGTGGCAAGAGCGCTGTGTTGACTTCTGTGTCCTAACAACTGGGAACCGCAGACAGGTCCTATGTGATGAATTATTTCGCCATCCATCCCCAGAGCTCACAAAATCGCCCGCCATGCCAGGGACTCTAACTCATTTTATGTGCAAAACAATTAGAGTTTCATCATGGCAGAATTACCACCACTTACTGGCCACAGTCAGACCAGAAGGTCAAATGATGAATACACACAGTTAAAAAGGCACTCGGATTTGTTCACCCTGAACACGGCCCTTTTGTCTTAGCCATCACTAGGAGTCTTTGGGCCTACTGCAGTGCCCTTGCCAGAGGCATACCACCGCACACACTTTAGGCCTCAGTGGTTCGATCCAGTAGAGCACACTTCATAGGCATCAAAAACACTGTGACAACCAGCATTTGAAAGCTTGCAACAATGTGTAAAACACCACATTCGAAGTATGACCTCACACTGTCTGACTGAATCAAGGGCCTTATTTAGAGCTCGGTAGAGCGGCACAATCCAAGCAATGGCGGATGTCCAGTCCATCATCCTAGAGTGGCCTTGGTATCCATCCTGCGGACAGGACATCAGCCACTTTTGTGTCCTGCATCTGTCCAACTCCATATAAGCCCCAAGTCCTCGGGCTTCAACCACGAGTCAACACAAAGGTACAGACACAATTTCACATGATTGCATAGGTGCTGACTGTCTCTACATCACACAGAAAGAACTTAAACTGCTATGCAACCTGTTTTATTCTTTAAGAAGTATGCCGCTGACTGGCCCAACTGGTAACCATGACAAACTTCAAGTGGGCCACCACAGACGTACATCAGTTGACATCCATGGATGGTCCCTGTCATCTTGATGGCACTTCCCAAAAGAGACAGCACCGTGTGTGTGATATTTTGCACTTTACACACACTAACTCCCCGGTGTACTTTTACAACTGGATGAAACAAGGGGCTGTGCTCTGAACTGGTGTCTGGGGATCCCCTGGCAATCTGAAAATGCTGGCATGGAAAGGAAACACAGGTGGCCTCATTCAATAATGGGATCAAAGTGGAACAGTGCGCGCAAAAACTCCTGGTGCTGGCTTTTCCACTCTCTGCTTATTAAGAGGTAAGCGCACATTATGCTCGTTCCAGCTTCGCATCGAAAACTTCCTCCAGGATTTCACCTACCTGGGGAAAATGGCGCGATCAAAAAGTGTGCAGGGCAGTGGCGTAACGAAACCTAATGGGGCCCGCCGCCCCCCTGCAAAGTATATAGGGGGCCGCGCACGCTCCGGCCCCAGCCAGGGCCTCTCAGCCGCCGTCCGTGCCCAGTGCCGGAGGCCCTTCACCTGCCCTTGCAGCGCAGGAGCTGTGGGCAATATTGGCACGTCACTAACGCCTACGTAAATCATGCGCTAAAAGGTTGTGAAGACGGGGCTCACATCTTACTTCCCATTTAAGAATGCAAAAAGTTGTACTCGGGCGCAGAGTCCGACCCGGTGTCATGAGCACACGTCTTTCACTGGTGGTCTTTGCACTCATCGATCGCTACCACAGCACTCGGGAATCAAGCGTTCGGTGGGCAGGATGGTATGTATTGTTGATAAAACATAAACATTACACGAATAATCGTAAATGTATACTAATAAGGAAGTAAACTAGTAATTGAGGCATCGGTCTATGCATTATCCCAAAAATAGAGGCTTCAGCACATGAAATATACAATCAGTTGTGTAGTTATTCCATACGAGTTGGCCATTATTACTGCAGTACTTCCACGTCATCATTTATGAGCTTACATTTTCAACAGCCATGCACAGATATGACCCAAAATATACAGGTACTTCAGTGGGTAGCTTGTTAAGGATGCATGTTACTGTTGTTCTAGCCATCGGTATGTACATTGTAACCTGCTGAGGTTTTGGTTAACCCGTCGCTGCTGGGCTTCACTTTGGAATTTACCACGCATGCGCATCAATCTGACCACATTCAACCTCGCTACAGCCGATGAAATGCTGCAGCCCTGAAGTGTATGGATTGTCAATTCACTGCAAACCAAGGTACACAGAGCGGCTACAGGGAAAAGGAGATAGCGTGACAAATCAAAGAGTTAGAAACAAAAGGAGATAGCAAAACAAATCAAAATACTGACAAATAGCTATAGAAATCGCTAGCATGACAAATCAACTGATGGTGGGCTAGAGAGATAGACCCAGCAGAGCAGTCTAAAGACACTAAGGCAGAAAATGATATGGTATGCTTTGGTATCTGAATGAATGAAATAAGCTTTATTTCGATAAAACATATCTTAAAAAGCACATACAAATATGACATACAGAAAAAGATTTGTGGGACCAAAGGACAAGCCATGTGAGTACAATGTCGTCATGCTTCCCAAAATAAGCAAGAGGTTAAAAGTACATGTAAACACTATAAATAAGACAATTTAAAAAGAGAATTTATACAAGCAATAAAAACAATCAGCCTACTTAATTAGGGGCTGCGAGGGCTTTAGTTCTTAGGAGCCAAGACCACCTCAAAAATTTTGATAAAGCACAGACGTGGAGAGATCGCGCATCTGATTTCAAGATGCGCAAAGCTATATAATGGTCACGTGTACTCAATGTTCTACATAGGGGTTTAAGCCAGTAAGATTTTGGAATTTTGTATTTGGGGCACGCAAATAGAACATGTGCAATAGACTCAACTTTGGTCCTACAGAAAGGACAGAATGGTGATGTCTGGGAAGGTGGCTTCCAGCGTGCGGTCAACTCGCGGACCGGAAGGGTTCCAAACCTGAACTTGACGTAGAGGGCTCGGTCATATGATTTTTTAATAATGTCAAGATAAGGCTCATAACACACTTCGTCTTTGAGGATAAGAAACTCAATGGTTCTACTGCCACCATGGGAACTAGAGTTCCTTTTTGCAATCACCCAACTCCAATATAATTTCTTTAACTCTGCTTTCGGGGGTGAAGTTCTATTTACCCATGCATCTTTAAGGCCAAGGTCGGAAAGCCAGGCCTTCACGTCTTTCAGCCATTTGATTTTATGCCAAGAAGGCATAGACAGTATTTCGGTTAGGCCTTCCGCATATTTGGCTAGCTCAGGGGTCCGCCAGAGCCGGGCCCAAAGGAGTAAGGGGCGTACTTTTGCCAAGTCTTTCATTGCATGGCACCCTAGATCCATTAGTAAGGGCACTAAAGGAGTGCTCTGTGGAAGTGCCATCAATTCCTTATAGAAACTAGAGTCGGACTTGGCAAGCTCGTCAATGTTATTTAAGCCCCATAATTCGGCACCGTAGAGTGCCGAACTCACACCTTTTGCTTTGTATATATCCAGAGCTGGAGCTATTGGCCTAGATGTAGAGGTACGATGTTCCCTAAGGAGGGCACCAGTAACCCTCTTGTGGGTTAAGAGCATCTTTTGTAAATGGGATGACCAGCGCATGGTGTCTGTAATACGAATGCCCAGATAATCGAATTCTTTTACCCGTTCAAGGGTAACCGCATTTAAGACTGGGGGCCTCCCTAATTTTCTAGGTGGATTCAGAATTAGGTATTTTGTTTTAGTAGTGTTTATAATAAGGCCTCTAGCACTACAGAAAGCTAGAAAACTATCAAGGAGGGTTTGTAGACCCATGGGTGATTTGGACAACAGAAGAGTGTCGTCAGCAAACAGGAGAGTTGGAATGCGTTCGCCCGCCAGGGATGGTGCGTCAGAAGGAACTTTTTTCAGATGTTCCACTACGCCGTTCACATAAAGTGAAAAAAGGGTAGGGGCAAGAACACATCCCTGGCGGACGCCCCTGTTCACTGGGATTCTTTCTGCTTTCTGGCCCTGAGGCTTTGGTATCTACGTTGCACTGCTTCTGACGAGGTGATGAAATGCATTTGCGGAAGGGTACCACATTATGCTCTAGGATGCTCCTAAACCGGGCCACTGGAATTATGGGATTATGTGGCTGCAGCTTTTTTAGCATATTTATGGACTTGATGGATTTGCCACATAATCCATCTTCTGCTGCATAATCTGCAGATTGTAACAACATTAATTTTGCTTCTAGCTCTAAAGGATCAAAAGTTATAAAAAATGTTGTGAGATACGGTCATGTGCAGTGGAAGGCCCTTCACAGAGATTAAAAGGTCATCTTTCAGTTGCTTACTTCTCTATTTGGATGTTAAACTGACACTAATGAGGTGAAATATTTGCCCAGACAGTATTACCATTAAAAAATAATTAAGTAATACTATAAAAAAAGTGCCGCACCATGGAACATCATTTGCTTTTCTTGCCACATAATTTAGACAACTCTGCTGCATAATTTGGTGCTCCCCTGCTGCATAATTCCAGTGGACCTGCTCATAAATTAACAGATAGAGAAGGCTAGTGGCGGGCAGAAACTGAGGGGGCACTGACAGAAGATAGCAGGATAACGGGGCCAATGAGACGAAAATACCAAAAGAAATCAACAGCGGGAGAGAGGTAGGTTGTAGAATGTTAAAAAAGAAAGCTAGATAAAATATTGAAAACTAGATAAATAAAAAAGATATGATAGGACTAAAAAGACAAGAACAATAGAAATCAAATGTGAGAGCAAAAAATAGAGAGAGGGCCTAAAGAGACAACTAAAGTGAAAGCCAACAGTATGGAAAGGGCAATAGAAACAACAATGGTAAACTCCGCAAAGTGAGGGCTAGAGAAAAACAGCAAAATAACCCAATAGAAAGAGGTATTGAAAGACTATCAGAACCTGCAAGAGAGAAACTGCTCTAAAGACATATATATATGTCCACACAAAACGAAATATATTCCGAGCGCTCTCAGTAATAAACAGGTAAATCACGAGGTAAATAATCCAAGAGTTTAATCCACACTACGCGTTTCGGCGACAAGCCTTGATCACGTGTGAAAATGTGTTACAAAACAGTCCTAATAAAGCATTGAAATTAAGCGGTCATCACAATAGAAAGAGGACTGTGATTAAGCAAAGGCAGCGGCCATCTTAGAATGGTAAAAAACAGTGAAAAGTATTGATACAAAAGTAAACATTGCATGCTCAGAATAAATCCGAAAATCAAAGTTATAATTATTAATCAATGATGCAATATGGATCGCTTTCACATGTGCGGAACGTCCCTATGGCTGCACTGCTGGACCACAGAAATTATAAGGGTAGCATACACAGAAAAGAGTGGTTGCCATAGCAATGATGCCCCACACTAATAACACGAAAAATGCGTGAGCTAAATAATGGGTCATGTGGATAACAATCTCCGGGCAAATGCCCAGGCAACTACCTGGTTATGTTTATGGCTCGGGCTGAATAGCGAGAGCGATTAGTATAATACTAAAATAGTATTGCTCTTCAAACATAAAATGTGTAAGTTATGACTAGGTCAATAGGACTTATCTTGAACCAAAGAGCGTGCTCATATGCTATATCAAGGAACCGTCAGTGGAGAAGATTGAAGTGATGAGCAAGTGAAGAGTGAAATCATGGAGGAAAAGGGTAGGATGCCCGTGCCGGTGAGTCAAAGTGAAGGGCTCCTTCCTTCTCTCCTGTAAAAAATACAAAAAATGAACATGTCAGTGCAACGAATAACATAGCTCATAAAAGTAACACAATAAAATTAAAAAGTTATATAGCATAGCATACACATCGAATAAGAGACTGTTAAAATGTAGAAAGGCAAAACAGCTAAAAATAGCTGTACATGGGTGAGCATAAGAGCACGGTATGCTGGAAGGGTAATGAAGCAGTTAAGACATACCAATACTAGCTTGCTGTGATTACAGTTACATGGTTCCTCGTTGTTTTAGGTGGATTGACATTTCCTCGTCCATGTTCAATCCACCTGGGCTCTTTGTTTGAAAATCAATAATATACCTAGATTCACGTTGTCTGAGGTTAAGAGTTCTGTCCCCACCTCTGGGATTCCTAGGTATATGCTCCAAAATACAGTAGCTCATGTCGTTGATGTTGGAACCATGTTTTAAGAAAAAATGACGAGCAACAGGGTATTTAGGGTCATTATTGGTAATAGCCCTCAGATGCTCCATCACCCTCTTTTTGGCAGGACATGTGGTACTGCCTATATACCAGAGTCCGCACGTACACTCAATGGCATAAATCCCGAAACAGGTGCTACATGTGAGAAATTGTGTGATCCTCTTGGACACCCCACCATATGTGGAGAAGTGTGGCTCACTGGTTAGAGTAGGCAGACCTGGAAGCAGAGGTCAGCCTGGGACCAGGGTTCAATTCCCGGCTCGGCTGGGTCTTGAGTCCATAAATTGTCCATGGACTTGATAATTCTCGCTCCAGTGCATACTCAATTCATGGGTTCACACTCTGCGACTCTGGGCAATAGCTTGCTTAATCTCCACAATGGCCCCTCGCGGCGGGATGCCTGGCTTTCACCTTGTGGATGCCCTGCTGGGTTATCTCACAGGGGAATACCAGGACGGGTTCCCTAAGCAAGCGCTTAGAGACCGGTTGGTGATTTGCGCTATATAAATATCTGCACATTTACATTTACATGTCAGATTGTCTTTAAATGTACTGTTTCTGCAGGCTTTGCAGTGGCCACATGGGAAAAATCCCATGAGGCCATGGCCAGTATTAGTGGTGCGATCAGTGATATCATTTCTGACTACTATGTCCCTTATGTTCCTATCCCTCCTGTAGGTTATACTGGGCCTGTCAGGAACCAGATTGCCAACCACCCCATCTGACTTCAGGATATCCCAATGTTTGGCGAAGATGCGTTGGATTCTATGCGCATCAGAATTGTATGTGAGTATCACCCGGACCACATCAGCAGTATCATCAGTGGTACTCTCTACTCTGTCTTTAAGGGTGTCTACCCTATCAATCCCTTCCGCGCGTTCTTTCGCTTTCTTGAGAACCCAGTTGGGATAGCCTCTAGCTTGAAACCGGCTGACAATGTTATCCCTCTCTGCTAAGTATGCATCGGGATTGTTGCAATTTCTCTTTGCCCTCAGCAGCTCCCCATAAGGTATACTCCATTTGAGAGTATCAGGGTGGCTGCTGAGGGCATGCAGGATGCTGTTGCCCGCTGTCGCTTTCCGAAAGAGAGTGGTGCATATCTTGTTCTGTACTACCTCCAGTCCTACATCTAGAAAGATCGGATATCCTGCCAAAAAGAGGGTGATGGAGCATCTGAGGGCTATTACCAATAATGACCCTAAATACCCCGTTGCTCGTCATTTTTTCTTAAAACATGGTTCCAACATCAATGACATGAGCTACTGTATTTTGGAGCATATACCTAGGAATCCCAGAGGTGGGGACAGAACTCTTAACCTCAGACAACGTGAATCTAGGTATATTATTGATTTTCAAACAAAGAGCCCAGGTGGATTGAACATGGACGAGGAAATGTCAATCCACCTAAAACAATGAGGAACCATGTAACTGTAATTACAGCAAGCTAGTATTGGTATGTCTTAACTGCTTCATTACCCTTCCAGCATACCGTGCTCTTATGCTCACCCATGTACAGCTATTTTTAGCTGTTTTGCCTTTCTACATTTTAACAGTCTCTTATTCGATGTGTATGCTATGCTATATAACTTTTTAATTTTATTGTGTTACTTTTATGAGCTATGTTATTCGTTGCACTGACATGTTCATTTTTTGTATTTTTTACAGGAGAGAAGGAAGGAGCCCTTCACTTTGACTCACCGGCACGGGCATCCTACCCTTTTCCTCCATGATTTCACTCTTCACTTGCTCATCACTTCAATCTTCTCCACTGACGGTTCCTTGATATAGCATATGAGCACGCTCTTTGGTTCAAGATAAGTCCTATTGACCTAGTCATCACTTACACATTTTATGTTTGAAGAGCAATACTATTTTAGTATTATACTAATCGCTCTCGCTATTCAGCCCGAGCCATAAACATAACCAGGTAGTTGCCTGGGCATTTGCCCGGAGATTGTTATCCACATGACCCATTATTTAGCTCACGCATTTTTCGTGTTATTAGTGTGGGGCATCATTGCTATGGCAACCACTCTTTTCTGTGTATGCTACCCTTATAATTTCTGTGGTCCAGCAGTGCAGCCATAGGGACGTTCCGCACATGTGAAAGCGATCCATATTGCATCATTGATTAATAATTATAACTTTGATTTTCGGATTTATTCTGAGCATGCAATGTTTACTTTTGTATCAATACTTTTCACTGTTTTTTACCATTCTAAGATGGCCGCTGCCTTTGCTTAATCACAGTCCTCTTTCTATTGTGATGACCGCTTAATTTCAATGCTTTATTAGGACTGTTTTGTAACACATTTTCACACGTGATCAAGGCTTGTCGCCGAAACGCGTAGTGTGGATTAAACTCTTGGATTATTTACCTCGTGATTTACCTGTTTATTACTGAGAGCGCACGGAATATATTTCGTTTTGTGTGGACATTAACTTTGCCGGCGTGCTCCGCTGGCGTGTGCGCCACCTCTCAAGGGTCCCAGCAGATCCGGAAGGAGCTTTTCTGTTTGTGGATATATATATATATATATATATATAAGAGACTCCAAACTCTGGCCTGGCAATCGCTCCAAGCAAATCCAGGCACGGACCTCAGCGCGGTCAGCAAACACTCACAACTGCATTGATTGAGGAAAGAAGCAGTGAAGATTTATTAAAGAATAATCACCACCAGATGATCATGCATAGTGCCTGCCATGACGTGTTTCGCTCGCATCACGAGAGCTTGATCACATGATATATACGATACATATATATATATATATGAAATCAACAGAAAGTAGTGCTTAATTTGAGCCACTGGTTTCCAGTGCTCGGCGCTGGCACTTAACTGCCAACTACAGGTCTTCTAACAGTCTGCCATGTGGTGGTGCGGTTTTTGTATTTTACAGATGAGCACAACAACAGTTGTTTATTAATTCAATATACATTAGAATGACTGATACCGGCCACCCAAGCCATTCTTGTGGCTTTGGGGGCCTGGAATAGTCTAAAGTGCCACACTTGGGAAGGGGGCGTGGCTAGGCGCCCGAGGAAGATGGCGGCGCCGGCGTAGGGGCTGCGTCCGTGCCAGAGCTCATCGGCGGTTCGCGCTCTTCAGGCGAACAATGAAGGGAAGCGTTCAATGTCGGAAGGAGTCAGGCGTGCCCTGAGCCCTCTTTCAATGCTGCGGCGGACCTGCTCTGACTTTGCTGCCCGTTTTAATCCCGGTCGCGGCTCTGCATCGGCCGCGACCGCCATTTTGTTTGTTTTTCCTCATAATTCCTTCGGCAGCGCGTTTCATCGCGCTTTGTGTCTCCGGTTGCTGTATTGATCCTGCAATGCTCCCAGCACTACCAGCAACATAGATGTCGCAGACCTGCATCGCTAGGTGACTTTTTATTAATTGATATGGCTGTTTCATGGACTTAATTTATATTTTCTGCCCTCCTCAACTTCGGCAGCCATTTTGAGTACTCAATCTGCGTCTCCTGGCTCTGTGGTATTCAAGTTTCTCTGGCTTAGCATTTTTCTTGTCAACTCTTTTGCTTGCTCCTTTTTAATCTCCACGTTCTTCGGACCCCACAAAATACTTGTTTTTGTCTTCAGTCTAGCAGTGTGAACCTGCACTTCACAGGTGCGTTGATGGCCGGCGGTTCCGGCAAGAACCCAAAGGGCAATTATATTAAAAACTCCAAGCTCTTCACGGAACTGGCTCATTTAGAAGCTTCTCAGTCTCCCTCTACTAGTGAGACGACGCCGAACATGGAAGCCTCTTCACAGTCATCAGTAAAAATGACGCCTAAGAGGTTAAAAAAGGATCCACCTTCGCCTCCCAAATCTTCTTCGACCATTTCGATGGAGCTACTCCTCGAAGAGATACGGGCCTTGCGCCCTTTTATGGAGGAAACCAATGCTAAGTTGCAGGTTCTTACTGACAATTGGGCTCTGATGGATGAAAGAATGTCATCGGTGGAACGTGAGGTCTCCTCTCTTCAGGATTCTGCAGCCAAGGTCACCCACATGCATACGCAGATCTCCTCTCTCCAGAAGCAGGTGGAGGACCTGGAAAACCGAAACAGACGCAATAATCTTCGCCTTTACGGCCTGGTGGAAGGCTGCGAGGGGAGTGATCCCATCACTTTCTTCAAGTCTTTTCTTCCTAAGCTTTTACACTTGCCTGAGGATACCCCACTCAATATCCAGCGTTCCCATAGGCTTGGTCGAGCTTCCTCCTCTCTCTCCACATCAGTGAAGCCTAGAGGTGTAATAATGTATTTTTTGGAATACACAGATCTGCTGAAAGTTCTTTCTGCGGCCAGAGCCTCTCCTCGCCTCACATGGTCGGGTTCCACCTTGTTCTTTGCGCAGGATTATGCCAGAGCTACTGCGAACCGTCGTAAGGCCTTCTTGGACATGAGACCTGACCTTCGCTCCATCGGTGCTAGATACGGTCTTTTCCACCCTTGCTTATTCAAAGTCACCTACAATAATAAGATTACGACATATGAGGAGCCGACGCGACTTCGGAGTTTCCTGAATTCCTGCGGCCAGGCTGACATGGAGCTTTCTGGCCCTTCCTCTTCTCTTCCACCGTGACTTTTTCTGAAGTTTTATTATGATACTCTAGTTTTTTATGTCTGCTGATTTTTCTAATTCAATTGTTCTTAAACATGCATGTTCTCTTGATGAGTGTATGTTTACCATTGTAGTATTTGTTATTGACGTTGGGATTCCTTGGTTCGTCCTATTCATTGCTTGTTTTCTGCCCTTGTCGTCCGCCGTTGCCTAACCTTGTTACCTTTCTTCCCTCACAGATAATTGTTTCGCGTTCCGTCCTGTTTCTCTGGTTGGACGTCCCACTGACCCCGAGTGTCCTGCCTTCTCCAGTTGGCCCTACCTCTTCCCCCCCTCCACGTACGTCCTTGCTTGTCCCTGTTCCTGATCGTACCTTCCCTGAGTTACCCCTTGTAAGTATTCCTAATTCCTTTTTTGACATGTCTGTTCTTGTTTTGTCTCTCCTTACTTTAATCTTTCTCTACATATTTTCAGGTTTATTGGTGTCAATACCTTTTACGCGCCCTTTCTCTTCTTCCCTCTTTCTCTCCTTCCTTATCCTCATTGCTTACTGGCTCCCTTGGTCATGCTTCTCTCTCTTTATATATTTTATCACCCCGTTACATCATTTCTCCTTTGACTCATATTTACGTTCTTTTCCCTCTGGTCTTCCTCTTTTGTGTCTTATTTGTTCATTGGTCCTTTTGCGCATTTTCTTTTTTCTTTCTCACCTGACCTTACTTATCAACATCTCTGGACTTCATTTTATCTCTTCATCGATCTCAGCAAAACCTAGGCTTTTTTCTATCTTTATGACATCTCTTAATCCTCCTTTATTCTTCTTTCTCTTGTCCATTTCATTTCTTCTCTATTCTTACTTCTTTCTTTCTTTTTCCTATGTTCTTATTTTTTGCGAGGCTTTCTCTCAATGTTTTAATTTTTCTTTGCATTACTCCTTTAATAATCCTTAATGTCAGTACGTCTTGTTTCTTGGAACGTTAAAGGTCTTTATTCTCCTATTAAGAGGCAAAAAATTCTCTCTCATTTAGCCAAGTTGAATGTAGACATTGCCTTCTTGCAAGAAACCCATTTGTCTGACATTGAAGCTGCTAAGCTTAAGAGGGGATGGGTAGGCGATGTGCTCTCTGCTCCTGGTGATGGTAAGAGAAATGGTGTGGTTGTGTTAATTCGCAAATCTCTCTCTCACTCGCTCTTGACTTCTGAGTCAGACCCTGAAGGTAGATGGTTGTATGTCAAACTTTCCTCGAAGGGTATCCCCATTTCCCTTCCCAACATTTACGCACCTACTGGCGGTGACCCTGCCTTCTGGCGCACAATGGCTTCTCGTATTTCTGAATACGTTGATGACAATTTTATTATGGCAGGAGATTGCAATCTACCCCTCGATCCCTTTTTAGATCGACATTCCAAAGCATCTTATATCCCTAATAAGTCTCATAAACTGTTTGCTCAAGCAATATCCCAGCACAAACTCATTGATGCCTGGCGTTTATGTAACCCTACTACTAAAGAGTTTACCTTTTACTCCCCATCCCACCAATCACAGTCCCGCATTGATTACATCTTCCTTTCCCATCATATTTCTCAGTCCCTCACTCATGCCGACATTGGCCCCATCTTGTTCTCTGATCATGCCCCTGTACTGGTTAACATTGATATCCTACCCAAGTCCACTGGGCCAAAACGATGGCGCTTTAACAACACTCTACTTCTTGATCCCAAATTCACCACCTCCTTTGTTGAATTCACTAAATAATTTTTTGCCATTAATGACACACCCACTTTGCCCAAGCATGCTATTTGGGACGCTTTTAAGGCTGCAGCCAGGGGTTTCATCATTGATTATGTGGCCAGAAAGCGTAAGACCGCTCGCAAGCGTGCAAGTGATCTCCTCCTCACGATTAAAAAATTGGAACATTCTTTCTATACTTCTCATTCGCAGGAAAGTTTGACTACTCTTATTAAAGCTAAGATGCAATTTAACAAACAATCCACTGATGATGCATCGCTATACTTGTTGAAATCTAGTTCAAAATTTTACGGGGGAAAGAACAAAGCGGGGAAGATTTTAGCCAATTATTTAAAAGTTAAGCAACATAAATTGAACATTGAGTCTGTCTATGATGTTAATTCTGTTTTAAAGCACACAGATGTTGATATTTTAGAGGAATTTTCCCGTTTTTACTCCACGCTTTACACTTCTGAAACTCACCCTACTGCCCAATCTCTCGCCACCTTTTTCTCTAGCATTAAGGCGCCTCCTAATTTTCCTGTTGACTTATCCATTCTTGAACTGCCCATCTCTAACTCCGAATTACACACTGCACTTCAGTCACTCAAGAAGGATAAAGCCCCGGGTCCGGACGGATTTACAGTCGAATTTTATCTGCACTTTTCCAAATTACTATTACCCAGATTGCATTCTCTTATTGATTCTTTTATACTCAGTGGCACTTCCTCTGGCACTTTCTCAGACGCCCATATATGCATTGTACCCAAAGAAGGAAAAGACACCCAATATTGCAAGAACTATAGACCAATCTCCTTGGTCAACATTGACTACAAGTTATATGCTAAATCCCTTGCCATAAGATTAGATCCCTTTCTTTCTGAACTGCTGGGCCCGGAACAGTCTGGATTTGTTAAGGGTCGTTTCATCACAGACAACACTAGACTTCTGTTCAATGTCCTGTCCAAATCCTCAAGGTTCCAGGATTCGCTAGCGGCAATTGCCTTGGACGCCGAAAAAGCGTTTGACAGATTAGAGTGGACTATCCTTTTTTCCGCCCACAGATGGTTTGGGTTTGGTCCTAATTTTATATCCTTTGTTTCTTTTCTGTATTCCAGTCCCAGAGCGGCGGTTTGCGCTAATGGCCTAGTCTCTTCTTTTTTCAGCTTAGGTAGAGAAGTCCGTCAGGGTTGTCCCCTCTCCCCCTTCCATTTTAACCTGGCCTTAGAACCCTTCCTTTCAAAACTCCGCCAAAATCCTAATTTGCATGGTTTCCAAATCTCACAAACAAACATCAAACTTGCTGCTTATGCGGATGATATCCTACTCTTTATGTCCAACCCTGCCATTTCTATTCCCACATTTCTAACTGAAGTTCATGAGTATTCCCAAATTTCTGGCTATAAGTTGAATAATGACAAATGTGAAATCTCACCCCTTACAAAATTTACCTTTAAACCTGATTTTGCTGCGTCCAATTTTACTTGGAGTCCCTCACATATTAAATACCTTGGTTTGTACATTACCCCTTCTCTCCCCGATACTGTCTCGTTGTGCCTTAATAAATGTACCCAGAAATTGTCCGATCTCACTTCCAGATGGCACCCACTTTACCTTTCCTGGTGGGGTCGCCTCGACACGATTAAAATGATGCTCTCCCCAATAGTTCTATACACTATCTCCAATATTCCGGTGCCTATTCCAGCTAAGTTTTTTAGAAAAATCAATACTGTTCTCTCTTCTTTCCTCTGGTCCGGCAAAAAAGCGCGTATGTCCTTGTGCAGTCTACGACTTCCCAAGTCAGAGGGTGGGGTCGACTTTCCAGATTTCCCCACTTATCACAAAGCATTCCTTCTGCGACAAGCCTCCCTTTGGTTGCGGGATCCTGCTGAATCCTCCCCCTTATGGCTTGCTATTGAGCGTCTTTCTTTATCCCCCTTCACTTTTGCTGAGTATCTCTCGTTTTCTCGTAAGCCCCAGGTTATTTTCACTCCCATACATAAGTTCATTACCAAACTTCTTCTTTCCACTTCCCCAAGCCCCCCTTCTTCTGTCGCTGAATTTCTCAATACCACCATTTGGTATAATAATAGTATCCTCATTAACCACAAACCCTTTTATTGGAAATCTTGGAGACAGAAGAGCTTGATTTGGGTGTCCCATCTCTTTTCTGGTTCCGATTTCTTACCTTTCTCCGTTCTTAGCCAAAAGTTTGATCTCCCTCACTCTTTTACCCGTAAGTATCTCACACTCAAGAACGCAGTTATGTCCACCTACACCCAATTCTCTAACTCTCCCACTCAACCTGACCTTCCCAGCCCTACTCTGCACCTCCACTCCTTGCTACGTACTTATCCCACAGCCTCCTCAATTTACCACTCATTCCACAAGACTCTCGCACCTAGGCCAAAATCCAAGGTAGAGGAAAAGTGGGAGTCTGATTTTGACATCTCCTGGCCCACTTCTCTTTGGGATAAGGTGTGGACCAAACTTCGTAAGTCGTCCAGGGCTGCTTCTCTCACACAAACCCTTTTTTTTAATCTATAATAGACTTCTCTATAAGAGGTTCCCTCTAATACCTGACCTTTGCTGGTCCTGCTCGACACCTAAGGCTTCTCTTTTTCACATGCTCTTTTCCTGTACTGCTACGCACAACTTTTGGAAACAAGTTTGGGTCCAAATTAATGCCATATTTCATACTGCATTTCCCTTCTCCTTTGTTAATATCTTTTTAGGAAGTCTCTCTCCCTGTTGGGCAGACATTGATTTTAATATGCAAATTGTTGACTTGTTGCTAGCTGTTGCATTCCAGCAAATTACTGTTAATTGGAAAAATTTTGCTAATATTTCTTTTAGAGCATGGTGGTACAATGTATGTCATAATCACAGGCTAGATACTGTCCTTGTTTACCCCCTTAGTCTGGCCAAAAGGCGACAGGATCTTTGGCTTCCTGTGACCCTGTACCTTGATATTTGTGCTAAACGCTCGTCTCATTTGCCTTCCTTTCAGCAAGAGGTCTCTAAACCTCCTTGATTGACCTTTTTGTTCCTTTGCATTTTTTATAATTCATTTCATTGCATATTACCTCCAATACTTCTTTCTGTTATTTAGCCTCAATTATTTGTTATCTCTCAGTCTCATGTTTATTTTCACAGTCATGTTCTATTATATAGCTCATATTGCTGTTATGCTTTAGGTTTTCTTCTGTATCGACACCTTTATTTGTCTAATAAAATCTTTTGAACTTAAAGTGCCACACTTGAAGGAGTGTAATTTTCGTAGGTGTGTTTGTAATGTCACCGGCAGCACTGGCTGGGGGAATGTGTGGTGCAAGCTGCAGAGGCCTCCTGACGACAGCCCTGCACTTATTCTTTTACAAATTAAGCACTGACAGAAAGGGGCTAGAGAATCAAAAAGAGCTGGGTAGGCCAAAAGGGAGAGAAATCAAGAGACAATGGGGCCTATTAGGATGGCGGGCGGACTTTTGTCTGCCCAACACCCTAGCGGTGCTAGGACCGGCCGGCAGTGGTGCGGCGGTCCCGCACCGGCAATTAGGATGCCACCATGGCATCTTCTATTTCCAGCATTGTGGCGGGCGGTACCACAATGCTGGGAATGCACGTCGTGCATTGGCATGCACAAGGTCGCCCTGTGTCAAAAAATGCATAATTTAATCTGGTGCTCATGTACACAACTCTATTGCGAGGTTTACACTATATAAAACAGCAGAAAATATACAAAATAAAATAGACAGCAAGACAGCTTGAGAGAAAGGTTTCGAAAAAAGAGACAAGGCAAAGCAAATAAACAAAAGGTAGAGCGCTGGGGTAAAACTGACAGAAAGAGGTAAAAAACAAGAACAAAGACAGAGAAAGTGAGGCAGAAAAATGGTTAATAAGAGGGTAGCTGACACGGGCGTCAGAAAGAGGAAAGTGAGTGAGATACATAGAGTGAGTGAGAAAAAAGGGGAGGGTCCCCAGGAGTAAGAATGTCAGAAAGATAGGTAAATGGATAGACAGAACTTTTTTTACATGAAAACTCAAATAATCCGGTAGGATGTGGCTGGGTAAACAAAAGGAAACTCACAGCCAATTGGGCTGATTGATTTGATTACTAACACATGTGAAGACAGGCATGCAAATGGGTACATTTGTGCATGCATTAGCAAAGAGGAGCTTAGAAAGTGAGAGGCAGGAAGAAGTAAAATAATACCTCGTGCATTTGAATGCATCCATGCATGCACTGGAAGTGAAGGACACATCCAAATAGCCAACAGCACTGGGTGACAGATATTTATTTGGATTGACCAAATATGTGATTGACAAGGTCGGAAGCCAATTACGGAAAGAGACTGGTGAAAACGGCCAATGGTTGTAAATATTGGAACTAAAGCCTGCTCTATGTATAAAGGAAAAAAGAGGTCTGTTTAGAAAGCTGTACTGTTAAACACAGACCTAAAGAGAGATGCATTTGTGGATTGATGGGTTGTTAAGCAGTCAGCAGAAGTAGAGGGAAAATACATCTCGGAAGAGAACAACACCAACACAAGGAGTCAGAGGCTGAGAGCCAGCCAGTCACAGAGGTATGCAGATGGCGAGTTAGGCAGGGTGCTGGAGATACAAATATAATTCAGAGACAGGAATATTCACAGAGAAACTGGCGAACATACATAACATATACAGATTTGGGTAGAGAGATTGAAAGGCAGATAAAGTAGGTAGATATGGAGCCTAAATCGAGATTTAGACAGGCACACAGAGAAGCAGAACAGCAGAGGGCTAGACAGCCCAAAAGACAGGCAACTTGCAGTTCCAGGCAGATGTACTGAAGATGGTAGCCAGGTAGGGAAGGGCAGAGAAAGACAGACAAGCAGAGAGACACACAGACACCGTTTCAGAATAAAGCACTTTGCGTTTTTATAGCGAACTCCCAGGGGACTTTGTGGGAACCTCATGTCAAACCCCCTCACTTTAGAACAATAAATAAATGAAGCAGCTCAAGTCTTCCTGAAGCCAGCCCACTGTAGCATAAGTAATTCCGAGGACTGCGCGTTGCCAGATAAATGTGATTACTAGAGAAGATGAGGCTGTGTTTGTTTCCTTGGAGAATTCTCAAAGAGGGGTCACAAACAAAGAACGTCTTAAAGACACCAGCTTCTTATTTTTCTCTACCCTTCCTCCCCTCATTCGCCGCCCTCCTCCTGCTTACCATTTCAAGCGAAAATTCAGAAACCGATTTCACAGGAACCTTTTATCGCCCTTTCAAACAGTCGCCTCATTTCCTGCAGATGTCCCAGTTTTTAATTTCCAGAGGAGAAGGGGCCGAAACAAATAAAATGAAGCTTCTCAGAGTGTCATAAAGGGTTTGATTTTTCATTCCCATCAAAGCCACCTCGGACCCCCAGCGCACAAAACACCCCATGCTCAGTTTTGCAGAGAGGTACATGAGATAATGACTTTTCGTTTTTAAACTCGGAGGAACACGAGAATCTTGGATTTCGTTTTCTTGGGAGCAGGACCTACTGCTGGGCTGGTGATTTGCTAAAAGCTGAAACAGACATACTCCAAAACCCAGCGGGGGCTGCGGTCGCCATCCCACCAGCCGCCTCCAACCACCTCCCTCATCACCCGCTTCTTTGTCTGCTCCTGGCCCCTTCCTCACATCTCACACCCATTCATGCAGCTCCCAGGCCTCTTTATTGGTGTCGCCGTGGACGCAGGATGAGAGACTAAGGCGGTATTTCTACCCACTATGTGTAGGCCACCTGCACAGACACACTGCGGTATAGGGCCAGAAAATCGTACTTTAAATATCGTCCAGCAAAAAAATCACAGCCATAAAATTGACTAACACAATACCATACCATGAAGGGGAGTATGTAGAGCTAAGTGAAGATTTACTATTCTTAACTCCACATCTACTCACCTTGGCTATCTATCTATCTGCCTACCTCTCTCTTTCTCTCTCTCTCTCTCTCTATATATATATATATATATATATATATATACTGAAAAAAAACAAAGGTTACAAGGACGTTATAGTTAGGCTCAGATTTCACTTGTACAAAACCAGTGAAATTCAGCAGTTATAGTTAGTAAGCTAACTATAATTTGTGCCTGCGCAATGCACTGCTTATGACCTCACAAATTACATCCCTCACAATATGGTTAGTGACATCACTGATGACATCTCAAATGACATCACTGATGACATCATCAAGTGACTGAATCAGTGGGTGTATGACTGCCTGTATGGGTGATTCAGTGGGTGCATGCCTGACTGTATAAGTGAGCGATTAGGTGTCTCAGAGAATGTATGGGTGAATGACTGGTTGTGTGAATGTCTGTATCAGTCTATCACTTGGTGTCTAAGTGGCTGTATGGGTGTGTGAGTGGCTACGTGAGTTTCTGTATGGGTGAGTGATTGGATGTCAGAGTAGTTCTATGGGTGTCTGTGTGGGTGGGTGAGGGTGTGTGTGTGTGACTGCCTGCAGGGATGAATGAGTGGGTGAATCAGTGGCTGGATGGGTTAGTGAGTGCATTTGTGAGTGGCTGTATGGGTGAGTGAGTGTGTATATGGCTTTATCAGTGAGTGAGAGCATGTGTCAGAGGTATATGGGTGAGTAACTGGATATGTGAAAGGCAGTGTAGGTGAGTGATGGGTTATGTGAGAGATTGTATGGGTGAGTGAGTGAATGTGAGAGTGGCAGTATCAGTGAGTGTGTGCTTGTGTCAGTGACTGTATAGGTGAGTGGGTATGTGTTAGCATCTGTATGAGTGACTGAGTGGCTGTGTAACTATGGGTAAGTGGCTGTATGATTGACTGTATGGGTGAGTGAGTAGATGTGTGAGTAGCTCTATGTGGGACTGACAGTGTGTGGGTGACTGTATGTGTGTTGATCTATGAATCAGTGAGTGGCTGTGTAAGTACTGGTATGGGTGTGTGAATGGGTTTGAGTATGGTTGTGTGGAGGTTGGAGTGGGTGTATGAAAGGTTATTTGGGGGTCTGATTGGGTGCGTCAGAGATTCTGTGAATAATGTCATCAGTGATGTCATCAGTGATGTCACTGACCATGTCATGAGTGATGTAATATGTAAGGTCATAAGCAGTGCATTACAGGGCGTGAATTATAGTTAGTTCACTAGCTATAACTGCTGAATTTCACTGGTTTTGAATGAGTAAAATCTGAGCCGAACTATAACGACTTTGTAACCACTCAAAAAGGGGGACCCCTGATATATAGTAAAGGCAGGTAGAGCAGGGGAAATTAGAGAAACCAAAAGGAAAGCTACCTGCCAAGATAATTCAAGAAGGCCCTGTAAAGGGTCCGGGGATAAGAAACCACACACCGTGGACAGACCAGGACAAACTTCAAGTGAACAGCAATTTGAATCACACTCAACTTTATTAATTTCTTTAGTGTGATCAAACTTTTTTACTCAAATTGATATTGGTTTCTCTTATAACGACTTTGTAACCTTTGTTTTTTTCTGTGAATTCCTAAGTTTTTTAAAATTCCATTTTCTAACTATAACGTCCCTGTAACCTTTTTATATTTTCAGTGAATTTCTATGGTTTTTTAAGTAGTAGTCACATTTGCAGAGTGCTGGAGAGTGGGAGTGGGGCCTCCAACCAGCTCTCAGGAATCCTGCTGTGTAGGACTTACAGGAGGTACCAGGAGGCCTTCTTGGCCCCCAGGGTCCCTCAGGAGTAAAGTGGACTTCATCCCCCATCCAGGATTGTGCCAGGAGCTGTGTCTGCAGGGTGGTGGAGAAAGAGGACGTGGTCTCAGAAGACCGCTTAGCAATCCCGCTGTGTGGGACTTACTAGAGGTAACAAGAGGGCCACGCTGCATTTATAGTGTTCAGTGCCCCGGGGCGGTGGCAGCCCCGGGGCTTTAGAAACACCTAAGAGGGGGAGCAGATGAGCCTCTCTCCTTGATTACCCTCATGCCCCTTGGATTTGGCCCACACGAGGGCTTTAAAAAAAAGACGCACGGGAGCCTGCACGTCTTTTTTTAAATTTTGCCGCAGATCCACCCATGAGTCTGTGGCAACATTTAAAAAAAATAAAAATTTAAACCCCAGTTTGGTGTTTGTGGACCACCACCATATCTGGTGTATTAGGGTATTCCTACCCTGCCCCCTTTTCTTAATTTTTTCCTTTGTTTGTGGGACTCGGCTCAAGTCAAGTCCCAAGATGGCTGCCAACACTTCCTGGTTGAAGTGCTGGCAGCCAATCAAATTGAGGTGGGATCTGCAAGTCCACTGCAGAAACTCGCGTCCCCAGATAGCTATATTGTTTTACGTTAGATATCTCAAAAACTACTGAATGGATTAACACCAAACCACAAAAAGCACGCTTTCTGGACCAACATCTAGCTTTCTGACAAATTTGGTGTAGCTCAGCGGTTCAGACTGTAGTTGTGTTCTAAAATGAAAAATCCCCATAGACATAACATGGGGAAAATGCATTTTAGGATTCCCCTTTTTTCTCGTTCCCCGCTTGATGGATCATCCCAAAACTTTCAACACAGCAGCTGAACCAAAGAGGAGACGTTTTGTGAAGAGTCGTCAAACTGTACCAAAGTTATTGGCAAAACAAAAAATGCTTTCCTATGGAAAGTTTGGCCCTAACTATAACTACCTACAAGCGACCGCCAGTAGGACAGACATACATACATACATATATATATATATATATATATATATATATATAGCATCGTGGGCATTGTGTCAGAATACACACCTTGATGATATATATATATATATATATATTTTTTTTTTCATTCAACACCTTGACATGGATGGCACTGTGCTAATCCTATGCTTAAAGACTTTGCTGTAGAAATGGCAAAATACTTTGTCCCTTTCTATCTTGGCATGGATAGCACTATGCTACTCCAATGCCTAAAAACTTTGATAGAAAAGCAGACATTTGAGGTGAGCAAATTTATTGTGTCGCTTATGTTGAGGGTGCTCTATACAGGAACTGCCTTCCACCTACACTTGGGAACTATCCAGAGTTCTCTTCTTCTTTTTTGCATTATTTATGCGTCGATCTATGCCTGCAAGGGTATTGTTCTGACTTATACTGGGTGCTCCCTTGTGTCTGGACAAAGCTAAACCTCACTGAAGAGCAGTAATGACAGCAAAACACATGTCAGGGGTTGCTTTTATTCATTTCAGGATGGCCTGGGTCGTATTTTACCAATCCAAAGCTGTAATACTGTGCCTGGAGTAATAAATGGCTTTTGTCATTTCACAGCTCGGCATGGAAAGCATTGTGCTAATCCTATGCTTAAAGACTTTGCTGTAGAAATGGCAAAAGACTTTGTCCCCTTCTATATCGGCGTGGATAGCAGTGCGCTAACCCTCTGCTTAAAAAACTTTGATAGAAAAGCAGACATTTGAGGTGAGCAAATTTAGAGTGTCGCTGGTGCTGAGGGTGCTCTATACAGGAGCTGCCTTCCACCTAAACTTGGGAATTACCCAGTGTTCGCTTCTTCTTATTTTGCATAATTTATGCATCACTCTATGCCTGCAAGGGTATTGTTTTGATATATATATATATATATATATTACCTACTGGCGGTCGCCAGTAGGTAGTTATAGTTAGGACCCCTTTTCCATAGGAAATCCGCAACATTCTATTTTGAATAACTTTGGCGCCGGTCGACGAATCCTCGCGAATTTCTCAAAATAGGTGGGGCGCTACGCTCCGCTCCTACCCTGAAAGTCTCGGGGGGATTCGTCAAGCGGGGGCTGAGATAAAAGGGGGGTCCCAAAACGCGTTTTTCCCATGCATTTTTCCATAGGACCTTTAGACAGGGCTACAGCCCGAACGGCTGAACAGAATTACTAGAAATTTGGCAGAGAGGTAGTCCTCAGGTCAAGGAAGTGCCTTTTGTAGGTTTGGTGTAAATCTGTTCAGTAGATTCTGAGAAAATAGCCTTTAAATCAATATATATATCTGAGCCAGCTTACGGTACGCTTACCGTAAGCTTACCGTACGCGTACGGTGGCGTGCGCGAGCGCGATTCTGATTGGCTCTTAGATCTTAGTAAACATTCCAAACAGCCGAAACCAGGAAGCGGCGGCCGCCATTTTCTCTCTCGCACTGAGAGCTAGGTTGTTAAATAAAACCAATAAACATGTAAAGGAGCTGTTTAGACAGCTCCCACACACATAGCCATGTTGAGGGAGTCCCCAAAGACCCCCCAAGGCCAAAAATGCAATTTTTTTTTTTCGCTAATGTCGCCGATTACGCTTACCGTATGCGTACGGTAAAAAATGTAAAAAAAAAACACTATCCACACTCACCCTCCCCCCTGTGCTTTTGGTGGCCGTAGGCCACCTAATGTGCAGGGCTTATTAGAGGATGTGAAAAACCACAATATTTTAAACAAAAATAATAAAAGAAAAAATTAACAACACTCTCTCCACCCCACTTATAAAAATTACGAAAAATTAAAATATTACCTTTCAAAACGAAGTGCATCATATGTCCTCCATGTGCGCACGGTGCGCGAAGCGCATCGTGCGTACATGGCCCATCTAGCGTAACGTGGGCACGCGGTGCGCGTAGCGCACCGCGTGCCCACCGTGCGTGCACGGCACGAACTGCGTAAAGTGGGCGCGCGGTGCGCGAAGCGCACCGCGTGCTTACTGTGCGCGCACGGAACGAACTGCGTTAAGTGGGCGCGCATGCCACGAATGGCGTAAAGTAACTTAGCATTTAAAAAACCGTACAAATTCACTGAAAAAACCATAGGTTTCACACACGTTATAGTTAGGAATTAGCATTTAAAAAACCTTGCAAATTCACTGAAAAAACCATAGGTTTCACACATGTTATAGTTAGCGGAAATTTTACTGATAAAAAAACAGTGAAATTCCCCCGTTATAGTTAGTGTAGGCAACTATAACTCACGCGACCGCAATCTTCTGCTGATGACATATGTGTCTTTATGAAAAAAAAATATTTGAAATATATGTATAGCTAAAAATGTATGGAAGAAGACATGGGCAAATAAGTGTCTAAATACAGTATTAGCATCAGCAGAGGATTGCGGTCGCGTGAGTTATAGTTGCCTACACTAACTATAACGGGGGAATTTCACTGTTTTTTTATCAGTAAAATTTCCGCTAACTATAACATGTGTGAAACCTATGGTTTTTTCAGTGAATTTGCAAGGTTTTTTAAATGCTAATTCCTAACTATAACGTGTGTGAAACCTATGGTTTTTTCAGTGAATATATATATATATATATATATATATATATATATATATATATTCAAAACATGTTGCCCAGCAAGTGAAGACACGCACCACTGCAGGTAAGTTTCCAACTTTTATTTCATCAGACAGCCAGCTTGACAACCCTCGTTACACGTCCTCTAGCCTGACGCGTTTCAGAGTAGTTTTACTCCTTCCTCAGAGGCCACGGTGAGTGTACATAGTTTATCTGCGCTACCAACTCCCCTGCATGATACATCATTATCTATATATATATATATTTTCACAGTAAACGCCCTTCCACCTCCTTGGAGTGAACATAACGAGCACAAACTCCTCTTTTCTTTTCCGCTGGGTTTATTTCTCACAATCCGTAGTCATTACGTGTTTCGGTCAAAAAGTGACCTTGATCACACAGTGAAACGCTACGCGGTAATTACATTTAAACAAACTCTTTTGTGTCACGTGATAGCTTTAACAGCGGACATAGTAAAGAGACTGTACTTTTACCTTAAATGCGTACTTGCTCAGAATTTTAGCCAACATGTGAAGACAGACTTCTAATACAATAATGATAAATATAAATTCCATTATGTATACTTAAAACATACGTTTAAATACATAGATAGATAAATACTCCGTGGAATTTTAAAAAAATTGTTAATTTTGATTAATCAAACTTGAGACTATACGCACGATATATGACCGACTGGGACAAAATAGTATTTAATTACTTACTGCCCAAATGCAAATAGTCTTATCCCATATTTGATTCAGTACATTAACATTATTCATGGTGTCCCCAATATTAACATATCTAAAAACCCTAATTAAGAAGTCAAAATATGAGCATTCATAACATATCTGCAAATAGAGCCTGAATGTCCTGGTTAAAGTGCTTAGTGCTTCATGGCTACTCATTTAGTGCATAGTGCTTAAAAGTGCCTAGTGCGTCAAAGTGTAAACATAAACAAAGTGCAACACAATTTTACATTTTTAAATACTTATGATATACACATTTATAAAATCTTTTTTTTGTTTTTTCGAGTTTTTATTATTAAAATAAATTGATAGGTGGTAGGCTCTCGGGTGTTTGTTAGCATGAATATAAAATCACATTGCAATATGTGATAATCTTAAACTATTTACCTCTAGGCTAGTTGGATACAGGGCAAATTTGCAGAGACACACTGTCTCATGTATTGTAAGCAAAGGCATATCTATTCGATATACTACTAGATATTCCTTATTAATTGTATCATACAGATTTTAACTGATGCAACGCAAGGTGGATGATGTTTAAAGGAAATTGTGAAGATCCTCATTGTTATTGAGCCCTGTTGGTTGTTTGTAGTCTAGTTCTAAGATCATGCATGACTAACTGACGAAGTAAGCATTCTCTATTGCCGCCTTGTCGGAGAGTCGGAATGGCAACAATAACAAAATATCCAAGGCAGTTTAGGTCATTGTTATGTTCAATTTTAAAATGACGTGTCACAGGACATGTGGCATCGCTGTTCACTATGGCCCGTAAGCGCGGAAGAATTCTCACACGTACCTGCAGCTTGGCACTTCCAATGTATGTCAAACCGCAGGTACACGTCAACACATACACCGCATATTCAGTCTAGCAGTTAAAGTTACCTTTAATTGCTATTTTATTGGTACCGAAGGGTGTTGAATAATGTGTAGTATTGACCCCAAATTTACAGGCCCTACAAGATGAGCATTTGTAAAACCCATTCTTGGGTTTGAGCCACGAGGTACTATGATTGATCTCTGGGCTACTTTTAACCAACTGAGATCTCATGGACGGTGCTCGTCTGAAGGTAAACGTTGGTGACGCCGGCAATCTGGGTGCCATTACTCCATCAGTGAGTAATATTGGCCAATTGTTCTTGATAATCGACCTTATCTGCCTTTCCTGATTGTTGTATGCAGTGATGAGTCTAGGAGTATTCTCATCTAAACTTGTGGATATTTCTGATGCAATTAGTTCCTGAACAGATTCTGTCTCTTTACTCTTTTGTTGTAGCAGGGACTCCCTAGTTCTGGCCTTCGCCTTATTTGTGGCCTCATTCAAGATCTTATCACTATACCCTCTTATCCTGAACCTTTCCTTGGCTTCATGCAAGCATTTATCTAACTCAGCTTCTGTGCAGCAGATTCGTTTGAGCCTAAGGAATTCCCCAAAGGGGATATTTTTAACTAGGTGCTTGGGGTGGGCGCTTCTAGCATGCAGCGTAGAGTTGCCTGCGGTTGTTTAACATTGCAGTGGCGTCTCTAGTTTCATATCTGACACATACACTCTCACATCTAAAAAATCTACACAATGCTTGCTGATATGTGATGTAAATTTAAGATTCACAGTGTTATTATTGATTTCTTGGATGAAACTCCCCGCGCTGTCGCGATCACCCCTCCAAATGATGAAAACGTCATCAATAAATCTTAACCAATACATAACATGTGTGGAATACATCGCTATGTGAGTTGTTCTTAGGACCTGCTCCTCCCACTAGCCAACATGCAAACAGGCATAGCTGGGGGAGAAGCAGGCTCCCATAGCAACTCCCTGTTTTTGTCTACATAATTATTTGCCAAATAAGAAGAAATTGTTAAATATACACTACCTGATCAGCTCTAACAACATAATGTGATTGTATTTGGTCAAGGATCTGGTGTCTAAAAATGCTTTACTGCTGTCAGACCTACTTGATGATCTATACTCGTATATAACGATTCAATGTCTAACGTAATGAGCAGTAATCCCTCTGTCCATACGATTTGATTCAATTTGGACAAAATGTCACCGGTGTCTTTGATGTAAGTAGGGAGGTTTTGAACATGTTCTTGAAGATAATAATCCACATACTGTGATATGTTCTCACATATGCCATTATTTGCTGAGATAATTGGTCTGCCAGGAATAGGTGTTGTCTTCTTGTGAATTTTGGGTATGAAATAAATTGTGGGTAGCACAGGGAATTCATTATGCATACATTTATGTTCCTCTTTAAAAATCAGTCTTTGCCTCTTCCACTGTAGTAAATCCTTTTTCAGGCCTTCTTTTGCTTTGTTGTATTCTTTCATACTCGTTTTTTCATAGCATTCCTTATTCTCTAATTGTCTATCTGCTTCTCAAAGATATTCCTGTTTGGGCCAAATGACAATGTTCCCGCCCTTGTCAGACTTGTTGATGACAATTTCATGATCCTTTTAACGTTTTTTCATTAAGTTCTCATATTGGCGGTCCTGATATTTGATGTTCTGGTGTTTGGGTTTCGTTTTATGGTATAATGATTTGAGATCTTTTGCAACTCGTTCATGAAAAATATCGATGGCGTCCTTGGGCATCATAGGTAAGAAAGTCGATTTGGGTCTAAAGGGGCTGCAACCCACACTAGATTGAACAATGTCCAATGTTTGTAATCTCTCCTGTGTAGACCCCACACTGGGATTTGTTGGATGTTCTGAGTTGGTCTCATCGCTCAGTTCATGCATGATAAGGAGGGTAGCAGCATCAGAAACCTGAAGATTCTCACTGGTAACATTGGTATTGCTTTGTATCTTATTCACCTGGCTTGTGCCTTCATTGATAGTAAAAAACTTATTCAGCTTTAATTTTCTGCTGAATTTGAAAATGTCCACTCTGGTACTTCCATAGTTAAAATTGCTTTCTGGGCAGAAAGACAAGCAGAGAGATAGCAATTGTATCTCTGCCTTTGTCAGAGTCGGGGTTCACAAATTAACTATAGTGCTGTCGTTTTGCCTTGTCTCTTGCGCCACAGGGGTTTTTTGGATCTTGCATTTCTGTTTCTTACGCCTAGCTCGTCTCCTTTTATTCCTGCGGTTTCTGCTGGTCTCTTTTGGTTCCCTGGCCTCAATGTTTGTCTGCGGTCTAGGGTTAAAAAGTCTAGCTCTTCAGCCAGACTTAATTTGCCTCTTTCGCCAGACATGTTGGTCGTATTGGAGCTCCCGTCCTCTGACTCAGTTTCAGTAATCGCTGAACTTAGGTCTGAGGTAGACGACATGGTGTTGCCCTCTCCCAATAGTTCAGTTGCTGATAAAGTTGTAGTTGTTTTGGACATGTTATTCAGTTTCATTCTTTTGACATTGTCGTATTTCCGTGCGAAAGTGAATATTTGTCCCAACTCGTAGTCTGCCTTATCCCTAGCAAACATATGGGCCTTTCTGATTTTAATCTTGTCCTCTTGTTTTTTAAATCTCTCTTGAATTTCTTTTGTGGATTTCATAATGAATTCCTTTGCTTCAAGTTTACCTAATTCTTCATTGATTGTTTCCATTTCTTGTAGTGATGCCTTCCGATCAATTTGGGCATATTTGATTAATATTCTGACCAGGTTCATGGATGCCGTCAGGTTGTTCTCCGCCCATTCATTCAACATGTTGGGGTTCTCAAAGCTTGGAGCCAGTAATATGCAGAGCCCCCGTGGGACTCTTCCTGCTTCCTTGTATTTTTGAAGGGATTTTTGCTCCCACCACTTAGTAATTTCGTTGCACATACATTTCTCCAATGCCTTTAATAATGACTTACAATTAGTCTCTTTGTTTCTAGTGCCCATAACCAATAACTGGCCACTATTTGAAGTATTTGGTAAATTGCTAAACAGCTCTTCAGCCGCCGCCTCCCTTTCCAGCATTGCGTCTTCTGATATACTGGGATATTTGTGAGGGCCCTGAGTGATTTAAGATTCTATCACCGCTGGCTTGATCTTAGTTCGAGTGTTTCCTCCCCACCTGCGCAAATACTGTCTCACTCACCGCCGTTGTGCCATCACAGGCAAGTCCTCCGACCCTGCCTTGGCTGCCTCCTGGTCGATAATTCTTCTCACAGCACTGTCAGGGGGCTGCCGTGTAAGTTCCCTCCTGGATTCTTGTCGTTTTGTTGGCTGGGAGCTGCAGCCTGCTTACGGAGAGGTGGTTCGTCTAACGAAAGTGGCTGGCTTCCGTGTCGAATTGAATTCACAGTAAACGCCCTTTAACCTCCTTGAAGAGAACATAAAGAGCACAAACTCCTCTTTTCTTTTCCGCTTGGTTTACTTCTCACAATCCGTGGTCATTACGCGTTTCGGTCAACAAGTGCCCTTGATCACACAGTGAAACACTACGCGGTAATTAAATTTAAACAAATCCTTTTGTGTCACGTGATAGCTTTAACAGCAGACATAGTAAACAGACTGTACTTTTAGCTTGAAGGCGTACTTGCTCAGAATTTTAACCAACATGTGAAGACAGACTTCTAATACAATAATGATAAATATAAATTCTTTTTTGTATACTTAAAACATATGTTTAAATACATAAATAGACAAATACTCCGGTTGAATTTTAAAAAATGGTTCATTTTGATTAATCAAACTTGAGACTATACACATGATATGTGAAAGACTGGGAAAAAATAGTATTTAATTACTCACTGCCTAAATGCAAGTAGTCTTATCCCATATTTGATTCAGTACATTATTCAAGGCGTCCTCACATATCTAAAAACAATCATTAAGAAGTCAAAACATGAGCATTCTTAACATATGTACAAATAGAGCCTGAATGTCCTGGTTAAAGTGCATATGTGCTTCATGGCTACTCTATTAGTGCATAGTGCTTAAAAGTGCCTAGTGCGTCATAGTGCAAACATAAACAAAGTGAGGGGTCTCACAAACACTTACTTGCCTGTGGAGAGGCTTGCGTGTGTTCCCTGTTCCCTGCTCTGCTGGCGGATCGCTGCCGTGGGCTCTCCTTTGCTGGTGTCTCCCTCCCGCCGCCGCGCTTGGTGTCCTCGCGACCGCGGCCGCGGCCGCAGCTGGAACGGGGGACTACATCTCCCGGCATCCTCTGCTCCAGGGGGAGGAAGTTCCCGCCCACTACTTGCCACCTGCGCCTGGAGGTGCTACAAAATCACAGCCTAACCTCGGTGGAGCGGGGGTCTCACAAACACTTACTTGCCTGTGGAGAGGCTTGCGTGTGTTCCATGTTCCCTGCTCTGCTGGCGGATCGCTGCCATGGGCTCTCCTTTGCTGGTGTCTCCCTCCCGCCGCCGCGCTTGGTGTCCTCGCGACCGCGGCTGGAACGGGGGACTACATCTCCCGGCATCCTCTGCTCCAGGGGGAGGAAGTTCCCGCCCACTACTCGCCACCTGCGCCTGGAGGCGCTACAAAATCACAGCCTAACCTCCGCGTCGCGGGTCCGCGCGCGGGCAGCGCCGGGAGAAGCCCGGGACAAGGGCGGGACCGTCTGTGGCCGTCCGGGGCCGGAAGAGGCCGGGCTGGGCCACGGATCCTGTCCAAGGTCACTGGGTTCTGGACTTGTAAGTAGGCTACCCTATTGTACATTGGTATTGTTGTGGTGCAGATAGTTCGTAGTTGGGTATGCTGACTGTATGATAGTTCTGAACACCAGGTGAAGACCCTGTCATTTTCTTTACTTGTAAGTTTTAACAGTTGCTTGCCTTGATGTCGAAGCTCAGGTCTACCAAATTACCTGCCACAAGTGATAACAGGACTATGGACAATTATCTTGTGAAAGTGGTAAACAAGATTAACAAAGACAGGAGACTCTCCCTGGGCAGATTGAGCCCAGAATCGTCACCAACAAGGTCTACCACTTCTAACACTAGACCTCCTGTTCCAGAAAGTAACTGCGATAATATTAACATCGTTGATATAGATATAACAAACGACTTGGTAAACGTTGAAAGTATGGATGAGCATGTAACTTTAAATGACTCAATTTCCTCCCAGTGTCTAGCATCTTGTTCAAAGGACATTCCATCTCCATCTCCCGTGCACAGAAGGGTGCGTGCTTGTAGGAAGGCTCCAGCAAAGAGGGTGGTAATCCGAAAGCCCAAAAAACAAGGCTCAGCACAATCAAGTAGGGGGGTTACATCTGAGTCACCAAACGATACCCCAGAGGTCACTAATAAAGCTGAGGGGAGTACTCTCCACCCGGCCTTTGCAGATCTCTTGGTTTCTATTTTAGAGTCTAAACTAGAGTCAATGCTTAGACCTTTGTTGGAGAAGTAAGACCTAGTCTCGTCAGAGGTAAACAGACTGAAAGGTCTCTTGGATTCCCACCTGACCCGACTTCCTTCTTTGATAACCCCCCAACCCGACTTGCCCGGCCCCTTGGGCCACAGCTCATCGGAATCCATCTTTCACCCCACTGCTAACACCTGCGAGGGAGGTCCTGGGGGCTCTGGGGGTAGTAGTCAGACATGTCGGCCTGTAATTGCCTTGCCACCCACTTTATCACCACATCCTCCAGGGGCTATCCCATTAGTTTCAGTACCTACTTCACGACAACCACATTTAGCACAAAAACGTCCTCAGAATACACAGAATACACAGATGAACTTAGTCGAGGGTGAAGCTCCGGGGTTCATTAAATACAGGAGAAACAATGCTGTTAACCTCCCACCACAGTGTGTCCCTTACACAGTGGTACTGATCAATGTCCCTGAGGTTGACTCCTGTATGTCGAATTCTAGGCAGGAAACCCACGTTGCCTTAAAAAATAAATCACGGGGGGCGTGGCCAAGATGGCGTGGTGAGCGGACGGCTTCTCTGCCGGCTCCGGCTCCCTTGAGCTCCTAGACCTGCTTTAAACGCTGAATCCCCCCCGGATCAGCGGGGAATCGACGGCGGAGAGTCGGGAGGAGCCGCTTGGTGGCTCGGAACGCCTGAGGGACGCCTGCGGCGCCCGGCGGACCGCTGGAGGGACGACGCCAGGAGGGGGCGGAGCACTGGGCCAGGCCTGGCAGGAGCGCTCCCGGCGGCCTAACTAAGCGAGTGCCCGGGCTTGAGGGCCTACTGGACCACGGCGGCGCGCTCCGGACTCTGACCCCAGCAGAGTGAGCACAGACCCGGAAGCTTTAGCGGAGGGGACCCGGTTCCGGGGGGTGAGCAGCCTCCTCACTGGCAGGTGTGAGCACCGAACGCACGGGGGACCCGCTCCGGGAGCAACACCTCAGCAAATAGGCACCGCGGCGGCCGGGTGGGACATCGCAGGCGGTACCGGCGGCCTGGAGGATGGGACTGGGCGGATCGACGGCCCGGGCGGACACTTTGCCCTCACAGCACACGGAAGGTGAGCCGAAACTACGGCGCTGGAAGGACACGGGGGGTGCTGCCAGGCCAGAGAAGCGGGGGCGCGCTGATGGCTGGAAGAAGGGCCCTCGCTGAGGAGTCTCACTGAGGGACGGCCCACACTCCCTAGGTGCAACGAGACCGGCTGACTGCTCCAGAGAGGCAGAGCTGACGGGGGCGAGCCGGATCTTCAGGGAAGCGACTGCCGGGGCCTCCCGGTTTCTCCCCCCCCCCTCGCCCTCAACGACGGCAGCTCGCCCCGGAGGCGGGGAGGCGACTGCGGCTCGAGGGCTCCCGTCCACGGGAGACCGGAGGAGTTGGGGAAGGACTAGGATCTATGCACGCCCTGGGACGGTACGGGTGCGCTGACCGGAGTGGCCGCAGGAGCGCCACCGAACGGGGGGCCGGGAGTGAGGAGTGACCGGCTTTGGGCGGGAATCGCAGGCCCTGATCGCGACGACGACGTGGCAAGCAAGGAGTTGGGGTGCCCCCTTGACGTGCCCCTGGAGGTCGGAGGGGAGAGACACAGAGTGACTGCGGAGGAGAGCGGAGGGCCCAGGGACGACAGAGGAGAGCGAGGGGGTCCCCCCTCGGGAGACTCGGGACACTGACGGCCTGACCGGCGGTGGGTCCCCGTGACCATGGTGGGCAGCAGAGGAGGCAGAAAAGGCGAACGCACTCTCCCTGAACTACTGGGCAAGCAGCAACAGCGAGTGGATCGGGGGCAGCGGTCCCCCGGCTCTTCCGGAGGGGCGCAGGACACGGATGGCGGGGAACCTCCGCTCACTAGATCTTTTATGGAGTCCCTCTTCAGCTCACTCTGGGAGGATTTCCAAGCTTTGAAGCAAGAGGTGGCCAGCGAGGTGCGGGAGGTACGTCGGGAGGTGGACGGCCTGGGAGACCGGGTGGCCACAGTGGAGGATGCCGGCCGACGAAGGGACGACGAGATTGAGCAATTGCAACAGGAGGTGCTGCGCCTCAGGGACCAACAGATTGACCTCCAAGCCCATGCCGAAGACCTTGAAAACAGGTCCCGGCGCAACAACATTCGGGTTCAAGGAGTGCCATCCACGGAGGAGGGGACGGATGCGGCAGGCTATCTGCGGGAGTTGTTTCGGGAGGTCCTGGGGGAGTCGGAAGAATTCCCCATCCGAATTGACAGGGCGCATAGAGTGGGACCGCAGCGCAGGGCGTCGCAGCCCCCCCCGGACATCTTGGCCTTTCTTCCGGACTTCCCGCTCAAAGAGCGCATTCTGGCGGAGGCCAGGAAACGGCAGCCTTTAACTTTCCGGGGCCATCCCGTCGCATTGTACCAGGACTTGTCTGCCATCACGCTGCAGAAAAGGAAAACGTTCAAAATCGCCACGGACTTCCTGAGAGCACAGGGAACGCCCTACGCTTGGGGCCACCCTTTTAGGCTCATTTTCCGATGGAATGGCACAGTGCACCACTTACGCTCCCTGCAGGAGACGTGCGGAGTCCTGGGCCTTACCGCAACGGAGGACGACGCAGCCCCACAGCAGCGGGGACGCTCCGGACGGGACGGATGGCAGCGGGTGTCGCGACGGCGCCCATCTGAACGGCCTTTGAGACCGGACTCGCCCACCATCAGGGCTGGCATGGCAGAGGCGGTACTGGAGGTGGCTGGGAACGCTGGTCCTGGTGACACGGCGCCGACGGCGTAGGACTGCTCCGGGGGAAGATTATCACAGCCCGTCTCATTTGCAGGTTTGGGGGCTGGGGGGGGGTGGGGGCGGGCGGGGTGGGCCAGGTGGCTGGACGTCCACAAGAGTACTTTACCAAAGACTTGTTCCCTCGGGGACTGGACTTGGACAATGTTGATTCGGGCGGGGGGGTTGGGGGGGAGGGGTTGACGGGGGGGTTCCAGCGAGAGAGGGGAGGGGGAAGGGGGGGGTTGTGGGGGGGGGAGGGGAGTCCAGCGCGTACCCGGAAACACGATTGCAGTGGCGGCGCGTCCGCTCAGGTCCAGGGGTCCTTGTGGGGGCCCAGCTGTCATGCCTGCCCCTGCCACTGGTGGGGAGGACGGGCGGGTTGGGGGAGACCTGATCACACTGGGGCTGGCGAGTGGTACTGGGCTGCGCGGCGCAGGAGGGGGCGACCTTACATACTGTCTTTGGGGGGTGGATTTGCGGTTTGGGTTGGAGGGGATACACTGGCCCACTCTGATCTCCAAGCAAGACGCTTGCGCTTTACTACACATTTCTTACTATGCCTCCTCACACCTTTAAGATCGTGACCCTGAATGTCAGGGGTCTGAACAATCCGGTTAAGCGGCGAGCTGTACTTTCCTTGTTAGAAAACACCCAGGCGGACATCTGCCTCCTTCAGGAAACCCACCTTTTACCACAGGATACGCATAGGCTACGCTCTTGTAAATTCGCGACGCAGTTCTTTTCTTCCGGGGCTGCCAAAACGGCCGGGGTGGCGATTCTAGTGGCTCGACATTTCAGGGGAGAACACATCCACAAACTTGCAGAGATAAAAGGGAGACTACTGGCACATAGGTTTCGGGTGGGGGGCATTACATTCACGATAGGCTCCCTGTATAGCCCCAATGATAAACAGGAACGGTTCTTGCAGTCGGCGGTGGAGGAGATCTCGGCCTCGCCGGATAGGCATGCTATACTCGGGGGTGACCTTAACATGGTCTTCGATTCGGCGGTTGACCGCTCGGTGCAGCGTTCCCCGCAAGTTGGGGAATTTTCGGCTGGCTGTAAGACTAGACTTGCGGAGGTGGACCTCAGGGACCTCTGGCGCCAGAAGCACCCCGTGGCCAGGGATTACTCCTATTACTCCCACGCGCACAAGACCTATGCGAGGCTGGATCATTTCCTGGTCACCTCGCCGGCGCAGGCCCTGGCGTCCGCCGTGGACATGGGGGTTATTTCTCTATCGGATCATGCCCCTGTTGAGGCCTCCTTTTGCTTGCCGCCTTCTGCCGCCCCGGCAAGGGTCTGGCGCCTCCGGGATACCCTACTACACAGGAAAACGGTAACGGATCGTATTGAGCGGGTCCTTAGGGAATATTTAGCACACAATGATAACACTGATACCACCAGAGTCACCCAGTGGGCAGCCTTGAAGGCCGTCCTCCGGGGGGAGTTCTTGTCGATCTCCGCGGCCGAGAATAAGGAGCGCAAGCTGAAGAGGGATGAGCTTACTGGCAGAGTCCGGGAGCTGGAGTTGATCCATCGCAGAACTGGGGCCCCGAGGATTTGGCGGCAGCTCAAAGAGGCGAGGAAACTTCTGGCCGCCTTAGATATGGACCGGGCGGAATATGCGGCCCTCCGATTGCGCCACGCTTTTTATACGGGGGGGATCGCTGTGGCAAACTTTTGGCCAACAGGCTCGGGCCACTCGGCAGAGCCAGCTGGTGCGAGAGCTCTCTGACCCCACGGGTGGGGCAGTCACGGACGATGCCGGCATCGCGGCCGCGTTTCAAGGGTTCTACGGGAACCTCTACGCGAGTGACCCGGTGGATGTACCGGCTATGACCTCCTATCTGGAATCGGTCACTCTGCCCTCCCTGGACCCCGTACAGGCGGACCACCTGGACAGGGCCATTAGCATTGAGGAAGTGGTGACGGCCATTGCCAGACTCAAGCACGGCAAAGCGCCCGGCCCAGATGGCTATTCGGCCCTCTTCTATAAGACATTCTGCGGGTCATTAGCCCCCATCCTCACCCGCCTCTTCAACTCCTTCGCGGAACCTGGAGCCATCTCGCCTGACCTCCTGCGGGCCTCCGTCACGGTCATCCCCAAACCGGGGAAGGATCCTACGCACTGTGGATCTTATCGGCCGATATCGCTCCTGAATGTCGACCTGAAACTCTATACTGGAATTTTGGCACGCCGTCTGGCGCTTCATCTGCCCGGCCTTGTCGACCCGGATCAAGCGGGTTTCGTCCCGGGGCGGCAGACAGTGGATAATACAAAGCGGGTGGCTAACCTCCTGGAAAAGGCTTCCCGGGTACCAGGGGAGAGGATGATGCTCGCGGTTGACGCAGAAAAGGCGTTTGATCGGGTGCATTGGCCCTTCTTGGAACAAGTGCTGGTGAAGGCGGGCATAGGAGAACGATTTCGCACCATGATCCTGAACTGCTATAAGAAGCCCTCGGCAGTGGTCCGGGTTAATGGCCACACCTCGGCGGCCTTCCCCATCGAGAGGGGCACCAGGCAGGGCTGTCCGCTTTCGCCCTTGCTCTTTGCTCTCTACATGGAGCCGTTCGCTCAAAAGGTGCGGACGCGGCCGGTGGTGGAAGGGATACAGATGGGAGGCTTCACCCATGCCATCAGTCTCTACGCCGATGATGTTATCTTCACATTGGCTACACCCCGGGTATCGCTTCCGGCCTGCATGGCAGAACTGACAGCGTTCGGCGCGGTCTCGGGCTTTAAAGTAAATATGGGGAAGTCTGTGGCTTTGGATATCTCCCTGGCGCCTGACACCAAGGCATACTTGCAGGACAGGTTCCCGTTACTTTGGTCCTCGACGGCGGTACCATATTTAGGGATCCAGATAGCCCCCACGCTGCCAGCTATGGTTACAGCCAACTACTCGGCCTTGGGTGTCAAGATCAGGAGCGAGCTGGGCCGCTGGAATCGCGGCATACTTGCCTGGTTGGGTAGGATTGCTGCCGTCAAGATGACGATTTTGCCGCAGGTACTTTACTTATTCCGGGCCCTGCCGCTGCCGCCACCTAAAGGGTGGATACAGCAGTTGCAGACGGACGTGTCCCGGTTCATTTGGCAGGGGAAAAAGCCTCAGCTTCGTAGGACACTCTCCCTTTTGTCCCCTGACGCTGGTGGCCTGGGTATACCCGACTTCCGTAAATACTTTCAGGCGACGCAATTGCGGTACTTGGTCGAATGGTGCAGGTGGGAGTCGGATAAGCACTGGCTTTTCCAGGACCAAGCAGTGGCGGGGCGGCCTCTGCAGGAGATACCGTTCCTGCACCGGTCCCACCGGCCTAAGAACCTCTACGCCTCCTTCATTACCAGGGTGCCTCTGCGGGTCTGGGATGCGACCTACCTTAGATATGGCCTCACCACATTTCCATCGCCGCTTTCACCGCTGGTGGATAACCCTGCCTTCACCCCTGGGATGGAGAGGGGAGCCTTCACGCATTGGCGGCAAGCCGGCTGCAGAGCAGTGTGTCACCTGTATGGCCCCGAGGGGGTCATCCCGTTTACACAATTTCGGCTGGACTTCTCGCTCCCCGAAACAGAGAGACACCGTTATATGCAGGTGCGGCATTGGGCCCTTCAGCCGCAGGTGCGGGATGTGGCGGACAGGAGGCTCTTGCCGTGTGAGAGGTGGCTGCTGTCTCGTACTTCGGACTCCAAGCTGATCTCGGACCTGTACAAGTTCCTGCAATTACCCTCTACACACTACCATAACCCAGGGAGGGATCGATGGGAGTGTGGTAAATAAAAATACCGGACTGAATTTCATACGGGATCTTAAATAAAGTAAAATAGCTCAAAATAACAAGAGGCAGAATCCGTGGTATAAGAGGTTTTCTAATGGGCTTTATTCCATTCAAAATGGCCGACTCGAGTCGCGGCCTTCAGGTTCCGTCACCACGAGGGTTCAGGAAGTGAAGTACAATAATTTATTAACAGACATGTATTTTTATAATAAGTACATTACAATGAAACGAATGTAGAAGGCGTAACATTTGATAAGAAAAGTGACGTGACAGTGACATAATCGAAACTAGGCGTAATAAGGAATAAAAGAAACATGATTGGTTTGCATTATCAGACATAGGTGGATCTATAAGATAATACTTGGCATAGATGCGCGCGCAGCAGCATGACGTGTAATTGACGTGCAACTAGGGGGTGAAGGGGACTTGACATTTAGCTCTACATGTGGAGACGAGAAGTCTGGGGGGTCAAGTCAACCTAATCCCAAATCATATCTACCATCCTATGTTTGGAGAACTATGTTATCCACAAGGAAGGACTCTCGGACAGAATCTATTCTATACTAACTGTGTGTGCGTGTACAAGCGTCTAAGTGTCTATATGAGATGCGAGGGATAGAAAACTTTCCATGGCAGCAGGGCTATGAATCACTTGCAGGAGGACGGAAAGGCTGAGTCCTTGCTTGTGAGCTAAAGGAAATGTTTACCTAAATCACTAGACAGGAATGCATCGGCTGAAGAGCAAAATAGATAATTCGAAGGTGAAATACAGCTTCTTGGCAGGCATGTGAAAACTGACCGAGGCAGGCACCGTTAGCTGCACAGGGAGTAGGACAAAGTTCATGGATACAGATGCGAGCTCAAGCTGAAGCTGTCAAAGACAGAGAGCAGGGAAAGGCTTTGAGGACAGGATCGGGCCTACTTGCCTGAACTGTAAAAATGAAGTAATTTAGCCATATAAAGTCGGTGGCCTTTTATACTTATGAATCGAATATCCAGCCCTTTGATGGCGGATCTGACAGAGAACATGTTGACGGTAGACACACATATGTTTGCGTCTTAGAAACTGGAACTGGAGGGAACATACATGTACTTGTAACATGCATATAGAACCGTTGGGGTCCAAGATAGGGGACATAACTGACCAGGAAAATCCACATTTCCACATTCCCTCCTTGTCCCCTTCTTGCCCTTCAAGAGATATCAATCTTCATCATTCCATCGATTTGCTCATGGAGCATCATTTCTTCTTCCTTCTTCTTCCGGCATTCTGAACGAGACCTGTGATATGGAATGCATGATGTGGCACACAGACCACAAATCACTGGTCCACATTGTAGGCATAAACAACAACTGAAGAGCATAAGAAGGCCAATACCTAGGAAGGATAGAACTCTCCATCCCCAGGCTGATATCACACTCCAAAACCACCCGGACCACGTCCAAGTGCCTGGATTCTCGTGTATCTGGCTTACAATCTTATGAAGGCGTGTTATAGCTTTATATACAGATGGCGAATTTTCTGGTATGAATATGCAGCAGCTGGATCCGATGACCCTGCAAGCTCCGCCCCTATCGGCCAGGATGACGTCAAGGACAAGACGATTCTGGAGAACAACAATTCTCATCACTGATTGTTCCTCTGTCAGATTGCCTAGGGCGGCTATAGTCTCGTTTACTACAGCTTCAAGAGTCTTGGTGAGTCTGCGTATCAGCTTACTATTTGATATTGTACCTATATAGGGAAAGATACCTTTATTGAAATCTACATACTTGTCCCATGCTGTCTCAGTATAATCGACAACTGGGAGATCTCTTCGCTCTCTATTGTGTACTAAATGAACATTTCGATAATAATCAGGGGGAGCTAGGAAAACAGGTGGCAAAAGGAATGCTATGTAACAGGTACCATCCCAATCTAGAGGCAGACGCATATATGCCGTCTGACCACATATAAAGTAAGAATGGCGAGAAGCTCTAAATGAAGATTTACCTTGATCACTATATTCTATTGTAGTAACGCATTGGCTATGGCCCATATGTATGGAACCAACTTTTCTCACACATAATTCACCCTTAACTGGAAATACAGACATAGTGGGCAGAATTAGTTCAACTTCGGATTTGACATTCAAAATCATAAGATTAGGCGTATAATTACCTAATTTATACACTTCATTTTCTAAATCAGTTCCTGTGCTACTGGGGTGACCCTCCTTATTAGGGTGACAGACTTTGAATAAAACTAGATTCAGATTTCCCCATATCCAGTGTTGTTGATAAACGGCTGTGTCTGGGTCTATGGAATTTAATAAACTAAACCATGCTCCACAGGAGCCATTGTGTGTGAATGGATGTGGAAAGAAAGGCAGAACTCCTTTGGTATTCTGATAGGGAGGGAGTCGGCCACACACCCAACAATTGGTGGCATTACTAGTCTGATGGGAATGATGTAACATACTAATGAATGTGTTATTACGCAGCGCAAGTCTATAGGACAACTCATGTGGCGGTAGGTCACTAAAAGAATGTTCATCAGTTATATTGAAAGTACGTTTAGAAACAGGATAATACATATGCAACAATATACTTGCAGTAACTATTAAAAAACTCAAGGAAAACAAAATTAATAATGTCCTCATACAGTAGCTACGCAGTGATTTACAATACGCCTGTCGTTTCAACATTTCTCGGGTATTTTCTCTACTCAGGTCCAAGGGATACATGTCGGAGACAATTCAACCGCTTCACCTTGGAGAGGACTTAAACAATCAAATTGCTCGACTGTTTGGGCCTAAGCTTTAATTTATAGCACTGAGAGTCATTCTGTTCAACAAAAGGAAGTTTTGAATCAGTCTGTGAGGGAGTGCAGGGCACAGTGTCTATATCTGAAGGTAGTCCATGAAATTTTTTTATGTGATTGGAATGAATCCACCCTTTGCGTCCCTCGATCTTCACGGCTGTTCTTGTGGTCAACAGGACCAACTTGGGTGCTTTCCACCTGGGCTCCAGTTGACTTTTCCTGTCGAAATTTCTCACAAAGACAAGATTACCCGGAACAACGTCATGGGGTTTCGCCTCAGTGTTGTCGGGAAAGGCTGCAGCTACCTGTGAACGAGAAGATTGTAGTGCAGACATCAAGGAAGCCAAGTAATCTGTCAGCATGTTACAGTCAATGTCAGTTATTTTACGGGGTATAGGCGTCCCCCACATATTCGGTGGTCTACCAAAGATCACTTCATAAGGGGATAGCCCTGTTCTAGAGTGTGCTACCATTCTCATGTAAAAGAGTGCAACTGGTAATGCTACTATCCAGTCGACACCTTTCTCTCTACATATTTTGGACAGTCTGATTTTCAGTGTCTGGTTATGTCTTTCTACGAGACCTGCTGCCTCGGGGTGTCGGACACAGTGGAATTTCCACTGATATCCCAACAAGAGTGAGACATGTTTCATTAATTCGGATGAGAAAGGCTGACCGTTATCTGAATATACAACACGTGGTAAACCGTACCGTGGGAAGAATTCTCGAACTAGCTGCTTGGCAGTAGTCGGGGCAGTGTAATCTGATACGGGATACGCCTCTGTCCAACGGGAGAGAGCGCAGACAACTACGAGGACATATTTGAATCCTCGACAACGTTCCATCTGAATATAATCCATCTGGAGGACTTCAAAAGGATGGTCAGGAGGCTGAAATCCACCCTGCTCTACGGGAACACTCTTTCCTGGATTAAACTGACAACATATCATACAGGTACGAACTTTTTGTTTAGCTGCTGCTCGTAAATGTTTGTTGAACCAAATGTGCTGAATGCTGTCTAGCATAGCCTTCTCTCCTAAATGTGCTGGACTGTGAACTGTAGCTATAATTGCTTGAACCATGGAATCAGGGAGAAACCATACAGATTTCTCCTTCGTCATCCACCCTTGATCTGTCTGGATCCCTCCTAGTTCAGTCCACTTCTTTATTTCTTCTGCTGTGGCATGTGTCTGTATGTCAATTACGTCAAGTGCGGGATCCTTAATTGTCATACACTGTGTTGGTGTCTGAACTATTGGCTTTGTCATGTCTAATGTGCGATTCTGAGCAGTCTGTTTAGCTGTTTTGTCAGCTAAATCATTGCCTTGAGAAATGGTATCAGTAACCTTCGTGTGTGCTTTACATTTCATAATCGATATAGCAGTGGGTAGATGTATTGCGTCTAACAAGGCATGAATGAGGGGTCCGTGCTGAATGTGGGCACCATGGGAGGTTAAATAACCTCTCTCTCGCCACAGCACGCCGAAGTCGTGTACAACTCCGAATGCATAACGTGAGTCAGTGTATACATTAACTTTCTTATTTGTGGCTTGAATACAGGCTTGCGTTAGAGCAATAAGTTCTGCTGCTTGGGCTGACAAAGTATCTATACAATGTGTCTCAATAACTTCAGTGTCTGTTGTGACTGCATACGCGGCCACTAAATCTCCTGTACTTGTTCTCATGCACGATCCGTCTACATACAACGTCAGGTCTGGATCTAACAATGGAACGTCTGTCAAGTCTTGTCTAGGTTTCGTCTTTATTTCAATAATTTCAACACAATCATGAGCTAGTGGGTCTGTTCCAATTACAGGTAATAGTGTAGCAGGATTCAATGTATTACACCGTCGGATCTCTATGTGTGGTTGAAACAATGTCAGTTCATAACCGGTAAGTCTTGCTATGGTCAAGTGTTGTGTTTGTGTTCGGTTCACAAGAACCTCTACTGCATGTGGTACTTGTACTGTCAATGGGTGTCCTAATACTATGGCATCGCTTTGTCTGATTGCTAAAGCTGTCGCTGCCACCGATTTCAGGCATGCAGGCAAAGCCTGAGCTACGGGATCTAATGTACTGGAAAAATAAGCACATGGCTTGCGTGATCCTGCTTGATCCTGAGTGAGTACTGACAAGGCAGTACCTTCGCGTTCTGTAACAAAGAGTGTAAAATGTTTGCTATAGCATGGTGTTGCTAAAACAGGTGCTTGACATAAAGCTTTCTTTAGGCTTTCAAAAGCTTGTGTATGTTCCTGAGTCCAAGGGAGAACAGTCGATGTGGCTGCCTCCTGTGTGGTTAACTGGATGAGTGGTTTTGCTAGAAATGCGTACTGAGGGATCCACTGCCTACAATATGAAGTGAGGCCTATGAAAGCCCGCACCTCCTTTTGTGTCTGGGGTATTGACATGTTAGCAATTAACTGGATGCGATCTGGTGTAAGCTGCCTTCCCTCCTTGGACAGCGAGTGACCAAGATAAATAACTCGCTGAACACAGAATTGCAGCTTAGAAGGGGACACCTTGTGCCCCTTGTCGGCTAGGAAATGTAAAACTGTCAGAGAAGCTTTTTCACATTCTGACTCGCTTCTCGCGGTGATCAGCAGATCATCGACATATTGAAGCAGTGCAGTATTGACTGGCATGTGGATACTGTCAAGTTCTCGTTTCAGTGCTTGGCTGTAGATGCTGGGGCTTTCTGTAAATCCTTGGGGAGCGCGTGAGAATTTAAAGCTGCGCCCATTTAAACTGAATCCGAACAAGTATTGGCTTTCCGGATCTATTGGGACGCTGAAAAAAGCATTCTTGAGATCAATTACAGTAAAAAATGTTGCTTCGGAATCAATTGCTGTCAACAATGATGATATATCAGGGACCACAGGGAATTGTGGTACAATACACTTGTTTAGTTCACGCAAATCAATAACCAATCGGTATACTGGCGGAGCAGTAGGATCAGTTCGTTTAAGAATCGGAATTATCGGTGAATTACATACATTGGAGTCTGTTTCTATAACTACTCCCTGGGCAATCAGCTCATCAATGATTTTCAGCAAAGCCACTACAGCATCATGCGGTAACTTGTATTGTCGCATTCGTGGTAGTACCACTCCTGCTTTCAATGTAACTCGATAGGGTGTAATGTTCATGCAGCCAACATCCGTAGGGCCTTGTGCCCATAGATGTACTGGTAAAGTCTGTAGTCGGGGATCCATGTCTCTAGACACATAGTGACCTTTAAAATCACGCAAAAACAACCTTACTCCTTCCGGAGAACAACATATTATGGCTCCTAGTGCTTTCAGAGTTTTAATTCCTAACAGATTTTCTGGGCATGATTTAGTAAGCAATAAATCTGTAGTTCGTGTCAAAGGTCCTATCGTAAGTGGTAGAGGCTGTGATACTTCATTAACAATAGGTTTTCCCGAAAAACCAAGGGAAACATTTTGAGAGCCTGAGAGGGGTGCCCCTGGAACTTCACTTCGTTTTATAGTTGTTCGACTTGCCCCTGTATCGAGTAAGAATTTTCTATCTTGACCTAATAATTCACTATGTACATAAGGTCCTTCTTGATCTACAGGAATCTCGATAAGCGGTAAGTCAACTTCCCTCTCTAGGCTGGTTCATGCGTAGCGCTGATATTCAGGGTATTCATACTGTGCAGTCTGATACATTTGTCGTGTTGTGGTTTGTGTGGCAGTAGCAGGCAACGGTGGTGCAGCTGGCACAAACTGTATGGGTTGCTGTGAGGCTGGCATTGCCTGTTGCTGAACTGGCATGGACTGTCCATGCTGCATAGCTCCTTGTTCATTCTGATCTTGTCTAACTAATCGTGGTCTCTCTTTTGCAATACCTGTAGCTATATTACGTTTCAGGACTGGACAATCGTGTACATAATGGCCTAGTTGTTTACAGTAATTGCAGGTTCCTTTTACAGGAACTGCAGAATCACCAGAATGTGTCACACCCTTTTTGTGACCATCTGCTGGTACTGTCTGAGAAACTAGCATTTTCATTTTTGTATCCTTCATGCGTCTATGCTCGTGTTCTTGTTCATCCCTAATTCTATTGTGATGATACTGTAACATTTGTAGCATTTGCGACGGAGTGTTACTTTGCCAGGTACTCTCGAATTTCAATATTCTATTCTTTACTGGAGGTAATGCATTTTCCACTAATTTTGTCACAAATAAATGTGGATATGAATCACTACTTGCTTTTATACCACTATTTATACCAAAACATTTTTCAAATCGAGCATAATAATCGCTTGTGTCTTCATCTTGCTTTTGTTTGCAGGCTGTGATTGCACCCCAATCTTCCTTTTTTGTAGTTAATAAACGTGGCAGTACCTGTACTAGTAAACCTGGTAACAGTTTAACTTTATCCCCGAGCCCTGAACCTGCAGTTCGGCCCCTTTCTTCCTCTGCTAATGCTGTCCAGTCTATCTTTTGGTCTCCCACTTCCCACTCTTTTTCTTTCAGTTTTTCATAAATGCCAGCAGGCAAAAGCACCTTTAATATCGTCATAATATCAGGAAAGGTGTACTCTCCCATCAGTAACATGTCTTTAATTTCTCGGTGGAAACCCGCTGGGTCCTTGTCATGACTAGGTACTACTTTCTTCATTTCTAATAATTCCATTTTTGATATGGGTGTGTAAACAAATACACGGTGAAACTCATTGTCTTCGCCTTTTATTGGGTGCACTTCTCGTAAAGGATTTTGTCTATCCATATAGTACGGCGTTCTTTCTCTGTGGGGCAGCGAGAGAGAATCCGGACTTACAAAAAGGACATACTGTTTACGTGACACTAATATCTCTTTAATTAGCTTGTTACTAGAACCTCTCCATCTGTTCGTGAGTAGTTCCGTTAATATATCAGGTAAAGGACCAGGGTCAGCATGTTGGCTCTTATATAATATGAGGAGTTGCTGAATCATATAGATTCCAGCTAAACGTTGTTCATCTGTACTGAGATTAAAAAACGCGTGTGCTACGGTCTCATCACCGTATTTTTCAGGACTGTCAATCCAGTGAACGGCTGATCTGGCTAATTCTTGCTCATCCATGGAATCGAGGAGGTGGTAACCTCTTCGTTCTCGTAGTATTTTATCTGCGGCTTGAAACGAATGTTCAGGAGATTTCAGATTTATTACAGGCGTCGGATACGTTCTGCTATTATTTGGACATACAGAGTGTATGGGATCAGAAAAACATCTAGTACTTTCACAGTATCTTCCTCTGCCTACATAGGCTATGGTCTCTGACTGTCTTGCGGAATTCCCTGATTCGGACACTTCATCTGGCTCAAACTCGTCTGTTCCCAATCTTTCTTCATGAATACGCTCTATTTCTTTACGTATTTTTCGGCACATGGCTATTATACAATTTTGCTTATCGTGTCTCCCTTCTGATATATTCTGACTCCATCTTGTAAGAATAAGCATTGCATTCGGGTCTACCCCTGGACGATCTTGATTTCTGATTACACAGTTTATGAGGAAACGTAACAGTTCCCCCTGTATCTCTACTTTCTGGAATTCCATAGCTCTGTTAATACATCCTGGATCTCGTCCTGTTTGAACAAAATGATATATGTTATCTAGATGCGTAATCATCCCTGGTAACCTCGCTAAATACTCTGCGGCTCGCCTGATACGTAATGATGCCAGGACCATTTCATCCTCTTTACCAACCACCGGGTCATATCTACAATTTACAAGGAGTTCTTTAAGCGTACGTTCACTTACGAATTTAGGTGTACGTGAATGTGCTGACTCTTGAAAAACAAGTTTATTTATTCTAGGTGGTGTAAAAGTACTGCTAGCACCTCCCGTGGCCCTATCTGGGGCGTCGGGTGTGAATGGGTTCGTTGAACGTGACACAGCAACTATGGGTGTCAATACCTCTGTAGAGTCGACTGCGGAGACAGATGCGGAAACAGATGTGCTTGCCGACGCTTGTGTCGGAACTTGCTGTTGCACGGGGACAGATACCTGATCCTGACGTTGAACCCCTCCGCCAGACGGTCTATGTGGTGCGGCGTTAGCATACTCGGGAGCTGCGTCATCTAGATATGAGGAAAGAAAAACATCTTCTGCGGTTCTGGGATGCCCTTTTGGATGTACCTTAATTGGAAATAATGGGGGTGGCAAGTCTTTTGGCATCTCTGGAGCAGCCTTAGGTAGTCCTTCGGCTAGAAGGGGATACATACCATTCATAAGAGCATTTCTTTGTCTATTCACTTGTTCTGATTTCACTCGGATACCTTCCTCAATTAATAGATTTTCTTGAACTTTATTTGAACTTTCTTTACTCCTCTCTTCTTGTCTACGTGCTTTTTCTGTTCGTCTATGAGATTCTTTACGCCATAACTCAACAGCGTCTTTCTGTGACTGTCTGACCTTTCTCTTCCATAACTCTTCCTCCACTTTCATGATGCACTCTGCATCCCAGGTTCCCGCTACGGGCCACCTTTGACTTTCCGGCAATCCCTTGGTATAATCTACCCATAGATCAAGAAACAATATGGCATCTAAGCCATGTTTATGGTACATAAAATGTCCTGGAGTGTCCCTAGGAGGAATAGGAACTGCTTCTTCAAGCACCCCTTTTCTGGTAGTAATCTGTCTTAACTTCGAGAAGAGCGGCATATTTACAACTGATCTGATACTTACTCTTGAATTTTCTTAATACGAAAAACACAATAAATGAACAGTGAACAATGAACAGTCATTCATACCACAATATGCAAGACATTTCTGAATACTTTAAACATTAAACATTAAACATTATAACAATGATCGACAATGATGACAGTCTGCCTAACTAATCACCACGCTGAATTCTTGACAATAACTGAATACTTCGGAATGCTTGATATACTGCTAAACAGTACATATACACTGCTAAACAGTGCAGACCGGATTTGTGTACCCAAATCCGTCTTGACCGGCACAACCTATGTGCGCGTCAACACGCCTCCCCGGCGATGGTACTCACCGAGTAGCTCCTTGAAACGGAAGGCCTCAGAGAATGGACAGGACTCGATAACTGCGGACAGCGGACCCTCTGGACATCGGGATTTCGAAAACCTGGTGGGCCTCAGTATACCTCGGATCTTGCTCTCTCAGCTAGGCTCTGGTCGGGATACTTCGCACTTCTCACCGCCTCGTCTGGGTTGATTGCAGCCTCAGTCGCCCCCGCTTGACCGGAGGGAGCTTACAGGAAATCCTGCTGGTACGCGTTTATGGTCCGTCCAGCTGTGGCAGGAGACCGGGCCTGCAACGCACCGCCGGCGCGTGAGATGAGAAAGTGTCCCTATTCGGGCGCCATTCTGTGGTAAATAAAAATACCGGACTGAATTTCATACGGGATCTTAAATAAAGTAAAATAGCTCAAAATAACAAGAGGCAGAATCCGTGGTATAAGAGGTTTTCTAATGGGCTTTATTCCATTCAAAATGGCCGACTCGAGTCGCGGCCTTCAGGTTCCGTCACCACGAGGGTTCAGGAAGTGAAGTACAATAATTTATTAACAGACATGTATTTTTATAATAAGTACATTACAATGAAACGAATGTAGAAGGCGTAACATTTGATAAGAAAAGTGACGTGACAGTGACATAATCGAAACTAGGCGTAATAAGGAATAAAAGAAACATGATTGGTTTGCATTATCAGACATAGGTGGATCTATAAGATAATACTTGGCATAGATGCGCGCGCAGCAGCATGACGTGTAATTGACGTGCAACTAGGGGGTGAAGGGGACTTGACATTTAGCTCTACATGTGGAGACGAGAAGTCTGGGGGGTCAAGTCAACCTAATCCCAAATCATATCTACCATCCTATGTTTGGAGAACTATGTTATCCACAAGGAAGGACTCTCGGACAGAATCTATTCTATACTAACTGTGTGTGCGTGTACAAGCGTCTAAGTGTCTATATGAGATGCGAGGGATAGAAAACTTTCCATGGCAGCAGGGCTATGAATCACTTGCAGGAGGACGGAAAGGCTGAGTCCTTGCTTGTGAGCTAAAGGAAATGTTTACCTAAATCACTAGACAGGAATGCATCGGCTGAAGAGCAAAATAGATAATTCGAAGGTGAAATACAGCTTCTTGGCAGGCATGTGAAAACTGACCGAGGCAGGCACCGTTAGCTGCACAGGGAGTAGGACAAAGTTCATGGATACAGATGCGAGCTCAAGCTGAAGCTGTCAAAGACAGAGAGCAGGGAAAGGCTTTGAGGACAGGATCGGGCCTACTTGCCTGAACTGTAAAAATGAAGTAATTTAGCCATATAAAGTCGGTGGCCTTTTATACTTATGAATCGAATATCCAGCCCTTTGATGGCGGATCTGACAGAGAACATGTTGACGGTAGACACACATATGTTTGCGTCTTAGAAACTGGAACTGGAGGGAACATACATGTACTTGTAACATGCATATAGAACCGTTGGGGTCCAAGATAGGGGACATAACTGACCAGGAAAATCCACATTTCCACAGGAGCGGGAGCTTGGGAGGACGCTGAGCCCCAAGGACTGGGACCAAATAGCCTATAGGGCGCGCCACTCAGCATACCATATGGGCCTCACTGATACTTTTACCAAAGTGTCAACTTACTGGTATTACACGCCCGAGCGGATCCATGAGTTCGATCATAGTAAGGCAGACACATGCTGGCGGGGGTGCGGACAACGGGGTACACTCACGCACATTCTCTGGGACTGTCCTCTCTTAACTGCCTACTGGAAGGAAGTGCTGGATAAAATTGATTTGCATTTCGGCATAGAGCTCCCACGCTTCCCAGCATATACCCTGCTAGGACTCCCAAATGAGCTAATGTATCCCCTCAAATCCAGACGAGGCAGACAGATCGCCATTGCCCTCGGCTCTGCCGTTCAGAATATCTTGATATACTGGCGTACGGACACAGTGCCCACGCTAACGGGCTGGCTCCACAGACTTTGGCACGTGCTGGGGATGGAGAAATTGTCTTTGGTGGTGGCAGGGGAGGTCACGCAATTTAATGAACTGTGGCAACCTTTCCACTCTCTGCTGCTCGCTGAGTTTAGGGAGCTCACATGCCCGAAGTACCTTCGCCTCCTGCGGCTTTCGAGCCCGCTAGCGCCTGAGCAGTGAGCGGGAGGGACCCTTCTTCTCCCCCAATTATCCATAGCTTTGGGAGAGGTGCTGCATGTTAGTAGCGCGCTGGACGATGGGTGGGGTGGGTGGGGGGGGGGAGTTGGGTGGGGTGTTGGGACGTTGGGGGGGGGGAGTTAGTATTGAAATTCAGTGTCATGCCGAACTTTTGCTTCTTTTCATTTGCCGATCTTGTACTGTTGTATATGCGTTTGGATGTGACACACTGAATGAATAAAATACTTTAAACATAAAAAATAAATCACTTGCCTGGCTGAATAAAAATTGTGGTTTTCCGCTGGCTCTTTCAAACGATATAATATCTTCTCGTAGAGTAGGCTGGATTGGGTGTGGAAGGAAAACCACAAGAGGGGATTGTATTATAATCAACTTCAAATACCCTCAACATGTGGCTACCGTCCTCTTAAGAGCCGCCTCTTTACCCAACCAGGATAACTCAGTTGCTGTTAGACCTCTTGGATATTTTTACAGTCATCTGACCAGCACCCAGCAGCGACGGCCCCAATCGCCCGAGCATCATGGAAATGACATCACTAGGGGAGGGCTTGGCTGTCCTATTAACATGCCACTGAGAGTTCCTATGCATTCAAATGATGGGGATTTTTATGGCCATCAGCCAGCTAACAGGCAGTGGGATCACATTTTTCCCATTTCTAATCGTTACTCCGCTTTGTCCTCATTGGAGGAAAACGATTGACTCCCTGATGCAACCAGGAAGCCACCGGAGTTATCAGCTCCATTTCATAAAATTGCCACTTGGAACATTGCTGGTATAAAGAACAAAATGGGAAGCCCGGAATGGCTATCGTCACTTAAAGCATTTGACATTATTGCTCTACAAGAGACATGGGATCTGACGAATAGCTTTTCCCTGGATGGTTACAGCTGCTTCTGCATTCCAGCTATTAGTAGCGTGGCTGGACGACCCAAGGGGGGCCTGTTAACTTTATTTAAACTAGACATAAAAGGGATACTTACCCAACGTTTATCTGGCTCTGAAAATTGTTTGATCGTTGAACTTGCTTCGAATGATAAGGCTAAGATTCTCTTCGTTAATTTTTATAATTCTAATGCCAATGATTGCACCAGTCATAATCTTGATGTACTGGATAAATTTATGTCAGCCTATAGTACTAATGCCCATACATATGAATTAATATTATTAGGGGATTTCAACATACATCCATGCCCTTTATCATGTACTAGTCAGGATGTTGATGTCCCCCCCTTCTCCTCCCTAGTGCATTTTGAGCATACCAGGCGTGGTGAACTCCTAGAAGTTTTTCTAGCTAGATGGAATTTATATGAATCAGCCTGTGGGGATGGAAACAACAGAACCCCTTCTTTTAAAGGAAATGACAAGGGTACCATCATAGACTATATATTTTTGACTTCTCGTTTGCTGTGTAATGTTATTAAATACTATACGGAGGTATCAGTTTTTAGTGACCATAATCCTGTTCTTCTAGAGTTATTGTTTGCCAACGTATTCTCCCTTAAATCAGCTAAAGGTAGAGGGGGAGCAAATCTTGTGGCAAAAGATCAAAATCGCAGGTTAAAATGGGCAAAAATAGTTCCTGAAAGTTTCTTAAAGGAGGTGTTGCATAGGACCGAGGACGAAGTGGCAATTTGTTTAACAAATAGAATTGAATGCAATGAGGTCATAGCAGCCTTTGATAACATTTGCATAGAAATTGACCGTAGTCTCCAGAAAAAACCTAGCCCGATGGTGTCCGTGGGAAAAAGATGGTTTGACAAGAAATGTTCTAATGCGCATGGGGACTTATTAAAAGCCATTAAGGCTACTCCCAAAATTCGTGCGGACATAGTAAGTGCAAGGTCTATATATAAGAAAACTATTCTAGAGAGAAAGAGGGTTCTAAAAGACAATGCTTTAGCGCAGCTACTGGACCCATTAACACTAAAAAATAGTGGCCTTTTTTGGAACACTATAAATCAGCCACTTTTTTCGGAGGACCCACATACCCCTCTTGAGGCTAACATCCCCGATGAGGGATGGATTAAACACTTTAGTGAGATCTACACAGATCCCATTGGCACTGACATCATCGTTGCCCCCTTAGGAGTGGAAGGAGGGGTTCTGTGTCCCGCCAAGCAAATTGTGATTTTTGCACCGGCAGAAGTGGAACGGGCAATTGACTTGTCCCCGAAAAATAAAGCCCCAGGCCCTGATGGGGTTCCAGGGGATGTTTTTAAACATGCACCTAAATTTTGGTCTAAAATCCTATGTAACGTCTTTAATGTTCTTATCACCGATAAAATTCCGGACTCATGGAAAAAATCGATTATCATACCGGTCTTTAAGAAGGGTAACAGGCACGATCCATCCTGTTACGGACCGATATCTTTAATCGACTCATCGGTGAAGATATTGGGTAGGGTTATCCTCTCTAGGCTAAATGAATGGATAACTGAGAAAGGGGTACTATCTAACGTCCAGTACGGTTTTAGACCCAAAAGGAGTACAATCGATCAAAGTCTTAACTTACACCTATTGGTCGAAAAATATACGAAGGCTAGAGAGGGGCTCATGTACCTGGGGTTCATGGACCTCTCGTCTGCCTTCGATCTTGTTAATCGCTCCAAATTGTGGAATATCCTGCTTAACTTAGGACTGGACAGGGCTCTAGTTTGTCTTCTAGCTGACCTCCACTCTAACCTAACAGCTGCGGTCAGAGTAACCTCGGAAGGGTGATGTACCAACCACTTTAAGTCAGAAAGAGGGTTGAGGCAGGGATGCATCTTGGCACCCCTCCTGTTTACAATCTACATAAATGCCTTGGAACCCTCCCTCACAGCGGCAACTCTCGATGTCCCACGTATAGGTGAACTTGGTATTCCAGTTCTCCTATACGCGGATGACGCCGTTTTGCTCTCTCGTACTGGTATGGGCCTCCAAAGGCTATTGAATGCTTTTGAGGCATTTATGAGTTCCCTGGACCTAAAGATCAATGTTATAAAATCTCAAATCATGATCATGGGCAGGGGTACGAATAACAGGCCAACAAAAACATTCTCCTGTGGGAAACAAGAGCTGTGCAGAGTAGCCACCTTTCCATATCTAGGGATAACGTTTGACGAGAAAGGCACCTGGGGGCCGAATATAAAAAATAGAAATATTGCACTTGCCAGATCTTCTTCCGCCCTCCAGAGTTTTATAAAAAAACTAGGAGCAAGACCGATAGTTACTCTGTTAAAAATTTATGAAGCCAAAAGTTTAGCTGTCGCAACATATGGCAGTGCCATTTGGGGTTATTGTCCAACGGAAAGCATTCAGATCACTGAAAATAAATTTTTAAGATCAGTCCTTTACGTCCCCCAGTCAACTCCTACCTACATTGTACACTCTGAACTTGGCATGGGTCATATCTCTGACAAGATTAAAATGGCCCCTGTTCTGGCTTGGTTGAGGATCTGGCTGAACCAGGAAATTCCGCTCAACCACACCATCTTAAAAGATTGCATGCAGTTAGATAGAGCATGCAAAATACCGTGGCTAGCCTATATTAAAAACAGTCTCTCCAAGATAGGGAGATCAGACCTTTACTCATCTCCGTCTACAATAATTGCAAAAGACCTAGTCCAGATCAAAGGTCTGATGGGAGATATGTTACGATTAGACAGGGAACAAACAGAATTGGAGAAACCTATGGTAAGGGCGGGCATTATTCTGAGCACCCACGCTGGCCCGGAACCATATTTAACCATCGTTAACCTGCCTTATCATCGCTTTCTCTTAACCCGTTTTCGGCTAAACCTGATCCACTTATCTTTGGGTCACTTTCCAACCTGGTGTTCTCCCGAAAACGCACTGCCATGTAACTGTGACAACTTCTCGACCCAGAACACTTTGCACTTTTTGATGTTCTGTGAGCATTTCATGGCATTAAGAAGGAAATACTTGCTTCCAATCCTTAAAGAGGCTGGGTTCATACAGGTTAAGCCCGCACTCCTATTTTTACAGTTATTACAGACACCAAGGATAACCTTCCACGTTGCTAACTTTTTAGTGGGGGCTATCAGAGTCAAGTAAAGGATGTCGATTGACATCACTCCGAACCATGGTCCCTAAACGCGTGGAACTGTATTTTGCCCATGGTTAGTGATCACTCTAAGAAAGACTTTTAATTGATTTTATGTAAACGCTTTGTACAGTTTATTTTATCTTAACTGACCTCTTTTTAACGTATATTTAGGATTGAATTTTATCATATGTATCTATTTTAGTATTATTTATGTGTATATTATGATCGAATGTATATAAGACAAATACTTATTTGGTATCAATTGTATTTTTTGCTTGAGTGTACATATTTTGTTCCCTTGTCTTTTTATGATATTGATTTATCGAAATAAAGTACTATGACTGACTGACTGACATTAACAAAGTGCAACACAATTTTACATTTTTAAATACTATAAATCTTTTTTTGTTTTTTCAAGTTTTTATTATTAAAATAACTTTATAGGTGGTAGGCGCTCCGGTGTTTGTTAGCATGAATATAAAATCACATTGCAATATGTGATAATCCTAAACTATTTACCTCTAGGCTAGTTGGATACAGGGCAAATTTGCAGAGACTATTGTGACTCAGTGTCTCATGTATTGTAAGCAGAGGCATATCTATTGGATATACTACTAGATATTCCTTGTTAATTGTATCATACAGATTTTAACTGAGGCAATGTAAGTTGGACGACGTTTAAAGGAAATTGTGAAGATCCTCATTTTTATTGAGCCCTGTTGGTTGTTTGCAGTCTAGTTCTAAGATCATGCGTGACTCTAACTGATGAAGTAAGCGTTCTCTATTGCAGCCTCGTCGGAGAGTTGGAATGGCATCAATAACAAAATATCTAAGGCAGTTTAGGTCATTGTTATGTCCGATTTTAAAATGACGTGCCACAGGATATGTAGCATCGCTGTTCACTATGTAAGTGCTGAAGAATTCTCACATGTACCTGCAGCTTGGTACTCCCAACGTATCTCAAACCGCAGGCGTGTATTCTGACATAAGACACATGCTGCTTTGCCTACATAAACGCAGCAGTATAACGTAAGGGAGCATTACTTTCCACTATTGCACTCTGCCCATATTCTGAGTCCACATTTCATAACAATCATAAGAGAAAAAATATTTTCAGACACCACAAGTACATCTAGCACTCAACATGTATTCAGCAGCCACATGCCTTAGGAAGCTCAGGAGTATTACATATTCAGAGCAAGCAGAACCTGCAGAGGTAGCAGGAAATTGTTCAGCCGGAGATGTTCCACAGTGACCACGCACATTTACTCTGGTACTCCGCCTGTGGCTGGGTGCTCTTCTATCCCTCCAGCGCTTCCACCGATCAGGATATAAGATCACTAAGTAGAGGCTGAGAAATAGCCAACCATCAGAGATGATCGGAGTGGCCTTCTTGGTGCCAGGTATGGGGTGATGTAAGAGAAAGAGGATGCAGAATGTGGCTCTTGCCAAGTGACTAATCACAAAGACCAGAAAAGAGGGCATAAAAGGAATGAGCGGGAAAAGAGCTGTCCTGGGTTGAACCCTCTCAGTCACTGTAATAACAGTAATAAGCAAGCATGACCAAATAAAAGATGCACCTAAAGTAATATATCCATGTATGTGGGACGCCTGGTCTGTCTGCTGTATGTGTTCAAGAGAGTTCAAGATAGGTAAAACATTTTTAGGAAAGCCCGATGTGATGGATCCTTTCCCCCGGTCCCCAACCCCTCACGCACACCGCCCGGATTACCTCCTCTACGGCGTTATCCCTTCCAGGACACACAAAACCGAATCATCACCAAAGCGTCCGTGACAACGGAGTCCCCGCCCTTCTCTCTCTTTCAGGCTCCAATCAGGAGTGAAGGCGGATCCGAAGGACTCGCCCGGTGCCCCGGAAGTCCCGCCCACCTGCAAACGGACGACAACAGAAAAGGCGGAACCGAAGAGACTGAAGGGTTCGAAAGATCGTGGCAGGACCTCTCGGCTGGCGATACAGCGGAAAAAGAAGACGGAAGCGGAGAACTCGAGGAGTGGTCGGAAGATTGGTGGAGTCCCCCGGAGGTAGCTGAAGAGCGGCCGTAACTCGGAGGAGAGTTACGGCGGAGCGCGTGAGTACCTTCCTCCATACCCTACGTCCGTTAGGTGCTCTGTGTACATACGTAAACCCCCCCCTTTGTATATAGAGTCCCTCTCTTCTTGCAGTCACATTCGGCCACCTTGTAAATTATATACAGCACTTTGCACTGTGTAAATCGCGTTTCCTCACCACCCTTTCAGAGCACCCTTCCTGTACCAACCCCTTGCCTTTCCCCTTCTTGCCCCTTTTCCCCCACGGTCTGTTTCCTCTTCCCCACCTTTTGGTCTCGGGGACAGTATGTTCCGCTGAGTCCCGGCAGGACTAACGGCTCCTCTTTTCTTTCTCTTCCGGTCCTCCGAGGAGCACCCGCCAGGTCTACCTTCACCGGTTGCAATCAAGAACGGAGACTTCCCAGAAGTACCGACCCAGACGACCGCGAAGAGAGACCCTCGCCCAGCTTCCCCTAACCCCTCAAACCCGTGTAAACGGAACTTGTGTTCATTAAAGCTACACTATAGCCCACTATATCTGGCCTCCTCGTCTGACTTTCCAGCCCGCCACACCCACACGACGACAGTTGGTGCCAGAAGTGGGATTTGCTGGAGACATGGAGGCCGTACTGCAGAGGATGGCTGCCTCCCAAGAACAATTAGGGACATTGATGGAGCGCTTCCTGAAGACCGCCGAAGACGACCGTGGGCAGCTCCACGATGTCCTGAAGGGCCAGGGAGACACCCACGAACAAGCAATGGGAAAACTGACCACGGTTCTGGAACAACAGAGACCAACAGCCTCCCTACCCTCGGTGGTCCTCCAGAAGTTCGTGCCGGGAGAAGACCCGGATTTCTTCTTTACGAATTTTGAAAGGTTAGCCCAGGCTGCGTCATGGCCTATCGACCGTTGGGGTCATTACCTGGGGCCATTACTGACTGTCGAATTACAGGCCGCATATCAACAAGCCAACGTACAAGGCACCACTCCGTATGCGGACCTCAAGACGTGCATATTGGAACGATTGGGCATCGATGCTGAGGCCTACCGGGTGAAGTTACGTCAGGTCAAAGAAAGACCACAAGAAACTCCCCGAGCCCTGTCATTCCGAATCAAGAACCTGACCTCTCGGTGGCTGAAACCCGAAACATCCACTAAGGAGGAGATTCTAGAAAAGATACACCTAGAACAATTTCTGTCCTCTCTGCATCCTGGTACCCAGCGGTGGGTACGTCAGCATGCCCACCTATCCTTGGATACCGCCGTGGAAATAGCAAGTGCCTACAGTCGAGCACAGGAGACCCCACGAGGCAAGGAGGAACATCCCCAGAAACCCCTTCTCACCACCGGCCTCAGACCTCTCCGCCCTCTTCTACCCAAAAGACCAGTACTGACCCCTTTGTTTCCTACACCGATGCCCACGCGACCTACCAACCCTGGACCCCAATGTTACGGGTGCGGGGGCTTTGGACACATCGCTCGAATGTGCCCCCACAAAGAAGAACCCATGGAGATTGGCCTGGTCCGAAACTACGTATGTTCGGTCCCCGGTGCTGGCCCGCCCTCCTTCCACCGACCCGTGAACGTAAACGGACAAACCCTCACGGCTCTGGCAGACTCAGGATGTCGACAGAGCATTCTCCGGCCCCAGATCATGCAGACCCCTGTTGAACCCCCCTCAGGTATGGTCGCCATTCAATGTGTTCACGGCGATACGAAAAGATATCTAACCACCCAAGTCCAAGTCCAACATCCAAAGGATCCGGGAACCACCCTCACCGTAGGGCTCATTCCCTCCCTTCCAGAAGAAGCCATATTGGGGAGTGACTATCCCGGTCTAACCGGACTTCTTCAGGACACCACGGACTCCCTCAACAAATGGTGGGAAGAAGCCCCCTTTCCTCAGGGGCTATCCTCTCCCGCAACCCAACCCAAGCTCCCGAAAACCAAAGTACAGAAAAAGAAGGAGAAAAGGGACTATGTTGACGTCTTCCCAGCGATCCCGGACGAACATCCCTGGCAGATAGACCAAGAATTCCGAGCAGCTCAACAAGAAGACCCCGTCCTGCAGGAAGCCTGGGCTAAGGCGTTAGAGCACGAGGATCCTCTTACCGTAGGTCCCTACTTCTACAAAAAACAGGGGTTGTTATACCGTAAGGGAGGGGCACAACAAAAGGCTCAACTGCTGATCCCCGACCCTTTCCGAGAGAAGGTCCTGTTTCTCGCCCATAGCCCTCTCTTGGGCGGACATTTTGGTAACGCAAAAAAACAGCCAAACCATTCTGGAGAGATTCTACTGGCCCGGGGTCCACCAACAAGTTAAAACATACTGCAGGGAGTGCCCGGTGTTGCAAAAAAACAGCAAATATCGACCCCCTCGGGTACCCCTGCAGCCCCTCCCTATTATTGACATCCCGTTTAGTAGAGTAGGGATGGACATCATAGGCCCCTTGTTGCCCTCTCGTAGCGGTTGTCGCTATGCCCTAGTCCTCGTGGACTACGCCACACGCTTCCCGGAGGCTTTACCCCTGCGACAACCGACTACCCAGAACATAGCGAAAGCCCTCATCTCCGTGTTCTCTCGGGTAGGATTTCCCCGAGAGATCCTGACCGATCAGGGCACCCCCTTTGTATCGGCCTTAATGAGAAAGGTCTGCTCCCAACTGGGAATCAAACAGATCCGGACCTCGGCATACCACCCACAGACCGATGGGCTGGTGGAGTGTTATAACGCCACATTGAAACAAACACTGAAGAAGTTATTGGGGTTGGAAGCCAAAAGGTGGGAAGACATGCTGCCCCTAGCGTTGTTCGCTATACGTTGCAAAACTCAGAGTAGCACCGGCTATTCGCCCTATGAGTTGCTATATGGCCCACCACCACGAACCCTGTTAGACATGGCCCAGGAAGCCTGGGAAGCCGAACCCAACCGCACTCGCCCCCTCCCAGAATACATATCCAACCTGCAAACCCACTTGGCAATGATGAGAGACATCGTACACCAAAACCTGGAAAACGCCCAGAATAAACAGAAAGTACAGTATGACAAGGGGACAAAAACCCGGAACTTCTCCGTGGGGGATTTGGTTCTGTTGATGATGCCGTCCTCCGATCACAAACTCCTAGGGCAGTGGCAGGGCCCGTATTCCGTGCTTCGACAGATAACCCCTGTCACTTATGAGGTAGAACTGGATCCTACACGAGCCACCAAGCAGATCTTTCACGTGAATCTGCTTAAAAAATGGGAAGGCCCACGTCCCGTCCTCTCTAACACCGTAGAGCAGGCACCCCTTTCCTTTGCCACCTGTATAGACTCGGGGCTACCACCCCAACACTGTCACGACCTCAAGAATCGCCTATACCCCTTACGTCAGGTGTTTTCCTCGGTACCGGGTCATACGACCATCACCGAACACACCATACAAACGGTACCCGGGAAGGTGGTCAGACAAAGGCCATATCGAGTCCCTGAGGCCCGTCGGGCTATTATAAAAAACGAAACAGAACTAATGCTGAAGATGGGCATAATAGAACCCTCAGTGAGCGACTGGAACTCTCCAATCGTCCTCGTTCCCAAGCCTGACGGGTCAGTCAGATTTTGCATTGACTTCCGGGAAGTCAACAAAATTTCATCATTTGACACTTATCCTCTGCCGCGTGTCGACGAGATGATCGAACGCATAGGGAAGGCACAGTTCATCTCCACGCTAGACCTCTGTAAGGGATATTGGCAGATACCCCTCAGGCAAGAGGACAGGAAGAAAACAGCGTTTTCCACCCCTGAGGGGTTATACCAGTTCCTTGTTCTCCCGTTCGGGCTTCACGGTGCCCCCGCCACATTTCAACAAGCCATGAACCACGTCTTAAGACCCCATACCCAGTATGCGGGGGCCTATCTAGACGACATAGTCATCTATAGTGATAGCTGGGAGCAACACTTGGACCACCTTCACAAGGTCATCACCTCCCTTGGGTCATATGGCTTCACGATCAATCCCGCTAAAACCACCCTGGCTGCGCAAACAGTACAATATCTGGGATACCTCCTAGGGGAGGGCCTCATCCGACCCCAACATACCAAAACCGAAGCCATCCATTCCCTCCCCTTCCCGAAGACAAAAAAAGATCTCCGTGCATTCCTAGGCCTCCTTGGGTATTATCGGAGGTTTGTACCCAATTTCTCACAAAGAGCAGCACCACTCACAGACTTGTTAAAAAAATCCGCAGACACTGAGACCGTGCTCCGAAACCCAACGCCCTTGTTATGGCAGGCCTTTTCCGACCTCAAACATGCTTTGACCTCTGATCCAGTACTAGTGAGTCCTGATTACACACGAGCCTTCCTTTTGCAGACAGACGCCTCGGAACAGGGGTTGGGGGCAGTGTTATCACAAAAGGACCCGTTTGGTAACGAGAAGCCCATTCTCTACCTCAGCAGGAAGTTATTTCCCCGAGAACGCAGTTATGCTGTGGTGGAAAAAGAAGCCCTGGCTATTAAGTGGGCAGTGGAAAGTCTCCGCTACTACTTAGATGGTCGGGAATTCACCATTTACACCGACCACGCCCCCCTGGAATGGATGGCCCGGAACAAAGGACATAACGACCGGGTCCTTCGCTGGTTCCTTGCACTACAACCCTACCACTTCACCACAGTACACCGCAAAGGGGCGGACCAAGGAAACGCGGACTACCTGTCCCGTTATCCCATGTCCTCACCCGGTACACGAAAGACACCTAGGGGAAGGGGATGTGATGGATCCTTTCCCCCGGTCCCCAACCCCTCACGCACACCGCCCGGATTACCTCCTCTACGGCGTTATCCCTTCCAGGACACACAAAACCGAAGGATCACCAAAGCGTCCGTGACAACGGAGTCCCCGCCCTTCTCTCTCTTTCAGGGTCCAATCAGGAGTGAAGGCGGATCGCAAGGACTGGCCCGGTGCCCCGGAAGTCCCGCCCACCTGCAAACGGACGACAACAGAAAAGGCGGAACCGAAGAGACTGAAGGGGTCGAAAGATCGTGGCAGGACCTCTCGGCTGGCGATACAGCGGAAAAAGAAGACGGAAGCGGAGAACTCGAGGAGTGGTCGGAAGATTGGTGGAGTCCCCCGGAGGTAGCTGAAGAGCGGCCGTAACTCGGAGGAGAGTTACGGTGGAGCGCGTGAGTACCTTCCTCCATACCCTACGTCCGTTAGGTGCTCTGTGTACATACGTAAACCCCCCCCTTTGTATATAGAGTCCCTCTCTTCTTGCAGTCACATTCGGCCACCTTGTAAATTATATACAGCACTTTGCACTGTGTAAATCGCGTTTCCTCACGACCCTTTCAGAGCACCCTTCCTGTACCAACCCCTTGCCTTTCCCCTTCTTGCCCCTTTTCCCCCACGGTCTGTTTCCTCTTCCCCACCTTTTGGTCTCGGGGACAGTATGTTCCGCTGAGTCCCGGCAGGACTAACGGCTCCTCTTTTCTTTCTCTTCCAGTCCTCCGAGGAGCACCCGCCAGGTCTACCTTCACCGGTTGCAATCAAGAACGGAGACTTCCCAGAAGTACCGACCCAGACGACCGCGAAGAGAGACCCTCGCCCAGCTTCCCCTAACCCCTCAAACCTGTGTAAACGGAACTTGTGTTCATTAAAGCTACACTATAGCCCACTATATCTGGCCTCCTCGTCTGACTTTCCAGCCCGCCACACCCACACGACGACACCCCCACACACCACTCTAGGTGTCATGGTTCATCACAGGGCAGCCTTATTAATCAGAAATGATTATAATGACAAATGGACTCCCTATATTCAGAGAGTACTTTCACTGGTGATAGTGACAGTGTGGGATTCGGAGCTAAAGACTAAAAATCTTAAGCTACTTTCCAAGGACGCTACCTTCCAAGGGGTACATTCCTTCTTGTGGTGTGGGACTGCCAAATGTTCAACACGTATTGGCTTACAACCCATAATATCCTTGCCCAAGTGACTGGGAGTGGCCTGCCAAAGCACAAAAGTGGGCATTCTCGAGGATAATGTTTGGGCAGGAAGGGGGTAGGGTGAAACAGAAACTGGTTGTAGTGTGCTTAATGATCACCAGACAGGAAATAGCCCACACATGGCAGGCGTCATCTGCCCTTGCCATAACAGACTGGTAAAGAGCCATGGATTTTATCGCAGCAGCGGAAAAAAGGATTTATAATGCGAGGGATTGCCCCAGGAAACACCAAAATATTGGGACTACGGTTGGACAAACTCAAGCAGGCTTAAGCAGGCTGCAGTTGCAAGACGGAAATTAGGCAGGCAGTGAGAGGTGTATTAATAAAGAAATGAGGTTGAGAAGTGTGGTAGGGAGTAGAGATTGAGCGATAGGTGGTAGGTGCTTAGGGATGAAGAGAGGTTGAGAGAGAGAAAGATAAAGAGAGGATTGAGTTAGGAGAGGTTGTTGGGATGGGTGTGTCCCCTGCATCATGAACATGCATGTACCCCTGCCCTGAGTGCCCAAAATGCATGGGCTACTGGGATACCTTTTCTCTGCCCCTGGTGTCACGCTAATCTAGCATGTGCACAGAGGCATAGACTTGTCCCTTGTAAAATGTGGTCCGGAACCTGTTCTTTGACCATAGGGGTGCACACAAAATGTACCCTCATAGCTGGCATAGGAATACTGTATATTCCGTGGGGTAATCACATAAAGCAGTTGTGGCAGTGAAGTAAGTTTTTGTGAATCAGTGTGATCAGACCTTTTCTTCTGTGTTATGGGGAGTGTGGTCTACTGATCCCTCTCAGTTCCGTGTTATGTGAACTCCAGATCCTTGCACTGACATACAGTGTGCATGTTGAGTGTATGTATGTGCAGTGAGTGTGTTATGCATGCATGGTAGTAGGACTCTGTGTAGTTAGAGTCTGAATACTGGGACCAGTGGCCCAATATGGAGGGTGGATTTAGCTCCCTCTGACAGTGGAAGAATACTGACGGAAATCCTGTGGCAGGAGGATGGATATTAAGATAAGGAAATTAATTGAGGACCTTAATAGCAAAGGGCTGCTGACTAGTTCTTCCCAAGCACTGATATTTGGTATGCTGTAGGGAGGTGGAAAGTGGGACTGTTGCTCAAGGTGAGAAAGTGTATAGGCAGGGCCTGTCATTTTCTTTATCCCCGATTATCGCTCCAGGACAGCTGATGACAGCCAACTGCAGGCATCTAACATTTCAATGCTACCATGGTTTATATACTCTTGATTGGAGCCTGAATCTTTGCACAAAGGCTGATGAGCAACTAGAAATTGACATTTGAATCAGAAACAACCCAAACTGGCTCTGATTCCCCTTTTTGGAAAATGAGTTTACACGTGAGATTCAAGCCACCCCACTTTGTTCCAGTTCCATGCTCTTCATGACCATCTAAGAGAGTGCCCAGAGTACTTTCAGGACTGCTATGTGACCAGGTACAGTGTCTGCGTGACAGCCATTCTGCCACAGGCGATGGGACATCACCTAAAGTCTTTACTTTCTGCTCAAGGAGCTGCCTAGAAGCCTGTCTACTGAGGGAAGGAATGAGTCTGCCTGGCCCTGCAGGAGAAAAGACTATCTGTGAGGAGAAGCCCCGGGTGATCCCAGCAGACAGCGAGCAAATGCCAGGGAGTAAAGCCAAGAGCAACCTGTATTGAAGGTGCCCCGGGTCTCACTAAATGGTTCTAGCTGTACATTGCATCAAGCCTTCTACAAAACTCAAGTATTGAGTGTGATATGCATTCCACCATAACTGAGAGACGTCAATGTCCCAGTGCTCTAATGTCGAGGTGAGTGTTGTGATAGGCCAAGAAGATGCAATTGCCAAAGTCACAGACTAGGTTGAGATTGGCCTGGGGATGGCCCTGCCTTACTAGTCTCATTTGTGTTAGGCCTAGCAAGACTGCAACTGCCGAAGTTTTCCATGTTCCAAACGAAGCCACACCCTCCTAAAACTTGGCCTCCAAAATGCAGGTAACCATGGGGCTTGGGAATGACAGAATGAATAGAAGGTCGAGGTCTGCACCAAAAACTAAGGGCCTTATTTTCTTTAACACGAAAATAGAGAAAATCCTAATTTCTCTTCCCCTGCCCAGCTTAGCGCAGGATCACGGTAAGCGAACTGGGGAAACTCAGGAAAGAGCTAGCGCTCCCGGCCTGGACTTCTTTGGCCCAGTGTCAGTGAGCGACGTTACTAAAACTCTATCGCTGATTAAAAGTGGTTCCCCCATGGATCCAGTCCCTATGAAGTTTCTTAAACAGGCAACAGCGATCATCGCAGCCCCTGTGACTGATCTAATGAATGCCTCTTTTTCCCAGGGCCTGGTCCCTCCCACTTGGAAAATGGCAGTTGTTAGGGCTCTATTAAAAAAATCCAATTTGGATCATACGGTCCTTTCAAATTATAGACCTATTTCACTGCTGCCGGGCCTTGGCAAAGTCGCTGAGCGACTGGCCAACAAGCAGTTGTCTGCCTTTTCTGGAGCTGAATGGTCTCCTCCAGCCTTCCCAAACTGGATTTCGCCCAGGCCAGGGCACTGACACAGCTTTAGTGGCGGTTGTGGATGAGGCCAGACGGATCTTAGACACAGGAGGATCAGTGGCAGTGATCCTCCTGGACCTCAGCGCAGCATTTGACACCGTGAACCATCAGTTGCTGATACAGCGGCTGGCTGAGGTCGGGGTGTCTGGGATGGCTCTGCGATGGTTGAGTTCCTTCCTATCGGAGCGAACATACCAGGTCTGGGATGGACCGGAGAGATCTAAATCAATCCCCCTCCAGTGTGGAGTGCCACAGGGCTCCTCGTTGAGCCCTACATTGTTCAATGTTTATATGGCCCCGCTGGAGGGTGTAGTCTCCCCCTATAACATCAAAATCGTCAGTTATGCTGACGATACGCAGCTAGTCGTTTCTTTGTCCCATCTGGCCGACAACCCGGACGTTTTGAAGTCCTGTCTTGTGGATGTTCATACGTGGATGGGAGAGTCCTCCCTCAAATTAAACGGCTCAAAAACGGAACTACTGCTGCTGGGAAGTAAATCTACCCTCCTTCCCCCCCTCAGCTGGCCTGGCTGCATGGGTGAGCCCCCTGCCCCCAAGGAAGCTATCAAGAGCCTCGGAGTCTGGTTAGAACCGGATCTGTCACTCCGTACCCATGCCAAGAAAACAGCAGGAGTGTGTTATGCCTTACTTAGGTCGGCTCGGAAAATCTTCCCTCTTCTCCCGTTAACATCAAGGAAGTTGCTGATTCAGGGTCTCATAACATCTCGACTTGACTATAGCAATGCTATCTTCTTGGGCGCCCCTGAATCTACTTTTAAGATCCTGCAACAGGTCCAAAACGCGGCGGCTAGGCTGCTCATGGACATTCCGAGGAGGCAATCGGCGAAGCCGGCACTAAAGGCATTGCATTGGCTCCCTGTGCGAGAGAGAGTGACTTTTAAGGCACTTTGCTTGGCTCATAAAATCCTTCTAGGGAAAGGCCCCCTCATCCTAAAGAATCTAGTTACGCCCTATAAAGCAAGCAGAGCGCTGCGCTCAGATAGGCAACACCTCCTATCCGTTCCTAGAGTCAAAAAGGCCCGCACTGGGGGAAGAAGATTCTCCTTTAATACAGCAAAGCTCTGGAACTCGCTCCCGCTTAAATTACGCGCTGAGACCTGTACATTGCGCTTCCGTAAAGGTCTTAAAACCTTTTTATTTCCTGAATAACGTTCTATTGCTGCTTCCCATCTAGGATTGGATGTGTCGGGAAGCGCCGGGATGCCCGAGGGTAGCTGCGCGCTATATAAGATTTTAAATAATAATAATAATAATAATAAATATTTATGAAAACTGTTGCATCACTGTGTGAAAACAACGATGCAACAGTTTTCACTGCGCCCTCCTTGTGACATGATGGATTTGTCACATTTACTGTATGATGCATCATGTCGCAAGGAATGACAGAAACGTCAGTATTACTGATGTATCTGTCGGCACAAAACTGACGCATTGCTGGAGTTGTGTCGGAAGCATGATTCAATTCCAGCAATGCAGAGGTGAGGGCTATTGATATAGCACTGCGTCACCCTTATGCCTGCTATGAGGCAGGCGAAAGGATTTGACGCAGTGGTGTCCTAGATGTGGCGCACTGAAATCTTATATATATATATTTATTTTCTTTCTTTATTCGGGTGCGAAGGGTTGGTGATCAATGCAGTTAAAACTAAGTTTATGGTCCAGCATAAGCATAGAGTAATTAAGGGCAGGGTGCTTCTTAATGGAGAACTGCTGGAGCAGACTGATGTTTTTAATTATCTGGGGATCACGCTGCGGAATAGACTTAATTGGAACTACCAGACAAACACCCTGGCCTTAAAGCATAGTCAATTAGCTAGTGCTTTGTTGAAGGAATTTAAGACCTCTCATACTCAACCCATGCATCTCCTACTTGAGATATATAACAACAAATTATTAGCCGCTGTCACCTATGGTGCGGAATTATGGGATTTTAGTGATATAACTCCATTAGTCTTAGCACAGAACAAATTTGTGAGAAGTGTTCTTGGGCTGCCACGGAGCACACCTTTAAAACCAATCTTCCACGACCTGGGTTGTGGTAGACTGGAAGAGGTTGCTATGTTTCGTCCAATAGCGTACTGGCGGAGACTATGGATAACCCCATATCTGTTGCAATATGCAGCTGCTTTCAAAGATGTACGGGCCCTAGATACTTCATGTAAGATCAAGTGGCCGCAAACCTTGAAAACTACACTGGTCAGTATGGGTATGCGACACCTGTGGGATGAGCCAGAGACCCATCAATTTTCCCCCAAAAGAGAGATGAAAATACTATATTGGTCTGTGGTGATAAATAATAACATCACTACCTCAGAGTCCACATCATTGAGGGGCAAATATTTAGAGTTTAAGCCCCGCCCACAATATGAGCAATATTGGGATGTCATCACCAAACCCAGGGATAGACGTGTATATTTTCAATTCCGGGTAGGCACACTACCCCTAAATGTATTCACATGTAAGTGGCACAGTGATAATGATAGTTTGTGTAAGATGTGTCTGGAACATGACGAAAATTATTCACACATTCTATTTGTCTTTCCTGCATATCAGGCTCCACGCAACAAATGGTTGCGTCCACTATGCAAAAACCTGGGCGTGAGGAGCAGTGCCATTGCGATGAGAATATTGCAGACTGACACTGGTGCCCAGTGTGTAGTAGCTGTTGCAAATTTTTTAAGTTGGGCATGGTCAATACGGGAAAGAAAAATGGCAGAAACCGGTGTGAATACCCCAGTTTACCTAAATCAGAGTTTGTAAAGAAAAAAAAAGAAACCAAAAGGAAAAAATGAGGTATCAATCGTTACGTGGGTATTGCACCAGAAAAGTAGTCGTTACCATGATACTAGGTGGCATTCCCGGTTATACTGCAGCAACATCTTCCTTATTGTGATAAACATTATAGCCTTTCTTTAGTGTATCTACTACTAGTACTTCACAAAGTTATGAACTCCAAACAAGTACTTCCCTTGCTTCAAAATACCAATTGTATTATAGACTCATTTATGTACTTTTAACATAATTATGAACTTCAGATCAATTTGTTTTATTAATCGCAATTCTTAATGTATGGATTTTAATGTATGGATTTTTTTAACATGATTGATATCTTTTTTATAAGCGCACGTTGTATTTAGATTGTAGCATTTTATGGAAGGTTAATTGCTTTTTTTACTGTACATTGTCTTTTATGATCTTAATTGATCGAAATAAAGATTGACTGACTGGCAACCATGAAAGATACAGTACATCATATAATAAATAAGCAAACATATAGATTTCAATGCAGCACTTACGAGGCTTTGATGCTGGGGAACGCCCACCCTGCATACATTATACCTGACGCAGGTATAATGTAGAGCAGGGGTTTACGAAGTGACGCATCTGCCTAGATGCGTCACTTCATAAATATGGAGCAACGTGGAGCATATTGTATGCCGCCGCTGCGTCACAAACAGTGACACAACGGCGGCGTAAAAGTGACGCAAGGACTCATAAATAAGCCCCTAAAACTTTCTACGAAAAACATCAAGAAGTCAAAACTTAACTGCACTGTTGGTTGCTGATACGTCTTGATAGTGATTAAGTGAACTGTGCCAGAGCCTAATTTGCAACACTGCTCAGGTAAAACGACTGGAATTACAGATTGTAGGATACTCTGTTAGTGGGGTGGTTACTGAAGGGCAGCACCTCAATGTGGCAAGCAGGGTTTTAACTTGTGTCGCAATCCCCTAACGGCACTGCGTAGTGCTAATTAATGCTGTGTCATTAAAGTACTGTCTTTTATTCAAAAGATGAGCACTGGACTGGACAATACATGGGGAATGACGGAGGTGGTGTAAAGTAGGAGAGATATATGACAAAGATATGTGAGTCTAGGAGAGATTTAGAGGGTGGTAGGGAGAGGAGAGATAAAGGAAGTCAGGGAGAGGGGTGGGTGGAAAAGTAAGATAGAAGGGCATGAATTAAATCATTGGTGAGGCAGAGAGAGTAGATACAAGATAGAGAGGAAGTGAGGAAGAGGTGAAGTGGAGGAAAGGTGAGCTATACATGGGAGAGAGTGGGGGGAAATAGAGAAAGGGAGATAAGGAAGACTGAAGGGAGTAAGTGTATGTCAGAGGGTACCAGAATGAAGTTGAGGCCTAAAACCCGGTAAGCAAGGTAGGGAGAGAGATGGTAGAGCTAAAGTTAGGTGATGTAAAGAATGAGATGTACATAGAAAGATAAAGACTGGTAAGGTAGTGATGGAGAGACGGTCAAAGGTAGCGGTAGTCAGAAAGAAGGACGGAGGTGCGGATAGAGAAAGCGAAAGAGAGAAAAAGAATCTTCCTACTTTCCCTTCAGTTTATCAGGGGCACTTTGGAAGTGGAGGGACCTGGGCAACTGCCCCCTCTGCCCATATTTTAAAATGTCTGTTCCTAACCAGTGTTGACAAAGTTCCTCAGGTAAACTAGCCCAAGTTCTGTCACTCTGTCTCTCTTTGCTGCATTCTCCTTGCACAACTGATGCCTTCTGCGCTCACACTGCTTTGAGTAACTTGTAGCTTCCACTTTTTGCACTAGAAGGCACTGAGTCACAGGGGGTAAATTCTACACCCTGCAGTCTTCAGTGCACCCCAAACGTATTCCAATTATGCTTAAAGACCTCTTGCACCAAGAACACAATGGTTTCACTGAAGCAGCCACCTAGGCAGACTAGAATCAAACCTAGAACTGTGGAAGACTTGGACAATATGGACTAGAGAGCGGCAACACTGACCCCCGTGCCACATGAATGGCTTCTGTCAGAACGTCGATGTCCGTTTGCACCCCAAAGAGACAGGCACCTAAATAATGACTGATTGTGGTACCTGGTGGACCTTGGGCTCTTCCTCTTTAAGTACATTAAGATTCACCTAGAGAAAGTCAACAATAATCCACGTAGTAGAGCACGTCTTTAACAATATTTACAACCAGATACACATTTAAAAAAGCTTGCCATCACTACGCTATACCATAGGCAAAACATGCATCCTTTGCACACATTGTGTGTTGATAACGTGTCACTTCCTTTGCCTGTTTCCAGCTCGAAGCGCATGAATTGTATGGATTTTTTCATACATTACTTTAAATGAGAATATACATGAGACACACTAAAACTTAGGTGCATCCCTTGAACAGAGATGCAGGAAAAGTAAACTTTCCAAACTCTGAGCTAGTCATTTGTGAGTCCTTGCTAAGCAGAGCAAGGCATCAGACTTAGGCTGTATACTTCAGAAGCAAGAGAACAGAAAAAGCTATGTATAACATGGACACAATACGAAAAGCAAGATGGCAGTAGAGAAAAACACAAAATGGCATCAACTATTACGATGATTTCAAAGTGTGTTTCGTGCAATTTCACAGTCCTAATCTTTTGCACTAAACAGTGGTCAGTGCAGCATCTACAGCAGATCTATTGTCATTAATCTAAGGGGCTCATTAGTTAAGCTGTATCAGGGCATTTAGCAGGATCAGCATCAATGGCACTACCAGGGCTAACATTGTTTTTCCGGGATGGTATGTGGGAAGACAGTTGCAAGGAGGTGAGACCCACTTGTATGTTATGTCCTGCCACCCGTAGAGAAAATAACTGATCCGGCCTCTTAAAGGGTGGTCACGTGCCACTAAGGGAACACTAAAGTGGCTTGGAGGCCACTACCTGGGGCAGGGACTAGGCGGTTGACTGCCCTTGCTGACCTGGATGCTGTCTGTTAGATTCCCTACCTCAACTCCGAAAGAACTGGGGTGCCTACTGTTGGGGTAGTGGGCCTTGGTGTTGCCTATAACTAAAACATCTGCCTCAAAAGGGTCAGCACTGTAAGGCATAATGCCATGCGGGTGTAGAGAGACCAAGAGAGTACACTGTGGCTCTACTTTCTTTCAAGCGCTATAGGGAAGAGCCAGTCTTCTTGCCAATGAGGCAAGGCCCATCAAAAGGCATATCCATGAGTGACACCTGAAAGTCACAAGATAAACCCATGGATCTCATGCATAAATGGCGCTGGGGCACCACACTAGCCTCTGCTGTTGTGCATAAACAGTCAGTTGTGTCCAGGCAGGATCGTATGACATATTTGGCCACATCCTGGCCTTCCTGAATATTCTGTGTCAAATTAGTTTGGAACTCCTCTAAGACCATTAGCAAGATCTCTACAACCAACTTGCATAATGTGTGGGAGCATCTTCCCCCTGCAAACAACTGGCATTGACTGAGGGAGGGGGCTAGATGACGAGAACACTTGTCTCAAGTCTATTCGACTCCCTACCCAAAAGGTTCACCAAAAGGAGTTTAGTTCAAGCTTCCTAGTAGGGTAATGCTTGTAAAAGCTGGGTCACCCGGAGCAGGCCTATGGCATCGTGCTACCTGCCTATTTACAGGAGGGCAGGAACAAAGTTTAGCCCAGGGGCTCATGAAGGTATCAGTCATGGCTTTGTTGAAAGGAAGCAAGGGCTCAGACAAGGTCTGCCCAGGCTGCTGAACTTTAGCGTATACATTGGTTTTGACTTCAACAGACAGCAATTGTTAGTCTAGGGTTTCAACTGCCCATCTGATGACCACAGCAATTGAGGCTGTCTCTTCTGTTAAGAAACCAATGGGAGAAGCCAGAGCCATGTCAGGAGAAGTGTCCAGCTCACTAGCCTTTCGAATGTCCAGATAGAAATTGTCATTGATTTATTGAGGAGGTATTTTGTCAAATCATCTCCATCATCGCCAGAGGCTGGCTGGCTTGTCAGAATCCGTTCTGAAAAGTTGTTGGAGCTCTGAGACTTATTTCTAGGCAAAGGTGCCCATTTGTCTGAGTCAGAACGAACAGGAGCTGGTTAATTTAGGACTATCCCAGGAAGTAACCTCCTTGAGGTCTCGAAGAGTTTGAGCTAGAAAAGAAACTAACCATGACCCAAGAAGATGCTTCCATTGTGTTGCTCACAATGGAAACCTTGAACAGAGTAAGCAAGAAAAAAATTGTGCTCAGAAACAGTACTCTGATTGGGATTGAGGAAACCTGCATTGAAGGGAAGTAGATAAGTGACACTGTCGCATTAATCAGGAGAACATCCATTGGTGTGTATTTCAATGCATGCTACTTACAGTAAAAGGGGACAGCAGTCAGAGGCTTAGCAATCAGGGGCACACCTTGGTGAGTCTCGTAGGTCGGATGAGTAAAAATTCATCAGGAAGAAAGCTTGTGACCCTGGTGGTATTGTTCCACAAAGCACAGAAAAGTATTTTCACTATAGATAGAATGTTGACTTTGCAGGTAAGCACTAGTGTGCACAATGCGGGTTAGGTTCAGAGTGCACCCCCCACTTTTCTTCAACACAGTTCCATACTATGGCAAAGACAACAAGGCTGATCATGAACACAGCACGACAGACCCATTGTGGATCCTGTGTAGCTAGACCTCTACTTTGGCACATGCTGGCTCAGTGGAGATGCTGGACAGGAAGTGGTTAGCAGGGCAGAGGCACGAGAGATAACAGGTGCAGGAGGGCTGGTTTCTGGAGGAGCGGTTGTCCATCTGCAGTTGCTGGAGTGGAACCAGGCTGGAATTCAAAGGTACTTCACAGCAGTGTTTGTAGTCAGAAGGATCTGGTAAAGATCCTCCAATCGATACAGCAGGGAAGGTTTCCATTAGAGGAGCTTATGTAGACACCCACTCACCAGGCTGGAGGTTGTGACAGGATACAGTCAGGCACTCCAACATGGCTTTATAGATCTGAGAACGAAAACTGCGGAGGCAGCATATCAATTGTCTCCAGTACTGCAGAACCAGTTGCAATTCAAGAACAATTGGAGAAACAAGTGGGTTGGAAGGTAGCAGCATGGAAATACTTCATAAATGCGTAGATTCGTTTACTTGGATGGAATGGCACGGATTGACTTGAAGACCAAGAGCAGATCGTTGAGCCACTTAAGGTAGGTTTTGGCACACATTTTGTCTAGTTTGTGACTTTTAGCATCCTTAATTGCTCAACCTTTCCCGAGGATGCAGCATAACACTTACACTGGAAATACCACTTAACTCCAAAAGCCTTGCAAACTGCCTGCACAACAGAGACACAATGGGTCCCAGATCACTGGAATACTTTAATGGGATTCCGAAAGGGGGTATGCCGTCCCTAAGCAGCTTTTTGGCCACTATAATAGTGTGGAAGCACAGGTACGCTTCAATCAAACCACAGAGCATGCATACAATTATCAATACACAGTAGTAGGAGCAACATTTGAGCCTCTGGATAAAGTTGATCTGAATATAGACGAAGGGGGCTTCAAAGTGGTGTGTGGGCGCTGGAAGAGGTTTTGATCTTTTTCCCGATACTGTGGGCTAGGCATATAGCACAGGACTGGCACATCTGCTGACCAACTGACATATGGATGCAAACCAGTGGGTTGCAGCCTGATGGATCATGCTGTATATTCTGAAATGAGCATAACAGTTCTGCTGGATTCATTGCAGTTTTTCATTTTCAGATGCCAGCTCAGTTACAAAGACAAGTCCTTAGAGAAATAATTAGTTCTCATAAGATACATGATTTGAAGACAGTGCTGATTTCTTAGCTATTTCCTCAGTGAAGGCGTTGACCTGGGGCATTTCATTTCAAGAAGACTGGTGGTCTGTACTCTGCAGCAATTTTTTTAACAAACAATATATTTTTGATAGATGTTCCCAGTGAGATGAGGAAACTTTTCTACATCAAGAGTAGCTCATAATCATGACCCACCCCAAATATGTACTTGGAATTAGTGAGCAAAGTGGCAATTATATGGGACACCAAAATTGGTTCAGCCACTTGGGCAGAGCGAACCAGAGGAAGACATTGGCTTTTGATGACCTCATGGAATATACATAGAGCATACCACACAACAAGATTTCCAACATCATTTTTGAGACATGAATCATCCGCACAATGAACAACTTCACAATTAAGTGTGGTGGGAATCAGACAAATCCTGGATTTGGTCAAATGGTCAGTTAATAATAAACAATCATGTTATCCTCCTCATGCAGAGGACATCAGAAATGCTGGATTCAGGGCTGGACAACAAACTAATGTAATGTGAGGAGTGGAAAGTAAGAAAATAATATGTCAGGACTGTAGGCAAATGTGGTTCATGGGGAGTAACATGACAGCTAGAGAAAGGGAAACAGCTACAATCAGAGCGGAACCTAGAGCAATGTTTTCAGAAACGTCTTCAAGAAGGACAGCTGTAGCCACAGACCACAAAAAAGTATGAAAGCTGCTGCTATGAGGATGAGAATGGAAAAATAATAATATGCCACAGATGTCTTGTGGTCACCATGATCTTGTACCAGTACACCTAGAGCACAACCATTTCGTTCATGACAATAAAAAGGTTTTGAATAGTAAGCTGGTCACAAAGAAGGGGCACGGGCGAGTGCCTACTTCACCTGCAGGCTTGCTCTGCCTCCCCAGATCACTGAAAAGCCTCATGGATATCCTTCTTAAAATAATCCTAAAGGGCCTTGACAAAAACTACAAAACCTAAAATCTATTGTTTAAAATACCTCACGGTGACTGGGCAAGGTAACTTACGGATGGCTTCGACCTGGTCTACAGACAAGTGACATCCCCAGCAGATATGTAGTAACCTAAATATCGAACACTGGGAAGACAAAATCATACTTTCGTCTCTAAAGTCTTACGCCCTTTCTATTCCAATTCAGTGAGTAAACATATAGTATTCTTTTTGCATTAGCCCTGAGAGGCAGAAGTAACAACTCCTCCATATAATGAAAAAGAGTCGACCCTTTTGGAAAAGCTAGGGTGTCAATGTCCTTTTTGGGGGCTTGGTAAAACATAGAGACGGATTCTATAAACCTTTGTGGCAGTCTCCTCCACATCAGCGGCCCACACTAAACACAACCAAAGAAATATATGGACTTTCTTTGTGGTTAGGAATTAAAAAGGATGTAGAACACACGTTTATGACCATGAACCATTTTACAGAGGTGGCAAATAATAGTAGTGGGATTGGGTACCACATAAAAGCTAGGTTTTACAATGTTATTGACTGAACGCAAATCCTGGATAAATCCACAACAATTCTTCTTAACTGCTTTTCTTAATCAGGAGTATGGGGCTTTTGCAGGGACTCACGGTGGGGGCTAAAACTCATTGCGTTTTTAGACCTGCAATGACAGGTCGAATACCAGCTGTGGCATCTGGATGTACAGGGTATTGTGGGATGTGTGGCAATTTCTTAATGGCCTTAACATAAATTTTTACTGGATCAACTGAGAGTAAACCTTCTTCATAATTCACATGCTCTTATCATTAAAAAGGTGGCAATGGTTCAAGCAATTCTTTTCAGACATTTTTACATTGCCAATTTTTGTTTGTCCTTCCCACCCCTCCAATTCACATAACATTGCCAGAACTCCATTTCCGTTTGCTGTAGGCTTAGATAAACCTCGTCCCCTGTACAGTAAACCATACAATTCAGTAATAAGTCTCGACCTAAACTCAATCAATCAATCAATAAATTAATAGATTTGTAGAGCGCTTCTTGTCAACCGTGAGGGTATCCAGGCCCTGGCAAGTTCCAGTTCATTAGCTGAATAGCCAGGTCTTCAGGGACTTCCAGAACTCTGAAAGAAATGGGAAGGTCCGTAGATGAAAGGTTAGCTCATTACATGTCTTCCCTTCTAGGTACGATATGGAGTGACCTCTGCATCTGCTACGTCAGATGTGGGGAGTAAGGGTAAGAGAAAGGGATACAGAGCGGAGGTGTCTGGTGGGCTGATGGTTGTTTAGGTGGTGGTTCAAGTAGGCGGGTCCGCAGTTGTGTAGGGCCTTGTATGCATGGGTCAGCAGCCTGAACTGTCATCTTTTCTGTACAGGGAGACTGGAGTTCCCTGAGGTAGGGGGTGATGTGGGTTCATCTAGAGAGATCCAGGAAGAGTCTGGCTGCTGCATTCTGTATGGTGTGTAGTCATCAGAGGAGGTGAGCTGCGATCCCTGCTTAGACAGCATTGCCGTAGTCCAGTCGGCTGGAGATAAGGGCCTGGGTGATGGTGCTTCTTGAGCTTTGGGGGTAGCCATTTCAATATCTTAAGAAGCATGTGGAGGATGAAGAAGCAGGAGGAGGAGACGCAATTGACCTGAGTCGTCATGTTTAGCTTGTTGTCCAGAATGATGCCTAGGGTTCTAGCGTTGTCTGTGAGCATAGGAGAATGTCCGAGTTTTGTAGGCCACAAGGTGTGTCCCATGGGGAGCTTTTGTGTCTGAAAATCAGTACCTCTGTATTGTCCGAGTTGCGTTTCAGGCAGTTGTCCTTCATCCAGTTTGCGACATCTGTCATGCTGTTGTGGAAGTTGGTCTAATTGGTGTTTTTGGAGAGGGGGACGAGCTGTGTGTCGTCGGCCTAGTAAATGATGTTGAGTTAATGGATTTTGGTGATGCTGGCCAGAGGGGTCATATAAATGTTTAAGTGGGTGGGGCAGAGCGAGGATCCTTGGAGTACTCCACAGATGACATCCTTGGGTTTGGAGGTGAAGTGGGGAAGGCAGACCATTTGTGTTCTCCTGGAGAGAAAAGAGGCGATCCATCTGAAAGCGGCTCCAGGGATGCCTATGCTGTGCAGCCTTGTGATGAGTGTGTGGTGGGAGACAATATCAAAGGCCGCCAAGAGGTCTAAGAGGATCAGAGCCGCGATCTCTCCTCAGTCGAGTAGGGCTTGGATACCATCAGTAGCAGCGATGAGGGCTGTCTTAGTTCTATGGTTGCTGAGAAATACAGATTGGGAGGATTCGAGTAGGAAGTTCCACTCCACAAGTGAGGAGAGTTGTTGGTCGAGGGCTTTTTCTAATACTTTTGCTGGCAATGGGTGCAGGAAGATCGGTCAGTAGCTGTTGAGTTTGCTGGGGTCTGCAGATAGGTTCTTTAGTAGGGCCTTGACTTCTGCATGTTTCCAGTGCTCGGGAAAGGTGGCAGCTGAGGTGCTGAACAAGGTGGTGATTACATGGTCGATTATGGCTTCGCATAAGTTGAAGATATGATGAGGGCATGGTTGGTTGGGGCCCCTGATTGGACCGAGTTCATGATGGAGGCGGTGTTATGTGGGTCGAGCTGGCTCCATTCGATTAGTCAGATGTCTGTGGTGGTAGCGGGGTTGTTGTGTTGCTTGAAGAAGGAGGTGGCCTTGGGCTGGGGTTTGAAGATTCTGTGGATGTTGGTGATCTTTTCGTGGAAGGAGTTTGCAAGGTTTGTTGCCGATGGGAGCTACGCTGTAGGCGCAGTTGGTGATCCAATTGCTGAAGTATCTGACGTTCTGATGTAGGTTGTTGGAGGAGAAGGGGTGGGTGGTGTTTAGGGTGTTGATCCATGTGTCCTTTGAGACTTTGCTCCAGCTGCGGTGGGGGTGCGTTGGGAAGACTGGGGGCGGAGGTCTGTGAGCTGGTGATGTTGAAATGGATGATGGAGTGGTTGGTCCAGATGAGTTCCAGGTGTGACTGTACCCGATGCATTCACTGGAGGTGAACATGGGGTCTAGTGTGTGGCCTGCGGTGTGCGTGGGGTCATGGATGAGTTGGGTGTGTCCAATGTTGTTCACGCTGTAGAGGAGGCTGGTAGTGGTGATGTCCTTGTGGTCGACCAGATGGAAGTTGAGGTCACTGAGGAAAATGTAGTTGTTGGAGTCTATGGCCAGGGGGGGCGATGAAGTCAGCGATGAAGTTGCAGAAGGCTGGACGTAGCCTGGGGGAGGGTAGGCAAGAGTGCCCCTGATAATGGTTTTGCTATCTATTTGGAGTTGGAACTTGAGTTGTTCCATGGCTGGGGTGATGTCGTAATTTGTAGTGGTGATCTTTTATCCTTCAGGTATTGCTGTGGCAATCTCAGGCACAGAAGTGGGATTGAGCCTGGTCTCAGTGAGGAAGAGGACATTTTGGTGTGAGGATGGAGATGAGGTTCCAAATCTCGATGGTGTGTTTGCATAGTGAGTGTGTGTTGAGAAGAGGGCATGCAAGTTGCTGCGTACAAGTTGGTGTTTTTGTTCAGGTGGTATCTGTGGTGTTTTTGGGGTGGAGCTGGTCAGTGGGCAGGTGTGTGTGCTGTTGCAGTTGAAGTGGTAGTGGGTGCAGGTGAAAGGTCCTACCGTGGAGCATGGGTCGGCGCAGTGACAGTGTCTTTTGCATAACTCAGGGCCGAGGATGTAGAGCTCGGTGATGGTGTATCTGTGGGGAGCGAGAGGGCCAGGACTCATGGCGCTGCGCGTGGTCCAGGCACGGACGGGTGCAGACAGGCCTGCATTTGGTGCGCCAACAGTGCAGTCACGCTGCGTCACGCATTAAGTAGGTCCTGGGGTGGGTGGGACTTCTGTTGGGGGAAAGAATGGTGAGTGGGAAAACCCAGGCAGGGGCAAAGTCACTGGATCAGGCTGGAACAAGCAGGAACTGGAGGCCACAGGCAAGTGGCAAGCTGGGTACCCAGGTGCCTAAAAGGTTTGTAGGTGAAGTTGGGCTTATCAAAAAAGAATATTAATCAGTTATAGGTCCTAAAGAAACAAACACACGATTGGTAATGTTGTGGGGAACCTTATTATTAGAAATTCTAACTAAGACAATGGACAAGCCCAAAAGATGTGAGGAAGGAAAGTCAGAGGTTTTCAGAGTCAAGATATGAGATGGGTTTACCATTTATTACAAATTTCACATAAGAACCATTTTGGACAGCTGGAATTAAGCCATTCATGGGGCAATTGGTGCCGCTCAGCAGTTCTTGAAATGGAAAGATAGAAGTGCAGGTACCAGAGTGCCTGCTTGTTTCTGAGAAGTGCCAGTACTCTCCGCTTAAAAGTATTACGTCACTCTTGAGAATTGCAGGTACTCTTCCTCTCAAAATAAAAAAGTACAGATGCTCATTACCGGCCCATTTAAAGCACTGCCTCTTGGGCTGTCCTAATAATCTGGGTATTCAGATTGCGTTGCCTGAATGAGTACAGGAACTTCACACCTAGCAGAAGCATTAGAGTTTACATTTGGGCAATGACACTTCCAATTTCCCAACTAACCACAATTAAAGCACGAAGTTCCCAGACGGGATGCGTCCCGTTTTCCTTTACCTTGTCCCCATCTCCCATGCCTTCTACCATGCCCGTCCCAATCTCTAATTCAGTTCATTGTTTTCCCATCACTCCCTTTGACTGCTTGTAGAAATGACTGCTTCACAATACATCAGTTTGAATTTGTTTGATTTTTTCTTACTTTCATTTACAGACACACAACGATTGACTATCAAAGCAACGATGGCCATCCAGGTATCATTCATAAAAAATAGAAAACTATTCCAACTGGTTCAGTCAATAATTATATTGACAAAAATGATAATGAATGTGTTCAGTGTGAAAAAGTAAACGCACAATACTGAAGAACAAAATATCAGTCCGAATATATGATCAACACAAAACGGTGACAAACTATATGCTGATTAGTTGCAGAGGGTAGCATTACTAAGCAAGTCAATAGAGGTAAATTCTATTGTTCTCTACCACACAATTAATTGCACAGAAAGGCTTTAATGGCCCTGTATGTCAATGGTGTTTCAACCCTCAAGTAATCACAAGCTCATTGTCATGACATAGTGGATATCCTAACAATACACCGGAGCATATGTTACAATGGAGTACAAAGAACAAAGTAAAGAAATTATTTGAAAAAAGCTATAGCAACCAGGATATATGGTACGAAGGGAACAGAGATCCTAAGCTTCGTAGAGGGTGATGACTACAATGGAAGAAGTTGGATCCAGAGCACCCAAGTGGCAAATACACTGGCAGGGATGAAAAAGAAATAAATGAGTACCAAGCAAAGTCCAGATCAAAACAGTAGAAGAGGTATTAAGGTTTGAACTTACTGGCAGAAGCTCCTTCAATAAAAGGATGTTTTGAGTACGAGTCACAGCAATGGCGCACCATGAAATTGTTGCAGAGTCCTGCAAAGGAATTCTTATTTCAAGAGAAGGGGTGCAGCTTCAACAAGGGAAAGGCACACATATGGGCAAAGGAAAGGAACATTAGATAACAATGTATAGAGTCCATGGGAGCAGCACAATACACCACCTCCAAGAACCCACAAGATGGGAGGATAAAAATTAAAGCAAAATAATTCAATAATGAACAAAATCAATTTTTAAATTAGCAACTTATTAAAAAAAGGGTCAAGAGAGTTACAGATGGAAAATGACACGTTAGTCCGCAGGCGTTTACAATGCATGCCATTACAACGCGGTTGTTGGAACGACCGTGTTGTTACATCGCATACCTTAACAACGCAAGTCAGAAAAACAACGATTTGCTGTAGGGGATGTTGGAATAGTATAATTTACTATTCCAACTCCAGTCTGTGCAACAGTAGGGAAGGTGTTGGATTTTAAATCCAACACTTTCTGCCCCCTAACGCAAGCTGCTGTTCCGATTTGTGTTGTAATGGTATGCGATGTAACAAAGCAGTCATTGTAATGACCGCGTTGTAATGGCATGCGTTGTCTAGCATGCTTGGTAAATGCTGTTTACCATCCAGATGAGATCTGTTCAGGGTACCTAATTAACAGCATGAAGAAAAGGACCAGTGGGTGTCCATGTAGCAGCATGGAAAGACCATGGGGCAAATACGTACATGAATGAAAGATAATATGGGTCAGAGCCACTAATATGAACCTTGAAAGGCTAGAAGGGAATTAGAGGAATATATGACGTTACAATGCGAACAATTACAACACGGTTTTTACATCGCATGCCATTACAACGCATTTTTAGAAACTACCATTACAACGCATACCATTACAAAGCATACCATTACAATGCATAATACTTTTGGGGCAACAGTGGGGTTAGTGTTGGATAGTGTAGGGGTAAAAATTACTATTCCCACTCGAGTGAGTGCAACAGTAGGGTAAGTGTTGGATAGTGTAGGGGTAAACATTACTATTCCCATTCCAGTGAGTGCAACAGTAGGGTAAGTTTTGGATAGTGTAGGGGTAAAAATAATATCCTCATGTACCCCAAAGCCCATACCCACCCTAAAACTAAAAAATCCCCATTACTTACCTGATAATGCGTTGTAATGGCATGCATTGTAAGAAAAAAGTTACTTACCTGTAACTGCAGTTATCCAGTATTGGTATCTTTCATAGAGTCACATGCCTGAATCATTCCCCGTTTTCGTAGTGGGAGTCCCACGCTACATATAACAAAGTAGTAGAGAGTAAATAGTACATTCCATAGGCTATCATGGTGGTAACCATGTATTCTCTAGCCTATAAGCCTCCTTTTACAAAAAGGACCGAACTCAAAACACAACCAATCAGCAGCCAGCACCCTCTAGAACCTTCCCAAGAGAGGCTGAATCCCTCAGATTTCCAGCACAAGAGTATTTAGTACTGCATTGTAGAGGGGCCTCTCCGGGGAGGAGGGTGGGTTGCATGTAAATCTATGAAAGATACCAATACTGGATAACTGCAGTTACAGGTAAGTAACTTTTTTCTTATCCAGTATTGGGGTATCTTTCATAGATTCACATGCCTGAATCAGAATAGTAAGCACTAATCTAAAACAAGTATCCTTAGTGGATGGTGGGTAGTACCAATAGCATATCAAAATGTATTCACAGAAAGGACGTTCTGTGAAAGCGCTGGTGTTTAACTATATGCATATAAATGCATGGACATGTAGAATAAACATTTCTACCATAAGCTTAAACATGTATTCCATCTTCTATAAACAATTATGGCACATTTTAAAATGTAGGTCAATATTGAAAACAGAAAAGAAATCCTCTAATTAAAGAGGCTCACCATACTGAAACAAATGACGTTGTACTGCCTGTCCCATGGCTGCATCAGCACGTTGCGTTGACTTCAGACAGTAATACTGCATGAATGTGCAGAGTTTTTTCTAGTGGCACCCCAGCGAACATGGCAGCCGATGTAGAGACTGCTCTTGTGGAGTGCGCTCTCACTGTTTTTTTTCAAAAGCTTGCCTGCCTTGTTGTGGCAAAACTGAATTGTGGCTGCTATCCTTCTTGCGATGGTAGTTTTAGGAACAGTGCCCTGACGACCTTGCCCATAGGCTACAACCAGTTGATCTGTTTTACGGATAGACTCAGTCTTTCGTAGGTAGAATTTACGACACCTCTTGATGTCTAGAGTGTGTAAAGTTCACTCCGCAGGTGTAGCAGGATCAGGAAAGAAAGTTTTGAGAATGACAGGTTTGTTTAAATGGAACTGTGAAGGAACCTTAGGGATGAATCTGGGATTCGATTCGTTCTGAGGATTACCATTTTAAAAAAATATATATAAAAAGAAGAAAAGGATGTTTTATCGTGAATGCTTGAATTTCACTAACCCTTCTGGTTGAAGTTGGGGTGAGTAGAAGAGCCACTTTACTCGTCAGGTATTTGATGTCAGCCCAATAAATGTGTTCAAAGGGTTGCTTCATCAATTGCGCCAGGACTATATTTAAGTGCCACTCAGGAGGGGGAGCCTTAACAGATGGATAAGTGTGAAACAAGCCTTTCATGAATTGCTGTACAATTCTGGTAGAACAAAGAGACAGACGTTTAGGGGAGCGTTTATATCGAGATATAGCTCCTAGATGAACTCTAATTGAAGAATATACTTGTCCTGATTTTGCCAAGGACAGAAGGTATGGTAGGATTTGCTCTGGAGCAGAGAAACACAGATGCACGTTGTTTTGACGGCACCAGAGACAGAATTGCTTACATTTCAGTCTGTAAGTCTTGGTGGTGCTATCCGCACTAGACCTGGCAATAATGTCTTTATACTCCTGTGTAATAATCAAATCCTTAAATTGAAAGAATTCAGGAGCCACACATGAAATTAGTGGGGGCTATCAAGATGAAAGGAACCCGCTCCGCTCTCCTGTTGCTGAGAACCTTGTGTATTAAGGGTATCAGGGGGAAAAGTTAAACAGAGATCGTGGACATGTGTCAAAAATTTTTCCTTCATGATCCTGGATGTGGATGACAAGTTGCATAGAATTGGCATATACGGGTTTCGTTTGTTGCAAAGAAATCTAGAGCCAGTTTGTCCCAGAACGAGAAGATCATATTTGGTGCCGACCGATCAAACTTTTATTTGTGGAAGCTGCTTTAATTGCATGCTGGTGGTATTGCCTGTGTGAACTAACACCAAAGACTCTGCTATCATTGTCAGGAAAGCTTGTAGACGGAGTTAGATGGATTTGAGCTCCAGGCGATGGATTATGCATGCTCTTTTGGAGCGGAGACCACTTTCCTTGAATTTGTAGGGTCTGTAGATGACCACTCCAGCTCTCCAGGGAGGCATCCATAGTCATTACGAAGTGAGGTATTTAGGGTAAGAGCGTGAGGTCCTCTAATAGGTGGGAGATCTGGGACCACCAGTCTAGAGTTTTCATCATACATGTGCAAAGATCACCAGGCCCTTGAACGATTCTTTAGATTGAATCTATTGTTTTGTAGCTGTTACTGTAAGAGTCTAATTTTCAGGTGCACAAAAGGGATCACATTGATAGCTGAAGACATGATGTCCAGAACCTAATTAAACGAAAGCACAGATTTTTTTATTTTTAGTTTAAGAGTTAATTCCTATGGCGTTAGCTGCTTGGCTTAGGATAGAAAGTCTTTTGTCTTGGACAGTATCAAATGTTGCGGCCTAGGAACAGAAGCTTCTGATATGAATGAGTTGATGATCTTAGATAATTCACAAGGGGACCTAGTTTGTGAAACAACTTTAGGCCAGCTTCTGTGGCCATGGACGATCAAAATGCCTTTGGTACTTTAATCAACCAGTTGCCGAGGTAGGGAAATACCTGATGACCTTTTGTCCTGAAAAAGCTGCCATAGGGCTATGTATTAGGTAAAATGTAGGAAGTTGAAACTGAAGCCAAATGGGAGGGCTTTAATGCGTGGGAGGAAATGTGGAAGTATGAATCCTGTAAACTCAGAGATGTCATGCGGTGTCGGAGAGGGTAGCCACGTAACAGTATTGGTTCCAGAAATACTTGTTTAATTCCCAGAGGTCTACGATGGATAGCAAATCCATTATTTTTGTGTCTATGAAGAAAAAAATGAGAATAGAAGCCTGTTTGCATAAAATGTACTCCTTTCTCTATGGAACCTCTGGTTCGCGTAGCCATCACTCCTTTTCGAAGCAGATGCAGATAAGGGGGGGCACCCTCATTTTGGTAGAGTAGTGGGCGGAATCTTGGTGAACTCTAACATCTGACCATATGTTTTGGGAGCCAGGACTTATTTATCCAAAACTATTTTCCACCATAGATGACACCATATTGGAACTGTTTCTCCCACAGGATGGCGAAATCAGCACTAGAACGTTGCCACTGTAAGTAAGCTAGGGCTACTGATAGCGTTGTTAAGTCTGATACTTTTGCCACCCTTCTTGATACAGATGAGTATCTCTTTCAAGAGTGCCTCAAAAGGGTGTTTCTTTTTAATTGAATGTGACAAAAAATCTTGCGGTGTCAGAGTCATCCTTGACTGCGTGCAAAGGCATAGTCAACGTGCTTGCCAAACAGAACATCGCCATGGTATGGTAAAAGTATTAGGTATATATGCACCTCAGGTTCTATATTCAGTGGTCTTGAACTAACATTGGCATTTAAGGACCACTGGCCCTGCCAGTTGTGAAATACCTATTGAAGCTATATCTATAGGGCAATATATATTTACTGATGATTAGGTTACAACCCCTGCAGAATCTTTTTCTCATATATATATTTATATATTTATATATATATATATATATATATATATATATATATATATATATATATATATATATACACACATATATATATATATATATATATATATATATATATATATATATATATATATATATATATTTTTTTTTTGTTATCTTTGGCCTATCTTCTGGCAGAAATTCTATGTATGTGGCAATTTTGGACTACATCTCGTGATTATACCAGCCCCATATTGCCAGTGATTGGGCAGCCCGTATAGTAGCACCAGGCATAGTTGAGAACGTCTCCTTGCTGGTAAGGCTGGCTTATATGTGACAGGGTTTTCCATAACTGCAATTCCTCCCGGATAAATCAACAATTGGAATAGGTCTCACAGCTTTTCTATTTAAAATCAGAAGGAATAAAAAACATTACTTATTTGCTTTTGGAAGTTCGAAGCTTTTGGCTGCACGTTCCTTAAGGGTCTGGAAACCATCAAAAATCATCTGGTAGGGAATCCATCAGGTGTGGGCCTTCTCCCTATCATCACCCGATATGAAAGGGTCGTTCCCTCGAAGAAAAGTAAATTTCTTTTTTTTTTGGACTCTGGGATCACTCTTTTCTTGTGGCAGGAGCGGCAGAGTATGCGGACATATCAGGCACAATGTGACCTTGCAATTTTGGGAATGTGTTAGTAGTAATCCTGTAACATGCTCTCTAGGTCTAGTACTAGAGCGACAGGCTGATGTTGACAATTTTTGTCATTGACGAGGCTGTTGTACGGGATGCAGTCACAGATGAGGCCATCGTAGACTATCTCATTGTAGACTAGGCCGTCGTAGACATGGTTATCGTAGGCGAGGTTATCGCAGATGAGGCCGTTGTCATAGATGACCATCATAAACAACCGCCATAGATGAGGCCATTCATAGATGAGGCCATACGTAGATGAGGCCATCACTGATAAGGTTGTCATAGACGACTGTCGTAAATGACCATTGTAGATGAGGCTGTCATAGACAATGCCATTGTGGATGAGGCCATCGTAGATGAGGCCATCCGTAAGTGAGACCGTCATATATGAAGCCGCCATAGACAACCGTCGTAGACGAGGCTGTTGAAGACAACTGCCATAGACCAGGCTGTTGTAGACGGCCATCATAGATGAGGCTGTTGACTACCATCATAGACGACCGTCGTAGATTAGGTCATCGGCGACGACTGTCGTAGATGAGGTTGTCATCCACAACCATCGTAGATGAGGCCCTCTTCGACGACCGTCGTAGATGAGGCCATCGTCGTTGACCGTCGTAGATGAGGCCATCGTCTATGACCATCATAGATGAGGCCGTCGACAACAACCGTCGTAGATGAGGCCGTCGTAGACGACCGTCATAGATGAGGTTGTCGTAGATGACCGTCATATATGAGGCTGTCGTAGACAACCGTCGTAGATGACCATCGTAGACGAGGCCATTGTAGACGAGAGCCCCATAGAGGAGGTCAATATTGGTGAGGCAGTACTAGTAGGCATGGAGTTTTGTTATAGACTCCCCACTGCCAGATTATAAGGATTTCCCTGATACAGAGTCAGGGATAAATAGGGAGTTGTAGGATCTGCCTCTGAGGAAGTTTTTTCCCATTGTCTGTGAAAAGTGCCTTATCAAGACTCATGGTAAGTCTTTTTTATGGCTTTCCTGCGCGTCTTCTGGAGACTCTTGGCGCAACCTCTACCTTTGGCCTCTCCATGAGGTGAAGGAGTCCTCAATGTCCTCATAAGAAGTGACAGATTTAAGTTTCTGCAGTCACAATAATAGCCTCATCTCTCAGAACGTGAGAGTTTTTGAGGAAAAGGTTAGACATATTTCGTAGTCTATTACATTGTTTTCTGCCACTCTGCCATATTACTGACATATTAGTGCCAGGGTCAGAGAAATGAAACATGAAGTATAATCTTGGATGATCCAAAAAGAAGTAATAGCTGAAGAAACTGAGCAGAGCTCAGGGAGACTCCCTTCACACACGACTTGCGGTGAAATTCTAAGGGATTCAGCCTCTCTTGGGAAGGTTCTAGAGGGTGCTGTCTGCTGATTGGTTGTGTTTTGAATTTGGTCCTTTTTGTAAAATGAGGCTAATGAGCCTAAGAATACATGGTTACCACAATGTTAGCCTATGGAATGTACTATTTACTATATACTACTTTGTTATATGTACCGTGGGACTCCCACTACGACGACGGGGGATGATTCAGGCATGTGAATCTATGAAAGATGCAAAAACCAAAGGAAATGATGGACGGAGTGTTGAACATTGCAGGGCACTCACCCCCAGTCAACTGATCTGGGTTTAATCCATCACCGTTCTTTAGCCCACTCTGCCACCCCAGTTCAGACATGGCCATATGCAAATCAGTCTGACCCTGTGCCTCATGGGAACAGTCCAGCCCGAACTGCCAAGCCATGTCTTCCCTGGACCGGAAACAAGCTTCCTAGGACCGGTTTCTGGCATTTCAGACGTCTTCAGCCAGGCTTGCTTGAATCCAGTGGCAAAGTGAGCAAGGGACTCACGTCTGAGCATACCCTGCCAACTTAAGGCGAACAAAGCAAAAACCAAAGGAAATGATGGACGGAGTGTTGAACATTGCAGGGCACTCACCCCCAGTCAACTGATCTGGGTTTAATCCATCACCGTTCTTTAGCCCACTCTGCCACCCCAGTTCAGACATGGCCATATGCAAATCAGTCTGACCCTGTGCCTCATGGGAACAGTCCAGCCCGAACTGCCAAGCCATGTCTTCCCTGGACCGGAAACAAGCTTCCTAGGACCGGTTTCTGGCATTTCATCCGTCTTCAGCCAGGCTTGCTTGAATCCAGTGGCAAAGTGAGCAAGGGACTCACGTCTGAGCATACCCTGCCAACTTAAGGCGAACAAAGCAAAAACCAAAGGAAATGATGGACGGAGTGTTGAACATTGCAGGGCACTCACCCCCAGTCAACTGATCTGGGTTTAATCCATCACCGTTCTTTAGCCCACTCTGCCACCCCAGTTCAGACATGGCCATATTCAAATCAGTCTGACCCTGTGCCTCATGGGAACAGTCCAGCCCGAACTGCCAAGCCATGTCTTCCCTGGACCGGAAACAAGCTTCCTAGGACCGGTTTCTGGCATTTCAGCCGTCTTCAGCCAGGCTTGCTTGAATCCAGTGGCAAAGTGAGCAAGGGACTCACGTCTGAGCATACCCTGCCAGTCTGACCCTGTTCCCATGAGGCACAGGGTCAGACTGATTTGCATATGGCCATGTCTGAACTGGGGTGGCAGAGTGGGCTAAAGAACGGTGATGGATTAAACCTAGGTCAGTTGGCTGGGGGTGAGTGCTTGCAATGTTCAACACTCCGTCCATCATTTCCTTTGTTTTTTGCAATCTATGAAAGATACCACAATACTGGATAATGGTATGCGTTGTAGTGGCATGCGTTCTAGTGACATGCGTTGTAATGGCATGCAAAAGCAGTATGCGTTGTAAGTGCTGCGTTGTAAAGGTAGTGTGCTGTAATGACTGCGTTGTAATGGTTGTTTCCCAATGAGAGGGTCATAGGACTACCAGGAAACCAGCTTCCAGGTAAGTATATGAATGTGAGGGAACAATCAAGCATAGTGTAATTTTAAGGACTACTACCACATGTGGGGGTGCAGTCACCCAAGCAGTGATTTGTAAAACCCAAGGTTGCTAACTATTATTTGACAGGGCAGAAGAGATAATTAATCAAGGGAAAGCTGCAAAATATAGAATCACATCACCATAAGCAAACTGACATCCAGACATGACGGTTAGAAAATGCATGCAATGTATATACAAAATAGCTCCAGCAATGAATATAGCCAACAATGCTGACCTCCAAGGAGAATTTAAGAGACAAAGGGACCTCACCCGCTAATACTGAAGTAGGGAGGAAATGTAAGTGGACAGTCCAGCGGAGATCCGTCCAGAGGGCCAGGTCGATCGCAAGTGAGAAGACCTGTATCTGTCTACTCACATGGTGAATAAAGCCTGGAAGGCTCACTACAAAGCCAGCATGTAAGTACACGAGTGCTGCAGGGAGGAAATGTTGCTGCATATATGTAATGAAGTAGATGGGTGGGTAACGTGGTCTTAATACGTTTGATGGTAAAGATGTTGTCGTTTGCACATAAGGGTCAGTGTACTGCCAGAAAATGACAAAGAAAGGACTTAATCCGGGAATGTGAAAAATAGGAGACGAATAAAGAAAAAGAGGAAACAGCAGGCTCACACTCTAATATACAAATGCTATTATTTATATGAGAATCATGATTTTCCATTCATCCATTGTGTTGAGACCATTCGTCACAGAACTACATTTCATAAAGCATCTGCATTTCCATATGTACAACAAAACACTCGATTAATGGCATTAAAACATGAACCTCTCCTAGGACAACGTACCATCTCGCTGTGCTTTGTCTCCATACTTCACGCCCTCCACCATTCCCAACGGGGGAGAGGATGAGGCCTAAGGGTTAGAGTGTCGACCTCTAAGCGGGGAAACCAGGTTCTAGTCTCGGCAGGGACGCTCAACATCCTGTGCTTCTTGGCAAATCACCTAATCACTCTGTGCCTAACAACATGAATGTGTCTGTCTGTAACGCAACTGGTGCAATGGAAAGCGCTTTGATACAAAACTAAAACTAAAAAAAAAAAAAAATCTTCCACGAGGTTTGTTGCTTCCCTCTCTCTCCCGTTTGACTGTTTGTTGAAATGACTACATTTGTAAAAACATTAGTTGGGATTTGCTCGAGTTTCTCTTTCTTGGACTGCCACACAATTATTAGTGATAGTAACCACCTCAGCTAAACCGTTCGTTTGCCACCAAATGCATGTTGTTTGCCATAGTCCCTGCAGAATGGCAGGCCCCACAGCTTCCTGAGCCTGTTGTACGGTGTGGGCAAAACCCGAGTACTTCATGAAAACATTCTTTAATCAATCAATATTATCGCCTAGGAACTCTTCTTTAGTCTGCTAACAATTTGAGATTTTCATCCAATTAGTCTTGAGAGGACACACTGCCATCACAGCATTCAACAATTCAACAGCCCATCTTTACATGCAGCCAACTGTTTTTTTCTAGGAATCGATCTCTGACTTCACTCAGTACCACCAATCTCAACAATTCACATCTGCCCAATTAGGCTTAAAACTTTCAAAGAGAGTCTAAAACTGCTCACTGAATCTCACCAGAATTTCACAGATATTTGGGAACTGTTTCTCAATATTCACTGAGTCTGCAGGGGACAATGGGACATGAATGTCCATTCTCCCTCCATAGGGGTAAAACGGCATCTGAGTGCTCTTCTCGCATTCATCCTTGTTAGCGTTGCTAGAGGATGCTATATATAGGCGCTAGCTAGTCGCCTAGCGGAGCCTCTGAGACTAACTCAGGTAATAGACTGCAAACTCAGTCTGTATGGGGTCTAGCAAGCTGCAAAGTCTCGATCAGGACTGTAGGGTGGTTGTGCCAGCCTCTCAATGCGATCACTGAACAATGTCCTCTCACACTGCTAGTCTCTGGTCTCTCTGCGCCTGCTACCCTCGCTGTGCACACTTACTTGCTGTTTACTTCTGTCCCTAAAAATGGCTGTGCTGCTGGCCCTGTACCACTTCCAGTTGCACCACCTAGAACTCCCACAGTGTCAACTGTTGGCATGAGTAAACTTAAAACATTCAATATATCCTCCTAATTTTCCTTTTCTGGTTCAGACGTTTCAATGGTAATTTGGGGGAAATTGTTAAGGAGGAGGGAGAGTAGTAGGGGTACAAGCCCTAACCCTGTCCCTCAAGTTGCTACTTTGGTATTGGAGTTTTCATGGGTCTGCTTTGTCGGACACATCTGCTCCACAATTTTTCTCTTATTTGCTTCTTCATACCAATTTAGAGAAACCAGCCATTGTTCGTTATCTATCTCATTCCTCAGATCCTTGAACGTTCTCTTTTAGCTGGTTATGCTCTCTAAACCATGAAAATACTTCTTTCTAACTTTGCTAGTGAGTCCCATCCACTATTTTAAACAATTGCACGTGTTTTTGCCATACTGGTGGGACATAGCAAGAGCGGAAGTTCCCTTTGGCAGAGCCTCTGAGTGTTTAGATTTTCTAGTGCACATCTTCTCTCTGTTTCACAATCTCTAGCTTATGAATATATAAAGAAATTCACCAGCCTTGTGCTGCCTGTAGCGCATCCTTTGGAGGTATGAAGGGTAGAAGGGAAAAGAGAGAAAGGAAAGGAACAGTGAAAAACGTGTCTGCCTTACTGCTTGTGACTTGGGTGTGAAGCACTGCCTTAAAATTGATAGTTAGAGATGGGGTATCAGTAAACTTTTTTATTTGCTTTATTGGGCTTCTTCTTTTGATATGGCAATCTTTGTAGTTGTCAGGCCATTATTTTCCATAAGTACTTAAGACACGGTAGTTCATTTGTTAGTAGGTTCACTTTTCCCCAGAAATCTGCGTCATTTTTCTGTTGTTTTTCAGGCATCTGGTTTTAAAGCACCACAGGACCCGCTCTCCTCATATTCTCGAGAGAACAAATGGTAGGTGTCAGTGATGGCGTGGATAGAAAGAGAAAATTAAATAAATTACAAAAATAGTAATAAATCTTGCACTTTTTACAGTTTTCTTCGTGGGATTCCTAGATTGCGAGTCTTTCTTGCTCTATCTTACTTTTTTTCAGTATAGCCCTCTGGATCTCTGAATGAATTGTCTTCCTCTTTCTCTTTCCTTTGCCACTCATTTTCTCTTACTCTCACATTACCTCTTCTTATGCTGTCCTGCCATTTCCCTTTATGGATGTGCCCTTTACATGGAACTGAGTGACCAATATATAACAGGACCCAAAAAATAAAAACGTAATGGTAGCGTTTGGTCTAATGACAGTCATTTTTACATCATGGTGCTCTGGAGATTAGAAGGGCTATGTGTGGAATCCCTGTTAATTCGGAACAATACTGCCTATGTCCTCTTTATTGCTTGCCTTGTGTCTTCTTGCCACCTTTCCACGTCCCCTTCTCTAAAGCAGCTCTTAAGAAGCAGGCAAGGGCCCAGGAGGGGTGAGCTTGGGAAAAGAAAAACATCATCACCAGCTGCATCAACACCGAGATACCCAACTGGGAAGCCAGACCTGGATCAGGAGGGTCTGTGACCTCTTCGAATCCCAGACCTGCCATGAGTCCCTTTATTGCTTGCCTTGTGTCTTCTTGCCACCTTTCCACGTCCCCTTCTCTAAAGCAGCTCTTAAGAAGCAGGCAAGGGCCCAGGAGGGGTGAGCTTGGGAAAAGAAAAACATCATCACCAGCTGCATCAACACCGAGATACCCAACTGGGAAGCCAGACCTGGATCAGGAGGGTCTGTGACCTCTTCGAATCCCAGACCTGCCATGAGTCCCTTGTGTTGTGGTTGTCTGGAACAGGAAGAAATGGGATACCCTGCATGCCTCCTAGTCTCAGTTTAGCATGTTGGGTACTGAGTTCTCGGGCCTCAGTTCAGCACTTCATATTTGGTCCCACTCCGTGTGGCGCTCATGTTAATTTGCACGACACTGCCTACATAATCTTATTTGCTTTCCCTGTTTGTGTTTTTGCCACTTTACTCAAGCCCCAGTCTCCTCTGCTCAAGCAGCTCTTACCCAACTGGGAAGCCAGACCTGGACCGGGAAGGTCTGTGACCTCTTTGAGTCCCAGGCCTGCTACAAGTCCAGTGTTGCAGTGTGTCTGGAACTGGAAGAGGTGGTCTGCTGTGCATGCCTCCTTGTTTTAATTTAACACGTTGGGTACTGAGTACTCGGGCTTCAGTTCTGCACTTCATGTTTGGTCGGAATCGGTGTGGTGCCCATGTTAATTAGTACGACATTGCCTACATCCTCTTATTTGCTTGCCCTGTATATTTTTTGCCACTTTCCTCGCACCCCAGTCTCCTCTACTCAAGCAGCTCCTAACAATCTGGTGGGGGTGGGGGGGCTGGGTGGATTGGGATGAGAGAAAAAAGCATTGCATCGCCAGTCAGACATCCTCCTGGGAGGGGGGTGTGGCTTGAGCGCCGATGAAGATGGCGGGCAGCTGATACCGCTCCGGACTGAAACCAGAGGAGCCGGTAGATTTCGACCGATGGAGTTGCCCCGTTGCAGGTTATAACCAAGTAACTCGCTGGCGGAATTTTCACCGCGTCGGAGGACACCTTTATTTTGCCGCGGTAAGCCCGCGTTGCTTCTGAAATCCGCTTTTAACATGCTGCGCGCTCTGTGACTGGACCGCGGCCGCCATATTGTGTTCCTTTCAACATTTGCCTCGCGCAGCGGTTTCTCCTCAGGAAAATGCCGATTTGAATGGAAATGTTAATTTTTGACATCCTGGAAGGGGATTTTTGCTTCTGTCTGTTGTTTATTTCTCTATTTTATTTAACAACAGTCTGAACTCTGCTTAATTTTTTTTTTCACCTTGTGGCTGCAAAGGTTTTTCCCACAACAGCTGTATCTCAAATGCTGGAAAATATTCCATAATCTGGTTACTAACTTTTAACTGGTGGTATTATATCTGCTCTGGTCATTTTGATAAATCTACGCTTTTAATTGTGACTTTTCAACATTCCATTTTACAGCTCCTTATCAACATATTTTCATGTCTATGGGGAGAACCAGAGGTGGACGAGGCAGTGTTTCATCCAACTTGTCTGATTCTCGCTCAAAATCTATCATACTGCCTACTTCTAATCCATTTTCTGTCCTACAAGGCGACATGGAGGACTCAATGCAAACCAGTATGCCTCATCTTACTGAGACTTCGTCCAACATGTCCTTGCTTCTGCCTACTTCTGGTTCTCCTTCCCCTCAAATCAACGTAAAAAGTACACCTAAGTCAAATGCTTCATCATTATTGTCCTCCATTAAACGAGTCAAAAAGAACTCTCCTACACCTGCTGTCTCTCCTCCACCTCCCTCAACAGAGCTACTCCTGGATGAAATAGGTGCTCTTAAACAGTTCATGAATACTCGTCTGCAAGCCTTGGAGGATAATTGGTTTTCGCTTTTCTGTGGAAGGTCAAGTCAAGTCGCTGCAAATATCTTCACGGCAAATTCCCCCTATGAAGGCAGAAATATTACAACTTCAGAAACAAGTTGAAAATCTTGAGAATCGTAGTAGACGTAACAATCTAAGAATTTATGGTTTATTCGAAGGGTTGGAAGGATCCAACCCAATAGCCTTCTTTCAGTCTTTTCTCCCACAACTGTTAGATATTCCAGAAACCTCCATTGAACATACACAGATTAGGTCGTCCTCCCTCTGCTTCTTCTTCTCAGCTCAAGCCAAGAGGTGTAATACTCTACTTCTTAGAATATACTGACTTGTTAAAAGTTTTGCAGGCAGTTAAAGTCAAACGTCGTATCTCCTGGCAAGGTTTACCACTATTTTTCTCACAAGTTTGCGCCAAGATCACCGCAGATAAAAGGAAAAGCTTTCTTGCAATGAGGCCAGCACTACGCGATTTAAATGCCAGGTTCGGTTTGATCCACCCTTGCTTCTTCAAAGTAACTTATACAAATAAAACAACCACATACAAAGATCCAGCTTTACTTCAACATTTTCTTGAGAACTGCAGAGAAGAATCTATGGATTTTGCAAGATCATCTTCTTCTTGAGATCTTTATTATTTTTTTTATTTCAAATTTGTAGTCATGTATTTATCTCATGTCTTCCTTGTTCATGACAAATGGATTAATTTTTCTTTTTTTCATATGTCTTCCCTTTCAGGTGTCGTCTCCCTTCTGTTCTTATCCTCCATTGTTTAATATCGTCTAGACCATTTATCTCCTTGTCATTTCCCCCGGAGGTGTTACGCTGGTTTCGTCCTCTCGTCCTGTTGCCTCAACACCCTCCACCCATGTTTGAGTCTCTGGTATGTTTTATTGTTCCTTTTATATTTATGTTCTATATTTATTTCTTCTATTCTTCTTTTTCTTTCTTCTTTGTTCCCCTATCCTCTCTTCTTTGCTTATCTCTATTTCATTATTATTTTCTTTGCATCTTTAATATTCCTATTGGAGGGCTTATTACTATAATTTTCTTTCTATTCATTACGAATTGCTTAATATATTCATGTTTTTGCTGTAATATTTTAAAAGTTCTCCTTTATATAGTTGATTAATGACGTTGCGTGTTATCTCTTGGAATGTTAAGGGTTTGGGTACACCTATTAAAAATCAAAGAGTACTTTCCCACTTATCTAACCTTATGTCAGATATTGTTTTCTTACAAGAATCCCATTTAATAGCTTCAGAAGTTCTTAAACTTAAGAGACAATGGGTAGGACATGTTTTTCCTCTCCAGGCACTAGTAAAAGAAATGGAACTGTGATTCTCATTCATAAAAAGCTTAAAGTTTCTCTCCTTTCTCAGGACTGAGGTGATGAAGGTTGATGGCTAATTGTTCACCTTAAAATCAATGAGGTACCTATTACTTTATTTAATATATATGCACCTACTAAACCTGACAATGCTTTCTGGCCACATATTTCTACTCTTTTGATGTCAATTGATACACCATACGTTATTTTCGGTGGAGACTGTAATTTAATTGCCGACCCTTACATTGATCGCACATCTAAAACACCTTTTATTTCCTCACCAATGCATCAACACATTACCAACCTCATTTCTCACAGATCCCTTGTTGATTCCTGGAGACTCTGCCACCCACAACTTCGTGAATACACTTTTTTCTCCCCAGCTCATCTCTCACAATCGTGCATAGATTATTTATTTGTATCAAAGGCACTAACACAATCTATCTTAAAGACATTGGATCCATATTGATCTCTGATCATGCTCCTGTAATATTAGACCTAGAATTACTCCCAGTGACTAACTCTAACAAAAGATGGCGCTTTAATACATCCTTATTAGCTGACCAATCTTTCACTTCCTCTTTTGAAGGCTTCATTACTGACTTTTTTAAACATAATTTATCTTCTGTTTCATCCTTTTCTATTGTATGGGACTCATTTAAAGCTTCAGCCAGAGATTTTATTATTTCCTATGTTGCTAAAAAGAAACGTCAAAATTCCCACAAAACAAATGAAATTCTTAAATCTATTAAATTATTAGAATCCCTTTATACAACTAATTCTGCAGCTGACCTTAATAATCTAATCAAAGAAATATTTAAATATAATAAATTATCCACAGAAAATGCTTCTGCCTACTATGGCGGTCAAAACAAAGCGGGCAAACTCCTTGCTTCATATCTCAAAATTAAGAAGGATCGCTCCAACATTGATTATGTATTACATTCTGCCTCTGCTCCAGTAACTAAAACATTTAGAGATTTTAGAGTAATTTAAAAAATACTATACCTCCCTCTATACTCCTGAACTTTCACCGGATTCTATAGACATACAAAATTATCTTGCTTCCATACAAAAGCAATTTCCCACAGATATTGATTTTCATCACTAGAACAGATATCACCATAAAAGATATTTCTCAGGCTCTAAAACTTCTTAATACGGGGAAAGCACCTGGTCCAGATGGATTCCCTGTGGAATTCTACTCCCATTTTTCCAAACCTCTTCTCCCTTATCTTCTTTCATTATTTTTACACTTCATTTCTTCTAATGCATCCTCTGGTACCTTTCAAAATGCTCTCATTTGCTTAATCCTTAAAGAAGGGAGAGGTTCTCATTCCTACAAAAATTACAGACCGATATCATTAGTCAATTCTGATTATAAAATATTTGCTAAAATTCTTGTTCTTCGATTGGAACCTTTCTTACAATCCATCATTTGTAAAGAACAATCTGGCTTTATTAAAGGAAGGAATATTTCGGACAATACCAGGACCTTCTTTATTATATTGCATAAATCTAATAAATATCCCCATTCACTTGCAGCCATCTCTTAAGATGCAGAGAAAGCTTTTGACCATATGGATTGGTCATTGATTTTTCACCCTCTATCCTGGTTTGGTTTTGGTTCCAAATTCATTTCTTATATTTCTTTATTATACACCTCACCAAAGCCTTCATTTTTGCTAATGGTTCTATTTCTAATTCCTTTACGTTGCAGAGAGGAGTCCGTCAAGGTTGCCCCCTTTCCCCTCTTCTTTTTATTCTGGCACTAGAACCCTTTCTAGCAAAAATTAAACAAAATTCTAACATATATGGTTTCCAACATGGTAAGTGTACATGTACAGCGCTGATACCTTCGGACCGAGCTTGTGATATATAAAAATCCCCCCAAAAACGAGATTTTGACTAATTAAATTAATTGGTTTCTCATCACCCTCTAAAGTTGTTTGTGAGAGAACAGATGCTATTTGAGATCAGAAGCATTGGCTTGTAGGATAAAAGGTTTTGAGAAGTCTGGAAATTGTAAAACTGGTTTAGATGAGATCATATTTTTGAGGTGCTAAAATGCTACTTCTGCCTCGTGTTGTACCTTTGCAAATCTTTGAGGGGCTCCTTTTTAATAGGCCTCTATGAGGGTGCTTTTTGAAAGAATTATATTGTGAAACATTTACAGTATCCTACAAATGCTAAGAAGGCCCTTAGATTTTTAGAGTTTTTTGGGAATGGAATGGCTTGCAGGGCTGCAAACTTTTCCTCCTGGGGTTTGATCTTCAGTTCCCTGAAAGATATCCCAGATACCTATCTTGATGCTTCGCAATTCCACTTTTTCAGGATTAATGTTGAGTCATGCATCTTTCAGTTCTGTAAAAATTGATTGGAGATTTTGTAGGTGTTCCGGCTAGGTCTTACTGTAAATAATATCTTTAAGATATGCAGAGGCATTATCTTGACATCTGTTAAGCTACTGATTCCTTAATTGTTGTAATAGGGCTCCATGCTATTCGAAGGGTAATACAGTGAAATTATATAACCCTTTTGGAAAAGAACTAAACAGAGGAATATCATTTCTTATACTCATGTCCTTGAGCAATTCCTAGACTATCCCCACGTGAGCTTCAATAGTAGAGCGACTGAGAGGTTTTATAATCTCTACTTGAGCTGAAAGCTATTCCTTTACATTGGCAGGCACATATTTAATTTTCACACTTTCCTGTGGAACCATTAGCTCACTGAAACTTAAGAATTGCTCATTACGGACTAACAACAACTGGTATCTAACAAGGCCTGCGTTGATTGTTCATTCGTTTCAACAGGTAAATTGAATTGTGGCTCACTATGTTCCCCATAACACACAGGACAGGTTCCAAAACTAAGGGCCATGGGTTCCAATTCTTCTTTCTTCTGCCTTTGGCAAAACTAGGCAATATGCCCCAAAGCACCACTCTCTAGATAGTGCAGCGAATCATGTTTGGTTTCACTCAGTGGTGGTCTGGCATCTTTTGTGGCATCTTCTTCTACCTGTTCTCCCCTTTCTCCCCCTCTGTCCTAACTCTGTGGGCACACCTACTGATTTACAGGTCCTGTTTTCAAAAGACATTGCATGCGTGGCCTCTGTGTCTTCCTTCCGTGTGTCTTCTTTCCTGTCCTTTTTATTTCTCTTTGTCATGTTGTTTGAGTCTTTTTCCTTCTCTAACTATTGTGTTCCCTTTTCCCTACAGGTGACTGTAGCAGTGACAAGGTTGGCCGCCCTGTGGGATTCCTGTCACCCCATCAAGCAAGTAGCTTTCTCGCTGCTCTCATGAAAGGGGACAGGAAGTGTCTAACATTCATCTTCACTGATCCCATTGCTCTTGGCAATTTTCCGGTTGCAGCTGTGAAGCTAGCAGAAAGACCGGTGTGGCTGGATTAGTGAACCTCTGTCACACATACATTCATGGTTGTAGGTTCTGCACTGGAGTCCTGGAACTCCTCTCTATCTTCCCCTATTCCGCAGTACTTCTATACACCCGCTCCTTCAATGCTGTAGATTGCATTCACACCCTCCTACTCAAATGGAATCCACCCAGAACTACCTAACCATCCCCGCATTACCAATCATCACCTACTCAAACAACTGACACTGAGTTTTCCATTAGTGTTCCCAAACAACAGGAATAAGCATGCACAGACTTCACATGTTCTAATCTGACCACACAAAAGCTGTCTGACCTAATCAGTGGTTTGAGCGCTGGGCCATTCTTCACTCCAGTTCCCCTGGAAAAATACAACCTAACCATGGGCATCTAAAGTTGTTATAGTCCTGGTTCAGCTATCTCTCCATCTCAGTCAAGTGCACGTAGTACCCAAATTCTCCACCAGACTATCAGAAAAAAACACAAACACTCAATACCTTTTGAGAAGTCTGCACAAGTGTATTCCGCAAAACAAGCAAAGTGCTAATTAGTCAACCAAACAACACATTTCCCTTTACATATAGACCACACCAATTCATGCCTTTTTCAACACGCATGCATGCATGCATGCAACTGCAGGCCTCTAAGTCTGAGTGCTCCAGAATATTAATAGTAGTATATACATACAAATTACACTGGAATTAAAATGCAATTATTAAAACATCAATAAATAAGTAAATTTGTCACCAGGCATTTTATGGCCTGGATCTAACAAATGTCTCCATCAATGGTAACTTACAGATTGACACCTAATTCCAAAGCCTCTGTGCTCTGCCTTCGAATTTCATTGATGAACAGTGTAAAATAAATAATTTTATATATGAGCCAATACCTTGTACGTTACATACTCTAAAACTATAAAAAGTTGGAATGTATGAGCGCCCCTAAAACATGCAAATATATGTCTGAATCAGACAAAATGTTTTAAAGTTGCCATAAAAGGGAAAAAAAGGGTTTATTTCAAACAGAATCACCAGCACACAAACCTAAGAAAACTGAACATAGCCAGTGAAGTTCTACATGCAAAAGTCTAATCGTTTTCACCTCCATCTACATCAAAGTGTGTATGTGGCCACATTAACTTTATGTTCACTTACCCCTGTTCAGCCTATTGGGTCTTTGTTGCATCCGATATCATTGAATAGAAACATTTACATCATTTTAAATAAAGACATGCAAATGAATAAATACTGAGCGAAATTTGAAAAACAAACTTCTAAAGGAACGAAAATAATGCAAAATATCTCTCTAATTGGCTTTCAAGAAAAAAACAAAAATAGTCACAAAGGAAAGAAAACTGGAAGGTATATTTTAGGTGGCATCAGGACGCTAGTCCTCAATCAACAGGATTGAACAAGTGTCTCGGGGGTGGTGTGATCGGGTTCGTAGTCCTTTATGGCCGCACAATTAAATTCTTTGTCTTAAATTTCTTAACACTAAGGGAGTAAATTGAACAGTTCCGGCAACAAATATCCAACTATCTACTCACCAATTGCGCGGTACTCTCTCCCCATTTTCACTCATAAATACTGATCACCAGCTGACAGAAACTAAAAAAAAAATAGTACTAGGTCAGTTCCCTTTTTTCTACTGCTTGACATCTATATCTGGATGCGACATTGACACATCAAGATGTACAACCAGTCAAAATCATCATACAGGTTATGATCCCAGATTCCTTTAAAAATATAACATAGCCTAATGTTAGTTTTGTGGTCTGCACCGACCTTGCTAACTCCACTCTAGTGTAAACATTCAGTTTGTGGCTCTAACTCTCAAAACGTAGTGGCCAGTGCATACCCACCTGAAGTAAGATACTATAGGTGGGCAGAACTCCGTGAACTCCACGGAATTACATAAAATCTCTGAAGGTTCCTCAGAGTTCAACATGTGGGCGTAATTCAGCATGTTGAGCTGTTCACACTGATTTTTAGCACCAGTAGTTTGTTCTGTGCTGTACAATCAGTATGAATGGCACCACGCAGCACACCAGAGGGCGCTGCTTCTTTCTGTTGCTTGAGTAGATTTTCTACTTGAGCAGCAGCTTTCTCAGTGCTAACGATCGCGACCTGCTGTGACCGCTTGCATTGAGAAATATTGCCGGGAGGCGTTCTGGCACCCAAAAAATCACGCTAGAGGATGCAAATTCTCACCTGCACTTGCCAACTTAGGTGCCGATTCCGATCCGGGTCGGAAAGCACTCCGAACGAGCCGGATCCAGAGTGTTTTCCGACCGAGCCGGAGTCCTGCAGTCCGACCGAGCGAGTACGATGCGGCCGTATGCTGCCGGACTCGGTTCGGTTGGACTCCCATAGAGGTCAATGGGAGCCGGTCGTACGACACGTACATGGGCTCCCATTGACTGAATGGGTATGTCTCGCACAAGGGCGCCCCTACAGTGGGTATGCGTCGGTGCCATCCGCACCGTACATGCCTGTGTTGGGGGGACCCTTGGGTCTCCCCCTGTGTCCGAGTCGTAGGGCTGTGGGTGACAGGGGGTCCGATGCGGACCCCCAAAGGTAACCATCTGGACGTTTTGCGAGCCGGACACTCCGGCTCGCACCGGCTGTCCGACGCGTACATTGTACTGGCTTGGTCGTAAATCGCATCCATTGCACGCCACGGTTAGCTTACGACAGAGACGTACAGAGCGGTTCGGACCCGGAAACGACTCGGTCGGTGAATTTCACGTAGCTCGCATCGTACTTGCTCGCTCGTACAGCTGTACGAGTCGGGCGGAAAACACGCGTACGGCTCGCAGTTTTTCCAGCCGGATCGCGTTCGGTGCCCTTCCGACCCTGATCGGAATCGGCCCCTTAATGTTGGCCAGCCGCACGCTAGACAAAACTCCACCAATCGGCGTTTGGCAGAATTTTGCTGGAATTTTGCGTTCTAAGTGGAACAGAGAGTGGGAAAACTCCACGAACTCCGCCGGCAGAGCAGAATTATTCTCCCACCCCTATAACATACCTGCGAAAACATGAATGCCTCAGATACTTTCTCTGTAAAATATGCTATCAGTTTTGCAGGGGGGCTTTCACCCTATCAGACAATGCTGTCCTCTGGAATTTGGGCAATATCAGACCCTTCCACTGTTCTATTCATGATCTGTCTAAAACCTCTGGCAAAATTCATACACAGCTCATCTCTAATTTCCCACCGTCACCCAGGCTTGTTTTGCACCATTGATCACATATGAATCTTTCCTATGTACTTTGAGAAAATCCTATAATGAATGAGTCCAAACAGGAAATAAACACATGGAAAAATATGAGAGAAATTATATGGGCCAGAAATACTTATGTGTGAAGTCATGTAATTCCTCCACCCCAATATTATGTGAAATGTTGGCAAAATTATGTAAATTATGAAAAATACACTTTGGGGTATCGCGAGTGAAGGCACACCATGTGTTCAAGACTCAGTTGAGATACTGGCAAGGGGAATGACCAGGGCTGGTGCTATACATGGAAAGTGTGGGCAGCTGCCCAAGGCCCTGCGCTAAGCTCATCACCATAAATTACATCTTTTTCTCTCTACCTCAACTGCGCCTCACTGGATCATACCTATGAGGTCCAACAGATGAAGAGAGAAAAAGGTTCAAAGCTGTGAGGCCCAGGAAAGTGGACTCTCACCTCACAGTGCTAGTCCATGTCTCTGGGGCCTAGCAGAAGAGGCCCTGGCTGACCTGAATCATGACTCATGACTTTGAGGCCTAGGGGAATGGGGGGTCCCTTCCTATGCCTTGTAGTGCTAGACCATAGCTGCGAAGCACAGGTGAGGATGCTCCAGTCCACTGGACCACGCACAGTTGGCTCTGGGCCTCACAGCGCTGGATCATGGCTGCAAAGCCCAGGAGAATGGGGCACCTTCCCCTGGATGTTGTAAAGCTGCATAATGGCTGTGAGGCCGAGGGCTATTCTAGAGGATCATGGCACAGCGTCATAGCTTTGAGATCAAGGTGAGGGAGTGCCCCTGCCCTAGGCCCACATCATTAGATCATGGCTGCCTGGCCTAGGGTTGGGAGGCCCCAGCCCTGGGCCTCTCAGCACTAGAGCATAGCTTAGAGACCCATGAGATAGATCCACCCTCCCATAGGCCAGACAGTGCTAGACCATGGTTGGGGCCCCACCTTTCCTGGACCTCACAGTGCTGGATCATACTTACAAGGGCAGGGAATGTGGCTTCCCTCCCTGGGTCTTGCAGCACTAGACCATAGCTGCGAGGCACAGGCGAGTGAGGCCCCACCCCTAGGTCTTGCAGCGCTAGACCATGACTTTGAAACCTTGCAGAAAGGGATTCCCTCCCCTGGGCCTTGCAGCTCTGCATCATCATGGTGAGGCCCGATGTCTTGAAATTATTGATTAAATCTGCATCATACTAATTTAAAAAAAGGAAAAGTACCCTGGATCCGCCTAACTGTATTCTAATAATAGTATTGGAACTTTAAAGGTTGCAGTATGAATTGAAAAGGCCCTGTTGTAATGGCTCAGGGCAATTACCATTGAACAATTTTGACCTACATATCATTGCATTCTGGTAGTTTCACATGATGAAAAATCCCAAAATGCTAATCACTGTCAGAGAAAACCAGAAATAATAATGATTTGGGGGCATATCTACAAGGCGGCGATATAAAATTATCGCCGCTTTTGCGGCTGTTTTCGGCCTAAAAGCGGCGATAATTTTATCGCTATATTAGCAAGGTCACACTGTTGCGTGAAACCTTGCCTTAGCGCCTGAATTCCTAACGCCCATCTTTGCATCTCTAATGAGATGCAAAGTGGGGGTTCCTCCCCAGGATAACGGGAGAAAAGTCGCGAAGCGATATTTCTCCTATTATCAAGCCTCACGCAAAGTAGCATAGTGACAAGAAAAGTAGTGATAACCTCTGTTATCGCTACTTTCCTTACGCCTGCTTTGAAACTGACTTAGCCATGATATCCTATGGAAGGTGGATATCATGGCTAAGTATGTGAGGCCCTATCAGCAAGCTATCTCCAAACTTCGTGGGATTATCGCTGGGTTTCCAGCGATAATCTCACGTTTGGCCGTTAGCGCTAGGATTTTTATCGCTTTTGAGATAAGCGTTGCAAATAGCATGCTATCTCAGCGATAAAAATCAATGCTATCCGGCGATAATGATCCTAGCGCTAAGTGCGCTTAGCGATAATTATCGCCGGTTGTTGCTGATATGCCCCTTAGTGAGGCCCTATCAGCAAGCTATCGCCAAACTTCGTGGGATTATCGCTGGGTTTCCAGCGATAATCTCACGTTTGGCAGTTAGCGCTAGGATTTTTATCGCTTTTGAGATAAGCGTTGCTAATAGCACGCTATCTCAGCGATAAAAATCCACGCTAGCCGGCGATATTTATCCTTGCGCTAAGTGCGCTTAGCAATAATTATCGGCGATTGTTGCTGATATGCCCCTTGGTTGTAGAGCACTCAGACATGTGCTTTATAATTTATCAAATGTTAGGTGAATGTATCAGAAAGTAGATTTCTCACTAGATGCTTTTGCTTAATTTTACACTGACTTGAGCCATGCCTTCAAAAGCAATCAAGCTATTTTCAATTGTTTTGTTTGCTTTCATATCTTTTTGAAAAATCTGCTGCACCATGCTCCTTATCTTATACTGGGTATCTGGGAATAAATCTCGGAATATTAATTCACAATACCTCCTTGAAGTGCTTCCTAAATGCTGTGGCATGCCTCATCAGGGCCTGAAGAATTATGACCATATCACCCCTCCCTAATAGATCTCCAGACCCTCCTAGTCGGACAGTACAACCTGTAAAACCAGTCACTTCATCTACAACACCATCATGAACAGCATCGCAGGTTTCTTGCATGGCAAGTTTAACCCTCTGCACTCCCACAGCCAAGACAACTTCAGTAAAAGTTCAAAAAGAAAAAAACAAGAAAAAAGATATTCTCCGTCTATGCACCAAGAATCTGGAACGATATCCCTGTACCCTTGCGGACAGCCCTAACCCATTGCATGCAATTTAGAGGAACCTTGCACACTGGCTTTCTGCCCAGAGCCTCAGAAATCCTACAACCGCTCGATGCAATGAAAATGTCCTGAATAACACATTTTCTGCTCGAACCTATCACCAACAAGACATTTTCTGCTTGAACTAGACCTCTACAGTAAAAAAGTTGTTCAACATTTTTGACCAGTATAATTAATGTCTGACATTTCGAGTAATGTATGTCATGCGAATATGTATGAATCACATACAGACTGCGCAAGCGTAAATATTAATGGCCGGGCTCTGTTGTGGCTACCTGGCGATGTGCAACGTCTGAGTGGTTTCGTTTCCTGCTTGATGACAGGATTCTCTCGGGACAGCTCACACGTAGCAGAGGGGCAAAGTTATTTCAAGCTGACAGTTCAGGATCCAAATGCTGCTTCTAGGAAGTCGTCTGCAGAGAGTGTTATACCTTCCTGGTTCCTTAGGAAGTTAGAGTCTCAGATTTAGAGTTTCAGTTTAAAAGAAAGTGCAAGGCAGTAATTAATTTACTTACCTGCATTATATTTACCTGCAAAATTGAGAATAGTGCAATCGATGTGAATGTTTTGTTGTAACAGGAATGCTTCTGCTGAACAGACTCGCAATTCAGCGGAGCAGGAAATGCAGTTAAAGGTAGTATAGTTGATATTTAGTGCCCTATACCAGGGTGCAAGTCCTAAGTAAAATAGGGGGGATAGGGGAGTAATTATCATATCAAATTCACAAATGATGACGCAGGAATTGACACCACAAGTAGTGATGTCATGCCCTTATAATAATCCTTACTTACAGAAACATAAAATTAACATAATCACAAAGAATAGGAATATCCAATTTTTTGTTTTTATCTTTTATAAATGACATGTATATTTGAAATATATCAGAGGCCTAACAGCTTGGAAAAGGTCTGACAGTGACAATATACTTTTTTTGTGTTTGAAAAGCTTTATTAACAATTGATAGATAAAATACAACATACCAGCAATTAGATTCAAAATATACAAATAAAGCACTAAACAAGGGAATAAGCTAGTACATGAATAAAAGAATAAAAGCAATTTGGGATTTTATGTGGGGTATAAGTGGAAAGGAAAAGAAACAGACGAGGGGAGGAGAAGACAAATATAACATAAGAAAATTGTATAGTTATTTGCATATTACATATAAACATGAGTGAATGATCGATCAATTAGGTCCATAAATTAAATCACCGATGATAGAGATGATAACTAATTAAAGAACAGAAACAACATATTCAAGGGGGTTTAACATTTTCAGAGGATAGAGATGATGTGTTATTTAACACAATCTGATTTAAGTAGGTAGTGAGTGGAAGCTAGAAGATATCTCTATTAATCACAGCTTTACAGGAGGAGGCGAAGGCAATATCAAGTCTATGAAAGTGTCAGAGACTATTCCACCAATGCTGAATGGAGAGCTTGGTGAGGGATTTCCAGTTAAGAGAGATATGTTGGGAGGCTAAAGCCAGCATGAGATCAAAAAGGCCATGACTGTGTGAAGGGAGATCTAAGGAGTCAGAGAGACTTCCAGCAAATAGGAGGGGTATGGAATGGGAAGTGGAAATTTTAAACAATCGGGAGATATATGACCAGACTGATTACCAAAACTTGGAAACTGAAGGACAGAGAATAAGAAGGTGTAAGAACCACAAGTCCAACAATTAGAATCAGTAGAAGAGGAAAATCGAGCTATTGAGATAGGGGTAAGATAAAGTCTGTGATAGAGAAAGAACATAGATTGAGTAAGAGAAGCAGAACGAGACATTTTTAGAGATCTAGACCATAGCTTGTCCCAGAAGTTGATAGAGCATTCGCATCCCAAGTCAGATTCCCATGAAAGTTCCAATTTAGACTTTGTTCGATCAGGATCAGGGGCAGATAGATATTTATATATAAGAGAGGCTTTGGGTAGAGAGAGAAGTATTTTGAAAAGAGAATTTTGGACGGTGATAGAGGATGAAGAAGGAAGGGCGTAATAAACATCAAGGATAATTGCCATAAGAATGGTCAATTTCTGGAAGAAGGAACAGGGGCAATGATATATAGCTTGAAATTGGGGGAAGGAACATGGAGAAAGTCCATTAAAGAAATGTTTAACCCAGATGATTCCCTTCAATCTCCATGGTTTCCAAAAAATAGGTCTATTGTTAAGTAAAATAAGTGGTTAATGCCAAATAGAAGAGTTTAAGAAGGATTCTCTAGAAATACGGTTGGGTTGAACTAAGGGTTTCAAAAGGAAACAGGTGTGTTTAAAGAGGGGAAAGGAGACATGGGAAGGTTTTGAGGCAAAGGACAGAACTTCCTTAAAAGAAAAAGGTAAAAGTAAAGCTTGTTCAATAGAAAGCTAAAGAGGGGTAAAAGGGGAGGGGTCAGGTGAGAGCCATTTCGAGGCTTGACGAAGGGAAAAAGATTTATGATAGAGACGAAAATCTGGGAAGTTTACACCCCCGTTAGATTTTGGTTTGCGAAGAGAAGACAAGGTGATTCTAGCACGTTTATCCTTCCAGAGAAATTTAGAAAGGCAGGAGTCAATGCTCTTGAAATAGAGGGCTGGAATATGAATGGGGAGCATAGAAAGTGTATAAATTAAAATCGGAAAAATCATCATTTTAATTGAATCTAATTGTCCCCACCACGAAAGAAAGAGTGGATTCCAAGAGGAGAACAATTTTCAATTCGGGATAAAACTGTGGACATATTTAGTTTGACTGAAGAGGCAATGGAATTGGAGAACCATATACCCAGATATTTAATTTTGGAACTATTCCAGGCGAATTCAGTGGAGGAGAAAGCATGAGGCAACAAAATTTTGTGAGAGGTAGGATTTCTGTTTTGTCTGAGTTAATTATGTAACCAGAGACCTGTGAGAAGGAGGCAAATTCAAGCAATAAAGGGGCGATTGAGGATTCAGGGTTACAGATAAACAATAGAACGTCGTCTGCGTAGGCTGGGAGTTTAAGTTGCTGATCTCCATATGGAAAGCCAGAAATAGAATCATTATTACGAATGGAGGTTAGAAAAGGTTCAAGAGCAAGTACAAAAAGAAGGGGGGATAATGGGCATCCCTGCAGGACACCTCGTTGGAGAGGGAAGTAAGATGAAACTCGTCCATTAACTAATACCGAGGCTTTAGAAGCGGAGTGTAATAAAGAGACAAGAGAAATCAATTTAGGGCCAAAGCCATGCCATTGTAGGGAGGCAAATAAAAAGGACCAATCCACTCTGTCAAAACCTTTCTCAGCATCAACAGAGATAGCTGCCAGAGAATGGTAGATGGAAGGAATTTTGTTTAAAACATTAAGGAAAGGACAAGAGTTGTCAGAAGTGAGTCTACTCTTAACAAAACCGCAATGCTCTTTACCGATAAGGTAGGGCATGAGGGGGTCTAAACGTAAGGCAAGCGATTTAGTAAATAATTTATAATCAACATTGACTAAGGATATCGGGCGGTAATGTTTACAAAATTTAGGATCGCAACCTTCTTTATGAATGAGGCAAATTGTTGCTTCTTGAAAAGTACCATCAGTCCTACCAGCTAAAAAAATTAATGAAAAAGTGTTAAGAGTTGCGGGAGCAATAGATCAGAAAAATGTGAGTAAAATTCAACTGAAAAGCCATCAGGGCCAGGAGTTTTGCCTTTAGTGAGAGAATTTAGAGCATTTGATAATTCATTAAGGGATAAATCGGTTTCGAGATTAGAAAGATTGAGATGGGAGTTAAATGTAGGAGGAAGTTTATCAAGATAGGCTTTAATGAGGGAAGGGGAGGGAGGGGATTCCGGGGTGTAAAGATTTTGATAAAAAAGTTTAAATTCATTAAGAATATCTTGATCCTGAGGAGCAAGATGGAATCTGCCTGAGCTCACGCTGCTCGGCTGCTCTCGCCGGATGCGTAATGCTCGGCTAGCTGCCCTGCGCCACCTTCAGAGATGCCAGATCATCACGTTCGCCAGTTCTGCTCTGTAACGCGAGCACCGAAGCTGCTTTTCTTCGAAGAGGGCTTTGCTCTGGTGATCGTGTGCCGGTCAAAGGGTAATCAGCCTGCCCTCTCTGCTCGCAAGAAGCTGGTGACAAAAGTACGGGACGCTCTGCATTTTTTTACAAATCCGACCCTATGCCCGGCTTTTCTCGCATCCCTCATAACCTTTAGTGAGGTCAACTACTCTGGGACCTCTGGATTGTTCTTCTTAAAGACCTCTGTGCAGCGAAGCTTTTTGAATCCAGCAGGACCACTATGAGTGCTCGGGGGGCCCGAAGAGGCTCTAAGCAAAAGACTCCTGTTGCCGCCTTGGACTCTAAGGATATCAAAGCTGCCAAAGATGCCGCCTGCACCACTGAGGGAGCTTCTAAACCTAAAACTGAGGTCAGTGGGGATAAGAAAACAAAGGGAAAACAGTGGGGCAAACCAGGGGTGGGGGCTGCGCCTAGAGATCCTAAAAGCACCGAGACTGTTCAACCCCCCCCTGCAAAAATCTTTTTGGGAATCAAAATAAATATGTTAAATCCCAATCTGAAACCCCCATCCTCTTTCATCAATCACTCGCCAGCAGATAACGTAAAGGCGGGGGCACCTCAAGCAGGGAGTGGAACGGATTGCGTTGCCCCATCTACTATACCAGAAAATGACTTGGTTGAATTAACAGAGTCTACAGGGGTTCAGGATGGGCCCTCCCTAGTCCCAGTGTCAGCACTCCCACTCGCAGACACTACAGCTCCTTTGTCACAGCCTACCCAACAGGCACAGGCACCTGATAATATACTTGGCGAGAATAGTATGGAGCCTCACGGCTCATCCCTGACCCTGACCCTGGTGAAGCAGGGACCAACAAAGTGATCCAAAACCTGATGGTGCCCCCCGGCTCTCAGACTCCCTGGACACCCGAAGCAGGAGGGGAAGATTTTTACTCCGTGTCAGACAGTACTCCAAATTCTTCCAATGAAGATGGCTCTGAGGAAGCCAGCGAAGGGGACAGTGAGATCTCACTTCAAAACACAGGTACAGTGCAGCGACATAAAAAGTCCACCAGCAAAAGTAAGCGCCGCAGTCAGCTAAAGTGGGATTACTCCGACTCTCAGGTATCATACCCCCTAGATGAAGACGTTTTAAACTCTACTCAATGGGGAAGCACCAAGAGCCTGCAAGCTGACACCTCTGAACCCTCTCTAGCTTCCATCCTGACCTCCATCAAGGAGTTCCATGAAGAAGTCCGGGCGGACAACCGTATTGCTAAGAATGCTGCCAAAAAGCTGCAGGGCGGGCTGAGGCATTTGAATAAAACCTGCGCAGACATCAGTGATCGGGTTACAATGGTAGAGGCACGAACTGAACATCTGGAAACTGATGCTCTGGCCACCAAAGAGCAGGGGGAGTCTAATACTGCCTGTATGATGGATTTGATGATAAAAATGGAGGAGCAGGAAAACCGTCAGCGCCGGTACAACCTCCGCCTACTTGGTATCCCGGAGGGGAAGGAGGGGGATGACCCCAGGCTCTTTATAGTTAAATTACTAAAGGATTCCTTCCCAGACCATCCGGGATGGGATTGGGACTATGAAGTTCAGAGGGCGCACCGATTTCCTTTTCATCAAAAGCGACAACACAGCGGTGGCAACACGTCAGGAGGGCAACCCAGGGTATTTCTCGTGTACTTTGGAAATTTCCTCCTTAGACAGATGATCTATAACCAGGCCCGCTTCAATTCCAAGAAAGGAGCAAATGGTGTAACATTCTTTGCTAAACCAGACTTTTGCCATCAGGCTGTCGAATGGAGATGGCGAATGAGACAGCTAATCTCCCCTTTTCAACAGCTGGGTGCGGAAGTGTATCTTATGGTTCCCTCAAGGCTCAAAGTAATCTTAGACGGGAGTACTAAGGTTTTTCTCTCTGAGATTAAAGCAGGGGAATATTTGGAGGAACTGAAATTCAGGAAGGAGTAACATTTGCTCACTCTGTCCAATGAGTGAAACCAGACCTAAGCCGCACTCTCCGTGACCTTGACTTTGGCATTATTTTGACTTTATTTGACATTCGCTTTTTTTTCTGTCATGTGGTTTCTTTATTCTTCTATGTTATTATCACACTATTTCACTTCATCACTTTATCACTGAGCACAGTCAAGAAAAAGGGGAATGCGGCCGAACTGATAAACTAGAGCTATAGTTTTTATCAATCCGGCGTGGCTCGCATTCGGGGCTCAAGTTGATTATCATCACTCAGGCTTCGCCTGATTGCTCGAAGAAGGGGGGGGAGGGGGGAGGGATGGGAAAGGCACTTCAAGAGAAGAGTTCTGCACAGAAAAATTAAGCACAAGCTTTTTAATCTTTCTTGCACATACACATGTATACCTAAGACACACTTGCTATGGTACAGGACAAGACGTTAGAAGTCTGTTGTGTTATTATTCTTTGGTCTTTTTTTTTTTTTTCCTTCTTAAATGGCTAAGCTAAACTCCTTAAGAATTGTCTCTGTTAACATCTGCGGGCTAAACGATCGCTCAAAAAGGCAGAATGTGGCGCTTGGGCTTCGTTCTCTGGGGGGGATATCAACTGTATACAGGAAACTCATATCGAGGGCTCCCAGAGGCACTTATTAGACTCCTTGGGTTTCCAAGTCTTGGGGGCCACCACACAGGGTTCCAATTTCAGGGGGGTGGGTATACTGGCTGAGAAAAGACTTTCTATCTCTTCACCCCGGGTCAAGGCTGATTCTTTAGGCAGATGGGTGATTACTGAGTGTCATGTTTCTAATAACCCCCCTTTTACCCTTTGCTCAATTTACGGGAGTAATGTAGATGACCCAGGAGTTATCAACTTGGTTTCAGGGGAATTAGCACACTGGCCCACCCCCATTGTCCTTTGCGGTGATCTGAATTTGCATCTACACTCTAAGTGGGATAGTGTTAGCCACTGGAAATACAAGGGTAGGAAACCCCTGGTATATCAGGCTTTGATAGATCTTGCGTAGATGCATGGTCTAAGAGATTGTTGGGCAAGACTGAACCCCCTCCCAGCCAGGGTATACATTTTTTTCTGCTCCGCATCACACCCTTGTTAGGCTGGACTACTTTTTCCTTTCATCTTCAATCATCAACAATTGCACTATTGCAATGGGCCCACGCTTTATGTCCGACCATAATCCCCTTATCATTAACATTAAAGGTTTAGGGAAAGTTAGAGAGACCTCTACCTGGAGTTTTGAAAAAGCTTTACTACAGGACCGGCTGTATAAAACACAGATGCAAGGATGGCTAGAGGAATTTTTGGAGATTAATGTTGGCTCTGCCCCTCTTATGACAGTTTGGGAAGCCTTAAAAGCGGGGATCAGGGGCGAGACCCTGGGATTCTCAGTGCGCAAAAATAAAAAAGAGAAAACGGTGATAAGTAGCTTACAGGGGAAGCTAAGGGTGGCTGAAACCAAATTGACTCACTGCATTCAAACAGGACAAGATGTCGAGACAGTGCAGAAAGAGGTAGTGCTGGTCAGAGCCGAAATTGGGGCAATTTTTGCTGAAAAAACCGCTGCAAAATGGGCAAGCACCCGGGAAAAAAATTACAAGTGTAGCGACAATATTGGGCATCATCTGGCTGTCAAGACCAGGCAACAGGTTTCCTGTAGTGAGATACGCACAATTAAACTCCCATCAGGGGATGAGACTAACGACACAGATCACATACGAAAGGGATTCCAGGACTTCTACTCTAAACTTTATACTGAGGAGAATCATGGTCCCAGTGACCTAATCGCTAACAAGACCACCAACTACCTTAGCGAGATCAACCTCAGATCTCTTTCCTTAGAGGATAGGGAAATGTTAGACATAACTCCCACATGGGACAAGATACTGGAATCCCTCAACAGCCTGCCTGATGGGAAAGCTACTGGGCTGGATGGCATCCCAGTAGAGTTCTACAAGACTTTCGCTCCACAAATTAAGAACAATTCTTATAGAAGTAATAACCTCTATCTTTAATGGGACTTTACCACCAGCATCCTCGTCCATGGCCAGAATAGCTATTTTCCCAAAGAAGGATAAATCTCCAACAGAAATGAGTTCGTATTGACCAATAACGCTCATTAATTGTGATTCAAAGATCTTCTCCAAAGTGCTAGCTAACAGAATTTCTTCAGTGGTTGAATCTTTGGTTTCAGAGTGGCAGCATGGGTTTTTCCCGAAAAAAGGAACAACTGAGCCTGTTAGAAGGGCCATTACTCTTTTTGACGCCGCACAGGCTGATGGAGACCCGATGTCACTTACACTCTTGGACGCTGAGAAAGCCTTTGATCGGGTCTCCTGGCAATTTCTGTGGGCAGTCATAAGGAGAATGGGATTCGGGCCAAAGATCACGCAGGCAGTACAAGCCCTTTATGTAAAACCAACAGCTTGTGTCTCAGTTAATGGGCAACTAACCGGGCAGTTTGAGATCTCCCGGGGCACCAGGCAAGGCTGCCCATGCTCCCCCCTGCTGTTTGCCCTTTATTTGGACCCTTTCATCAAGCAAATAGAGAGAAATAATGAGATTCTCCTAGTCAACTTCCAAGGCAGCTGTATCAAGATCATGGCTTACGCCGATGATCTGGCCATCACTTCACCTGATCCTTTAAACACCATAGTGGCTCTTGAAAAGGAGGCGCTAAAATTTAAGAGGCTCTCTGGCTATGCCCTGAATCAAAACAAAACCCAAATAATAACAAATAGCCAAGTACCATGGACCGATTACAGAGTGGTTTCCAAAGCCAAATATCTGGGAGTCTACATCTCATCAAATCTGGATGAAATTGTTACAGACAACCTAGCTCCTTTGGCATCACACACTAAAAAGGCTTTGAAACAAATCAACAACCTACATTTAACCCTTGTTGGCAGATGTAATGTCATAAAAATGAAATACTTTCCCAAACTCCTATATTTTTTCCGCACAATATCTCTGGAATTCCGTAATTCTAACCTGCAAAAATGTCAACAAATATTCACACAGTTTATCTGGTCTTATTCCCAACCCAGGAGGGCATAAAGGCAGCTCTGTCTACCAAAAGAGCGAGGGGGTTGGTCTTTTCCTAACATCACTCTTTACTATTGGGCTTCAGTTTTACAATATAGCGCAGAATTGTTAAAAGAGGCTCCACCCCCACAGACATTAGGGCTCCCCACGCCCTTCCAGCTACTGTTGGGAGAACAGTACTGGGGCTGTCTACTTCGGGAAACCACCTACGGATACTATAAAAGGGCGAAATTTAAGACATTACTAAACTCTTTTAAAACCTTCCGCAGTATCCGCAAATTCTTAGGGTTGGGCAGATTTAACTTCTATACTCCCACGCTGAACAATGGCAGCTTGCCTGCTATCTTCGGCAGGGCTTACTTCTCAGACTGGCATAAGGCCGGTATATTGAAATTGGGAGACCTCGTTACCTGTGAAGGGGTAGTCCCTTTCTCTGAGTTACTGGCTAAATTCAAACTAAAAAATGAAGACGCATTCAAATATTTCTCTGTAATTGACTTCTTGTCTAGGAAGGCGGGGGGCTCAGGTTTTAGGGAAATTGACCTGCTTAATACTTTACGTAAGCCATTAATCCCTCGAATTGGCCTGTTATATAATATCATAAATAGGCAGACCCCCGACGACTTACAGAACATAGCTGATAAATAACACAACAAAATTGACACTTCTAACAGCACTTTTTTTTAACTCACTTGCCCTCTCACAGAACATTCTAATCTCAGCCAAACTACAGGCACAACATTTCAAAACTATTTTCTTTCTATATCTCACTCCTAGTAAAATTGTAAAGTGGGGGACTGGCCAAGGTACCCTATGTCCTAGATGTTTGGAATATGGGGCCAACTCTATCCATATTTTCTCCACATGCTTAAAACTCTCCATCACTTTAAACCAAATACAGGAATTTTTAAGGGAAGTCACAACTCAGCCTATAACACTGAATCCAACTATTATTCTGCTAGGAACGCAGACCGAGACCTCTCAGTCGAAAAGAGATGGTTTAATATTCATCACGATGACTGTTTGGCGGCTCTGTGTGGCTTCTGCCTGGCTTGACCCGGAGCCCCCATCGTTTTCACATTGGCTAGCCAGATTTATCGCTACGTATCATCTAGAAATCGCTGTGTATGCAAAGAAAGGAAGGAAAGGACGGAAAAAGGGACTGAAGGTGTGGGAAAAATTGACTTTTTGGCTGGCACAGTCAGGATAACTTTCACTTCGTCCCGCTTCTCCTCCTAAGTTCTGTGTAAAGTAAATCTTGGTTTTCCTTCTTTTCTTTTAAATTTTTTTTTTTATCTGACTCCTAGGCCTCGTGGTTTTTCACGTATTTCATATTTTGTTCTTTCTCTTCTTAAATGTATGTGCTTTTTGGTTTACTGTGTTTTTATCTCTTCTCTAAACTATACGCAGTTTCTTCTCTCATTGAGGGGTGGGGGGGGTTGCTCTATTGAAATTCTTTATGTATCTTTTTTTACAATGGGTAATAAAAAAAATTTTAAAAAAAGAATATCTTGATCCTTATGTAGAAGGGAATTGCTAGAAGAATAAATAGAGTCTACAAGAGTACGTTCTCTACGCGTTTTGAGATAAGTTTGCCAAGAGTTTCCCTGATCTATTACGATCCCCATTGTAACGGGCACTACTGCGAAATAGGACAGAGGAGGCATTGTCAGTTGTAGTTTTATTAAAGGCAAGTTTTACGCGTATCAAAGCAGGAGATATTGAGTCTCCCCAGGAAGTGTAAAATTCATGCTCTAAGAGCTTAATGTGTGCCAAAGTGGTTTTCCGTTGCTGAAGGAACCGTTTCTTTTCTTTCGAGACAAAATCTATGAGAAAGCCTCTCACAGTAGCCTTAAAAGAATCCCAAATGGTATAAGGGGGTAAAGTGGGGTTAGAATTTAAGTTAAAAAGTTCATTAACAAAGGAGTGGAACGAGGAAGAGAAAAGAGGGTCTGAGAGAAGAGAATTGTTGAAACGCCAACGAGAAGACCTGGGGTGCGGAGGGAGCAAATCAAGATCAGTTACAATTGGAGCATGGTCGTAAATAACTGTAGGTTCAATAGAGGAAGATAGGAGGTTTTGAGATAAGGATTGGGAGAGAAAGATATAGTCTATACGGGAGAGGGATGAATGAGGAGGGGAGAAAAAGGAAAAGTCTAGAGTGTCAGGGTGAGAGAGTCTCCAAGAGTCAATGAGGTGTATCTGTGATAGAGTGTCTAGGAAGTGCTTGTGTGTTTTATGGGGGACAAAACGGACCTGAGATTGACGGTCAAGAAAGGGTCAACAACTTGACTACAATCGCCTCCTAATATGAAGAGATCATCTTGAAATTGAATACATTTTTGTGTAATTAAAGGCCAAAAGGAACAATCTGGATGTGTTGGGCCATAGACATTAAAAACAGTTAAGGCAACATTGTTAATTAATAATTTAACTAAAATCCATCTACCGTCTTTGTCAGTTTCTTGTAATAATACTTTACAGTTTAGTTTCTTATGACATAGAATTACAACTCCATTTTTTTTATTAGTAGGAGAAAATAAAACTGTACCCACCCAACTTCTTTTTAATTTTAACGCCTCAATCTCTGTGAGATGAGTTTCTTGTAGGAAAACCAGAACAGGGTTATAAGAGGCAAGATGGGAAAGAATTCTCTGTCTTTTGATTGGACTAACAAAACCTTTTACATTGCAGGAAATTACTCTGAATTTAAAAACATTAAAAATTCACAAAGAATAAAATATGCATTGATGAGAGAGTAAAAAAGGAGTTCAATGACAAGGAAGAAAAAAGAGAAGAGAGGAAAGGGAAGACATAGAGGGGAAAGAGAACATAAGAAAAGACAGTACATATCCAAGGGATGACTGAAGCAACATACCTGAGGGGAATGAGGACGAGATAAGGGTAGGGCGATGGTGACGCACGGAAGATGAACCACCCAATCAGGAAGTCCGTACCACACCAGAACAAGAGAAAGATATACACGGACTCAATATGTGAAAAGAGAGAAAAAAAAAGAAAGGAAAAAAGGAATAGACGAGTGAAGCTATATGATATAACAAGGAATCTAAAAATCTAAAAAGATGAAGAAAAAGTTAGAAAATATACAGTAAGGCAAAGGAGATACAAAGATAAATATGAACCATATAACATAACAGTTAACCATCAACAAAATTAATACTGAGTATATGGGCAATCACGCCATATCAAAATAATAATACTTGAAGAAATGAACCTTATTATTAATAAATATAGAAAAGAAAGGGAAGGGAGAGTAGAAACAGGAGTGAGAGAGATGAACCTATTCATAATATACATTAACAATATGAGATTTATAAGCAGAAACAGTTAACGGTGAGCCATATTAATACAAACTATATTGTTAATTATGTTATATCGAAGAAATAAAACTTGAGGAATCTATCCTGATTGATAAATGCATAATAAGAGAAGGAGGAAGAGCAGAAAGAGGAGTAGAAATAAAGAAGAATAAATCATATCATGCAATAAGGATATGGAAGTTGTAAGCAGAATATAAGAATGAATATAACATATCAACCGTTAGAGGGACCAGCAGTATCCATATTAGTTGAAGTGTGAGAGTGAATGAACTTCCTGAGTTCTGCAGGGTCTTCAAAGGATAGAGTACGATTTTGGTAGGTCACTTTGAAAATACAGGGGTGAAAGAGGCCATATCTGGCTCCCATTGTGCGAAGAGGTGGTCGAAGACTGGGGAATTATTTTCGACGTGTTGCTGTGGCGTTAGAAACATCTTGGGATAGAAAAACTTTCTGACCAAGCCAAGAGAGTTGACGTTTAGCTCTAGCTGCAGACAAAAATGAGAGTAGGTCAGTGTATTTCAAAAAGAGAATAATAATTCCTCGAGGTCTGACTGAAGAAGAAAAAGGATGAGGGCCAAGTCTGTGTGCTCTTTGGATATTGAGAGATGTTGATGCGGGCATTTACAGCAATTTTAATAAGGAGGTAAAAAAAGCGACAGGATCCTCCCCTTCCAAGGTTTCAGGTAATCCATAAATTTGTAGGTTGTTCCTTTTGTTGCGATTTTCCAAATCCTCAGTAGGTTGCTGGAGTTTACGGACTTCTCTCTCCAGAGAGGATATTCTTTGAGAGTCATCCTGAACAGTGGAAAGTTGTTGCTCAACTACGGAAATTCTACCCTCCATTGAGGACCATTTTTCCTCCAGAAACTGCATCTTATTGTTCGTCTCCTCTACAAACGGATGCAAGACATGGATTTCATCCAAGAGTAATTCCAAGGAGATGGTAGAAGGTGGTTTATCTGGAGACGGTGGAGCTTGTTTCAGTCTTTTAGGTGTTAAGGTAGGCGGAGAAGCTTTCTGCGGAGTGGAATGCGTCGATTGGTTACGAGCAGAAGAGACTCCAGCCATATCTATAGTGGATGAAGGAGCAGCAGACGCGAAGGGAACAGTAGGCGGAGATGTTGCTGTGGAGGAAGTTTTGGGGACAAAAACAAATTGAGGCTTGCGTAGTCTGCCCATATGCGTACTGCAACCCAGTAAAAATTGTGCACAGTGTACAATATAAGTAAGGAAATAATAAAGCTGTAGGCTTGGTATTCAAGAGTCAAACTACTCGTATGAAATAGAACCAATATGAAAATTAAGAAGAGGAGGAGACCATATTATTATGAATGATGCAAAGTTTCATAACAAAAATCGTTACGTTGAATATATCACAGAGAAAGTTCCGTTGAATGATGGAAAATTATGTTAATGAGGCATGAGAAACACACAGGCAGGTTATTTCTGCATTTCCATGGTGCAAAATGGTTCAAAATACTAAGAGCCGTTGATGAGAAGGCATAGTGAGCAGAAGACCAATTTGCATGTTACATTTTTAGCCAGCTGGAAAGGTATGCTGATGTTGAGATCTGAGGAAAATAATATAACATTGAAGACTGAAGGTAAAGGCAAAGGTCTCCTTACTGTGTGAAGTAGCTTCTTAAAAAAAAATCAGGAGAGCTGCCAGCTGTTGATGGATTCATTGAAGAGAAAAGGCTGTCGTAATTATTCCTGTGAGCGCGTTATGAAAGAATGCAAGGCATTCAAAATGGCGGGCGCTCTGAGGAGAAGAAGAGAAATGCAGATATAGAGGTGTGCGCGACGCGCCCAGGACATTTAAAACCCTTCAGCTTACTCGTGGCAACTTCTGATCTTCATTTCCATAATTTCCGCATTCAAAAGGTGCGAAGTATCGCACTCGCGGACTGTAATGTTTTGCCGGTGCGGTGGAGCTTCCAATTCAGGCGACCATCACGCAATGTGGTGTGTGTATTTTTTAAACACTAAACTTGCTGTTAAGCTGCGTTTGTTTACAGCTTGTGTTCTTTACCTATGTTCAAAGCACAAAGTGCTTCATATTTGCAGTTCGTTAAACAATAAAAGGATTAATCGTGTCAAGTTCTCTGTTCCTCAGCTAAGAGAATAAAACATAATCCCTCCTGGGTCATTTACACAGAGGATGCTGCAAGTGGGATGGAGGTTTATAAACATCCAAATACAAGCAGCTTCAGTACAGCGAACCAAGGTCACACCTCTCAGGTTTGGACTAAGGGGACCGGAGTCCCCTTTCTTAAAATAGTGAGGGGACTCCGTCCGCTTCCGACTTGTGCCCTGCCATATCTACAATAGATTTCCAGCAGTATTTTAAAACACATTACTCATTGAGGTCGTGATTTTTAATTTGGTGGACGTGTTAGTACCATTGCCATGGCAAAGTACTTTACTCCTACCATGGCGAGGGTACTCCACCCGTCAAATTTAGAGTTGTCAACCAGCCCAGCGAACATCTCTTTCATTTACAGGAACTGTTGTCATTGCGGTCCCTGTAAATGCATTGAAAGCGTGCCTTACTGCGCTGTCAACATGATAGCACCACACTGCATACTTTAATTTTTTCAGGGATTTTGTTTTTGAAAATAGAAGAAGCAATGACCCTCCTCCTTGGAGTTTTCTCCCATGGCATGGGGTTATTGAAAAGTTTTTACTTTCACATACCGTCATATTTTGGGTGGTTGTATGTAAAAGTAAAACCTGGCCATGCGTCTGCTCACTCTAAATCGTGGAGGTGGATACATGGGCAAACCTCCAGCAGTCCTTACTCTGTCAGGCTGTTGGAAGGGTATGTAAGCAGAGGAGACAGAGTAGTCTCCTTCAACTACATACTGAAGGTCCACCCTTCTGCAAATCAGGCGGGCGAACCTTCAGCTTGGCAGATAGGCTACTCCGTCGCCTTTGCAATAGAATACCCTCTCTGCGAAGCTCTAATTTGGGCCCTGAGTCTTTTGTATGATCAACTGTCCTTGTATTAAGTTTTCCCTGAAGGTCCTGAAAAAAATACAATAAATTTGCTATCTTTGAAAACTTCAATTCCCCTTTTCTCCAATTCCCAAGACAAGTAGTTTCCAGCCTTAATATTTGTAACTGGTTTGCTAGAGGGCCTGGGAGTAGGTGGAAATACAGCAGTCCTGGATAACTCCTTTTTAGGCCTCACCTAGTAGCCAGGCCATGCGCTGACTGTGCAAGACGTATTGTTAGCTTACAGTGGGCTTAGAGCCTGCCCATTGCTTAACATTGTTTGGCTTTATTGTCACTTACATTTGCTTGCTTCTTATTCATCAGCTTGTGTTGGAGTTCCTTCCTCTGCTTGTGTTTGTCCCTCCCCTGAAGCATGGATGCATTGCATGTGTCTTTTCACTACTCACTTTTCAAGTATCAATTCAATCAATTAGTCCTTTATTCGTCCTTTATTCGGTTTTTATATATTTGGAAAATAAAAAACCATAAAAGTACATATTAAGAGAAGGTTTACACAGATAAGATAATTTGAAATTTAAGATATGTTCTTCTGGTAAAGAACATACGAAAAAATTCACCTACAACTATCACGATTTTCACAATTAAAAAAATTAATACAATTAAGAGCAGTTTAAAAAAGAAACATCTTAAGCTGTACTTTTTTCTTTTTGTTTAAGCACTCAACAAGGCTGCATGTTTTCCAGCTGTATCTCTCTTGTACTTCCCCACTGCACTTGTGTTGCTCTTTCTCGGTCTGTGTTGTTTTCCCTGCACTCTCTTGTGCTTCTCCCCAGCTCTCAGTTGCACTCTCTTGTCATTTTGCTTTACCCAACTCCACATTCCTCTCTCCATTTTCTTCCCTCCCCACAATCTCCGCCTAGGTTGCTCCCACCCATGCATTCCTTCTCCCGCTCCCTTCTGTTGTTTACCCACCCCAATCTTCATGATACCAACCCTCCCTCTGTATTGCTTCCTCCACTCGCGTTGCTTCCCACTAACCCTCTCCTGCTACTTTTGAAAATGTTGTTTATTGATGCAACTCGGATTGGGAAAGAAAAAGAAAACAACAGGCATTGGCAAAACCAATAGGTCTTTCCTATGCAACATGGTTGCTGTTCGGCATGGCTATAAGTTAGTGGCATAGAGGAGAGTGGAGTGGCCTAGAGCAGAGTGTTGTAGAGTGGAGAGTTGTGGAATAGAATGGAGTGTCATAGAGTTGAGTGTCATTAGGTAGAGTGGAGAGTCGTGGAGTAGAGTGGGGGTGTTGTGGAGTAGAGTGCCATGCAGTGTTGGAGTGTTTTGAAGAAGAGGAGAGGGGCTTATAGTGTATGGGCGTAGATTGTAGAGGAGTACAGTAGAGTGGAGTAAAGAGTCATAAGGAGGAGGGGCATAGAGTGAAGTGTTGTAGAGTAGAGGGGTTTAGAGAGTCGTAGAGTGGTATAGACTGTCAAAGAGTGGCACAGAGTGTCGTAGAGTGGAGTCTCATAGAGCAGAGTGTCATAGAGTGGAGTCACAGATAGTTATGGAGTGTCATAGATGGTCGTGGAGTGTTGTAAAGTGTTGAAGAGTGCAGGGGCGTAGAGCAAAGTGGAGTAAAGGGCTGTAGAATGGAGTGTTGTTGAGTGTCGTAGAGTGGAGGGCTTTAGATTGGAGGGTTGTAGAGTGGCATAAAGTGTTGTAGAATAGAATGGAGTGGCGTTGCGCAGAGTGGAGTAAAGTGTTGTAGAGTGGAGTGGCATAAACTAGAGTGGAGTAAAGTGGCACAGAGTTTCGTAGAGTGGAGTGGTGAAGAGTGGAGTGGCATAGAATGGAGTAGAGTAGAGTGGAGTACAGTGACTCAAAATGAAGCAGAGTGGAGTAGAGTGAAGTGACGAGGAGGGGTGGTGGAGTGGCGTAGCACAGAGTGTAGTAAAGTGTCATAGAGTGGAGTACAGTGAAGTAGAGTGGAGTGGCAGAACGTACAGCTGAGCAAAGTGTCATACAGTGGAATAGTGTGGAGAAGTGTAGAGTGGAATAAATTACTGTGGAGTGCCGTAGAGTGGAGTGGCTTAGAGTGGTACAGAATGTCGTGGAGTGTCATGGAGTGTGGTAGAATGGAGAGGCCTAGAGTGGTGTGGCATAGAGAGTGCTAGAGTCACCTATACTGAAGTGTTGTAGAGTGTTGTAGAGTGGAGTGTCGTTGTGTTGTAGAATGGAGAGGCATAGAGTGGAGTAGAGTGTCGTAGAGTGGGGTGATAAAGAGCAGAGTAGAGTGTCGTGGAGTGGAGGGGAAACAGCATTTACAATTCGGGCAGGCCACACGTTCTGTTACCCCGCAAGCGATACCATGCTTGCCTTTACCACGCATATTCCTTTACCATGCATATGCGTGGTAAAGGCAGTCAGCGATCTAGATTCAGAGCGGATGGTTGGGGAGAATGGAAGGAGGAACTGGAAGGATGGAGTCAGGAATGATCAGGACACTGCTTGGTAAGTAGGGCTGGGGGCTGGGTTTTAGGGCTCAGGGTGGGAGGGTCGGTTTTAGGGTTCGGGCCAGGGACGGGGCTGGGCGCCACCTTTTTGGGCCTGTGGGCGTGGAGTCATGCCGTTTTTAAGGCTGGGGGCTGGTTTTAGGACTCAGGGCTGCGTGAGAGGCTGAGGTCAGGGTAGTTTCTAGAGCTGGTGGCCAGGTTTTAGGGCTCAGGGCGGGGGGTCGGGGTAATTTGTAGGGCTGAGGTTTGGGTTGTTTGCAGGGCTGGGGGATAGGTTTTAGGGCTCAGGGCTAGGTGTAATCTTTACTATGCATGTGCCTTTACTAATCATACTTTTACAGCGAAGTTCGCTGCAAAGGCATGCATGGTAAAGACGCGGTCGTAGTATCGACCACGTTGTTAAGGCATGCAATATAATTGCATGCATGGTTCCGTCATACAACCAGAGTGAAATGTCATAGAGTGGAGTGTCACAGAGTGGAGCAAAGTGGAGAGACAGAGTAGTGGGGTGGCGGGAAATGCAGGGTCGTGGAGTGTCATAGTGTTGAGTAGAGTGGCCTACAATGAAGTAGCATAGAGTGGTGTACATTGGAATGGCATAGAGTTGGGCAGAGTGTTGTAGAGTGGAGTGGAGTAGAGTGTCGTAGACTGGAGTGTAGTACAGTAGAGGCATAGAGTGGAGTGGAGTGGAGTAGAGTAGAGGGGCAAAGAGTGTAGTAGAGTGGTCTAAAGTTGAGTAGTGTGGCATAGAGAGTGGAGTGGTATAAAGTGGAGCGGAGAAGAGTGGAGTTGTGTAGAGTGGATCAAAGTGGTGTAGTGTAGAGTAGAGTGGAACAGTGTTGTAGAGTGTCATAGAGGGTGTAGAGTGGAGTAGAGTGGCATAGAGTATAGTAGAGTGACATTAATTGGAGGGGTATAGAGGGGAGTGGTACAGAATGGCATAGAGTGATGTAGACTTAAGTAGCATAGATTGAAGTGGCGTAGAATGACAGAGAGTAGAGTTGAATTTCACAAAGTAGAGTAGAGTATTGTGGAGTTGAGTGAGGTGTTGCGGAGTAGATTGGAGTAGAGTAGAGTGCCATGCAGTGTTGCAGTGTTGTGGAGTAGAATGGAGTAGAGTGAGGGGCACAGAGTGTTGGGGCATAGAGTGTAAGGGCGTAGAATGTAGAGGGGTGCAACAGAGTGGAATAAAGTATCATAGAGTGGGGGCGTAGAGTGGAGTGTCACAGAGTGTCGAAGAGTAGAGGGACACAGAGTGGAGGGTCATATAGTAGAGGGTCATATAGTGGAAGGGTGCAGAGTGGTATAGAGAGTTGTAGAGTGGCAGAGACTGTCGTAGAGCAGCACAGAGTGTTGAAGAGTGGAGTTTTGTAGAGTGGAGTGTCGTAGGGTGTCATAGAGTGCAGTCGCTTTGAATGTTGTGGAGTGGCATAGAGTGAAGTAAAGTGTCATAGAGTTGAGAGTTATAGAGTGCCGTAGAGCGTCATAGAAGGTTGTGGAGCATTGTAAAGTGTTGAAGAGTGGAGGGAAATGGAGGGGCGTAGAGTAGAGTGAAGTCAAGGGGTGTTGAGGTGAGTGTTTTAGAGTGTCGTAGAGTGGAGAGTAGTAGAGTGGAGGGTCAGAGTGGGGTAAAGTGTTGTAGAGTGGAGTGGCATAAATTAGAGTGGAGTTAAGTGGCGTAGAGTGGCATAGAGTGGAGTGGCTTAGAGTGGAGTGGCAAAGAGTGTAGTGGCGAAGAATGACATAGCATAGAGTGGAGTAAAGTGCTATATAGTGGAGTAAAGTGGCGTATAGTGGTGCGGCATAGCGTACAGTGGAGGAAAGGGTCATGGAGTGGCACAGCGTACAGTGGAGTAAAGTGTTTTAGAGTGGAGTGGCTGGTGTCGTAGAGTGGAGAGGCATAGAGTGGAGTGGCATAGAGTGGACTAGAGTGGACCAGGGTGAAGTATTGCAGAGTGTTATAGAGTGGAGTGGAGTGGCGTAGAGTGGAGTATATTTGAGTAGAATGGCATAGACCAGAGTAGAGTCTTGTGGAATGTCGTAGAATGGAGTGTCCCAGAGTGGAATGGGATAGAGTGGCGTGGCATGGAGGGTCATAGAGGGGAGTGGCATAATATGGAGTGGCGTAGAGTGGCCTGCAGTGAAGTGACATGGAGTGGTGAAGAGTGGAGTAGCATGGAGTGGAGTGGAGTGTGGTACAGTGGAGTCAAGTGGAGTGGAGTGGATTGGAGTGGCATAGACTGGAGTAGAGTGGTGTAGAGTGGAGTGGCATAAAGTCGAGTGGCACAGAGTGAAGTGGAGCAGAGTGGCGGAGTGTGGAGTAGAGTGGCTTTGAGGGTTGTAGAATGGCGTAGAGTGGGATATAGTGGAGTAGAGTGGCTTAGAGTAGCATAGATTGGAGGGGCATAGAGTGGAGTGGCTTAGAGTGGCGTAGACTGGACACAATTAAATATTAACATTAATCAATAAAAAAAGAATAAGGTATATACACATAAGGAAGTAACATTGACAATTTGAAAACTTTTTAAATAGTTGATTGTGAATTGCACAAAATATTACAATATTTGACCATTTATTTGGTGTATACTTGGTTTTGTACTTTTGTGTATTGTTTTGTGGTCCAGTTCATCGAAATTGCTTAGGCTGTGGTCCTCGGGTTCCAATAATGACTCAGTGGGGGTCCCCGAGTTGTAGTAATGATTCAGTGGGTGTCCACCGAAGTAAAAAGGTTAAGAACTGCTGACCTAGTGTATTTATTTGTTTTTGATCATGTTAAAAAAAAAGTGCTTCATTTATGCTTTCCTAATTCTGATATATTCCGAAATATTTGAACAGTTCATTTACACACATTTAAATGTGTTGTGTTCCAGAAAAAAATAACAGCTACAGCCTTTCCTCCAGTACATTCCCAGTATACAGCAAGATTGTCACATAAATCCTCTATTTGAACTCAGAGAAAGAAAATTAAACATCAAGCTCCCTCGGAAGACAGAACCTGACATTTGGCCTCTGTCTTTGAATGCACAGCAAAGGGGACAAGATAAGAACAAAATGTAAAGGCCTATTTACAGAAAGCGAGTACTCCTACAAGAATACAAGGAGCATGTCAAAGAGTGGTAAATAGGCTATGCTCCGCAGGAAGGACAAAGACATGCTGGACAGCCTAAAACAAATAAGGCGAGGAAATAGAAAGTAATCAAATGTGAGTTACAAACCACAAAGCCAATTGTAAGCAATGGGTGGAATGCATTTCTAAGGAAATTTTCAGAATGTCCCCAAGAAGTTTTAGGCAACCAAACAGCTACGCTGTCTGGTAGGCTTCAGCCTAAAACGGACTTTTGTCATTTTGCAGACATAGACACATGCCTAGTGACCAGCCACATGTAGGCTTTTGTTCTTCTCTTTTTTTTCTGGGTATGCTGAACAGCCTCAGGAATGCTGTACAGCATAACTAAAAGTAATTGATAAAGCCACTGCGCTTATTGGCTTTGCCAATGCTTGTTTTGTATTATGTCTTGCTCCCATCTCTTCCCTATCCAGCCACACATTCTATTAAATAACTATTGATTTCAATACCAAGGCAGCTCTCATGGACCGTCCAGCGTACGTTGTTTAATAGGAGAGGCAGGCCCTGGTGCATGTGTTGGCCACGTGCCTGCTGGTTCACAGGGGTCACGAGCCGAGCACGTGAAGCCTCTCGCAGCCGTGGCGGGTCCGCCCAGCTCTGCAGACTGCTCGCTCCGAAGGCCTTGCTCTAAACGAGGCCGTGAATTGGTTTTTCATGCTCACATTGACAGATCAGAAAAGCAGTTTGTTCTACCAAATTTAACAATGATATATCATTATCGCAACTTTCGACAAAATCTTTAAAATCAATGGCGCTCTCGCTGGCGGAAGAGGACTGGCGGCGCTCCCTGGAGGGCTCGGTGTCAGAGCGCGGAGGGGATGGATTGAGTCCCGGCCGCAAATCAATGGCGCTGCACGGAGTGCACTCAATAACAAGGCCCGTCGGAAAGGAAAACATGTAAAAGGGGCAGTTCACGCCGATTCAGGAGGCAGCCGCCTGCCACAGCCTCGCACACGCAGTTAGATTCCGTGGGTGGGTTGGGTTCCATTAACAAAAATTCGATATTTGAATTTTTGGAATTCCCAACAAATACCAGAACTCATGGCCTGGAGATCAGTAGCACTCTTAGCTTCGCAGAAGTACTGATGGCTGTAAGTAGTTTCACCTGTAAGTATACCTACTGTACAAATGCTTAAAGAGCATCTACTTTTTTTTTTTAATCTCCACTGGGAAATATTTTTCCACCATGCAACAAAGCCTTCGCCTGCACGTGTGCCAATTTTAGGGGTATCCCTAAACATTCCCATATCCTGGAAATACATCTGCTCTTCCCCATAACAATAGCAAATCTCCAACTGCCTCAAGGGTGGCAATGGTCTGAGGAAAGTCCAGTGGATACGCCAAGATTTTCGATTGACTAACTTTCCAGGACCACCCTTCACTAGAGTATCCACCCCTGCCCTTGGGAACAGATTTACTTCCAGATAATGTGACAACGTACAGGTGTCATTTTAAATGTGATTTACGAATGCAAATTCATGATTACTGGATTTCAAAAGGTTAATTTGTACTTGTATTTAAGCTATTTGTGCACTCAAGTGTGCAAAGGACTTTGGGACTCAGGCTTTGGATTCTACACTCACAATGCATCCATCAGACTAACACCCTCACACTGCTTCAGTTAACTCTGACATATACTAGTTCTACACCCCCGCACACACACTGCACCTGTTATACCCAAACACAAAGCATTAATTAAACAAGCATTGGCATAGCCAATAGGTCTCACTTTTGGGACCTTATAAGTATTTAGTTATGCAGCACAATATCCTTGGTGAAACAACAACTGTTGCATTGGCAAAACACTTATAAGAGCCCAAACGTGAGACCTATCGGCTATGCCAATGCTTGTTGCTGTTTTTGTGATACTGCAATATATAGGGATGTTATTTGTCACAGTTTACAGTTTGGATTAGATCATTGATGATACTATTGTTCATAGGATCACAATGTCTCCAGTGACAACTTCTTGCTGCCCAGGTCGTGCCGAGGGGTTCCTTTTCCGGTGGTTCTGCTGTCCTGATCGAGCCGAAGGTCCTGCTGCAGCTGTCTCCTCCCTTTGTGTGTACGGTTGTGGTTGTGTGTGTGGTTGTGTGTGTGGGTGTGGTTGTGGGTGTGTGTGGGTGTGGTTGTGGGTGTGTGTGGTTGGGTGTGGTTGTGTGTGTGGTTGTGTGTGGTTGTGGTTGGTTGTGTGTGGTTGGTTGTGTGTGTGTGTGGTTGTGGTTGTGTGTGTGGTTGTGTGTGTGTGTCTGGCTGTGTGTGTGGTTGTGTGTGGGGTTGTGTGTGTGGTTGTGTGTGGGGTTGTGTGTGTGGTTGTGTGTGTATGTGTTGTGTGTGTGAGAGTATGTGGTTGTGTGTGGTTGTGTGCGTGTGGTTGAGTGTGTGTGTGGTTGTGTGTGTGTGTGTGGTTGTGTGTGGTTATGTGTGTGTTTATGTGTGTGTGGTTGTGCGTGTGTGGTTGTGTGTGTGTGGTTGTGTATGTGTGGTTGTATGTGTGGTTGTGTGTGTGGTTTTGTGTGTGGTTTTGTGTGCGGTTGTGTGTGTAGTTGTGTGTAGTTGTGTGTGTGTGGTTGTGTGTGTGTGGTTGTGTGGTTGTGTGTGGTTGTGTGTGTGGTTGTGGTTATGTGTGGTTTTGGTTGTGTGTGTGTGGTTGGGTGGGGTTGTGTGTGTGTATGTGGTTGTGTGTGTGGTTGTGTGTGTGTTATGTTTGTGTGTGTGGTTGTGTATGTGTGTGGTTGTGTGTGTGGTTGTGTGTGTGTGTGTGGTTAGGTGTGGTTGGGTGTGGTTGTGGTTGTGTGTGGTTGTGGTTGTGTGTGTGTGGTTGTGTGTGTGTGTGTGGTTGTGTGTGTGTGGTTGGGTGGTTGGGTGTGGTTGTGTGCATGGTTGTGGTTGTGTGTGTGGTTGTGTGTGTGTGTGTGTGTGGTTGTGTGTGTGGTTGCATGTGTTTGTAGTTGTGTGTGTTGTTGTGGTTGTGTGTGTGACAGTAATACTAAAAGCATCTCAAAATAAAGGAACACAAACATCGAGTTTGGAGAAAGAGAAAGCACGTTGTAAGTCAAACGGGCGCAGCAAAGCATTGGCACAACAAAAACAAAACAAGATCACTTAGCGAAGACTGAGTGCTGATAATGGATACACACAGCCCATCATCTTAAGAGTTTGATTGCAACCAATGTGCACTCAAACCTGCCCCCTCGTTGTGGATTGCACCCCATATTTCATGAGTTATAACTGCTGCACCCACCATAGCACTTTGAGATCTAAAGCGCAACATAGGTCTAATCGACTAAGCAGTCACCAACATGCTGTGCTTTTAAAGAGAATGTGTCAAAAGTCCTCATGAAAGCGCCAACGAAAGGACTCCCTGAATGGTGCACCGGACATTCAGCAGCCGCTGCGATCAGAAATAAACACTGTGAACGTTGTCCAGTTTCACAGTAACATTTCCTTAATGTTCCTTAAGTCACAAAACAGTAATACTAAAAGCATCTCAAAATAAAGGAACACAAACATCGAGTTTGTGGAAAGAGAAAGCATGTTGCGGCAGCGATGGAGGATACATTTAAGGTGGACGTGATATTGCCTGACGGAGATGCACCCACTGGGAGAATCCCGAACGCTTGTAAGCGCGGGGGGGAGGGGCGGAGGCAGGGAACAAGCAAGAGGAAAGACAGATGGCGCTGAAGGCTGGCGGTTCGCGCGTGCACGCTTGCGTGAACGCAAGCTTGTCACCAGCCAGCGGCACTTTGAAAACTCACCTACTAAAGTCTCTCCGAGCAGCGCATGCGCGCTGACTCAGCGAGACCTAATAAAAACTCTCATAAGCTGCTCTAGTTTCACCCTCTCACACACCAAAAGGCGCACACACATTAGCTAGATTTACACACACACACACAACTGCTTCAGTTAGATACATACAGATCAATTAAACCTCTGGGCAAGGCATTAGACACACACGCAGCTCCTGTTAGACACACATATCAGTTAAACAGACTAAACTGTTTCAGCTAAATGTTGACAGGAGGTACTAGTTAACACACACACAAACACGCTGCATGATTTACCTTGCTGCACCAGTTATAAAAACTGCACCATGTATCCTCAGCTTTAAATAATCTCTCTCACACACACAAACACTGCTTCAGTAAGACCCTCACACATTAAATTAGGTATGCCCTCTGACTGCAGTTTAACTCCCTCAAATTGCCTGGTAAACACCTATGTGCAACTTCCACAAGCCTTTCATGTTGTGCATCAGTTAGATTCATTCACACTTCAGTTAGACTAAAGTGCACACTCATCAGGTACACTTTGTCACACTTGTACTATTATCTGCACACTACTTCAGTTAGTCTCACATACAGGGCACATTTAAAAATGCACCATTTAAATAAACAACAATGGTGCATTTTTAAAGCACAAGCTAACAAAAATCTCACTTCCAATAAAAACAAAGGGAAATGTATGCTGAGATGCAATCTTTATCTTTATAATTGCATTAAGGGTGCAGTACCTTATGTGGCTAATAGAGGTCCCTTTACAACTCCACTGGGACACCTAGTAGCAGCCTGTAGTACTGCACCCTTTCCTTGCGTTGTGGAATATCTTTTACTACTTGTGCAACTGCAGGGATATTAGTTAAACCCAAAACGATAATAATAACAAACATTAGCATTTGCAATGCCAATAGCTAAAAGGTTCACTAATGCAAGACCCATTACATTACAAATGCTCGTTTTTTCAAGAGACCGGTCAGCCTCTATGACAAAATCACAGGTGACACCTAACGCCTCCATCAGAACCTTCTCGTTACTCTCCCAGACCAACTGAATTGTTAGAGGAAACTGGCCTGTTGTGGTACGTGCCTAGAAACCCTTGAAGAGTCTCAAGCTCCATGCCAGAAATACCGATCATCAAATCATTTGAGACAGGATTTCCTGAGCTACCTCTTTCCTAAAGCTGCCACCCTAGTTACCTCTATTGGCATTAAGTTACCTTGTTCCCAGTTGGTGTACGCCTTGACTTCGCAGTTTCTTGTAAAGCTGTGACATTTACTGTACTCCGCAGAGAAGTCACTGCCGCACAAATTTTCAATAACAACCAGTTTACCTCTGTCACTTTCTGGCTGCCACGTCTTGGTTTGGTCTGTTCTGCGCAATATAAATTGTTATTAACGCCTTCACTGCCAGGACTTCTAGGTATTTATATATATATATATATATATATATATATATATATATATATATATATATATATATATATATATATATATATATATATATATATATATATATATCATGACAGATATACATCGTAAGGGAAGCGAGGATTGTGCTTTGTTCACCATTGATGCATAGGTGAAGGGTCTTCATCATCATCTACGAGGAACTTCCGACGGTGCGTAGGTTGCACCCCCTGCTTGCGGGCAGCTCATTGAGGTTCCCTCGTGTTCCATCACAAATTTAATAAGAAAGATAGCCGCTGATTCAAATGAAAGATTCATTACTACTTCAGTCAGCCGTATGAACATCGGACAATTAAGAACTGGCACACAGTGTTAAGGCGCGGCCCATGATATAATATATAGTTAGAGCCTTATAGAATTGCCTCCTAGAAAACGCTACGGGTCAAAGTGGCAAAAGCAGCAGAACAAGTAATCACGGAGTCCACATACTATGAGCAGGTCTTGTTCCATCCTGGGTTAAATCCCGAAGGTGAAAAAGAACTGGCAAAAGAGGCGTAGCGTTTAGTAGCCGTCTATATCAGTCATGATCTTAGTTGAATGGCGTTGGAGGCAGTTGTGCGACTCTTTAAAGATTTGTTTGACACGGGTGCCTTATTGAAAAAGGTGTTAAGTATATATCATAATTGTAAAGAAAAACAGTTATTCCATATTCTGGAGAAAGCATTATAGCGTGAAAAATATGTATTATCGGATAATCACATATTGGTGGCATTATATTTGATTAAACAGGTAAAAAAGTATTGCCTTAGTATGCTAACTATCTTCCAAGGGGGAATGTTATTTAAAAAGGCCACAAAAGGTGAACATACTATCTCCTGAGCTGGATGGCTAAAGACGGTCTAAAGAGGTAAAAAATGTCAGGGCTATAGTATAAAATTAGAGGGGAGGACAGTTAACCCAAGATCAAAAATATGAATAACTGTGTATGCTCTTTCGTTTCCAGAGTTAACTTCGTGATATCTGAATTTTGTGCATGGAATGCCGCAAGTCTGGAGGCATCGCTGTGCAGGGACATGAAAGCAGGGTGGGAGAGAGTGGAACAAACGGAGCAGGATGTGTACTGACGTGGACAGTGTAACACGAGCAGCGTGCGCATGCACCCTGCATCCCAAATAAAACGTCTAACAAAATTGTGCCAACAAACGGTAAATAAAACATCCCAAGTAAGATTACTACTTTGCCTACAATCCCCCTGCATCCACCCATTGAACTGCTTCTCCCCATGCAATATTGTTGCACAACTACTTGCACCTCTCCACCATAAAGATCCACTTCCACAAACTCACTGAAGACACTCTATACACAACTCCCTACTCTATTATTCACTTACACACTGCTTTACTCTACCCACCACCATTTTATCCCCACAAGGGCATCTCTTCCCACATATCAAAACACCACCCAATAAACTCCACTGCCCTTTTACTTTTTTTCATCTACACACTTTATTGATCACTCCCACCAAATGCCACACTGCCGCGGCAACACACAATAACCACCTCACCATTGAAAACCTTTAACCAATCCCCTACAGAGAACCCCAGACCAGCACAACACTGGTCTACAATAGCGTTCAACTCTCAAATATCATCCACAGCGATCATCTTTCAATGGCAAAGGCTTCTAATGAATACCACAATAAGTTGCATTACATTGTTCTGCTTATCCCAGAACACCTCAACTCAACACTCACCCAACTGAAGTTATAACTTCCCACCTAAGGTCTAGGATGTTTGCTGTTTTAGACTTTCTACTTCCCTACCTGAGGGAACACCACCCCTGGAACTCAATATAAAGGGGCAGACATCTTGCTTGGCCCAAGAGATCCCCTCCCAATCTCTATGAAGCTGAAATTGCAAACTTACTTGCAAGCTAAAAGACCCTTACAACATCTACCCCCTATAGTCCCTCTACTATTACCACTTCCGACAAACCAAATCAACACAGAATACTAACTAGTCCCATGACGCGATCCAAACACCAGACCCATCCAAAGCAGGATGGCCAACAGAAACATTATTCTTATAATGACTAAAACTGCTGTCATCCCTTACGCTGAATCAGTCACCTCAGATTTACGATGCATGATCTATAACTGCAGATCAGCAATGAAAGATAAGCTGGAAATTTCAGACACGATCACACACTACCTTGGTCTACTAATCCACACAGACTTGGTTTGAAGACACATCCCACAACATACTTGATCTATTATTAATTCCAAATAACTCCATCAGAAACGACCAAGTAGGAACAGTCAGTGGAGACATTGCTGTCATCTTCAGGGACTCCTTACAATGCAGCAAAATTCCCAATTGCTCCTTTTCCACCTTCGTAAGCCTAACTGTGGACCTCTCTAGATGGTAGGTCTAACTGAGGCTCGTTCCACCTACGGTATGGGTACTCACCAACATTTTCCCAGGGGCCACAAGTTTGGTCTGTGATGTGACCAAGGGCCACATTAATGCCAGCATGGTGGCATTCGGGTGTGGGAAGTGTTGGCGATAAGGTGGGTGTAGGGGAAACCAAGCAGATACATACAGTGTTTAAATTGCACAATGTGAAACCAAAAACGTGAGATTAATCTTGGCTTCTCCACTTAATCAAATTGTGTGTTCCTAGGCAATTGTTTTATTTCACTTTCCCTCCTTTTTCTTCATTATCACATATTAGGACCTAGAAATACATGACTTCAGGATGTGTGCTGTACAAAATCTTTTCCTGTGTTTGATTTAATAAACTACAATGTTGTTCATTAGTAATAGAAACCCAGGCCACCCAAAGAGTGCTCATAACACCTGACTTGCCTCTTGTTCACTATTGGCATTGTTGCCAGGGGAAGGAGGAGTGGAATGAATGTTTCTAAATTCATGTTTGAAAACTGTCACTTTAAAAAAAATACTTCTCAATTCACTAATATAATCTGATGTGCTAAGGAAACTGTTCTGCATGCTAATGAAATACACCTTTGCATTTTTAACAGACTTTTTCCTACTTTTACATTTTCCCAGCAAGATGTCTTTAAAATGAAGGTGTTTCTAAAGTTAAGCATGCAGTACACCCTAGTTAATTGCTTTCTTTAACTTCAGGTAACTTTTAAATAAATACTTGCCTGTTTGTTTAATAATTGTTAATGTTAGTGCTGGATCCAATAAACGGCAGCCCAGTGCTGCTGTTACCCAGGGCGGTGCGTGTAAAGGTCAAGAAGGCCGCATATAGCCCCCGGGCCGTACTTTGAGTATCACTGGTCTAGAATGTAAGCAGTTTCTTTATTAGATGCCTCAGACGGAGAATGAACTGATGAACAGCAGCTTAGAAGGTCTTGGTAGCCATGAAGGGAGTGTGGAGGTGGGGATGTTACCCTGAGGCTGAAGTGATAAAGCCTACAATTTAAGCCTCTACCCCTTCAGACCCCAGATTAGAAAATTACAAAACCGTGCAGGGAATAAATACCCTATAATGTGAAAAGCCAGGTCTTTAAGGCTTTTCTTAAGGGAGAATGTAATTTGATACTAGTCAGATGACTTGACCGCAAGTTCCACAGTCTTGCTGCCGCAACCGAAAAACCTCTGCCTCCCCACCTCTTCTTCTGAATTCTGGGCACAGTCACCACGTTAAGGTCTGCTGAATGAAGATTTCTCCCGAGGGTTTTTCTTGTGACTCACCTCTGTTTCCTGTGGGGAACTCAATAGTACATCAGTTTCAGGCACAGTTCCCTTTCCTTCTCAAAATCTTTGTGGTCCTTCTGAATTTAATCCGTCTCTCAGTTGTAAGACTAGGACGTTTCTGCAGATTGTTGTTAGAAAGGAAAATACGATTAAAAGCGTTTGCCTCATTCCATTTCCTTCAGGTCAGCCCAGTAGATCTATTTCCACCGGAGGTCATCTCATAAGTCATGAACAGGTTGCTAGTCCTCTTTCTGTTTTTTGTTTAGTCATTTGGAATCACTCTTATTTTGGTTTCTATGCACTGCAGTCTAATGACTATTATTAGGTATAAGAACAGTGAATTAAATGGACAGGTACTGTCCGGTACTGAGTACCTGCACTTCTTTAATGTGAAAAGGAGATTACCTGCACTTTTCACCATTGCTGCATTACTTTTAATGGGAGAGTACCTGTACTTCTCAGGAGCAAACAGGTACTTTCAACAGCGAGTAACTGCACTTCTGTCTATTCATTTAAACCACTGGGCAAGAAGAAGCCACACCAAAAGAGCGATGTCTCACTCTGTTAGGCGATCCCTGGGCTCTTCCCCTCTGCAGGCAAGCCAGTAGATGTCAATTGTCAGTTGCCAGTTGAGGTTGGAGCACACCTTAGTATGTTGGAGTGGAGGATTTACAGATTGGTGAGCCTGCACCCAACACCACCCATCCAACAGCCAGTATGACGCTCCTGTTCTCCGGGGCCATAGATGCTTTCCGCAGAGTGCATGTGACCGGGGCACCCTGATGCTGAGCCAATCAGCTATACAATTCTCCAAAAGTCTGTGTCAGCTCCCTCATGGGAGTGTAGTGAGTAGATAGAGTTGAATGGTTAAAGTGCAGTGAGAAGACCAAGGTCTACATCTCTCGGCAAAGGTCAGCCATATAGGGGGCCCAATACCGAGGGAGGTCAACAGAGCCTCAGGGGAGTTGAGCAGAGGGCAGCAGCCAAATGGTGGGCTGGTAAGTGCTACACACAGGCTCCACAATACCCTCCACAAACCAAGTCCTTAATGCCTGCACTCCGAGCCGTGCGCCACCTTGCAGCACCCGCCACTCACTAAAAGAAGACTGCTGAACTATTGCTGACATCAAAACGTGTGCCACGTACCACACTCTTGGTTCCTCGACCCCGCTCAGGGCCGCATTCAACTACCCTTGAATAAAGAACTTTAGACTTTCGTGCGCAGATGGCACTCGCACATTTTTATTTAAAAAAAATAGAGATTTACACTGGATGTGATCCCTTGCCTTAGAGAGCTTGATGAAGAGCTCCCTCATCAGCGGCCATCTTGCCATTCTAGTCATATAAACTCACACGTATTCCTGATCGAACAAGTGTGAGGCTTTATGATGTGTGAATGAGTGTGTCTGATGCAGTGTGCACATATTGATGTAACCAGGTCAGTGTCAATGAATCTGAAAGATGTAGTGTGTTTGAGTCTAACTGGTAGAGAATGTCAATCAAATTAATGCAGCGGGTTTGATTTTAAAAGTAATGGTGTGTATGTGTTTCTGTAGGTCTGTATCTGCAAGCTTCTGGTATGTCTGTATGTGTTTGTGTGTCAGCATGCGTCGGTGCGTCTAAATGAAGAATTGTGACAGAGTCTACAATTGTAATTGTTATTTGTAAAGCGCCTTATCATCTACAGGTCTCTAAGCGCTATAAGAGAGAGCACCTATCCGAGCAAATGGGGAGATGTCAGCTGTTAGTTGATACCCCAGGCTTCCGAATAAAGAATTGTCTTCAACTTCTTCCTTAATGGGAGGCGGGCATGTTCCTTACGTACATTCTCTGGCAGGTTATTCCAGATTTGGGGAATGGATGTTGAAAAGGCTCTACCTCCGATGGTAGACAAGCTGAAAAGAGGGCAGGCCAGTAAACTGGCCTCCGCAGACTGAAGCACCCTACTAGGAATGTAGTTGGCTTTAACGGTCTTTGATATATCTCGGGGCTTGACCATAAATGGCTTTGTGTGCAATGCAGAGGCCTTTAAACTTAGTTCTCTGCCTAACCGGGAGCCAGTGCAGCTGACGTAATAGAGGGGTGGCGTTGGCTCGTCTGGGCACTCTGTAGATTAATCTGGCAGCAATGTAATGTGTTTGAGTATTCACCGCCTATCAATTTCCTCCTCAGGTCAGCAGGTCAGCAGGTCTTCGGTCTTCGGTTTGTCGTAGGTAGAGGGGGAGGGTGTTCCAGGTCCTGGTGGCGCGATGGGAGAAGGATCTGCCTCCGGAAGTAGTTCTCTGGATGCATGGGACCGTGGCCAGGGCGTTGTCAGCGGAGCGGAGTTTCCTGGGTACGTAGAAGGAGAGTCGACTGTTGAGATAGGCTGGGCCGGTTTTGTGGAGTGCCTTGTGTGCATGGATCAGGAGCTTGAAGGAGATTCTTTTGTCGACGGGGAGCCAGTGCAGGTTCCTCAGGTGGGGGGTGATGTGGTCGCGGCATGGGAAGTCAAGGATCAGGCGTGCAGAGGCGTTCTGGATTTTCTGTAGTCTGTTGATGAGCTTGAACGAGGCTCCGGCGTAGATGGAATTGCTGGCTTTGTTGAAGATGTGGTGCGGGAGTGGGTCGGATGGGGATCCGGAGTGGATTGTTCCCATGGTCTTGATTGTGTTCTCGATGCTCACGTTGGCCCAGGCTGTCAGGGTGTCGTGGGCGGAGGGGTGCGGTGGGTTCGGTGCGGTGTGGTCGGCAGGGGTTGTCCGGGGTCGACCACATCACACCCATGCTGTTTTCTCTTCAATGGCTTCCCATTGAAGCAAGGTCAATCTACAAGATTGCCTTTATCGCCCACAAAGCTTTGCACACTTCCTCCCCTCGATACCTGGCGAATAAACTTAAAATCTCGTAATGCTGAAAACTTACTGCTTGAGCCCCCTACCTTCAAAAGAGAAAGATCGATGGCTCAATCCTTCTCAGGCAATGCAGTACGAATCTGGAACTTGCTTCCTTAATTACTCCGTACCACCACCTCTACCCGGACTTTCAAAACAAATTTCAAATCTCTTCTCTTCCAAAGACACTTCCAGAATTAATACATCCCTCTTCATGTCCCTTAAGGCCGCTTGGCATTTTCCCGATGTTCTAAGTTCTTACCACGCCGTAAATATGTTTTCTATGACTGTACTAACCTAATCCCAATGTTTTTTGTTTTGTTTTGGTGCTATGATTGCCACCTCTTTTTTTATTTTATTTTTTCAACTATCCCACTTGTATCTTTAACGTGTACGGTTGTAAATCTCCTCATGTAAAGTACTTGGTTCTATTGTAAAGCGCTCTGACACCTTTGGGTAAAGTCTGCACTATAATAAAATTGCACAAATTAAAAAATATATATACTTCACAGTCTTCCTGATCTTGGGTTTTCAGTAAACTTAGCAACATCCTTGCTCATATCATCACAGAGTGTCAAGCTCATAGGGGCAATTCTAGACAAAGGCCAGACCTCTTCTTCAGGTTCAAGAATAGCTTTGTGATTCTAAAGGTTTATGGGGTATCTGGCCCCCCACACTAAGCCGAATATGCGATCCTCGTAGATGCATATAGCAACTGCACCTAGCTAAAAATTGTTGACCAGTTGCTGGACAGTCTAACCAGGTCACTGGCGCCATCTCTGGTGGACCCAATGTTCCCAAATATATTGGGATGCCCTTTAATCAAACAAAGCTGTAGATCCAAGTTATAACAGACTGCCAAATTCAGATGGAGAGAGCTCACTTCGGAGACCTTTTAAAAATAAAATATAGATCAGGTGCAATACATTCCTACACAAATATGATGGAGGTGAAAGCAGTATTCCTCGATGTAAAGATTTCCCTTCCAGAGGACAAACTCAAACTGGTGATGACACACAGTGTAACTGCAAAGTCCTATATCGCAATTCTGATTTTTCACATATCCAGTGTGTTCAAAATTAGGTTTTCTAACCTGAGAAGGCAGCAACACTTACCCACTGAATGGAAGCTCAGATCAAGCAGTGGATCAAGGCCTGAGGTCGAGCAGTCATTTGCGATACACACACACACCTTAGTTTGCAATTAAACAACTTTGAACATTGCACTGGGCACATTTCTTCACACTGCACAGACCACAATCCTTCACACGGCCCTACACTGCACATGCCACGTTCCAAGAAACATCGAAGGTCACATTCCTACACACTCTACATTCCACATTCCTACACACTGGGCAGGCCACACTGCGCAGGTCACATTTTCCACCTCTCGTGCTACGTTCCTTTAAAGCACAGAGGGCAGGTAATGTAAGTGTACGGTTCACATTCATTAGGACCCTTCAGAAGTCAAATTCCTATACATGGTAAAGGTTACATTTCTATGCACCAGACAACTCAGAATCCTAACCACTCTGACAGCTCGATCCAAGGCAGATTCCTTAGCACTTGCACGGGCAAGAATCTTTTAAATGTATTTGTCAAATTTCTAAAAAATGCACAGGCCAGACTGAGTAGAATTCTATAGGTGAAATTGCTAAACAATGTATAAAATAGTTTCCTAAGCACTGCACACCTCAGATCCCTAAGCACTGTGCAGACAAATCAAAAAGGCCTTTGAAAGTATTGGAAGAAGTACTTCTGTAGCACCACTTCACATACTCTTAAAAGCCTTTGTGAAATGGACCCAACCATATAAAATGAGAATAAGACCTGAATATTCTTGGACTGTTCATTTACATTTAGTACAGATAGAAAGCACAGTGTCCTCTTTGCACTTGTACTAATTTGGCGTTGAACATTTCCGGCCGATTCACAGAGGTATTCATGAGTGCGTACAGTGATTCTACGTCGCATACTCCTGAATACCCTTGTGAATCAGTCCCATTTCTGTCAGATAACACTGGCTGGCCCTGGAGGCCTCGAACTCGGCGTCACTGTGCAGCACAGATTTCTAATTATGAAAGTCTCTGGATCTGAAACACTGTCTAGTCAGATTCCTTAGCATTGCACACATCCATTTTCCGAGCCTTACACACTTCGGAATCCTTAGCCCTACACAGCTCAGGCCCCTAGGCGCGGAGCAGTACAGGTTTATTAAGGCGAGCTAAGCCAGAGTCTGGTTTGACTTAACAGCCATAGCATGAGCCGAGCGCTTAAAATATTTGGCCTTTAAATGTCTCATGATAAAGACTCTTTAAAAATGTTAAAGTATATTTCTGTATCTTGGAGAAGCATTTCACTTTTGTAAATTAGATTGTATCACTGCATTTAGTGACATTTATCAAAAGTGATAGTTTCTAAACATGAACTTGGAGACATTCATGGCCCTCCCCCACCACCTTGACGAGAATGCCGTTAGTGAACCAAGAGGCAAGTGAGTTGTCATATGTACCCTTCTTGCCGCTTATGAGGGTATTACATATGGGGGAACATTGGAGACTAATAAAACATACAAGAGCTGTTTTTGTACAGCAGTCATCCTTAACTGGTGTATGGTGGTCTCAAGTGTGACCATAAAGGAAAGGGGAACACAGGAAAATCAGCTAATTGCCTAGGTCACACAGTTTGGTCAAATGGGGAAGCAGGGGGAGACCCCTGGTTTGCTGCCTACACGTTGGCCTATTCATCCACTAGATGAAGGGCAGGAGGGTGGGGATTTAGATAAAAGGGTGGGAAGAAAAGGCTACATACCACATGAAACCTCGACTCTGTTCCAAGAGGACCTCAAGCTGAGCTAAAGCCAGGCATCTAAGTTGAGCCCGGTGCGAGCCTTCTATTGCTTGCCCACCTCTACTGAGCAGGCCACATACAGTAGAACTGTGCACCTCAGATACCTACGCATTTTTTATATTTTGTAAATTGTAACGATTTTAAGTAATCATATACAATAAACTATGACTTGACTTGACGCACTGTGTAAGTCATATTCTATAGTGCTGCACTCCGCAGAATTATTGACATTGCATGCCTATTATTCATCACCGATGCCTGCCAACTCACACAGGGGCATATTAACAAGGTGCGGCGATAATATTATCGCAGCTTTAGAGCCCGTTTTCGGTCAAAAAGCGGCGATAATATTATCGCATTATCAACAAGGACACGCTAGCGCGTGTATCCTTGCATTAGCGCCCCTTGTCACCACGCCTCCCATCGCATCGCTAATGAGATGCAAAGGAGGCATGCCTGACCAGACTCCCTTGGGTAAATATCGCTAACCCAGCTTCCTCATATTAACAACGAGGGTTAGCGATATTTAAAATCACGTTAAGTATGCCTTAACGCAGGAATTTAACATCTGTTAAATTCCTGACTAAGGCATACCTAACATGGGGGGTGGATTGTGTGGCTAAGACCACAAGCCCTATCACCAAGGATATCGCCATTTTCCATGGAACATCGCTGGAAAACCAGCGATGTTCCATGGAAAACATCACTATCACTGGAACAATTATCGCCATTGCGCTATGCGTTGTTAATACAGCCCTAGCATGGCGATAATTATCTGCGATAGCAGGCGATAAAATTCGTCCCGCTAAGAGCGGCCAGGGATAATTATCGCTGCCGCTTGTTGATATGCCCCACAGTGCCACCGTGTGACACACGATATTGGCTCCCATCACCTGGTATACCGGTGAGGAGCCGATATCACATGGCGGTAGAAAAAATGAGCTAAAAACCACTGTGCTAAGTGATTTTCCAGCTGGTTTTCTGAGGCTTTGAACTGCCGACGTCAATGAAGGGGTGTGAAAACACCCCAGGACATGGCACCAGCCTCAGCAAGCTTTTTATTTTTTTTAGAGGGGGAGGATGGGGCTTGGGATGGATGGGGTTCAAATGCACCTCAGAGGTACTTCTGGCACGTGTCCCGCCCCCTTCAAGGCTCCGCCTCCTCCTCACAGGGTGAGATTCTTCTTCCAGTTGGCAGGTATGCACACCTCAGAATATGCACACCTCAGGATCCTCACACCTCAGAAAAGCTTCGCACCGTCAACCCCGAATTCCTAAACACTGCCTCGATGAGGTTCCTTAACGTTGCGCAACCAGTTTACCATTCTTGAGGCTCTCAGCAGGTGTCTGGAGTCGCCCATCAATGCTCCGTGCCTCGTACAGACTGCGAGTGCCACTCGCTTCACTGGCAGCGCGCTTCCCCTTGTAGCCCATGGATCATCGAAAGCGGGGCCCGGAGGGGGAGGGCGAAAAAGGGCCTTTATTCTGTGCGCGGAAGCTGCATAAAGCAGCTTGCTGTCTGCTGGGAAAGGACTCCGTGGCATTATTTACTTCATGCTGGCACCGTCAGCTAACGAAGAAGAAAAGAGCCGTCTAATTAAACACGTTAATGAATTGGCAGGCCTTTCGTTCCAGCGGGGCAGGGATGCCATGTTTCAGCGAGTCCCACAAAGGCTTGGGCTGGTAAAGGGGAGGGGGAAGGAGGCGATTAGTCTTTAAAAGGGCACTTTGTTGTCTTCATTATCTCTGCGTGTTAACTGGCACGCATTAAACAGCTCTCCTGGGAGACAAAACGCCTGTAAAGAGAGGGGAGCAAAGCGGGCTCTCCTAGCCCCCCTCTCTGACACACGGAGGCACTCTACACGGGTGGCCTCTCTGCCAGGCTGCCCCACCGCCCAAGGCAGCTTATCTAACTTGATAAAGAAGTGTCACAACTTCATAGATGAAGAGGTGTCTGGGTGGCGTCACCATGCGTCATCTTAGGCGCCCCTTACCTGTTCTTGTAAACCGGATTCTTGTGAATGAAACTGTTCGGTCTTCGCAACGCAAGCTTTTGTCAATGAAACGTGTCAGTAGTGAATAAAAGAGCTTATTGGAGCAAACAACCTTTCAAAATCATAACTAACCAGATACATCTTCGATTCCTTCTGAACTCTCAATGTAAGGATAGACGCCATGTTCGTTGGGCCTACTTTTTTGCATAATATGATTTTTATTAACTTATTTTCCAGCCTCTCAGAATTCATTCGCCAATGCATTGTCACACGGTTATTTTTTTTAAAGAAAAACCACCATTCATTTAGCTAGATAAAATCGTAAGTTTAATACTTTCTTTCCTACAAAGAGTTTGAGATGCTTACTCCCAATTGGACAAGGAACCAAACGTGTAAGACTCCATTACCTTATTGTGACAATGTGTATTTTTTCCAAGAAGCCCTTGTTAATCTCTACCAGAACTCTACAAGAAGAAGTAATATAGACAGGACTTTAAGTGGGATGAAAAACTGGGGTGATGGGAGGGTTCTCTAAAACGGGCGTGGCCAATGTAATTAAGGGTGTGGCTTAAAAACAGGTAAACTAAAAATCTGTGCTTAGCATAGTGTGCTGCCTGACTGGTATTTTGCTGCTTCTGTCATTGCATCCAGATATATAATACAACAAGTAACATCACACCTACAACAAGTCAGAAATATTGGCGTTGTCAATGGTTGTTAGTTGCATATAATAAATAAGCAACGCCTATGGCGTTGTTGTATATAATATTGAAAATGCTTCTGTTCGGACATGATGAGACTGTGAAAGAACTATAACGAGTCTCTTTTGAGTTAAATTAAAGGCAGTGAATGGTGGTATTGCAGCAGAGTTAAGATTCCTTTTTCACTGTGAGGGTGAGGACAAAAATGGAGAGCTCGATAGGGACCTGTCTCACAATCTGCTTTTTAGAACTGCAGGTACTCAGTACCAGCAGGACCCGACCCACTTAAAGCCCTGAATATAGATGTGTCGCAACATAGCTGTGGCTGAGTATCTAGATCTGATTCTTTGTTCCTTATGGGGTCCCACAATTCAGAAGGATACTGATAAATATTGTAGAGTGCCACCCGGCCTCCACAATACTTTGTTGCTGCTTACAAACGCCGAGGGCCGGGTGCAGCCTGAGGGCATACATAAATGGAGGAGCAACCGCTCGAGGTCAGTCCTCGGAGTATTTACCTTTTGTGCGTGACCATTCTATGAATGGTGCTCTGTGCTGTACAAGGCCTGTAATCCCTACACGCCCTGCACCCTCTACAAATATGTCTGATCCTGCCCCTTTTATGCTCCAGAAAAGGCAATGCATGAAATACCTTTCTCTTTAGGCTATCTACATTTGCTGCCTCTTTCACCACAGTCTTGGCACTCAGTATCAACATACGTCGTAGTTGATCTACTGCCTATTAATGGCAAAGCTTGGTAACGGATTTAGCATGGTGGATTTTTATTTTTTTAATGATTCATTTTTAGAATCTGCTTAGTCAGTGCCTGCGCTGCTTCTGTAAGATATTTTGTTTACATTCAATGCGCTTAAAGCCTGCCCATCGCTTACCATTTGTTAGCTTCAGGGTCGCTCTCATTTCCTTCATTCCCAATTGTCTTGGCATGCCTGTGGCATGTCCTCTTCTTGTGTTTGGCCCTCCCCTGGAGTGTGAACCAAGTAATTCTGCCCTCCCCTACTCCCATTTTTGGAGCTGCTTTTTTTTGGGGTTGAAGCACTGAGTGCTTGTGTTTTCAGTCCGTCTCCCATATCCCCATCCATGTAGCTTCTATTCTCTTCTACCCCCCCCCCCCTTCCAAGTTGCTTCTTTTCTCTCACACCCTCGCCCAACGATGTAACCAAATACGCTCATCCATGATCGCCAATAGGTCCAATGTTGTGGCACTGACTATGCATATCCACACTGTAAAGTGTGACTGTGATACTGCGTGCTCTCCAAATAAAGAACAGTGCAACATAATTTTTTGTCCCTCAAATACCATTTACCGCATAAAACATTATTTCTGCTGTGTTCTTATACTTTGTCCAAAATACAGTGCTCACCAGTGCAGTGCCTTTGTGAACTATTGGCAAACCCCCTCAGAGTGGCTTCTCTTCAAATATTAAGACCCTGTAGAAATAGAACTGAGGATCTGAGTAGGCCTTTGAGTGCATTCCTCTAGGCCACTGCACTCTACTCCCCTGCACTCTACACCACTTTACTCTAATCTGCACCACTCCACTCTATGCCACTGCCCTCTACGCCAGTGCACACTACTCTTCTCTGCACCACTGCACTCTACTCCACTCTACTCAGCACCACCCTACTCTATGCAACTGCACTCTATGGTACTCCATCCTACGCCTCGCTACTCGGCACCAACCTACTCTTCGCCACTGCACTGTATGCCACTCTGGTCTACGCCACTACACTCTATGCCACTCTACTGTACTCTGCACCACTCCATTCTACCAACACCACTGCACTCTATGTCACTCTACTCTATTCCACTGCCCTCTACAGCAATGCATGCATTCTACTCTGCACCACTGCACTCCACGCTACATAACTCTACTCTGCACCGCTTGAATCACTGACACAATATTGAAGTAAACAATATATTTTGATACAAATATTGTGTTAAAAATATTGTTTTCCAAAATATCGCGTCCCTATACTTATGATGGTAAGTACAAAAATTTCAGAAAGAAAATGCCGATTAAAAATAATATAGTTGAAAAACATATAAAAAAGATTGTTTTTTTAAAACATATATACAGTTTAAAGTAGTACATCTTAAACATTTTAATATATAACATTAATACAATGTAAATTCAATAAATTCAACTAATACTTAATACTATAACTATATATATATATATATTCACTGAAAAAACCATAGGTTTCACACACGTTATAGTTAGGAATTAGCATTTAAAAAACCTTGCAAATTCAGTGAAAAAACCATAGGTTTCACACATGTTATAGTTAGCTGGACATTTCACTCGTAAAAAAACAATGAAATTCCCCCGTTATAGTTAGTGCAGGCAACTATAACTCACGCAACCGCAATCCTCTGCTGATGACATATGTGTCTTTATGAAAAAAAAATATTTGTAATATATGTATAGCTAAAATTTAATGGAAGAAGACATGGGCAAATAAGTGTCTAAATACAGTATTAGCATCAGCAGAGGATTGCGGTTGCGTGAGTTATAGTTGCCTGCACTAACTATAACGGGGGAATTTCATTGGTTTTTTACGAGTGAAATGTCCAGCTAACTATAACATGTGTGAAACCTATGGTTTTTTCACTGAATTTGCAAGGTTTTTTAAATGCTAATTCCTAACTATAACGTGTGTGAAACCTATGGTTTTTTCAGTGAATTTGTAAGTTTTTTTAAATGCTAAGTTACTTTACGCCATTCGTGGCGTGCGCGCCCACTTAACGCAGTTCGTTCCGTGCGCGCACCGTGCGCTTCGCGCACGGTGCGCGCACAGTGAGCACGCGGTGCGCTTCGCGCACCGCGCGCCCACTTTACGCAGTTAGTGCCGTGGATGGGCCATGTACGCATATTATGCGCTTCGCTGTGAAAGGTAAGCTTTTACATTTTCTACAAATGGGATATGTCATGCACAAATGGTGCCCTTCGGGCACCATTTGCACACGGGGTGTCGCCCACTTAACGCAGTTCGTTCCGTGCACGCACGGTGCGCTTCGCGCACCGTGCGCGCACTGTGAGCACACGGTGCGCTTCGCGCACCACGCGACCACTTTACGCAGTTAGTGCCGTGGATGGGCGATGTACGCACGATGCGCTTCGCGCACCGTGCACACATGGAGGACATACTATGCGCTTCGCTGTGAAAGTTAAACTTATACGTTTTCAACATATTGATTAAGCCATTTGTACACGGGGTGGCGAGAGTGGGGATAATATTTTTTTTTTTTTTTTTTTTTTAAGGTACGCGTACGGTAAGCGTAATCGGCGATTTTTCGGAAAAAAAATAAAATAGATTTTTGCCCATGGGGGAACTGTGGGGACCCATTAATCAAGGCTAGGTGGTAAGGAGCTGTCTAAACAGTCCCGTTACATGTTTTTTGCCTTTGTTTTTCCTCATCCCTTAAGAGTGCGAGAGAGAAAATGGCGGCCGCCGCTTCCTGGTTTCGAACGATTCGAATGTTTACTAAGATCTAACAGCCAATCAGAATCGCGCTCGCGCACGTCACCGTACGCGTACGGTAAGCTTACCGTAAGCGCACCGTAAGCTGGCTCAGATATATATATATTGATTTAAAGGCTATTTTCTCAGAATCTACTGTACAGATTTACACCAAATCTACAAAAGGCACTTCCTTGACCTGTAGACTACCTCTCTGCCAAATTTCAAGGAAATCTGTTCAGCCGTTCGGGCTGTAGCTGTGTCTAAAGGTCCTATGGAAAAATGCATGGGAAAAACGCGTTTTGGGACCCCCCTTTTATCTCAGCCCCCGCTTGACGAATCCCCCCGAGACTTTCAGGGTAGGAGCAGAGCGTAGCGCCCCATTAGTTTTGAAAATTTCGCGAGGATTCGTCGAGCGGCGCCAAAGTTATTCAAAATAGAATGTTGCGGTTTTCCTATGGAAACAGGGTCCTAACTATAACTACCTACTGGTGACCGCCAGTAGGTAATATATATTAACTTGAACTCCGTAGGCTTGCGCAGACTTAACCAACAACGGAGCACAGACCACAAGGTAAACCAGCGGAGGTTTTATTCTTTAATACCCTCGACCTTTACAGCCATGACGCGTTTCAGCCCGGAAGGGCCTTGATCACATGACACGCTCTGCGCTCTGTCAGGTGATCGGTTATTTTATAGCTTTTTTTACTCTTTTTTTATGCTGTGTTTACAACAAACTTTATAAAGTGCTTAACAGTAAAGTGCTAGTGCCTGGGTAAATTATAAATAAATAATAGCAGGAAAAACAATTTAGTGTCTAAAACAAATGTTAAAACACATTGTAATTAGCTAAAATTGTTTACATTTCGAGCAAATTAGATAAATAAATAATTCCACTTTGTTAAAATGACGATCTTTTCTCTCTAGTCAAGTAACATTGTTGTGGTTTGCAATTGGAGTCTTGTCTGCATAAATGCACCCAAATGACTGGCTGTTTGTATTGTTAATGGTGAAGTAAAATTACAGTATAAATACTAAAAACTTCAAATTAACTATTATAAAAAAGCCCTTTCAATAAAATTGCAAAATTTATCTATTCAGAAACAAAATGTTACTGTTAATTTGCTACTAGAATTTTCCTGTCTGAAGGTTCATTAATAAAGTGCAAGTGCCAACTACTCTAAAAAATTCACCAATTCCAATGTACGTAAATGTGATAAAAATATCTAAAATACCTATAAATAACTAAAAACAACCTTTAAGATCACCCCTATGTGCAAAATAGTACCTTAATAGATTTTTTAACAATAAAGGCGGCGGACATGTTATCTCATTGAATGCCATATAATGAATGTTTGTTAAGCATGAATGCCATTAATCTAATATCCTGTAGATGAGTATCTAATGAGATAATTATGGCAGAAATTATGCTAGTTAGAGGCATGTATGGAGCTCCTCAGTTGCATTGAGACCTCTCGGATGTTTTGTATCTAAATTCAAAATGTATTTAGTTTCCAAGTGTCTCAATTCTTTTTGCCTGTTTCCCCCTCTTTTGTTATAAGGGATTGAGTCAATTTAAAAGTAGGTAAGGCCTGTGGGATCAGCACTATGTGCCTCATTGAAGTGTCGGGCCACTGGATATTGCTGATCTCTGTTTTTGATTGCTCTTATGTGCTGCAGAATCCGCTTGTGGGCTTGCAGGATAGTACTGCCGATATATTTTAGACCACAAGGGCACTGCAACACATATATCACATATTCAGATTTACAGTTGAGGGCTTTTGTAATAGGTTTTTCTTCTTCACAGAAAGGTGTTGTGAAGGATGTTTGGTTTAGGCCATGTTTACAAGCCTTACACACCTTACATTTAAAGAAACCCTTTCTTTGGGCTAGTCAAGTATTAGAGTTAGTACTGGCAGGATCATTTTGGACTAAGAAATCCTTCATAGATGAGGCCCTAGTATATGTGATAGCTGGCTTTTTTGTCAGGGTTTGACCAATAACAGGGTCACTTAAAATCAATGGCCAATTTTTTGTAATCAATTTTCTGATTTATTTTTCATGTTTACTGAATTGGATGATGAATCTAAATGTATCTTCTTGTTCTGTCATCCCATGTTTAACATAAGGTACAAGCAACGATTACCTGGACTTACTTCTACTTTTAACAATGGCTTTGTCTAGACATTTATTTGTGTAGCCCCTTTCCTGGAATCTTTTTTTACTGTTGTGTTGTTCCTTAGTAAGATCACTATCATTGCTGCAAATGCGTCTCAGCCTAAGCATCTCACCGTAAGGAATACTATTGATGCGATGCCTAGGGTGAGAACTGCCCGCATGCAACGTAGTATTCCCAGCTGTCGGCTTCCTGTGCAGTCTGGTTTCGATTTTTCCATTTTGAATGTAAACTTCCACATCCAAAAAGTTTACAGATGTCTCACTAATAAATGCGGTAAACTCCAGATTTAGGGCATTGATATTAAGTAGACTTAGGAATTCTTCTGCTTCAATTTTTGACCCATCCCAAATTATAAACAGGTCGTCTATATACCTCCACCAAACTTTGATATTTTTAGTTACGTAAGTGTTATATTGGTTGGGGAGGACCAGCTCTTCCAACCAACCCATGTGGAGACAGGCATAGCTGGGGAAAAGCTGGCCCCCATTGCAATGCCTCGCAATTGTTGATACAGGTTGTTTTGGAACACAAAATAATTGTTTTTTAAACAAAATTCTGCCATATTAACAATCATAGAGTTGTGTTCATTATATTGGTATCCTTTTTTTGCCAGATAAAAAATCAATGGCCTTTAGTCCATCTCTGTGATTGATGGACGTATAAAGAGATGTAACGTCTAGTGTTATTAGTAGATTATTTTCTTGCCATGAATAATTTAAAAGTTTGGCCAAAAAGTCACTGGTATCTTTAATGTAAGATCTTAAGTTCTGGACATGTTCTTGTAAAAAATAATCCACATACTTCAAAGTGTTTTCCAAAAGGCTGTTTCGTGCTGAAATTATAGGTCTTCCTGGTGGATGCAGTGCATTCTTGTGAATTTTAGGAATAAAATACAGAATTGGGACTGTTGGATGATCATTTTTTAAAAATTTAAATTCATCCGCTGTCAGGAGTCCTTTATTTTTCCATCCTATCAATTTCAACATGAAGTCATTGGTTACACTGCGTAGTGTGGAATAATCGCTGCGACGATAGCACTTTTTTCCAAAGGACAACATTGCCGCCCTTGTCCGCATTGCGCACCACTATGTCAGAGTTCTTTTTCAACTTGGCCATTAAAGCATAAAATTGAATTTCCTGCTTATTGGGTTTTGCTTCGGTATTTTTTTTGAATTTTGAAATTTAAATCTTTTAAACCATTAATCACAGTATCATGAAAATTGTCAATAGCGTCTTTAATCATCAATGGCTGAAATGTCGAGCATGGTTTGAACGGTGTTTTAGGCTTGTGTTGCATGTTTCTCTCATCGCCTTCATGGTTTGCTGGTATTGAGGGACTCAAAGTTAAAATTGCATTTTCTTCTGCGAGTTCTTGTATCTCACTTAGAAAGCCTTTGTCAGATTGGGTGAGAGAGAACAAAGTAGATGCTGCAGACGTTTGAATAGGTTGTGTGGCCTCAGTATCATTGCTGGTCTTATTTAACTGTGATTCAGTTTGACGAAAATGTTTTTTTAATTTCAATTTCCTTATGGTCTTATAGACATCAAGTCGTGTAGTAGCGTAGTTGAATGAACTGACCGGGCAATATGAGAGGCCTAAAGAGAGAAGTTGCTGTTCAGCTTTGTTCAGTGTAATTTCTGTGAGATTAACCACTGAAAGTGTTGTTTCACTTGTATCTTCGTTATTTAACGGCGCCAGTTTCTCTTCTGTTGTTTCCTTTGTCTTGGCATGCCGTTGGGATTTGATTTTATTGGCCCGCCTTCTTTCTCGGCGTTTGACTGTTCTTCTTGTGTTTTGTTGTGTGGTCTTGGGCGCAGGGTTTGCCTGCGCTCTTCCACTAAAAAATCCACCTCATCTGCCAATGAAAGAGCTGCCGGTATTTGTTGCAGCATTAGTTTGCGAGATTCCATCTCCGTTTCGCTTTCTGGCGCTGAACTTAGTTCGGAGTTAGATGATATTACCACCGCCTGGCGTTCCATTGGTGGAATTCTTTTGTCAATTTGGGCACCCTTGAATTTAGAGACTTTGAGCGAATCATATTTTTTGGGAAAAGTGAAAATTCTGCCGGTCTCATAGTCTGTGCGGTCTCTGTGAAACTTGTAAGCTTTTCTTTCTCTGATTATATCTTACTCTTTTTTAATACGCTTTTTCATTTCCTCTTGAAGTTTATTGATATCTTCTACGGTGCCCATATCTTGTATTTCTATATTCAAACTTTCTATTTGCTTAAGTAGCTTGTCTCTGTCTTTTATATATATATAGATTACCTACTGGTAGTCGCCAGTAGGTAGTTTTAGTTAGGACCTATTTTCCATAGGAAATCCGCAACATTCTATTTGGAATAACGTTGGCGTCGATTGATGAATCTTCGTGAAATTTTCCAAACTGTTGGCCAGCTCCGGTCCGCTCCTATCCTGCAAATTTCACGGTGATTCGTCAAGCGGGGGCCGAGAAAAAAGGGGGGTTCCAAAACGAGTTTTCCCCATGCATTTTCCAAAAGGACCTGTTGACGCACCTACAGCCTGAAGTGCTGAAATGAATTACACCAAATTTGGCAAAGAGGTAGTCCTCAGTTCAGACTCGTGCCTTTTGCTTAAATGGCGTAAATCCGTTCAGTAGTTCCTGAGAAAATCAAAAGTAAAATCACATATATATCTGGGCGGAGCCTAACCACACATCTCATCGTGAGATCTGATTGGCTGCCAGCACTTCATCCAAGAAGTGTTGGCAGCCATCTTGGGACCAATATACATGATAGCACCTCATTAAAAAGCATTGCAGTTAATAGAAGGTTTTAAGACTTTAGTTACATTATAAATCATTTGTTGATGGTACCATACACACTTTAGGAATTGTGGTGTGTTCTAAGGTGATTTTACCATCTGAAAAAGCCTTCTGCTGTGATATCATGAATCATGTTTGAGAGAAAACTATTTTCTCATGCTTTTCCCACAGAGGTTTGGAAGGTGATCTATAAGCTAAACTGAGAGCATATTTTCTGTAAATTCACATTATCTTTCTCAGTCATGTGAGAATGAAGTCTGACATTCTCAGTAAAACATGTACATCCAACAAGGGCAGAGACTGTCAGTTGATTCCTTTGTGTTCTACTGCAGCTTCCCAGAGTGTTCTAAAGAACAACTAGAGAGCTAACACTCCTACTTATGACAAACATATGGCACACCTGAAGCCATCTTGGTTGGAATAAAGTGGTAACTCTTAAAACATTTAATTTAAAAAGGAACAAAATGAGGGGGTTCATTTTGCCATAGAAAGTATGATTAGTGCTGCAGAAAGAAAAATTAGGGCACATTTTGAGTGACTTCTCAAATCCTCTTCTATTTCATTAAAAAATTCTTTCATGCAGACTGAAACATGCACTTTCAATACCAGCAGCAGACTTCCCTGGTGAGCAGTAGCTTTACTACAGTGATCTAATAAGCAACTAGAGTGCTAACATTCAGAATTTATGGCAAATGTGTGACACATCTGAATGCCTTCTTGATGGAATCAAAGTAAAAAACTGAAAGTATTTCCTACTGAGGAGACTGTAGTAAATGAGGAAATTAGGAAACATCATAACAAATAAGTCTCCCAAAATGGCCACCAGAGACAAAAGAGCCCAAATGTAGCCCTAATATCACCCAGATGTAGCCCAAGTATAGCCCAATGATAGAATGTCCCAGAGTGTTCTAATGAACAACTAGAGCGCTAACAGTCTTACTTATGACAAAAGTATGGCACACCTGAAGCTATCATGATTGGAATAAAGTGGTAACACTTAAAACATTTAATTTACAAAGAAACAAAATGAGGGGGTTCATTTTGCCATAGAAATTATGATTAGTACTGCAGAAAGAAAAATGAGGGAACATTTTGGCTTCTCAAATCCTCTTCTATTTCATAAAAAAATTCTGACATGCAGACTGAAACATGCACTTTGAATACCAGCAGCAGACTTCGCTGGTGAGCAGTAGCTTTACTACAGTGATCTAATGAGCAACTAGAGTGCTAACATTCAGAATTTATGGCAAATGTGTGACACATCTGAATGCCTTCTTGATGGAACCAAAGTAAAAAAACTGAAAGTATTTCCTACTGAGGAGACTGCAGTAAATGAGGAAATTAGGAAACTTCATAACAAATAAATCTCCCAAGATGGCCACCAGAGACAAAAGAGCCCAAATGTAGCCCAAATATCACCCAGATGTAGCCCAAGTATAGCCCAATGACAAAATGTCCCAGAGTGTTCTAACGAACAACTAGAGCGCTAACAGTCTTACTTATGACAAAAGTATGGCACACCTGAAGCCATCTTGATTGGAATAAAGTGGTAACACTTAAAACATTTAATTTACAAAGGAACAAAATGAGGGGGTTCATTTTGCCATAGAAATTATGATTAGTTCTGCAGAAAGAAAAATTAGGGCACATTTTGACTTCTCAAATCCTCTTCTATTTCATAAAAAGATTCTGACATGCAGACTGAAACATGCACTTTGAATACCAGCAGCAGACTTCCCTGGTGAGCAGTAGTTTTACTACAGTGATCTAATGAGCAACTAGAGTGCTAACATTCAGAATTTATGCCAAATGTATGACACATCTGAATGCCTTCTTGATGGAACCAAAATAAAAAACTGAAAGTGTTCCCACTGAGGAGACTGCAGTAAATGAGGAAATTAGAAAACTTCATAACAAATAAATCTCCCAAGATGACCACCAGAGACAAAAGAGCCCAAATGTAGCCCAAATATCACCCAGATGTAGCCCAAGTATAGCCTAATGACAGAATGTCCCAGAGTGTTCTTAAGAACAACTAGAGCGCTTACTGTCTTACTTATGACAAAAGTATGGCACACCTGAAGCCATCTTGATTGGAATAAACTGGTAACACTTAAAACATTTAATTTAAAAAGGAACACAATGAGGGGGTTCATTTTGCCATAGAAATTATGATTAGTGCTGAAGAAAGAAAAATTAGGGCACATTTTGGGTGACTTCTCAAATCCTCATCTATTTCATTAAAAAATTCTGATATGCAGACTGAAACATGCATTTTTAATACCAGCAGCAGACTTCTGTGGTGAGCAGTAGCTTTACTACAGTGATCTAATGAGCAACTAGAGTGCTAACATTCAGAATTTATGGCAAATGTGTGACATATCTGAATACCTTCTTGATGGAATCAAAGTAAAAAACTGAAAGCATTTCCTACTGAGGAGACTGCAGTAAATGAGGAAATTAGGAAACTTCATAACAAATAAATCTCCCAAGATGGCCACCAGAGACAAAAGAGCCCAAATGCAGCACAAATGTCACCCACATGTAGCCCACATGTAGCCCAATGACAGAAGTGTGCAAAACACTTATTTTTTGAGTATTTGCAGTTTTATATAGTGCAGACTTGTCAGGTATTGGAGTGCTTTACATGAGCATTGGTTACATCACACAAGATCAAATTCATTTTGGTTGTAGACATGGGGAGATTAAGTGATTTGACCAGAATCACAGAATGTTGAGCTGAAGCAGAAATTCCAACCTGGTTCCCCAGTTGCAAAGTCTGCAGCTCTGGAAGTAACACCACATCATCTCCCCTAGGTGCAACATTTAATCAAGTGGTCAACTGGATAAAAAAACATAAAGATTACAAATAATTGAAAAGTTCTTTGTCGCTATTTGAAAACTCAGAAAAGATGTCCTCATTTTAGTTTTTTCGAGCACAAACCATAATTTTGATGCAAATAAGACCCTCTCACATATGTAATTTCTAAAGGAAATACTCTAGGTATTACAGTTTTGATTACATCAAGATGACGTCAGACGTTCCACACTTTTGTAATAAATATAGAATGTTAGCAATCTAGTTGTTCATTGGGATACTGTTGAGAGGCAGAGGCCAGGGGCACGGACTCTGAAAATTAAAGGCAGGTAGGAGAGTGCAGATGCAACAATTTGACCACACTGGGCAGGCAGGAAGGGCAGTGGCAGCACAGCAGACTATGGAGGGCAGTGGAAAGGGGGGCAGGGGCAACAAACCAACAATACAGGACTGGCAAGAGAGGCTGTGGCAATATAATAGACCATTGTGGGCAGAAGGAAGAGGCAGTGGTAGTACAACCATACATGCCAACAGACCCGTTTCAGCCAGGAAACGTCCAATGTTTTTAAGCTCAAATGGGCTTTATTTGATCTGTCTCCTATCTACAATCTCCTCTTTTTCAATGTAACTCAAAGGGGAAAATCAATACCCCAGTTTTTTTTCAAAATCTCCCTCTTACCAAGTTCAAAATGTTCGCAAGTATGGTACATTGGATCATGGTAGGCAGGAGGAATTGGGGTAGGGAAATGGACTCGGATAACAGAGGACAGGAGGGACATGGAGCGGTGCACCAAACTGACCCTACAGGGCAGGCATCAGGGTTTGCAGCAGCACAATACACCACACAGCGCATGTGGGACGGGAGTGCAGCACAACAATCCATAGAAAGCAATAGGGAGGGGACAGGACCATGCACATGGACAACAGAGAACAGAGGGGAAAGAGGCAATGGTAGCTAGCTGACCATAATGGACAGACAGGAGAGAAAGCTGCAGCATAACAGACCATAAAGGGCAGGAGGGACGGATCAGGGGCATTACAATGGAACAGACAAGCCAGGAGGGAGGGAATAGGGGTCTGCACATGGAAACAGAGGGCTGGGGGCAAGGGGGCAGGGCAGGAGCAGCAAGATGACCATGGAGGTCAGGCAGGATGGGCACTAGAAACAAGACACACCATGGAGAGCAACAATGAGACTATGATGGCATACACACAGACCATGGAGGGAAAGTGGGAGGGGGTCAGGGGCAGCTAGCTGACCACACAGGGAAGGTGGGAGGGGCCATGGCAGCACAGAAGACCATGCATGGCAAGCGGGAGGGTTAGGGGCAGCACAATGGCTATGATGGGCAAGAAGGAGGGTGCAGGAGCATGCACAAAGGACCATGGAGGATAGAAGGGAGGGTCAGGACCTGGGCACAGACAAGAGAGTTCAGGGGAAGGGGCCTCACAACAGACTGCGCGGGGCAGGCAGGAGGAGCAATTGCAGCACAACAGACCAGGGAGGGCAGAAGGGCGTGGCAGTAAAATGGACCATGGAGGACAGGAGAAAGGCAATAGGGGCATGGCATGTGGACAGGCAGGGTGGAGGTGGCAGGGACAGGTTACAGTCATCTGACAATGCTAGGCAGGTGGGAGGGGAGTGGCTGCTCAACAGAACACTCAGAGTAGATAGGAGTGGCAGGTCCATGGAACATGGTGGGCAAAAAGGATGGAGCAGGGGCATGCACAAAGACATCGGAGGGCAGAGGGAAGGAGAATAGGGGCAGCGAGCTAAGCACAGAGGCTAAGCAGGAGGTCAATGATGGGCCATAGAATTGGGCAATGGAGGGCAGGAGGAGTGGACTGGTACATCATGCTGAATGGAGGGCAGTGGCAGCACATCAGACCATGCATGGCAGGAGGGAGGAGGCTAGTCCATGGATTCAGACAACAGAGGATAGGGAGGAGGTGGATGGGGCAGCAAGCTAACTGTTCAGAGAAGGTGGGTATTAGGAACTTCATTGTTTTTAAAATGTGTGTCTGTGCGAACTACTTAAAATATGAACAAGTATGCAGCATAATCTCACTTTTATTCAGGAAGAAGAGGACGTTTGTGACTGTGACTCTGGGGTCATTTTGCAGAAACACCCCCTGACCCACCACCCCCCATTGCAAAATGTAATGCCCGTGAAAAGGGTAGGTGGACACAGTGTTATATAGAACATAGTCCTGAGAGCACGATTGAAAATGAAAACTAGATATAGTATATGGTATAAACTATGCACCAAAAAGTGTGATATAAGATGAACCGGGGCGTGAAATATAATATGCAATACATTGATCGCAATGACAGATTCATTGGAGAGCGCGAGATAGCACAGGCACTAGCGCGTGCTATGCGATATGCGCCTTGGAGTGTAATATGCACAGGGCAGTGTTGTGTAACCTAACTAGTCTCTAAAGTTGTAATATAAAATATGTGCTGGGGAGTTTAACGTTGCATATGCACTGTGACAAAGATATGGATCCCAGATTGTAATATGTATGGCATAGCACTGTGCGGTATAACATAGGCATCGAGGAAGGCACGTTAGATGAGACAATATAACCCATGCGAAGGCAAGTGCAGCATTCACGGGGTGGTGTTACAGTGCACATGGGCTAGAGCAGTGGTTCCCAAACTCTTGACTCCTGAGGACCCCCACTGAATCACTTCTGGAGTCCGGGGACCCCCAAGCAATTTTTACAATTTAAATTTTAAAAAATTAAAACAATAATTCGCAGAAAATACACAAACAAGTACACACCAAACAAATACTTGCATTACTAAAGCTTTTATTATTTTATCTTGGAAAATATGCAAAAATTAAAACATTTACACGCATTGATTGCATAATGTGCCATGAAGAAGCCATTTTAAAATCAATGCAATAATTTGGAGTGGACTACACTTGCAGCCACACTTTTCATGAAACCAACCCTGACGGCGGGAATAAACCATAATGTCACTGCTACTAGCACACAAGCTGATCACTCGTCACACACGAGAAGAATTATAGAAAGGCTGCTGCTAAATCATAGCTGCCAAGGTTTCAGATTGCGGTGTGTGATATTGTCATAAATACAGTGTAATTATGAGTGACATTTCAGTGACTATGAGTGACACTTGCTCACAAGCAAAATAAAGCAATGAAGATGAGGGAAACAAATACCAGAAAATACACCAATTTGAGCAACAAGACAGGCTAAGTTAACTGCTTCAAAGCATAAGAAACATCATTTATCAGACCACATTAATTCCCAACTTTTTTTCTGTCACGTTTTACTTTTCCAGCCAGAATAGCGTTTTAACCAAATGCATATTCCATTTTCGTGCTAGCAGCTAGTCATTTCACTTGTAACACTAAAACACTGAGCTGCCCTGCGCCTGCAGATTTACTGTGTTTGAAATATTCAGATCATGATAATATCACTCTTAACATTCTACAAAAGGAGTGTGCGCATATGCCAACATTAAAGTAAACAGATGAGAGCAGCAGCACAATAGCATTCTGTACACATTGCACAGACACTGACTGAGGAGCAAGCAGACAAGTCATGAAGTGCAAATAGGTACAAGTTACCAGGCACACACAAATGCTCACCAAACCCAGACTGAGTGATCAGAAGCTAGAAACAGAACCCTCTCAAACAGATCTAATGACAGAGGGCAGAATCCGCCAGCAGCTTGACCTGCAGGAACGTCTGAGAGGCCTTTTTTCCAAATCTGTCCTGAATAAAACCTTATTTGCTACTATCCTCAATCTGAGACGAAATTTAAATCAAGCAAGAAAAATGGGGCACGATAAATAGCATCTGTTTTGAGTTTTTGGAGACTAACATGCAGACGGTGGTACTTTGGTACTATAAATAGCACACTTTTCCCTTGTAAGTTTACGGCAGGTTTGACCGTCCTAAATTTTAAGAAGGGTGCAATATTTAACATACCTGGTAATTACATACGCAGTGAATACCACCCAATCACTGCGCAAACAGGGCTTACCCAGAGGTGGGACAATTCCAACCAAATTGTAATGTATTTAGTAAGTACCAGAGGTGCAACTAGAGCCAAATTTCGTGGGGGGCAGGGGGCTAAGAAAACATTTCGGGGGGGGGGGGTGCTGAATGTTAAGCAAAAGGCAGAGTGGAGCTGCAGGGTCTATTAGAAGGGGTGAAACAACAGTAAGGCCTCATTAACGTGCAAATAGGCTTTTAAAGACCTGTGAAGTGCTCGGGTGCGGTCGCATCCCGGGCTGACACACACACGACATACGCAGAGTGGAGCTGATTTGGGGGGTGGCTGAATCTAGTTTAAGCAAAAGGCAGAGTGGAGCTGCAGGGGCCGGGTTTAGTGCTGGTGGCGCCCTGTGCGACAATGTTTGTTGACGCCCCCCCAATGACCACCTCCACCACGGATTCTCTCACTAGCACCCTTTAACAGTGACCAAGTCTCCATAACCACACTCTCTCAGATGCATTGAATTAATACCAGTGTAGGCCTGGGTGTCCAAGCACTTTGCATCACACACACATTACACAGAGACAATCAATCGTACGTGTGTAAATCAGTGTATAGGAAATATTACGTCATAAGCCAAAGGACTGAAAGTGTAGGAGTCACATGTCATCCATACTGGTAGGCAGTATAGTTTAAGAGTGCTTGGTGTGGAGAAGCCCAAACTCAGAGTCGAAAAAGAAACAGCATAGTTGGGAGTTTTCTTTAATAATAAGAATCCATTTCTAGCCAAATTAACCCTTTTTGCAACATTAATCAATGCTCTAATATTGTATACTTTGCAGTGTGTATGCAGTGCAGGATGAAAGTTAATAGCTCACTATTCTATATTAGGAATTTAAGTTATAAATTGCAAGTAACAAAAGATGTCTCTTTTGAAAGCAGTAATATTTGATCTGTTTATCATACCCACGCTGTAATCTACTTGGCACACGTTCTTTGCAGCAGGCATATTAACCCTCTGCACTAACTACACAGAAGTCAAAACCTCAACGATACAAAATGCTGATCTCTCTCCAGGAAGATAATTAATCACACGAGTTATCTTGACATTTATGTGAGGCCTGGTAATTGCCAGCGGAAAGAAACGCTGCAGCAGGTCCTTCTAATCTAAGCATAATAAACTTTCAAACACGACCCAGGAAGCCAGCGGCCGTTGCGGTGGCACCGGTCGCCCCGCCCTAAAGCCGGCCCTGGAGCTGCGGGGCTCTTAGAAGGGGTGAAACAACAGTAAGGCCTCATTAACGTTCAAATGGGCTTTTAAATAGCTGTGAAGTGCTCGGGTGAAGTCTCGCTGAGGGCCGACACACACAACGTGAGTCCAATGGGTGTTGCGCGACTGGTACACCCGGCCTTAATACACACGGCGTCCCCTGGTTTTGCCAACAGCGGTAAATGTAACATTTTTGAAAATTAATTATTAAGAAATAAACAAACACTCACTCACTCACGTGCTCTAGTGGTGGTCCGAGGTGCCGGAATGCAGGTATTTAGCGAGCCGAAAGCGGAGACAGGGCATTGGGCGGCAAAATGTTCCGGGGCTGGCTGCAGACGCGAGGGAAGACGCACTGCCGTGGGAGCGTGCGCGGCTATAAAATAATAAGCCAATCACCCTTCAGCTTCCCCGGCCTAAGCTGAAATGGTGATTGGCCCGATTTTTTTTGGTCCCGCCGCCCCTGCGCTGTCATTCACAGTGCTTGTATGCTTGTATGCTTAGATGCTTAATATTTAAAAATAGTTGACTCGAAGGAACTTGAGCCCGCGGACCCCCTGGGAATGTGTCACGGACCCCTGGGGGTCCGCGGACCACAGTTTGGGAAACGCTGGGCTAGAGAGTGTCATAGCATACGCACTAGCTGGTGGAATACAACACAGAGGTGTGAGGCACTCAGCGGGCACTGGTGGGTGTAACACAGCATTGGGCTCTGCAGGAGCACGCTGTGACTCTCAAGTGAGGTCCGTCTCCTTTCCAGAGAGTAAAATAAAACGTATTACACATCCGGCGGTGGATGTGTGTTTTATTAACCGTGAGGGAGTTTCTTGCATAGTTTGGTCGAATTTTTGTCGAATCCCCTTTGAATGGCTTGGTGTGCGTGTATATTAAATGTGCCTGTCAATAGCTACCCATGTTTGTATAAATAAACAACAAGGGTGTCTACTTGGAGAGTACCCACCGGCAGGGGCGCCGCGATTAGGTACGGTAGGGCGTCAAACACGTCAGAGCTTCACTAGCGGTGTAAATACATTCCATGTGGATTCATTCTATGCATCGTCGCCTTTTAATGAATATCACACAAATCGTCATGGTGATAGGTACATACGGTTTGTCCAGCATGTCCTAGGTTTTTCTATAAATATATATAAAAAAATAAAATAAAAAACAAAGGCCGGCCCCGGGGGATGGGGTCCCCGGGCCCATAAGTGGCCTGAGGAGGGGGGTAACGCAGCCCTCTCCTAAAGAATAATAAAAAAAAAAAAGGCCATGACCCAGGGGTTGGGGTCCCTGGGGCCGATTAAGGCCTTGGGAGGGCCAAATTAATTTTTTTCAACAAAAAAAATGAGGGTGCAAGCCCTGGGGGATGGGGTCCCCTGGGCCAGTAAATTAGAAAAAGAAGGGGGGCCACACAGCCCTCCTTGCAGCACTCTGCAAACGCGCCCCCTGGCCAGTTGTAAGTTGGGGAATTAATTCCCCTTCAATACTGAGGGTCCCTGAGGGCCAACTAGCCCAACAGGTATCTCCAGTATGCGCCAGGGAGCTGCGTTACAGACAGGTGTTCTGAGGCCACGCCCCTTTTTACACCTCTATGCAACGCAGCTCTGTGGCGCTTACTGGAGGTACCTAGTGAGATAGTTTGACCCTAGGGACCCTTAGGATTCAAGGGGACTTAATCTCTCAACTTAGAACGGCCACAGGGCGCGTTTACACAGTGGTAAAGGGAGGGGACGGGGCCTGAGGTGACGTGTGCAAACACGCCCTGTGGCGCGTTTTAAGTTGGGGAAATAATTCCCTTTCAATCCTGAGGGGCCCTGGGGGCCAACTAGCCCACCAGGTGCTTCCAGTAAGTGCCACTGCTCTGCGTTGCAGAGAGGTGGTGCAGGCCGTGCCCCTTTTTACACCTCTCTGCAATGGCGCTTACTGGACGTACCTAGTGGGCTATTTTGCCCCTAGGGATCCTCAGGATTCAAGGGGACTTAATCTCCCAACTTAAAAAACGGCCAAAGGGCGTGTTTACACAGTGGGGAAGGGAGTGGACGGGGCCTGAGGTGACGTGTGCAAACACGCCCTATGGCGCTTTTTAAGTTGGGGAAATAATTCCCCTTCAACCCTGAGGGCCCCTGGGGGCTAACTAGCCCACCAGGTGCTTCCAGTAAGCGCCACTGAGCTGCGTTGCAGAGAGGTGGTCCAGGCCGTGCCCCTTTTTACATCTCTCTGCAACGCAGCTCTGTGGCGCTTACTGGAGGTACCTAGTGGTCTAGTTGGACCCTAGGGACCCTCAGGATTCAAGGGGACTTAATCTTCCAACTTCAAACAGCCACAGGGCGTGTTTACACATGTCATCAGTGATGTCACTGACCATGTCATGAGTGATGTAATATATGACGTCATCAGCAGTGCATTGCGGGCGCGCGAGTTATAGTTAGCTGAACTAACTAAAACGGGGGAATTTCAATGGTTTTGTACGAGTGAAAAGTCCAGCTAACTATAACGCCCCTGAAACCTATGGTTTTTTCAGTGAATTTCTAAGGTTTTTTAAATGCTAATTCCTAACTATAACGTGCCTGAAACCTATGGTTTTTTCAGTGAAAATATATATATATATATATATATATATATATATATATATATATATATATATATATATATATATATCCAAAACCAAAGAGTTGCCCTCTGTAAGGAAGCCACACACCAGAGGTACGTTTTCACCGCTTTTATTGAGGAAAGCTGCAGCAGGGAATCAGGACACTTCCAAGAGTCTTTAAGCGCCCGACGCGTTTCGTGCACCTCTGCACTTAATCATGGGCGAACATGGTCTTTGGCAGTGCATGACGGTTTTATACAGCACCTGATAGTCGTTGTAGGGCCCGCCTCAGTGGGAGTTCGCAGGCGCATTGCCTGCTGGCCTTCGTAGTGCTGTACTTCTTTCTCAAGTGAGCAGTATGCTCTGCCAACAATTCGACCTTCAATTCAAATCCAAGTGGGTTTGGAAAGAGTCACTGTGAGACATACTGCACTGTAGAACTTTCTTCGCGCCTCCTCTGGTCTCTTGACAGCGAAGCACCACTGGTTGCCAGCTTGAGATCGCTTCGCGACGGGGCTTCCCCTCGACCGGACCGGCCGAAAAATATCCAAAACCAAAGAGTTGCCCTCTGTAAGGAAGCCACACACCAGAGGTACGTTTTCACCGCTTTTATTGAGGAAAGCTGCAGCAGGAAATCAGGACACTTCCAAGAGTCTTTAAGCGCCCGACGCGTTTCGTGCACCTCTGCACTTAATCATGGGCGAACACGGTCTTTGGCAGTGCATGACGGTTTTATACAGCACCTGATAGTCGTTGTAGGGCCCGCCTCAGTGGGAGTTCGCAGGCGCATTGCCTGCTGGCCTTCGTAGTGCTGTACTTCTTTCTCAAGTGAGCAGTATGCTCTGCCAAGAATTCAACCTTCAATTCAAATCCAAGTGGGTTTGGAAAGAGTCACTGTGAGACATACTGCACTGTATAACTTTCTTCGCGCCTCCTCTATATATATATATATCCACCACACAAAGGCTGCCCTTAAAGAGACGCCACTCGCGGGGACATTTTCAGCCTTTACTGATAACAGGAGCCATTGAAACTGCCGATTTGATCACTCACCTTTCAGTCCGTGAACAAGAGCACAGCTGTGCTCAAAACGCGTTGGACTTCAGATTATAATTGAAGGGGTTTCAGATGCTGCTGCACTGTTGTCCACCATTAAAGGCTGAAAACTTCCCCGCGAGTGGCGTTTCTTTAAGGGCAACATTTGTGTGGTGGATGTATTGCGGCTTGCTCAGTCGCTAAGGCGCCCCTCTGCTAGCATGCGGATCTGGGGTTTGGTAACCACCAAGCACGCAAGGAGCAGAGAAGGCCGCATGGCAGGACTATGTATTAACAGATGCGGCGGTGCATGTACCCCTCCAAACCCACTTGGGGAATATTTTTGGACATTTGCGGGAAACCGGCACCCACTTGGGATGAATATTCAAGGCACCACAAGGCCCAGCATGCCTCTTGGCACACGCCCACTGGGGCAGGACTTTTTACTGATAACAGCTGTGCTCTTGTTCAGCCCTGAACAAGAGAACAGCTGTGCTCGAAATGCGTTGGGCTTCAGATTATAATTGAAGGGGTTTCAGACGCTGCTGTACTGTTGTCCACCATTAAAGGCTGAAAACCTCCCCGCGAGTGGCGTCTATTTAAGGGCAACCTTTGTGTGGTGGATATATATATATATATATATATACACACACATGCACGCACGCACACCACACACACACACACACACACACACGTTTATATTTACATTTACATTACCTACTGGCAATAGCCAGGAGGTAGTTATAGATAAGACCAACTTTTCCCATAGACAAAGCGTTTTTTGTTTTGCTAACCACTTTGGCGCCGGTTGACGAATCTTTACGAAAAATTTCAAACTAGTTTGCTACAAAGTTTAGCTGCTCGGTGGAAAGTTTTGGGGGCGATTCGTCAAGTCGGGGACCGAGAAAAAGAGGGGGCTACAAAAATGCTTTTCCCCATGCAATGTCAGTGGGGATTTTGCAGTTTTTAGACACAACTTCAGCCCGAACCGGTAATGTTGCAGAAAGGCGGATCTTGGTCTAGAAAGAGCCATTTTTGTAAATTTGTGTAAATTTGTTCAGTAGTTTGGGAGTTGTTAAAAAATTAAATATTTGTATATCTAGGGACGCGGATACTTTGCAGTACCACCCACGGAGGATCTGCGGATCTGGGGCAACAGCAAGGCACTGATTGGTTGGCAGAAACTAGAAAGGAAAGTTGTGGCTGCAATTTTATTACTCAGCTGGGCCCCAGGGAGAAAACATAAATAAAAACTCACATAAGGGGTCAGTATAGAGGTATCCCGACCCCATAGGACACATGGAGTGGTGTCTGAGAGGCCCCTCATGGGCGAAAAATTGGCTAAATTATTTTTTGGGGGCCGATCCACAGATCTACCGTGCGCTCAGCATGGCCTCAGTGTAACTCCGCGGAGGATCCGCTGATCCGCAACCCATTGAAAGAAATAAACCATCAACTGAAACACCAAATACCTGCACAGTGTGGTGTTGGGTGCATGGAGGGGGTGGGCTACAGGTCTTGGCTGTAGGCGGTGCGCGCAGGCAGTTGGATTAACATATAGTAATTAAATATTACTTTACCTTAAAAAAAACATGGACATTCACTGACAAAAACAAAGATCACAGGGACAGTATAGTTCGGTTCCCATTTTACGCACACATAACCACAGAAATTCAGCAGTTATAGTTATACTTAATATCTCACCACTTATATTTATACTTATCTGAAAAAACTGTAACTCGTGCAGTAAAGTAACTTTAGGCCACAAGTTATAGTTTCTTAACATAAATATAACTATAAGAGCTCAGATAAGTATAACTATAACTGCTGAATTTCTATGGTTTTGTGTGTGTGAACCTAACTATAACGTCCCTGTAACCTTTGTGTATATATATACATATATATATATATATATATATATATCCAAAAACAAGGTAGCCCCTTGAGCTGCACTCGAACCAGAGAGAAGGTTACCAGCCTTTAATCACGGTATGGACGAGAAGGTTCGCCAGTATAATGAACAGCCTTTCCTTTGCCTGACGCGTTTCGATGGAATTTCACCATCTCTTCAGAGGCTTTAAGGAAAGGAACGCGCTTGGCGGGCAACTACTTCCGATAGTGATGTCACGCCCCTTATACGTGTTTCCAGTGTCTTATGGGAATCGTAGTGCCGCATTTATCACCAACCTTAATGACGGTGTGCTAATTCCTGTTAAATGCAGCCCAAACGTGAGCCCCAGCTTGCCTGCCAGTCCTTGATCCGAACACTCTGTTCCACCTAGAGAGTGGTGAATACACTCCCGTGGCCCCCTGGGGATCGTGGGGTGGTGCAGCTCGGCAGATGGGCGTCCGCCTCAAATATCCAAAAACAAGGTAGCACCTTGAGCTGCACTCGAACCAGAGAGTAGGTTACCAGCCTTTAATCACGGTATGGACGAGAAGGTTCGCCAGTATAATGAACAGCCTTTCCTTTGCCTGACGCGTTTCGATGGAATTTCACCATCTCTTCAGAGTAACCTTCTCTCTGGTTCGAGTGCAGCTCAAGGGGCTACCTTGTTTTTGGATATATATATATATATATATATATATATATATATATATATATATATATATATATATATATATATATATATATATATATATATATATATATATATATATATATATATATATATATATATATATATATATATATATATATATATATATAAATATAAATATATATAATGGCGATTGTGGTGACTGAGCAAATAAACTGCACAAGAATTGGGTTCGCTTCTGTTTGTTCCCAAGGAGAAGGGAAGAGGCAGAGAACTGTGGAGTGAAAAATATATATATATATATATACATATATATATATTATATAGACGAATCCGCAGCGTCACAGCTTTCTCAGCAACATACGGACACAGACCACAAGCTTGGTGCCAAATTTTCTGTGTTTATTTCGATGCCGCCATAACGCGTTTCAACTCCTTCGAGTCTTAATCACATGGTAACGTTTTTTACAGCTGATGCATTTTTAAAGTAACATTGTGCTTAGTGATAGGTCAAATAATTTGCACGTGATTATAAACATAGAGAAGGTATCCCCCGTAAGAATGTTAAAACATATATATGTTTTACGAACAAATCTCTGCATAATAATAATACCTTGCATAAATGCGTAAATGCAGGAAAAACAGTACCATTGTTTCTTGTATTTCAAAGATTGAAAATACTTATGTATTATGACACGATTTGGCCCAGATGGATACATGCATAAATGCCATTTCTAGGATCCTTATCATCATACATAATTGTATGTATTAATAATCATAATATAAACTGGTGCTGGAATATTGGGAGTAAAAACCTAAATTCATCAGTGTGCAAATAATGCTCAAACTGTGCAAAATACAAGTGCTAAAATTAACTGTGTAAAAAAATATATAATATAATAAATATTTGCACTGGACATTTTTCCTTTTCATCTGATGCAAATGTTAATAAACATTGTCATTTATTTTTGTGTTCATTTTTAGTTACTGTTGAATACCGATATCCTTGTCTTTCTAAATAGTTTCAAGTATATATAGCCGTTGGAAATGTATGGCCTCTAGTATATATTGGCCAACATGGGAGATTTTAAACATATGTGTTCAAATTGGATTTATAATTTAGGAGCATACATCTCAAATATGTGGTGCAAACAAGTGTTAAAATATATATATATATATATATAAATACATAAATAAATATATAAATAAATATATAAATACACATGCACATAAAAGAGATATATCTACCATTTCCTAAAATTCTTCATAAAAAAATCCTGTATATACAATTCCTAAAATATTGTTGAAATTTTAAGAAAACATGCAAGTAGTGTAAACAGTGTTTCATATGCAAGTGTATAGATCTTCCGTGATGTTAAGACCCCCTGGAGTTTTCGTGTCAAGATTCAGAATATATTGTGTTTCCAATTTTCTCAGCTTTACTTCCCTATTTCCTCCACGTCTACTTGGAGGTACCGAGTCTATTAGAAAGAATTTTAAATCTTGACTTCGTGAATTGTGAAACTCACGGAAATGTCTAGCTACTGGATATGTATTATCATGATTGTTTATAGCTCTTATATGTTGTAAAATCCGTTTGTGAGCTTGTAGCTTAGTGCTACCAATATATTGTAGCTCACAGGGACATATTAAAACATATATTACATATTCTGTCTTGCATGTGAGTAATTTTTTTATTTTGATTTCCTCCTTGCTAAAGGGTGTTGTGTATGATATCTTGTTTACACCCAATTGGCATGCCTTGCATGTTTTGCATCTATAAAATCCGTAATGGGATTTAAGCCAACTGCAAGTTTCGATTACTTCAGGAGTCGTTGATACAAGTTTGTCTCTCATAGATGTTGCTCTCTTATATGTGATGGACACTTTTTTGGGCATGGACTGTCCCAAGATTGGGTCATTTAGAATTAAAGGCCTGTTACTAGTTATGATATTGCGTAACTCTTTATGCTGGTTATTATAATCTATGATAATTTGAAATTCACTTTTGATATTGTCATCAATACAGTTCACTAATGATGACTGTTGTCCCTTTGGTTTAGGTTTGATCAAGTCCAAACGATCCCTGTTCATGGATTTATCAATCGCCCCTTCTATGGTTTTGTGAGAATAGCCCCTAGCGAGGAATCTAACTTTTGCTTGCTCTTGTGCTTGCTTAAGAACCACCTCATCGCTGTTTATTCTTCTTAATCTTAGCATTTCCCCATAGGGGATGCTATTGATCAAATGTCGGGGATGGGCACTGGAGCTGTGTAATGTCGAATTGCCCGCTGTTTTTTTACGATAAAGTTTTGTTTGAATTTTGCTGTTGTCAATATATATACTGGTATCAAGGAAATTTACAGATGTATTGTCAATAATACCTGTAAATTGGAGATTTAAATTGTTGTTATTTATTGAAATTAGAAAATGTTCTGCCTCCTGTTGGGTTCCCTTCCATATAATAAAAAGGTCATCAATAAATCTTAACCAAATAACAATATTATTGTTCATGATTTCCTTGAACTCATTAGCTAGAATCAGCTCCTCCCACCAGCCCATGTGTAAACATGCATAGCTGGGGGAGAAGCTGGCTCCCATAGCTACTCCCGTTAATTGTTGATAATGCATGTTATTAAACATAAAGACATTGTTCGTCAAACAAAATTCGACCATATCTGTTAACATCTTGCTATGATCTGTCAATTCTAATGTGTCTGATCTTAAATAGTGTCGAAGTGCTTTTAATCCATTCTTGTGTTTGATACTCGTGTAGAGCGATGTGACGTCTAATGCCATCATTAGATAGTCCTCTTGCCATTTCACATCTTTGAGCTTGTATAAAAAGTCACTTGTATCCCTTACATATGAGGCTAGACCTTGCACATGGCTTTGTAAGTAAAAATCCACATATTGTGAGGTATGTTCCAGCAAACTCCCACGGGCCGATATAATTGGTCTGCCGGGTGGTTTGTTCCTGTCCTTATGAATTTTAGGGATAAAATACATCGATGGTGTAATCGGATAGTCATTTTTTAAGAAATTGTACTCATCTTTGGTTATTAAATCTTTAGTCCTCCAGTTTAGTAGTTTAGTATTGTATTGCTGGGATATTCTTTTTAAGTCTACTCCATTTATTCTTATGTAACAGTCAATGTTGTTTAGTTGTGACAACGCCTCCTTTAAATACTCTGTCTTATTCCAGATGACAATATTGCCCCCCTTGTCCGCATTTCTTATAACTATGGAGGAGTCACTGTTAAGTTTTGACATGAGTTTGTTATAGTCTGTTAGTTTTTTGTTGTACCTGATTTTTTCATTTTGTACCTTATGATGTAGTTTCTTAATAGCACCCGTTAAGTGCTCGTTGAAGACATCAATGGAGTCTCTTTGACTGATCGGTATAAATGTGGATTTGGGTTTAAATGGTGATGGGATTTCCGCTCTCACTGGTCTGATGTTGACATTGAGCTCCATCACTGCTTCATTATCCATTTGTGTGTTGCTTTCGGACCATAGATCATTCAAAGTATCCAATAGCAATGTTTCCTGATTGGTTGCAGTCTGATTCGCTCTTACTTCCCCCGTCGTTGCTGGATTCTCAGAGTTATCATTTTTTGTTTTTGTTTTTTCTTTAGCTTGTAGCATAAAGTGTTTTTTTAGTTTCAATTTTCTTATGCATCTGTAGATATCCATCCTGGTTCTTGAATAATTAAAGTTACTTTCCGGACAGAAAGATAGGCCTAGGCTTAAGATTTGTTCTTCCGCTTTGGAAAGATCAATATTTGCCAAATTGATGATGGTTTGGCTTGTTTCATTTTCTGATCTTACTTTTGCATCCATCTTCCCCTGGCTTGCCTCCTGGGATTTGATGATCCGAATTCGCGCCTTGCGCCTCTGCCTTCGTTTGTAGTTTCTGGATTTCCGGTTGGTTGAACTCTTGGACGCAATGTTTGCCGTCTGTCCATGCATAAAAAATTAATCTCCTCTCCTGGTTCAGGTACTGGTTCAGAGGTCCCCACTGTTTTATTTCTTAACTCGGAATCAGAACCACTGTTGATGGCGGAGCTTAGATCTGAGTTAGAAGTTGGAGCTACATATTTATCACCTGTTATTATGTCTTTTCTTTGGCCATCTTTTGCGTTTGCTTTGGTGCGTCGTATGGTATCGTATTTCCTTGAAAAGGTGAAAATCTGTCCCAATTCGTAATCATTTTTGTCTCTTATGAATTTGTAGGCCTTTCTTTCTTTTATTTTGTCTTCCTCTTTTTTAAGACGTGTCATCATTTCTTTACGTAACTTTTCAATTTGCATTTGATTTGTCTCTGTTTTTTCGTATTTTCCAATCTCTTCATTTAATTTGTCAATTTGTTCCAACAGAGTAGCGCAGTCAATCTCGGCATATTTAATCCGGATCAAAACTAGATTTCTGGAAGACTCCAAATTGCATTGTGCCCATTCTTGCATCATTTTTGGGTTCGGGTTCTCGTAGCTTGGAGCTATAAAAATTCTCAGACCGCGTGGTATACGTCCTACATCAATGTAGCCTTGTAAAGACTTTGTTTCCCACCATTTACTTTGTTCCTGGCGCATACATTTCTCCAACTGTTTAAACTTGTCTTTCAGAGTATTGTTGCTTTTATTACTATCTTCGTTACATGACTGTGGCAATGTTTTAGTAACAGTTGCATTGGTGAACATATTCAAAGCAGCCGCTTCTCTGTCTCTTAACGTGTCTCCGGACATTGTAATTACAATATTTCAGCCACGCGTTTTGAGGTTGTAAAGTTTACTTTGCTTATTTTACCTCGTATGCGTGTATGGCAAAACCGCTAACCCCTTGTTCCTCTGCACGTAGTCACTCGCCTACCTTGCGTCTCTCAGTTTCCGCCGCGTCCTCCGATCCAGCTTTCACCGATCTCAGCTCGGCTTCGGCCTGACTGTGTTTTGCGCGTTGAAGGGGGGTCCGACACTCCTAGTCCCTCCGGACTTCTCTTACGTTTCCTTCGCCGGAAGCTCCGGATATGGTTTCTTTTACGTTGTCTACCTTTGGTGTAGCGGGGGCCCGTGTAGAACCGGGTGAAACCTCCCGGTTCAAATATAGACGAATCCGCAGCGTCTCAGCTTTCTCAGCAACACACGGACACAGACCACAAGCTTGGTGCCAAATTTTCTGTGTTTATTTCGATGCCGCCATAACGTGTTTCAACTCCTTCGAGTCTTGATCACATGGTAACGTTTTTTACAGCTGATGCATTTTTAAAGTAACATTGTGCTTAGTGATAGGTCAAATAATTTGCACGTGATTATAAACATAGAGAAGGTATCCCCCGTAAGAATGTTAAAACATATATATGTTTTACGAACAAATCTCTGCATAATAATAATTACCTTGCATAAATGCGTAAATGCAGGAAAAACAGTACCATTGTTTCTTGTATTTCAAAGATTGAAAATACTTATGTATTATGACACGATTTGGCCCATATTATATATATATACACGCACACACACACACACACATTTTATTTTTAATCCTAGAAGGGAAGATAAAGGCCGGGAGGAGTTTATTTAATCATTGAAGCACAATGCATCCAATCTGAAGTTCACACATACATTTAGCCAGAATCAAATTACTTTCTAGGACATCGAAGTGTACATTAAGAAAGGCAGAAAATGTAGCAAAATCTATAAAAAAGCAACTGCCAGTAACAGTATACTCCATGCCAATAGCAGACACCCAAAAACATTAAAGTGGAGTGTCCCATTCGGAAAAATGCTGAGAGCAAGAGGAAATTGCTCATAAGATTCTGATTTTCAAATACAAGTACATGAAATGTTCATGAGATTTGAGGCTAGGGGGTTCTCCAAGGAGGTACTAAAAATGTGAAGAACAGAGCAATGACTAAAAGGAGGGAAAGAAATAGTAGCCACTAGAAGGAGAGAATCTGAAGAGAACAATGAAACCCAAGTGATTACAACATCAAACATGAGTAAATTAGAAATGCTTTTTGGAGAAATTGGAAATTTCTACCATGTGATTCCACATTGAGAGAGTGCATATCAGAAGTTCCCAAAATGACATAAAAAAGTGGCATCCTTAAGAGATCTATTGCTTTAAAATCACCTACCAATAGTTAAGAAAATGAACAACTCCTGGCTTCTGGAAAAGTGTTAAATGCAAAGCGTTTGCACATGGAGTAAATAGAACGACATACAAACTACAAAACGGAAGAGAAAAGAAAATCATGGAACACATTACATGTGAAACGAACTTTTGTAGTCTATGTGATGCAGTGCACATGTGGGAAATCATGTGTGGGGAATACATCAAACAAAGTTAATCTAAGAATATTACAACACCTACGAGCGATACAAAACAAAGATTTCTCTTACCCCACTGTTAAACATTTGTAGGAGGAATACGAAGGAAATTTACAAGATCTGATATACTTTGGTTTGAAACATATAAAGGCTTCAGAACGAGGGGGAAATAGAGAACTAATCCTGAGAAGGATGAAATTAAGATTGATAATCTCGATGTAAACAGAGGTCCTCCTCTCCTTGGAGATAATCTGGATGCAGAACTACAAATCCATCTTTAAATTGAATATCCATCTTTAATTGAATATGCATCTCTGACTGACTTCTGAATGCACATAAAAGGTTTAAAATCAGGTTCCTGTTTTTAGACTTTATGGTATGTTTTTTAATCTTTGAAATCTTTTTTATCATATATGTTCTTTGAAAACTCATATTTCTCTCCCCCTACTTGTGATGTATTCTCCTCGAATCCGTATGCACTTTATTTAAAATGTGTTGGGGGCTCCAAACACGGACCTATTGGCTTACTCCCCTCCAGATGAAAAGTTCTCTCTTTTTTATCTGCAATAGTATTTTCCTTCATGAATCACTTCAGCACTTTATAAGCTCTTTGGGGTAGAGGCCATGTATATAAAGTAAAAAATCTGATATGCACTGACACTTTCAAGATTTAGATTTGCACCTTATTGGTCTACTGGGATAGATGCAATAGTTTATAGAGGAAAGATACCTTACAAGCGCAGGCACTTTACAAAATTGAAAATGTGTGAATGATTCTGAATGACACTTTATGAACTTGTCATTCTCCCGTAAAATTTACTTTCTTTCTCTATGATTCAAACCAGCGCTTTATAAACGTTATGGAATATTTTTAACAGCTAGAAGATAGCTTTTACCCACATTGACACCTTAGGAAGTACTTTACTAGCACTGACACTTTATTAACAGAACGGCCAGTACTTCAACCAGAAGGTCCTGCAGACGTTCCCAGGAGACCATGGGTGAGCCTGGGGACCGGCCGCCCGGCCCGGAGCTGCGGCACCCATATGGGTGGCTCCCCCATGACCGCACCCCTGCTATGTTAGCGTCGTGGCCCCACCCCCCTAAGAAGTACAACGCTGGTGGTGCTGCACATTGCAACAGCTGTGGGCCCAGACCAGGAGGCAGCGGTGTGGCGAGCGGCTGTGGTGGGGGCGCCCAGGGTGACCGGGTGCGCCCTAAACTAAACCAGTGGATGACCCCCTGTGGGCCCTTTGGAGACAGGGCCACGTGTGTGCCCGGGGACCTGCAGTCGGACCAGAAGCTGCGGGACCCACGCTGGTGGTCCTTCCCCTGCGTTTGCGCCCCCTGTTGCGCATGTAGTGTGGCCTCCCCCCGTAGAAGGGTGACACCACCAGCAGTGGCCTACAGCAGAATACATAAGACTAATTGTGGTACAACACCAACGCCACAGTAAAACCGCCTAAGGGAGATACGAACGATGCTGGCGGTAGACAGTCTGGTGCAGGATTGCACTGGGGAGCGGATATAACTCGTCCAGGTGCCCAATCCTTCCACACAACGCATTGTGTCTGAAGAGGACTGTAATTGCAAGAATGATCATTGTAAATCGCCGGATTGGGGCATGGGTCGTAAAGATCCTAGGCAAAGTACCTTGTCGTTTAAAACACCTGGAACCCGCACTGCGACGCAGTGGGCCAACATGGCAGAGGGTGGAGTGACACACACGACTGAGGCGGCTGGACCTGACATTATGTTATTGGAGCTCAGGGCGGGTTTCAGGGCGCTGGACACCCGCTTTGATGCCCTGGTCAAGAGGCTGGATTCCATGGGTGCCCGACTTGATCAGCACAAAGGGCGCTTGACCATGGCAGATGGCAGAATTCCTGATTTAGAAGAAGACGCCGCCCAGACCACCAAAAAGAATGAAAGAATGGCAAAGCTTCTTAAAGCAGTCGCCATTAAGAATGAGGATCTGGAGGCGAGAGTGCGGCATAACAACATTCGGATCATTGGGGTACCAGAATCCACCAACACTGGACGCCTGGAACAATTTGTGGAAACACTTCTTACGGATCTCTTTGGTGGTGAGTCCTTCAATACCACATTTATGGTGGAACGCGAACATCGCATTATGGGGCCCAGACTGAACCCAGGCTGCCAGCAGAGACCAATTATAGCCCGTCTGTTGAATTTCAGAGACAGGGACACTGCCCTATGGATGGCACGGGAGAAGGGACAACTGGACTGGCAGGGGTCGTCCATATCCATGTATTCAGACTTCACTGCAATGGTGCAGGAAGCACGCCGTAAATATACCTGAGTGAAGGCGAATCTCCAAAAGTTAGGGCTTCAGTAAGGGATGCTGTACTCTGCACTGCTGAAGGTAGACATGGATGGACGGTCGTGAATTTTTTATTCCCCCCATGATGCCCAGGAGTTCTTACAGAAATACTCAAAATCAGAGAGGCAGCACGGAACACCCTCACCACAGCAGAGGACTCTGGCGCAAGTGCTGATCTCTTCTCTGCCAGCTAAGTGGAACTAATGCTAACTTTCCAATTATAGTGGGTGAGTGTTTGTGTTGATGATATAATATCTAGACTGTGTCTCCTCATGCGTACTCTTGAGCTGCATTGGATTGCCGCCAGGGATGAACCATATATGTATACACAGGCATGTGTGTGCCAAGATAATGAGGAAGTGGCGTAGCGTTGCCACCCCCTGAGTTGCGGATGCACATGTTTGAGTTAATGCAGTATAACAGAATGATTATTTTGTTTGCATTTATATTCAACTATTGTTGCAATGGGTTGGGTCTTCCCCCTGAAGTTTGGTAGGGGGGATGGGTGGTGGGAGGGGGATATTGGGAGTGTATGCAAGAGTTTGTAACATGGTTTAGTTACAAGCAACAATTGTGGTGCAGAAACAAGTATCTGGGTGCTGGCAAGTTCGGTTTACAAGAATTAGATCATGGTTAACAAGGTGCAGGCAGAAGCTAATATTGTGATGATGTCTTGGAACGTCAGGGGCCTTAATAATGCTCATAAATGTAAACAGGGGACCAACTATATGCAATGCCATTAGGTGGACTTCGCTTTCCTACAAGAGACACATTTGGTATCCTCTGTTAATGCGCCCCTGGCCTCAAATTGGGGGGCACATAGATATTTCGCAGCTTATAGCTCGTATCCAGAGAAGTTGCAACATTGATCTATATTAGAGTGCCGTTTAGGGAGGTGGAGATATGCCAGGACACAGGGGGGCGATATTTGTTGGTTAAGGGATGCATGCCCGAGCATTCTGTACTGTTTGTTAATATATATGCACCGAATGTTGATGACCCCGACTTCTTCGACACTATTCACACCAACATAGAGTGCATGGGGGCGAACCACATATACTTTTGTGGGGATTTCAATCTACTCCTTGACTCGGCGCGCAATGGTACATCACATAAGATAGACACAAAGCTCAGGGCAAGGCAATCACTGCTAGACATTATGGATAGGTTTGAGTTGGTGGATGCTTGGAGATATCACTGCACGGATCGGGATGGGTACACACATTATTCCGCACCCCATAACACATGGACATGGTTGGATTACTGGAGCCTTTCCGGCGGAGTGGTATTATGGATAGACACAGTTAGCCACCTCTGGCGCACACTGTCTGACCACTCCCCAGTCATGGTGAAGTTGAGAATCCCCAGAGCAGGGAGGTAGAGCATCCATGGAGATTTCCTGAAATGGCACTTAGAGATGCTGTTTTCAATTGGGGGAGGCGGTCACCGAGTATTTTTCACTGATCGAGGGATCAGTGAATTCCAAGGCCACATTATGGGAAGCCTTTAAGGCATACATAAGATGGGTGTGTATCTCCAAAGCGCCGGGGGAATTCGAGACCTATGACGTACGTTAGCAAAAATAGAAGCGCAGTTGACGGACCTAGATCGTATAGAGGCTAGTTCCAGCGGCCCTCCTGATTTGCAATGCCGTGCAACACTGCTGGCAGAATTTCGGGAGGCAGCAGAACACGAGGCGCATTACCTCGGAAAGTATGCAGTCGCTAGGCGGTATGGGGGGAGGAGGAGGCCGGGTAGCACTCTAGCTAGACTAATGCAACAGTCTCGCAGACCAACATATAAAGCGGAACTAGCAGGTCCTGGGGAGTCGCTGATTACTGGCAATGTGGGAATCCTCGAGGAGGTGCTTAAGTACTACACAACATTGTACACTTCCAGGGCCACTGGGCACCCTACAGACTACAGTGACTCGCTGGTTTGGATGGAAAAAGCACATCAGGAGTTTTTAGCTGAGCCTTTTTCGGAAGACAAAGTCATGGAAGCCATTGATGCGCTGGATGGTCTAAGGCTCCGGCGCTTGATGGGTTTACGGGTTGCTTTTATAAGAGATATAAAGCTCTCTTCGCACCCTACCTAATTGACATGTATCAGGATGCGGTAGAGGTGGGGTTGCTCCCCCCTACTCTAAGAAAGACGGTCATAATCCTGCTTCCGAATCCCGGAAAGGATATCCGGAACTGTAACTTATATCGACCACTGTCACTTTTAAACTTTGATAATAAGATACTAGCTGAAATACTGGCAACCAGGCTTGCACTAATCGTTGAGCGACTGATATCACCAGTCAGCAGCACTAATCTCCGCACATTGTTTGCGACACTGCACAGAATATCACTGACGGTGCCAGCGGCCGCTGTGTTGCTTGATGAGGAGAAGGCTTTTGACTCGCTCGAGTGGCCCTTTCTGTATGCTACAATGGGACGATTGCACTACCCACGGCGCGCATCTGTCTCAATGGAACACTAACAGATGAGTTTCAACATGGTAGGGGGGTCCACTCTCCCCGTGCTATTTGTGGTGGCACTTGACCCGTAGGTGCGGGACCTACAGGAGGGGCACAGTCATCGGGGGCTTCAATTCAATACCCTACTTCTCACATTATAAGCAGATGATATCATATTGTATATTAGGCACCCGGATGGTAACTTAACACCGCTCCTCCGTGAAGTGACGAGGTATGGTACCCTGTCAGTTTTACGTATAAACTGGAAGAAATTGGAAGTTTTCCCGCTGACGGTGTCGCCAAGTAACAGAATAGTGGAGTACCCACTGGCGTGGTGCGATGACTCTGAAATATCTTGGAATCCACGTCCACAGAGAAAAGGACCGTATCCTTCAGTTGAATTACGGCCTGGATATGGAGAAGCTGGTTGATGTTGCCTTTGTCAATGGCACGTAAAATAGCCATAATCAAGATGGTGGTTCTTCCGCAATTTTTTTATCTCTTTCTGAACATCCCTAACCCGTTGTATAATAGCATTTTCTCAGACCTACGAACGCTGTTGATACGACTGGTGTGGGGGGGCAAGCAGCCCCGCATTGGTTCGGATACTTTAATGCTGCTATATGAGAAAGGAGGGTTCAGGGTACCAAACTTTCGGATTTACTACTTGGTAGCACGGGTGAGTTTCGCTCAACACTGGTATCATGCAGATATCGGGATCCCATATCTCAGACCTCAAGCTGCTCTGTCACTTCCGGCGCCACTTAACACCCTGTTACCGGTTGGGTACCCGCGATACCCGCATGATATCTAAACCCTGTCCACAACTAGCTGGGCATGGCATAAACTACTAACTGTGACTGGGTCCTGCATATTATACTCATCTGCATTGCCACTGGTGGGTAATGGCTGGATCCCTTTACTGCAGGATGCTTTGGAAAAGCGCACACTGGCTAAATTCCATCTGGTGACATTGGGGACTTGTTCCCCAAGGGTCATATTTTTTCACGCACGATGACCCCCGCTTCCGCGATGCCAAAGTAATGGATCATTTTGTGTTGCAGAGGCTTCAGAGGGCATTGCGGGCGAGTATGTACAGTTACTCACTAGAACCCCCTGAATTCCCAATATTGACAGGGGTTATTAAGGACGGGGATGGTGGTCATCTTGTGGCTAGAATGTATAAGTCCGCGGTGACGCTGCTTTCTTGCCGTGATACTGGTGTGAGGGTGGCATGGGAGCGCAACCTTGGTCACCCAGTCACGGCTGCGCAGTGGGGTCGGTGCTGTACACAGATGCACCGTGTCTCCCCTAACAATCGCCATAAGCTGCTGCACTTTAAATTCCAGGGGAGGGTATATATGCCTCCCAGCAAAATGCATCGTATAGACCCCTCCCGCCCACACACATGCCTGAAATGTTTCTCCCCAGAGGCAGACTTCGCACATATAACCTCGACTTTTACCAAGATAGGGAGCTATTGTAGGGTAGTATATGGGGAAATTTCACGTATGATTGAGATGGAGATTGCGCCCAAGCCACTGATGGCGCTACTTGGGTATACACAAGACCTTCCCAAATCCAAGCGACAATTTGTCGCTATTGCACTCCTCATTGCTAAGCGTGAAGTAGCCATCAACTGGGGTAGTAAACACGTCCCTACATTGCACTCATGGCAACATAGTATGACATACTGCAATACTACTAGCGACATATATGCACAATTGCAGCCGCCCACGTCTAGACCCATGGATTTCTGGCAACCATTACAATCCTATCTGCAGGCAGCGCGGGATATAAATGACACCTCAACGCAGTCTCAACACAACACCATGGGGGTCGAAGCAGATAGGGAAACACCTGGAGTTGCTGTATCACCACGGAGTTAGTGGTGTATGTTACTGCACATTATACCTGACCCTAAGCAGCGCAGAACTACTGCATGTACCTATGGGTTTGTTTTCTACTTGTGACACTTAATAATGCACTGTAACGCCATGTAAAAAAGAATTGATTATATTTCTTCTTGTGAAATCAATTTTTTAAAAAAAATTATTTTTATATATATATATATATATATATATATATATATATATATATATATATATATATATATATATCTCCATGTTCTAACTAACTGATGTTGTTGCTTGACCGTGTTTACTCTGTAAATCCTCAGAGCAATTCTATTGATTCACATCTGTCAATTGGTCGTAAATGTCAAAATATGATCTATTTTTGTCTGCTGTGAAACATCAAGCTTACATACCAACATATCCGATTGGTGATATAAACTCCCTCTTTATTTAGCACCCTTTGCTTAATGACATCATCTGATGAAATGCTAATATTTTTATATTCCAATTCAAGTTGATTATGCATTGGCATGCATTTATCCCTCCATGCTGCATATATTGTTTTGACCCAATCTCCCTGATTAGTACTGAATAAATATTTATTGTCTGTCAAAAGGTTTTCTCATATTATGCCACACAAAACAAATCTGCTTTAGTTGTTGGAAAATTGTTTAACAATCCCATGAAATTCCATGGTAGAAAAATAGTGGCAATTCTGTGACACAATACAAATGTAGCATGATCGCGCTAGTTGTTTTTAATTGAAATGAAAGATGCACTTATATACAGGGCACTATAAGTCTAGACTTCCACGCTAGGACTCTATGGTCCAGCAAAAGGCAGAAATGCCAAAATGCGTTGGCCGTCTTTTTCCACACTTGATCGTGTGCTGCTCTCTTCTCTGCGTACTTTCTTGTATATATTTTTTTCTATTTATTTTTTATTTTAACACGATCATTACAAATATATATTTTACATATTACATTTATTTTTCTAATGTTTTAAATGTACTAATATAAAAAGCATATATATACACACACACACATCTATCTATGTAGACAGATAGATTGATAAAACTTAAATAAATCATAAAAAGTTACACAATACAATTACAAAACATTAAATTACAAAATAAGTAACATATAAAAAATGTAAAAGGCAAAAAAAACATTTATGAAAAATATACAAATTAAAAAAACTAAACATATAAGAAAAAATATATTGAACTAATATAGGAAAAGTATTGGAATACTAGATATACTATTCCCACTCCAGTTTTTGCAACTGTAGGGAAGTTGTAGGACTTTAGAGGGGTTAAGTTGGTTATTCCCACTCCAGTCAACACAAGAGTAGGAGAAACATAAGACTCTGGAGGAGTTAGATTTACTATTCCTACTCCAGTCTGTGCAACAGCAGGGAAAGGGTTAAACTTCGGAGGGGGTAGATTTATTATTCTCAGTCCAGTCAAAGAAAAAGTAGGGAAAGGGCTAGACTTTGGAGGGGTTACATTTACTATTCTTACTCCAGTCAGCAGAAAGGTAGGGAAAGTGTTGGACTTCAGAGAGGTTACATTTACTATTCCCACTCCAAACAGTGCAACAGTAGGGAAAGTGTTGAACTTCAGAAGGGTTAAATTTACTTTTCCCATTCCAAGCAGCGGAACAGTAGGGAAAGTGTTGGACTTTGAAAAGGTTAGATTTACTATTATTACTTCAGTCTCTTCCCACTCCAAACAGTGCAACTGTAGGAAAAGTGTTGGCCTTCAGAGGGGTTAAATTTACTATTCCCATTCCAGTATAAGCAACAGAAGGGAAAGTATTAAACTTCAGAGATGCTCCATTGGCTACTCTAAATACATTTAACACAACAGTAGGGAAACTGTTGGATTTCGGAGGGATTACATTTATTATTCCTATTCCAAACAGCACAACAGTAGGGAAAATGTTGGACTTTGGAAGGGTTAGATTTACTATTCCCCCTGCAGTCTATGCAACAGCAGGAAAAGTGTTGGACTTCAGAGGGATATATTTACTATTCCCACTCCAGTCTAAGCAACAGTAGGGAAAGCTTTAGATTTTGGAGGGGTTACATTTACTATTTCCACTCTAGTCAAAGCAACAGTATGGAAAGTGTTTCTTTTCAAACACGTTACATAAATGGATAGCTCTATTAATTTAGGAAAAATATTAAACTCTTAATTCAAACATTATTAATTTCCTTGAAAAAAATAAATGTATTAAAAAATAAAAAACAGTTAAATAATTAACATAATAATCAATTAAATAATTATCAATGAATTGCTAATTATTACTTAGCTAACTTCCTGCCCTATACCTCTACACACCTAGCTATCTATACTTAAAATAAAAGTAAAATACATAAGTATTACATAATTTACATAGTTAATAATTATACATATTTAATGATCAATTAACTATTAATTTATAATAAATTATTACTTAAATAACTTCCCACCCTATACCCCTACAAAGCCAGCAACCCGCACCTAAAACATAACTAAAATAAATCAGTATTACAGAAGTTACATAATTAATATCAATCACTTAATTAAACATTATAAGTTCATTAACAATTATTACTCAATTAACTTCCCACCCTATTCACCTACAAACCCAACAACCCACTACAACTCTATAAATTACTATTAGCAATTAAATAAAAAATGCTAAATAACTTAAAATTATAAAGATATTTACACTTTATGCCACTGATCTCTACTCTACGCCACTGCACCATATGCAACTGCACTCTGCGCCACTGCACTCTATGCCACTATAATCTACTCTGCACCACTCTACTCTACGCCACTACACTCCTTGTCACTCTACTCTGTACCACTCTACTTTACGCCACTGCACTCTATGCCACTTTACGTTGCACCACTCTACACTACACCACTGCACTCTACTCTCCTGCACACTATACCACTCTACTCTGCACCACTGCTTTCTGCACCACTGACCTCTACACCACTCTACTCTAATCTCCACCTCTCTACTTTACACCGCTGCTCTCTATGCTACTTTACACTACAACACTCAACTCTACACCCCTGCACTCTATGCCACTGCACTCTACACCACTGTACTCCACTGCATTCTGACTCACTCTACTCTGCTCTGGACCCACTTTACTCTACTCCCTTGCACTCTACTCTACTCTGCACCGCACAGCTCTACGCCACTGCACTTTACATCACTCTGCACCACTCTATGCCACTGCACTCTATGCAATTACTCTCTACCCCACTCTACTTTGCACCACTTTACTCTATGCCACTGCACTCTACTCTGCACCACTCTACTCTACTCTACTCTACAGCACTGCACTCTACGCAGTCCGCTTTACTCTACTCTACTCTATGCCACTCCGTTCCTCTGTACGCCACTCCACTCTACACCACCCCAATCTATGCCACTCCACTCCACACAGTGCCTCTCTACTCTATGCCACACTATTGTATGCCACTTTACTCCACTTCACTCTATGCCACTCTACTCCACACCACTCTACTCTAATCCACTCTGCTCCGGTCCACTCTATGCCACTCCACTCTATGCCCCTCCAATCTACCCCACTCTACTCTACCCTATGCCACTCCACTCTAAGCCACTGCTCTCTACGCCACTCTACTCTACACCACTTTACTCTACACCAGTCTGCTCTTTTCTACTCTATGCCACTCCACTCTGTGCCCCTCCACCACTGTTCCCGTTGGGGGGGGGGGCGCGCGCGCACCTCTGTTAACGTGAGCGCGCACTGCCGTATGTGCAGCGCGCACACACCCACGACATCCCGCGAGTGAATCGCGCCGCTGCTTTAAAAAAGCGAGCGGCGCGAAAATCACTCACTTCCTGGATGCGGTGTCGGGAGTGAAGGTAAGGCGGGGGTTGGGGGCTTGCGGCTGTCGGCACCTGCGGGGCAGATTGTGGGCTTTTAAGTATTCATGTTAATCACAGCCCCTTCACAAGCTGTGATTAACATAAATACTTAAACAAAAGCCCTCACTCTTCCCCACCAGGCCCGGTTCCAGCCAAACAGGAGCCTTGGCCCTCGCAGTGAGGGCTTGAAGGCATGCGCGCAACGCCATGGGGCTCAAAGTGCTGCAACCCCCCCTTGTGTGTGTCAGCCCAGGACGAGACAGCTTCCCGGTCGCACACAACCAGCTTTAGAGATTATCGCAGCCGCACCCGAGTACTTAACAGGTCTTTAAAAGACCATTTACATGTTAATCTGGCTTTATTTACTGTTTCACCCCTTCATCTCCACATGGCGAAAGGCGACAAATCCTTTCTTTGACAATGGTAACCATTGCCTACTGTTCTGCTGCATGGATTTTTTTTTTCTATGCAGCGCAGGAGAGAAGAAGTTTATTTATACCTATTTACCTTTCCTGACCCCTGCAGCGGCTTATCACATCAGGCTGTGACACAAAGTTTGACTAATGGAGTAGGTACGAGAATGTGTTCTTACATTTTTTTTCTTTTTTAAATCTGCACAGTGTGTGCCTCATTTAAACAGTTTTTATCATTATCATGGCCGATGCAGGACAACAATAAGACAGTACACAATGCCCAGATAACACTGCTGATCCTGCTGGAGAGCAATCATTTGTCTGTCAGATGAACTGTATTTTATGTGGATAGCTCAGTGGGTTACTGCCTTTGTCACAGAGACCCTTGTGTTACTTGCAGTTCAGAAGTTACAATCCTAGCATAGGACAGTGACCAATGAACTGTCATCAAAGAGCTGCAGACAAACATGAATGGTATAGTTAGAACTTAGCTTTTTTTCTTTTGTGATATAGTTAGAACTTCCGCAGTCTTTCATTATTCTAATGTTGCTAAAATGAGTATGTTCGGGCAGATATATATTTTTATCAGTAAAGCTGACCCCCATGGAATACTCTTTAAATCCTAAGGTTGTGTTTCCCCAGACCAAACCCTCTTAAAATATACTGCCCACCAGTATGGATGACATGTGATTCCTACACCTTGTAATCCTCATTGGCTTATGTGACATTCCCTGTAGACTGATTTACATACTTGTATGATTCATTGTCTCTGTATAATGTGTGCGTGGTGTAAAGTACTGACACACACTACACTGATATGAGTAGCGCTATACAACAAATGAAATGCATATGAGAGAGGGGCTAAGTAAAGACGAGGGGCACTGTTGGAGGGTGGCAGTGAGGGAATACGAGGAGGAGGTCATAAGGGGGAAGGGCTATGGGGAGATGAGGGGCACTTGTGGCATGTGGCAGTGAGGGAATCCGAGTAGGAGCTCAATAGAGGGGGCCATGGAGGGATGAGGGGCACTGTTGGAAGGTGGTAGTAAAGGTATTTACGGAGAAAGAGGTTATTGGTGTGGAACCAAAAAATACTTTCGTATCAGCGCTGAAGCCGGCTCTGTCATGGCCTTTCTGTTTTTGTTTATTTAATTAGCAGTCGGGTCATAAGGGCTACTGTGGAACATACTTTAAAGTGCGTGCTAATTATATTTACTGCTATATTCAATGTTTTAAGTTTGTAGGCGATTTTACTAATGTTTTTACCGGGAAAAATGAAAGTGGAGTCCTATGGTGCCTGATAAGGGGCTGGGGCCCAAGGTCAGCTGTGAGATAAGGTGCACGGGAGAGGAGTAGTGGATAATCAAGCCTGTAAGGGAGTGCGTTGCAGAGTCCGGGGTCAGGCGGCGGTAGTAATGAAGAGGGATTCTCCCTGAAGGCTCGCACAGAGGGAGCCCGAGAAGTGTCACTTGCCTGATACTCCCACCTCAGAAACCTCCTCTTCCCAATAAAGGAACATTACATGGAAAAAGCACTTTTTGAGAGTGATAATATTTAGAAAGAGATTTGGAAAAAAGTTAGTTTTACTGGGCCTTGTAAGACTAAGGAGGGGACGGAAGCAGGCCTGCCTAGACATATATGCGACAAATCAAGCCCGCAGTGGCCCACCCAAATGCACCCTTGGCCCACCCAAATAAAAATTCCTGGAGCCAGGCCTGTTCCCCACATGGCGCTTTACAAACAAAAGAGTAGAGCAAGTTTAAAAACCCAGCGTGTACTTTCAGAAAGTACACGCTGCGCTGTGTTTTTAAAGTTTCTCTTCTCTTTGCAAGCCCCTCTCCCTTGTGGTACCTACAGCATAGCAGGAAGTATGGGGTCGAAAATGCAGAGCTTGAATTCTAGCTAGTCACTTTGTGGCTTGAGACGTACAGAGGTTGGCTGTTATTTAGGCATCTATTTTAGTATTTGAGGAACTCCCTTGAATCGGCTGCCCTACTGTGCCTTGTTCTGTGTTTTGTTTAAACTCACCTTCAAGTAAAACATCATTGAAGGTTATTCCTCTTGATGCTGATTTTTAAGTTTCAGGCTGAATTTTTCTATTTACTGTTCAAAAACACCCTTACGTTCTAACAATCAAAAGCTATATTACTCTTCCGCTCGGGTTGTCTGGCGCAGGTTTTCTGCCATTGCAATGAATGGAAATGCAGCTCTTTGATAGTTAATAGCTTACTGTTCTATATTAGGATTCAACCTTCTAAACTGCAAGTAACAAAAGGGGCAACATTTCCCCACCCAATGAACAGTGCTCCAATTAAGAATCTTTAGTAAAATCTTATGATGGTACCGCCGTTGGGGGTATATTATCAAGAATGGCGTTAAAATTATCGCCGCTTTAGATTCAGGAAACTGCCGCTAAAGCGGGGATAATGGGCTTGATATTATGCCCTTGAGCATTCCAATAGAAGCCCAGGTTCACACCAGAACATGGGCTTCTATTGTCTCCCGGTCAAGTAAGACCGCAACCACTGCACTGCCCGTCCCTTCACCCCTATTCTCTCCAGTCTCTCTAGCAGGATTGAGTGACTCACTGTGTCGAATGCGGCCGACATATCGAGGAGCACCAAAACCGTAGCATTCCCGTTGTCGACCCGCATCCGTAGGTTGTCCATCATAGTGGACAGAGCTGACTCTGTCCCATGTCTGGGGCGGAAGCCAAACTGATCCTTATCCAGCAAATGGTGTTCCTCCAAATAGCCTGACAAGGATCTGCTTACAGCCTTTTCCAGAATTTTAATTGGAAAGGGAAGGAGTGAGATTGGCCGAAAGTTAGCCGGGTGTGTCGGGTCCAAGGAGGGCTTCTTAATTAGTGGTGTCACCACCGACTGCTTCCATCCCTTCAAGACGGTGCCTTCTTCCAGGGACTGGTTACATATCTGTCGTAGCCAGGGAAGAGTCATATGGCCTTAGGTCTTCCACACTTTCTGAGGTAAGGGGTCGAGCGGGGAGCCTGAGGATATACTTTGCTCCACTGTGTTAAATGTGAGATCTGTAAGGGTCGGAAAGCTATCCAGGACGCATAGCTGACCCGGATCCCCTTCGGTTGCCTGTATAACATGGGCCTGGGCGGCCGTTCTGTTGTCCTTAAAGGATCCAACAATCTTTGCCACTTTTTCCATGAAATGGGAAGCGATCTCATTACATAATTTCTGTGAAGCCTCCACTTTATTACCTAGGCAGGTTGGAGCGGAGATATCCCTAACAATCTTAAAAAGTTATTTGGTCCCGTTAGACGCTTGTAGGATGGCATTGGCATAGATGTTTGCTTTGCACTCTAGAATAAGCATCTTATACTTGATCTGTGCCGTCCTTAACTCCAACTTGTCCCCCTCTAAGTACCACTTCCTCCATTTCCTTTCCGCCTTTTTGCATAGTAGACGTGACTGTTTCAGTTCGTCATTATACCATGGTGCTGAGATTTTATTTGCAGTTCTTATTTTTTTTTTTTTATTGGGATTAGTTGGTCCAGAGCATCCGTAATATATTTCTGATAGGTGGTATAGCTTTCCTCTACCGTACTAGAGGCGCAGAAGGGATTCGCAGTAGGTGGTGTTAAAAGGGCACCCGTCCTGCCTAATTTTGCCCATTCCCTGCCTCTCTGAAAGGTGGCATGGGTTTTGGCTTGATCCCTCCGACCGAACAGCAGAATTTTAAAGTGGATTAGGTAGTGGTCTGTCCAATTTTGGGGTACAATATTCAATATCTCGACTTCTAACCCATTGGCGAACAGGAGGTCAAGAATGTGCCCTCCCTGATGGTTCGGGGAGGTGACCAATTGTTGAAGGTTAAAGTTAGTGCAGGTGCACTTCAGATCTCTCAGATAATTTCCCATATTTGCATTCTCCCACAGATTGAAGTCTCCCAGGATAATCATTCTGGAGTGTGTTAAGGATAGGTTGGTGATGGTATCCAAAAAGGATTGATACAGGGTGGCACTCCCTGGGGGTCGGTAACAGACCAGACCTGTATATCGGCTGCCTTTAGATTCCTGCAGCGAGAATCCCATGAATTCGATCCCATCTACCTCATCCACCTGTAGGAGAGCAAAATTAAGCTATTCCCTGAATATCACTCCAACCCCTCCCCCTCTGCCATCTTCCCTTGGGTTGTGTAAAATTTTGAATCCAACAGGGCAGGCAAGTCCTATTTCTACCACAGACTCAGCTCTGATCCATGTTTCAGTTAGAAACAAAACGTTGATTTTCATATTTTCAATCAGCACTGAGATTTCCGCGTAGTGCTTGACTAGTGACCGACTATTAATCAGCCCGCAGTTCAAGCTATTAGTCGTTTTAGTGCTCATGTTTCCCACGGAAGGTCCGTGGTAGTCAGCATCGGTGCGTGCCCTTTTGCCTACTTCCAGAAGCTGTTCTCTTGTGTAGGTGCAGCGTACCTCGTTGCCTGGACAGTCAGCACGGCCAGCACTAAGCATGTCCGAGGCGCGGACGGGCGCAGAAGGCTTGCCTTTGGCGCGCCCGCTGTTCGCGCGCGCTGCGCGCGTGCATTGCCCAGGTTAAATAGGCAGCCGGCGTGTTCCCCCTGGCCACTAGTGCACTCACCAAAATGGCACCCTGGCGTGGCACAACCACCCCCAAGATGGCGCTCAGTGAAAAGTGTGGAGGTGAGCCCCGCTCAAACAGCAGGTGATCGATTCAATTTAAAGTGTGGGTATGCAGTGGGCAATGCTAAAAACAGTTAAAATTTAATAAACCAATTAAAAGACCTCAGTCTGCGATTAGCGAGTTGCGTGCAGCAGGCGGTTTCCAGCCACTGACAGCCTGTAACAGTCACTCCCGTGTCCTTCTCAGCTCGGCACCTGGCGAGCTATATCTTTAGTAAGTGCGCGCTTGCATTGCCCAGGTTAAATAGGCAGCCGGCGTGTTCCCCCTGGCCACTAGTGCGCTCACCAAAATGGTGCCCTGGCGTGGCACAACCACCACCAAGATGGCGCTCAGTGAAAAGTGTGGAGGTGAGCCCTGCTCAAACAGCAGGTGATCGATTCAATTTAAAGTGCGGGTATGCAGTGGGCGAGGCTAAAAACAGTTAAAATTTAATAAACCAATTAAAAGATCTCAGTCTTCGATTAGAGAGTTGCGTGCAGCAGGCGGTTTCCAGCCACTGACAGCCTGTAACAGTCACTCCCGTGTCCTTCTCAGCTCGGCACCTGGCGAGCTATATCTTTAGTAAGTGCGCGCTTGCATTGCCCGGGTTAAATAGGCAGCCGGCGAGTTCCCCCTGGCCACTAGTGCACTGATCAAAATGGCGCCCTGGCGTGGCACAACCACCCCCAAGATGGCGCTCAGTGAAAAGTGTGGAGGTGAGCCCCGCTCAAACAGCAGGTGATCGATTCAATTTAAAGTGCGGGTATGCAGTGGGCGATGCTAAAAACAGTTAAAATTTAATAAACCAATTAAAAGACCTCAGTCTGCGATTAGCAAGTTGCGTGCAGCAGGCGGTTTCCAGCCACTGACAGCCTGTAACAGTCACTCCCGTGTCCTTCTCAACTCAGCACCTGGCGAGCTATATCTTTAGTAACTGCGCGCTTGCATTGCCCAGGTTAAATAGGCAGCCGGCGTGTTCCCCCTGGCCACTAGTGCGCTCACCAAAATGGCGCCCTGGCGTGGCACAACCACCCCCAAGATGGCGCTCAGTGAAAAGTGTGGAGGTGAGCCCCGCTCAAACAGCAGGTGATCGTTTCAATTTAAAGTGCGGGTATGCAGTGGGCGATGCTAAAAACAGTTAAAATTTAATAAACCAATTAAAAGACCTCAGTCTGCGATTAGCGAGTTGCGTGCAGCAGGCGGTTTCCAGCCACTGACAGCCTGTAACAGTCACTCCCGTGTCCTTCTCAGCTCGGCACCTGGCGAGCTATATCTTTAGTAAGTGCGCGCTTGCATTGCCCAGGTTAAATAGGCAGCCGGCGTGTTACCCCTGGCCACTAGTGCGCTCACCAAAATGGCGCCCTGGCGTGGCACAACCAACCCTAAGATGACGCTAAGTGAAAAGTGTGGAGGTGAGCCCCGCTCAAACAGCAGGTGATCGATTCAATTTAAAGTGCGGGTATGCAGTGGGCGATGCTAAAAACAGTTAAAATTTAATAAACCAATTAAAAGACCTCAGTCTGCGATTAGCGAGTTGCGTGCAGCAGGCGGTTTCCAGCCACTGACAGCCTGTAACAGTCACTCCCGTGTCCTTCTCAGCTCGGCACCTGGCGAGCTATATCTTTATATGTTTTCAATCTATCTATGGAAGCTGAAACCAAGATGGTGATCGGCTATAATGTGGCTAATGGCTTCCCTTTGTCCCCCTATAAAATGAGGTTTGAGAGGCACTCTTGCTGCATTGCAACAAAGTCGATCGGCAGGATCTTCACCTCTCAGTCATTCAGTCATTCAGTTATTGCCCTATTGTGCCTTCTACTGAACAGGAGTTCTGTTTTGTCCCTGGATGTACTTTTGTCTCCTCCATCGCCCATGAAGTTAACTTATCATCTTCTGATTCTCTGCTGTTCATCTGTTAACTGTTTCTTTGTCATCTTGGACTCTGCAGGTATTTCTGCCATTGTGTTTTTTTCTCCGTCTTGGGACGCTTCTCGTAGATATCCGTTTTTGGCATGAATCTACACAACTGTGTTGAGGCACGGTGGCTTCCAGAAGCTGTCACCCATACACTGGAGCTATAAATTCTAAGAACGCTTGCTTCCCAGCCATTGACAGCACATCAAATTACTCTCATGTACAGAATGAGGACTACTAAAAGCGTCACTAAAGTTTCAATTGTGAAGCAAAAGCCTAGACACCTAGAACTTCGAGACCTTTGAGTACATTTCATAGTTTTTGCAAAATGTGAGAGAGGGTCATGAGGAAAATACGTTAACTAGGCACAGGTTCAATTAATGTTTCTAGAGATTGTGCTGGATTCTGCACTGGAAATTATCTTCACTGAAAAATAATTCAGACAGATAGTCTTTGTTGATTCTTGTACCTCTCCCTCACCACATGAAATGTAAAGATCAGCAAAAAGATCAGCAAAAAGACCAGGTGATGGAGAGTGTGGAGAGTCACAGAGAGGACAAGGGTGGGTACCAGGGCAGGGAGAATCGTTCAAAAGTATGGGAGGAAGGGTTTCAGGAAAAATGAGACGCTATCAAGGGATGGGGGTCAGTGAAGTTCATGGCCAGGAAAGGCAAGAACATGTGATGGGAAAGGCAAAGCACAAATGGAGAGCAGGGACGGGTGATGAATAGAGTGAAAGCTTAGAGAGGAGGATAACAAGGGTAAGCAAAGGGCAGAGTGAAATAATAGACAGAAGGTCAACCAGAGCACACAGTGTGTAGAGTGAGGGTAAGGATAGAAAGGGAAAATGGCATATAAAGGGTAGAGTGCAGAGATGGAGAGGGTGAGACCAGGGAAAGGTGATCTATAGAGTGACTCAATAAAGAAGAAGAGAACCAGGTGATGGGCAGAATAAAGGCATGCAGGAGAATACGGGCAGGAAACGAAAAGAGCAAAGGGATGGATGGGGAAGAAAAGGGCAGGCAATGAGCACAGTGAAAGGATGGAGAGCAGGTGAACAAGAGCAGGCAATTAGTTGAGTGAAGAAATGGATAGGAGAAGAACAAAAGCAAACAGTGGGTAGAGTGTAAGGATGGAGAGGAGGAAAGCAAGGGCATACATTATGTAGAACAAACGGATGGAGAAGAGAAGAACAAGGCATGCGATTTGTAGAATAAGGGATGGAGAGGAGAACAAAAAGGGCTGGTAATGAGTAGAGTGAAGGGATAGAGAGAGGTATAAGGGAAGATGATGAGAGGAGTGAAGGGTTGGAAGAGAGTAAAAACCCTGAGATGGGGGCTTAGGGTCAGTACGAAAATGAGAGTAGGTAATGGATAAAGTGGAGGGATGGCAAGAGATACAATGGAAGATGACGAGGTTAGTGAAGGAATGAGAGTGTACAAAATCCAAAAGAGGGGCCGAGGGTTAGAAGGAGAATGAGAGCAGGCGATAGGTTGGAAGGCCTGCCAGGAAGCTGCCAAGAGCAGCCAAAGTCTATTCAGGGAAAATAAAAAGTAGGGCAGGAAATGGAGACAGTGGAAAATCTGAGAACAGGAAAATGAGCAAGTAAATGGAGTGTGAAGGTTTGGAGAGAGGAGCAGTAAGGAAATGTGAAGAGGAGAGTGAAGGATCAAGTGGAGAACAAGGTTAGGTGAGGAGCAAGTGAATGGTGAATGAGAAACACAAAAGGAGAAAGTAAATGATGGAGCGAGTAAAATAGAGAGAAGTAGAAGAGCAGATAATTGAGAGACAGGAAGGAGAACAGGCAAAGAAGCTACTGATGTAGGTACAGAAGAGTAAGTGAATTAGAGGGAGCGAAAAATATGTGTATTTGACAGGGAAGAGTGAGAGGTCCGAAAAAGGTGAAGAAGTCCTGGAAATAGATGGGACGAACTGGAGATTGTGAGAAGAGGAATTGCCGAGGAGGAGAGTGAGGCATGAAAGAAAGGAAAAAGAGAACAGGTAAAGAGCAGAATAAATAGTAAAATGGGGATGACAGGCTGGTGATGGGTCAGAATTATGGCCAGTTGACGGGGAATGGAAGAAAAGTAAAACAAGTGGCCCTTGATGCAAATAGTGAAAGAAATGGAAAGCTTGAATACTGAAACGTGGCTGTTTCCACCAATGACAGTAGATTAGGACTAGAAGCCTAATGTCTTAGGCTACCAGCCATTGGCTATCCTGTAGGAAAGGTGCCCGTCTAGAGCTATTGTTGTTGATTGCCATAAGACATCAGATATTGTTTTTTCATGAGGGAAAAACACCTTTAGCAGCCAGCTTTATACGTACCCACAAGCCATGCCACTGGAAATCCTGATGAGGCCTGTGCAGAGCGAGTGAAAGTTGATGTAAATAAGCATTGGCAGGAGATTCTGTTACACATTTTAACAGAATGCAATGAGCAAATGACTCTGAATGTCTGAGGCTCGCATCATCTTAAGTTAATGATCTCACAGAACTTAATTTGCTCAGTCTAATGGCTCGGTCATAGGGTAATCTACCAACCCAAGGCGCTGCATCTTTTGCTGACGAGCAGAAAGGTATTTGTGGCTGCTTGTGTCTGTCTAACTGCGAGGTGCATCTCAGGTCACCTCTGATACTTACCAGAGCAGGAAATTCAGATGGCCAATTATAGCCTGAGTATGTAATTGGATGGTGGCAGTGCCCAGCTTCCATCTCAGGTAACACGTTGCTTTCCATCCTTTTGAGCATGGAGACGGCATTCGAGAGGCCGGTTTGATGCCACTCTTGGGACTTTCTATCTCAACCATGGTCGTGAAAATCAATGTTGCCACACAACCGATTTTAGGATTTCCACTTGGGACTGGAGTCCACACAGGCCGTTGTGTGACAGTGCGCTCAACTATATATGCCTAGGCCCCTTTTGCTTAGAAGCCGCATCATAACCAGACCATGGGATACAGTATGACACCCGTAGTTATACTGTATTGTGCCTTTGAAAATTGGGTGCTTTAAAGGGTCTCCCTAGTTTGAACCACAGATATCTCCTTTAAATTTCAGTCCTGTCTGGTTACAAGGGCACAACAGTAGAGGGAAAGCAAAGACAGAGCTTGAGATTATGTAAAGCATTAGACTTAATGAATCTGTTGTGTGTATGGTTCCCAGAGTTTCTGAGTTTCTTGCTTTTCTTATGTCACGTCACTTGCATAGTTTTCACTCTAGTGGCAGTCTGTTTCTGGGTACTCGCAAACAAATTTCAACCCGCACTTATGTAGTTTATTGTAGTGAGTAAGTCTGACATCGTTTTTCCATGGTAACTCGAGATAATCTGTGAGCCTATGCCCATTTTACATAGCTTTTCCTCATAACTCAACACAAATCACACTTCCATACAGCATGCTTTTAAGTCTCAAATTTCCCGCGAAAACTACACTGAACAGAACTACTGATACTTTGCGTAGTTTTCATACATTTGGCAAGAGTTATGCACACTTCGCAAGAAAAAACAAGGCAACTTCACACTCATGGCAGTACTCTTTCATCGGTAAAGACATGTTAAGTCTCCATTACTGAGACGCCCGCATTTCATTACCAGAGTTTTAGATAGTAAGTGGAGATATTTAGCTAAACTGTTTTAACTTCTCAGCAGTACTTGGGGAATTACCAAAACTGATTAATACTGAAACATTCAGGGCTGCCATCTAAGAACCAGCTCCAAGTATTGACTGTTGGAGCTTTCATTGGGATCATGATCAACATTCTTTTGCTCTCACATGGCCACCATTCGACCAGTAAATATCGGCTCGACCACCAAACTCAGTTTGACATTCTGAGATGTGTAGTAATTTCGCACTATCCCACGGTTTGTCCCTTGCAAATATAGCCAAGCAATACATGGCAAAATGTTTGCTGCAAAAACAGGTCAGAAAGGGGGAAAGAAAAAGTGTCTTCTATGTCATTTCTCTCATCACCCTCCTCATTTCACCTTGTACCCTCTCACTAATCCATCCTGTCGTAACAATGTGAACATGTTAAGAGAATACATTGTATTTTTTATATTGGCATTCAACCACCATCCATTGTGCTTCAACGCAATGAAACTTTTGTTTTACACCGTTTATGACCGTATGTACGTACAGTGTTCATCTTGCAAGTTACGGCACTTGTTGAAATGCTATTGTGGCCAACAATAAATAAATACATAGAAAGAAGGTGAGTGCATATGCCATAGTGTGATAACCCTCTGAATATATTCATGAAGTTGCAGCGTTTTAAGCTTACCCACCATTTGACTGAAAAACAGGTTGCAAAAGTATCTTGCTGGAAAAAAAAACTGCACACATTTGCCATTAAACATAAAAAACTCTGCAAAAGATAAAGTTACAGAGAAAAATTCTGACACATCTTCCATTTGGCCGGGTTTGTTTAAAGTGAACATTTTCTCGCAAACCAGTGAAAACATAGGAGAAAGAAAACTCAAACTAGGAAACACTGTACTGTGGGAAAATCGGAAACTTTGCTTTAAAAAAGACTTTGCACAGCCAAAGAAAAGATTCCTTTCTGCACATTATTGTTGCTGTTTACTACCAGGCATCATGAAACAATGAACTTGTTTTTTGTTTCATGACACAAGGTGTACGGAGAAATATGCTAATATATATATTCACAAGCTCTTGTCTGGTGTTCGTTGTCTGGTGTTCCAGCCAATGCGAAACCTCGTTATTTCATCAATAACCTTGGTACTTCCGGCATTTGTTTTAGACACTGGAGCTCCTGTGTTGCTTACTTCCAATTGGATTACAATTGTTCTTCTTGTAATTGACCTTGTCAAGAGCTGGTCTTCTTGGCTATGCTTGAAAAGTCTTCTTCTTTCATAGAAACTGCCTACTATCGCCAGAGACAGTGCCAGACACCAGATTTTAACCGCAGTCTTGTAGTGCTCCACAAAATAATATCCTACATTAAGGAAAAAAACTGGAGACCAGAAAAAAACTTCTAACTGACCAGGCCAAACAACAGGCGAATAAGCAGCAACTGGAGAAGGCGAAGAATCTACGGAGTCCAATGAGTGAGCAAGCTAGCAGAAACAATTGCGACCAAACTAGACTCATATGGACTCCGCTTTTATAGTGCCAAACAGGAAGTGACTAACTTCCGAGAACTGTTCAGTCATCTTGATTTGGGAATAAATAATAATCAATGAAAATAAAAATAATAAATTGCAGAATCTAGGAAATATATGAAAACAATTGCAGCCCAAAACTACGTGATGCTATACTGTGGAATAGATGCTTCCTGCATGCAGTGTTAGAAAGCCGTCATGCAGAGTGATTGCCCCATAGTTCCCTGTGCGAAACACACGACAGGGAAAAACAAGATGGAGCCACCCTAGGACGCCTTCGCATCCTAGACAGCGAGCTCAAGGAGGAACGCCGGATGGCAACTGGAAGGAGCAGCCAGGTCGGGGTCACTTAACCCGCACCGGACCGTGGCACTGGTGAGCTCAGGAAAAACCCTTACACTCTGCCTCTTTTTAGATGCTTGTGCTAATAGAGATATTTGAAATAAAATTGTGTGACCAAAAAGGGAGCATGAATGTGTTCTGATGGTTTTCATAACCAATCACAAGGATTTTACCATTTCAAATCTATAAGATACTGAAGCTCCCTTTTAAGTAGTTGAAGTCACCAATCTCCTGAACCTCATATTCAGCTTGTCTAGCAACTAGTATGGGGGGGTGGCCATCGGGTTTCAACTGGGAAACAGGAAAGTAAGGCGGAAACCTCTAGGAAAGAGGAAGCTTGAGCCATATAGTGACAGGATTTATAATCTTAGCTGTTTCAAAAGGCCCTTAAAGTTGAGGGGAAAACTTTGAGCGACAGATATAACAAGGTAGGTTGATGGAGGATAACCATACACTATCCTCAATATTAGGAGTAGGAGCTAGTCACCTATGTCGATTGGCTTGTAGTCTTTGCCTAAGTTTAGCAATCTGCAAACTTTGAAGTCACTCTTTCAATGTTTTCATTAATTATTGGACTGCAGGAACGGAATCTTCCTTTCCCACGGTTGAAGGAAGAAATCCAGCTAAAGCAAAGAAAGAAGAAAAGCTGGTGGAGGTATGGTGCGAGTTATTATATGTAAACTCAGCTGCAGTTAAGAGAGATTTCCAATTGTTTTGGGAGGCAGAGATGTAACACCCTAAGAACTCTTCAAGAGTTCTGTTTAACCTTTATGTTTGCCCATTGGCTTGCGGGTGGAAACTAGAAGTCAGTGCCCTTTGAATACCACGTTTTTGACATAAGGATTTCCAAAATGTACAGCTATACTATGGCCATGATCAGAAATGATTTTCAAAGTTAATCCATGAAGTCTGAATATGCCAGAGTAGAAGATCTCAGCAGAAGATCTCAGCCAATTCTGAAGCAGTGAGTAATTTGGGAAGAGCTAAAAAATGAGACATCTTAGTGTATGAATTCACAGTGACCCTTATAGTTATGCAGTTTCCTGATGGGGGCAAATCTACTATAATGTCTGTATAGATGATTGCAGGGGATTTTGGGGGTTAATAATTACCCAGCCTTTCTCTGTGCTTCAAATTTATTTTTGGCACAGCTCTCACAGGACCTGATAAAACCTGTGACATTGTGACGGAGAGCAGGCCACCAGAATTTTCTTCGGATTATTTCTTCTATAACTTTTCTTTCTCTATGTCCAGATATCAAGGAGTCATGGTAGAGCTGAAGTAGTATTCTTTGCAAATGTTTTGAGTGAATAAAGATTTTGTTTTGAACATAAATGACACCATTTGATTTCTTTATGTGGGAATGAGGAAAATGTTTTTCGAAGTTGTGGGGACTGAATCATTTGGTTTACTGACGAGTAGCATCAAGGAATGAGGAAGTTGGTACAGAAATAAAAGCTTGGGGAGCAATGATCTTCTCAACGGTCCTTAAATTTTCAATTTTCACATATTTCATGGATAGGTAATCTGCGATAATATTTTCAGAGCTGGGAATGTAAGCCTTTGGCCTGTTGGAGTACTTGAGATGATATCTATGGTAAATGCGGACAGTTACTCAAATCTGATCTCCAAGTAAAAAATGTATCCACTAACAAAGGCTGCTTTGAAAAAAATGAGTTCTTTCTCCAGTTTGGACAAGTTTCTTTTTGCAGAGGAAATTGTTTTGAAGAAAAAGGCAATAGTACGTTCTTATTCATCATGATCTAAAGGAATCAAGACTGCTCCCATAGCTAGATCTGAAGCATTGGTATAAAGAATGAAGGGCTTGGAGACATCAGGTTGAAGATATGGGGGCTCAAATTAACTCTTGCTTAAGCCTTTCCGAAGGCTAGTGTGGCATTATTATTCCAATGAAAGATTTTATTCTTTTTGAACAAATCAGTGCTACAAGTCTGGAGAAATTCTTGATGAACTAGCAATAGTAATTTGCGTGGCCTAAAAAGTGATATGTTTACTTTATTGAAGCAAGAATCGGCCAATCCAGAATGGCTTGGAGCTTCCGAGTGTATATGACTATTCCTTCAGAGGAAAGACTATAGACCAGATAGTCTATGGATTTCTTTCCAAGCTGACACTTTCAGGTTAGGCCACAAGTTTGATTCCCTTAGACACTGAAGGAGGTGCTTGACATGCAGCGAATGATCCACTGGATCCTTAGGAAAAAAACGGGATGTCATCTAAGCAAATAACCATTGTCTAGAGGATCAGATCAGAGAAGATAGCATTCATAAAATGCTGGAAAACAGGAGGGGGATTACAGCGGCCGAATGGCATCACCCGGTATTCAAAATGCCCGAATGGTGTTTTGAATGCTGCTTTCCATTCACCATCTGATCGGATATGGATCTGGTGATAGGTTCCTTTCAGGTCTAGTTTAGTGAATACTTAAACCCCTTTATGGCTTCCAGGATATCAAAAATGAGGGGTAAAAGATAACGATCCTTGATTGTCACTAGGTTCCATCCTCTGTAATCTGTACAAGGTTGAAGCTTAGAATCACCATTTTCAGGTACAAACAACAAAGAGGTTCTGGTAGGGGATTTAGATTGAGCTATCAAACCATTCTTTAAGTTAAAGTAAAGATACTCCCTCAGAATTTGGCATTCTAAGGGGGAAAAGAAAAAGATACGTCCATAAGGGTATTGATTTAGGAAGGATATTAATGGCGCAATCAAAGGGGTGATATGGAGGTAATTCATGGTCATTGATTCTGGGAAAACATCAAGTTATTTGTGATAGATGTCAGGAATTTTGGACAATTATGCAACTGACTGAGAGGAGCTGTCATGAAGAATTTCAGAACTTTCTGTAGAAGTAAGAAGATCTGCTGTAGAGTGAGAGATACACAAGTTTGAACCCAAGTACAAGATACCACACCACAAATGATCAAAAACTGTTCTTGTTACATATTGCCATCACCTGGATCCTGTTTTCATAATGTGCTGGTAATAGGTGTTTGGATAAAGCACTGCCTTAACTTACCACCAAGCACATAAAATAGCGCCATGCAAAAATGTTTTGTGATCTGGCCTCAAAACACCTCCAATGAGTGAAGTGTGAGAGGTAGAGTAAGTGCATTCACCATGTGATGTCATATTTTCACTCCCAAGACTGAGAGGAACAAGAAATGTGTAATAACTTTGGAGCACATTATAGAGGAATTTATTTTGGGTCGTTACATAGAACTTCAATTACATACATCACTGAGATGACAATAATTTCAAACTCCTTTCAGCATAAAGCACAAAATGCTTTGAATCTTTTCAGTCCGCACGTAATGACAATTTAGAATCCCACTGGAGATGGGTACTTGCGAAGATAATAATAATAGAGCACGTGACTGAGCCCAAGATTATCCTATGTAGTCTTGGAGAATCCGATGTGACAGTTAATAAAAGGTGATGCAAGGACTCAGTGAAGGCTCCTATTTAGGATATAAAGGTTTTGTACATCCGAGGATATAACTTGATCTAATCATGTTCTCTTGCCAACGGACTAGTTTGCCAAATATTTCTTTAGAAAAGCAACAAAAGACACCTGTGTGATTTTTGTTTTAATTGTCCATTTATTAATGCAACACGTTTCAATTTCTAGCTTTGAAAACCTCAAAGGTTCTTCTACATGCATGGCTTGAAGAAGGCACCCCCATACTGATGGAATTCCACTGAATCCCCTTGCCAGCCTATAACATTTTTAAAACCGGACACGCCATTTACAAAGCCGTCACGACCAGCACCCTATTTATCCTGAAGACAAGCTCAGTATGTCTGAAGGTTCTTGGCATATCTGCAGCCAGTGCACCATCAGTCTGATCTATGCAACCAGAATCTTCAACAACAGCCCCATATCCATAAGGACCACCTATTCGCTGCTCCAATTACAGAAAGAGTTGAAGAGGCATCTCTTTAAAGAGTAAAGAGCACTACATCATGATCAGTACAAGTTCACCTCTCCTCCTGAACTCGGCTACATCTCCTATCAATTGTTGACTCTATGCTTGCCTTTGGGCTTGTACAGTGCATTTGGCTGGATTTACACCATCCAATATACATAAATAGAAACACATGTACACATGCATAGTCCTGAAAGCTAACAAGAAAACATGCAAAAAAGAATCATCCTTTCAAGATCACGTTTTTAAAGCAACGTGAGTGTTGTGTCTGCCTTCTGTGCTGAATTCATTTACTATGGGAACTCCTATAAATTGCTCTATTGACTCATTATTTTCGATATTGAGGTGTCAAATTTAGAATTAGGCACAAATTACTGACCTGCTAATTACCTGCATCGCACGCTAAGGCTAAATAGTGGTGTTTTCTTCTTCGCCAATATTTTGTGCCCCGCTTGTAATTGTACACACTCAGGCCCAGATTAACTATAATTTTGCGTAGGGGTTCCATTACTTTTGTGGCGCAGACCAACGCAAAATTCTTTTTGGCATTTACTAAGTCATGCAAAGCCACTTTGATTGGCTTAGTGTGGTTTAGTGAATATCTAACTATGCATTTTGATGCAAACACAGGTTTACAAAGACTTGTATACCTAGGTTTGCACCAAAATGGTGCGCTGACCCGACAAAGCCGTGCCGATGAGAAATATCTTTATTTCTCCTTGTTACTTCCTCTTTCCATGTGTGCTGCATTCTGCAGCACATATAGAAAAAGGAAATATCTCTTTGGATTGTTTTGTGCAGGAACACATTCCTTCCTGCACAAAGCCATCCTAACCATAACGTAGACAGCTTTGTACAATGGTGCAACGGTGGGAGCCTGCATTGGCACTAGGCAGCACACAGCAGAAATGCTCCATATCTTTGTAAATATGGAGCATATCTGCTCTCCCACAACACAACACAGCTAGGTCCCTTGATGCACAGCGCTGAATGAACTAATGGTAAATGTGCCCCTTAGAATCTCTATTTCAGGCAAATCGTTGCTTTAATTTCCGAGGCAGCCAATGGAGGGCTCTCAAAAGAAGAGCAACATGAGAAATGTTTCACAAAGGGTTGGATTCACTCAAAGATTATTATATATATGTAAATAAGTAAATAAGTAAATATATATATATATATATATATATATATATATATATAGTTTTTACAATAAATGTGATTTCACTACTTGCTAGCAAAGGGGTTATGAAGTTTCTCCATATCAGTCCCAGACCTGCCAATTTGTACGGTGCCACTGTGATACATGAGATCGGCTCCCTCAACAAAGGTACCCAGCGAAAAGCTGTTTCCAGCTCATCTTTCGAGGCTTTAAGCAGCCGATGTCCATTAAGGGGTGTGAAAACACCACAGAGCTTCAGCGGCAGCCTCAGCCAAGCTTTAGTTTTCTTTTGTGGAAGAGGGATATCAGTAGGGAGAGGTGACGGAATTACCTTTTAAGCCGTTCTTGGCATGATGCCCCACCCTTCCAGGCCACATCCCTTCCAAACATGGTGAACATCTTTTGAAGTTGGCAATTCAGCAGTTCTGGTTTGGAAGAATTTGGAATGCGCTGGTGGGGATACAGACTGGCCCAGGGCCTGTAATAGAGACAGAAGGTAATGTGTGAAAGTAAAAGGAGACCCGTGAGAGGAGAGGGGGGAAGACTAGATGTGGAAGAGGATAGAAAGCCAAGAGCAGTTCTTTAATGGGAGCACAGTAGCATGCAGGTTACACAGGGTAGGTGCTAATATGTCGGAGAGGGTTGATATGAAAGAACCAGTGTAGTGGCAGGGTCATGAAGTACTGGGTAAATGAGACTAGTGATTAATTTGTTCCGGTAGTTGGACGTCACAAGCTTTCAAAATGTACTTCACTACTCTGCAAACCTTTTGTGACATTGGCGTAATCTTACATAATAATAAATTCTGCTTAATGAAAGATGTGCACTTTTTGGCTGCACTAATTATGGTCACTGGAGGCTGGTTCAAGTAGTAAATAACGTGCTGAAAACCATTTTTTTTCTTAGACAAACCACATTCTCCTCATCCCAGTCTCCTGCCAGATCTTGCCTGACTTTTCTTTGCAGGATATACCCTCTGGGAGAAAAGTTACTGCAGATACTAGGAAAATATATTCAGTACATGCAATTTTGCAAAACGTGCAGCTTACGAAAAAACACCTTGCATATTATCCACACCTCAGGCCACTAGTGTAACAAAATTTGAAGGGGCCTCTCTGCAAACTACATGGAGGCCCCCCCCCCCCCCCCCTCCGTACTCAGTCAGGAGCTGTCGCACCTCGGTACTGTGCTAAGAAGGCCCCCTTGTAGCTCGCTAAAGCTGCAGGGGCGTTTGTCATGCCACTGCTTCAGGTTGCACCTTGATGCTCACTATCAAGGTATATTTGAACTGGATGGCTTTCAAGGTTTCCCAGAAGGAAATGTGGAAGAGGTATGGGAGGAGGCATGGAAAAAGGGGCACAACTCAATGGTAAGGACAGTGGAAGGTGCACTGTTTGCCGCAGCTGGATGCCACAAAGGGGTTTCAGTCCAGTGGCTGCATGTAATAGACCGTTCGTAATACTGCTGAGATTTAATCGTGACTGCTATCAGGGTTGGAGCTACCATTACTGCACAGATGCAGTAGCACTAGAGCCCACTTGTATTAAGGACTTGTTCTCCCTCTTTTCCCCACCTCCTACAGTTATGGCTGTCTTTTACTCTTAGGTCTTGCCTGTGAAAGCACATGCACTGTCGCTTGCAAGACAATTTGTTTACTTACAAGGAGCTTGGAGTTTGCCATTTGCTTACCATTGGTTGGCTTCATTGTCACTCATTTTCTTGCTTCTCTTTGGTAAGCACATGCCAGCTTCACTTCCTCTTAATGGGATTGTCCCTCCCCTGGTCCATGGCCCAAGTACTGCTTCCTTGCCCAGTGTCTTTACACTGCTGCACTTTCGGAGCTACCTTTTTAGGTCTCGTCTGAGACAGCGCTTTAGCGCTGCTCTGGCGAGACTTATAGTAAGCGAGTTTTGGAAGTGCAAACAGTGGCTTTTCAGGCCTCCAAATACAGTGCATGTGCGTCGGCCGGGCGCGCGCACCATTTGGAGGCCTGAAAGCACTTGTTTGCTTTCACTTTCGCGGGCTGCACGGCCACACGGCCGCTTTGATGTGATCGCGATCGCGATTACTTTCACACACGCACATACACAGCTGTGCCACTGCACCTGCTGCACCTTCTCTTTCCAGACTTCACAGAATACGTTTTTCCGGGTTTTTTGCGTGTCCCTTATTGGATAGCATTATTTATTGCAAAGCATGGAGTCCTTATTTCCCTCTGCATTTGGACTGTTTTCAATTTCATTTAGCTGTGTGTTGTAATGAGAATGTGCACATCTCATGTCAAAGACCAATTTTGCGGTACGATAGTAGCACAAAATTCCAGAAATTAAAATTATTTCACCATGCTGCGTATTTATGGGCGCGCGCACCATTTGGAGGCCTGAAAGCACTCGTTTGCTTTCACTTTCGCGGGCTGCACGGCCGCACGGCCGCTTTGATGTGATCGCGATCGCGATTACTTTCACACACGCACATACACAGCTGTGCCACTGCACCTGCTGCACCTTCTCTTTCCAGACTTCACAGAATACGTTTTTCTGGGTTTTTTGGGTGTCCCTTATTGGATAGCATTATTTATTGCAAAGCATGGAGTCCTTATTTCCCTCTGCATTTGGACTGTTTACAATTTCATTTAGCTGTGTGTTGTAATGAGAATGTGCACATCTCATGTCAAAGACCAATTTTGCGGTACGATAGTAGTACAAAATTCCAGAAATTAAAATTATTTCACCATGCTGCGTATTTATGGGCGCGCGCACCATTTGGAGGCCTGAAAGCACTCGTTTGCTTTCACTTTCGCGGGCTGCACGGCCGCACGGCCGCTTTGATGTGATCGCGATCGCGATTACTTTCACACACGCACATACACAGCTGTGCCACTGCACCTGCTGCACCTTCTCTTTCCAGACTTCACAGAATACGTTTTTCTGGGTTTTTTGGGTGTCCCTTATTGGATAGCATTATTTATTGCAAAGCATGGAGTCCTTATTTCCCTCTGCATTTGGACTGTTTACAATTTCATTTAGCTGTGTGTTGTAATGAGAATGTGCACATCTCATGTCAAAGACCAATTTTGCGGTACGATAGTAGCACAAAATCCCAGAAATTAAATTATTTCACCATGCTGCGTATTTATGGGCGCGCGCACCATTTGGAGGCCTGAAAGCACTCGTTTGCTTTCACTTTCGCGGGCTGCACGGCCGCACGGCCGCTTTGATGTGATCGCGATCGCGATTACTTTCACACACGCACATACACAGCTGTGCCACTGCACCTGCTGCACCTTCTCTTTCCAGACTTCACAGAATACGTTTTTCTGGGTTTTTTGGGTGTCCCTTATTGGATAGCATTATTTATTGCAAAGCATGGAGTCCTTATTTCCCTCTGCATTTGGACTGTTTACAATTTCATTTAGCTGTGTGTAGTAATGAGAATGTGCACATCTCATGTCAAAGACCAATTTTGCGGTACGATAGTAGCACAAAATTCCGGAAATTAAATTATTTCACCATGCTGCATAGTTATGCACGTGCTCAAAGGCAGCATGCAGACGACCAGAACACGAGTGGCTGCTTCTTTCCAGGAGATTTTTTTTCAGCTCAAACGTGTCCTCTGCACTAACACATCTTGCGCTCAAGTATACTGCCAAATGCTAGTTTTATATTTCTCATAATTCTGTGTAATTTCGTCTAACATTTCAAACATTTCACGTACTTATGCATATGCAAATAATGCGAATTTTGGACACTCCCTATAACAAGCATTTGCTATGCAATAGGTCTCGCATTCACGCGAGTTTGAGATATTGACATTGCAAATGACAATGCCTTTTATTTTTGTTTTTAAAACCTAAATAAAAGGCATTGGCATTGGCCAATAGCTTAAACTCGTGTAAATACGAGACCTATTGCATTGCAAATGCTTGTTCTTTTACTTGCTGCACTCCACAAGAGTGTATGTGTTTTCAGGCCGTCTGTCCTGCTCCACGTTGTTGCCTACCCCCTCCCTTGTTGTTGCTTGCCCCATCCCTCCTGTGTGTTTGCTTGCCCTGTCTCTCCTCCCTTATTTTTTGACATGTCCTTCCCACCCCCTCCCACATTGTTGCTTGAACTGTCATTTTTGCTTGCTCTGTAATTGTTTGATCTGTCCCTTTCGCCTCTCTCCCATGTTCTTGCTTCTGCAACACTTCTGCCCACTCGTGCATTGTTGCTTGCCCCTTGGCAAGTCCCTCCCACCTCACTCCGACTCTGTTGCTTACCGCATTCCTCCCAACCCCTTTCATATTGTTGCTTGCGCCGTACCTCCAATCCGTCTCCCCTGTTGTTGCTTGCCCCATTGTTGTTGCTTGCCCTGCTCTCCCCATGCCCCTTTCATACTTGTAAAGTGCAATGTTCACCCTAAAGGGGTATCTTGGTGCTGAAACAAAAAAACCAAAAGCTCAGCACTTATTACAGTGAAACAAAAAGTGGGTGCGTTGTTGCTTGCCCCACCGCCCCCATCCCCTCTTGCGATATTGCTTGGCTCATCCTGCCCTCCCCCACTGTTGCTTGTAAAGCTATATGCAACTGCACAACATGACTAAAAGACGCTTTGCCAATGCTTGTTCTTGCTTGCATTCTAGCCCATGGCTCCCTTGCTATCATGGCTGGACTGGGAATCATAAGCAGCCCTGACAAAAATGCCAAAACCAGTCTCACTCCCTTACTCTCCTCAGTCTCTCTCTTTCCATCCACCCATTCCGTCTTTTCTTACCTCCTTACTCTCTTTACCCCTCTATGAACTTTAATTCTCTATCCGTCTGTTCCCCTCTTCCTACCTCTCTCTCTTGAAGCCCCCTGTGCCTGGGGAACTGGAAAAAATGACAGCCACCAACAGCGGTTCTTGGCTTTCAAAACCTGCCTCCAGAGGCTCTGACCACGGGGGAAATGCCAAGTGGAAAAAGGTGAGGTTGGCAGTCCCCATTCAGTCAAAACTCAACTGCGAATTTTTCGAATGCCGTTTAAAAAAATGTAATCTCAAAAGATAATAAATCAACACAGGGACGGATGCAGCCGGGCCTGCGCCCATGTATGATTATCATTTTTGGTATTAGACTACTAAGTGTTTTCAATATCTGTGATATTATCTGGGGGCAGTTTAATTATATGTTATATTGCATTAGGGAGCAGTGGGATACAGAGCTCCTGCGCCCTATATTATTCCAATGAAGGAAATTATGAGATAGGTCATTTTCTAGAATTATCGAAGAGGCTAGACGGTCCCACACAGCATTAGAAGCTGAAGCTTTTTTTAATTAAATTGTAATTTGGAGCTATGATGTATAGTTTTCAGCAGTTAAAATTTGGGACTGCGGGGAGATGTGCAAAGCAGCATTAGTGAGATGCCACTTAATGAAATCACAGAAAAAAGGATAAAATATTCGGGAACTGATTGCTATAACTCTTGGACACTTATGAAATATTGTGATATTTATGCTGTCAAATTAACTATTCTGTTTCTGAAAGTAGACTGTTCATAATAGGACTGGAATTTCAACTGTGTAGGTAACGTAGTTTAGTGGGCTGAAGCACCTGTTGATGGGGCATTTGGTCAACACAAGGCTCGCCAATATGAATTCAACCCAACAAATCGTCATATTAATAACTAGGGGTTTTTAGATAGTGCTTTGGAACTATTCCTACAATTTCTAAGTGCTGCAAGTAATCTACATTAGTATCATCCAATGTAATGGTCCTCAGTTTACTGACCAGGGAAGGATGTAAGGCTAATAACACTCAAGATAAAGGACTAAAAACCAAGGCCTGTAAATCGGTGGCGACGATTCAATTCACTCAATTATCCCAACAACTCTTATATGATATTGTCTCGAGGGGTGGGAAAGATCATACAACCCACTGGGCTCTATATATATATGCATGAAATCGTGTGTGTGAGAGCCCCCACCATCTTCCAATCCCCAACTCCCTGAGGTGTTTCCATGTCAGTGTTCCATGCAGCAAATGCCCTTGGGAGTGGGCCATTCACATTGGACCTCATGGCCTTATACAACAGGGATGCGAGGCACCTGCCAGCTCCGCAGGTTAGGGTCAAAATGTGTGAAGGGAATTGAGGGGTATGTGAGCCATATTTCTTTAAATATATTAGAGGGGGTGCGTGGCCTGAAGCGTCAAGATCGCAGCCACACTCTAAGAGTGCTCTGGACCCCTCTGTCATTCACTTCACATCCTACTGCCTTCGGCTGCCATCCATACCTTCCACCCGCACGCCGTCATCCCCTGAGGCGGGTGCGGTGCACAGGTGGTGCAAATTGCTGCCCTGCTGAGCCTGGCACCCGCTCTAACTCCGAATTCCACAAAGCCCTCGGATTGCAACATGGCGGCTTCCACTGTTGGCTGCCCGTGACTTGGGAGCATCGTACTGTGGTGTGCCTGCCGGCGGTGTGGCCCCTGCTCCACTTCGGGGAGGGTTCTGCCCTGCTGGGCCCGGGACCCATCTGACTCTGGAGCCCCGGAGGCCCCAGGGAGGCAAGATGGCGGCTCCCAACGTCCAAAGCCATTGATCCTGATGGCACCTGCGGCTGACTGCGGATGGACCCGCAGGTGGAGGCTATCTGTCTGGGGAGCAGCATGAGGGAGTGCCGTTCCCTGGGTGGATCCAATTCCCGCGGGGCCTGTGGCAGAGGTCCTTCCGAGGTCTACTTCATCCTGGCCGGAGCCCAAGGCCGAGAGTGGTTCCTGTGCCGCAGGGGCGCCGACACCTGGTGAGTGCGACCGGATACAGGGGTTCGGCTGTTGTATCGGGCAGCGGAGGGGAGGCTTGAGGCTTGGGCTCCCCCCCCGGGCGCTGTGCTGACAGAAAGTGAGACCAGCCTGCACTGGCCGCTGTGGCCAAGGGGAACTCCACGCCATCCCATGCCTGTCCTTGCTTGGCTGTTGTGGCTTCACTCTGTGGGGGGGGGCGGGAGTCCGAACGGCTGCTGACGTTTTACAGCAGGAGTCTCAGGAGGGACTCCCCAGCCCCCCCATCTCCTCCAGTCCTCCGCTTGCATTCCTCCGGTCCCTACACATGCCTCCGGGGATGGGTCGGACTGGTAACCCGCATTGGTCGTGTGGTGGACGCCAAAGAAGGTGCTCCCTGGCTCTCACCTGCTGTCTTCTCTCCTGATCGTCCTACCCCCGGGCTGTCTCCGGGAAAGAGATTGGGTCGTTCGGCCACAGGTGTCATGTGGCAGGGGCCTTGCGTGAGGCTCCCCGGCCCCCCCGTGCGTCAACTGCGTGGGCCTGCCGGACTGCCTGCCGTAGAGGTCCCGCTACCAGTGGAGCATTGCGCACGGGCCTGACAGCATGCTGAGGGTGGTCTCTCGGCCCACCTGTCCAAGCGGCCACGTCCTGGACTAAGGAGGCCTGCTCATCTGGCCCCTGGCAGTATTGACCAGCCGCTGCTTCAGAGACTACCCCTGACGACTTTTGTCCCTGGGGTCCCCCCCGGGTGATCCTGTGAGGAACAGAGAAAGCTCCCACTATCCCTGCACGGCCCTCTGGCACTGCACTCCCCGATTGACCGGCCTGTGTCATGGCGGCTTGGGGCCAGGGTGACCTGTCCGCACCAGAAGAGGGTCGCGACTCGCCTGACTGCGTTGCATCGGCCACATTTGTGTTGGTTGAAGGCTCGGCTGCGGTGCCGCGCAGCAATGATCTCCGGTGGGCTCCCCGGAATGTGATCCCAGTGGCCCCCCAGAACAGTGACATTGTGCTCTCGTGCGGCGGGCCCCCGAGCTGGTATATCCTGGCCGGCACTGGAGAAATTGTTGGATCCTGAGCCCGAGGTGCGGCACCCCAGGGTCCTGCCGCCCGCGCTCTCGGCCGTGGTGTGATGTGGAGCCCCCTCTCCGTGCTAGACCTTGGATAATAGCACACTACCACCTGCTTGGAAGCCTCCCCCGTGACTCAGATGGGAAGAGGCTGTGTCCCCAAATCAACATTGGCACTGATGCAAACTAAAATAGATCAATACACCAGGAGCTACCGTGGCCCGGCGGAGGGAGCGCTTGGGCCCCCCCCTTCCGGGGTCTGATTTATCGACCATCATACAGGCCTTCGGCGCTTCTCAGACCTCTGTAGAAAACAAGATTGGCGAGGTCCGGGTTGACATGGTCCTCATCCGCCAGGACTTGCGGAACACCACAGCTCGTATTTCTGAAGCGGAGTCCCGCATTTCCACAGTCGAGGACAACCTCAACCACCTAAAGGGCCAGGTTACCCTCCTACAGACACACACAAAGGAGTTGCACCGCAGAGCCGAAGACGTGGAGAACCGGTCATGACGCAACAATCTTTGCCTGGTGGGCTTTCCGCAGGAAGGGGAGCAGGGCCGAATGGCTGCCTTCGTGGAGACCTTGCTGATCCCTTGGATGCCCAAAGATACGTTATCACCCTGGTTCGCTATCGAGCAGGCTCACTGCTCTCTCGCCCCTAGGCCACCTCCCGGGGCTCCGCCCAGGCCATTTAGAACCAAGATCTTGAACTTTAAAGACAGAGATGCCATCTTAAGAGCGGCCCGGGCACAAGGTGCCCTGAAATTGCAGAATTATAAGGTGATGCCCTTCCCAGACTACACTAAAGAGTTACAAGACCAATGCCGCTCATATAACGAGTTCAAGCAGAAGCGCCGTAACCTTGGCCTGAGATACGGGCTCCTCTTCCCTGCCTGTCTCCGAGTCATATTCCAAGACAAAACGCTCTTCTTTGAGACCCCACAGTCTGCCTGGATCTGGTTGACCGAGAAGAGGCCTCTCCAAGTCCGTTCTACACCCTCGGCCGGACCGACTGGGACCGTCCCACTCCCCCCGCGGCCACAGAGGAGGCGCACACGGTCCCGCAGGGACAGGGGACCATGGAGGGGGTCATCTGCGTCGGTTGGCTCAAGAGCCCTGGCTGCCAAGAATGATGCAGACCCTCCAATCTCGCGGGATCACAGCAGGGAGAGCTCCATGGAGAGCGCACATCGAGACCCTGAACACTCCGAGGTCTCGGACCCTGATCTCTCCAAAAGCCCGACACTTTGAAGCTCATCCTGACGACTGACAGCAGGGTACAGGAAACTCTAAAGTGGCAGCGACCAGACACGTTACACAATATGGGCACTGTACACTGTGGTGACAAGCCACGAAGACTGCTACATCCGATAATGTGGAGGGGTCCACTATCATCACATGATCTCCGGCTAAGTGTTTCAGTTTAGCATGTTGTTGTTGTTACTCTTTTCCTTTTTAGGGCGACAGATGCTTCAGTTCGGGAGTTATAGGGTGGGGGAGGGGGGAGGGAGGGGATCGTTGTCCTCTGGGTTGTTCTAAGTTCTCATTTGACAAGGACTCCTCTTCTACCGACCGACAGCACTCTGACTTTCGAGCCACTCCTTTTTGTTGTTCACAGCACCTCGACACTTGCCCACCACACCACCACTGTCAGACAGCACAGTACATTGCGTGAGCCACACCTGCACGTTCGGGATGCAGAGCACCGCTCCCCTTGGGGCCTGGGGCCCTTTGGCCCACTCCTCATACGCACCACTCATGACCCAGATATCTGCCAACGGTAGGTCCCTCCATGTTCTGTCCTGGAATGTGAACAGATTACTAGATCGCATTAAACGTACAGCAGTCCTCAAATATGCCCAGTGCCATGCGCCCGACGTTCTCCTGCTCCAGGAGACCCACCTCCAGGGAGCTCACTGTCCCTTCCTTGCGAGATATGGGTTTGACAGGGTATGGCACTCTGGTTTTGCGCGGGGCTCCCAGGGGGCTGCTATTTTACTATGAAGAGGGCACCCCTTCACCCCTGACCACATAGCGACAGATGAGCAGGGTCGGTACGTGACCGTGTCCGGCAAGCTTGAAGGAAACACCCTGAACTTGGTCTCTGTTTATGTTCCACCTGCAACACTCACCTCTACCCTTCACAGCCTCACACCAAGAAGCTGTCTGATTGGTCAGCCGCCCTTGGCTTGTGCGACGACTGGAGGGTTTGGAATCCTCGGGGTACTCAATATACCCATACCTCGGTGGCACACCGCACGCACTCTCGCATTGACCTACTCCTTCTATCTGCTCCCAATTGCCAAAGCATTTCCACTATTTCAATCCTCCCATGGGGATCTCAGACCATTCGGCCCTGTCATTGCACCTGGGTGGTGCCTCAGCCGGGCCTGGGATGGTCTGGAGGTTGAACGCGTGGTTCTTACAAGACAAGGAGGTCAAGGAAGCGATAGAGGTGGGATTGCATCACTATTTTCTTACTAAACAGGGGTCGGTCCCATCCCCGAGCACAATGTGGGTGGCCAGTAAAGCCACTATCCGGGGAGTGGCCAGTGGCCAGGTGCACGCGAAACGGGCGGCGCGGTCCGATCACCTGATCCAGCTCGAGGCTCAAGCAACACGGCTGGAAACAGCCCTTTCTGACACTGACGAAGTCCGACACGACAGGCAGCTTGCGGCCATTCGAAAAGAAATCAGACAGATCTCCCTTGACTTGGCCAAGATGCTGTGGCGCTCCTCCATGGCCCGAGTCTAAGGCTGGGGCAACAAAAACGGAAAGTTATTACATAACTTGATTTCCTACCCCCTGGCTAACAAGATAATTCCCGAAATCCATGATGCCGCCGGGGCCAACCACCACACCTCGCATGCAATCACGCAGGCGTTTTGCGGATTACTACAACCAGTTGTACTCCGCTCGCGCCCCCGAGGCTACCATCTTGGAGATGCTGGGCCAGGCGGGGACCCAGATCCCCTGCCTTACTGAGGCGGAAACAGCAGATCTAGATCTCCCCTTTACCCCAGAGGAGATAAATGGGGCCATTTCTCTGTTGAAACCTGGGAAAACGCCCGGGCCGGACGGCTTCCCGTAAGAATACTATGCAGCCTACTGAGACCTGTTTGTTCCTCAGCTTGTAGAACTCTACCAACACGCCGCAGAGGTGGGTTCCTTTCCCCTCTGAGACTGAAGTGGCCACTATCGTTGTGATCCCCAAGACCCAGCCGCCCTCTGCCACCTGCGCGGACTACCGCCCGATCTCTTTAATCAATAGTGAAATAAAGATTTTCGCCACAGCCCTAGCCCAGCGTCTCCGCCCCCTTCTGCACCAGCTGGTCCACCCCGACTAGTGCGGCTTCATGCCGGCATTCGGCACCAGACATTGCGTACGGCGCCTTCACCTTGCCCTCACCCACCACCAACTCCTTACACCGTACCTGGCACTCTTACTTGTAGACTTTGCGAAGGCCTTCGATACGGTAGACTAGCAGTACCTAGATGACGTTCTCTTGACGCTGGGTTTCGGCCACTATTTCCGACGCCGTGTTTCGAGTCTTGTATTCCAACCTCCAGAGCTAGGGTCCTTACCAATGGAGCCCTCTCAAAGGCATTCCCAATCTGGAAAGGTATGCGTCAGGGGTGCCCCCTCTCACCCCTATTGTTCGCGCTAGCGATGGAACCCCTGGCCTGCCTCATTTGGAATGACCCCCGAGTCCGGGGCTGGACTTAGGGTGCTCACCATGTAGACAAAATCGCCTTATATGCAGATGATGTCTTGCTCTTCTTAGCAGACCCAGAAAGCTCTGGTCCTCGATGCCTTGAGGTGCTCCACGCCTTCGAAAACGTTTCAGGTCTGCAACTTAACCCGACTAAATCCACCCTGGTCCCCCTCCATCTCTCTAGGGCGTGCTTTGATTGGCAATCGACTATCTCCAACAGACAATCGTTCTAGTACCTTGGGATCTGGGTGGCTCTGCTCCCGGAGTTAGAATGGGCGCTAACTATCACCCCCCTGGTCACGAAAGCCAAAGACGACCTTAAGCGCTGGCAAACCTTACCACAAAATGATGGTCCTCCCCCGCTTTCTATATATCATTCAGAACACCACCTTTCACTTCCCGAGCAGCTGGTTTAGTGAATTTGACGGGGTGATCACAAGGTTTCTGTGGGGAGGTGGGAGGCCGCGTATCGCCCTAGCCCTATGCAGGATTCCACCCTTTGACGGAGGCATGGGTATGATCGATCTCCACCTATATTATTTAGCCACCAGGCTCCTCATCATCCACGAGTGGCTCGCTGGGGGGTGGTCTGACCTGGCCTACAAAACTGAACTCCGGGACCTGGACTTCCCCCAAATCCAAGCGTACTTATATGGGACCCCCATACCCCGGGCGATTCCGCCAATCGCTAGAGTGGTCCTGGTGGCCTGGCACACAGCCTTGCGACACACGCGATGGGACAAATGACTCAGTCAGCACACACCTCTCTGGCAAGGCTTATGGTTGCAGGAGGTGGCAACCCTCACGGGCCTCCGGCAGTGGGACCATATAGGGATATCCCTCCTGGGGATGTGTGGGTGGGGGACCACATTAGAGCCTTCCCACACTTACAGAAGCGCTACACCCTCCACACCTCCCAATTCTACAAATATTTGCCACGCACATCTCAACAGGTATGCCACTCCCCGAATTTAGTCCTTTGGAAGCACAAGTCATGATGGGGAATTTGGAGAGGGGTGTCCCGGATATACCGCTCCTAGTAAACAATGGTCCGACAACTCTGGCCTCGCTCCGGGCCCGCTGGGAGGGATGGCTGGGCCCCCTGGAGGATGAGGATTGGAGCAACGCCCTTATGGCTCCCAAAACCCTTACGATCTCATCAAAACTTCACCTCTTTCAACTCTATTACTTACATACGGTTTATCTCACCCCAGCGCGTCTACATAAAACAGGGCTGCGTCCTTCCCCGGACTGTACACGCTGTGGCCACGCTCTGGCAGATTTCTACCATATGGTTTGGTCATGACTCAATCTCGCCCTGTTCTGGTTAGGGATAGAGTGTGAACTCACACAGATCCTGGGTTGGCAGGTCCCCCATAATCCCTTACGCCTCATCCTTGGAGTGTTAGATGGCCTGGATGGCTCTAGAGCAGATAAACAATTTCTTGGGACGGCAGTCGCTGTGGCCAAACGAGACAATGTGGCGGCCTGGGCACAGGTCAACCCCCCTAGCATAAGAAAATGGCTCTGAGGAGTAGACTGGTGCGCTCCTCAGGAGGAACCCTTATTCGAGGGAGAGTATTCGAGAAGCACACTGAATGTTTCAACGCATCAATTGTCTTGTAGACATTGAGCTGCAGTATCTGAGCATCCTGTGCTGCCACCTGGATACCCAGGTACCGAAAATGATCCGTCTCCCACCGCAGACCCAGCCGAGGAAGAGCGTCCCGAGGGAGGCCCGCAAGTCGAACCAGAGGGAATATCAAAGACTTGAGTCTGTTTAGCCATAATCCCGAGCATCCACCAAACTCCTCCAGCATTTGAAGGAGCATCGTCCAGGGACCGCCTCCCTGGACGATGAGATGTAAAATAGCACGTTGTCTGCATATAATTATATAGTGTGCAAGGTTCCACCCGTGTTGATGCTCCAATGCCCCAGATCTCTATAGGCCCAGATCGCCAACGGCTCTATTGCCAGGGTGAACAATAAGGGAGAGAGCGGGAACCCCAGACTTGTCCCCCTCCCCAATCTCAATTTACCTGATCTCCCACGAGGACTATAGCGGTGGGCGCAGTGTATAGTATCTGCACCCATCGACAGAACCGGGGGCCATAATAGGCGACTCTTAGCACTTCCTGTATGTACTGAATGAATCACTGAAGCAGGGGCATGTCCCCAGAGCCTTTAAAAAAGCTACCATAGTCCCCCTCCTGAAAAAACCTGGGGCCGACCCCTTGGCTCTACTTAACTATTGTCCCATTTCTCTGCTTCCTTACCGTACCAAAATACTGGAATCCCATGTAGCAAAATGCTTATGCTCATTCATCGAACAATCCCAGTTCCTGGATCCCCATCAAGCGGGATTTCGTCCATCTCACTCTACGGAGTCATTCTGTCGGTATTGGATGAATTAAGAAAGAACGCTGATAAGGGCACCCCTCAGGCCCTGGTGCTGCTGGATCTTTCTGCGGCTTTTGACTCGGTCGACCATGGAATTCTGGTGGACCGGGTCAGAGACGCAGGCCTCCAGGGGCCAGCCCTGGACTGGGTTACATACTTTCTGGAAGATTGGTCTCAATCTATGCGTCTGTCTCACTTCATCGCTCCTGAGGTTACGACCAATTGTGGCGTACCACAGGGATCATCACTATCCCCGCATTTGTTTAATTTATATTTACTCCCCTTGAGTCGATCCTTAGGGGAACGTAAAGTGATCACCTTTAACTATGGGGATGACCTACAACTTATATTTACCATCAACAACACACCCGAGTCCATCGCTGAATTTCATGCTACCTTGCTGTTCATCAGTAACTGGATGAATAGCAACTATTTGAAGCTAAACGCGGACAAAAATGAACTGATCTTGACTGGCGGCACTCAAAACCCTTGGAGCTCACACTTTTGGCTACTGAATTGAGCTATCCTCCAGTTCCATCCCCTTCAACGAAGAACCTCGGAGTCACAATAAACAGTGACTTATCTATGAAGTCCCAGATTGGAACAGCAGTCTCTACTGAATTCTTTCAGTTAAGGAGGATTAGGAAATTTAGTAGATTCCTTACTAGAGAAGCACTGGTGCAGGTTGTCCTAGCCCTGGTCATCTCCCATTTAGACTATGCAAACTCTTTATATTTCGGGCTACCTGTGTATCTAGTCAGGAAACTGCAGCTGGTGTAGAACCCGGGTGCCAAACTGATCTTCCATCAACCAAGATGGCAACATGCCACCCCCCTTATGCGGCAGCTCCACGGGCTCTCAATACCACAACACTGTGCTTTTAAAAGTGGGTGCCGCATCCTTAAATCTCTACAGGATGTAGGCCCAAAATTAATCTCTAATCTTATCAAGAAACATGTACCCACGCGTAATCTGAGATCTGCCCACCTGAGTTTACTGGTCATTCATCCTTACAAACGGAAGAGACTAGGTGGTAGCAGGTTTGCATTGTTGGCTCCACACTTCTGGAATGCTCGTCCCCACGAAATCAGATCCTGCACAGACCTACCTGTGTTCAGGAGACTTCTTAAGACATGGCTCTTTGTCCAGGCTTATGAATAGATCTATCGGGGCTCAACCTCTCCTATACTAGCGCCGAGAAACCAACCGTTGTACCGGCGCTTAAGTAATTTTAACATAACATAATATAACATACCCCCAGTCCACCGAATCAAATGCCTTTTCTAAGTCTATGGATATCAAGGCCAGCTCCTTGTCACTGTGCCACACTTCATACAAAATGTGCGTCAAACGTCTGATATTCATACCAGTGTTTCGGGTTGGTATGAACTCGCACTGGTCTTCATGCACTAGGTGTACCATGTAAGGGGCTAGTCTGGCTGCAAGGATCTTGCACAGTATTTTTACGTCTGAGTTTATCATGGTAAGGGGCTGGTAAGCAGCCGGATCTCAATTGTTTCCCCCCAGTTTGAGTATCATGACTATTTCGCCTTCACGCATGGCTCTATCTATAGTTATTGGGCCCTCGGACAGCACCACCATACCCTTATCATTCATCAAGTCTTCATCCTTGACATTTTCTCCAAAACTCTTTAATGAACTCAGTTTACCAATCCAACCCATTACTGGAAAACACCTACTAAATCTCATCTGAAATGCACAAAATGACTCTACCACAGTCATCCTGTCATGCTCCAAATTTGATGTTAGTTGCATCTTACAATCTGATCGCCTTCCTTCTGAGGTTTCTGTGCAGTCCCTGGGTTGTGCTGGTGCAGGGACTGGATCCACTGATTGAGGACCTCACTGAAAAGCGAAGGGAGAACGGCCTTCTTGCGCTATGAAGACAGCTTAGAGGGCACTTTCAGGGGACATAGAACAACCGTGGGGCCAGTCCTTGGCAATACTCACCCAGAGACTGCTAGCTCTTGACTGGGGAGGCGTAGTGCTACTGGCTCCTTCTGCAGGAACAAGACATTTTGCGGATACCCAGATACTCCGATCGCCCAGGAGGGTTACGGCTGCTCACCGGCAAAGAGGACACCACACCCATTGTGCGCATACCCCTCCGGAGTCACCAGGGGCGAGAAAAATGACTTCCAAGAAGGACCCCACTGTCGAGGATTTATTTACTAAGAGCTCCTCCAAACGGGCAGAGCCAACCAGGGAGCCGGACTCACCCACATGATCCTGACAAAACCAGGCAAGGGCCAGGATTCTGATGAAGTGGCCCCTGTCCCACGTGGCTTTATGAAATCCCTCTTTAACACCCTAAGAGATGATATAGCGACCCTCAAGATGGAAATGACTAGGGAAGTGAAGGACCTCTGGCGTGACATGAGCGATCTGGAGCAGCGAGTGGATTCTGTGGAAAAGAAAAGTGGTGCCACGGAGGAGGAGTTGGAAGCATGCCATAGTGAGATTCTTGAACTCAAAGATCGAAATGCTGACCTCAATTACTATCTGAAGGACTTAGAAAATAGATCTCGCAGGTCAGACATTAGAATTAAGGGTGTTCCATTGCAGGCAGATGCGGGCTGGCTGGAAGACTATGTTCTTAGACTCTTCTGCCATATCATTCCAGAGTTGGCAGAGAAAGAACTCCTCCTGGATCGCACACACCGGGCGGGATGCCCCTCTGGTGAGCCCGGTACCCCACAGACCATTATATTGTGTCTTCACAGTTTCCGACAGAAGGAACTCTTTGTGGCCAAGGTACACAACCAGTCCCATGTCTTCTTCGAGGGAATCAAAGTGCGCCTCTGCCAAGACCTCTCCTTTATCACACTCCAACGCCTCTGAACCATGAAACCTTTTTTAGAGATAAAGGGGTCCGCTACAGGTGGGGCCATCCTTTCCGTCTTGTCTTTGTTTGGGATGGAGAGACACATATGGTTCACACCCCGTCGAAGGCAGCAACGATTCTGGGATTGGACCTGGAGCAGGACAACCCTGTGCTTCTCCGGATCCCCCGGCGATCTCCCAGTGGCTAGAACCCACCCAGGAAATCATCGAAATCCCAGTCCTGGAAAAGATTGAATAAGCCAACCACAAAGGAGAGCCTTAGAGAAAGATCGGCCCTTTTGCACCACCTCACTCGGCGGGATCTGTCTCCGGAGCAAACAGACGAGTGACTGAGTCGGGGTTGGGACCCTCCTGGCACCATGGTCTTGGGCAATGATGGACAATTAGTGTTTGCATACAGTGCCCCCCTGGGTGCCTCCGTCGATAACGGCATCTCTGCATGAACTCTGGACCTGCCTTGTTTGTGGAATATGTCTGAATGAGTGCGGTGGAGGAAATTCACAACCTTAACACTCCATGCTGCCTGTCGCGGAAGACCGGCGACATGGTCCCGTACTACACGATTCACTGTTTAACACCAGTTGGTGTTTTTGGTTGTTTCTGTCCCCTTGTCTTGTGTTTTCTCTATTTGTTTCCATGCTCAATTCATATGCAACACTGTTACACCACAACATACTTACTGGCAACACAGAGTACCCCCCTCCCTCAGAGGGCTTTCTTGGCCGACACTCTCCCATCTACCCATGGTGAAAATAGTTAGCCTCAATATCAGAGGGCTGATTGGTGTTGCAAAGAGAATAATGTTGCTGTCCCAACTGAGGGCTGCTCAGTGAGAAATATGTATTTTGCAAGAGACGCACTTGCTAAAAAAGGACTGGGGCTGGATGCGATCGACATGGTTTGACCGCCAATACTGGTCCTCCGGTCCGGGAAAGAAAAAGGGGGCGGCGATTTTATTGTCTACCCATTTTCAGGTGCTGGTTCTATAGGTACACTCTGAAATTACAGGCCGCACCCTTGCTGTGCGGATCTCTCTCCATAAACACACGTTCACAGTTGCAAGCATATATGCACCTAATGATCACCAAGAGCCCTTCATCCGTCATGTCATGGGGACTGTCCTCACCTCCCCGGACGTTAAAGTCCTGATATGTCGAGACTTTAATCTGGTGCCCGACACACACCTAGACCGATCCCCCCACAGAGCGGGCCCATCAGGAGTATTTTCTCCGCAGGGATTGCAGATGCAGGGCTATTATGTATGGAGGTCATTGAACCCCAGTACGAGGGCTTATTCCTTCTTCTCAGCTGCACATCAGTCTTATGCAAGGATCGACTATTTCTTGGCATCTACTCACTTCCTGCTGGAGGTATCCCATGCCGGTATTGAGGTAGCCTCTATATCGGATCACTCCCCTATCACAATTACACTGCACCTCCTCATAACCTGCCTGAGTGCTAGGATGTGGCACCTTATCCCTAAATTAGTATCCTACGCCCCTGCAGCCAAGGAGGTGGATAGGTCAATCATGGAATATCTGGAGATTGATGATACGCCCCACACTGAGATAGTAACACTATGGGATGCCCTCATGGTCGTAGTAAGGGGGACATGTATAGCGATATCGGCACAGCTTAATAGGGAGAGGAGAACCAAAAGTATAGAACTGGAAACACGGGTGAGGTAGTTGGAAGAGTCACATAGACAGGTGGGTTCTCATAAGATACGGCACCAGATTACTATGGCTAGAAAACAGCTTAAAGCCCTAGATATGGACTCAGCGGAATATTCCTTGCACTGCACAAAACAAATGTACTATGCAGTAACCCTGGGCGCAGTACTACGCTATGCTCGCGGAGCGTGCGTAGTTTGCGCTACTACGCACTACGCGAATTGCACGTAGCACAGTGCAAAAACGCGTAGTGTAGCGGGCACTTTTTGCTTGCTCACGGTCCTCAACGTCTAGCGAGCAAAATCAACATCCCGGCAAGACTTTTTCCTTGTTCGCGATAAGCAACATCAAGTTGCCGATCGCAAGCGTGGAAAATGAACCTCCCGGCGAGATTCTCAACGCGGAGAGGTCAGGTTTCTCACTGCGAGTGGTCGCGTATGCTCGCGGCTGCTCGCGATGAGAAACTACCAGTCCGAGTTGAGAAAGCTGCCGCTCGAGTACAAATCTACTGGAGCAGCAGAAAACGACCGCTTGCACTGTGCAAGATGCCGTTTGCAATGATTGCACAGTGCGGACAAGCATCCGGCACTGTGCAATCAGTGCGAACAGCATTTCCCTACCGCACTACGCAGTTCGCCTGGCTACGCGTAGCGTGCGTAGTGCGGATGTTCAGACGGAATTTGATAGATGCTATGCACAGCTTTACAGCGCGGACCCCTTCCCTCACACAGACTGTCCCACATACCTGGAATAGGCTCCCATTACGTAACTCCCGAAACCCACGGTGACACTGCTAGATTCGGATCACTACACAGGAAGTTCTTGACGCAATAGGGACGCTTAAGCCAGATACGGCTCTCGGCCAGGACGGGTTCACAGGTGCATTCTACAAAATATTCGCAACACGGCTGTCTCCCATGCTGGTCCGGCTGTAAAATTCTTTCAGAACACAGGGGGGCTCTCACAGAGACCATGAAATTGGCCAGTATCACGGTTTTAGCAAAACCCGGGAAAGACCCTCAGCTCTGCGCCTCTTACTGCCCCATATCTTTATTAAATGTAGATGCAAAGATATCACCTGGATCCTAGCTAATAGACTGGGACGGCTCATGTCCAGATTGGTGGACCCTGATTAATCAGTTTTATTCCTGGGCACACCTGCAGTGAGAATACTAAACGCCTAATCCACCTATTAGACAAAAACGGGCAATCCTGGGTCCCCACGATGTTTCTCTCAATCAACGCTGAGAAAGTGTTCGATCACATGCACTGACCTTTCTTGTGGCTAGTCCTGGAGGCCGTCGGCCTGGGGCCCCAGTTTAGTAAGTGGATAAGGGCTAGTTACTCAGACGCGGTGGCAATGGTATGCGTTAATGGCTCGCTGTCTCAACCTTTTCCCATCTCTAGGGGAACACGCCAAGGGTGTCCGCTCTCGCCGCTCCTTTTCGCACTTTATATGGAACAATTGGCGGAGCGTGTGCGGGGTCATCCCCTTATTGAGGGGGTTCAAATGGGGGCCAGCCTCACAAGATAGCGTTGCAAGCAGACGATGTGCTGTTGCCTATTACTAAACCGTGCCAATCACTGCCCCCTCTACTAGAGGAACTTGAGTTGTTTGGGAGGGCTTCAGGTTCAAGGTGAACACCACCATATCTCAGGCTTTCAATCTCACCATTCCGCAGGCCGAACAGGTCTTCCTGGCCACAACTTTTCTGTTTTCATGGGCAGCACGGGGAATTTCTTACTTGGGCATTCAACTATTCTGAACCATAGAGAAAGCTGTGTCACACAACTATGCCTCTTCATTAAAAAATATGGCACGCTCCCTAATACAATCTTGGTATGTCCCTATTACCTAATATCTTATACTGCATGCAGACGATACTGCTACAACCGCCCCATCTGTGCTGAATAAACCCCAACCTTCCCTGGAGACCCTCATTTGGGGTGGCAAACCTGCAACAATAGCACGAGACCGCGCAAACCTCTCAGTGGCCAAGGTTGGGCTTGGCATACCTCATCTCCTGTTCTACTATCAAGCAGCTCAGCTGCACTTTTTTGGTGGTGTGGCAACGTCCATACACAGAGAAACATTAGTGCTTCCGCGACCGTGCAGTGGCGAGGATTCATATTTGGAAGATTCCATGGCTTTCGCGACGAAACCGCCTGCCGGGGTATATATATCTCCAGTGGTTCAGGCCACAGTGGGAGCTTGGGATAACCTCTGTGTCTCCAAGCAACTCTCTACCCCCATTTTGCCTCTTACCCCTATCATAGGGAATGCAGATTTCCCCCCAGCACTACATGGCACAGCCTACTTTCAGTGGCAGGAGGCGATCTGCAAATGCACTGGGGATCTGATCGATGTGTGGGGTCTTTGGAATTCATGCAGGTGCAACAGAATTTTGGGCTGCTGGCTCCGAACACTGGCACTATGTAGCAATCTGACATTGCGTAACCCATATGTTATTATGTTCACATGGGGCAGGCACCTCACCCCATTTGAACATTGGTGCTTGTCGAGGAAGGATGACCGCCGTTTGCTGATGGATATTTATGCCCTCTTGAACACCTCAACGAGATCTTTGCTCTCTCTGGCAGGGCATGGTGGGAGCTGGAATGTGAGTGCCAATTCTCGAACAAAGAATGGTCTGACATCTTCGGCGGGCCTGCTCAAAATTGCCCACTACTGGTATTCTACAACCTCACGACTAGTTAAAAGGAAGAATGGAAGCAACGACAGGTGCTGTCAACATTGCAATCATTCGGGCACATTATTCCATCTATTGTAGCACCAGCCGCGGTCGGTAGTAGGAGTAACTGCAGGGCAGTGACGTGGGGAGGGGGAGGGGCAGGGGGGGGGGTAGTAAACTATGGATTACGGAGGTTTACAGGTAAATTAACATATATATTAATAAAACGAATTTCGTTGCGTGCACTGCATCCCCAAATGCGATGCTGTGCACGCAACAAAATTCGTTTTATTAATTTATATGTTAACTTACCTGTAAACCTCCGTAATCCATAGTTTACTACCCCCCACCCTGCCCCTCCCCACGTCACCGCCCTGCAGTTACTCCTACTACCGACCACGGCTGTGTAGCACTGCCCTAAACTACACTGCTACTGGTCTGAGGTCCTCATTGATGTCGATATCATGTTTAACACCGAACTGCCCCGCTTCCCCAGCTATATTTTATTGGGATTGTCCAACGCCCTAACGTACCCACTACATTCTGCTAGGGGGAGGGCCATAACATTGGCTCTGTGTGCTGCTAAGCAGGTTCTACTGTCACGATGGGGCACGGATACCATACCCACACATACAGACTGGGAACACAAACTCTGGGATTTGCTTGCCATGGAGAAGTTGACTGCAGCGGTAGACCACACACTGTCCAATTTTAAAAAAATGTGGGGACTCTGCCTGAAATACTTGCCTACTACCTTTAGAGAGCTTTTCTGCCCAATATATTTGCGTGTGCTATGCCTTACAGGAGGTTCTGAGCCCGACCCATAAGTTCCTCACGTGGTGGGAGGGGAACAGGAATTAATAGAGGTATTATATGCAAGAGCATGGAGTGGTTATTTTGTATATATGAATGTCGGTTATTCATGAATTTGTTTTTTCCCTCCACTTTACCCTCCCCTTTGTACACCGCCAACCGTTGGATGTAGGCGACTGTATTTGTTGTAACTTTCTCATGAAACAGCATCACAGACTCAGGAACCCAGCAAATAATCCCAAGGTGACTCTGGAAAGTAGACAGAAAGCCTAGCGACATGGCAAAAAGAGTCTCTTATACCCCCCAATAGCTCTCTAATCATCTTTTGCTACCAAACATTTGTGGGTGTGCAGTGAACTCCTAAAATCGTACACCTCAAAAGTCACCTTTAATGCATACTCACAGGATGGGTAGATCAGGGATGGTGTTAAATGTTATGAGGTAATGTGTCCCAGAGAAAAGGTACAAGCAGCATTTAAAATGTAGTCAAATAAGAAAGGACTGACTCAAAAAGTGAGTTACAGGGCAAAATTTAGGAAAACCATGAAGATCTATTACAAAATTCAAAGAGGTACAATACAGAAATTGTAAAATGCAGATGCAGCAGATGTCATTTAAATACATAAAAAATTGCATGAAGGCTCTCAGTAAGGGAACAATACCAAACAATAGGCAACATCAATAATAGGCTAAGTTCCATATGTGCAGCAAACTGAGTAAGAAATCGGACAGCATCCTTAGTAGAACCTAAAGATCATCTAGTTTATCCCCAAATACAAAGATCTCTATACAAGTTACAGCACAAAGAAACATTGACAGCACCAAGTCACTTTGGTCTGAGCGAAATATATTTTCAGCAAATCAGAGTACAGACTGTAAAATTCTCATACATCCTTACACCTTAGCTCTAACCTAATACATGAATATTTATTCAGCCCCTCTGACCTAATGTCATCAGGAGGTGTCAGAACAAACTATTTATGTAAACACAGTGACCACTGTGAATGAAAATGTTGCAATAGTGAACCCAAGCAAGAGAGTTTCTGTGTCGTTCATCAACAAACACATTCACATCTTGCTTGACTATGTGCAGCAGAAATAATAATGAAGCATGAACATCCAATTTAAATAAGATGGCACCGAGGCCTAAAGGAGGCCAAGGTAGCATAAGCCAAGAAAACGCATTTTAACGAGTCAGAGTAAAATCGTTTCAATGGCAACAATAACACATTAGCACATATGTGTGAAGTAAAGGGTAAATAAATAGTCTTCTCTCTTGTTAATAATGCACACTGATGATTAATGAACAAAACTCCCTCATTAGCAAACTTAGTAATACAGTTTACCAAGTTTAACAATGTCACATTCCTCGCAAGGCGGTCCATGGCACATAATTTTCAATGCCCCTAATTATCACTTTATCACTAAGTGTCGACTCATCCATCAGTCTTTAGAGATGCTGTGTAACACCAAAGCGACATGTTTCTGGGTATTACACAAGATCACAGTGCTTACATATATGTGTTGTGTTTATTACAGGTCTGTGACGCTCAATGTACGAGCAATGAACGACTTGAGAAACATAAGGCTTATCATGGCATCTCTCCCTGGAACTCGCATCCACAGTAACTGCGTCGCAAACGAGGTTGTTCGTAGCCTGGGAGTACATTAAGTACCCATTTCGTGGCTCACTAAATTGATCCTCGAACTTGATATTTTCCCCCAAAATTCTTCTCTCCAAACAGTTCCCTTGCCCGGACCTCCTCAGTCTTCAAATACAGCCAAATAGTGGCATATGTACCACATAAAAGAATTTAAAAAATGAAGCAAAATACATTGAACAGCACATAAGTTGCTTAATGCTTATGGGGCAAATCGTGCTAAGAAGTGTAAGTAAAACACGCTTAAGAAACCCACAAGAGAAAATTGCTGATTTTGACAAAAAAATCACACTTTCATCATCACGCTTATTTACTTTGCACACTATTTCAGTTCCATACTGTGAAGCCAGACTGGAGACTGGATTGGCCCACAGCAGGACAGCAAAATACGTATATCGTGTTTTAAACCCCATTAACCTCCCAGAAACTGAAAAAAAATACCGAGAGGCCCTAGAGATGACACAGATTGGGAAGGTAGTCCGCTCTATCCGTGATAAGGGTCTCAACTCACCAGCTAATATGTCTCTGCTGCAGAGGCAATTTAGGAAACAAGGGATGGATGCAATCTTTGTATAAGAAACTCAGTATTCTAAGAGTTGGAAATTTCCCTTGAGGGGAGCGAGATTGGGCTGTGTTTTTCTTGTCTTACCTCATAAGAAAAAGCTGATCATGCCATCTTATTGAAAAAGAGTTTCACCTTCTGCCTTCAGACGTCCAAAGGAAAGACAAGGAGTTTTAAAGGGTCCCAAAAAGATGAAAACATATTTTTTAAGGGGGCCAAAATTCGACTGGAAGAATTAATGGAAGGGGTGTTGCTATAAGGAGTAGCTTTACGATTTTTTACAATTAAGTTTCTAGATATGGTTGGAAATGGTTAGTAAAGGTTCAGGCAAAAACTTTTGGAAGAGTATAGAGCCCCGAAATAGAAAGTGAGAATTGGTCAATTACAAGACACATAGGCATACATTCTGACAATCAGGACTTTTTAGAGTTTGGCCACTGCGGAAGACTTGCTAAAAAGCAGAGGATGTCCTGTCCATCCTAATTTAAAGTGTATGAGGACTATGTGCACTCTAAATAGGGCTGACAGGACATCTGCTACTCTTTGGTAGATGTTACATAATGGCCGCTCTCTAAACAAGGCCCTAATTGCTGCATTCCTAAGCCTATGATGAATTGCAAGTCAGATGCAAACAGATCGCAGAACATTAGAGGTTAGACTTTAGGTCTTGTTTGTTTTCTTAACTACTCATCCCTTCCTTTCGGACGTTTCAGTATTTAAAATTCTTACTTTGTACCTGAGATGGAAAGTCTAAGTCCTCAATTATGAGCGCCTCATGAAATATTAATCCCTGTTCAAATACCTATTCATACAGGCATCAAAATTACAAGTGTGTGATGTTTATCACACTTACTAATTACCGGGTGCTGATAAAGACAGAGGGACCTACTCACAAACTGCAGTTTTATAGTCCATTTAGTAGTCTTACTTTTCTTTTGGAAAATCCCTCCCACATTTTCTACTACTTAGTAGCAAATGTGGGAGGAACTGGGGGGAGTAGCTGAAAAATAGAGCATACTTACTACAAAATAGGTGGGAATTCTGGATGAATAAGTGGGGTTTGGGGAGAGTTCAGGAGAGGTTTAAGGAGGGACGTGCACCCACCCACAAAAGAGTAAGTCCATTCCTACTCACAAACTGCACTTCTAAAGTTACTACTACCAAAAAGGACCCAAAACAATATTTATGGACCTACCACTCTTGCACACATGACTAAAATGCCAATATTTCTACATATCAGGCACTTCTTATCCATAGTAGGAAAACCCTTAAAATTACCAACATATGCTGAACTTCTACAACGGTAGCAATTCATATTTATATATATTCCTTACAAAATATTAAAACAATAATAAAATACTTTTTACAAAAAACTAAGAAAAAAATATTAACAATAACTTAAGAGTACGAATTAACAAACAGCAACCACATTTATATCACAATTAATGTAAAAAATACTTTTAATTAATACTGTGAGCTAAATATATAAATAAATGTATACATATATTTATATATTGTTCCAAATATACAGATGTCGTGCGCTCTCAGGAACAAATGATCCAACACAGATGGCAGAACAAACGGGTGTTTATTCACAACGCGTTTCGACTTGAAAAGCCTTGCTCACGTGAATAACAGTGCTACAGTGAAAACAAACTAAATAAAGTTTTGAGAGCTGTGAAAACAAACAATGGACCAAACAATCATGGTGGCAGAAAACCAACCCAATGCAGCAGCCATCTTGGAGTGGTTGAATAACCATCTCAAACATGAAAGTTATCATATATAAGTTGTCCAGGTCGGCCATAGGCAATCACATTGACCACAAAACCAAATAAAAATATATAGAAAGTAAGTACTAATGAGGCATAGTGTTGAAATACCTGGCAAATGCCAGTGACGTGTTTGTACCAACCACCCCATGTCGCTACAATTTGACGGAAGTCAGAGGCGGAGATCTAACCCAAATGTGCGGGATGTCCTCTATCAACAGGTTATTTTGACAACAATCAGCAAAAAGGGGGGGGCTTGTATTTATATAAAGTATAGTATGTGTTCCCCAAGTGGGGCTAACCGTATTAACCAGAAGAAGGACCAAGTCTTTCACACGCCCAAATATCCAGAACTGGTGATGACATCGGTGAAGTGAAGGGGGAGAGAGGGAGAAACTGCCCGTGCAGAGTGAGTGTCAGTGTTGGGGCCCTTGCCTCTCCTCCTGGAAGAAATAAACAAAATCAAATGAAAAAACATGGTTAAAAACAGATGCAAAAAGCTTCTGCATCTTTACAGTTCTAGTACATGATCTAAAAATTGGAAGAAGGGAGGAAGGGAAGAAATGTATACTGGTTACACATACATGACATAATGTAACTTGTAATACATCACACATATCAGATACAAATAGGCTGGTGGCAGAATACCAATTGTCACTCTCTGAGGTGTACGGCTAATTCTTCGTCCTGATTGAGACCCCCAGGGTCCTTGCTTTGAAAATCAACAATATATTTGGATTCCCTTTGTCTCAGCCTCAGTACCCTGTCTCCTCCCCTGGGATTGTTAAGGACTTGTTCCAAGATGAAGTACCTAAGTAGAGTGGAATCAGAGAAATGGTGGTCCCTGTAGTGACGTGCGACAGGATACTTTTCGTCTCTGTGTGTTATGGCTCTACTGTGCTCAAGTACCCGTTTTTTGGCTTGGAGGGTAGTGCTTCCTATATACCACTTGTTACAAGGACAAACAATCACATAGATGGCAAATGTGGTGCTGCATGTAAGGAATTGCTCTATCTCCTTGTCAACTCCATTGTATGAGGTCGTTTTAAGGAATGTACTTTGTTTGCACGCTTTACAATGGCCACAGGGAAAAAATCCCTGAAGCCCATGTGTGTGTTTGTCAGGGTACTCTGTCACGTCACTGCGTACCAACATGTCCCTAATGTTCTTACCCTTCCTGTAGGTGATACTGGGTCGCTTGGGAATACTGTTGCCAATAACATTGTCAGCAGTAAGAACATTCCAATGTTTGGTCAGTATGCGTTTGACATTATCCGAATCAGTGTTATAGGTCATGATGATACGTGTGACATCGTCATTCTCCTTAGATGTCTGAGTGGGTTCACTTTCCAACGTGGAAGTTCTAGAGATCCCGTTGGCCCTCTCTCTAGCTCTATTGAGTACCCAACTGGGATAACCTCTGTTCCTGAATCGTTCAAACATCTCCTCACTCACTTGTAGATAGGCTTCTTCCGAATTGCAATTTCTTTTTGCCCTCATGAGCTCACCAAAGGGGATGCTCCATTTAAGGGTCTCTGGGTGACTGCTCAATGCATGTAAAATGCTGTTACCAGCAGTGGCTTTCCTGAAGAGAGTGGTACACAGTTGGTTGTTAATGATGTCAATTTTGACATCCAGGTATTCTGCACTAGTGCTGCTAACCTGTCCTGTGAGAACAATATTGCTGGAATTTTGATTGAGGCATTGGATAAAATCCAAGGCTTCATCTTCATCACCCCCCCAGACAATGAAAAGGTCATCAATATAGCGCATCCATTTGATGACATGCGCAAACTGATGGGCAAGCTCCTGTTTTGCCAATATGGTCTCCTCCCAGTGACCCATAAAAAGGTTGGCGAAGCTCGGGGCAAAGCAAGATCCCATCGCCGTACCTGTCGTTTGCCTGTAGAGTGTGCCGTCAAATAGAAAAATGTTGTTGGAGAGACAGAACTCTATCATCCCCAACAGCATCCTGCTATGTTCCCTGAGTCTAAGAGGTCTTGCATTAAGGAAATGCTCACAAGCCCTCAATCCTTGTTTGTGATCGATGATCGTATAGAGGGATTGCACATCAAGTGTGATGAGAAAGAATTTCTCATCCCACTGGATGTCCTGGATCTTGGTCAAAAAATCTTTCGTATCCCTCACGTAACTGGGTAATGCCATAACATACTCCCTGAGGAAGTGGTCCACGTATTTGGAGACATGTTCGGTGATACTGCCTCTGGATGACACGATGGGGCGCCCCGGGGGGTCAACAGGATTCTTATGCAACTTGGGCAAAAGGTATAGTACTGGGAGCACAGGATGATCGTTTTTGAGGTATCTGTACTCCTCCCATTCTAGAATCCCTTTGTCTTTCCATACAAGAAGTTTGTCCCATAAGTTAATGATGCTACAGTTGTATGTTTCCATGGAAACAGAGACATAACTATTGGAATCATCCAGCTGTCTGAGAGCTTCCGCTACATATTTGTCTCTGCTAAGGATGACAATATTGCCACCCTTGTCAGCAGGGCGTACTACCACACTAGAATCATTGGCCAGATCATGGAGAGCTTGTCTTTGACCAAACGATAGATTGTTATGTTTGATGTTGTTTTTCTTGGTTCTGTAAGTACATAGCGCCTTGGCAACGCAGTCATGGAACGTATCGATGTTATCGTGTGGAAGGGAAGGGAGAAACGTGGATTTCGGTTTAAAACCCGACATGGCACTGTCATCCATGGTGACCCCATATTCTATAAGGGTCTGAGTACTCCGCCGGTGTGTGCGCCAGCTTTCTCGGGTCCCAGCAATCGGAAGGAGCGCTGTCTTGGAGTTTATTGATTGAGATTGCATCGGACCGGCCGTCCTGCGTGTGCAGAGAGAAACCGTCATTCCCGGTAACCCGGCACTTCGAGGAGCTCGTGACATCGAGGGTAAGTGCTTGACCCTTCCTGTCCGCCCCTTGGGAGGCGAGGGTGGGGGTCTCTGGTGGCGCTCATCTCTCCTCTCCCGGGGCAGCGGCGGGTGGGTCGCGCTTGTCTTTCATCTTTTCACGTAGCTGCCACTACGGACTGTGTCCTCAGGGTTCACGGCGGGATATACACAGTCTCTGCACAGGGTACCAGGATTATTTCCTCAGCTCCACTAGGCTGCATAACAAGGACACGGAACAATACGCGATTGTCAGACTAACTATGATACCGCGTTATCTGTTACATTGACCTCGCACTTGGTGTTTTCTGTCGCTTACGACACAACAATTCTTGTTAACATCAATGAACTCGTACACCATGAGCCAATAGAACTATCTTCAACAGCCGGGTGGTGCATGCAGCATCATTCCAACAAGGTGGAGCATTCCAGGCACCCCTAAACATCTGTTTATTTTCAAGGACTGGCAGGAGCAACTCGCATTTGCGAGGGGAACAATATCCACACATTTAGCAGGCATTATACTCGGGTGTAGTGCATATGGAAGAGGAGGAAGAACACAGGGCGGCTGCCCTGGCGATATTTGCCAAAAAACCAAAGAGTCTATCAGTTGCGAAACCAGGAACAACATCAATATTATCCACTGATGACAAAATGAATAAACTGGAGAAACTCAAAAGAACGGAAATCTCGAAGTGGTGGGAGGCCATTTCGCTCCAGAATTACATAGACCAAGAGATGGTGCCTAGAGGTCTTAGGATTTTTATCACACCGACGTATGAAGCACCCAACCCAGCCATGCTAACGGAATGGTCGGAGAACTCAGCTACAAGCTCCAGGCGTATGCTTGAGATCCTAGTGAAATACGCTTGGATTGACAGAGAAATAATTCTCAAACAAATACAAGAGATTACTGATGAACTGAAAAGTATCATCGACAAAGAGACCATTGATAAATCCCTGAAAAGTATGAAAGAGCGGTTGAAAAAACATGAAGAGGAGATCAAAGCGCGGAAGGAGAGAAAAATGAACAGAGACTACAACGATTATGAGTCTGGTAGAATTCTCACCTTCAGCCGGAAATACGATCATCTCTATGAGTATAAAGAAAAACCGCCATCCATGAGGGAAGACAGAGACACAGAGCCAACGCCATCGACATCTACAGCAAGTGATATTGAGTCTGATATCTCCACGGAAGAAACCAACAGTCTTGAGACGACAACACGGCAAGTGAATTTTTTGGAGGAATATCGTCACCTGCGCCGGAGCAGACGGACGACAAAGGAGACTCCGGCGAAGACTGCATCAGGATGGTGGGGACGAGGACGGGGAAGGGGACGAGGAAACGAAGGAATAGAAGAAAGAGAATCCACCAACGATGGGAGGAGAGGCAGAGGAAGGGGCGGCGTGGGAAGCTACAGAACCCGCTCCAGAAGGATGCGATAATGGATATGACAATGGTAAACAAAACTGTCATTAATCTTTCCAATAGGGTTATGACCGATTTGGAAAAACGGACTTTGTGTTTGGGTCTTTCCTTCTGCCCTTCCAGATCTTTTAACTTCACTGACACCAGGATAGATTTGTTTAAATTTACTAGGAAACTGAAGTTGAAGAAATGGCATGCGCTCAAAAGGTTGGGCAATACCATTGGGACCAAATCATCCATCCCCAGACATCACAATGAGATCACCACAGGTGATATGGATGCCCTGATCAATCTCATTGAACTAGAATGTGAAACAACAAGTGCCACTAACACCGACATCCACAACTCCATCATTGCTGATGATAACAGTGCTCCCACCACCAGTACTCAGACCCTTATAGAATATGGGGTCACCATGGATGACAGTGCCATGTCGGGTTTTAAACCGAAATCCACGTTTCTCCCTTCCCTTCCACACGATAACATCGATACGTTCCATGACTGCGTTGCCAAGGCGCTATGTACTTACAGAACCAAGAAAAACAACATCAAACATAACAATCTATCGTTTGGTCAAAGACAAGCTCTCCATGATCTGGCCAATGATTCTAGTGTGGTAGTACGCCCTGCTGACAAGGGTGGCAATATTGTCATCCTTAGCAGAGACAAATATGTAGCGGAAGCTCTCAGACAGCTGGATGATTCCAATAGTTATGTCTCTGTTTCCATGGAAACATACAACCGTAGCATCATTAACTTATGGGACAAACTTCTTGTATGGAAAGACAAAGGGATTCTAGAATGGGAGGAGTACAGATACCTCAAAAACGATCATCCTGTGCTCCCAGTACTATACCTTTTGCCCAAGTTGCATAAGAATCCTGTTGACCCCCCGGGGCGCCCCATCGTGTCATCCAGAGGCAGTATCACCGAACATGTCTCCAAATACGTGGACCACTTCCTCAGGGAGTATGTTATGGCATTACCCAGTTACGTGAGGGATACGAAAGATTTTTTGACCAAGATCCAGGACATCCAGTGGGATGAGAAATTCTTTCTCATCACACTTGATGTGCAATCCCTCTATACGATCATCGATCACAAACAAGGATTGAGGGCTTGTGAGCATTTCCTTAATGCAAGACCTCTTAGACTCAGGGAACATAGCAGGATGCTGTTGGGGATGATAGAGTTCTGTCTCTCCAACAACATTTTTCTATTTGACGGCACACTCTACAGGCAAACGACAGGTACGGCGATGGGATCTTGCTTTGCCCCGAGCTTCGCCAACCTTTTTATGGGTCACTGGGAGGAGACCATATTGGCAAAACAGGAGCTTGCCCATCAGTTTGCGCATGTCATCAAATGGATGCGCTATATTGATGACCTTTTCATTGTCTGGGGGGGTGATGAAGATGAAGCCTTGGATTTTATCCAATGCCTCAATCAAAATTCCAGCAATATTGTTCTCACAGGACAGGTTAGCAGCACTAGTGCAGAATACCTGGATGTCAAAATTGACATCATTAACAACCAACTGTGTACCACTCTCTTCAGGAAAGCCACTGCTGGTAACAGCATTTTACATGCATTGAGCAGTCACCCAGAGACCCTTAAATGGAGCATCCCCTTTGGTGAGCTCATGAGGGCAAAAAGAAATTGCAATTCGGAAGAAGCCTATCTACAAGTGAGTGAGGAGATGTTTGAACGATTCAGGAACAGAGGTTATCCCAGTTGGGTACTCAATAGAGCTAGAGAGAGGGCCAACGGGATCTCTAGAACTTCCACGTTGGAAAGTGAACCCACTCAGACATCTAAGGAGAATGACGATGTCACACGTATCATCATGACCTATAACACTGATTCGGATAATGTCAAACGCATACTGACCAAACATTGGAATGTTCTTACTGCTGACAATGTTATTGGCAACAGTATTCCCAAGCGACCCAGTATCACCTACAGGAAGGGTAAGAACATTAGGGACATGTTGGTACGCAGTGACGTGACAGAGTACCCTGACAAACACACACATGGGCTTCAGGGATTTTTTCCCTGTGGCCATTGTAAAGCGTGCAAACAAAGTACATTCCTTAAAACGACCTCATACAATGGAGTTGACAAGGAGATAGAGCAATTCCTTACATGCAGCACCACATTTGCCATCTATGTGATTGTTTGTCCTTGTAACAAGTGGTATATAGGAAGCACTACCCTCCAAGCCAAAAAACGGGTACTTGAGCACAGTAGAGCCATAACACACAGAGACGAAAAGTATCCTGTCGCACGTCACTACAGGGACCACCATTTCTCTGATTCCACTCTACTTAGGTACTTCATCTTGGAACAAGTCCTTAACAATCCCAGGGGAGGAGACAGGGTACTGAGGCTGAGACAAAGGGAATCCAAATATATTGTTGATTTTCAAAGCAAGGACCCTGGGGGTCTCAATCAGGACGAAGAATTAGCCGTACACCTCAGAGAGTGACAATTGGTATTCTGCCACCAGCCTATTTGTATCTGATATGTGTGATGTATTACAAGTTACATTATGTCATGTATGTGTAACCAGTATACATTTCTTCCCTTCCTCCCTTCTTCCAATTTTTAGATCATGTACTAGAACTGTAAAGATGCAGAAGCTTTTTGCATCTGTTTTTAACCATGTTTTTTCATTTGATTTTGTTTATTTCTTCCAGGAGGAGAGGCAAGGGCCCCAACACTGACACTCACTCTGCATGGGCAGTTTCTCCCTCTCTCCCCCTTCACTTCACCAATGTCATCACCAGTTCTGGATATTTGGGCTTGTGAAAGACTTGGTCCTTCTTCTGGTTAATACGGTTAGCCCCACTTGGGGAACACATACTATACTTTATATAAATACAAGCCCCCCCCCTTTTTGCTGATTGTTGTCAAAATAACCTGTTGATAGAGGACATCCCGCACATTTGGGTTAGATCTCCGCCTCTGACTTCCGTCAAATTGTAGCGACATGGGGTGGTTGGTACAAACACGTCACTGGCATTTGCCAGGTATTTCAACACTATGCCTCATTAGTACCTACTTTCTATATATTTTTATTTGGTTTTGTGGTCAATGTGATTGCCTATGGCCGACCTGGACAACTTATATATGATAACTTTCATGTTTGAGATGGTTATTCAACCACTCCAAGATGGCTGCTGCATTGGGTTGGTTTTCTGCCACCATGATTGTTTGGTCCATTGTTTGTTTTCACAGCTCTCAAAACTTTATTTAGTTTGTTTTCACTGTAGCACTGTTATTCACGTGAGCAAGGCTTTTCAAGTCGAAACGCGTTGTGAATAAACACCCGTTTGTTCTGCCATCTGTGTTGGATCATTTGTTCCTGAGAGCGCACGACATCTGTATATTTGGAACATTTAATTTCCGGCGTGCTCCGCCGGCGTGTGCGCCAGCTTTCTCGGGTCCCAGCAATCGGAAGGAGCGCTGTCTTGGAGTTTATATATTTATATATGTATATATATTCTTTAAAATATAAAAACAATAAACATTTTTTAAAATACATGAATAATGTTAATAACTTAAAAATTAATAACAAACGTATTAACACAAATAACACTCACAATTTTTAATTTCAATAAAAAAACATTAAAGACAAAAAATAAAACCAATCAAAAATAAACAACACTAGTATCAGTGCTGGACTTTGGATAGGCTAGATTTACTATTCCTATTCCAATCTATGTAACATTAGGGACAGTGTTGCACTCTGGAGGGTTTATATTTACTATTCTCACTGCAAGCTGTGCAACATAAGCGAAAGTGTTGGACTCTGGAGGGGTTATGCTTACTATTCCCACTCCAATGTAAACCACAGCTGCAAAAGTGTTGTGCTTTGGAGGGGTTACATTTACTATTTCTACTCCCATGCAAGTTAACCCCTTCAGCACTGCGCGGATTCCCGCGCAGTGCTGAAGGATCTGAGCGCGGGCGGGGCCATGACGGAACGGTTCCGTCATAAGCACAGCCCAACCGACGTGCATGACGGAACCGTTCCGTCACAAGCGTCGAAGGGGTTAAATCAGGCAAAGTGTTGTATTTTTTAGGGACTAGATTTACTCTTCCTACTCCCATATAAATGAAATTAGGGAAAGTGTTAGACTTTGGAGGTGTTAGATTTGCTATTACCACTCAAACATACACAAAATAATAGAAAGTATTGAACATTGAAGGGGTTATATTTACTATTCCCACTCCAATCTAAACAACAGTAAGGACATTTTTGGACCTTAGATGGGTTAGATTTACCATTCCTAGTCCCACGTAAACAAAAATGTTGTTCTTTGGAGGGCTTAGATTTACTATTGCCACTCCAATCTAAGAATGAATACGAGCTCTTAGACTTTGGAGAGGTTAGATTACAATTCCTACTGTAATATAAGCACCAGTAGGGAAAGTATTGTTCTTTGGAAGTGTTAGATTCAGTATTCCCACTCCAACGTAAACAAAAGCATTTAAAGTGTTGGAGTTAGGAAAGGTTAGATATAACATTCCAAATCCTGGGGCGTGGCCACAAGCGCCAACAAGATGGCCACATCTTGGTAAAGCTCTGGGTTCGGGGGTCCCTGATATGGCGCTCACCGCAGCGGTGGATTGACGCTGGGGCCCCCATGTTGCACTGGGAGGGCTGCAGCTTGTGAGGACGCAGGGGCGAAGTGCGCGTGAGCCACCGGCGCCTGAGATCGAGTGGAGTTGGGGGCATTGCTGTGCAGCCAACACCACCTCGAGGCCCTGGAGCGACATGGACCATGGGCTAGCCTGAGGCCGAGGAAGCCCGGCCTCGTCGGTGGCTGGCGCGCTCCTCCCCCCTGTGAGTGAGGGCTGTTGAACGGGCTGCCTCCTCTGAGCTGACCCACGTAGATGCTGCTGACCCGTGGCTGGCGGCGGCGGGATCCTTTGGGGCTTCGGTGAGGAGGAGGTGCGGCCTAGGCATAGGCGGGCTAAAGAGTGCTGCAGGCTGCCCCTCACCCCTGGCGTCTGCCTGTGCCGCAGGGTTAGAGCCCTGCTTGGGCTTCAACACGATGCTCCTGGTGGACCACATTGGGTGAAGAGTGGTGAGTTGGGCCTGCAGACCCCACCATTAATCTACTAGGCCGTACGTGAATGAAGGGTCGCATGAATGGGAGGTGCCACGTTCACCTGCTGCCTTGGCAGCCCCCCCTAGCCACAGAAGCCTAGAACATCCACCCCGTAGCAGGGGGCATATATGAGAGCATCTACTGATGGGAGACCTGGTGAGATGGTGCTGCACTGAGATGAAGAGCTCTGAGGCCAATACTCTCCTTTAGACTGGGCCTCTTACTGCATATTGAATGATCTGCTGGGCCTGGCGGTGTGGGGCCTGGGGGCTGACTTGCTGCACCGCCTGCCTGCAGTTGAAAACGTGGGGCCGTGGATGTGATTCCTGGCCCATGACTACCACTCGAGGGAGATCACAGGGACATGGGGGCACCTACACGTACTTGGGCGCAGTATTGGGGAAACCACAGGTGGTACTGCATATAGCCCGTCCTGGTGGTTCTGGGGTGCCATCCAGGTGTTAGCAGGATACATCTTGAGTGGTGCCCCCCCTTGTGCACCTAGACACCGGCCAGTTCTAACTACTGTCTGACAGGATTGCTGGGCAGGCCTGGCTGAGGACAGGAGGTGAAGATATTTTGAGTGCGTGCCAACCCCCCCGTTCCCGGGGTGAAGGCCTACTGAAGACAAGTCATAGGCCGCTCAGACCCAAAGCAGAGAAGGCTTACATTTGACCGCACTGGCCCTGTTGGTCATCAACGCTCCCAGTCATATTCGGAGGAGCCCTCGGAGTGAGGCGGTGCAGCGGCCCCCATGAGACATATCAGTGGTGCTGGTTGAGATTAAGGCGGGTTTCGGTGCCATGGAGACGCACTTTAACTCACAGACCAGCCGCATTGATAGCCAGTGCGAGCGGATGGACAGGCAGAGAGCCAGGATGGACAGCAATGAAGAAAGAATATCCGGCTTGGAAGATACTTCAGCAACAACACAGAAGGGCCTAGATAAAATGGAGCACCTTCTGAAGTAGGTGGCCATTAAGAACGAGGACCTTGAGGCACGATCTCGGAGGAACAACATCCGGATCTCGGGAATTGCAGAGACTGCCAACATGGAGTGCCCTGAGAATTATGTTAAACAATTGCTGCTGGCCCTCTTTGCCCGCCCTAGCTTCTCCAACACCATCGATCGAGCGTACGCACTGCTCGCTGGGCTTGCAACCCTGCAGGGCGCGGCCCTGCGCTTCCTTATAGGTCGGTTGCTCAATTATAGGGACAGAGACACAGTGCTGTGACTGCCCCAGGAAAAGGGCCCCTTCCAATATGAAGGTTCACATATTTCTATCTTCCCCGATTTCACCCCAATGGTGCAGGAGACCCGGCGGAAATACACAAGTGTTAAAAACGGGCTCCACAAGCTGAACATCCGCTATTCAATGCTGTATCCTGCTCCACTACGGATAGAGCACAAGGGAAATCTAGAATTTTCAAAGCCCCTGCAGATGCCGAGGCCTATTGCAGAAGTATCCGGAACAAGTCTCCATTGAAGGATCACACACCCCTGGGTGCTGAGGAAGCGAGGGGACATAGGAGCCTGCCCACTACATCCTGAACTGAGAACAGATGGGATGGGTGGCTATTGGGTCTGCTGCCTGATGCCTCAGTCTCCTTTGCTGAGTGTGCGTCAGCAGTCGTCCTCTGCTACACATTGGTGCCGATCACGATCCGGTAAAAAATGTCCCCGTACGACTCGTATCGGGTCTTTTTACCGTACGAATCGTACAAGTGCCGTACGAACTGGCAATCACGATTCGCATGGTAAAAAGTCCATACGAACCGCACTGGGAATATTTCACCACACGTCCTCGGGTCGGAAAATGTGTCCGACACGTCCTCGTACGATTCACCGTACAAACGTGAAAGGTGAAGTCCGACCGGGGAATCACGATCCATCCCGGGCGTCCGAATGTACAACCGTATGGTGAAAAGACCGTCCGCACCGAACTCCCATAACAACCATGGAGACGTCCAAACAGGTGCCCGGTACGTGCCGTACCCCCCCCCAGCCCCCGTAGGTACGCGCCGACCCCCCCGCAGCCCCCGTAGGTACGCGCCGACCCCCCCCAGCCCCCGTAGGTACGCGCTGACCCCCCCCCAGCCCCCGTAGGTACGCGCCGACCCCCCCCAGCCCCCGTAGGTACGCGCCGACCCCCCCCTACTCTGGTCGATTCGCGCCGTACTTCGCTTTTGCGGCACTTTTTGGGTGCCGTGAAAATATTGCCGTCCGGACTGCTGTCGGTTCGAATCGTAATTCCTGGTTCGTGAAACGCTGCCTGACAGCGTCCCGACGTCACGTCGCAGCATTCCCGGATCACATTCGTATGTATATTTTCGTCGGTCGGTGTTTTTTACGATTCGTACGGAAATGGTGTTTCCGTGCGAATCGTAATTCCATGTTTGTAAAGTTTTACGACCGGGTACGAGTCGGACGGGGAATTCGCTCCGACCGACGGTTCGTACGCGGTTTTTACCGGATCGTAATCGGCACCATAGCCTTGACTGTGTTGTTTGACTTTTCTGGTGGCGAGCATCACATACTGGCTTTTTTTTACTACATTGTAGGGACTGCCGGAGTCCGAGTTGTTCCCATGCCCCCATGGTGAACACTACATTGTATGGCTGTGGGTTATGTTTTCTTTTTTCTCTTTGTTGCGCGATCAATCGGGATTCACTGGATAATGTTGGATCTAGTATGGGTGGGGGGTGGGCTTATACTTTGGGACTGTTTTGTCGGAGTTGTATTGTTTTGCACTGTTGCACTTTCCACTTTAGCATTCACCACCTACACTGTCACAAGACACAGGGCCATTGGGCTTCTGGACGTATACATCATACCAACTGGATAGCATGGCGAAGTCCATCGACATAGGCATAGTCACCTGGAACCGACGCGGTATCAACAAACCCGTAAAGGGAAAAGGTACTGGCATATCTTAATAGACACTTCGCTAAAATTGTCTTTCTTCAGGAAACCCACTTCTCCCCAAGGGCCGTTCATATCCTTGCTAGAAACTCGGGCACACATCGATATTTCTCTTGTTACAGCTCCAACTTGAGTGGTACCTGTAGCTTAATACATAAAACTGTCCCTTTCATCTATCATTCGCACTAAACAGACATGGTGGGTTGGTACCTACTAGTACATGGGACGCTGGGTGACAAGAGCACCCTGTTAGTTAATATATACGCCCCTAACACTGACGACCCTGAGTTTTTCGTAAACCTCTACTCCCACCTAGATAGCTACGATGTGGACCATTTTACTATTGGTGGGGATCTCAATTTTCCACTCTGTTTGAGTACTGATACTACTAGCACACACCCTTCTGACAAACCTAGGGAGACACTCATATCATTGACACTTATGTGCTGCATGATGCATGGCGCTCCCACCATCCAACCCAAGCTTTTTACACTTTTTATTCGGTGCCACATTCGGTCTGGACGTGACTAGATTATTGGTTATTATCGTCTAATGCCCATTCATGGCTAGCCGAGGTAACAGTGCTCCCTAGAACACTCTTGGATCGTAACCCAATCTTACTTAAATTGCGGATCCAATATGGAAATGACCTGGACTTCAGCTGGCGTTTCAATACTGAGCCGCTTCGGGACCACGTGTTCCCTAGAGAGCTACATAGGTCTATTCTTGAGTATTTTGAGCATAATGTAGAAACTGTATCCTCACAGTAAACCTGGGAAGGAACTCCACTCTGCTGGCGGAGCTTGTGGATTTTTGCATACCCCGCGTTCCGCAAAGAAAGCGCGGCGGAGCGGAGTTCAGCCCGGAACCCCCGCCTCCACCACCCCTCAATAAATATTTTTTTAAATAAAAATGAAAATTAAGGTAAATAAAACACACTTACCTTTATCATGGCATCTCCGGGCTGCCCTCCTCCTCCTCGCCGTGGTCCTGCAGAATGGTAGGACTGCAAATGTGCGCGCAGTCCTACACCGCGCGGTGCCTGCCACGTAGTGCATGCAATATAAGGTGCATCCACAGCAGTGTGGCGGGCGGTGCTGTAAGCACCGGCTGCCACAATTTTGTGGATGGGGGATGCCACCGCGTTGCCGGTGCGGGACCGCCGCACCACTGGCAGCCGGTCCCAGCACCGCTAGGGTGTCGTCCGCCCGCCATCCTCATAGGCCCCTATATATCCACATCTGAAATAGCCAAGTTTGATCATACAAGATATGATGCATGTGCTAAATGCCACTTTGATCGAGCCGACTTCGCACACCTTGCCCTGTAGTGCATGCTTACTGGGAGACGGTATTCGAGCGAGTATCAGACATGACGGGCTTAGACCTTACACCCTATCCATTAATGGCATTGCTGGGCTATACCCTCAAGGTGCATTGCGGCGCGCGTAGATTGGTATCCATGGCACTGCTGCTGGTCAAAAGAGAGGTGGCACTGTGTTGGGGTGGTGTTCGCCCCCCCACAACCTCTGGATGGCTGGAGAGTATGTGTCGCTGTGAGAGAGTGGGGGAGGAGTATGCGCAGTTACAGCCCCTGAACTCACGCCCAAAAGACTTTTGGGTTCCTTTCCTTTCCGAGCCTATCTGGCATCTGTAGAACATGATGAGTCGGAATAAGATATAGCTCAGTCTACCCTACAGATTATACACATTGTTGTAATAACTGTTGCCTAGAATGCCCGAATAAATGGTACCCTCCATCCGAAATATGGTTAATGATGTGAAAAGTTGAAAAGTGCTATATTACACCCTTAAATGAGATGGTGGGATGGTCAAACAGTATTCTTTACTTATCACATTGACAAATGTGATGTGCAAATGTTGTTGTTTACTTGAAATGTTAATAAAGAAATTTTCCCCAAAACATTCCAAATCCTAATCATTTATAAAAACAGATAAATCCATACAACATAACATTATAAAAACATATACAAAATAAAAATATATATGCTTTATAAATAAAATTTCGTTGGTGGCTCAGGGAGGGCTGAACGATGGGGTATTACATTGCATCAGATTGGCACTGTTCTTATGACTCACAGAATGCCCTCTCTGAACGAGACTAGGACTACAAATAGTGCATGTTGTAACAGCAGAAAGAACTTTGACCCTCTTACATGTCACAATAGACTCTCAATTGTACTATGCCAATGCTGACTGCACCTTTATGTATTAAATGGAACAACTTTATTAAAAAGAGTTGAATATAGATAAATAACATTTAAAAATTATTATAATACAAAACACTTCAACAAATAAAAATGAAAATAAATAACTTTAAAAATAAATATAGTTCACCCCCTAATTAATAAAAAACAAAAAAAAACCATCAAATTAAAATATAAATAAAACAATATGAACATTAAAATATTAAATAAATAAAACAAATAAAATTAAAACTAATACTAAATATATAATGCATTTTACAAAGTTTATTAATAAATACACTTATCAATAAATGAATGTTTAATTTAATCACAACAAATATATTACATGAGAAATAGTCAATAAACAATTTACATAATTAATTGCAATTAAATATTTAATTAATATAAAATAATAATAATAACAATTTATGTAACTTCGTACTCTAGTCTCCTTCAAACCCAAGAACCCGCTACTAAATTATATATTAAAAAACAACAGAAAAATAAAATATATATTAAAATCACAGAATATATTTAAATATTTAAAATAAAACTTTAAAATGAAAAACAATCATTTATAATTTAAATACCTTCCCACCCTATCCCCCTACAAATCCAACAATACACTCCTAAATTATAAATTACAAATTAAACGTAAAAATAAATTACAAACCTTATGTAAACATTTTCCTTAAATTGATCTAACAGTTAATATATGTGAAATTAATTAAACAACTGTATTTAATAAAACGACATTAAAATAAACCATATTATATGTATCAATATTTTTAAAATGATATTATATACATAACACATTATTATTATCTTTTGTAGTTTGTTCCTCAGTATTTTTGTACTAACAACATTTTTGACAAAATATGCATTAAACTCGATATTTTTTAAACAACCTTCTTGTCATTCACCTACTCTCATCCCAGCTCTTCCTTATCATGCTCACTAAAGTTCTAGTAGTAGAATTATCACCTTTAATATCTTGAATGAAACACTTGGATAGTTCAATTACTTTGGCAATCTCAGTAGCTTTCAATGTTAAATTTAATCCCCGCAAAGTCCTTCCTTGACTCTCTTGAAATTAGTGAGTGTGCATAAGTATTTGGTCATGTCACCTGCAATGTGCTCAAAATTCCATGTTGCCTCCAAATTTTCATAAGACTGCTACATAATCATCTATGTTTTACCTTTCATCCAGCTGTCTACGGTAGAATTTAAACCTTTACATATAGGTGTTAATCATTTTGCCATATCTTATGCCAAGTTGCTTTAGTGCTTAGGCAAAAACACCCAAATCGCCTGGATTAACCAAAGGAGATAACGTTTTGAAATCCTTAAGCCCCTGGCTCCCCAGACAATGCTTACCGAGCAACAATTTACATGGAACAACACAATCTTCCGCTTCAAGCACTTCTACAGAGGCTAAAACACATTTAGCCAAATGTCCCAGTCCATAAGTGATCCCCCTGCAATTTGCAAGAAGAGAGGTGGAAGACAATACTCAACATGTAGAACAGGTGGAAGACAATACCCAACATGTTGGTAGCATAATATGAAAAGAGTGCAGTTACACTCTATCATAATAACTGAAACAAAACACAGCTGATAAGCATTTCAAAAATGCTGATTTAGTGTGAGAGAAATGTGGAGAAAATATCTCTGAGAGAATTTGTTCAGGTTATATAATGTATGATCAGTTTTTCAGACAAAAAATCACTGCCACATGTAGAACTTTTAAAGTAGGAGCCCAAGCGTTAAGCCTAACACAGCTGAAATTGATGCATCAAGCACTTAAAATTTACTAATGTTAAAGTGTGTACAATGCATTGTCTTGAACTGCAAATAGGCTTTTGTGTAGCGCCTATGCCAAGTGAAATAAGAATGTACACACCTTACTCCATAAACCGTAATGTACTCTTCAATAACCTGTGCTACCGGGTGTGCTTATCACACTATAATAATTGTGAAATAAGCACCACAGCATCTATAAAAGTGCACACTTTACTAACAGAAGAATGCTTCAAGACTCAAAATCCTAGCAAACCCTATAGGACCGCTGACATCTTGAAGCTGCATCAAAACACATGGTTTTCAACAAAAAGTAGATGTTGGTTTTTTTGTGTTTTTTTTAAAATAGCCATTTGCCACAGGATTGACAACATATGGCAGGCACCTTGCAAAATTCAAATACATCCTGACTAAAAAGATAACAAGTTACCACCTTCATAACATAGAGCTGATACTAACTATTGATCTCGGATAAAACACGCAGCACAAGGAACAATGTCAACACCTGCATGGCCGTAGAACTACAACTGCCTCTAGCTGAACACAGAGAAGACCAAAGTGGTGATCTTTGCAAAGGATGCCTCACCATGGGACTCCGCTTGGTGGCCTACAGATCTTGGACACAATTCCACCCCCACACAAGCATCAAAGAAAGGGATCACAATCAACTGCAAGATGGACATTTCCGCCCAGGTCAATACCTTCTCCACAGCCTGCTTCCACATCCTGAGGTTGCTGAGAAAGATATGCAAATGGCTACCAAACAACATCAGGAACACTGTCAACTCATCAAAAGACTACATACTGCCCAAAACACAGCTGCCAGATTTGTCCTCAACTTCCAACGCCGATTTTGCACCACACCTCACCGAGGGAACTCCACTGACTCCCAATATAGCAGCATGCACAGTTCAAGCTTCTCGCCCACACAAAGAACTAGACAGCACAGGCCCAATCTACCCAAACAGACACTTACATTTCCACTAAGCCGCACCAACCATCTCCACTCAGATAGACTCTCACTAGGACACGTTCCACACATACACAAAAGCAGGTCAGGAGGTAATGCCTTCTCTACATCACTCCTAAAACATGTATGTATGCAATTTGAAATAATGACAGAAAAAAGATTATTTAGTCGCCACATTCTTATTCCTCTTGCCCCACAGGGCTTGCTTATTTTAACTCACCCACATCGTTATTCTGCACTAATTTGGTGTACTCACTCAATTAGCAAATTGGATCAGGTTTTTAATGTCACCAAGATGTGTCATATAGCGTTACCATGAAATGTTGAGTATGTATGCACTTTTACTATTTTTCTATTTTTTAGAAGAGGCCATGATATTCTCCAAGTTCTTCGAAGAGAGAAAGCAGTAATAACTGGGAGAAAGTGTCCTGGTTTACGAAAGGGATACAAAACTAACTTCACGGTCCTTACTAAAGCTACCATCCTTAGTTGGGGCAAGTAGGCTGAAACATGTTGAGCGTATGCTAGATGTAGATGTGCGGGACATTTAACTCTTCCCCATACGCATCTCTTTTTCTTTAAACCTTACCACTACCCCAATTTTAATAAATTCACAGTATGCTGACGTAGGAAGTAATTTTAAACACAGTTTCTAAGTCACAGATCCCATATCATCTCTGGTGTGAGAAACATTCCCTCCTGGTGGAGTACAGACCCGATGATGATGGTAACAGTCATTAGTACGTCAGTGCGATAACATGCCACTAACTGAACATAACTGTTGAGGGTCCCACAAACATTTCTGCTTGAGATCCCTCGATGTGACACTGTGTTTTCCCACTCTCCTGAAATTTTGTTGGTACCCTATAATGCACCAAAAGCTAGATGGATATATTCACCCACTACTGCTTTTGGTAAAATTGAGTTGTACTTTGAAACCATGCACTACACTACTCTATGATGCAACAAAGCTAGATGAATGTATTATTCTGATACAACTCCTAGGTAAAATGTAGCTGTACAATGGAATCGTGCATTTTCTAGGCACTTCCCAGATCGTTTTGTAATAGTAATGCTGCTTTGATTTTTAACCTTTTATTAATCAAACTTAATGTATTCAGTTTTTATGTATTTATTTTACATATTTTTCTTTACTCCTTTTCTCATTTGTGTACTAATGATAAGTAGCTTTATACTTATATAAACCAACTAAACCACTTCCATTTAAAAATGGAATTGGTTACTCCAGAAGGCTTCCAGACTCCAGAAGGTGGTCATCTAGAAGGTCATCAGACTTCTTTGGTGAAGACGGCAATTCTAGGCTGCTTCTTGGTGTGCCTGATGTGTCATCCTAATACTGGTCAGTGCACCTGGGATAGCTCTGCTTTAGCAGTCTTTTTCTCCTTGGGTGTTTTTTAAGATGGATGTTCTAAGGGCAAGTCAGAACTGTGCCTGCCATCCTCAAATCAACGTCAGTCTGTAGAGAATTCCTGATGTGATTTTTTATCCCACCCACATCTAAACCCAGTGCTTTATATGAGCCAGTACTATCAGGTACTGAGTACTTGCACTTCTTTATCTTCAGAGGCAGAGTACCTGCACTGGCACTTCTCAAAAGCAAGCAGGTACTTTGGTAAATGGATACCTGCACTTCAATTTTCCATTTCAAGCTCAGTCTAAACCCACCCTAATCCATTCAGCCTAGCCCACCACATAGTACACACTCTCATCAATGGAGTAATAAAATATTGTTGCCACAACTGGCTGTCAAACCTCAAACCAGTACAGTGTTGTTTGGGCCAATTATGGTCATTTTGGTTTGTGAAGTTGTAACCCACTGCTTTTTACAATGAGTGTGTGAAAGCTCTGGCATGTGTGGAGACTGACACTTATTAGAGAACCTTGAGATCTGTCTCATATGTATCCAAAGCAAAAACACATTGTTGGAAGGAAAGCTTGAATTAAGCTCAGCTAATGGTAACTGCTTGAGGCAGCATTCACCTCCATAGACCTCATTTGGAAGTTATAACTTGAAAATTGTGGCATAATGAGCAAGGGGTCAATGTCTAGGTATTTCCTTTTCCAATTAGGGTGCCTACTGCAATACAACAAAATGATAGAACGAATGCTTGAATTGCTCTCACCCATTTGTGATAACTTGGGGTCGCTTTCAAGTCCACCACCACTCATTGTTCACTATGCCACACTAAACAGAGACCTGCAATAAGCAAATCAGTCTTGGTACTGCTCTACTGGGAACTGCCTAGTCTGAGCCCCTCGGCCAGTTCCCCTCCACACACGAAAAAGAACAGAAGCAATCTCAGACCGCTTTTGGCCTACATAGGCCCTGACAGTGCAGTTAGGTTGAAATGTGTTGCACAGTGAGCACGGGGCCTATGTCAGGGTGTAGTCATAGCCTTTAGGGTATATACTAAAGTAAAAACCAGTTGATAGAAGGAATGCTTAAATTAATCTTAGCATCGAAGAGTCACTTGGGTGCACATTCCAGTCCACTGTTTTTTGAAAATAAGTTTGGTCCTGCTGCAATAGAGCCAATCCAGACCAAAATTCCAGGCAAGGCCCCCTTCAAACGGGAAGACAAGCAACCCGAGACCAGTTTGGAACTACTTAGGCCACGTCAGTGAGTTATACTGCACACAGTGGCACGGTGAGCAGGGGTCGGGGTGAGCAGGGGCCGTGGGTATTCCTTACTTGCATTAGGGCCCAAGACACCTTTGTTAATCCATTGACCTGTTGTGCTGCTATGTTGGTACCATGCACCAACCCAAGCACAGTTGGAATAAATCGGGCCAAACCCTACCTTGTTACACCCACTCTTGGCATTAAACTCATTTATTTAGTTCTGTAAAGCTGTACGTGCAGCCGTGTGGTTACTTCAGAGTACTCCGTCGGCTGAATGGAGACAGGATCCCGGCAGGACTGATTCTGCCTTTCAGTATTTCAAGGGAAACATACAATTTATTGTTAAGTTGGGTAATAATAAATAATATTCAGGTGCCTTGAGTAAATTGAGTTTGTGGTGTGCACTACATATTTTATTGAGCTGCGGGCCTTCTGCGTGCTTTCTGAGATGTCACACAAGCAAACATATCGAGGTAAACCCTAATCTGAAGTGAATCTTCAATAAATAATACAGAAGAAGCAATTCCATTTCTTAAATTAAGTGATGGCAAGCAGGCCCCCGCCACAGCCACTTCCGTGAAAGGAACACCTCCGGGGGGAGCGAACAGACTGGATTTGCAGATTTCTGAGTAGTGTTCATACAAAAATGAAGTGTTTAAAGTCAGCACCTTGGCTTTGGTGCTTGAAATATTTATCTGTTGTCCTTTAAAGTGCTGTTTGGAAATGAGTTTTCCCCGCCCTTGTTTGCTGAGGCTTTTGGATCATTTATGAAGTCCTGCAGATCGGCTTAATGTCATTACAGACAAGGCTGCAAGTCAAACTCTCTTCAGATTTTCTGAAGGCGGACAGTGCTTGACTGTTTACTTGTAACATCCAAAGTTTTCCAGGATTTAACTAGACAAAATAATTTCATCATCAAACGCCCAGTTATTTCAGTTTTAAATAAATATAGATCTGTGATCGATCCACCCATTCATCCATCTATCCTCACCTCTTTCCTTCCTTCTTCTTTCCTCACATGGTTTGTTTCAGCTTTGCCACTGCAGAAAACTATACATTACAATTTGAAGTGCACATCTTTCTCTAAAATACTTTTCAAAGACAATGATTTACATAATGTTGCACTTGTTAGCAGAGTGATGGATTGCCCAACCTAAAAAGCGTTCATGACGTTTGGCAAAACGTAAACCCTGCTCCTCAGCACCACCTTGTCTGGTAAAAAGGTGCTGTAAGGTGGCTGCACCGAGAGAGCCTGAAGCTCACTTAGGTGATGGGCCAAAGTCACCGGGACCAGAGTCGCACTCATCAGTGTCAGGAGACGCAGTGGACGGCTCTGTATTGGTTTGAATGGCCTGCACATGAAGAAAGTGAGTACCAAATTGAGATCCAACTGTGGCACCACAAAGGGTTTGGAAGGAAACAAATGAATGAAACCTTTTAGAAACCTCATCAGAACAGGTGATTTGAACAAGAACGGTTGGTCTGGTAAATTTAAATGGACTGAAAGGGCCTACAAATAACCGTTTACAGTACTCACTGTAAGTCCTTGCTAGGCCAGAGATAAAACATACAAAAAAACATCCAACTGTTTGGCTTGCAACAGAACAGTATTATGGGTGCCACACCAAGTAAAAAAACTCGTCAAAGCGCCTAGACTCGACAGAATTTGTAGATGGACGCCTGGCAGCCAGGATGAAATCCACAGCTTTGGGAGGAAGAACAAATCCAGTCAACTGCTGGCGCTCAATCTCCATACATGAAAGTGTATATTGTGTTGGTCCTTTTGTAGAACCCTGCCATGCTGCTGCGATAATAGATCCTCCTGAAGCGGTAGCCTGATCGGAGGACAGATGCTCATGCCCAGAAATTCCATGTACCAAATTGCCCTTGGCAAATCCAGAGTCATTAGGATCACTTCGGCTTGGTTTTTCCTGATCTTCTTCAGGTCTCATGGCAGAAAAGGCAGCTGTGGAAAGGTATTCAGGAGTCCCTTGCTCCACTCCATATGGAATATGTCTCTAAGAGAGCGCATTTTTGGAAACTCCAGCATGCAAAGATTATGACACTGCACGTTCTCAGCAGTGGCGAAAAGATCTAGCCAGGGTTCTCCCCATTTCTGAAAGATGCCCTGTGCTTCCTCAGGGTGTAACTGCCTTTCCTGATCCTCCAGTCGCTGCAGGCTGAGTTTGTCCACCCTGCCATGCAAAGATCTCATCAGGCAGTTCATGACAAGAGAAGTGCCCTGACGTTCCAGACAGCTCCAGAAATGGAGTGTCCAGGACCCTACCCCGCCCTTCTTGTCGTAGCACCACATTGACCTTAAGAACCTGTACCAGCCTATGTTTCATGGACAGCCGGAAGGCTTTCAGTGAACAGCTCAAAACTCCAACAGTTTGGTGTGGATGGCCTCCCCATCCCAGTAGCAAAGCATCCATCACCACCGTTAGTTCCAGGTGGGCTAGGGCGAGAGGGCTGCTGTTGGTCTAATTGCAGTCGAGCAGGCACCACTGCAGATCTTTGAAGTCTTCTCCGAGACCTGGATGTAATCTGACATGTTCCACTGGTTCTGAGCCCACTAAGACCTCAGGTTCCACTGTAGAACCCACATATGCCACTTGACATAGTTGATGAGCAGAATGCAGGAGGCTAAGAGGCCCAGTAGCCTCAGAGCCACTCTCATCAAGACAAGACCCAGGACCAAGGCTGAAACATCGGGATCATAACCCAAATATCCTGGACTCGCTATGATGGAGGGAAGGCCTGAAACTGCACCGTATCCAGGATGGCTCCAATGAAGGAGAGGCTCTGCAAAGATGTCAGGTGTGACTTCAGCATGTTGATAGTGAACCCCAGTGATGTTAGGAGGTTTGCTATGGCCTGGAAGTGGTCTAAGACTGACTGCGGAAAGCCCCTCTTAAACAGCCAGTCGTCGAGGTAGGGAAAAACTGGAATCCCCAACTTCCAAATGTGTACTGTGACCACCACCATTACTTTCTTGTACACCTTAGGGGCACTGGTGAGGCAGAAGGGGAGCACAGAAGATTTAAAATGCTCCTGGCCCACCTTCAACAGTGTGAAGGCTTAGACCAGGTGTGAGAAGTTGGCCTGGCATATGCTGACCACTAGTTATAGTGGCCACCTTGCACCAGTCCAAACAACCCTTATTGATGATAGGTTTAAAGACAAGCTTTATTGAAAGCTATCCTGGTGGTAGCTATGGAGAGCATCCTTCAGGCTAAGTCTTGAAGGAGTGTAAAGCAGCTTGGTTTGCCAGATTATAACCTCCTGAATCACTAAATGAAAGGAGAACCACCCTAGGTATATACATAAAATATATGTATTTATTTCTAAACACTCTCTACTAATCCATTTATGAGATTAGAGAGCCAGGTACACAATAATACAGGTCTAAAACGACAGTAAATAGCACAATATACAATGGGCCCTAGGGGCGGACCAAACCATATACAAAGAAAGTGGTATAAGAACCATGACTTGACTAGAGACAGTGCCTAGAGCACATAGAATCGCTGGGACCCCAAGGTAGTGACACAGGAGACCCACAGGGACGTGTGCAGCCGCGAGCCCGTACTATTCTATGGGAAAGTCGCGGTTGGAATTTCAGAAGTTAAGGACTCTTAGGAGAGGACTTTGAGCAAACCCCTTTAGACTTAGGGGGTTCTAGGGCCAGCACCCACGGGAGCACTGTAGTACTCGAGTTACCTCACCCAGGGAAGCCGGGCGCATAGGTGTCAAATGGTGTCGGGAATCGTCGTTGATTTCAATGGCGATCTGCTGCAAAGTGCTGCTGCCGGGAAGGAGAGAAGTGTCCGGTGTGATCAAAGCCTGGATCGAAGATCAGAAGAACCTGAAAGCAGAGGGGACAGAGTCTGGGTCACTTGCCAGTGGCCAGGGGTACGATAGACGAATGCCCACCGATGTCGGGTGTTTCAGGTGCGAAGATGTGAAGCTTGAAGCTTGCAGCCACGAGGACCAGGAGGTGTCGACGACAACCAGGAGCTGGATTCAAGCTGTCCCACAAAGGATGTCGAGTGCTGCAGTGTTGGTGCCTGGATTGGACCCAACAAGCCTTTGCAACAGCAACCTACGCAGGAAGAGAAAAGATGCTTCGGTGCAGACCAGCAAGGTCCTGGGGACTCCCCAAGCAGTGGAGAGTCAGGGCACGTCTGGAGCAACCAGGTAAGCCCAATTTAAGTTAAAGTTGCCTTCACAGGGACCCACCAGTCGACGGACCAGGGATCGCGAAGGGACCTCGAGAGAAAACACAAAGGGATAGCTCACGGAACACTTGTGGAGTGTAGGCGGGCAATCTTCGGTGCAAATGCTGCTCGGAGTCAGGGCTACAAGTAACCCAAAGCTCAGCTGTAGGAGTCGTTGGAAAGCTGATGCTTCTGCAAATGGTTGCGGTGTCCAGGGGTTCGGGTTGCACGGTCTTCCACAAAGGATACAGGCCTCAGAATGAATGAGTGCACAGATCGACCTCAGAGACCACGGAAACCCACCTCCTGTGTTGCAAAATTCTTCGGAGTCCGGTGGGAGCTTTGGAGATGCAAACCAGACAGATTCGTCTTTGGTGCCTGCCAAGCAGGGGAGTAACTCCTTTACTCCAAGGGAGATTCTTCAGTCATCTAGTTCAGTGTAAATCGTCGAAGTTCCAGGATTCAGTATCACAGTTTCGTCCAGGTGTAATCTAAAGTCTTGTAGCCAGGGGTTCCTTTCTTATACCCAAGGAAGGGGTTGGGCAAACTCTAGGGCCCCACCTATGGGAAGGTCAGGAAAGAGGGGTGGCTACACCCATTTCTTTTGTCTAGTTTCGTGCCAGAGCAGGAGCTGGTAGCCCCGGCAACCGGTTTGAACTGGGCTATACACAGGGACACCAAATGTGCCCCCAGTGCTGAACTTCAAAGCACTCTTGGAGACACCTCCCTGTGACAGGAAACCTATTGTTCAGGCCTCCCTTGCCAGAGTTTCGTCCAGCAGCAGGAGGGCAGACTCTTGTCTGTGGCTGGCAGCATCGATTTTGTGATGCCAGGGCTCTGTTAGCTGGTACCGGGTATACCAGTGCTGTCATGTCTCTCCCTCTAGAAGGGTGGGATCATACTCCCACACCAGTGACTGCTGTGGGGGTATGATTCCAAGGTGTTTGACACCAAACACGACATGTTTCCGTGCCGCCATCCCAAAATTAGCATTTACCGTTTGGTTAGAATGCACTTAAGAGTATATGGTTTGGCTGCATCACAAACAACCCCGCAATAAAGGTTCCGAAGGCTGCAGAGGGGCCCTGCTCATGCATGGGCACCCTCTCACATAAAACCCAGCACCCTGCCTTCAGGATTAGTAAGGCCTGCCATAGGGGTGACTGATAGGTTTATATGTGCAGTGATATTGAGAGATATAGTGAACCTATATCTCTGTAAGGGGTGCATGCACCACCTTACACAGGCTGCAGTAGCAGTCCTGTGGTGTCATTTTGGTAGGCTTCCTAGGGTTGGCATAATACATGCTGCAGCCCCTGGTAGACCTCTGGGGTATCTAGGCCCTGGGTACATAGTATACCATATACTAGGGACTTTTAAGGGTATCCCAGAATCCAATCTGGAGTGTACCTAAAGTACTAGTAATCAATTTAAGGGAGAAAGCAGATAGGCTGGGGTCCTGAATAGCAGGATCCCAGCCAGACTAAGTCGAAAACCAGCAAAACACTAGGAAAAAAGTGGGGACAACCATGCAGTCAGATTTCACCTTCCTACACCAGGTTCCAATAAAGGCATCAGTCAGGGTTTCATAAAATTGAAGTAAGGGGTCGGATAAAGTTTTCAAGGTTGTAAGGTTGCAAAACTTCTATCAGTATGTTAGTTTTAACTTTCATAGGCAGCAGTTGATGGACCCGGAAACTTGAGATGCATTAGGATCAGTTGCGGAATTCGCTCCTTGGTGGAAGCCCTGGAGCGAAGCCGTGAGGCACCATGACATCATTGCTACTTCTCAGGGCTGACAGTGGCGGGAATGGGATGAATCTTACTTTGACTTCAACTTACTGGAAGACTTGGACCGTGATGAAGACCTATCACAGGAATGGCCTCACACCAGGAGCGGGCCCAAGCCCTCGGCTTTGAGCAGGACTTCCGAGACTCCTTTCGGAGTTCGGTGACATACAGCTTCACTTTGGGTTCCCTGACCGCTTTCTGATTCATAAGGGTACACTCTTCACAGGACTTGGAGAGGTGCACCGAACCCAAATGCCAGAGGAACACCTCATGGGGATGTGTCACAGGCTTTTGTTTGTGACAGTCCTAACAAGGTTTAAAACGTGTAGGTTTAGGAAGGGACATAGCTCCCTCGCACACTGGGAAAAAAATGAATTTTGTAAGAAAAGATCATCAACAGACAAGGAAAATTTGGGGGCAAGCTCTGTTGGAACGTACAAAGGTGCAGAAAGGAAAGAACTGACATTAAAGTGCAGGGGTGGCCCTCATATTCAGCTCCATCATCACTTCCAGTGCAGAATGCAGTCAACAGAGAGTTCAAAGCGACACCTACCAGCGCAGGGAGCAACACTCTTTACATTTTTCAGACCCAGTCTCGTGCCTGGCAATATTGCTAGGCTGAGGAATCTCCAATTTTAAGTAGCCATCAGAAAAGTTAGAGTGGGCTACATAAACAATAACCAAATGTGGCCATCCCTCAGATCACACCACCAAAATTGGAATAAGAAAGTCCCTTCCTGAGTGGCCACAATTGTAACAGCTAACCCATATATCAAGATGTTACATTTTTTTATGAAAACAACTATCTTCAAATGTTCAAGAACATAAAAAAACACACATTAGCAGATAGAGCACAGGGTACTCCACTGTGGGTGTTGAGATCTCGATCTCCCTATAGGAAAGAATAGGGAAAATATAAAAAGTTTTTTAAACTTTATAATAAATTAGTACAAATATTTTATGTTAAGTATTAATGTAAATTAATTTCATATATTTATTTTAAACATAGAACAACATGAAGAAATTCTGCAGCATTATTAACTGAACTTCGAATGAAATCTTTAATTAATTTAAGTATATTAAATTAAATTTAAATTATTTTTCTGAAATTTAAATAAAAAAATTAATTCTCATTCAAAGTAAAAATATTTTTTTTATTATGGATTAAAGGTGATGTATAGAATTAATTAAACATAATATGGCTATATTTGAATGGAAGTTGATACATTCATTTATAAATTCAAAAAAGGTTTTTAAAATGTGTTATAATTAAGTATAAGTATGTTTTGTTTTTAGATATTTAAAATTAAATAATATTTATTTATATTTATACTATTTTAAATACTTTAATTTGATTTAACATTATTTTGTATGAGGTTTTATTTTAAATTCCTACCTCTGTTGTTGTCTGTGGAAGGGTGTTTCTTTACCAGTGGTTAGCCATTTGGACTAGCTGTTGTTTCTTTTTGGCAGTAGTAATTTACACTCGTATATTTGGCCCCATAACCTGTTTCAGGAGGGTGGAGACATGTAGGTCTACACTTTTGAGTAACTTTACACTCAGATTTTGTGACTAGCCCAAAGTGGTAAAGTTACTCAAAGTGTCACGGTAAATTGCACATGTACATTACGAACAGGTGTAAGTTACCTTTGCGAGCAGGCCTGTGTATTTTCAGTTTCCTTAGAGTACATGTTTTCTTCATTATGAGCTGCTGCTTAGATCTGAAACCTAAAAGATGTCCAACAAACGTGTGACACTCAGTTTCACTTAGCATCATTTCTGACATGCTTGGTGGTGCTGGGTCTGTTGTGCATGAACACTCCAAGGGCATACATTACTGCAGGCCCGGTTCTAGAGGGTGGGCCGGGTGGGCCAGGCCCACCCAAACATGAGCTTGGCCCACCCAAACATGATCCTTGGCCCTCGCAGTGAGGACATGAAGGCCAATAGAAAATGGGCCCAATAATTTAAAACTTTCCCCCGAACGTTTGTTTTTCTTCCTATTCTGGGAGTTGTGTGATTGGGCCTGGACTCTCTCACAGCCATTCCCAATCACCCAACTCCTTAAAGAAAATGTGGGCTGTGTCGTGCAAGTACAATAGGGTCATGGCGAAGGGAACAAATTCTTTATTTGGCACCGAGTAACTTTTGCCCCCCGTCCTGTGCTGTGTGGATATTTCCATTTCTGTTCAGCATTGGAGAAAAGAAGATTGTTTATTCTGATTCACCTTTCCTGACTCCTGCTGCTGCTTATCAGATCAGGCTGTGACACAAGGAGTAGGTAAGAGAATGTATTACTATTTGTTTTTATTTTTAAAATTTGCACAAGCCCAGCAAGGCACATACTTTGTGTATGCTTCATTTACATTGTTTTTATCATTATCATGGTCATGGATGCAAGACAACATTAAAAGATGTCCAGAGAACTGGTGATTAATGATCCTGCTGGTGAGCAGTCCTTTGCCTGTTGGTAGTTTTGAAATGCAGATAAGCTGTATTTTATTTAGATAGCTCAGTGGGTTACTGCCTTTGTCACAGAGATTCTTGTGTTACTTGCAGTTCAGAAGTTACAATCCTAACATAGGACAGTGACCCATGAACTGTCAACAAAGAGCTGCATACAAACATGAATGGTATAGTTAGAACTTCACTTTTTTTGAGTTACTATATAGTTAGAAATTCCCCAGTCTTTCATTATTTTAATGTTGCTAAAAAGAGTTTGGGCTGATATACATTTTTATTAGTAAAGCCAGCCCCCAACCACTGGGGTATGCTTTAAATCCTGAGTTTGTGCTTCCCCAGTCCAAACCCTCTTAAAATATACTGCTCACCAGTATGGATGACATGTAATTCCTACACCTTGTAATCCTCATTGGTTCATGTGACATTCCCTATAGACTGATTTACATACTTGTATGGTTCATTGTCTCTGTATAATGTGTGTGTGATGTAAAGTACTGTGACACCCTACACTGATATGAGTAGCGCTAGACAACAAATGAAATGCATATAAGAGGGGGCTACAGAGAGATGAAGGGCACTGGTGGAGGGTGGTAGTAATGGTGTCTGCGGAAAAAGAGGTCATTGGTGGGGCGCCAAAAAAGTCTGTCGCACTAGCACTAAAACCAGCCCTGTCATGGCCTTTCTGTTTTTATTTAATTAGCAGTTAGGTCATTAGAGCAACTGTGGAACATATTTTAAAGTGCGTGCTAAATATATTTACCGCTATATTCAATTTTTTAAGTTTGAAGATGATTTTACTAATGTTTTTTACAGGAATAATGAAAGTGGAGCTGGATGGTGGCTGATATGGGGCTGTTGCCCAAGGTCAGCTATGAGATAAGGTGCACAGGAGAGGGATGGTACAAAAGTGGATAATCGGGCCTAGAAGTACTTGTATTGAAGCCTGGCCTGTTGGAATTTGAGGCTTTGCACTTAAGTCCAGACATTGCTTTTACTTTCAAATAACTCTCCACATGCTCTGTATACACACAGAATTGATCCATTGTATCATGGTGACTGTTTGCAAGTAAGTATAATGTAATCTAGGGCTTGTAGGCTACCACAAGAAGCGACAAATTGGGCCGGCAGTGGCCCACCCAAATGCATCCTTGGCCCACCCAACTAAAATTTCCTGGAGCCGGGCCTGCATTACTGTAGGGCAGTGTGCGTATCTGAGTCCGCCCTGGGTTACTTACACTTCCGGTGACAGACTGCCAGTCTATTAGGATTATAGTTTTAGACAAGGACGCTCAGCTGCTCCACAGATTAACTTCCATTAATTTGCCCACAACCAATTTTTTTCAATAAAAGCGGCGCTCTAATTAATTCCGTTTTCAGTTACCTTCGATTCCAACTGCTTTGCAAGTGTTTTTCTTCAAAAAATAATGGATTAGCTGTCTGGCTTTTAATATTAATAACGAAATCGATAAGGATTGTATGGGGAAATCGTTCAGAAACGCTGTTGTTTAGGCGCCCGCAGTAGCGTCGCTCTGCGTTTGTCGATGTGCAGTGGGGCTGTCTCTCGGAGGTGGCACTGGCTCTCTGCGACCACAGGATCCCGGCGCACACCGAGCCAGCCTGGGGTGTGTTTGATATGCGGTCATGGATGGCAAGCAGGCGTAGCCAGGGATAGGAGCAGCTGCAACCGATGCCTTGCCCTAGGATAACTTGTATTCACCAAAATGCCAGAGGAAGCGGATGTGACATCACACACCCTTTGACCCCCAAATGACATCGTGCATCATGGGATTTACCCCTTTTCCATGTCTTAGTCTCTCAACAACTTCCTCTTTTCTGCTGAGGTGTTAGGGGAACAGCAAAAAGTGGAAACTACATAAAGTAAACAGGGCTCTCAGAATCCTATTTACCTTCTCCTCCTCCTGCTGTCCCTGTAAGGGCAGTACCAGCAGCAAAAGGGAAAGTGTCAGGGATATATCAGAGGGCAAGCTTACTTGCTGCTGCTAACTGACCTCCTTACCTCTGGCACTGCCCTGCTACCACTAGTCTCAGAGGTCACGATGGAAGGTATCGGGAGGACTAGAACAGGAGCAAAGATCTAGGAGGCCCTCATTACTTTCTGCAGTTTGTGTTTCCTGCTCTCACCCTTGTCTCAGAGTCACACATAGGAGTCTGCTCAGGGGCTAAGGGCCAGGCAATAGAGTCAATCTGGCACTGTCATCCTGGCACAAAACCTCCCTGGTGTTACTTCCACTACCTCTGGATTTTAGCGCATCGCCATCCATTCCATGCATGTGGCCTGTCATACTACACATAAACTGCACTTTAAGCCTCCTTTTTTAAGCGAGCAAGACATACTGCCAGGAAGATAACCAGTGGAGAATGAGTTCCGAATCCAACGTAGGTCAGCAGTACCCTGGCCAAGCACCTTTCTGTGCAATGAAACACTGGCAGGAGCAGTGCTGGAGGCAGCAAACCACAGCAGCCTCTGAGGGGACCTTCCCCTAAGAATCTACCAAGTGCCAATTATCAGGAAGATCGATTCCAAACTCCGAGCACTCCTTTGGCTGAAGGGCCACCCCAGAATTGCATTAAAGACGCTACAGTGTACCTCATACAATGGAGGACTTGCACTCCCTGATATAGAAGCTTACTGTTGGGCAGCACACCTCATTCCCATAAACTACTGGATGCACACCCCCGGGGACCATCCCAACTACAGGTTGGAAAGGTAAACGTTTTGCACAAAAATCATTTTCACACTATTTATATGGTGGAAAAGTGACCCACAGATTACTCCCTGCAACCAAAGCCACTGTAGAGGCCTGGAACAGAACTAATATGACGCTGGTCTGGGCATACAAAATATCTAGATATACTCCCCTGTGTAGAGGAAATTGGTTCAAGGAACTGAGTAAGCTCCGGGGATTCGAGGCCTGGGATCTGCTTGGGATCTCAATGGTGGGAGACATTGTGGCTAAGGGCTGTCTCGAGCCATTCCCAGCCCTCCAGACAGAATTTCAACATCAATGCCTCCCAAAACTTTATAATAAGCTTAGTTGCGACATGCTTGGAGTGCAGAGGGAGTAGAGGCTTCTGGGCTCCCTGAGTTTGCACCACTGGAGGGCAGATTACTCCAGGAAGAATTAAAAGTGAAGGCAATTTCTGCCACCTATAAAACTATAAATAATAATATGCCCGACACCCTGGTAAAATTAAGGACTGCATGGGAGAGAGACCTAGGGGAAATGGGAGACATTGATTGGGAGGCGGCCCTGATGCATTCCAGGGAGGTTGCAATCAAAGCCAGGTTTCGCCTCATTCAATTCAAAATCCTTCACTGGGCCTACTATGAGAGAGACAAACTACACAAGATGGGACAAGCAGAGTCGCCTGAGTGTCTGCACTGTCGTTGTGACACTGCCAATTTCCTTCACACGCTTTGGGAATGTCCACAAATAGAAACCTATTGGCATACAATAATCACTGAACTGAACGCAATACAGGGAATCTCTCTACCAATGGACCCTAGATTTATCCTGTTAGGGATCCCAGGTGAGGTAGATGTCTCTATAACCCAACTCCTTTGTAGCGCATTGGGCCTGGTGGTGGCCAAGCGGGATATCGCTCGTCGCTGGGGCGCGCAAGAGACCCGTACACTACAAGAATCGAAAGGGAGTATGGATTTATACATGGCTGCTGAAAGGGACATGTACAAAAGTAAAGGCTGCCCCAAAAAGTTTAAGAAAATATGGGGGTGCTGGCTGAGATACTATGGTCTGAGCCAGAGTGAAGAAGATACCCAATCTACCGCAGTTGAGTTGTCGGACTAACGTTACCAGGCTAGTCCCAGGAAGAGAGTGTGGGGACAGGGTGCGAAAGAAGCCCTACCGCGTTGTGCACTAAGGTCCTATAAGTAATTTTTGTTTATATCATGATTTGTACGCCTCAGATGCTCACCGGATGGGGGGCAGAAATGGATGGGTAATTGTGGTCTAATTGCAATGTTGTTGTTCCAGTTATGTCAATGATTACGATTATTGCAAAATAAAAATATATTTAAAAGAAAAAAGAAATAGAATCTACCATGTGCTACCTACATTTTATCATTACTGAGTTCTTAATCCACTGCAGTCACAGCATTCTAGTCTTGGCCTGTTCTTGGAGCATCTGATGCTCATGTGATACTGGCTTTGATCATGTCTTACACACTGGGTTTTGGGCCATGGTGGCAACACACTGAAGGAAACTGAGGGTTGGTCCTGTCCAGTGGCAGCTGGATGAACAAGCTTGCTGATGGGTCAGCCAGAGATTATTAATGGCTCCTGGACACGCTGTTTCACTGCCCGCCACACCAAGATTTGCAGATGAAAATAGTTGTTTTTTACATTTATTTTCACACTCGCAAAAGTAAGGTTCTCACACACTGAAATATTCTGCGAAACTGAGACGTGACTTGTCTATTTTACATCTTCGTATTGCAAAGATTGAAATTTACCTTGTTTGCTTCCCACTTGCGGAAGGTTATAAAGTTTGCAGTACTGGTATAATGGTCATTTAGGAGAATGTGCGACTGCAGTGCTGGATGTGATGTCTATAGAGACTTTTTTGGGTTTACACTTTGGCTTTGAACTGGGCGACCTATACCAAGTTGTTTTGTTCCTCCATTTAACATACTCAGATTGCTAAACTGATAGAACATTGGTCTGGTGGTAAGAAGGCTTAAATATGATTTATTTGATCTAACGATTTTGATTAAATTGTGAGCTCCTGAATAAAATGTGAAGCATACTTCATGGTGCCAACTAGGTCTAGTGCTGTAGGTTGTAAACCACCACATGGTGGGAGGTAATTGACCTACAATATTATGACATCCAGTTCCTAGCCTACCACTACACTACAAGGTAAATATATAACTACTGATTTTACCTAAATAGCCCCTTCCTAACCCAATTAATTATTGCATTAGTTCATTATACTTACCTATACTTTCCCTGCTGTACAGTGGTTAAGACAATTTAACGGATGTGATATTATTGTTGCGCGATATGATCCAAAAAATACAGTGGAAATATACAGTTTTTGTCTGATTTGGTGGATACTCAGGACAAACCTCTGCTAGCTTTTGGCTCCTGGACCACCTTGAAATTTGTACGCTGGTTTGTGATTCATCAAGGTCATCAGATACACAGGTTGGTGATCAGCATAGACAGGTGTGCCTTGAAAATGGTAAGAGGGGTTCTTGGCAGAACCCGGGAGAGACGCTTGATGAACTACAAGGGAATCAGGCACTCCCTTGTCAGGCTTTCAGAAAAAACGCTGCTGCTGGCCATACACCAACCATACCGCCCTACCTGAGGCACGAGTGGTCATGAACCTCTGGGTTCCCTACAGCGCAGTCACACAATTGATGAATACCAGTCCGAATTCTCAGTCCCCAGACCACCCTCGCAATTTTGTGCCAAATCCAGAATGTGGGGACATGGTGCAAGAATTTAACAATTGTGCATTTTCTTTCAGAACCACAGTAGTGTCCTGGTAGCTCTCATCATTTGACTCTGAGTCTGAAGCAGGTTTCTAATTGTAATCTGTTTCTCATGGTCAGAGACACGTGTTCAAGGGCAACCGAACCCCCATCTGCCTTTCCTGACTACTATAGACGTTAATTCTGCCTCCAGCTTCACTCCTCAACGGTGTTTGCTGACCATGGCTGTTTCTAAACAAGCCAAGAACTGACCACACTCACATACTTTTTTCAGTTTTGCAGTGTGCCCGGGTGGGAATGCCATTGGTAAGCCTTATTTTTTGTGTCTTTCTTGATTAACTGCTTTTGACTTATAGAGGAATCCTGCAGGTCTACATTGTTTTAAACGAATTTTTTCCTTCTTTCACAAATACATTTGAATTGCACATTTTGTCACTATTTTGTTGCCACTTAATGTAATAAAGTAATGAACACATTTTATTTATGTAATATATATGTGCTATGCTTGCATAGAATATTTTGCATTATTTGCACAATTGCATCTGCACTTTATCTACGCACATTGCACTTTTTCATGACAAATGACCACCAGTAATACTGTGTTTTTCTTTGCAATCTACTATATAAGCGCATTTATGCGGATATCATGTGCCATTTTAAATGCACACTGACAATAATTGTTTGATATAAAATTAACAAAATATATAGCATGGCAACTCACAATGTAATGTTAACACAAATTTGGGCAACAAAATGTAAATACTGTAATTATACCTCCCGTTATTCGATTTATATATATCAAATTGTGATTTAGAAAACAGACTATCTATGTTAGCTATATGTAGTGTGTCCTCAGTCTTTAGTTTCTAATCACATGGTGCTGCAAAAAGAAAAAAATCACCAATTAAATTCGTGCAATGTACCCTTTAAAAGGGATGCTCTCTCATTTGCCTGACGATCTGTGACCAAGGGCGGACGCCCGAAACGCGTCAGATTTGGTGAACTTGCCTTTTTAATAAACTTGCCGAAAGAAGACTGGGACTTGCATGGTTTTTCCTCGTTGCTGCCTGCCTGGCGGTTCTATGGTGAAAGACTTCTGTTTGTGCATATATATATATATATATATATATATATATATATATTTCCCCCTCTTCTCCAGCCTCTCACTTGGGTTTGTTTCAAATGCCATTATCTGAGCACCTTGTTTTTATGTATGAATTGATTTTGTAAAGTGTTAAAATGCTTTCCAGCAGAGAGAGATCACTAAAACGAAGTAATTTGTTAGAGTAAGACCCACACAGGTGTTCTAACGAAATATCGAAGTTTTAATATAGAGCTGCACTCTCAACGACTCCACAGTCGACTACCTACATATTGTCAAGTAGATGTGGAGCTAAAACAGTAAACCTATACTTCTCTATTTTTGCTTAAATAGAGGATATGTTAGTAATTTATACTGTGAAGTCAATATACGCTCTGGTCGATACTACTTACTTTAATAAGGTGATGTGCAACCATTAGTCTAAATGTTTTATTTTGCATATTACAAAAGAAAATAATTCCGCCCACTGGAAAAGCCCATTGTTCATGGTTTCCATCATTGGTAAAATTATCAGCAACCGCAAATGTCTTGCTTAATTGTACCACAACTGAGCAATAATATCGGGGAGCGTCATCCTGCGGTTATTTCCTTGCATTTTTTGCCTGTAATTTATCTGTAAGCCTGAGGGTTGCTTTGTGGGAAAGCTTATGCTCAATACAAAAGAACTGAGTTGGATAAGGTAACACGCTAATCATAAAGGTTGTAGGTCTGGTTGGAGCAGTTACAACAAAGGCAATAGGACTGATTTATTTTTTATGAACTTGTTAAAGCCAATAGGGTTTAATTGTAGGTTATTATTAGTCTTTGTTAAAGCCTGGAGACAGGTATTTTGTTACACGGAATTTCCCATATAAATGCAGGAGGCAGGGGGTTTAGTTTTGGTATTGGATACTCCCTCTGACAAACCCTGGGAGTAGAACATATGTACTGTGATAACACTTGCTATAAGGCCCTAGAGATGTAATTCTCAACCAGACTCTTCCAAACAAAGCAATCATTAAAATACACACACCGACATATAAATATACAAATATGTGCAGAGCGGGGCTTCGAGCCAGCTCTATACTGCTATTGGTCAGCTTTCTTTTCAATTACTCTTTCCATCCATGGAAGCATACGGCAAAGAGCAATAACATAGCCCTTTTCAGTCATTGACTGGCATGCTCTGAGGGGGACGGCATGTTTCCAGATTACATGTGCCCATCCGCCTGAAAATGAGCATGCTCCAGTGCCAGACCTTTAGTTTTCCATTTTCTTCTTTAATAGGTCCCTTTTCCTTTATTTTCTACTCCTTTTTTATTTGACAGAAGATCCCCAGTCAGTGCTACTGGGTCGCTAGCTTCCCACTCAATTTATCTGCAGTGCACTGCATTCCATGTAGCCACAACTTTTAAACAAGCATTGGCATAGCCAATAGGTCTCGCTTTTGGGGCCTTCTAAGTATTTAGTCATGCAGCACAATATCCTTGGTGCAACCACATCAACTGTTGCGTGGCTAAACACTTATAAGGTCCCAAAGGCGAGACCTATTGGCTATGGCAATGCTTGGTGTGGTTGTATGTGTGTGTGTGGTTGTGGTTGTGTGTGTGGTTGTGTGTGTGGTTGTGTGTGAGTGTGTGGTTGTGTGTGTGTGTGGTTGTGTGTGTGTGTGTGGTTGTGTGTGTGTGTGGTTGTGTGTGTGTGTGTTTGTGTGTGTGTGTGTGTGTGGTTGTGTGTGTGTGGTAGTGTGTGGTTGTGTGTGGTTGTGGGTGCGGTTGTGGGTGCGGGTGCGGTTGTGGGTGTGTGTGTGGATGGGTGTGGTTGTATGTGTGGTTGTGTGTGTGGTTGTGTGTGGTTATGTGTGTGTGTGTGGTTGTGTGTGTGATTGTGTGTGTGTGGTTGTGTGTGTGGTTGTGTGTGTGGTTGTGTGGGTGGTTGTGTGGGTGGTTGTGTGGATAGTTGTGTGTGTGTGTTTGTGTGTGGGGTTGTGTGTGTGGTTGTGTATGTGTGGTTGTGTGTGTGGTTGTGTCTGTGGTTGTGAGTGTGGTTGTGTGGTTGTGTGTGTGTGTGTGGTTGTGTGTGTGTGTGCTTGGTTGTGGTTGTGTGTGTGGTTGTGTGTGTGGTTGTGTGTGGTTGTGTGTGTGTGTGGTTGTGTGTGTGTGTGTGTGTGTGTGGTTGTGTGTGTGTGTGGTTGTGTGTGTGTGTGTGTGTTTGTGTGTGTGTGTGTGGTTGTGTGTGTGGTAGTGTGTGGTTGTGTGTGGTTGTGGGTGCGGTTGTGGGTGCGGTTGTGGGTGTGTGTGTGGATGGGTGTGGTTGTATGTGTGGTTGTGTGTGTGTGGTTGTGTGTGTGGTTGTGTGTGGTTGTGGTTGTGTGTGTGTGTGTGGTTGTGTGTGATTGTGTGTGTGTGGTTGTGTGTGTGGTTGTGTGGTTGTGTGTGTGGTTGTGGGGGTGGTTGTGTGGGTGGTTGTGTGGATAGTTGTGTGTGTGTGTTTGTGTGTGGGGTTGTGTGTGTGGTTGTGTATGTGTGGTTGTGTGTGTGGTTGTGTCTGTGGTTGTGAGTGTGGTTGTGTGTGTGTGTGTGCTTTGTGTGTGTGTGGTTGTGTGTGTAGTTGTGTGTGTGGTTGTGTGTGTGTGGTTATGTGTGTGTGTGGTTGTGTGGGTGGTTGTGTGTGTGGTTGTGTGTGTGTGTGTGTGGTTGTGTGTGTGGTTGTGTGGGTGGGTGTGTGTGTGGTTGTGTGTGTGGTATGTGTGTGTGGGTGTGTGTGTGTGGTGTGTGTATGGTTGTGTGTGTGTGGTTGTGTGTGTGGTTGTGGTTGTGTGGTTGTGTGTGTGGTTGTGTGTGTGTGGTTGTGTGTGGGGTTGTGGTTGTGTGTGGTTGTGTGTGTGTGGTTGTGTGTGTGGTTGTGTGTGGTTGTGTGTGTGGTTGTGGTTGTGTGTGTGTGTGGTTGTCGTTGTGTGTGTGTGGTTGTGTGTGTGGTTGTGGTTGTGTGTGTGTGTGGTTGTGGGTGTGGTTGTGTGTGGTTGTGGTTGTGTGTGTGTGTGGTTGTGTGTGTGTGGTTGTTTGTGTGGTTGTGTATGTGGTTGTGTGTGGTTGTGCGTGTGTGGTTGTGTGGTTGTGTGTGTGGTTGTGTGTGGTTGTGTGTGTGGTTGTGTGGTTGTGTGTGTGGTTGTGTGTGTGGTTGTGTGTGTGGTTGTGTGTGTGGTTGTGTGTGTGTGTGTGGTCGTGTGGGTGGTTGTGTGTGTGGTTGTGTGTGTGGTTGTGGTTGTGTGTGTGGTTGTGTGTGGTTGTGTGTGTGGTTGTGTTTGTGTGTGGTTGTGTGTGTGTGTGGTTGTGTGTGGTTGTGTGTGTGGTTGTGTGTGTGGTTGTGTGTGTAGTTGTGTGTGTGGTTGCTGTGTGGTTGTGTGTGTGTGGTTGTGGTTGTTGTGTGGTTGTGTGTGTATGTGTGGTTGTGTATGGTTGTGTGTGTGGTTGTGTGTGTGTGTGTTTGTGTGTGTGGTTGTGTGTGTGGTTATGTGTGTGTGTGGTTGTGTGTGTGTGTGTGTGGTTGTGTGTGTGGCTGTGTGTGTGGTTGTGTGTGTATGGTTGTGTGTGTGTGGTTGTGTGTGTGTGGTTGTGTGTGTTTGTGTGGTTGTGTGTGTGTGGTTGTGTGTGTGGTTGTGTGTGTGTGTGTGTGTGTGTGTGGTTGTGGTTGTGTGGATGTGTGTGTGGTTGTGTGTGTGGTTGTGTGTGTGGTTGTGTGTGTGGTTGTGTGTGTGTGCGGTTGTGTGTGTGGTTGTGGGTGTGGTTGGGTGTGGGTGTGGTTGTGTGTGTGGTTGTTTGTGTGGTTGTGTGTGTGGTTGTGTGTGTGGTTGTGTGTGTGGTTGTGTGTGGTTGTGTGTGTGTTTGGGTGTGGTTGGGTGTGGTTGGGTGTGGTTGGGTGTGGTTGTGTGTGTGGTTGTGTGTGTGGTTGTGTGTGTGTGTGTGTGGTTGTGTGTGTGGTTGTGTGTGGGGTTGTGTGTGTGGTTGTGTGGTTGTGTGGTTGTTGTGTGTGTGTGGTTGTGGATGTGGTTGTGTGTATGTGTGTGGTTGTATGTGTGGTTGTTGTATGTGTGGTTTTGTGTGTGTGGTTGTGTGTGTGTGTGTGTGTGGTTGTGGTTGTGTGTGTGGTTGTGGTTGTGTGTGTGGTTGTGGTTGTGTGTGTGACAGTAATACTAAAAGCATCTCAAAATAAAGGAACACAAACATCGAGTTTGTGGAAAGAGAAAGCACGTTGTAAGTCAAACGGGCGCAGCAAAGCATTAACACAACAACAAAGCAAACAAGATCACTTAGCGAAGATTGAGTGCTGATAATGGATACACACAGCCAATCATCTTAAGAGTTCGATTGCAGCCAATGTGCACTCAAACCTGCCCCCTCCTTGTGAGTTGCACCCCATATTTCATGAGTTGTAACTGCTGCACCCACCATAGCGCTTTGAGATCTAAAGCGCTACATAGGTCTAATCGATTAACCAGTCACCAACATGCTGTGCTTTTAAAGAGAATGTGCCAAAAGTTGCCAGCTTCTCATCATGTCCTCATGAAAGCGCCAACGGAAGGGCTCCCTGAATGGTGCAACGGACATGAAGCAGCCGCTGCGATCAGAAATAAACACTGTGAACGTTGTCCAGTTTCACAGTAACATTTCCTTAATGTTCTTTAAGTCACAAAACAGTAATACTAAAAGCATCTCAAAATAAAGGAACACAAACATCGAGTTTGTGGAAAGAGAAAGCACATTGTAAGTCAAACGGGCGCAGCAAAGCATTAACACAACATGTTCTTTGATGTTTGATGTTCTTTGAACGAGAACATCAAAGGGGCACCGCGAAAGTGATCGCGGGCGAAAGTGAAAGTGATTCCGGGCGCTTAATGAGCATGACGAGGTTTGCCAGCCTCTGCTCCTAGGCGCGTGCCCGCGCACTTGCACTGTAGCTCTAGGCTGGCCATGGTAGCATTTTTTGAGCCCTCACAAAAAGTCTCGCCAGGCCAGCGCATGCGCTGGGTCAGGCGAGACCTAAAAAGGTGGCCATCTTGGAATGGTATTGCCTGTAGGATAACATTGATTTTTCATTTTAAGATGGCAAACATTTTGCTTCTACCATGTTGGCACTTTAAAACAACCATACTGTTCCAAGACTGCACCTTTTGCTATTAATAATTGTATTTTTTATTGCAAGCATACACCTACCATGTCTAGGTAGTGGCATGGTTTCTTTTTCCTACCGTTATTCTTTTAATTTATCTTGCATATGCTTGTTGAAGTAGTGGATGTATTTTATTGTGGTTAGGCAAATGGGTGAATGCAAAAATGAGTTAGTGGGTGGATAAATGCATCTGCAAGTGAAAGGATGAGTGATAGCGTGCATGTATGATGAGTCACTGAGTGCCTAAACTCACCAGTAGCAAAGGAGGCACTTTAAGCCATAGGCCAGACTAATTGACATTACCAGTGCTTATTATCTATCTGTAGGAGCAGAAGGGAATTCTGAAAATAGCAGATTCATCATGTTATTTGCTTCTACATCCGGGACAGAAAAATAAAATCCACTCTTTTGTGCTCCTGCCCCAGCCCTCCAGAATGTAGTTGATGAAACAAAAAACCCGTTTGCCTTCTGTCTCTAAACAACATTTTCTTTATGGTGGATGTAAACGACTGGTTTATGGGGCAGACTGAGAGCACATCCTCTCTTGTCCCCAAAACATCTGGTGAGAGACACATTCACTGGATCATTGCAAATGACACGGCTTAACATATGCCCATCCTAAAAGTCGTAACAACACACGTGCTTTAAATGGGCTGGTACTCACCGGTACTGAGTACCGGCACTTCCGAATTTTTTTGCCGTCAGTACGGGCACTTCTCTGTAGCCAGGGTGAGTACCGGTACCCTGATCGACGGCAGGCTGAGGCTGGATTTCTCCTCCAGTGCAAGGCAAATTCCGCTCTGCTTCCCAGGAGCATGCAATTAACCAAGCCTTGAAGTAGCCTTTTACAGAGTTGCTGGTGAAGATTCCAGTAGCGCCCATTTGAATATCCCCAAACTGCTGGGCTTTGAGAGGGCTTGTGTCACGCTTTGATTAACAGGACAGGGTCTCTAGACAGACCCTGCACTGTCAATCAGGTGCACAGCGACCATTTGGGAGAAAGTGCCACCATGGCTTTCAATATGTGTAATGAGTTAATCTGTTTTATTGACATAAACGAATTTCTTGTGCGTTTTGATATGTGCTGCAACTGGTACAGAAGTCATGTATGATCATATCTTGCCCTTAGCCACGCCCACTTGCCACACCTCTATTTATTGAGTACCTGCACTTATTTTTTCCCATTTAAAGCACTGACCGTATAGGTGAAGTCAAACATGGCTTTGAACCTCAGATAAATGCATACATAGGATGGAATATGGACTCCCCACAGTATGGTCTGATGAGTAATTCCCAAAATGTCATTCTCATGGCGTTGTGCAGACTTCTCAGTCAAAAATTCAGATCTTGCAGTTGAGGTATGAACTCGCCAAAATGGCGAAATCCAGTGGTGCTGTGGGCTCCTCAAAATGTCAGCATCCAGTCAGCAGAACATCTGCCAGAAGGGACGTGGAGCAAAGGAAGGGGGGCATTGGCCCAAGAAAGCAGGGACACGAGAAACTGCTGTGATGCAATATGACTGATAGTATCGGATCCCTTACTCACTCATCATTTTGAGTTCCTTTTACTTTCCATTTGTTTTTGTAGTGCTACTACTATACCCAGAAGGAGTTAGTGCGCTTTCCATACAACAAAAGAATACTCATTAAATCAACTACTGGAGATATGTCAAATCTCTCTGATGCAAGAGTTACAGTGATAGAGTCGAACTGATCAGGCAGTTGAGAATGTGGGAGAGCGATGAGAGAATGTGCACTTAGTTGAAACGTTTTGAGTTTGCATTTCTGAAGTGGGCACGAATCAGCATTGTAGCGCTCAGCACAATACCCAAATATATATAAATTGTGCATACACAAGTGTCCCCAAACGCCCTGAATAAGACTTCCCTACTTTCTTCATCTTATTACCCTGGTACAATAATTAGACAAATATATAAATGTGTCTGCACACGACCATTTAACTAGCATTACCAATCCCGTGCCCAATCTCTCGGCCTCATGGCTGCTCTCTCTGCCCTGCACGCTTTAGAAATTGCGCGGGAATTATTGATTTCTCTCATAGAGGACGGGAGCGGCCTCTCTGCCCCCACTCAGCCTGCTCCCCTCGCCAATCACAAGTGCCGACGACCCGCCAGCTGAAGGGTCTGTCTTCCACGCCTGCCGCTGTCATCGCTTCCACATAAGTGCATCCATCACGGAGGAGGCCAGGAACCGAAAGATGCTAGCGGAGAGGCCTAAAATTAAAACTCCTCCATTCTCTTCACGGGTAAAGGCCGTCCCCGTCTATCACAATTTCGTGAAAAATAAATCAAGAAGCAGAAATAAATCCGGGGAGGCATGTTTTAAAAAATACGGCTAGGAGTGGAGAAGTGATTCATTCTGGACACACGATGATAAGTCAATGGGGGATGGGGCAATCTCTGTCCTTCCTCTGTTCCGGCACCACTTCAGGATACATACCACAGCCCTTTCTCAGTTTTACCGTTGGTTTGTTTGGTGGTCTGTGTTTACATTTGAAAGGTGGCTTCCTTTAACAAATAGGGGCATGCAAAGATTTTATAGCATGAGCAAAATCGTATGTACATCACCTTGTTGGCTTGATGGTAGTTCGTGAATTTTGCTTCTTTTCCTTCGTTTAACCCGTGGATTTGTTTTTTCAACCACATCCTGCCAATTATATTTCATGAGTTCTAGCTGTCGGAGAAAAAGTGCTTTTTGCTTGTGTGTTAAATTTGAAAGCACATTCTTTGCTACTTTAATACTGGATGGATGGCATCACAATTGTTTCTCAGAACAACTGCACTTTAGGAACTAGATCCAAGAGTTATGGAAAGTTTGTGAAAGAAATCTTTGCAACGTTGCACATCCCTATTGATAATCTGCCTTTTGCCATAATCCACTGGTTTTACCATTTTGTTCTAACCTCAATTCCTGAACTGATACATAATTTAAGAAAAAATATCAACACCCAGTATATGTTTATTTATTTTCTGTGGCATATTGATGTCACCTAATAGTGACTTTAGAACACCTGAATTACAAGTTTAAGTAGCCAAGTATTTAAACTAATTGCTTCGATTATTTTGGCATGAGAAACCTGTGCACCAATATTGATGGCTGTAGGGACCTACGATGAGTTATGTTCATGGCCGTTCATGGTCTTTGGGCATCATGAAGTAAAAGAAAACAATTTACTTACCTGTAACTACAGTTATCCAGTATTGGTATCTTTCATAGATTCACATGCCTGAATCATTCCCCGTCGCCGAGGCGGGAGTCCCCGGTAAATAAAATAAAAAGTAGTGCCATATGTTAGTAGTAGTAGTAGGCCCAAAGAAAAGGCCTAAAGCCTATATCTTAGCAGCCTATCTACCTCATTATGCAAAAGAACCAAGAATTTTGGTAGCAACCAATCAGACACCAGCACCCTTCTAGAACTCTCTCAGCAGAGCCAGTTCTCCTCAGATTTTTGTAGCACAAGTGGGAAGTAACCATCCCAAAATATAGAAAATTGAGGGTGGGTGCATGTGAATCTATGAAAGATACCAATACTGGATAACAGTAGTTACAGGTAAGTAACTTGTTTTCTTATCCAGTATTGGGGTATCTTTCATAGATTCACATGCCTGAATCAGAATAGCAAGCAGTATACCAAGTATACAGTCGTTTGCGGATGGTGGGAGACTAGTGCTGATACTCCCTAGTTGCATCCACAGCTTGTTGACAAGAGAAAAGAATCTTAAAGTGGAAACATGCAATTCATAAACAGAAAATAGCATGTAATGCAATAACATTGCGAATGAAACCAAACTATTATTGTAAAACATTGCATTGTCATACTAAAAGATATCAACATATTACATGTTCAAAATATATATAAAGGGTACCTGAAGATATCTCAAAGAAACAGATGTCGCAGGACAGCCTGTCCAACTGCTGCATCGTCCTGATGCGTAGATTGGAGGCAGTAATGTCTTGTAAAAGTGTGAACATTTTTCCATGTCGCAGCACGGCAGATATTTTCTAGAGTCACTCCAGCAAACAATGCTGTAGACGCTGCTACTGTTCTCGTGGAATGGGCCTTGGGTTTCCGTAACAATGGCCTGTGAGCTTTGTCATGACAGAAAATGATTGTAGATGCTATCCATCTGGCAATGGTGGATTTTGTTACCGCCCTTCCCAGGGTAGCTTGGCCATTACGTCACGAACAATTGGTCGGACTTTCTAAGGTTCTTTGTTTTTTGAAGATAGAACTTAATACATCTCTTGATATCTAGAGAATGCAAGGCTCGTTCCACTGGAGTAGATGGGTTAGGAAAAAAAGTATTTAATTTCACCGGTTCATTAAGATGAAACTGTGACGGCACCTTAGGGATAAATGTTGGATTTGTTCGGAGGTGCACTTAGTCTTGAGTGAAGTGTAGGAAAGGTTCCTTTACAGTGAATGCCTGAATTTCACTCACTCGTCGAGCTGATGTTAAAGCTAGAAGTAAAGCAACCTTCCAGGTAAGAAATTTGAGATCAGCCTTATGGATAGGCTCGAACGGATGCTTCATTAATTGCATTAAGACCGTGTTGAGTTCCCACTCCGGTGGCGGAAGTCTGAGCGGAGGACACTCCCGAAAATGCCCCTTCGTAAACTGCTTAATTAAAGAGGATGAACACAGAGAAGGGCCATGGGCACCCTTTCTGAATCTTGAAAGTGCAGCTAGATGAACCTTGAACGAAGGAAAAGAAAGGCCAGATCTTGCCAGATGTAACAAATAAGGGAGGATGTGTTCTGCAGGAGCGTCCACCGGGTGCACCTGGTTTGCTTCACACCAACAGCAAAACCGTTTCCATTTCAGACGGTAAGTCTTTATCGTGCTTTGGGCTCGTGATTTCGTCAATATATCCCTACAGTCTTGAGGGATATCCAGGTCTTTAAATTCTAAGAAGTCAGGAGCCATGCGTGTAAATGTAGGGACTGAGGGTCTGGGTGGAGAACCTGACCCCTGTTCCTTGACAGCATTATGGGTGTCGGAAGAAGACGGATCGGTTGGTCCTGGGATAGTACTAGTAGCTATTGAAACCAATACTGGCGTGGCCGTTTGGGTGCAATTAAGATGAGATGGCATCCCTCCAACTTCATTTTGCGTATGACCCTCGGTATTAGAGGTATCGGGGGAAAAGCGTAAGCACAAATCCCTGACCATCGCATGGACAGGGCATTCCCTCTTGACCCCTGTTGAGGGTATCTGCTGGCATAAAAGAGGCATTTCTTGTTCTCTTTCGTGGCAAACAAGTCCAGTAGCGGTGTGCCCCAAGCTCTGAATATCCTGAGCACTTGAGTTTGCTCTAGTTCCCATTCGTGGCAATCTGATTGGGATCTGCTGAGTGTGTCCGCTAATGTATTGCAGAGACCTCTGACATGTTCTGCTCTGAGTGTTATGTTGTGGAGTGTGACCCATTCCAACAACTCCTGAGCCTCCGCAGACAGCGTTGCTGATCTCGTCCCTCCTTGTTTGTTCACGTAAAACATGCTGGTGGTATTGTCGGTCCGAACCAGAACTGAAGAACCTGCAATCGTTGGAAGGAACGCTTGCAGAGACAGGAAAATTGCTCGCAATTCCAGACTGTTGATGTGTTTGTTTTTGTACTCTGGAGACCATTTCCCCTGTATCTGTAAGTGTTGTATATGACCTCCCCATCCATGGAGGCATCCGTAGTGAGGACAAAGTCTGGAATCTTCTGTATGAAAGTAAGCCCTTCTGCTAAGTTGGGTATGTGTGACCACCAACTTAGAGCGGTCTTTATTTCTGAAGTGACTCTGATGATGTCGTCGAAGGAACCCCTCGCTTGCTGCCATTGAAGGTGTAACTCCTCCTGCAAGGGTCGCATCCGTAGCCGCGCTAGAGGGACGAGGTGTATTGCCGAGGAACACAGCCCTAGGAGCGACGCGAACATCCGGACAGAAACTGACCTTCTTTTGGAAATCAGGATTGCTAACTTTTGAAGACGAACTTGCTGTTCGTGAGATAAGAATGCCTTGTAGCGGACGGTATCTAGCAGAGCTCCCAGAAAAAGAAGGATCTGCCTCGGGTGTAATTGAGATGTTGTCCTGTTGACTGTAAGTCCCAGAGAGTGGAATAGATGAAGAGATGTTGTCACGTCCATCTCTACTGAATTTTCTGAAGGACCTTTTATCAACCAGTCGTCTAAATACGGGAAGACTTGGATTCCTTGAGATCATAACGTAGCCGCCACTGGAGCTAGGCACTTTGTAAATATCCTTGGGGCAGATTTTAACCCAAACGGGAGCACTTTTAACTGATAATGGGCGCCAGCCACTGTGAAACGAAGATACTTGCGATGCTTCGGATGTATTGGGATGTGAAATTAAGCAGCTTCCATATCCAAAGAAGCTAGATAATCTCCCTCGTTGAGGCAACCTAGAATTTCTGCCAGAGTGACCATGCAAAATCCTTACTTCTTGAGGAATCTGTTCAGATTGCGAAGGTCCAAGATTGGACGCCATTCCCCTGACTTTTTCTTGATGAGAAAAAAGCGGGAATAGAAACCCGTCCCTTTTTGAAGTGTAGGAACCTTCTCGTTTGCATTCTTCAGGAGCATCGTTAAAGCTTCTTTGAAAAGTAAGTGAAGACGAGGGGAAGGGGGTCCCTTGGGTGGTGTGTTGGGTGGCTTGGTGACAAACTCTAAGGTGTGACCGTTGTGAACCAGGTCCAGGACCCACTGATCCGGCGTAATTTCTTGCCACTTGCTCACAAAAGCTGAAATCTTCGCACCCACAGGGAGGGGAAAAGGAGTGGAAGGCGCCCTGCAGAAATCATTGTTTCCTTGTGGTGTCTCTTCCCTGATTCTGCGATCTTTTTCGTCCGCCTTGACGAGAGAAACCAGACATGTTTGTTTGTCTGTATGAGGATTGATAGGACTGCCGATATTGAGGCTGGTACCTATTTTGTTGGGTTTGATAACCTCCTCTGGATGAAAACCCACGGCCTCGTGCTCCTCTGAAGGTACCTCGTTTGAACTGCAAGGAGCCCAGTGATCTTGCGGTATTAGTGTTGGTTCTTATTGCTTGGAGTGCGTCATCAATATGCTTTCCAAACAATGATTCGCCATCATAGGCCATATCTAATATTTTAGTTTGGACTTCTGGTCTGAACGTGGTGGCCTTAAGCCAACCTTGGCGTCTGAGAACCGCTGCCCCAGCCAACTGGTGAAAATTCGTGTTTACAATGTCTAGAGCGCAGTCGATCGTTTCTGATGCTGCACGCTCCCCCTCCAACAAAATCTTCCGAGCATCTTGTCTGCTGTCCTCTGGGATGAGGTCGATAAAGCTTGCCATTTCTGACCACATCTGGCAATCATTACGCCCTATTATCGCCAATGAGTTGGCTGCCCTAATGGATGCAGCTGCCATAGTTGAAACATTTTTGCCACTTAAATCCAGGCGCTGTCTTTCCCTATCCGGTGGTGCAGTGATAGGTGTTGCCGGATTCTTAGACTTTGGTTGGGCTGCCTGTGAAATAACCGAATCTGGCCGAGGATGGCCAATGAGACAGGACGGACTGTCAGCAGGGGCACGGTATTTCTTGTCAATCCGAGGAAGCACCGCAGGAACTGATGCCGGGTTTTTCATGATTTTTAATCCTTCCTTCCAAACATAATCAATGATAGGGATAGCTCTTGAAACCTTTCTGGACTCCTCTTTAGAATCGTGAAGAAAACAGTCAGACTGTTCAATGGTCACTGGCAAATGGAACCTGGTCGCAGCGCGCTGCATAAGGTTATGGAACCCCCTATATCTTCCGGAGGTGAATCAGATGGAAGAGGGGTAGGTGGTGAAGGCATAGGGATTATATACGAATCCCAAGGGTCTGCTGGGTCTGGAAGCTCACCCTCTTCAAATTCCTCCTCAGAGGTTGAATCCTGACCCTGATGCGGGTCTTGTGGAGGATCAGGCAGTTGAGGTGTTGGAGCTGGATCTTCAGGCAAAGGCAATGGGTCCGGTTGCGGCACAATGTTCGGAACCTGCGGACTGACTGGTTGTGGTGGAAAACGTTGTTTATAATCTGCAAGCATGGCTTGCAGGTCCTGAATGAGAGTCAGAGGCAAATGCGACATCTCTCTCTGACGAGGTTCTGTGGTAATGACTGTGATGAGGAACGACAATGTTTTTCTGATAGTAATGTTCCTCCTCCTCATCGTCATCGTCCTCTTGACACTTTATGTGCAGTTCAGATGGATGGCGAGCAATCCCGAAGGGCCCCTCATCCTCGTCATCCTCATAGTCATCATCCTCACCCTGCACATATGTTTCTAGGAGATGTGAGGGAGTAAGCGGTGATATATCGCTATATTCCTGTCTCTGAAAAGTCTTTAGTTTGAAACTCCTGGTGGAAATAGGAGTGGATGTCAATAAATTTTTTGTGTCCATCGTCGACGAGGTCGTCGCCGACGGTGCCATCGTCGACGGACTTGTAGACGGTATCGTCGTCGACGGCATCGACACTGTTGACGGGATCGTCGTCGACGGGATTGTCATCGTCGACGGGATTGTCATCGTCGACGGAGCTGTCGTCGACGGGGTCTTCATCGACGGGGTCGGCGTCGACGGGATCTTCGTCGAGGGGCTCGACATCGACGAGGTCTTCGCCGACGGAGCCTTCCTCGACGGGCTCGACGTCGACGGGGTCTTTATCGATGGAATCTTCGTCGACGAGCTCTTCGTCGACGGGCTCGTCATCGGCAGGCTTTTCGCTGGTGGGATCGTCGTCGACGGGACTTTCGACGATGAGACCTTCGTCGACGATGAAAGCTTCTTCGATGGCATCGTCAATGCTGGCTTCGTCGACGAGGACTTCGTCGACGACGCTTCAACGACGGGCTTTTTTGAGAGGATAGTAATCCTCGTTGATAGAATAGATGAAGTAATGGCCGTCGTCGAGATGGTTTCCGTCAATGAAGGAGCAGATGAGGTGACAGAAATCATAGATGGAGAGAAAGCCAGTGGTTTTGAAAGGCTTTTACTCACGGTTTGTGTCCCAGCCTTGACCGCAGAATCCTGAGGAGAGTGCGCTGCTTCAGAGGATAAAATGGGAGTCCTCTGAACAGAATCCGAAGCAGAATGTTTCTGGCGCTTCTTCCCCTCACTGGAAGAGCTGTCCTGCGATCTAGCTCTTTTGCTAGAAGTAGAGGCTCTGTCATCCTCCTCAGCCGAAGAGGACTTGAGCCACAAAAGCACTCTTGCCTCCCTATCCCTAAGAGTTTTGGCAGGGAAGGTGCGGCAAATTTTGCAATCTTTTGCCTCATGTTTAGGGTAGAGGCAGTAGATGCAGTTCAAATGTTGATCATCTTCTTGGTGCAGGTCCTGCAGGATTTGAACAAGGCCTTCTTATCAGACATGCTGAAGCAAGTTGGAAAACTGAGAGGCACTCAGGGAGACTCCCTTCCACACGACGTGCGGTAAAAATCTGAGGAGAACTGGCTCTGCTGAGAGGGTTCTAGAAGGGTGCTGGTGTCTGATTGGTTGCTACCAAAATTCTTGGTTCTTTTGCATAATGAGGTAGATAGGCTGCTAAGATATAGGCTTTAGGCCTTTTCTTTGGGCCTACTACTACTACTAACATTTGGCACTACTTTTTATTTTATTTACCGGGGACTCCCGCCTCGGCGACGGGGAATGATTTAGGCAGGGGAATCTATGAAAGATACCCCAATACTGGATAAAGTGGGGTTCTTTACCCCTTTCTGAGCACAGTCAGACCTCTTCATTGAATTTCTATATTTAAATTCTTGTCAAACATTCACAGATTATGAGGGAAAACGGACATTTGCTGGCTGATAAATCCACTTTACCAGGGCCGGCTTTAGCGCTGGTGGCACCCAGTGCGACAATCACTTTTGATGACCCCCCCACAACCCATGACCATTTCTTCGGATTCTCTCACCACCACCGGGCAAAAGTGCACCTCATCTCTCCAATTTCAAAATATTGCTAAACACAGCGCCCTCCCTGAAGTCAGTGCACCCTACAAAAGCCAGCGCCCCGTGCGGCCGCATCGGTCGCACTGCCCTAAAGCTAGTCCTGCAACTTACTCCCTACTAGTTTCTGCATTGAAGTCAAAGCTTTCCCCTGGCCGTGGTATCAATATGACGTCATTTGTTAGTGTCTTTTAAATCCAGTACCGCTGTGCTTAGTGCATTCAGTCAGATACAGCTTTCCTGGCCCAGTAAGTGAGAAGTTCAAGCATTCTGCAATGTTAGGTTGACTCACAGGTTAATCCTCTCTAATCAAGATGTTGAACTGGCTGACAAGTCCATTCGTCCTAATCACAGGAAGCTCTGGTGTCATACAGTTAGACAGACTTCGTCTTGGGGAAGGTTTGTGCTCTAGCATTAATCCTAAAAGTTGTTCAAGTGAGGTTATGACAGCTTCACGATTATAGACTAATTGTTATCAGTGGTTCCCAGCAAGAGAGTGCCTCACATACTAATTTGAAACGCATCTGTTCACTGCCCATCTTTGGAATTTCTCTTGGAAAGAGGCTGAGCTCCCACATCTCATGCAGTGTTGCCTCACACAGTAAGGAGCACTCTAGTCCCTCCTGTCAGCATAGCTAGCGTACAAGAGCAGCATGGAGGCAATCGTGTTCTGTCTGCCTCCCAGTAACACTGCAGAAGCCACCCTGAGATTTTAGGACAGAAGCAGCCTGCCAGTGATTGAGGTAGAAGTGGGAAAGATTTAGAAGTGGTTTCGGATCAAAGCTATGACACACTGGTAGATCAAGAGCTCCAAACAAAGACACCAATGGAGCATGCCTGCTGGAAAATTGTGGTGCCTGGGTGCCAATTAGAGCATATGAACATACCAGCAACTGTCTAACCCTCTTCCCCAGCACCTCTCTGAAGGTTTAGAGCTGCTGGTTGTATAGGACAACGTGGATGTGCCTGTTGAAGAAAGGGGATTGCTGGTATGCCTCCTCTAGGAAGAGTCTGCCCTGTGCAGTTATCAGCTCAGCTGCCTGGTGACTAAGGGCCTGTGAAAGGGACTTAGGTCCTGACTTTATTGAAGAATCTGGATCTGCCTTTAGAGCAGAAGCAAACTCGCTTTTAAAGGGGTTCTGGAAGTGTGCACCTACAGGAGGGCAACGTCTAGAGAAAAAGATCACGGCTGTGCAGGAGGGACAAATAACTTTAACAATCTCGAGGAGCGGCCTCAAAGAAAGGGTCTGCTTTGCTGAGCAAAGTGCTTCAAACTGGATGGAAAATGGAACGCGCTTGTGGAGAAAATGTTAAATACTAGCACAGGTTTTCCTGAGGGTCCAGGGCACTTATACCAACCACTCGGGTGGCTGCAAAGAGGGTATTGGAAAACTCCACATGAAACCAATGCCGGCAGAAAGTGTGCTACTCTAAATCTCCCACAAGGTAGCGGTCCTTGAGCTGGGGGTACCTGCATTCTTGTTATTATTTTCCATCATTTAGAACAACAAAAGCAAATCTTAACAACATAGAAATTGGAACTGCCATACTTGGGTATATATCACAGTTTGTGCAAGCGTACCCGAAGAGCAGTTTACGTTTCATGGAGAAGGATGAAGAAGGATGAATGACTACATTCTTTGAAAATGTAGGTATAAAGGGAACCATATAGTGGGATTGTTTTCAGTATTTCCCATGAGCTAGCTATTGCCAGCTAGTATATACTGGGTTTAATCTAGTGTTTATTCTTAGCTTATACCCCCCCTCTGCTGACTCGTATGCCGAACTCGTTTGGCACAGAGATGTCGGCAGGGAACAAATACAGGCACAGCAGTGGCACATGTACTACGATTCAACTATTTTTCTAGTACATTAATATCAATGGATCAACTTTGCTGGCACGTGATTATGTAGGGCATATTCTGTGACAGAATGATTTCTCATTTGACTAGATGTATTGATCAATAATATTTCTCCGACTTAGTCACAGAGACACAATACAGTTAACTTTACTTTACTGTTTGTTTTTTCCCTCACAGGTTCCAACCAAAGTGGAGGGTTTCTAGAGTTTAAGGGAGGTGGGCTTTTAGATCAGGGAAAGGGCGGGCGACAGACCTCTCTAACCTACCCACTACACAGTTGTCATGTTGTCGAGATGAAGTAAGTGCATTTGGGGTAGGGGAGAGTGGGAGGGTTGAGTTTAACTGTTGGGTGGGGGGGCGAGTTATTGTTACATGGGGAGTGATTTAGACAGACACATCAACACAGAGGCAGAGACAACCAAACCATGAGGCCAGACATTATTACACCACCCAGATGAATGGGGCTGACAAGACATACCAAGATAGATACTCAATACTGTCATGTAATATTGATTTACTGGGTAATAGGATTAAACAGGGACTGATTGCCACATACATTAAAAGGTTGAATTCTGACATAATCTTCCTACAGTACACACACCTGCGGGGCACGAGTTATGGATTCTTGGGTAGGGGAGCCTACAAGATTTTATGACAGTCTCCCATGGAGTAGCGATTCTGATAATGAAAACACCACCATTTAGGGTAGCAAAAACGTGGGTGGATCCGAATGGAACATATGTAAGGGGCTCTGGGGGCAAAATTATCTCATCCTGGTCATTGTCTATGTCCCCCCAGGGCTGCAGAAACAAACGATGGACAAACCGGCAGAAATACTACTTGAGGCAGGTTCTTTCTAACATATCATTTGGGGTGATTTTAATGATGTTGTGGAGCCCACCCTGGAGCACACTAGCTCGGCTTTGACCCCCGAGGGGACAAGGCACCAGCACAATTCACGAAGACCCCAGGACTGTAAGATCTATGGCGTTGTCACCACCCACTGACCCAAACCTAGTCATGTTATTCAGGTTCGCATAAGGTATTCTCTAGGCTAGACTACTTCTTCGCTCCGGCAGGAGAGGTAGAGGAGATAGAGAGGGTGGACCACCTGGCTTGAGGTCTCTCTGACCACTCACCATTGTGGCTTACTCTTGTGGCGCGCGCACTAGTAGGTCAGGGCCGGGTGAAAACTCAACACCTGGGAATGGTAGGATGAGCAGGTGGCCTGGGAGATTAAAGTGGATACAGAACTAAACTTTAATGAAAAAAAAAGGTTCTGTGTCCTTGGCGGTCGTATTTTGGGAGGCCTACAAAATGGTTCTGCGGGATAGGGCGCAAAACTTAATAGCACACAAGAAAAAGAGTAAAACCAGGGACATTGAAGAGTTAGAAGCTCAACTGGTGCAGTTAGAGGGCCAGCCAGGGGCAACTACGGACCCATCCTTCCTGCGCACCATCGCTATTCTCTGTGAAGAGTACCAGGCACTAGCACACCAAGAGGCTAAAGACACCATCCTAGCCACACACCAGGATCTGTATGATGCCGGTGATAAATTCGGTAGATTGCTGGCATGGCTGAGAAGGAGAGAGGCAGAGGCAAAATGTGTAAATGCCATAATCGGTGAAAATGTAATCACATATGTTACAGCTGGAGAGATCGCAAATGAGTTTGCCAGGTATAACGCTAGGATGTCTCCCAGATAGAAACCTACATGGAGGAGGTGAACAATTCGGCTCTCACGGTGGATGCCTTTCAGACATTAGAAGAAGACATTGCTCTTGTGCAGGTACTTACAGTCATAGGCGATCTGAGACCCGGGAAGACCCCAGGCCCTAACGGCAAACTGGCGTAACTCTTCAAGAGGAATGCTGTGTTACTGAGCCCCTACTCGCTTAAACAGTTCACGAAGGCGAAAGACAATAATTCCCTTCCACATGATCTCCGGAACACTACGATAATGGTGATACACAAACAGGGTGAAACCATGAAAGACTGTAGTTCTTACCGCCTGATCTCCCTCTTGAACATTTAGACCAAAATTCTCGCCTCGATCCTAGCCACAAAACTTTAGAAGGTTATTACTGCTCTTATACTACAAAACCAATCAGATGTTATGCCCAAGAGGTTGACAAGGCTCACCCTCCATAGGGTATATAATTGGCTCTAAACAATACACTGTAGAGAAGACCCTCACATACTGCTGTCCCTGGATGCCGAGAAGGCATTTGATGCCGTCCATTGGCCATTCTTGAACGAAGTCCTAGAAATATGGGTTTGGGCCCAAATTTCGGGCTTGGATTGCTTTGCTCTACAAAGACCTGATGGACCGAGTGAAGATGAATAGAGTATTATCTACAGAATTCCCGATAGAGAGGGTCATGAGCCAGTTATGCCCCCTTTCCCCGCTATTATTTGCCCTCATAATGGAACCATTAGCTTGCATCATACGTGCACTCCCAGGTCTTACAGGCTTCTGGGAATAGGAAGACACATTGGGAGACAAACAGATCTCCTTATAGGCCAATTATATTTTACCATATGTCACAAACCTGCAAAAGACACTCCCAGAGCTCTTCCATATATTCAACACATATGGGACGCATGCAGGCTATAGGATCAAATGAGAGAAATCTGGACTATACCAAGCAGGTAGACAATTTGACACACTTGAAGTCCCAGGGCAATTGTGGGTAGGTAGAGAGGGGTTCCGCTACTTAGGCGAATACGTGACAATAAACAAGGATGATAGCTTACAGCACAACATCCGCAGGGTCTTGACAGAGTTCCACAAAGACGTGGAAAGATGGAAAATGCTGTCACTGATGCTTCTGGGTAGGGCCGCAATGTACAAGATGACAACTCTATCTTGTCAGCAGGTTCTTATGTGCTCATAGATAAGTTTAAGTTAGACAGATTAAAAGAAAAAATATATATTAAGCAAATTAAATAAATAAAAAAATGAATAAAAAAAAAAATAGAGAGAGAAATCGACAAATAAGTAACAAAAAATAAGGGGGATTTCACAATGGAACTGGAGAATTTTTTTTTATTTTTTTTATATAATTCTTTTATTGCACTTAGCTAGTGATGCCCTGTGCGGGCTCGGCAAAGGGTAGGGAGTACCACAAACCGGGCTTGATCCGGTTAGGTAGTACCAGGGTTCCTCATGGGTGGGGGGGAGGTATGGGTGTGAGTGGGGGAGGAAGGGAAAATAAGCAAAATTGTTCCTCATCTTTTTTTTTGCTGCAGGCATATTCTGGTTTTCTGATATCGGATAATTTAGTCAAGAATTGCAAGTTTTGTTATAGACTTCATTGCCATCAGTAACCTTAAGATTCTCTCTTGGAATGTTAATGGCCTGCGCACCAAGCCAAGGGCAAATAGAATCCTACAATATCTGCGCGATTCCGATGCGCAGGTCATTATTCTCCAGGAGACACATTTGGTGGAGAGTGAGGTATCTGATTTGGTTAAAAATAATAGGTGGATAGACTTATCAGTTTCTACCTCTCAGTCGCTTAATGTGAGAGGTGTATCTATTTTTCTTAAGAAAACTATCACTACAAGATTAGTCAGTCAGGTGGTAGATTCGGCTGGGAGATGGGCAATTGCCTCAGTAGAGATAAGAGGTTTTCAAATAACATTGGTAGGGTACTATGGGCCCAACAGAGATGACCTCTCAGCATTAGAATCTCTATTCTCACAGCTTTTGCACTTTCCTGAACCCACTATTATCGCAGGGGATTTTAACATCGTGCTTGACTACGCTCTAGATAAAACGCCATCGAGTCGACAACAAGTTCTTTCTAAGTCTAGAGCGTTTCTACTTAATTGTATGCAGCAATATGGGTATATTGACATCTGGCGGATAAGGGCAGGTCAGCAACCTGGATTTTCCTTTCGAAATTTTAAATATCGCCACCAGTCTAGGATTGATTTCTTTTTGATTAGTCGCAATTTGCAGGGCTTTACAAATAATGTTAGTTATTTGCCTTCTCATCTGTCGGACCATTCTGCAGTAATGCTAGATCTCGCAGGCATTGTGCAGCTCCCTAATAGATCATGGTCTTTTGATCGTATTTTTCTTTCGTCACCGGACGATGTTGCTAACCTCAAACTGGAGGCACGTGAATTTATGCAACTTAATATAGCCACAGCAGGTACCAACACTGTATGGGATGCGTTCAAATGCTTCCTGCGTGGAGCTATTAAAAATAAGGCCACATTTCGCAGGAGGCAGTATACTCAGGAAGTAGCGTCTATTGAAGCCAATCTTTTATTAGTACAGGCGGAATTAGACTCCTGTAGTAGTAGTACTCCCAGCCTTATATCAGCTAAACAAGAGAAACTGCTTGAGCTTAAAATGCAATTGGCTTCGGTTCTAAGTCAACACCTGCTCCGCCGATGGGAAGTAAGCAAACTAGCCAACTTTGAATTTGGCAAAGGGGCTGGCAAATTGCTCGCTTGGAAATCCAGAACTGACCAGGTGCGTAATACAATTAATTCAATCATTTCCAGCTCTGGGACTTCAACGTCTGATGTAGAAATTAGAACGGCATTCAAAGATTTCTTCCAGGAGATCTATCAAGAGGACAAAGACATCTCCCCAGAATGCATTCGAGAGTGGCTAAATAATATATCTCTAACTTCGCTCTCGTCAGATCAAAGAGCTTTTTTAGATATGGCAGTTACGGAGGAAGAAGTGGTGGCTACAATATGTGGAAGTAAGTGTGGTAAGGCAGCAGGGCCTGATGGCCTACCAGCTGAAATATACAAGAAGTTGGTGGAAGAGATCTCTCCCTTTCTTGTTTTGCTTTTTAATCAAATACTGCAGGAAGGGGCATTTCCCCTAGCTCCTGGAACAACGCGTCTATCACTCTGATACTTAAGCCTGGCAAGGCTCCCACAAATTGTGGGTCATATCATCCTATTTCCATTCTTAATGCCGACTATAAAATGTTTGCATCGCTTTTGGCTACGAGATTGGGTAAGGTTGCTCCGGACATTTTACATCTTAACCAGAAGGGTTTTGTAAGGGGTCGCCAGCTCTTTGAATTAACCTTTGACCTGGTGGGAGCTATAGATATGGCCACCACTAACTTTTTGCCATTTGCTATCCTTACGTTGGACGCCACCAAGGCATTCGACAGAGTCAATTGGTTGTACCTGTCGGGTGCCTTGGCTAAGTTCAACGTGGGTGAGGGCTTCCGTAGAGCTGTGCGACTTTTATATCATAGTCCATCAGCATCCGTTTTGATTAATGGGGGCTTATCCGAGTCCTTTAACATCACAAGAGGAACACGCCAGGGCTGCCCTCTATCTCCATTGCTTTTTGATCTTTACATTGAGCCTTTTGCTCAGACATTACGGGATAATAATATCATCAAGCCCTTTAAGTATAAGGCATGGGAGAAGAAGGTGGCCCTGTATGCGGACGATGTTATGATTTTAACATCAGAGATAAGTACTGCCTTTCCCACTGCCATCAATCTAGCCCTCGAATTTGGAAATGTTTCGGGGTATGAGGTGAATGCCTCAAAAACCAAAATAATGGTTTGGAACACTGATCTAACAGGATTTATTGAACCACTCAGCACAAGCCTGAGATATTTGGGGCTAAGAATTGTTAAGGATATTGACCTAATCGCATCTACCAATCTATCTGCAGTAGCTAAAGAGTGTCGGAAATTAATGGATACTTGGGGACACCTCCCCTTGTCGGTTCTAGGACGTGCAAATCTGGTTAAAATGTCTATTTTGCCAAAATTCTCGTTTTTATTTAATACACTTCCACTTTATTTTGATAAATTTTCTTTGACTAAATTACAAGCCGATATTAGTTCATTTATTTGGAAAAAAAATAATTTTAGGATTGCATGGAAAAAAATTAGGCGGCGTCGTGAGAAGGGGGGACTGGTAGGGCCTGACTTACAGATTTATGCTTGGGCATTCCAATTATCTCACGCCCACATGCTGCTAAAAATGCCATATGATCAGGGGGTAGGGACGATGTTTTCAGCCATGTTGGAGGGTGAAGGACTTGGACAGTCTGGCTTTGTATTTAAGTTCGGCGATCCCAAGTACTTTAAGAAGGTTAAACTCAAAGTATTACAGAGTTTGGCCAAAACTTGGTCCAATATCAGATCATCGATTAAACTGGGATACTATTCGTACAGGGCACCCATTTGGGATCTACCGGTACCCCCAGTCTGGACAAGGGATACATTATCAGCTCCATTGAAGGAGGGTGGTATATCAGTTTGGGGGGACCTATTTGCTGAAGGGGTGGTGCTTCCTTGGGAACTCTTAAGCAATAAAATAGGTCCCAATTTCTCTAGATTCAAATTCCTCCAAATGTCAAGTTGGGCACAGGCTCTTCAAAGTCAAAATCCACGTCGTAAGAACCCTCCATTGGGGGGCAGTAGCCAACTGGTATCTCTCTTATTGGACAAACCATCTGTCTCAAAAGAAATTTCCCTGTGGTATAATCTAATACTTGAAGAGATTGACGGGGAATTTAATCTACCTGAGCAACTTTGGGGCCCCTTGATATCCAGCTGTAATGTGCATGATTTTTGGACAAAATCCTGCACAGTTATGTGGGACATAGTTAAGCCAGCTTGGCTCCGAAGAAATCACCTATTTACCATACACAGGGCATATTACTCTCCACAGAGGCTGTCCAAGTTTTCTACAGCCGACCAGGTGGCTTGTCCTCGGTGTGGTTCGATATCAGCTTCCGACGCTCATATGTTTTTTGAATGCCCTTACTTGTCATCTTATTGGGACGCCATCGGCAAGAATCTTACATCATCCCTGGGTTTTTCTGTGGTCATCGATCTTAGGCTGGTAGTCTTCGGAATCCTCGATTTAGTTTGGAGCCCAGTAAACAATCTCCTTTTTTATTGTATGCTGGCAGCTCACAGGGAAATCTGCAAACGTTGGAAAGAACCTGATCCTCCAACTCTACTCGTTTGTTGTTCATCAATCTCTCAAATTTCGAAGTTGGACTTAGCCAGGATTGGCAACCCAAAGAGGAGAGCTTTTTGGCTGTTGCTAGATTGGATTGCTTAGCAGCTTGGGTTCCCCCCCCCCCCCCAGTCCGATGATTATCTAGCCTTGATACAATCTCCCTGCTACTCCACGTAGCCCTTATTTGGCTAGTGGTCAGTATTGGTGTCATTGGCACATGGTCAGCAGCTGCCGACTCAATAACTGGGCATCGGGCTGTGTATGATACTGGCTGTCGCTGTAGGGTTGGGTCTTCCTCGTTCAGCCGGCAACCCACACCAGCTCACTACTGAGACAGCACGCCTTTACCCAAATAAGCCCTTGTAGCCTTGTTTGTATAGTCTGGCTATTGCAGCCCTGATAGAGATGAGGACAAAAAAAAAAAAAAATGACAACTCTATCGAAACTCTTATAAATACTTTAAAACACCTATGTTAAGGTCCCAGAGAACATATTCACCAAAATAGAAGGGGAAGTCCGGATATTCCTCTGGAATGGAGGACATCCGAGGGTAGCATTGCATACCTTGCAAAGGAATCAATACAATGAGGGTATCACCCTCCCAGACATAAAAGCATACTATTGAGTAGTCCATCTGATTGTGATTAATGACTGGTTAATGACGGGGGACACATGCAAGGAGATCACTCCATGTATTCCTTACAACGGGCTCAATTCCAAACCCACTCATACATACTTTATCTTTATGGTGGGAAAGAGGCGAGGAAGCTATTACCAGCAACCCAGGTAGCTACAGACGCCTGGAAGGGGGCGGAAAGGTGGATGAAATGGAATGCGTGAGTCATCATAGAAACCCCACTTTGTGAGGGAATACACCTGTAGGAATTCCAGATGTTGCAGGCCTTCAAGGTCTGGGATACAGTAGGGATCTCTAAACTGGGACACATCATAGAGGGTGGTGCTCTAATCACTTTTAGCTCTGTACAAAGAGACTATCAACTCAACACGACACAACACTACAAATACCCCCCAGCTTCACCATGCCTGGGTGACAAGGAACTTGAAGTTGAAAACATACCGGAATATGCACCTCTAGAAGAGAGACTGCCCATGGGGGGAATTTCAGAAAAGGCAGTGTCATGGACATATAAAACGATCAACAATAATTGGCCTGACTCCTTAATAAAACTAAGAGCTCGCGGGGAAAATTACGTGAGATAAATTGATGACCTGGATTGGGACACAGCCCTAATGCACCACCAGACAATTTGCAATAAAATCTAGACTTAGACTGATCCAATATAAAGTCCTTCATAGGGTTTATTATGAAAGGGCCAAATTGCATACCTGAGGCAGGGCTGATTCAGCTAGTTGCCTTCGTTGTGGGGCAGAAAGAGGGTTGTTCATCCACACACTTTGGGAAAGCCCGAGCATTCAACGCTACTGGAATGATATAATGGCAGAACTCTATGGGATATTGGGAGAAATGCTACAGATGGACCCTAAATACATATGGTTGGGTATCCCCACCGATGTGGCTATCCCTAGAGCCAAACTGTTGTTCAGCAATCTGGGCCTAGTAGTGGTAAAGCGAGATGTGGCCAATCACTAGGGCGCACCTGGTCCCCCCACACTCCAGGACTGGAAAACAGGGATGGACCTCTATATGGCAGCTGAAAAAGCTGCATACAAGGCAAGAGAGTGCCCAAGAAAGTTTACCCAAATATGGGGTCTCTGTTAGCACCACTACAGCATTGATATGGAGGGCAGCGTAGAGGGTGTTTCTGTAGTCCATTCTGCTTGTTATGAGGACTCTTCCCCATAAACTCTTAAATGTTCGCACCAAGGATTCATACTGCAGGAACTGCCCTCTCTGCAATCCAGTATTGTCAGTCAGGTCCTCCAGTGGTGACAGGACTGACTGCTGATAGCAGTCCCCCACTGCGTCTAATACCACTGCAGTTCAGTAAGACAGTTGCTTGGCGGTGAATATATTTCTGGGGTTGCCGTACGGCAAACCAACCTGGGGCAAGACTGGGGCACATAATGGTGATCCCGGACTTTTCATTGTGCAGCACCTCCAAAATCGTAGGGCAGTGGTCTGTAATAGGGATTGGTGGGGGATCACCACGGATAGATCAAGCATTTTGGCGAGCAACAGGGGGGTATGAGTCCCAGCATGCATAAAATGTGTACCTTCCTTGTCTATGTCTACTAACCATTGTGCCAGCCATTGAAGTTGAGAGGCCTAGAAGTAGTATTCGAAGTTTGGTAGTCCCAGTCCAGCCTCGCCATAGGGCGTTGTAGTGTGGTCAGGGACACCGTCCACCGTCCCATATCAGGTCTTGGAGCAAAGCATCAAGTTGGAAGAACCAGCCTGCGAGCATCACTGTGGGAAGATTGACAAAGAAGTATAATAAGCGAAGTAACATTCCCATCTTGTATAGTGATATATGGGCCATAATCAGGAGTCGCAAGGAGCACCAAAATGGGACACAGGTTTTGAAGAGATCTGTATGCCCGTCCCGGATTTCCTTCTCGCATGTCCTCTAAAGAATGATAAATATGGATTCCTAGGAATTTAAAAATAGAAGGCGCCCAGTTGAGCTTGTGAGGAATCGCTTCGGGGCGAGGGGTGGCTGGCGATGTTGGGAATAGGTAAGGTTTCTGTCTGTTAAGACATAGCTCAGGCACATGTGCAAACTTTGCTAGTCAATCCAGTGCTATTGCAGTACCCTGTACCACATCATTCAGATAAATTAGGGGGTCATCTGCATAGAGTGATTTTAAATGATCACAGCCCTCCACAGTCAGCACCAAGCCCTCATCACCCTAACGGAACAATGCCATCAGTAGTTCTATTGCTAAAGCTGTCAAGGTAACAATGCACTCTTACCTTTTATGTGCACCGTTGGTTTCGCAGAGACGCTATGGACCAACTTCCCTTAAACCTACTTGCTAACCAGTGGGTTATAGAATCACCTTAAGCTAAACAATAGGATTTAGGGAGGAGGGCCGGATAATGGACGCTGGTGGGCTCTTGTTGTCGACCTGGAAGGCAACAATATGACACTAACTTAATAGCAATAGTAAGACAGTAAAATAAGCATATTTACACTTCTTCTTGCTTTTAAATAATAATTCTATGTTAGATTTTCTACCTGCGAACTCAAGTAAACGTTAAGAGCGTCCTAGTAGTTCTTGTGATGATTGAGCTGTCTGCTATGATGGTTCTTATGGGGAAGATTAAGCGCAAACACCCTGAGGCGAGGCTTCTCTCTTTTCTTGTCTTTAATTACTTCTTCTTATCTTTGAGAGAAAAGATATTATAAAATTACCTCTGAGCAATCTGTTTATAATACCACTATACAGGTTTTTCAGGAAGATATCCTTCTAATTGTACTTACATTTTTTTAACTGATCCAAATGTGTTCCATCATCATCATCACTAAGAGAAAAGAAAACAAAATACCAAAACGAAAAACAAATAACAGACTTCACTTTGCTTTTTCCTTTACAGATTTTTAACATAAGGTTTTGTTATAGTCCTCCAATTTAGTTCACACAGATTCAATAGGCTTTTCTTTAATCAAGAAAAAACTGTCCAAAAATTGTCTCAATAATTCCCTCACGTTAGTACATTTGACTGTCTTGTGATGGGTGCCTTAAAATAAATGAGATAACTTAGCTTTCTTTTTCTTTTGTCTTTTCAGGAGGTGAAGCTGAGCGGATCAAGAAGAAATCTCCCCTCAAGACGTGAAGATGTATCCTGAGATGACCGTCATCTGAAGACTTGCCGTGCCGGATTTCAGGTGAGGATCGCGTAGGGAGAACCTTCCATGAAAGCGGGAGGAAGGCTAAGCAAACTCTGGAACTTGGGTGTGGCTTTATATAGAAGTGCCACACCCAAAATGGCCACCACGTTGGAAGCACTCTTAACGTGACGTGGGGTGTGGCATTGCCTTTCATGTATTGGCAATGCTTCACCGACAGTGAAATGCGCTGTTTTCTCCTTGCTCTGTGATCGCTGTATTCAGAGTTCCCAGACAGCGTTTAATCACAGGAAAGTGAGTTTCTTTAAACAGCGCTTTGCACACATAGAATCAAGTGAATCTAACACGCAGTGAACTCAGTTTAAATACACATTATAATCAAGTTGTACCTAAAAACCGGTACTGCATGGTACTATCAAATGCTATAAACATAACATAATAGATACACAATTAACAACAGTAACATTAATTACATAATGGTGGTGCAGGTTTGCACAGGAAAGGGGTGGGTGTTTTACTTATGGATAACTCTGCTTGCTTCAGAGGCAGAGGAATAACGACAAAAGCAAATAGGAGGGGTGACAGTGGGTATCCCTGCCTCGTGCCGCAAGATATTTGATATTGTGTGAGACTACCCTACCCGTCTTGACCCTGACTGTAGGGTGATCATAGCACACTTTTACCCATTTTACCCACTCATCTCCCAGACCTATTTGTATCATTGCCTCATATAAAGATTCCCATCTAACAGTATCAAAGGCTTTTTCCAGGTCTATCGCTAGAAGAGCTGCCCTTGGAATGAGTTTCACAGAAGGGTGATAAAGTACCGAGTACAGTCTGTGCAGATTATTAGAGGTACTGGGGATGGGATAAAACCATTTTGGTCGGCATGGACTAGTTCAGGCATATGCGGCAGAAGCCTTAATGCCAGTGATTTCCTCAGGATTTTCAAGTCCATGTTGAGAATGGATAGGGGTCTAAAATCTGTGACCTGTGCCCCCTCAAGTATTGTCTTGGGGAGGGGAATCACCATTGCATCCCTGACTGATGCCGGGAGTCTCCCAATCCGCAAAGGTTCCACATACATGGTCACTAGGCGTGGGGTCAATCTCAAAGCATATGCAGCGTAGCACTCAGCTGGTAGGCCGTCTGGGCCTGAGGACTTACCGGAGGCCATACTTTTGATCGCCATTCGTATTTCCTGGGGCTCAATTGGTCCACCTAAGGATTCTCTGCTCTGTGTGTCCAATGAGGCCAGCAGTAATCAGGACAGGAACGCCTTTTGTTCCACCTGGGGGACCCAGGGGGGGCTCATATAGAGAATAGCCTTTTGAGAGCCTGGCCTTGCATATTGTTAAGCTCATGTATTTTGTCTTGTAATTTCTGTAGTTCTTGGTGTATTTCTCATTGCGCCCGTTCAGCCAGCGCTGTGGAGGCAGTGTGTGTGTTAGTGACAAAGTATGTTTCTATAGCGGAACCTGATAACTCCCTAAAGCAGTTGTCTTCCAGCATCTGCGTATTGAGACACCATAGCGGAACCAGTGGGCGTTGTCCTACTGGTTGGGAGGTCAGTATCATGGGGCTATGATCTGAGAATTTGCAACCTAGGTCTCCGGTATGTGAGATAGCCTGTCCTAAGCTGGGGGAGCAAAGGAAGGCGTCTCTGTCTTGAGGGTGATATGTCCTCCAAATGTCCCCTAACCCCCAGTGTCTCATCCAATGCGTCAACCCTGCCGCCATCCGGTGGGCCTGAGCTCCCTGCAACGGGGGTGGGGGGGTTGCGATCGATCCATTGTATTTTTTTTTTTTTTTTTTGAAAACCTTTATTGATATTTCAATCAATTACACGTATGGGCCTACAACCCCCGGGGCCGGCCGCTAAACAGTCAGAATAACAGAAAGCAAGTATATCACAGTCAGCACCTCGGGGTGCAAAATCTCGACGCTAGCATACTCTCAGTCTCTGAACAGCCCAAGTAGGAGACCAGGATGATAAAGGTTTACATTTTATAATAGAAGAGGATGGAAGGATCAGGCACCTAACAGTTTCCCAGCAGCGAAAAATGGCAGGCAGAATGATGAACGTAAACAATAAACAGCAGTCTATCTAGGCAATGGCGCTGAAACAGGAAGTTCAGGATGTGAAGGAATGACACGGCCATTTGCGCCTGCAACCCCCCTGCTCCAAGACCCAGGAAACTCCACGGAAATTATGGCACTCCGGAAACAGCAGTGATTAACAACAAAGGAGTTCTACCATGCTGATCCCAGAAAAATACAAAGAAGAATAAGAGAAGAAAAGGAGGCCATAGAAAAAAGAGGTTAAAGACTAAAGAATCCCCCCCCCAACCCCCCACCCTGCACCTCTGCATATGAGTACGGCCCCCCCCCCAGCAGTGTGCCTGTCGCCCCTGAACCAGACCCGAAATATAGAAGAAACAGAGAAAAAGAGTAGAAAAAGAGCCCCCACCAGACGGGGGGGTAGAAAGAGTATTAATAAACTGGAGGAGGGCCTGTAAAACACGCCCCCGGCTTCTCCCTCCCGCACCATACGTTTTCTCGCAAAGCATACAATACAGAACACGAAATCGACCCTGTCAAAGTGAAGTAAGGAGCATTACACACTTGGTACACTAATAGTTATGCCGTGAGAGCACACAACTCCCGAGCCCGCCTGCCTAGTAGATGACCACCTCTGAAGGGTCAGCCTCATCCTTGGCCACTCTTTGCAAACCCACCCATGCATACCCCTCGTCCCAGTGCCATGTCCAATGTTACCAGGAAGAGAAGCGTCCAATAAAGATCAGGAAACGACACACACAGGTAGGGTAGAGGGCTCTGAGGATCGACACAATCAGCTCTATGGAGGGTCGTCTTTCCCAGTGCTGAGCCAGGATTTACACTGCACACCAGGCCCAGGAAGGCGGAATCAGGCAGAGCAGGCGACCGTTGCTTGGATGTTGCCTGAGTCGTCGGAGGCCGCGCACGGGACAAGGCCACCACCCCCCAATCAGGTCCGAAACCTCCGGAACAGACCAGATCCACAGCCAGCTGATCGCACGTTAATATACTGTCCGGAGAGTCCAGGCGTGCACTATTCACAGGGGCGGCCACGACACCGTCCCACCGTGCGCGGTGTAAGAAGTCCCAGTGTACCTGGGGATAGGCAGGCGGCAACTGTTCCAACGCTGATGTCACTCCATCGAGCTTGCTCCCCAACATCCAGGCGCCGTGAACCAAGGTGGAGTGAAGGGCACCGAGAGCCTCGAGAAGGTCACCGTACCCCAGTACAGCTCCCGGCGCTCGCTCCGCTCCTCAGAGTCGCACCCTCCCAATCCTGCTGCAAGCCAGTGTACAGGATGGTGGACACTGTCCTAACAAAATGGCCGCTGGGTAGATCCAACCCAGATCGGGACCGGGACTCAGGCCCAAGCGCCTCGGGGTCCATGTCGCTGGAAACAGGGTTCCGGGGGCAGGCAAATGATGTGTCCGGTGTGTGGTCACGGGCCACAGTCGTCCCCACCACAGACCAGCGCCCGCGAAAATCCGGGAGCAGCCCGCGAGAATCGGGGCGAGTCTCGGGCGGCGTCCGGGCAGCTCACCAGCGAAGGCTGAGGCAATCACCGGAGAGTCTTGGAGTTGCCACCTCGGGCACGCACTCGTTCCGCTACGCTTAGTGGTAGGAACGACCACGGCGAAACTCAGGCCGACATTCGCACCACTCCGGCAGTCCGACTCCACCCAGTCACCGAAGGCCGCTGTTGTTGCACTAACGCCCGGCCACGGCGTCCACTCGAGGTCCCGGCTCCAGGGCTGCACAGGCCGCAAACTTCAGACGGACATTTCTCCGGCGGTACCGCTGCCAGAAACTTCGGGGTCACACGATCGGTTGCCGCTCGCGTTCACCAACACGGGCGGATAGCGCAGGCTGAGGATCTCGTGCAGGATATCTGTGCGGGGTGCGGAGGTTCACGGAGCCGGGAGCCTACGCTGCCATCCCGGTCGCCATCTTGGCTCCTCCCGATCCATTGTATTTTTAGCGACAAAATTAAAGCCGGCCCCTAGGATCACTTCTGATCCTGCTAGTCCCGCTATCTGTGCTAAAAGACCATGTAAAATGGTAACCTGCTCCTGATTGGGTGCATATACACAGCCCTGGGTCATCTCACACCCATATAATCTCAATCTCCCCGTCAGGAATATGTATCTGCCATCTCTGTCGAGGACGGAGTGAGTGGGTTCAAAGGCTATCCCCGTGCAGATCCAGAATGATACCCCTCTAGCAGATGCAGGATATGATGTCGCAAATATCTGCCCCCTCCAACGCCTGCACAGTTTCTCGGTTTCGTACTGTATAAGGGGAGTTTCTTGCAGTAGAGCGATCCGCACTCCCCTCCTCCGCAGGCACCTATGTATATTATGCCGTTTTCTGGCGGACCCCATCCCCTAATATTCATGTCATGAATTTCAGTGTATGCTGTTCAGGCATCCTTCAGACAAATGCAATCTTCCTCTGACTTTGAGGACGGGCCCCCTGATCTATAATTTTCGAGGCCAACCCCATGTTATCAAGGTTATCACAGAAATGGGTCTCCCCTTCTAGTATAATGCATAATCTGGCTGGAAATATTAGGGAATACTGTAGGCCCTCATCTCGTAGCACCCTTTTCACTTCCATGAACGCGGATCTGCACCTCTGTACTTCAGGTGCGTAATGTGGGAAAATGCATACTTTGCTGTTATTAGTCACAAAGCGTCCTGTGGTTCTTGCTTTCTGTAGGAGTGTGTCTTACTCCCTAAAATGTCAAAGTCTTCCCGGGGTTAGTGGGCAGGCAGAGACTCTATGGCCCGCTCTAGGGTGTAAAAAGTGGAGAGGCCCTCCGGGGCCACCACAGTGCGAAGCCAGGACTCAAGGAAGGTCAGCATATCTCTGCCCTCTGCTCCCTCCGGTATTCCAACCACCCTGATATAATTCCTTCTGTTACGGCCTACGGCATCCTCAGACCTACGCTCCAGGGTGTGAACTCAATCCGTGAGTTCTTTGACTGTGTGGGCTAGTGTTTGTTGTGCGGGTTGGAGATCCGCAACCGAAGCTTTCACATTTCCCACTCTCTCTGCCAGTTTTCGATGCTCAGCACGAAGTAGCCCCAGACCCACGAGACTGTGCCAATGTCCTGATGGAGGGTAGATTTTGTATCTGCTATGGCCTCCAGAATTTTGGCCAATTGCTGTTGTATCGGATCATTCCACTCATGGGCTCTAAGCGCTGGTCGGGCACCCCTCCCCATGATTCATCACTGCCAAAGTCACTCTCCCCCTTGGTTTGCCCATTGTCAGCAAAGGTTGCCCAGCCCCTCTCACTAGTGCTGCCGCAGTATGGGGACAAGGATGACAGGCCACTCGCATTACACCGAAGTTTGGCTCCGATTATGTATGTCAAGAGTATTGAATAGCGGGTCAGTGGTGAAATATCGATTGCTGCTCCCAAAGACCACAACTCTCGCAATCTAGGGGGGACCCACCCACCTCACGGGGTGTAGGTGCAGCTCCAGTGGCCGAGTAAGGCCCTCCGTCCCAAATCCACTTACACTATAGGTCCCATGTAAGAGGCTATACCTAGGCCTTATTTTCAGATCAGGGTAGGTGTCTGCGTTTCTCTATATGGTCAAAGTGTGGGGGCCATTTTTTATAAGGACTTCTAGAATTGGGGAAGGGAGTGGGACATTTTTCAATCTATGGAGCAGCCCACAGTTTAACACTTAGTCCTGGCCACAGGCTCGGTGTGCCGCAACAGGCTCTTTCCAGGGGAGATCCCGCCTCCTAAGGGAGATGGGCCCACCGCAAGGTCCACATTTCTTATGGCAGCCAAAGGTAAGGGGAGGAGCACCTGTGCACCAGCTACTGATTTCTCTCCTGTGTCATCAGATCTTGCCAGCCGTTTCCAGTCAAGACAGCCGGGGGCCTCTAGGCTTGCACCGGGGCTCCAATTCACTTGACCCGGACCGCGTGGCGGCAGCCGTCCCATTCACCGGCAGTCGTGTAGGCCACCCCAGCCATTTGTCGACCACCACAGCCATGCCCACAGCACCAAACCACAGTGGTCAGATGACGGGCCCACAGGTCCATCCAGCCATGTCCTCCCTTCCAGGACCACACAGCAACGAGCGGCCCTCCAGCGACTATGCAGCTGCACCACCCGGGACAGCCTTCCCTTTCTTCAGTCTTGCTGGGGCTCCAGGTGCCTCATGAAGGTAAGCAGACTCGCTGCGCCTAAAACACTGCCCCAGCTTACCACCTTGGGCTGGTCATCTCCTGTGTCTCTCTCAGGTTACTGGGGCCTCAAGTCACGTTCGCCGCAGTCTGTCTGCCGTGTGTCGCGGGCTCTCCAGGACACGGTGGTTCTTATTGATAGGCCGTCATGTTGGCCAGTGCGATGGGGTGAGTCGCCTATCCGCGGCCACTGCCGTGGCAGCCTCAAATTAATCCAAAGTGGTGCTGGTATGTCCCTGTGCCCCCCAGAGAACTATGTAACTTCTGTGACACTATTCTGCTCATTCGTGTGTCGGAAACGACAGGATGAGTGTTGGGCCGGCGCGGAGCTGCGGGCTCACGCATCCATTATTGTTACCAAGCCCCCCCCCCACACACACACACATATATATATATATATAATATATATATATATATATATATATATATATATATATATATATATATATATATATATATATATATATATATATATATATATATATATATATATGATTTTACTTTTGATTTTCTCAGGAACTACTGAACAGATTGACACCAGACCTGCAAAAGGCACTTCCCTGACCTGAGGACTACCTCTCTGCCAAATTTCAAGTAATTCTGTTCAGCCGTTCGGGCTGTACCTTGGACTAAAGGTCCCTATGGAAAATTGCATGGGGAGAGAGATTTTTGGGACCCCCCTTTTTTCTCAGCCCCCGCTTGATGAATCCCACCGAGACTTTCAGGGTAGGAGCGGAGCGGAGCGCCCCACCTATTTTGAAAATTTCGCGAGGATTCGTCAACCGGCGCCAAAGTTATTCCAAATAGAATGTTGCGGATTTCCTATGGAAACACGGTCCTAACTATAACTATCTACTGGCGACCGCCAGTAGATAATATATATATATATATATATATATATATATATATATATATATATATATATATATATATATATATATATATATATATATATTACCTACTGGCGGTCGCCAGTAGGTAGTTATAGTTAGGACCCCTTTCCCATAGGAAATCCGCAACATTCTATTTTGAATAACTTTGGCGCCGGTCGATGAATCCTCGCGAATTTCTCAAAATAGGTGGGGCGCTACGCTCCGCTCCTACCCTGAAAGTCTCGGGGGGATTCGTCAAGCGGGGGCTGAGATAAAAGGGGGGTCCCAAAACGCGTTTTTCCCATGCATTTTTCCATAGGACCTTTAGACAGAGCTACAGCCCGAACGGCTGAACAGAATTTAATGAAATTTGGCAGAGAGGTAGTCCGTAGGTCAAGGAAGTGCCTTTTGTAGGATTGGTGTAAATCTGTTCAGTAGATTCTGAGAAAATAGCCTTTAAATCAATATATATATCTGAGCCAGCTTACGGTGCGCTTACGGTGCGCTTACCGTACGCGTACGGTGACGTGCGCAAGCGCGATTCTGATTGGCCGTTAGATCTTAGTAAACATTAGAATCGGTCGAAACCAGGAAGCGGCGGCCGCCATTTTCTCTCTCGCACTCTGACAGGGGGTTGAAAAACAAAGTGCAAAAACATGTAAAGGGGCTGTTTAGACAGCTCCCAAGCACCTAGCTATGTCGAGGGAGTCCCCAACGATCCCCCAAGTGAAAAAAGGCAATTTTAATTTTTTCGAAAATTTCGCCGATTACGCTTACCGTACGCGTACGGTAATAAATAATAAAAAAAAAAAAAAATATCCACATTCTCCCCACCCCGTGTGCAAATGGTGCCCGAAGGGCACTATTTATGCATGGCTTATTACAGCAAAACAAAACATATATTTTACCTGTCACAACGATGCTCATCATATGTCCTCCATGTGCGCACGGTGCGCGAAGCGCATCGTGCGTTCATGGCCCATCTAGCGTAACGTGGGCACTCGGTGCGCGAAGCGCACCGCGTGCTCACTGTGCGCGCATGGTGCCGAAGCGCACCGTGCGCGCTCGGAACGAACTGCGTTAAGTGGGCGCGCACGCCACAAATGGCGTAAAGTAACTTAGCATTTAAAAAACAGTACAAATTCACTGAAAAAACCATAGGTTTCACACACATTATAGTTAGGAATTAGCATTTAAAAAACCTTGCAAATTCACTGAAAAAAACATAGGTTTCACACATGTTATAGTTAGCTGGACATTTTACTGATAAAAAACCAATGAAATTCCCCCGTTATAGTTACTGTAGGCAACTATAACTCACGCGACCGTAATCCTCTGCTGATGACATATGTGTCTTTATGAAAAAAAAATATTTGTATAGCTAAAATTTAATGGAAGAAGACATGGGCAAATAAGTGTCTAAATACAGTATTAGCATCAGCAGAGGATTGCGGTCGCGTGAGTTATAGTTGCCTACAGTAACTATAACGGGGGAATTTCATTGGTTTTTTATCAGTAAAATGTCCAGCTAACTATAACATGTGTGAAACCTATGGTTTTTTCAGTGAATATATGTATATATATATATATATATATATATATATATATATATATATATATATATATATATATATATATAAAGCTCACAGTTCCACTAGGTAATCGTACCCATCACGGACGACAGCACTCACGGGGGAGAGTTCAAAAAGGATTTATTACTTGAACCCTGGGCAAAGACGCGTTTCGGCACTCAGCCTTCGTCAATTTCTGCAATGAAACGCGGCGGCCATTACACATTTTTAAAACACTTTCAACATTTCCGGTGTAGAGACAGAAAACAGACTGATCATAAATTAGCGACAAATCATAACGCCATCTTTGAACGTCTAAAGAAAAGGAAAATAATGCAGTAAATATAGCAATAATTCCATGTAAAGATATGCAACCTACATTCTATATAAGAATATAAAATTTGATTTAGCCCACAGATGGGCATTCATATACTGCCTCAAAAATACCACCAGAACTAAGTAGAACACAACAACATAGGGGAGTCATACGTGTATTGCTATATTTACTGCACTATTTTCCTTTTCTTTAGACGTTCAAAGATGGCGTTATGATTTGTCGCTAATTTATGATCAGTCTGTTTTCTGTCTCTACAACGGAAATGTTGAAAGTGCTTTAAAAATGTGTAATGGCCGCCGCGTTTCATTGCAGAAATTGACAAAGGCTGCGTGCCGAAACGCGTCTTTGCCCAGGGTTCAAGTAATAAATCCTTTTTGAACTCTCCCCCGTGAGTGCTGTCGTCCGTGATGGGTACGATTACCTAGTGGAACTGTGAGCTTTATATTTGAAGCGGGAACACCCCCGCTTGGCGTGCACCCGTTCGAGAGTGCAACTGGCTGGTGTAGTGGAGCATGAATATATATATATATATATATAAATATATTCACTTAAAAAACCATAAGTTTCACACATGTTAAAGTTAGGTGGATATTTCACTCGTAAAAAACCAATGAAATTCCCCCGTTATAGTTAGTTGAGATAACTATAACTCGCGCGCCCGCAATCCTCTGCTCATGACATCACATATTACATCACTCATGACATGGTCAGTGGCATCACTCATGACATCACTGATGACATCATCCTTGTGATAGAGTGGCGGTCGCGCGAGTTATAGTTATCTCAACTAACTATAACGGGGGAATTTCATTGGTTTTTTACAAGTGAAATATCCACCTAACTATAACATGTGTGTCCTATGGTTTTTTAAGTGAATTTGCAAGGTTTTTTAAATGCTAATTCCTAACTATAACGAGTGTGAAACCTATGGTTTTTCAGTGAATTTGTATGGTTTTTTAAATGCTAAGTTATGTATGTCTTATTATTTTTTTTATATATCTATTTTTCAATAAACTACGTATTAAATTTTTTTATTTTTTTTAATGGTTTTTCACCGTGCGCGCACGGTGCTCGCACTCCCGCGATTAAAAAAAGAAAAATTAAATGTTTTTTTCTGCCTTCGGGGTCCTTCAGGGACCCCCTGACCAAGGCTAGGGGGTCAGGAACTCTCTACCCTGCCCCCTTTTCACGTTCACCACCTTCCTTTTCCACTCTCGCACTGAAAACAAACAAAATGGCGGCCGACACTTCCTGATTTCGACCGATTCGAACGTTGACTGACATGTAACAACCAATCAGAATTACGCTCGCTATAGATATGTATGTGCTTTTAAATGCAATTTTCTCAGGAGCTACTGAACAGATTGACTCCATATATGCAAAAGGCACTTCCCTGACCTGAGGACTACCTCTCTGCCAAATTTCAAGTAATTCTGTTCAGCCGTTCGGGCTGTACCTTCGACTAAAGGTCCTATGGGAAAATGCATGGGGAAAACGCGTTTTGGGACCCCCCTTTTTTCTCGGCCCCTGCTTGACGAATCACCCCGAGACTTTCAGGGTAGGAGCTGAGCGGAATGCCCCATTAGTTTTGAAAATTTCGCGAAGATTCGTCAACCGGCGCCAAAGTTATTCAAAATAGAATTTTGAGATTTCCTATGGAAACACGGTCCTAACTATAACTATCTACCGGCGACCGCCAGTAGATAATATAGATGTATATGGATCCTGATGGGCTTACATTACATTAAAAGAACACAAAAATAGTGCTTGTGCTTTAAAGGACATGGGAAGCAGTCCTCCCGACAATGCCTTGTACCTGGCTGCAGTTACTTGCCAGAGCCAGTTCTTTCTATGAATGAAATATAATAGAATCCTCAATTCACCTAGCTCCCTTTCAGCTCGAGGGAAGGGTGTTTTTTTATGAATTCAAAGAAGATTCCTATAACACAGAAGCAGGACTACAGGTATATAACCTTTTCTTTTGCATCATGGAATCGTCATCGATAATCATAAACACTAAATAGAGTAGCAAGCTATGATAAGACTTGTGGCTTTGATTTGAAATGGGTAAACTGTGAGTTGACAAGCAACTTCGAAATCAACAGCAAAAAAAAACTACATTAGCTTAAAATCAATTCTGAGCCTTTGTTGTCCAACTTTTAGTATCTGCCTGCATGTCTGCATTGAGACTGTACTGTCAAGTAAAACTATGTACAGACTACCATGTAGCTGCTCTGCAGATGTCAGAAATAGGGACATGTCTAAGCTAGGCCTTAGTTGCAACTTTACCTCCTGTGGAATAAGCCTGGAAGAGGCTTTTTAGGAGTCTTGCTAATGTCTTTTGATTTATCTAGATACAAATAGAGTTCGATATCTAGAGAATGGAGTGATCTTTCAGCTGAAGTAGTTGGGCTAGGAAAGAAAGCAGGTAGTGCGATAGACTGATTCATGAGTAAATAAGAATCTGCCTTGGGTAAGGAGGGGCGAGTTCTTAAGATTACTCACATAGAATGGAAGATATTAAAAGGCTTTATAGCTGAGAGACTTTGTGTTTAGCCAACCCTCCTTGCTGATTTGATTTCTATTAAAAAAGCATTTTTTCATGACAGATCTTGTAAAGAAAACGAATGCTTGGCATCAAAAGGGAGGTTCGTCAGTTCAGAAAGCACTAGATTCCTCTCCCATGCAGTGAGGGTCTTTATATTGGAGGAAAACCTTCTTGAGGCCTTTTAGAAAGTCTTATTTCTATGGGAATTTTGAAGAAAGTATTCTACTGTGGAGATTGTCTGTAAGTAGTAATACCCATCAAATTAATCTTTATTGAAGAATATTGTAACTTCTATTTCACTAGGTGAAGTAAATATGGTAGAATGACGTTTTCCCGTCCAGCAATTGTATCATGACTGTTGTCTTGGCACCAGACGCGAAATCTTTTCCCCTTCAAAGCATAACATAATCTAGTGGAAGGGTGCTTTACTCTTTAAATATTCATACAGTCAGGGGGCAGATTCGAATATCCATATTGTCTGAGTTCAGGAGTCATGATGCCAAATTGAAAGGATGGAGGGCCAGAAGCTGTATTTGGCCCTAATGTCTGCACAAGAGATCTGGTGGTAAGCATTTGTGAGGTAACAAAGATAGTAGCAGAAAGTTTGGATGCCACTATTTGCTTGGCAACTTTGAAGCTATCTGAATCACTTTCGTATATGATTTCTGTAGTTTTTAGAACACTGCTGATATCAGTGGAAATGATGGAAAAGTGCAGAGAAATAGAATTCAGTAACCAATCAAAAGTGCATTGCTTACTGAGTTGGATATTAGTGTTCTGGATAGGAAGCCTCTGTATTTTTTGTTTTGAGCTGTGGCAAATTAGTCTAAGGCTGGTGTACCCGATTCCATGAAGATATTGTTTATTACATTGTTGTTGAGTACCCATTTGCAATTTTCCTCATGATGTGGACTGAGAAAGACTGCTTCCACATTTTGCAGTCCTGAAATAAGAAAAGCAATTAGTGTTATTACTCTGGCTAAAGCCCAATACCACACTGTTTGAGGCTGCAAATGCAGTTGTCTTGACCTTGTCTCACCTTGTTTGTTGATGCAGCATGTTGTTGTTTTGTTGTCTGACTCATCATTTCTTTCATGGAGAGAAATGGTAAGACGTCTTTGAGGGCTAAAATGTTCTGCTTTCCGTTCCAGAAGGTTTATGTGGTAGGTTTTCTCATTGTCTGACCATTGTCCCTGAATTGAAAGATCGTCCATACGAGCTCCCCACCCTGAGAAAGAAGTATTTGTGACTATGGTCAGGATAGGTTCTTTTTTCTGAAATTGAACTCCCGGAACTAAGTGAGAGAGTTTCAAATAGCAATTGTTAAACAAATGTGGTCTTCCCAATTGCCTGTCCTCCGAGACCACTGATCTTCGAGACATTGTTGAAGGGGGTCTCATAAATAGTCTTGCGTTTGGGACTATAAATATGCAAGAAGCCATGGACTGTAGGAGTAATGCCACTTGGTGACTGGCGGATTGTTTGTATGGTTCAGATCTGTGCCTTTCTTCTGGATGGCAAATACTCTTTCCTCCAAAAGATAAACATTTTGTTTTAGAGTATCTATACTTGCTCCTAGATATATCAGACGTTGAACAGGTGTTACTGTGGCTGTCTTGAAGTTGATTTGAAGAACTAGATAAGTAAATAACATTGTTATGGTCATGAAGTCCTGTGCTGCTTTTCTTTTATTAACCAGTCGTCGAGGTATGAATAAACACAAATCTTTTTCTATCTCAGATGACATACGACTACTGATATGTATTTTGAGAAGGTTTGAGGTACTGATTTTAGACCAAAAGGATGCACAGCGTACTGATAGTGTTTCTTTACTACCAGGAATCTGAGGTACTTTTGACCTGGGACTGGGCTGTGAAAGTACTCACCCTGTAAATCGACTGCAGAAAGCCAATTGCCTCTTATGTACGGGTAGTTTTGATGAAGAGCCAATATTCTGAACTTTTCTTTGGCGATGAATTTGTTTACGAACCGAAGATCTAAGATCAGACACAATTGTTTGGGTTGGCTTTTCTTTAGCACAAAAATTATCTTGAGTAGATTTCTTTGTTGTGTTGGCTTGATGTAACTTCTTCTATCACCTGTTTTTGGAGTAAAAGATGTGTATCCTTCAATCGAACTGAATAGGCTTTTTGTATGATATTTAGAACTGATCAGCCCTTAATTATGAGATTCTACTCTTTCAAGAATGATGTCCCGGTCCCTTTACAGGAGTGCGAAACTGGAGGGGGGGGGGTGTTAGTGTCTTTTCTTTTTTGGCATCTTTTCTGATACTGTCTTTGTTGTTGCCTCAGTTATTGTTGGGACTGGTATGGCCATCATGGGGTTTGAAACCTCTGATAGTAATACTGTTTTTTTTGTCTGTATCGTTGTTTGAAAACAATGTTCTTTTTCTCCTAACTTACAGCTAATAAGATCTCTGCTTTATTTTTCATTCTGACCATTTCTACTACTGTGTGCTGGCTGAAGAGCGTGGAGCCAGAAAAAGGGAAATTAGTAATCTTCAATTTGTACCTCCATTTTTAAAGAAGTGGACAAATACAGCTATGATACTCTTCTTAGTGTTATTCCATGAGAATTCTTCTGCTGCAGCACCTATGGTATAATAAGATACCAGAGAATCCACCTTGATCGTTTCCAAGAGAACTTGTTGCCTATGTGATTGTAAATCAGAGATAAATGAATTATCTGTGATATCTTCACAGGAGCGCCGTTGCATTTATTAACTGTGTGGCAGCTGTGTCGCACATTTTCTTTCCTGTGGCATCCAATCTTTTGCTTTCTCTATCTGGTGGATCTGTAGACTCAGTCGCAGAGGTGTTTTCTTCTGACCACTGTAACAATTATCGAGTCAGTCAGTTGTAAGGAACTCAAAATCTAGTCGAGGGAGCTTATACTTCTTTCAAAGATGAAGAGTCACCTCTTTCACAGTTGCAGTGGTGAGAAAGTTTTCTTATGCTATATCTAGCAGGCCTAGTACAAGAGGGGTCTCAAGCTGCCCTAAGTTGAAGGGTTTCTAGTATTACAGAAACAGCTGGTTGAGATGTTTCCAATCACAAGTTCAATGTTGATGTGCCTCTAATTAGGACACCCTGATATATCGTCCACAGGAGATGCTCTAGTAGAAGAGTGTGCTGTAGAGGTTGGACTGCATAAAGTATACGTTGTATCTATGAATGGTGATCTAGAACAAGAGTAAGACTTATTTCTCGTATTGCAGGGTGTTATCAGTGAAGAGCCAGGAACAGGTAATGGTGGCTTCACTTCCTAAAAAGAGACGTGGATGTAGCCCTGGCGAAAGGTTCAGTGGTTCCAGATGTGTCTGAACAGGATCCTCCAAATGGATTATAGACACAATGAGTACCAAAGCACACACGAGCAGTCCGTATAGTAAGGATAAATTAGCTCAAGTAATCTTGTAAATTTGTACATTCCATAGCATTCTTCTTTACTAAGTCGCGTTTTATTCCATGAAAATATCAAATATTGTTTTTTACATAAACAGAAGCAGCCGGCACATGTTTTGTCCTTTGGACTTTTTCAAGGCTGCAGACAATATATACACATACAAATCACAGTACGAACAAAAATCCAGTGTTCAATAGAACCAAAATATAATGGTATTGATAGACAACCAACCAACATATGTTGAAAAGGTTTGTTCGAAAATATGTAAAAAGAATAACACAACGAAAATTAAGACTCAAGTGATGAAAAACAAGTGAAATAAAATTATGGGTGGCGATCAAGTTACAGAAGCAATGAAACCCATAGAGAACCCGAGGAAGTAGACAAACAAGTGAGTAAATATATTTAAGTGCTCCAAATCGATGTAAGAACATCCCAAGACACTTTTGTGTGGCAATGGAAGGTAATGAAGAAAAGTCAACAATACCTAAATGTCTCAAGAAAAAAAAGTGCAGAAACAACCTTGGGAGCAAATGCCTGCTTTGCCTCCCAGGCAGGGAAAGACAATTAGCTGGTCCCAAAGACAAAGCTTTTCGGACAGAGGTAAACTGCAAGATAAAGATAATGAACAAGAAAAATAAATAAAAGTTAATGAACTAACCAAAAAGTGAGAAACAAACTGTGTCATAAATACTATGATGCAAGACTATAATAAACTGTGAAAAGGTCACTCAGCATGGCTAGTGGTAAGTAAACAGCCAGTAAACATCGAGAAATGTATAACCGCCGGCACAGGTTTTAGTAAAAATAGCATGTACACCAGTGCACGTAATATACTGCAGGCCCAGACAATTCGAACCACAACGTAATCTAGTAGTGCCGAACAAACAATGGCAATCCAAAATGTTAACAGACCATACCTTCTAGAGTATAAGAGAGTGCGGCCTCTTTAAAATCAGGTCCAGAAACGAGAGTCGCAAGCAAAACAAGTGCAGTCCATAAGAGTTAGAACAGGTAATGGTGGCTTCCATTTTCTAACAGGAGAGTTGGATGTAGCTGTGTAAGCAGTTCTGATGGGCGAAAGGTTCAGTGGTTCCAGATGTGTCTGAACAGGATCCTCCAAAAAGATTATTGGTTGTAATGGGTGAAGTGGTAAAGGGGTGATATCCGGGTTTTCCACTAATGCCTCAGTGGAATGTGGTAGGGAAGCTCCAAAATGGGAAGAAGGCTATGCAGAACACCCTAGAGAAGATGATAAAATAACTTGAAATCTTCTTGATGTCGAAAGAGATAAGATTGCGCCATTCAAGCCTTTTTTCGACTTCAGCAGTGGTTGGGAAGACTGAGATCTATCTCTTTTCAACGTTATAGACAGCAGAAATGACATTAATCATGTGCTCGGCGGTGGAGTATGAGAAGGCATGGTCTGATCTGTGCCTTTGACTTCAAGTGTGATGTTGACAATCTTGGGACTGTACTAGAGTGCCTTGACAGAAAAGATCTGGAATAATGATGATGTTGATGGTTCGCTACTGAGCCTTATTGTGATGGGGAGCATGTAAGTGCTGACTCCTTCGACACTGATGCTGCTGTTTTCAACACCGATGATTGGTGTTGATGCGAATGATGTTAATGTCTATATCTGGATGACGACATTTTATCTACACATCTCCCTAATGTGGTAGTCTTTGTCAGATGAAGGTATAATTATAGAGGCAGGGTCAGAAACAAATCTTTTCATCCTCCTCCTTTTGCTTTATTCTTCGTCAGCGTTCATATATTCCATAAGACCTTTAAGTCAGATGCCTTCTCTATCTTTAAATGTTTTTTAACAAATGTCACACTCTTTAACTGAGTTAGACTTTGGTAGGCAAACCACACAGACTGTATGGAAATCAGTTGCTGCTTTATTCCTTCCACATGAAGGGCAGTTGGTAATAGAGCTGGTATTCTGACAGAAAATAAATGTCAGAGTTAAAATAAAATCAGTTTCCTCATGGTAGGTGACAAAACGTCAATTAAAACCAAGTATAAAAATATTACTGACTGGAAAAATTGAATTTTACAGAGGTGAGAAACCTCAGAGATGTTCAGAGATCCTGCTAAAGCAAGCCAGAAAAAAGAACTGGCTCTGACAGATTACTGCTGGTATAAGGCATTGTAGAAAGAGGCGTCTCCCGGCTCCTTAAAGACACAGGCTCTATATTTGTCTTCTTTTAACGTAAGCTTATCATGCATCATTTTTACGTTGATGCATACAATGTTGAAAGGAGTTTTATATGACACATGATGCAACTTTTAAACCATCCCACTTCAATATTTTTAGCACTCAGGAAGAAAACGGTATCTCTGACAGACTTACATTTATTTTTTAAATGAATTAATGTATTAATTATATTCTACAATGTTGAAACCATGGAATACATATATTTATATATAATAAGGTATACCGGGCTCTGTGTAAGCAGCATCGCATTATTCAACATTTTAGATTAACAATTATGATTCTACAATGTAGAAAGAAATACAAAAACAAAGCCGCATTCAAAAAGACAGGCCCTGGTTCACAAATCTTTCATATGAATAGGTGCATCTTACTCCTTAGACACAAATTACACCTGAATTTCAATGTCTGATTCACAAAGCATTTTCTGCGCTGGGCCTTAGGCTTAGGTGTGACTTACTCAAAAAGTCCACGAGTAAGAGGCATCTTATTCAAGGAAAATGTTTTCTGATTCACAAACCTTTGTGAATAGGGCCCAGGCTGAGCAGTGTGCATCAAACGTTAAGCACTGGGATGTGATAATCTCTGCTTTTTGCCATGTGCAGCCAGTTTCTCGAGTTGGCCAGCTGCATTTGACCAGCAACTCTGTTATGTCTGATGAGATCTGTACATTCTTCAGGTACTCTAAGTGCAGTTGTTCAGGCCTGGTGTCCTCTCAGTGCATAAGAGCAGAAGTTTGGGGTTGCTCCTTTTTAGAGTTGTTTGCCCTATCTCATAATTTTCCTGACCTCAATATCTGTGAACCACAATATGCTCCAAGAGGGCCTACACTTATCTGCTCATTATTTTAGCCTCTGTTATTAACTAAGAGGATTTACAACATCGTCGTTGGGTGTCACACACTCAAATGAGAGTATGTCAGTGAATGAGAGAGTATAATACAGGGGACTACATACTGAACTGAACAGCTGGAAACAATAGATGCTGAGCCTCGTCATTTAGGGAAGATATGCAGAGCATTTTGAGTAACAGAAATGCAGTCTAATGTACATTTTGGGTGATCACTATAGACACTTTTTCCAGTCCTAGAGGACATTGTTGTGATATTCCTAATGCGTTGTGAGGGTTGAAGTCTTGTTTTGATTCCACTGAACTAATTAGAGAAACACACATGATTTGGAGACAGCATACGTAATAGCCTGGATTGAGGTGGTAACCCTACTGCCTCTTGAAATGGAAATTGAAAAATCCTCCAGTTCAAATGGATGCTTTTGAGTGTCAAACTGTTGGTTGTTCCAAAGACCTAAAGGGTGGGTTAATACCCCTTTTGGGAACCACCAATGTGAAACTCCTCCAACCTCCTGTTTCCACAGGAGCAGTCCCACAACAGAGGTCTTCATGCCCTAATTTGAAGTAAAATTGACAATAATTTCTTGTAATTTCCTGGTATTCACTAACTCTTACCAAAAGGAAGGTATTAACTCTACATTGAGTGCAACTGTTACTGTCATGATTTTCTGCTAGGCAGAAAAGACACTGAAAATGCTGATCTGATTATGGCATATTACAAGGAGATTTATCAATATCTTGGAAAGTGGAGTTATGGGGCCTGATTTAATGTTTGGTGATAATGTAAAATGCTTTTTTTTTCTAGAGGGAGTACTAACTATGGAGCAGAATCTACCAGTGGAATTCCCTTCAGCATAGGCTTGCACAGGTAAAGAAATTCCACCAGGGACTGTCAAATACCATGCTCACTAAATCAGGCGCACAGCCACTAAAAATACACACAAAAACTGATGTGATCACTACCAAAAGATTTCACTAAATGGAATTTGACAAAATACATCAACAAAATCTTCTTTTAGGGAAAAGAAGACCCAAAGACAACCTTGCAGAAAAAAAAAACTGAAACAGTCACAGAGCGTATAAAAGTCTCTGGTGCCCAGCTGAATGTTACATTCAGTCTTACAAATGTAGAATCCCTGGAATGTTTTTAGTAGAGGTTCCAATGCAATAAAAAAAATTGGTTTGATTTTATTAAAGGTGTGCCTGGATCCTTTATATTTCATGGTGAATTTAAGAGGTTACGAAAGTAAAGAAGATCACAAGATGAAGAAAGAAAAGTCAATTCTCCCTGCCTACTAGATGTTTTGTCTTTTCAGAGGCCATCTGGGGAAATAAGAGGATAAATTGTTATACCTGCTCAATACAGCAGATGCTCTGTTAAGTACTGCCATCCTTCAGCTTGAATCTATACTCCTTCAATTGTATGTCTCTGATAAAATATTGCCCCTCAAACATTGACTTCAAACAGTAAATGTTGTAAATTATGTCCTCTAGAAACAAAAGGGGGCCTATACTCTATTTGCACTCAAATAGAGTCTCTCAATGTGTAATTTGACACCGTGGCTTAAGTTTCTCTGGCTCAATCATCTTCTGGGTAGTCATTTGCCAACTACGTAAATAGTTGAGAGTTTATTTTGTCAAGCCCACTAACCATTCACATGTAGAATGTCTACTCAAGTTGAGTCTTCATGTGTTTTAATTGTCTGCAATCTTGGTAGGGACCAATCATATACTTAAGTGGGACCTTGGGTCTCAGTGCTCATACAAGCTCTGGGTGATCTCTCCTAATAGTTTCTGCCAAACATGAGAAAGTCACACATTCTCTGCACCAGTCTGTCTTTGGGCTCAACGGTCGAGGCATGAGACAAGAGGCAATTAACTGTCTATGTCAACCCATGCTTGCATAAGTTACAGGAGCCACCCTTAACTGCCTGGAAACTTTCTGAAGCTGTTTGCAGACCTGTTCTGTTGTCACTCCGCAGTTTAAAATTTATTGTTAGCATTGAATGCTTTCCAATTCCAGATTTATTCAATTGCTCCTGGTTTCTGGCCAGATTTACCTGCGGCTGGATTTAACTTCCAGTTCTATACTTTCACCCCAGAGGTATTATGCATTTGTTATTCTCATGGTTCCCCCAAATTATGTGAACCTTGTGTTTGTCATTTTCTAGCTGTATTTTTGCTCAGTAACCCATTGTCCTAATGATGACCCATTTGGAAACACTGGTCGAAACGCCGTTGACTCCCACGACAATTGGACCTACCAAATTAATTTTTTGATAACTGTGTTATAAAGGATTAACCGAGTACCACTATCATTTGAACTTTGGTCAGTCTCTGCATATGCATACCGTAAGGTTCCACACTATACCAATATATGATCACTTGAGCACTTCATGTTTCGTTTTCTTTTTGTGCACAATGAACTGAAATGAGGAAATATATGTCCTGTTAAACATTGCTTTTTTTGTAAGGCTTGCCACATCGATGTTGAGTTTGGAATCAGAACTGAATTTTGATTACTTCTTGCTTTCATTCACATTCACAGATGAGGAATTTAATAACCTGATAGGCAATGTATCAAATCTGGACAAAAGCGTAGTGGTGTCTAATTTGGACAACAGCGAATGAACTCAATTACTCAATATGAAGAAAAAGGCCAAAAGGGTTAAATTCCATGCACAGTTTATGTTGGAGTACCTCAGAGCTGCAGTAATCCTGTACGGTTTAAGGGTGAGGAATGTTCCAGCCCTCTTTGTAGAAATAAAAATAATTCTAGAGAGGTGGTCCCAAGTCTCCAATCATTGTGCAAGAGATTGGCTGATGTTAATTGTAGAAATAGCTAGAGAAGTGGTAGTGATCTTAAACCAGGACATTCTGGACCTATAAGAGAAATTGTGAAGTCTAAATGCAATAGAAAGCCAAACTTGATGAGGTTAATTCAGAGTCGAATACATTTGATGAATACCTACTTAAAAAAAGACTGACAAACTTAAACATGACATCAGATGGTATATGCAGGAAAATGTCTAGCCCTACCCAACACCAAATTTCTAACAGAACTGGAATCAGGAATCAGTAGGGAATGGCCAAAAAGAGAGGATAAAGAGGATGATGGTAACTTTCTCTGACACTTTTTCCACAGACTTCGAGGGACAAGCCTCAGGGACATTGGACACAACTATGGGCAACCAGGCAAGTACTAGACCTATCTACCTAGAAGGCTATATTCATCCTTCTCCCTCTTTTTTTATCTCAGGGGAGAGGCAGAGGACGCAACTGGTTCCACAGACAAGGCAGAAGTAGGTTCTACCAGTTAGGCCCTCAACATCCATATTTGAAGACACTGAACTAACAATATTGGAGACCCTAAAGACATCAGGTACGGGATTGGGGGAGGAATCTTTGAGTTATGCCAACCCCGTCTTTAATCGGTGGACATAGGGAAGGATGAGAGCCAACTACTTTCTAAAGGGCTCTTATTTGTCCCTAGTGTACGAAATAATGTTTTTCAACTAAAAAACAGATGTGCTACGTGCTATTTACCAACTAGGCACACACTGTTGGGGTTGCGCTTTACAGTCACTGGGTCCAGTGGTAACACCACAGCACTATATGATGATAACTATATGTACGTGGTTATATTGTTGGAATTGCAAATCAATAAAAACACTTAAACCATAAAAAAAATGTGCATATGTTTTTCTGAAAAATATGGTTACAATTTCCTTTTTTTTTACATCATACTGTGGACAGCCAATAGGAAGATCGCTTGGACTGCAAACCCTCATCCAAATTTACACCAACTAACTATGAACATGCTAGCACCAGCAGCAACGGTATTTTAGAGAGCAGTACTTAAGGACCTCAATAAAATCACCAGGTCCATACCTCCCAGTGCCGTCAAACTTGCGAAAGGGGAGGCTCTTGCCCGTAAGAAACGCCAAGAGAAGCCCAAGATCACAGTGAAACCCTGTAATAAAGTGGGTGGGATAGTCCTTTTGAATACAGAACAATTCATTGAGAAAGTACGTAGAATATTGGAAGTCCCAGAGCATTATAAGAAGACAAACAAACAAGTATTTGGATACTGGAAAGGAAGATTCACCAGATTATATCTAAAGCATTGAAAAACGGGAACATTTGAAAAAAAGAGTTTGATTATCTGAATAAACCGAAGCCAGTGGCCCCTTTCCTGTATGAAGCACCAAAATCGCAAACAAATGTAGTAGAAACCCCCTTCGCCCAATTGTTTCCACGATAAATTATATAACAGAACCCCTGTCGAAATACATAGAAAAAGTCCATTGCCCCTTGGCTAAATCCTTCGGATCATATGTAAGAGACACTGGAGATTTGATCAGGAAGATTGAGAATGTACCACTCAATGAGAGCAAAGATATCCTGGTGACACTGGATATTGAAGAGCTAAATGCAAACATACCCCAAAGGGGTAGTGCTCGATGTTGTGAGAAGAGTGCATGAAGGAACACCAGGTGAGAGAACAGATGAGTTTATTCTGCAATGTCTGGAGATAGTTCTGCTCAACAACCTTTTGAGTGCAATGGTGATATATATACCAGCAAATCAAAAAGACCAGCATGGGGGCATCTTGTGCTCCTAGCATAGCGAATACCTAAAGGGGTGTGCATGAAAAATAGCACATTTTCAATGAAATAGTGCCAATTTTTGAGAATGTCAAGATGGGTAAGATTTATAGATTATATATTCTTCATATGGACTGGGGAGGAAGAGCAGATTCATGAATTTATCCTATGGCTGAACTCAAGTAGTAAGAACCTTAAGTTCACAGAGAAGGTAGAGTTCTTGGAAATGTGGATTGCAGGAGTGTAAAGCAACGTGGAAGTGACACTGTATAGAAAACCAACAGCCAGAAACACCCTACTTCAGTTCGGGAGCTTTCACCCTTATTTTCAGAAAGACTCTTCCAAGGATAAGGAGAAACAGTACTGGAATGGAAGAATATGTCTGCCATGGAGAAGAACTGAAAAAGAGACTCGTCCAGGGAGGCTATCCCAGGCTAATAATCAGGCAAGCCTTCAAGTGAGCAAAGTACTATGACTGACAAGCACTCCTCAACTGTCAAAACTGAAGCAAACACTAAGGATAGGCTAGTATGCATCACCAATCACTCAAACAATAACTTTAAAGTGAAAAGAATTAATGAGAAATATTGGAAAATGCTCAATACTAATGATGAAGACCAGAAGTTAGAGAAACCCATTTATGCCTTTAGAAGAAATGCCAACCTAATGAATAAACTGGTACATACCCGATTAAAACAGAATGAGGGTGCACAGCAAGGTAACGTCAGATAGGGGACACTGATCAAAGGAAATCCCCATTGTGGTACTTCTCATGCCTGACAGTAGCCAATAGGGATGGAAAAATGGGAGTGCAATGGATTCAGAATCTCTCTCATTGATATGACCATTTGTGGGAGACATTTCATCTACATTATCATGTGCCCTTGCGGCTTAGGATATGTCGGAGAAATTGCCAGAGAGTTTAGAATTTGTTATGGAGAACACAAGTCAGCAATAAAGATGAGGAAAATACAAGCACCACTAGTCCAACATTGTATCTAGGTTAATCACACAGAATGTGACCTAAAGTGTTCATATTAGAAAAAGTGAAATGGAGGCCGGGCTGCCCGAAGATAAAATCAAGAAGGGAGAGAGATACCTTTTGGATTTTCTCCCTAGATACAAATGTACAAGGTCTTAAATAAGAAATAACGTGGATTGGACTATAATCAGGGGTCTTCACTCCAGTTACCTTATGACCAGGTGTGGATACGGGCAAGGATATGCCCACATTATGCCTTGTATCTCGTCGCTATGCAGCCACCTATGGAATGATAAGGTGAACTCCGTATTCGGACAAAATACAGAAAAATAAATATTGAGATACAGAAATATCAAGTTGGAAATATCATGATGCATAAATATCATGAACAAAAATATTGTTGAAAAGAATATTGATTTTAAGGTAAGTAATATCGATATCTAGGTTGTTAATATCGATAATAAAAATATTTGAGGGACTGATTACGATGTTGTGCGGAAAGCCATCCGACAGCTTGTTGGAGGCTATCCGCCCGTCATTAATGGTTTCACTCTGACCACCGAATTAGAATGACAGCGGTCAGAGGGAAACCTGCAGGGGATTCCGCTGCACTTCTGATAGGCTGAAGGAGCCTGTCGGAGAGTCGGAAAGACTCATAATCCCATAATGACGCGGAGCCAGCCTCGGCTCTGCCGTCTGAATTATGATGTCATTTTCCCACAGCCTGTCCATGTCGGCATTTCTGACATGGAAAGGCTGTCGGAATGGGATTTTGGGGGCCCTTAGCAGGGCCCTCTGGCCCTCTGCTATAGGGCGTGGGGGGCACCTGTGGTGCACCCCAGAACATCCATGTGGCATATGGTGCAGGGATGTTCACAAACATCAATTTTTCAATAGCAGCATGGGCTGAGTACCTTTTCTGCCCGCCACATAAGCTGCCATTAAATAATGGATGTTTACAACCGCCCATAGAGCAGTCGGATTAAAATTCTGCAGTCGGAACCGCCGACCTATGGTCGTGCGGTTCCAGTCAGCTACGATGTCGGTCAGACACAAGTCCGACCGACATCGTAATGAGGCCCTATTTTGTTAATATAATTTACAAAAATATTGTTGCTATTAATATCGTTCAAAAATTATTTGTATGTATTTTAATTTATATTTTAATTGTATATGTAATAAATTGTTTGCATAATTATTGTTAATGTTTTTTAATGTAGTTTGTAAATTTTTTGATATTAAAGTTTATTGCCGTTCAGGTTCTGGGGTTGATAGGGGTAGAGGGTGATAAGTAAATTAATTAAAATTAATTAGTAATACATGTTTAATTAATATTAATTATTTAATTGATAATTATGTTAATTGTGTCATAATTTTTTTAATTAAGTTTTATGTGCCGGTTGAAGCTTTTATAGAGGTATATGTTGGGATGTAATTTAATTATAATTAATTAATTTTTAATTATTTTAAATTATTTAATTGATAATTAATTATGTAGATTGTGTAATTAATTACCTTTTTTATTTATATTTTTGGTGTGGACGGTGGTTTTGTAGGGTAAAGGGTGTGTTATTACTTATAATAATTATTAATTAAAGATAATTATTAATTATTATTTAATTGATAATTAATTATGTCAGTTGTGTAATTAAGATATTTTTTAAGTTATATATCAGGTGTGATTTGTTGGGTGTGTAGGGGTAAAAGGTGAGACATTAATTAAATAAAATTACCATTAGTTAATTATTAATGGTTTAATTGATAATTATGTAATTAAGATTTCTTTTATATATATTGAGTGTGGGTTGGGTTTGAATGCATAAAGAATGGGAAGTCAATTAAATATAAATATTCTATCATTAGTTATTTACTATTAATTGTTTAATTGATACTTAATTATGTAAAATGTGTAATTATAATTTTTAGGATATATTTTAGGAGTGTGTGTTTAGTGTGTTTGCAGCGGTATAGGGTAGGAAATTAATGAAGTAATGATAAATGTAAAAATAGTTATTTATTCATTAGAAATTGTGTTATTTGTTATGTTATGTGTTATGCTTTTCAATTTTAAATAGCATTATATTTGTTGGTTATACATGATTGTTGAGAATATAGTGTTGATTTTTAATCATATTAATATTATGTGCTTTAATTGAAAATATATAAACATTGTAATATATATGTACAATTTTTTTAAAATAATTTATCTATATATTTTTTATATGCTGAAATATTTATGTTTCTTGATATTTAAAATAGTTGTTAAAATATTTTATTTGTTTTAAGTGAATTATTCTCTTTCTAATGTTCTCTTTCTAATGTTGCACAGACTTGAGTGGGAATAGTACATTTTACCCCTCCACAATCCAACGCTTTCCCTACTATTGCATGGACTGGAGTGGGAATAGTAGATTTTACCCCTCCTGAGCCAAACCCTTTCCCTTCTGTTGCACAGACTGGAGTGGGAATAGTAAATTATACCTCTCTGCAATCCAACACTTCCCCTACTGTTGAACGGACTGGAGTGGGAATAGTAAATTGTACCCCTCCTGAGTCCACCTCTCTCCCTACTGTTGCACCGAGTGGAGTGGGAATTGCAATTTTTACCTCTCCTGAGTCCAACGTTTTCCCTACTGTTGCACCAACTGGAGTGGGAATAGTAATTTGTACCACTTCTGAGTCCAACGCCTTCCCTACTGTTGCACAGAATGGAGTGGGAATAGTAAATTTTACTCCTCCTGAGTCCAACCCTTTCCCTTCTGTTGCACAGATTGGAGTGGGATTAGCATATATATTATTCCAACAATTTTATAGTTTTGCTTATATTGTTGAAATGTATATTATTATGTTTCTGTGTATTTAACGTTATATCATTTTTATTTAGTAAAGTCAGTAATAAGTAATATGTTTTTAGTAAAATGTATTTTTTATATTGTTATTTTATTTGGGGGGTGCAATACCAGTTGCCATCACTCACCGGAGGTCCTGCTGAAGATTTGTTTGTTGCTCTGCCGCTGCTGGGGTGCCCACGCTGTTTGTCCCCTCTGTCGGCGCCCAACGCTATCGCGCCCGTGACAGGGGGAGACTACAGCTCCCAGGCTGCCTAGCGGCCACTTCCGCTTGTCTTCGCGCCCGGAGGCGCTCAAAAGGCAGAGGCTCCCTCGGTGGAGCGGGGGTGCAATACCAGTTGCCATCACTCACCGGAGGTCCTGCTGAAGATTTGTTTGTTGCTCTGCCGCTGCTGGGGTGCCCACGCTGTTTGTCCCCTCTGTCGGCGCCCAACGCTATCGCGCCCGTGACAGGGGGAGACTACAGCTCCCAGGCTGCCTAGCGGCCACTTCCGCTTGACTTCGCGCCCGGAGGCGCTCAAAAGGCAGAGGCTACCTCCGCGTCGCGGGACGCGCGCGGGCGACGCCGGGCTAAGCCCGGGCAAAGGGCGGGCCCTCTGTGGCCCTCGGAGGCCGGGTCGGGCCCACCCCATTTACTCTTTGAATTGGAGACACTACGCCAGAACTGGTATGTGTGGTCCCTACTACTAATTCTGTAGAAATCAGCTGGGTGTTGACACAAACTTTACTGAGTCCTGTACTGTCTCCGGTGAATAGTGATATCCTTACACCATGAGTGAGCAGATGAAAAAGGGAACTCTTGATAGTTATTTTAAGAAACCTAATACTGACTCTGCCCGGGAGGTTGTTCTTGCAGAACTTAGGGCTAGACGCCGTTGTTCAATAGAACTCATAAAAAATATGGCATCAGCCTCGCCATTTCCTGAAGCTCCATGTACGGACATTGAGGTTTCTTCTTTCCAGGATTCCATGCTACCCTTGGGTACTAACGACTCTACTAGGAGCCCTGTTACGTCTATTGTGCACGAACAAAGTACTGATATGGCCTTACCTATTCTTCTTTCCCCTATCCCTCCCCCCGATGACTCAAATAATATCTTGGATGTCCAACATGAGTTATCACCCCAAGCTACTGAGTCGTTACCTACTAATGATATCATATATAGTCAGACCACACTGACCGGTCCATTGCCCAGGAAAAGAAGGAAGATAGTCTCTGAGTTACGTAAAAGCAAATGTAATAACATTTCTAAAAGTAATTCTACTACTACCTGTTCTGGGAAAAATGCTACCCCCGTACACTGAAACAACCTTCTACTGGTAGTATTGCATCTTGCTTGAATCAAGTTGGCACTAATGGGGAGTTACTGGACGAAATTGGCAAATTGATGGAAAAACTTATGTTGCCAATTGTAGAAAGTCTAAAGAACATTGAAGAAAGGCTAGCGAAAGTTGAATCTTTAGTGGGAAACAAGATGGAACAAAACATGACCACATCTGGCCCTTCACAAATACCATCCACCGCTTTGGCTTCTGCTACAGTTTCTTCTAGCTCATCCCCAGAAGAACAAGCGACTCAATTGATTACATCAATAAGTAAGGGAGGGGTTAGCCATTCAGATAGTACCATTACCTCTAAACCATCTTGCACAACCACGGCTAGGGCTATGACCTGTGCTGTAAATACCCCAAAGAACGAGGGTCATTTGTTTGTCAAACCGGGGCACAATACAGATCCCTCGACTAAACCACGAGGTCCGTTGTCTATTAACCTACCACCAGAGGCAGTCCCCCTGGTAGTTGTGCTTGCAGGGGTTCCTATGATAAAATCGGATGTTGTAGAAGGATACCATCAACTAAAAAACAAAGTTATCCATTGGCTAGGCCAAAATCGCCCTCTTCCTTCTTATATTAATGGGGAAATTTTACATGTAAGACGCCTGCCCTGGTTGGGTAACACTTCAAAAACTATACACGGGGATGTTATCCTCATCAACTTCAGGGACCCAAGAGCTGTTGCTCATATTTTGAATTGGCAAACGCTGTATAGGAGTTCCTCGATCACAACTTGGGAACTCACCTACTTTTTTCCAAGACCAAATTTAGCTGTCACCTCCGTGATGGGGGATTCATCCAATATTCAACATAATTTTATGATCCCCTTGAGAAACAGATTTGAGGTGTTAGACAGCTTGGAGGATGTTGATTGACTCAACAATTATGAGTCTACGAGAGTATTATCTGCGGCGCCCGAGACAAATACAAGTATGCATTATAATGAGTCCAGTACTGCATCACCTCCAGTAGAGGTAGAATATCCCCATGAGCATTTGGTCGATCTTGCTCTGCCTGCTCCAGATAATGCTAGGGTTATCACCCAGGAATCAGTAGGCACCCTATTTTCATGGAATATTGCTGGGCTGACCTCCAAAATGGAATCACCAGAGTGGATGAGCTTTGTTAATAAATTTGACCTTTGCATATTCCAGGAAACTTGGGCCTGTGAAGCATGTTTTATGCAGGGCTATTTGAATTATTTTGTCCCTGCGGTAAAAGGCCCAAGGGGCAGACCTATGGGGGGCCTAGTAGTATGGGTTCGTCAAACTTTAAAATTGGGCATTAAAGTTCTTGATACAAGAAGTAGGGATATCCAACTAATCAGATTAGACTTAGAAAAGCTGGGTAGTGTAGACATTTATAATGTATATGTCCGGAGGAAGAAGAATGGGAGGTCAGAGGTACTAGAAGATCTTGATAGCCTCATTGACATACACTCGTCGACCAACAATATTATCATTGCGGGCGATCTTAATAGTACATTTGAACCCTTGATTAGCAATGATGATTTGTTTGGAGAAGAGGAGGATCGACTATGGGGCGTGCCTAAACTAGAGTTGCCTCCAATAGTGCGATGGTCCGCTGATATCATTGGTTTAAATGCTTTATGTTATGGTAAGGGGCTAAGAGCACTGAATGGCAGGACTAGTGGAGATAGAAAAGGTGCAAGCACATTTGATAACGGTAGGCACAATAGCAGAATTGATTATCTGTTATGCAGCCTAAAGCTATGGCCATCTATTTGTAATATGTATGTGGATGGAAGGTTGGAGAGTGACCATAATCCTTTGTGCCTGTCACACAAGTGGTGGCCACACACTGGCTTGCCTGTGGGACTTCCTGTGCTCGTACCACCCCGGATTGTTCCCACCAACAAAATGAGGAGGTTACGCTGGGAAAAGGTAGCAATCAATCAACAGGCTATTGTTAGTATGAATAGCCATGTTGACCAAGCCATATTAGACCTAGAGGATTGTAACACACTGAGCAATGGCCTGGACAGGGTTGAAGGAATTCATAATTCCCTTTTTGATATAATCAAGGGATACTTCCTTAAGCCTGTCAAGGACAAAGGTGATAGGGTCCCAAAGCCAGCTAAATGGTACAACGATGAATGCAGGGAGTGTAGATTCGCACTGGGTAATGCTATTAAGGGAGGGCAAACAGCTTTAATCCAAGTTGCCAGGAAAAATTATAAAACTAGTATTGTGAAGGCTAAACAAGCTTGGGATGAGCAACACTGGATTGAGCTAAAGGCAGCTAGCGATAGCAAGGATTCTCGACAGTTCTGGCACATTGTCAGATGGGGAAAATCAGGTGGTCCTGAATCCCCTCAAAACAATGTCCCTGAAACTGAATGGGTAAAAATTTTTAAAAACCAATATGCTGTTTTTAATACTACCGAACGGCATGAGACAATCTGTGTAGACCTCCCAAAAGAAAATCCTTTTTGTCCTAGTGAAATCATGACGGCTCTGGATGCAGTTGCCTGCGGACGAGCCCCTGGCCTTGATGGTGTGCCAGCGGATCTATTTATTAACGATAAAGAGCGCTGGTGCTCATATATCCACCATCTTATTAATGCCATTGCCTTGGGTGCATCAGTACCAAAATCCTGGAAGGGTGCAGTGATTATCCCCATTTTCAAGAAAGGAGATCGATCATTGCCAGGTAATTACCGCCCTATAAGCCTTATAGATACCATCCAAAAGGTAGTGGGGCGTGTGATCGTCAATAGGCTCCTGGATTGGGCGGAAGAGACCAAGGCCCTTTCAACCTTCCAGGCTGGCTTTCGACGATCCACAAGTACGGTGGATCAGGTCTTTCGTTTTACCATGATTCAATGGAGGACGGTGGTGCTCGGCAAAGGAAGCTTGTATGCGGCCTTTGTTGATCTAAGGGCCGCTTTTGATCTGGTCCCTCGACTAAAGCTATGGTCGGTTTTACAGAAGCAGGGCATCCCAAACGATTTGTTATCTATGATAATGAGACTCCATGAATCAAATTATGCAAGAATACAGTGGGGTGGCTTAGGCTCAGTTACCTCAGATTTTCCAGTAGAGAGGGGCGTTAGACAGGGATGTTCGATGGCCCCAGTCCTTTTTACACTTTATATCAATGATGTTGTAGCACGTATGACTTCCGCCCAAGTGGATGCTCCTTTTTTAGATGGTATTAAAATTCCTATTTTAATGTTCGCGGATGACACACTCATCCTAGCTAAAACGCCAAGTGGATTGCAGTGTGCTTTGTCAATCTTTGACCAATTTTGTAAAGAGTATTGCCTCGAAGTAAACATTACAAAAACGAAGCTGATGACTTTTAATCCCCATCGTAGTTTTAAGACAAAAATTACCTTAAACAATCGTCCACTGGAGGTAGTTAACAATTTTACTTATTTGGGTATGCATATATCCAATGCGCAGGCCTGGCGGCACCATATTGAAATTGCAACAATCAAACATAGGCAATTGGCAGGCGCAATCAGCTCAGAACACAGAAAATCATTCACTAAACCTGTGAAACCTGTCTTACAGGTTTATGAAGCTAAAGCTCTGGGTTCTGTACTTTATGGTGCCGAGTTGTGGGGGTTTGAAAAAATGCCGGCTCTTCAACTTGCAGAGAATATATTCTTTAGGGCCATTACAGGCGTTCCCAAAAGCACCCCGCTGCTGCCCCTTAAGTATGACTTGGGTAGAAGAGCCATTGTAGATATGGCACGGCTCCGCCCAATATTGTACTGGCGCAGGTTATGGACCACGCCTGCGCTTTCCCACTATGCAGGGGGCTTTCTAGACATCATAAGAACTGACCTTCACCATAAAATAGGCTGGCTAAAAGCGCTTAGGGCATCCTTGCTTGAGCTTGGTTTGAGCACACTTTGGGAAGATCCTGCAGGAGCAACCTTCCCTTCTAAAAGTACGATTAAGATCATTTATTGGGAGAAGGTTGCCCAGCGGAACTGGTGTAGCCCAAGTGTTGGTAACATGACTAGAGAGTTCCTAGAGGCCAAGATGTACCCCCATCTTGAGCCTTATTGGGATATCATAACCAAGCCAAGAGATAGGAAGCTTCTCTTCCAACTAAGAGCTGGAGCACTTCCCCTTAGATCTTTAACAGTAAAATGGGAAGCGGGAAATAGTGCTGTTTGCCCTGCCTGTGGTACAAAAAACGAAACTATTGGTCATTTCTTGTTTTCTTGTGAAATCTATGCTGCTCCACGGCGTATATGGCTTACTCCAATGTGCAAAAATCTAGGAACTACTAGTGGCACTGTTGCTTTACGCATTATATGCACCAGCACATTGCCTTGGATTTCAATTGCCACTGCAAAGTATCTAGGATGGGCGTGGATGATTAGATTGAGACTGCTAGTCAATTGACTATTCTCTTGAACCGGGGGAGACTGCTAGTCCTTTTACTATTCCCCCCCCTGCTAACTCTTAGCATTTTATCGTATGTAATCTGTTTTAAAACTTTTAATTATTTAAATATCATTGTTTTAACAACAAGTATCCACTGTTATTATCGCGGAATGTCTAACCCAGGGCTTCAATTGTGTCAATCCGCATGTGATTTGAACAGCACCGCTGCCAAATGAAATAATGTCTCCCTTATGGATGTAATTTAACCAGATTTTGTTAAAGTATGTAGTATCGAAATGTATTGTATTTAATAGTATTTTAATGTATCTAATGAACTGTTATTGTATATTGTAACTTGCTTTCATGAATATCCTTCGAATAAAGCATACTTTGACTGTTATTTTATTATGTGGAATTAAATTGGTATATTTGAAAAAAAGAATTCCAGTTCATTTGTTAGATTTTTATTAATTGTGTATATATATATATATATATATATATATATATATATATATATATATATATATATATATATATATATGTTTATTTATTTTTTCTATTATTAGACTTTACAAAACATTAGTAAATTATAATATAAATTAAAATGTTTATTTTAATAGTTTTAAATTATAGATGTTTAAATTAACATGCATACATACATATATATGTGTGTGTTTAAAAAAATAAGTATAAAATGTATATATATATTGCAATTATTTAAATATATTTAATTTACATTATATTACTATTAAGGAGCCGATTCCGATCCTGTATTTTTTTTCCCGTACGACTCGTATCCGTATTTTTTTACGTACGAATCGTACAAGTACCGTACAAACGGTGAAGTACGATTCGTACGGGAAAAATACATACGAATCGCCTCAGGAAAAGTCTACGAGACGTCCCCGGACAGTTTTACGTACGAGTCGTAAAACTGAAGTCCGAGCGCACAAGTCCGATCCGTACCGGCGTTCCGAATGCACAAGCGTATGGAAAACGTTCCGTACGGAGCGAACTGTGTACGACCCCTACCCCGGGTACACTTGTTCCCGGGGTAAGAGTCGTACGGCCCCCCCACCCCACCCCCGTATGTACGCGCCGTACCCCCAGCCCCGTATGTACGTGCCGTACCCCCAGCCCCCCCGTATGTACGCGCCGTACCCCCAGCCCCCTGTATGTATGCGCCGTACCCCCAGCCCCGTATGTACGCGCCGTACCCCCAGCCCCGTATGTACATGCCGTACCCCAGCCCCATATGTACGCGCCGTACCCCCAGCCCCGTATGTACGTGCCGTACCCCCAGCCCCCCCGTTTGTACGTGCCGTACCCCCAGCCCCGTATGTACGCACCGTACCCCCAGCGCGTGCGGGGAGGCTGGGGGTACAGTGCGTATATACGGGGGGCTGGGGGTACGGCGCGTACATACGGGGCTGGTGGTACAGCGCGTACATACGGGGGCTGGGGGTACGGCGCATACATACGGGGGGCTGGGGGTACGGCGCGTACATACGGGGGGCTGGGGGTACGGTCCGTACATATGCAATGTTGGGGTACGCACCGTACATGATGACACGTACGATGTGGGTGATGGCATGTACGGCGCGTACCGGGCCCCCTTTTCCTCTTGCTTCGCGGCGTACTTAGCTTTTCCGGCACTTTTTGGCTCCCGTAAAAATATAGCTGTGAGGAGTACTGTGGGGACGAATCGTACTTGCTGGTCCATGAAACGCTGCCTGACTCCGTGCGGACGTCGTGTATGCGCTGACCAGGATCGGAATTGTATGTATTTTTTAGCCGTACGGTGTTTTTTACGATTCGTACAGAAATGGTATTTCTGTACGGATCGTATTTGCTGGTTTGTACGGTGGAATTCCCGGGTACGAGTCGTACGAAGAAAACGCTCCGTACGACCATTTGTACCCGGGTTTTACAGGATCGGAATCGGCACCTAAATGTTAATATATTTAATGTATACTACTTTTAACTATATATTTGTTAAACACAATATTTTTGTAATCGTTATTAGTGTACAGCAATATTTTTTGGGATACTTTTGTCATTAACATTATAAGTATAAGAAAATAATATTTTTGTGCAAGATATTTTTGGCATGATGTTTATATACCACGATATTGTGGTTTCGATATTTTGTATGTGAACTGGTAAACTGCTAGGGGTACATGCATTTTCCTCTCCCTACCTTATATTACTCTTGGTATAGGGCATTAGATATTGTGGGCTGGAAACATCTCCAGGGTTATAGCGCCCCTGTAACTGTCACTAGTTATTGTGGTGCATGTCATATCAATTCAGTTTTTATCACTTGTTCTCTATTTATGGGCCTCATTACGATGTCAGGCAGACCGTCTCAGATTCGTGAACCGACCAACTCGTGGTCAGCGTTTCCACGCAACCAATTACGATGCGACCGAACACTGTTCAGTCGGAGTCCCATTGTTCTCTATGGGAGCCAGTGTTCTGTCCAACAACACAGGCTCCAAAGGGGATATGGGTGTGTGTGTAAAACCCTGCACCCTGTCGTGGCCACCCAATTGTGACTGCCACACAGTGCAGGGTTTTACAGGGGGGTCCCTTAGGTACCCCTTGGCCCTCAAACTGAGGCCACAGGATGAAGCGGGCCCTGCTAGGGGCCCCTAAAGTCACTTTCCGACAGCCTTTTCATGTCTGACAGGCTGACTTGGAAAGACTGTTGGAAATCGACATCGTAATCAGTTGGTTGGAAAGGTTGTTCGTAGAGGTGCGCCATGCAGTTCCGACCAACATGAATACTCCACGAAGTTTCCTTCACGGCCACGAACATCGTAATCGGTCGGGCGGATTGGAAACTGACCAAGTCGGTCAGAAGGGTTCCGAGGCAGTCTAGGAAATTCCAACTGTCTGGCGGAGGCTTTCTGCCCGACATCATAATGAGGCCCTATATCTAGCCACAAGAAGGTTTGGGAAGGCCATTGGTAATTTATTTATGTAATGGGAGCAACTGCTAACATAGTATGAGAACACTCCCACCGGGGAGTTCTAAGCACTACGAGAGCGTATTAGACCATTTGCGCTCCAACATGGTCCCTGCAGCGAGCGGCCGTGGAGTTACGGTAATCTGTCTAGCTTTGATTCCACAGCACAAGTACGCAAGAGTACTTATGCTGTGGAATCAAAGCTATAGTACTGCCCCTCATGGTTAGACACTTCTTCTCTCTGCAGCCCTAGTGAATCCTTGCCTCTGTCTAGGTGCCCCTAGCCAGACAATCATGGTGCCTTTGCCCTTCAGCTCCTTGTACGACCTCTGGTAGGAATTCCCATCACTCAGTCCATATAAATTGGGCTGGGTGACTTCCCCCAAAATTTCTGTAGCAGAGAGTTCCCCCAGAACGTATATAGTGCTCTCTGCCTCCGGTATGAGTGGGACTCGCAACACCCTCACCATGGAGGATCTTGGAGCATTTTCCAGGATATCAGCTTTATTCTCCATTCCGATGATAGAAGGGAATGGCACAGTCCCAAGAGACTTGCAACTGCTGAATGTCTCTCTCTGGTTTCGAATCTGGGAATCTAAGGATGCCATTTTGGTTTTTAGCATTGCACATAATTTTCTAAGCTGCCCACAGTTCACCCATTTGCAAGCCTGGCGTTTCCATCGCTGCAAGTTTCTCATAGGAGGAGAGTGATACTTCCTGTGGAATCTCCTAGAGTGCCCTCTCCCTGTTTAATAGCGGTGTTAAAGCCATCACCCATCTCTGGTTCCTGTGCTCCCAGTCCCTCCTTATATGAGTGGAAGGGCAATGGGAGAAGGAATCCTTTTTTTTATTACTCTTAATTTTTATTTTGTTTAAGAGGCATCATGTGGCACTGAATGAAGTGTTCCAACACTCACTCGGCTTAAGCTCAAAGTAACTAGCCCGCTGGTCTTGCAATAAGTAGGCCCCAGTTTACAGTCCACTACACATGGAGCCCTCTCCAGTATTCCACAATTCCTCCATCGCCATATTGAAAGATGCAGTCATGCATCTAAGGGAGGCCTGCATCCCTGTGGATTCACGGACTACTGCTGCACTCAGGAATTGTGAAACAAGATCAAGGAGGTGCTTAACTGCTTCCTGCATGGGAGTGGCACCGGCTCTGGGTCAGGCCCTCAATCATGACCTCTAAAAGACAGCCGCACCCAAGTCTTGCAAAAATGAGCCATCATGGAGCTCAACAAGCTCGACACCAGGGCTTTCATTGGGATGAAAAAACTGTGAGGTCTCTCATGGGGCGTGGCCGATGTAATTAAGGGCGGGGCTTAAAACCCTTAAGTTAAAATCTGGGCTTAGGATAGTGTGCTGCCCCAGTGGTATTTTGCTGCTTCTGTCCATTCATCCAGATATATTATGCAACAAGTAACATTACACCTACAACAAGCTAGGGCTATTGGCTTTCTCAATGGTTGTAAATTAAATCAGCAACAACTATGACTTCGTTGTCTATAATATTTGAAATGTTTCCCTTCTTGTGGGCGAGGTTGTGACGTAAGGCTAGAGGTGCCGACCTTCCAGCTGAGAAAGCAGGTTCGAGCTTGACATCGGCTCAACATTCTGTGATTCAAAATATGAATATGTACTTGTGTAATGTAACCAGTGCTCATGTTTGCGCTATATAAAAATGAAAAATGAGTCTCTATGAAGTTACATCAAAAGCAGTGATGGATGCTACTATTGCAAAGTTTTTTTTCCACCCTCAAGGTAAAAATGGAGAGCCCGGCAGGGACCCGTCTCAGCACCTGCTTTTAAGAACTGCTCAGCACTGCCAGGACCCGGCCCACTTAAAGCCCTGCTCCACACCCTCTCCCCATCACTTGCACGAGCCCAGTAGGGACCCGTCTCAGCACCTGCTTTTAAGAACTGCTCAGCACTGCCAGGACCCGGCCCACTTAAAGCCATGCTCGACACCCTCTCCCCACCACTTGCACCCTTGAAGATGGTGCAGTTTTAAAAACAATTACACAAACTTCGGATATCTTTGACCTTGCAACTTTGTTGGGCCCTTCTATATGGACCATCTCAGGACAGGCACTATTCACATACATCTCTGACCTGTCTCTATCAGGTATCCATCTGCAAAGGCCATAAAAAGCTTGTTCTCAGACCCCACAATATCCCTGAGCTGGCTCGAGGGATCATCAACTTTAGATATCAGAGAAAAGATGCCTCTGGAAACGATACAATCTCTTGGTTGTCTCTCAGGGATCAATAGTGAAGTGAGATAGGAGTGCTCATTCTCTGTGCCCAATCAGTTTAGGAGCCTTCGATGGTCCATCTTTACTGTAGGCATGTGAGTTAATTCTCTCTGCCAGACAATTTCTGGACTGTCTCTCTTGGGACCAACTCTAGACGCTATGCCCATATGATGCTAGTCGATCATAAGCTCAGACTGGTAGATTCTGTGCCAATTAGAGTTATATGAGATGGGCAAAAGCATGCTCTCCCTCTAATATATGATCCGACTTGAGGATTTCGTATGAAGTTCACTCTTCACAAATACATGAAATAGGGGTGGAGGGCTGATATGCGAAGGAACAAATGTGATTTGCTTTTTAATGAGTCTGAACTCCATTGGGAAAGTTTCACACCTAGGACTATCTGGCTCTTAATTTCACACCACAGCCCTTTCACAATGAGAGCCACGTCCTCCTAATTCCACACAGCAATCATTTCACATGAAGAGCTATCTCACCTCTAATTATACACTTCAAATTAGATTTTCTGAATGCACTGACAGATATCCTACCTTTTATTAAGGATGCGCACGTGATGATACAAGTACTTAACTAGAAATCTCACAGCAACAAACCAATGTCTAAAATCTACAAAAAACAGCAAGAGAATACTTGGGCACTCAGGGCAGGCAAATCATGTTCCAGGCTTCACATGTCCATGGCTTGTCGCTTTTATCCATTTATGACAATTATATTTCGATTTTTGTCTTCATAGTTAATCGTATTTCTTGTGTCATACATACAATCAATGTTCCAATAGTTTTATAATGTGTGCTCTAGACACTTCAGGACTGTTGCAGTGTGCTAGCGTAGATGGCTTTGCTACCAGTACAAAATGCCTTAATTATTTTACCATTAATCGTCATTACACCAATTACCCTTTTTTTGCACAGTACATACGTAAACGAGGTGTGCCACATCTCAGCAGACACCACGTGAGCTATCAAAAATCTTTGATTTCACCACTTTCTCCTCCACTCGTCTCTAGTCCCTCCATCACCTAGGGCCAAACCTGGTTGTGCATCCCTCAGCACATTCTGCTGTTCCCAAGCATAAGCGATCGACGTTATGTACTAGAGGTGGAAGGTGGGAATGTAAGTAAGGCGAGAAGAAAGGATAATCTCTTAGAAATTAAGACTACTGATAAGTAATTAATATGTTACCTCTTCAATCCCTACTATGTCTCAGACCTTACATAACTGAGGATATACCAGAGCATTATATTACACTTGCGCACAGATGTTGCAAGGTAACATATTTATTTAAAGAAGCATAAAACTATAAAAACAACTCTAAGCACAATCAACACCAACCAAAAGAGTGGCTCCAAATTCTGCAACCAAAAGAGTGGCTCCAAGTTCTAAACTCTTAAATGTATTACATCAGTCTATAACGGGACAGAAAAGTGAAAGCCGTAGCCCCATTAACGACCTGACAAATGTCCTGAAAAGATGCCCCCCTATTGCTACTCATGAGGCTGCAATACCAAGGATGGATCGATCTTGAATACCTCCAGGGAAACTCCCCGGGATTCATAAATTGAGGAGATTACTGACCTAATCCAACAGCACAAGAGGAGTTCTGCCCTCTGCGAAATCACCAACATTCACAAGAAGGCTATCTGAAAGTTCGTAATCAGCAGAATGAGAGAAAATTCTGAACTGCTATTACCAATCTAAAAGATTACGTGTCTTTTCTTCCGAAGAAGGATTTGGAAGAAAAGATGGTCATTACCTGTTCAGAATGAAATACAGAAACCACCTTAGGTTGGAAGTTGGGTCCTAGATATAAAATAAATCTATCCTGATAGATTTGAAGGTAAGGAGGTCAGACAGAAAGAGCTGATAGTTCACCTAGACTCCTTGCTGAAGTAATAGCATCAAGAACGAAAGTTTTAAGAGTAACAAATATAACACGCACTTCTTTAAGTTGTTCAAAAGGTGGACACTGTAAACAACTTAGTACCAAAGGAAGATCCCAGGGAGGAACTTATGACGTAGATGAGGACCTCTGCAAATAAAATCTGTTCACAGGAGGGATCACAACTCCTCCATGTAATCTAGGCATCCCGAAGGGGTAAAATGGCCATATTTATTACCACTGTGCCTTAAGGGTAACAGTTGCAAACCTAAAATAAAGTCACCCTGTAAAAACGAAAGTACCCTTTGGGATCACATATGCATATATCTTACGTATGGTTCTGACACCAGGAAAGAAAAGAACCCCAATGATGATCACATGCTTTTTTTTTAACATAAACTTTATTGCAATTTTTATACATACATTCCATATCCATATGCATGCGGGTGAGATACTAGGTGAAACATCACCTTGGGCATTACAGTCCACAGAATATGAATTGAGCAGTATCTCTTTCACGTCAAGGCATTCATGTCTTGCAAATGTAACCCCAAGTCCTCTTCCCTCTCTCCAACAACTGTCTGCCATCCTCCTACTATTGATGTGATATTGTGGGGTCACCGTTATAGCAAAACACCTAGGGCCAAATTATGAGTCTGGCGGATGGCGTGGCTGTGGCAGTCCCGCCACCGCCACACCAGCTGTCCAACCGCCCCATTACGGTATGGGCGGTCAGATCACCCTGGGACCACCACCAGGGAGTCGCCGTTCCCCGGAGGTGGCGTGGCGGTCAGAGGCCGCAATATGCTTGCCAGGACCGCTGCGGTCCCTTCAAACATATTACGAGTTTCCTTTCCGCCAGTGGTGACATGGAGGTTTCTACTCCATGTCAACTCTAGAAGAGAGGAAACAAAGTGGGCCCTAAATGGCCCCGTGTGCCTTCTCCACTTGTGCATGCACACAGGTGGGCATAACATGTGGCCGCTGTGTGCATGCACAAGAGTTTCTGCATGGCATGGACTTTTCAGTCCATGCCGTCCAGGAACCTTGTGAGGTGTTCTCACTGGCGTGCCTTTTTCAAAGGCACCGTAGCCTTTGAAAGAGGCACTGCCCTGGGAACACCACGTCGCCCGCCTGCCAGACTAAAAATAATTTGTTATCTGGTGGGTGGGCGGCAGCGAGTCTCAGCTGTGCAGGGGCACGGCAGTGGAGTACCGGCCGCCCCAGCACCGCCGAAACAAGCAGTTGGGCTGTTAGAGTGTATGAGACATGTAGGGAGGGCATGTTATCGCACACAATTGCAAGCTAAAGTATGTCATCAGAACTGATAGTTACACCCACTCGGAACATTGGTAGAAACAGTTACGGTTGGACAAGAAGGTAGGGTATGCTGGTGTACACTGCAGGGGGGGCGACATCTCTAGTGTGGACCCATTAGGTAGGTATAAGGATGTTATGTGGCTCTAGTATACAACGCCTCTTTGCTGTCCTGCATTTTGAATGCTTCTAGTAGAGCATCCCATTCCAGCGATATTGGCCTCTTATGTAGTCCTCTATATTCCTTGTGACAAATTGTTGCATTTTCTGCCAGTCCCCAATGCGCAACTTCTACCCGCAAACGAGGGGACCAGCAGGGATTTCCAGTGACGTGTCAGCAGCTGTTTTGCTAGCAGCAAAGTTAAATCTGCGAACTGAGAAGTCACCTTGGTAGTCTTAGGTCTGGGATATAAACCTAGGATACACTGTTCTAGAGTGCGCCAATGGCCCTTCCTTGTCAGGGCTAAAAGTGACGTCCTTACTTCCGACCAGTAAGATGCCAAAGAAGGACAGGCCCACAACATGTGACAAGAGGGGAATAATGAAGTGAAAACACAGTAAAACACACTGACTTTCCCTGGCATGTTTCTTTCTAGCCTATAAAGCCTATTCCATGTACACACGTGTCTGCATGTAACCAGCCCGGTGTCCCTTACTCCAGCTGTTGCGCAGTGGCCTGGTCAAGCCAGGGGAACACCAGTAAAATCCCCATGCAGTCTCTTACATCCTGAGTTCACTGTGGGTGAGTCCCAACGTATGAGGCTCCCCCACAGTAAAAGCTCAACAATTAGGTGCTCAAAAAGCGAAAAATCCGGGCGGCCCATAGTGTCAGAACCACCTTCTAACACTCCTTGTATCTCAGTCACAGGTATGGGAGCCTCAAGGGCTTCACGATCGTCTGCCGCTACCTGGGGAGTGTATGCTGACTCAGATAGGAGGTCATTGCAGCCAGATCGATGGAGGGTGAAGTGATATATACATCAGTATATTATTTACGAAATATGTAGTAGTAGTAACCGGGCCGTGATGCAGAGTATGTATTAGGAGGATAGGGGTGGGTGATAATTTGGGTTTAATTAAGTGGGCGAGAATCATGCCTGACTTGTCTCTTCTGCATGCATCTTCACAGTATAGGTTCTGTGGTCTATAAGCCAGACGCATTCTAGGAATTCGGCATTATCCACATGTGCTTCCGGGAGGTGGGCTGCAGAGTCAGAATTTTGTGCTGCTGCCTGTTCCAGGGGCCCAAGCTTTTCTCTACTTGAGTGAGCTCTCTCAATACATCTCCACGGGCATCCCAATGCGTTAATGGATGCATCCCACCTTGAAAGTCTCCCATTCAATTAGTTCGGATAAGGCCATTTCGGTATTGTCTGCAACATGTGTCAATGGTTGTCACCAGTGTGTCACGGAACATCGGGTCTTCAAGCAGCAGCGGCTGGATGTGCCATGTCAGGATTGGAGGAAACCCGGCCCCAAGCCAGTGTAATCTCCAATAGGTTATGGTACGATAGTGTCTTAACCAAGGTATGTGGCAAAGTTGACCTGAGGTTGTAGAGAGGAAGCACAGAAGAACCAGCCAAGGAGGAAATGTAATATGTGTGGAGGGAGTAAAATAAATATTCCCTCTCCCCTGTATTGCGGCTTGGGTCATGTGGGGGACCCAAGACTTGTAGGCAATGGCTCCTGTTGACCTCATCCAGCGCCGCAAGACTGCAGCAGGCATCTGAGACTGCGATCGGCCGCGTGGGCCGTCAGACGATACGGGACCAGTTCAGACAACTGGGCCTGGCTATGCAGGATGCGGCAGTGTCAGCAGCCAGTTCTTCGTGGCCGCAGCAGCAATCAGTGCAAGTGCCTCCTACTAGTGATCAGTAGGGCCGGACTGGCCGTAGCGGGCACCGGGCGGTTCCCCGGTAGGCCGCAAGGGTGGGGGCCGGTTTTAGGCCCCGGGGGGGGGGGCGTTTTTGTTACAGGGGGTCGCCAATATCGGCCCCCTGTAACAAAACCGGCCCTAGCAAACAGCTCTGCCGCACCCCCTTCGCACCCCCTCCCAGGGGGACCCGCCGAGCAGTTTGCCAGGGCCAGTTTCAGGTCCCAGTCCGGCCCTGGTGATCAGTGATCCCTCAGGGCCCGTTCTCAATCAGACACTGCCGGCCTACGGCAACCGAATCACCAATATGGCCCGCCCTCCGTAGCCAGGCCCACACCACAAGGCCTCTTCGTGTTTCCTCCCAGAACGTGAGATCAGTTTGTGGGTGGTGTGAGAGCATTTGGCATCACCAGGGGTTGCAAATGGCACCTGGGGCCGCTGGATTCCAGGGTTTTATGGGCCTGTGTCCGGGAGCTGAAGAATCATGCGTCCGCCAACTTGGGCGTTTGGACATGCCCCCACCAATGATCACATGCTTTTTGAGTAGAGCTTCTATTAGAACTTTGCTAGGAGACTGCGGAGGAGGAGGGACACAGGTTTTGCAAATCCTTTCTTTAGCTTCTATGAGGACAGAGGAAGTCTCTGGAGTGTCTGCAGTGATAACTCTGGACTCATTAAAGAGGGTGGGTGAATTAGAATAATTAATTCAGGACAAAATGCTAACTCCTTCAAGAGGGGAAAGCAGCCCATGCAACGTCAACCTAGGGCTATTATCAAAACCTCTACATTTACTTTGCCAAGATGTGCTAAGAATCTGGCTATCAGGGGAAAGGGAGGGAATGCATACTAAAGAAGAAGAGGCCAAGGAGGCATCAGTAAATCCACTCTTCAAGCTCCATTTTCAGAAAACCATGGGCCATATTATCAAGGATTGGCGATAACATTATCACCGCTTTAGGGGCAGGAAACTGCTGCTAAAGAGGCGATAATGGGGTTGATAATATGCCCTTGTGAATTCCCTTAGAAGCCCAGGTTCACACAGAACCTGGGCTTCTATGGGAATTCACAAGGGCATATTATCAAGCCCATTATCGCCGCTTTAGCAGCAGTTTCCTGCCGCTAAAGCCGCGATAATGTTATCGCCGATCCTTGATAATATGGCCCCATGTTAGAAAACATGGAGCATTTCTAGCACTTGCAAATAAATCCATTCCGGATTTGCAAACTATAGACAAATATGCCATAAAACCCAAGGTGTCCAAAAGCAATTCGTGATAATAGGGAAACACCCTGCTTACAGGATCCGCCCCTATATTTTCCACCTCTTTGATGTGGCTGGCAGAAAGGGATAATAAGTTCAGCACTGCTTCGCATTTATCTGGAAAGCAAGTGACGCCAGGTCTACAGACCATGTCTCGGACTGGTGATTTTGATATGCTTTTGTTACACTGTTGTCCGTTCTTATCAGAACGACTTGTCCCAAGAGATGAGGAGCACAATATTTCAAGGCTCTTAGAATGATTTTTAACTCTCTTCAATTGGATGAGTGTTTGTTTCCTCTCTGCTGGGAGCCACTAATCTTGATCCCTAAAAGAGCGCAGGGTTGTTCCCACCCCATTGGAACTTGCATCCATTGTAAGAATCTTTGGTGGTGGGAGCCACAGAGATACTTCCACCTGTAGGTTCTCTGACAACAACCATCACTGTAAGGTCTCTCTTATCCCTGTGGTTACTGGAACTAGGGTCTTGACGTTACTGGATGGGGGCACCAATGAAGAAGTATATGTAGAATGAGAGGACTCTGATGCAGTCTTACCTATGGTGTTACAAATACATATGCAGTCTCAAACAGAACACAAAACAAAACCCAGAAAAGGTCATCTCCAATGCGACTATAACTCCATCCAAAGTTTACGGAAGAAAAAATAACAGTCTGTTCTCCTGCACCTGTAGCCAATTTATGGCAGGTGCAGTAAGTCAGCTTAACAGGATCAGTACATGGTTTAGAAGCATCATTGTCCTTGCTTCCGTTATGTAGACTTGTCTCAATATAGTTTGAAATCGAGCTTCAACAAATTCTATGACGTGAGAGAGTATCAGATTGGACTTTGAATCGTTTATTAAAAACCCATGGCTTTGTAACAGGAGGCATACATCCTTTGTATCTCTCTCTGCTTGAAAATATGTGGGAGCATGAAACAGCTAACAAGGGTGAACTAAAAACCCTGCATTGTATGGATAAGGTACCTGTGGTGCTGAAACATTTTTTAACACTCTTTTCGATTCATTGAGCCCAAATGGCAGCACCTGATACTCAAGATAGAGACCTTTCACACTAAATCTCCGGACCTTCTGGTGTAGTGTCTGACTGGTGCACAAGTTACTTGCATTCGGTTACGATATATCTGTAAGAAACATTAGTTAGTTATAGATTGCTTACCTTAGAATTACCTTACCTTAGAATTACCCCCAGGCGTTTTTTGCCAGCAGTACATCTGCGCGTCGGAAGGTGGCGTTGGTCGGCTCCGCGTTCGTCGTTGGCGTCGTGGTCGCTGGGATGACGTCGCGGCAGCTACTTAGACGCCGCCCTCGTGCACTGACGTCAGTTCTGTATACGACTTTCTGTGCCAGAAACGCAGAGCCATGCAATACACTGACCATTGGTGCACAAAACTAGGGCCCTGAAAGGATGTCCTTAACCCTAGAAATCAGTTCGCAGAACGGGGAGGATGGGTGGGGCGGTAAGGAATCTATAACTAACTAATGTTTCTTACAGATATATCGTTACCGAAGGTAAGTAACATGTGCATCTGAAAGAAACACATTAGTTATAGATTCCTTACCTTAGAATAGATACCCCAGCAATACCAAGATCACACCAGAAAGTCCTGGAGAACAGAACGGCCAAAGAAGCCGTCTCTCCGGACTTGGCTGTCCAGGCAGTGGTGTTTGGTGAACATGTGCAGCGATGCCCACGTGGCCGCTTGACAGATATCATTCAGAGGCACTCCTCTTCCCAAGGCAGTAGTGGCTGCCGTCGCCCTGGTGGAGTGAGCGCGTAGCCCCATTGGAGGCTCCTTTTTAGCTAGAGAGTAACAAGCCTTAATACACAACACGACCCATCTAGAAATGGTGCGCTTGTGTATGGCCCGACCCTTCTTTGCACCCACGTAGCCAACAAAAAGTTGATCATCCACCCGGAACTGCTTTGTGCGATCCAGATAGAAGGAGAGCGCACGTTTTGGGTCCTGACGGTGGAGCCTCTCTTCTTCCTTTGAAGGATGCGGAGGCAGAAAGAAGGTGGGCAAAGTAATGGTCTGCCCGATGTGGAAGGCAGTGACCACCTGAGGAAGAAAGGATCGACGGGTCCAGAGAACCACCTTGTCTGGGTGAACAGACTGGAAAGGAGGCTTTGAGGAAAGAGCCTGGAGCTCACTCACCCTTCTAGCAGAAGTGATGGCTACCAGGAAAGCAGTCTTAAGAGTCAAGAGACGTAAAGGACAGTTAAGAAGCGGCTCAAAGGGAGCGCACATTAAGTAAGTTAGTACAAGATTCAAGTCCCGCTGAGGCATAACGAAAGGGATTGGAGGAAAGAGATGCGTTAAGCCTTTCAATAAACGGTTAAGTACCGGGGACTTGAAAAGTGAAGGCTGATCTGGCAGCCGAAGGAAGGCAGAGATGGCTGAAAGGTAGCCCTTGATAGTGCTCAGAGCAGAGCCCTGCTGGGCCAAAGAGAGAAGGAACAAGAGGACGTTAGAGAGAGGGGCAGAAAGGGGATCCACAGCCTTTGCTGTGCACCATGCCACAACTTTGTTCCACCTGCAGGCGTATACCGTCTTTCTGGAGGGACGCCTGGCTGCCAAGATTACGTCACAGACTTCGGGAGGCAGGTCGAAAGACGTCAACTGCCACCACTCAATCTCCAAGCAAGGAGGTGGAGACTGAACAGGTTCGGGTGGAGGACCGTCCCCTGCTGCTGCGACAGAAGATCCTCCCGAAGAGGCAGTCGGATCGGAGGATCGATGGCCATGTTGAGCAGCTCGGGATACCAGACTCTTCATGCCCAATTTGGAGCCACAAGAATGACTTGGGCCCGCTCGCGCCTGATCTTCTTCAGCACTCTGGGCAGGAGGGGTATAGGCGGAAAGGCGTACAACAGACCGCAACTCTACTCACGACGAAAAGCGTCGCCGAGCGAGTGCCGCCTTTGAAATTCCAATGCGCAGAATTGCTGACATTGCGCGTTCTCTTCGGTGGCGAATAGATCTAACCAAGGCTCTCCCCACTGTAGAAAGAGACCTTGCACCACCTCCAAGTGAAGACGCCATTTGTGATCCATCATGCACCTGTGGCTGAGTTTGTCCGCCCTGGCGTTCAGAGAACCTGCCAGGTGTTGAACCACCAAGGAAATGCCTTGATGTTCTAGACATGTCCAGAGGCCAAGGGCCTCCTGACATAGGGTCCACGATCCCACCCTCCCTGTTTGTTGCAATACCACATGGTGGTGGTGTTGTTCGAGAACACCTGCACTACTCTTCCCCGGACAGAGTGAAGGAATGCCTTCAGTGCAAGACGAATCGCCCAGAGCTCCAGAAGGTTGATGTGAAGCTCGGACTCCGCCAGAGACCAGAGGCCTCTGATCTCCGCCTCTCCCATGTGGCCGCCCCACCCCAGAAGGGAGGCATCTGTCACCACAGTGTAGTCGGGTTGGGCAAGGGAGAGGGATCTGCCACTGACCCAATCCTGGTTCGTGAGCCACCACTGCAGTTGTTGAGCAGTGCCCTCCGAGATCTGAACGTAGTCGGACAGATTCCCCCGATGCTGCGCCCACTGGAACTTCAGGTCCCACTGTAGAGCCTGCATATGCCACCTGGCATGATTGGTCAGCAGGATACAGGAGGCCATGAGGCCCAGCAGCCTCAGGGTCATTCTGACCGAAACCCAGGACAAGGGCTGAAAGATCGGAAATTATATCCCAAATGTCCTGGACTCGCTGTTCGGGAGGATAGAGCCGAAACTGCGCCATGTCCAGAACTGCTCCGATAAAGAGGAGCTTCTGAGAGGGAATCAGGTGCGACTTCGGCACATTGATGGAGAACCTCAGCAGATGCAGGAGGTCAGCCGTAGTCTGGAGGTGGGAAAAGACTGCCTGGGGCGAGCCCGCCTTCAACAGCCAGTCGTTGAGATAGGGGAAGACTGAAACTCCTGATCTGCGCAGATGAGCTGTGACCACCACCATCACTTTCGTGAACACCCGAGGGGCACTGGTAAGGCCAAAGGGGAGCACGGTAAACTGAAAATGCTCGTGGCCTACCGTGAACCGTAGGTAACACCGGTGGGCCGACAGGACGGGGATGTGAAAATAAGCTCCCTGCAAGTCCAACGCTACCGTCCAGTCTTGCGGGTCGAGGGCAGACAAGACATGAGCAAGTGTCAACATTTTGAACTTCTCTTTCTGGAGGAAGCAATTAACGTCCCTGAGATCCAAGATAGGACGCAGGCCCTTGTACTTCTTGGGAACCAGAAAGCAGTGGGAGTAGCAAACACGACCTACTTCTGGGAGCGGAACGCGCTCAATGGCTCCCTTGGCCAAGAGAGCCCTAACTTCCTGCTGGAGAAGTGCCATATGATCCTCCGACATGGGGTGGTAACAAGGTGGCATGGCTGGAGGGTTAGTCTCGAAGGGGAGGGAGTAGCCCCTTCGGACTATCTGCAAAACCCACCTGTCTGAAGTGATGGTGCGCCAATGGGGGAGGTGATGGCGAATCCTGCCGCCCACTGGCGTTTGATGGGTCTGAAAGGTCAGACTAGGAGGGTTTGGAGGCTGCTGCAGAGGGGGTGTTGGTGGACTGGTCAGCCCGCTGGCCCCCGGAACCACGACGCTGGTTCCCACGTCCCCAGCGTGCGAAGGCTGAGTAACTTGCTGCGGCCTGTGGCCCTGGGTGGGACGTAGCGGGGCTCCCTTTCCGTAGCCATGAAAGGGGCAAAAAGCAGACTGCGCCGGACAGGAGGAGAGGCTCAAGGACTTGGCCGTAGCCCGTGAGTCCTTGAAGCACTCTAGGGCGTTGTCTGCTTTGTCACCAAAGAGGCGACGGCCATCAAAGGCCATGTCCATCAAGGTGTTCTGGACATCCCCTGAAAAGCCAGTGGACCTCATCCAGGCATAGTGATGATGCACTACCGATGTTGAAATGGTCCTGCCCAGAGAGTCGGCGGTGTCCAGCCCACAGCAGATTGTAAACTTTGCTGCATCTCTCCTGGCAGCGATAGCCTGGGAGAGCACTGTCCAGGCCTCCTCCGGACACTGAGGCAGCACTTGCGCCACCGTATCCCACATGGAGTGCGAATAACGGCCCAAGGGGCATGCGGTGTTTACGGACCACTCAAAAGCAGTGGGGCGACGCTCCTACACCATAGCGTAGGAGCCGCCACTGCATACGTGCCAACAGGTCCAAACAATATTTCTCAGACTGCAAATCTGGAGATAAAGCCTGATAGTTTTTGAATGAAGAACGTGAAGCATAAGCAGCACAGAGAGCTCATCTGATTACCAAATGTATCTTCCAAAGAGAACCTTTCG